>NC_135488.1:10602250-11984598 GCF_052094955.1 Ictidomys tridecemlineatus | reverse complement strand
AGGCCGCAGCACAGAGCAAGCAGAGGGCATCTGAAGTGGAAGAAGGAAGTGAACTGAGGACTCGGCCTCCTGTGCAGACCCTGAAGACCCCCCACGAGAACCAAACCTGTTGGACTGTGACCTGCAGACAGACTCACACCAGGCGCATTGCTGGGAGGAGCTGATCTGCATTGGCGACAACACGGGAAGGAGTGAGCTCTCAGCCCTCAATGCACCTGGAGGCAGAGACCACCCACCTGTCCCCATGCCTCCCCGCAGCCACCCACACGGCCTGGCCAACACACACGCTGCCATCGAGGTCCTTCTCTCCTTAGTGGGCACAAGAGCAAAGGCGTCATCTCAAGGTCGCCACCAGGCCCCCATTTCCAGGCAGCACCCCAATCCGAGGAGCAGCGCTTTCCTCCCATTTCCAGGGAGTCCACCCGCCCACATCCCAGCAGGAGCTGGCCTGGTTTCAAGGGACCCAGGGTCCACACCAGTCAGCTTCTCTGTCACGCTGGCCTGGGACATCAGGATGCATATCTGTCTCCTGTGCTGGGGACCAAACCCAGGCCTGGGCTGGGCCAAGATGGGCAGAGGGTGCAGCAGGCCGGGGGGTCTGGGTCCTCCATCCCTGTGATCCCATCCCTGGTGTGGAGGTTAGGGTCTCCAACACAAAAGTAAAGTGCGTTTACTGTGAGAGAGAGGGGGGAGGGGAGGGGGAGAGGGAGAGGGAGGGAGAGAGAGAGAGGGGAGGGAGGGAGAGGGAGAGGGAGGGGGAGGGAGAGGGAGAGGGAGAGGGAGGGAGAGAGAGGGGGGAGGGAGAGGGAGGGAGGGGGGGAGGGAGAGGGAGGGAGAGAGAGGGGGAGAGGGAGAGGGACAGGGAGAGGGAGAGAGGGGGAGGAAAGGGAGAGAGGGGAAGGGAGAGGGAGAGAGGGGGAGGGAGAGGGAGAGAGGGGGAGGGAGAGGGAGAGAGAGAGAGGGAGAGGGAGGGAGAGGGAGAGGGAAGGAGAGGGAGAGGGAGAGGGAGGGAGAGAGGGGGAGAGGGAGAGGGAGGGAGAGAGAGGGGGGAGGGAGAGGGAGAGGGAGGGAGAGGGAGAGGGAGAGGGAAGGAGAGGGAGAGGGAGAGGGAGGGAGAGGGGGAGAGGGAGAGGGAGAGGGACAGGGAGAGAGAGGGGGGAGGGAGAGGGAGAGGGAGAGGGAGGGAGAGGGAGAGGGAGAGGGAGGGAGAGGGAGAGGGAGAGGGAAGGAGAGGGAGAGGGAGAGGGAGGGAGAGAGAGGGGGGAGGGAGAGGGAGGGAGGGGGGGAGGGAGAGGGAGGGAGAGAGAGGGGGAGAGGGAGAGGGACAGGGAGAGGGAGAGGGACAGGGAGAGGGAGAGGGAAGGAGAGGGAGAGGGAGAGGGAGGGAGAGGGAGAGGGAGGGAGAGGGAGAGGGAGGGGGAAGGGAAAGGGAGGGAGGGGGGAGGGAGAGGGAGGGAGAGAGAGGGGGAGAGGGAGAGGGACAGGGAGAGGGACAGGGAGAGGGAGAGAGGGGGAGGGAGAGGGAGAGAGGGGGAGGGAGAGGGAGAGAGGGGGAGGGAGAGGGAGAGAGGGGGAGGGAGAGGGAGAGAGGGGGAGGGAGAGGGAGAGAGGGGGAGGGGGAGAGGGAGAGGGACAGGGAGAGGGACAGGGAGAGGGAGAGGGAGAGGGAGAGGGAGGGAGAGAGGGGGAGAGGGAGAGGGAGGGAGAGAGAGGGGGGAGGGAGAGGGAGAGGGAGGGAGAGGGAGAGGGAGAGGGAAGGAGAGGGAGAGGGAGAGGGAGGGAGAGAGGGGGAGAAGGAGAGGGAGGGAGAGAGAGGGGGGAGGGAGAGGGAGAGGGAGAGGGAGGGAGAGGGAGAGGGAGAGGGAAGGAGAGGGAGAGGGAGAGGGAGGGAGAGGGGGAGAGGGAGAGGGAGAAGGAGAGGGAGAGGGAGAGGGAGGGAGAGGGGGAGAGGGAGAGGGACAGGGAGAGGGACAGGGAGAGGGAGAGGGAGGGAGAGAGAGAGAGAGGGAGAGGGAGAAGGAGAGGGAGAGGGAGAGGGAGAGGGAGGGAGAGGGACAGGGAGAGGGAGAGGGTGGGAGAGGGACAGGGAGAGGGACAGGGGGAGGGAGGGAGAGAGAGACTGAGAGAGGGAGAGTGAGAGGGACAGGGGGAGGGAGGGAGAGGGAGGGAGAGGGAGAGAGAGGGAGACGGAGAGGGAGGGAGAGAGAGAGGGAGAGGGAGGGAGAGAGAGAGAGGGAGAGGGAGAAGGAGAGGGAGAGGAAGAGGGAGGGAGAGGGACAGGGAGAGGGACAGGGGGAGGGAGGGAGAGAGAGACGGAGAGAGGGAGAGTGAGAGGGACAGGGGGAGGGAGGGAGGGAGAGAGACAGACAGACAGAGAGAGCGGGGGGGGGGGGGGAGAGAACTGGGGGGAGATACAGATCCCCCAGAGGCTGGCTCCCAGGGCGCCAGCCACCCCTGCCCCTCACGGGGCCACCAGGACTAGGCGCTTAGTGCCAGTGCCGCTCCCGCCTCCTGGCCCTTCCTGGAGACACCCCGCGGGCAGCACCGGCCTGTACCCGCTGTCCAGTGTTGGTGACTGAAACTGGAAGCGCAGCCCTGGACAGCCAGGGGGACTCCCGTGTGGGACCCTCCCTGTGGCGCGCTGGGACTCGCCCACGTTCACACGCATCCCTCGGGGTGTCTCGGTGCGAGATGGCCGAGGAAATCGTGTGAGATCAGAGGCAAGTTGTAAGAGCACTTTGGAAAGCCAGTGTGGCGCCAAGCAGACAGGGCCCTGGCGTTGCCCAGGACACGCTGGGCAGGGCGGGCAGGAGTCCACACGGGGCTGCAGAGCTCACAGACCCCACTGGGCGGTGTCCCCTGTGGACCTGAGCTGAATCCGCAGGGGCTGGTTCCAGGAAGAGAGGCCTGCACTCCTGGTCCTGCCTCTTCCTCCTCAGGTGTCCACTCCACGCCTCTGTCCTCCGTGTTGTCTTTCACAAGATGGACCTCGGCCAGGCAGTGCCCTCCTGGTTGGGCCTGCTGGTCTCAGTGCCCCCCAGGCCGGGACAGTGGCCTACACTGGCTCCCAGAAGGGGGGGGCTGGCTGGGGAGCAGAGGACAGGGAGCACTGACAGCCTGGCCGAAGCTGAGGCTCCTCAGAGGGTCACTCAATCAGTGGAAGAGAAAGAGACGTGTGCGTGACTGCCAGGCGGCCCACCCTCCCGCCACTGGACTCCCATGTGGAAGCCACTTGTCCCCAGCTGTCCCCAGGCACCTTCACACTGGCAAAAGGGTTTTTTTGGTTGCAACAAACGCACACCGTTGTCCAGCTGCCCGCATCACAAAGTAAGTCCACGGCTTCCTCCACTAACGTCCCTGGGCTACCCCGCGCTCCCGCCAGGAGGCCACGGCCGAGCTCCTGGAGAAGGAGCCGTGTTTGAAAGCTTTGTGGAAGGAGGTTCTCATGGTTACCTTCCAGCCACCACGCAGAGTCTCTCAGAATGTGGGAATGAACGGCAGAAAGAATGCGTGAGTCCAGTGCCAGCAGCGCTAATTCACAAAATTGCCTTCAGAAGCCACCCAGGAGTTCCGCCTCTGCCAACAGGCACTTCGCAGCCCCGTCCTGCGGTGCCCACCCAGGCTGAGCCGCAGCCCCCTCCAGAGGAGCAGTCACCAGGGGGAGAGGCGCGGGCCATCTGGCCCAGTGCGGAGGCCTCAGCAGACCAGCCGGCCAGGGCAGCCCGCGGGGCACAGGAGGCTGGGACGGGGCCTCTGCCCACAGCACGCCAGCATGGCCAGGCGGTCCCGCGCAGCATCTCCAAGCTCTCCCTGCCACACCGTGTGACGTCGGTCCCGGCACACGCAGAGCCGGTGCAGACTCCTCCAGACCCACCTGCAGCCGCCCACTGAGCCAGGATCCAAGGGCACATCCATGGTTATCAAAGAAGGGCCGGCTTTGGGGCTGGAGGAGAGCTGGCCTGGGGGCTTGGGGACGGTGGCTCACTCATTTGCTCAGCGAACCCCGGGGCTGGCCTGAGGGAGCTCACAAAGGCTTCCTTTTCCAGGAAGGGAGGTGCTCATCAGATAACACGAGGTCCCCAAGTGAGGGTCTCACACTCCGCCTTGAGCTGCCCTGTGATGTCCTCACCAAGTGAGCAGCACAAGGAACATCACTCAGATGACTCAGAACTAAACGAGAATCAGTGCGTGCACACTGGGGGTCTGCAGACTCCTCCCTGCTCTCTCCAAGGTGCCCTTGCATCAGTGGACTATGCCGCTGGGTGGCCACCACTGGGAGAAACCCTGGGTGTGACTGCAGGAGGGTGGGCTCAGGGTCACATCCTGGCCGTGCCCTGGCAGCCGAGGGACTGCAGATACTGACCTGGCCTCAGGCTTTGATTCCTGGCCACCAAGGCAGAGGGCGATACTGCCCGCCCCAGGGAGCCCTGCGAGGGTGGGGGCAGTGGGTGGGGAGGTGGGCAGGGGCAGCTCCCAGCACGAAGGAGGCCGTGGGTGCTGCCTGGATTTCTCCTTTTTGTCTGCTTTTCCTTAAGTACCTTATGGCGGCTCGTGTCATTTTTAGCCATCAGAAGGGAAAGGGGGTCATTTGTGGAAACCCTCTTGTCCTTCCCTCTCCATGCCCGTCCTTGCAGGTGGAGAGGTTTTCTTAGACCCATTTTGTGGGATTGAAAGCAGAGGCTCTGGGAGGCAAAGTGAGTCACCTGAGGTCACAGCTCGTTCGCAGTCCTGTGGGGGCCAAGCCAGGCCCTGGGGCTCTCCAGAGCGCCCCCCTGCCTGGCCTTCCTATAGGAGGTCGGGGTCTGGGGGCTTGAATCTGGAGCACCCTATCTCCTGGAAACACCTGTGTTTAAACAGCCGAGCTTCGTGCGTCCCTGCACTGCAGAGCGCAGCAGTATGGTCGAGTCTGGGGTGTGGCCACGTGCAGAGGCCACCCACCTCCCTGCAAGGACCCGGAGTAGCCGCTGCCTTCTGGTGGGCATGGTCCTCTCTGTGCATGCACATCCACACAGCCAGGAGAGGCGTGGAGCCGGCCGCGGGCACCCCCACTGCTGCCTGTCGTTTCCAGGGGAATATCTGCAGCATTGTGTCCACGGACGTCCCCTGCCTGAGCTGTCCCTCTGAGCCCTGCAGAGGCTCCAGGTCACCGTCCAGCTCCTGCAGGGCCACCCAGGCACCAAAGGCAGCCGCACAGACCTTCAGTCCGCCCACCCTGGGCCACGGGTTGTGGGTGGGTCTGGATCCCCCCACTTATGGACGCACAGGCCGTCGGCCGTCCCCTTGCGGACACCTTGACCACGAGTCACGTCCACCTGGAGTCATCTTTGCACCTGTTTCTCCTTGGCTTAGGAGGGCGATGTGGGATTCCAGGTGCCCTGTGGCCTGTTGGGCTCCGTGAGCCAGCTGTCGATGGCTCTGCCGGGCTGTGGGGCTCTGAGTGACACTCAGCTGGGTGTCTGGCTGCTTCGGGTCCCAGCCTTCTCCAGCTGAGCCACAGCAGGGCCGGGGGCCAGGAGTGGAAGGCGGGACTGGTCACTTGTCCACTCAGACCCCTGGACCTCAGCAGCCGCGTGTCGCCCTCCGCCCTGGAGGAGGCCAGGAGTGCAGTGTCTTGAGCTGGTGTCGCCCCTTGGCTTCGGTGGCCAGGCTCCTAGCTGTGTGTATTTGGATCTTTCTGGAGAGCCTCTGCACGCCCGGCGTCTGTAGACACGTTTGGCAACGTTGTGCAGACTTCCTCTCCTTCTTTTTCAAGTTGCAAATGCTTAGAATTCTGCTGGCCTTTGAGCCCTCAAGGGTAGCCCCCATCTCCAGCCCCCATGTGCCGTTGCCATGGCGACCTCCCTTCCCTTTCAAGTCGGGAAGGCCACATTCCATAAGGTTTGCACAGCTAGCCGCTCCCTCAGAGCAGAGGCCCGTCTGTCAGCTCCAACATTCTGTATCAATAAACACGCTCGGAGACCCCTCCCGCAGACCCCGCCGGGAGACCCCCGCTGGGCCTCGCTGGGAGAAATCAGCCGTCGGCACTCGACTGGGGAGAACACCCAGCCCCAAAAGCCCCAGCCCCGTGGAGCACGGACCGCCCTGCTCCCCCCTGGGCCTGTGGCTTTAAAACCACCATCAAGGAGTACCAAAGTGCCCGTGGGACCTGGTAAGGTGGCATGAGTGACACTAGCGACCGACCCCAGGCTCCGAACGAACGTTGGAGTTCTCCCAGACGCTAAGGGCTTTTAAAATGTTAAAGTGCATTCAAGTCCTCGGATAAATAAGTCACTTTAATTACGCAAAGAGCTAGATTTCAAGAGAATTACGGTTATTTGCTGGAGGAAAATGACCTCTAAGGCATGTTTGTGACTCAACGTCCAGCCAGTGTGGAGGAATAGCCTCTTTTTAAAATCCATACGTGCAGCCATTTTCTAAAACAAGAAAGAGCAGGGCTGATGGCTTTTGGGTAAGAGAGTTTGTGTATTTTGTCTCAGATCAGATGGATGAAAATAAACAAAAGATACAATGTTTTCTTGTACAGAGGAATGGCTTTGTCCAAGAAAAAAAAATCCCACAACCAGAAAGGAGCACAGGGAATAGGACCAAGCCCCATGTTTTGTTACAATAACACAAAATTCCTCTGTAGTGAATAATGATGGACTTCATGTTGGTTACTAGGCAGAGGATTTTAATTATTTCAAGAGCACGTCCTTCGTGTGAGAGTGCTGGCTGTGACACTCAACAGGGAGGAGGTGTTAGCCGCTGATTAAAGGAGGAGGGGAGGCCCTGCTAATTACCTGGGACCCTTGGCTGGGTTCCTGCGCTGGGGCCGGACGGCAGGCCACACACCTGCGGGCTTTGCAAGGGGAGCCCCTGCCCCTGACCCTGGCTCGGGTGGCCAAGCAGTAACGAGCTGGGAGGAAGAGCACAGACTTTGCTCCCCCAAAGACAGAGGCGACCGGGCAGAGGTGTCTGGGGGGACAGCCAGGTGTGTCACAGTCATAAATCTGTCAGGAGCACTCACAGGACAACATCAGACTGTGCAGCCTGTTGTGGTCAGCGCCCAGGACACGGCAGGTCCAGTCAGGCACTCGGGTCTGAGCAGCAGGCGCTGGCTGGCCGGGGCCTGGACTGTGGCACCAAGAGCGAGTGTGCCAAGGTCAGGCTGGGTGTGGGTGAGTGTGTTCATCTTCACCCCCAATGGTCAATGTCAAGTGGAAGACTGTGTCAGATCAGTGTCTTTAGAGATGTCCACTGTGTCCCTTGCTTCCTCGGAATCGCAGCATGGCCGCCCACTAGGAGCAGTAACGAGAGCTCCACAGAGCAGCGGTTTGGGGCTTTTTATTGAAGGCAAGATGGTGGGACGGACTCACACCTACCTGACGTCAGATTCGCTGGTTCCCTCCGAGGTTTTCTTTACCTTGGTCTTTGCACGTGAGAGTGTGGGACACCCGACACCACAGAGAGAAGCCTGTGGTTACATAGTGCCCTTTCCTGCATGATTTTAAAATTAGTTTTATTTTAAATTAAATGTGAAATTGCTGGATAAGTCTTTGGTGCCTTCCTAGCTGCTATAAAGAGGGCATTTCTTTCAGCTTGACTTAGCAATGTTAGGTTTCTAGGAGCTAAAATAGGTCAAAATTTAAAAGTAATTAAAGAAAGAACTCCATTAACTACAAAATGGTCTATATTGGGTTTATTAGAAATTGCAAGGAACTGCTAACAGAACACATTTTCAGTTTTAAAAAAAATGGTTCTGAAAGGCTGAGATATAATACCATTTAGGCACAAAAACTGGAATTTTGTTGAAAAAAATCCTGCCCTAATTCATCACAGCTAGAGCCCAAAACGGATCCGCTGTGGCCACCTCCACAGGGCGTCCCTGATCCGGGGACATGTTTCTTTTCTGCACTTTCGTTTTCTGAAGCGGTTTGCTAGAGGGAATAACGGCTCGCTTCGCTCTTGGGACTGGAACTGGGCTTCCCGTTCCGTCTCTCGGCTACTTGATGAGCTGGGCTGCACTGAGGTGACCCTCTGTGTGCTGGGTTTGCACATCTCTGCTGCTGGCGGCTGGCGGCTGGAGGGCCAGGCGCACTCCTGTCAGGTGGCCTGGCCTCCGGCTCCCTGCTTGCACACAGCTGCGCGGCACAGGGGATCCCGCCTTGGTGAAGAAAGAAGAGGAGGCTTTACCTGCAGCTCTGAGCCCTGCGTGACCTGGAAGGCAGCGGCTGGCTGAGCCTGGAGGCCCGCGACAGTCAGACCTGGAGCAGCCTGGCTGTGTGAACGCCACCCCAGGAAGAGCCAAGGCTCTGGGCCCCGAGGGCTGCAGACACCATTGAGGGGGCCACAACCAACACGTATGACTCCACGATATCCTCTCTTCAGCATGAATTTCAACCAGTAATTAATTTCAAAATCTCGTCCTTAGCATTGCTTCCCTGACTGGAAAGTGAGGTGACAGGTTAGGGGTATTTGGAGACGACTTCAGAATGAGCACAGTGTAACAACAGTGGTTTTATAGTGTTTATGGAGCTCTGAGCCTGGAGAGCCAGAGAATGGCACAGGATGCAGGTGATCTGACAGCCACACAGTGCCTCCTGGCCTTCCTCCTGACGGACCCAGCAGGAGAACTTCAGGTAACAGGACAGCGTCACCCAAGCCCTCTGATGATGTTTCTGCCTGGTGCATTTGGTGGGAGCTTTCCATTTGAGAACAGTCCTTTTAGTTAACACAGAACCTTTTCTAGGCTTTTAGATCCATTGAAAAGACACTGGTTTTCGGGTTCCTAATCCTTCTGAATTCAACCCCAAATTTCAAATGGCTTCTGGCCCAGGGTTGCTGCCTAAGCCGGGCCCCAGGTCCAGAGAGCCCAGGTCCAGAGAGCTCCACTGGAGTAAGGAAGGGATCCAGGATGCGCCCCACACTAGTGACCCTGGGTGACAGCCACCGGGACCCCAGCCGGCGTGGGCAGGAGGACTCCAACTCCGCTCCTGACCTCACGAGGGCCGTGCCACCTGCAGAGGGACAGTGCTCAGTGCCAGGACTCAGCGAAGTCCATGAGCTGTGGAGACACCAGTGTCCAGGGCAGGTGGACAGAGAAGCCCGGTTGACGCGGCCACACTGTGCAACGCTGGGTGGCCTTGGGAGGAGGGACTCTGAGCGTGACAGAGGAAGACCCATGCTGGGTGAGCAGCGAGCCACAGGAAGGGAGGCCTGGCTCGGGGAGTGGGGGAGCAGGGCGGTGCTGCTGGGCCGAGGAGGGAGTCAGTGCCCTGGGCAGAGGTCTGGGAGGAGGCCAGAGGCCGAGGTGGGTGGAGCTGGTTGCGGGGGCAGACGCCGAGGGGCACGGTCCGTGTATTTGACCAGAATGAAAACACAGGAGATCTCAGGAGCCCAGGCCACGGGCCGTCCCCGCTGGGCCCTCTGTTGAGGAGAAGTGGCCAGAGCTGCAGAGGGCAATGGCTACGGAGGGTCCGGGTCCCTGGCCCTGGCCCTGCTCTTGCTAGGATCTGGCTGGGGACTTCCTTGTCCTTCTCCAAGGGCCTGACCCCAGGCTTGTGAAAGAGACTGTCCCTGCTCAGGAAGGGGGTGGACAGAGACAGCCACAGTGACACACGTCCAGGGGACCATGAGGCCCAACCTCCTCCCTCCACCAGCGTCCTTCGGTCTCGGGCAGCAGAGCCACCGGCAATCTGCTGTTTGATCTTGGGCACGTCACTCCACCTCTCTGGGCTCCTCTCCCCAGAGTTTTACAAAAGAGCGACTTCAATACAATCATCCCGGGATGCTTTTCAGCTCGGACACATTGTGATTTTTCAATCCTGATCTACAGTTCCAAGATCAAATCATAACCATGATCCAACGCTCCCCTATCCCCGTGACAGAGGGGAGCACCACAGCGTGCCTCGCTGGTCCCCTGCTGCGGGCGAGGTCACACACTGGGTCCTGGGGACAGAGCACAGCTCTGTCCTGCACAGCGTGGATCAGGGTCCTGCCTTGGGAGCTATCTGCCTGCCACGTGGCCACCAGAGGGCAGTGGCGCTGTGGGCTGTGCCGTCGGGCGGGGCAGAGCCCAATCTTCACCCAGTGGCCATTCTCTCCCGGGGTCTCCGGGGTCTTCTCGGGGCTCAGACTCCAGCCCTAACGTCCAGCTCACAGGTGCTGGACCATGGGGCAGCAACACTGACCTCCGCACCTGGCCCAGCCTCCTGTTGATTATAGGGCATGGGATCTGGGCGGGAGCGCACAGGGTTAAACAGGTCGGCTCACGCCCCGCCTCCGCTCCAGTGTGCCACCAGGAGCTCAGAGTCACCAGAGGTGACCTATCACCTACCGACTGTCAGAGACTCTCTGCGGGTGCACGATGCTGTCACCAGATCAGAAATGGGCAAAGTCACCATGAAAAGGGGGAAAAGGCTCATGTTATGATTTGGGAGTGGACTGTCCCTCCCCTGCACCCCCTCCGCCCCCACGTCCTGTGTCGAAGGCTGGTCCCCTGCAGCCTGTTCAGGGGAGGGTTAGGGAAGCGACCTCATCAGTGGGTCAACCCATCCATCTCACAGCTGCGGGGACTATTGAGAGGTGGCGGGGACTGCAGGAGGTGGGACCTGGCTGGAGAAAGTGGGCCTGGGGACATGCCTTAGGGGACACTGCCTTGCCTCCATCTCTCCCTCCCTCTCTCTCTCCCTCTCTTTCTCTCTCTCCTTCCCTCTCTTTCTCTCTCCTTCCCTCTCTTTCTCTCCTTCCCTCTCTCTCACTCCCTGTCTCTCTCCCTCTCTGTCTCTCCCTCCCTCTCTCTCTCCCTATCTCTCTATGTCTCTCCCTCCCTCTCTCTCTCCCTATCTCTCTATGTCTCTCCCTCCCTCTCTCTCTCCCTCTCTTTTTTTCTCTCCTTCCCTCTCTTTCTCTCCTTCCCTCTCTTTCTCTCCTTCCCTCTCTGTCTCTCCCTCCCTCCCTCTATCTCTCTCCCCATCTCTCCATGTCTCTCCCTCCCCCTTTCTCTCTCCTTCTCTCTCTCCCTCCCTCTCTCCCCTCCCTCCCCTCCTCTCTCTCCCTCCCCATCTCTCCATGTCTCTCCCTCCCTCTCTCTCTCTCTCTCCTTCTCTCTCCATCTCTCTCTCCTTCCTGGCTGCCACTATCTGAGCAGCTCCCCTGTATGCCCTGCCAACATGGGGTTCTGTCTCCCATTAGGTCCAAGCAATGGAGTCGGTTAACCGTGAACAGAAACCTCTGAAACCTTGAACCAAAATAAATCTCTCCTCCTTTCCGATGCTTTCCTCAGGCATGTTGTCACAGTGAGGAGAAGCTGACCGACACAGCCCCTTTCCCAAGCACTCTCTTCCTCTGTCTTGGTGCTTCTGTCTTGATCCACTCTTTGGGGTCATTTGTGTCCTGTGTCCCAGCCCACTGTCCCTTGTCCGACAGTGCAGTCAGTCCTGTGTCCTGCGGCAGGTATGAGCTCTCTTCAAGGCTGACTCCTGCTTTTGAGGTGGAAGCCCCTGCCATCAGCCTGGTGCTGGCTCCTCAGGCACAGCCCACAGTGAGCCGCCCTGTGGGGACTGAGAGCTTCCGAAAGTGCCGTGACCCTGGCCCTGACCCTGGCCCTGGCCAGCTGCTCCTGAGGCCCTGGAGAGAGCTGTCTCCTAGGCAGTCACACTGTCCCTGTACCCAGGTCCACCTTCCAGGCCCCTCCCTCCGTTCCTGCCTCCCTTTCCTGAGGGACCTGGAAACACGGAGGGGGCCATCCTGCAGGCTGTGCCTTACTCAGCCGTCCCACAGTCAGTCTCCACCCGGTGCTGTTGGCGCTCAGTGGGCAGCCCCTGAGCCAAGGGTGAAAGCCACGCAGACTACCCCAGGTCTGCTCCGCCCACGGTGCTTGTCCCAGTGTGGGTCCTTCATCAAGCCCCACTGCTAGAGCCTCGGGCTGCAGGCCGGTCAGCCTTGGGGGTCTGTGAGGTGGGATTAGGAGTCCCCTGGCCTGGTGATCCTTGTGAGAAGCAAGACTCGTGCACAGAGACATGCAGGAGGCAGCTGTTCTGCTCCGGGAGCTCGGGAACACCCCTCTACACCCAGCTCCGCCCAGTCGCTCCTGTTGGCACAGATTCATGAGGCCCACAGCCCTCAGCACCTGCCAAGGGCCGGCACCGTCTCAGGAACCCAGCCCTGAGGCTGGGAGCTGGCTCAAGCCACACCAGCCCCCAGCTTCAGATGGAGAAGACAGGTCACGCCCCAGGTAAAGACCTCGTCACCTCCGTCCTGGCACGGATGAGCAGTAGGGACCAAACTTGCCCTTCCTCCTGAAACGGCAATAATCAAAACCAGACCCATCATAGGAAACTAGTGGTCAGAGCCCTGAGGACGGGGACCCCAGTGGGACAGTAAAGAAACCAGGTGGCCCCTGGGCCGCCCCATGACAGCCTTGCATTTTCAGGACACAGCCCTGGGCGGAGGCCCTGGCGGAGCCAGCTGAGCCCTCCAGCAGGAAGACGGAGGGTGGGGGGGTCCCAGGAACCCAACAGAGAAGCTCCCAGAGGAAGCTGCTCCCATCACGCAGGCCTTGGAGAGTCCCGTCACTACCAGGCAGACTGAACCCTGCGGGAGTCAGGGAGAACACTCGGGGCTTGTCTCAACAACACGCAAAACCCTTCTAGATTAAATGAGGCTCTGGTCCTACCCCACAAACCATCAAAGCAAGACTCAAGAGGGTGGAGAAACTCAACTGCATCCCGGAGCAAACCTCAGGAATATTTGCAGGAATATAAAAACACCCAGCACCCAACAAGATGAAATCCACAGCTTCTGGCAACCAATCAAAGACTACCAAGCAAAGAAACAGAAAAATAGGACCTTTAATGAGGAGAAAAACCAATCAATCAAAGCCGAGCCAGAACTGGTGCAGATGTTAGAATCAGCAGACAAAGAAATTAAAAGTCACCATAACTGTGCTCCATATGTTCCAAAAGTTCCATCAAGAGTGGAAAATATTAAAAGGACAAATTGAACTTCTAGAGATGAAAACTATAATGTATGAAATTAAAAACACCCGGGATGGATTAATAGCAGATTACACGTTGCAGAAGAAAATGTTAGTGAACTTGAATGCATAGCAACGGAAACTAGGTAAAAGGAGCAGAGAGGAAAAGGGATTTTTAGAGAAGAGAGCACCGGTGAGGACTAAGTGACATCGGGTGGCCTAACATGTGCCACGAGGGTCCACGGAGGGAACGGGGCAGAGGAGACGAGACACATGCGTCTTCAAGGACGTAATCATGGTCATTTCCCCCCAAACTTGGTGAAAACTATAAACTTGTGCACCCAAGAAGCTCAGTCAGCTTTAATCATGAGAAAACCACACAAGGGAACTGACCAGGGGCGTGGCAAGCAAATCGCTCAGAACCAGCGATGGGCAGAAAGGTCTTTCCATGACACTTTGTATACAGAGGAGCAGTGACAGCCCGCGGGCAGGTCCTCATTAAAAATGGTACAGGCAAGAAGCTGGTGGGAGAACGTGCTCAGTTACAAAGGCAAAGACTGCATACCTGACGATAATGTCACCCCAAACCAAGGAGAACAAAACCTGTTATTTTTCTTTTATCGTTCAACAAAAGCTGAAAAGATTTATACCAGCAGTGTCACACTACAGGAACGTTCAAGGAAGTCTTCTAGAAGGAAAATGGCTCCAAATGGAAACGTGAGTCCTCACAAGGGACAGAAACAGTGGCCACATGAGTAAGGACAGTCAGGTCTTTCTTATTATTTACATCCCTTTTATAATAAAATTGTTTGCTTAAACAAAATAACAACACAGTATGAGAGACACGATGTAACTAAACAACTACAGCTGATAAACCATATTAGGGAATAAGATGGATTCAAAAAAACAATTTAGTCTTAAAGAGGGCCAGAAGGGACAACACAGGACAGACGGCAGAGAAGAAAACAGACATCAGGATGGTAGACAAACTGCACTATGTCAATCAGTGTATGAAACACAAATTGTCCAAATTCTTCAATTAAAATGCAGGTAGCGTCAGAAGGGATAAAAGTAAAAACCCAGTTTATATATAAAGACACAACTAGATTAAAAGTAAAAGGACAGAAATAGATGTGCCCCATGCCAACACTGATCAGCAGGAAGCCGCGAACGCTGCACTGATGTCAGAGAACAGATTTCAACAGAGTTCCCCTGGGGTGCAGCCCAGTAGTTCTCGGTGGGAGGCGGGTGTGTCAGGAGGACATGGCAGCCCTCAGCGCTCAGCATGGCATTGTCACATCGGAACACATGGAGAAGCCTGTAGACCTGCAGGGAGAAATAGACCGTGGTTCTCAGAGCCTTCCATACCCTCCTGTCAATCACTGGTAGAGCATGGACCGAGAATCCACAGTGACATGGAAGACTTCGAGACTCGGTCAGCTTGACCGTTCTGGAGAATTCTCCAAGCAACAGTAGGATCCACACAATATTTTGAAGAACACTTGGAACGTTTACCATGTGAGCCCTAAAGCAAGCCTCAACAAACAGGGAGGATGACGAGAACACAGGAATCCTGAACGGTACCAATGAATCCAGTGTCTGAGATGAATATGACGATCCTTTAAAGACACAGACTGTCAGACTCACCCCCAAATCCCCTTTCCACTGAAAGAGCATCCAGAGCTGGAGACAGGCAGCCACCCTCTGCAGAGGTTGGAGCGGGTGGGCGCCTGGGTGCCACCTAGAAGTGGCAGCGTCTCAAGGTCTATTCTGGAAAGAGAAGCTTAGCCAGAAAGTTCAAGAACCAAGCCCCAGAAACAAGAAGTCCGCCCTCCATCCAGACACTCTGGGGTAAGGCCTCCTGGGCAGCAGTATTATCAGAAGAGACTGCTACGCACACCCACCAGCCCCCGCGCTTCCGACCAAGACGGCCGGTGGGTGGACCCAGCCAGGGCCTCTCGGTCACGGAGGCTCAGGAAAGCCTGGCCACCAGAACAGAGGAGAGAGGGTGGCTTGGGAGTGAAGGAAGAACACGGGTTTGGAAAGCATTTCCAATGGGCCCCTAAATTAATTGTCTTCTGCAGTCGCAACATTATCAGGGAAACGCCGTCTCCGGGACACCAGGGTGGCGGGAGGTGGTGACAAGCCAGCCACCCTGCCTGCAGTGCTCGGGAGCCGGGCCAGCCCAGGCCAGTTCTTCACCTGGCCCCTGTCTCTGCCCCTGAGCTCTGGACTTGGCTGTGTCTCTCCAACTGCAGTGCTATTCTGCAAGGTCTGTCCAGGTCCTGGGGCCAGCCCCCCCCCCCCCCTGGCTGGGCCCTGACCAGTGGGACCTGGGGCTGGAAGAGCTGGCATCTGGCCCCACTGCCCCCGCCCAGCAGGCTGTGTCTTCTTCTGTGTTCTTGCACAGGGCTTGCCCTCTGCCCCCTGGGAGGCTCCAGGACTCCAGAGGCCCAGGGCACCATGGCTGGGGTCTCTCCAGTTGACCCTCACAACTCTCCTGGGTAGCAATCTGCTCATTTTGTGACATGTGCCTGAGCAGGGAGCTGGCTCAAGCCACACAGCCTTGTGGGCTGTTTCCCAGCTCGGGGTCATCTGTCCATGCCGGAGCCCACACTCACTCCCGAGGCCCGGTGCTCCTGTTGTCACACGTGCCAGCCATGTGGTCCCACAGGAGGTGACAGGGCTGCACCCGCCCCACAGCCCCTGCACTGCTGCCCCTGGGGAAGGACTGTACAATGTTGCCTCCCAGTCTACCTGACCTCTGGCCCCTCGTGGCCCAGGAGCGGGCGCTGAATCGGCGTTTGGAGTGAGTTTGGCCTCGGCTCCGTGTAGAGTCACAGTCAGTGCTTCCAGGGCCACACAGAGCCCCGGGCCCTCCCGCCAGAGGTCGTGTGGAGTGCCCTAAAAACCTCCTGTCACTTGGCTTGAACCTCCAAGCTGGAGCCCGCAGGGGTCATCGACCTGTGCAGAACCCCCTGTGCTCTCTGTGCCTGAGGCAGGCACACGAGTCTGGCCCTGTCAAAGGCCTGGGAAAGTCTGGGTTTGCATGTCAGTGAAGGGCCTCACCCACTGGGGGGGGGGCGAAGAGCTGCCTCTGGGTCCTCCTGTGGTCCCGCTCCTGGGGGTTCTGCCCACCCCAAGCCCCCTCTTCTCTTGGATGCGCCCGAGGAGAGCTCAAAGGTCTGTACCCAAAGCAGGAACCCCCCCGGGCCCCAATCCACTTAGCAAATCCCCTGATCAGGGACCAAGCAGGACCCCCAGCCTAGCCATGAGCCGCGGAGAACATGCCTCCCTCTGGGGTCAGCCTAACGACGGGGGGCTACAGTTTCAAGCAGGTGAGGGGCAGCATGTTGGCCCCAGGAGAGAGGCTGGGCAGCTCCGGTTAATTTTTCTTGGCAGGAAACTAAATCAGCGGGAAACACGGGGCGTGCTCTCTGCCAGCCAGGCCCTGCTCCCAGCCGCCCAGGGAGGAGCAGCAGCGTCCGCCTCTCACCTGCCCTCTGCGAGGGGCCGTGAAGGTCTCCTAAAAGGGAGCAGCCTGCTGACCGTGGCTGCAGAAAGAGAAGACAGACCCCCCAGGATGAGAGCTGGAGAAGGAGCCCAGGCAGAGCCCACGAGGTCTGGAATGTTCCGAACCACCCCGGGAAGGCTCGGCTGGAATGGTCCTGGCTGCCCGTTAGTTGGTGAGGGGCAGGCCTGGCAGGTGCGGCCTCAGCCCACGCTGCAGACTGGGTCCAGCAGGGGACCAGGCCATGGGGACAGGACCTGGGGACCTGCCATGGAGCCACAGTGGGAAGGCAGGTCTCGCGTTCGGGTCCCCTGCAGGCACATACGTGTCGGGTCTGGGAGCCTTCAGGTGCTCTATTGTGCCGTCACTTCTCTGAGGGACATTCTGTCTGGTTAGAACTTCCCTCTGGGAGTCAGAAATGAAGCCCCCAGGCAGGAGGAGCTGGGCCGGGGGCTCTTTGGGGGCCATGTCCTGAGGACCCACAGCAGGGCTTCTTCCAGCTGTACCCGTCACCCCATCCGCCAGACCACCCCCCAGCGCCCACCGGCCCCCCAGCCCTCCGCAGCCTCCTGCCCTCTAGTGGACCCCTCCACCCCCAGGCCCAGTCCTGGAAGCCCTGGCTCTGAATGGGGACCCACAGCCCTGGCCTGCGTGTCACAGCGCCCCCACCAGGGCAGCATCTTCACTGGGTTGAGCCAACCACGCCCCCCGCTCCACCAGCCACAGCTGCACCACGGGGCCTCTGGGCCTCTGTGCCGCTCTCCTCTGGAGACCCTCCCTGCCTCAGTCCCAGGGTCTCCACTCCTGGCTCCGAGCGGCCTCAGGACTTCACACTCCTGCTGAGGATGAGCCTCCTCCTGCCTCTGGTGCCCCAAGGCCACAGTCATCCTGATTCCTCTATCCCCAGCACGGCACCCTGCTGTGCCCGTCCTGCAGCCCATGGAGCGCCTGGCTCAGCAAGTGAGTTCAGGAGCAGTGTCCACACCCGCAGGCGGCCTCACGGTCACTCAAGTCTGATTCTCGAGGCTTGCCTCCTCTGGGAGGTCTTCCGCCCCTCACACCCCTGCCCTGCTCTCCTGCTGGACATCGGCTGTGGGAACTCTCGCCTCCCCAGTCCCCCCGGGTGCGGCTCCTTGATGATACCCTCCCGACCTGGGCTCCTCTCCCTCCCACCCACTGACCTGGGCCCCTCAAGGCAGCAGGTGCAGAATCAAGGGGTCCTGACCATGGCTCCTTCCCAGGGAGGACCCTGCTGATGTCCCCAGTCGGTGCTCATGCCAACCCCTTGGAGGACGCTGAGGACGGGAGAAGCACCTGTAGGAGGAGGTGACCCGTCGAGGGTGAGAAAAGACCCCATTTATTTTATGATTAACAGTTTGCTCCACATTTAAAGAGACAGCGGCACCCCTCGCCCCTGCCTCCCAGGCAGAGCGCTGTTCTCCGTTCCCGCTAGTTCAGCTCTGAGGTCACCTCCCTCACAGTGAGGACAGCAACCTGGGCACACACTCTGCGTGTGGTTGGCGGGAGGTGGCCCTCCTGCCCGGCTGGGCCTCCTGCCAGCTGCTGGTGCTCTGAGCTTCTCCTGGGAGTGCCCCCTCCCTACGGAGGAGCCCGCTTCAGGGACTAGAGCTCTTCCTTCCCGGAGGCCAGCCTTGCTCCCAGCCTCTTGCTTTTTAAAACTTTTCTCCCTTAAGCTCAGAGCCCAGCACTTCCTGGGGAAAAGCTGGAGGCCTCCGCTTTATGCCCAGGGCAGGACAGTACAAAGCGGGCCACCTGGAGCAGACCCCCGTGCAGGGACGCGTCCACAGAGAAAGCATCAGGGCCCAGGGAGGGACCGTCCACTCTCACCTCCCTCTGTGCTGGGCCCAGGTGCACTGCCCTCACTTCCTGTAGAATGGAGGAGGGTGTCCCCTCCCCTGCAGAGGAAGGCAGAGGGCGCTGGGCTGGCTGCCGCGGGACCCCGGGCAGAGCGCGTACACACCGTGGAAAGGAGGTGGCCGGGCCTCAGGACTTGGAATGGAAAACCAACGTCTGAATTCCTTTTAAACTGATTTATCTTTATTTTAAATTGTGGTAAAAGACACGCAGTAAACTTTGCCTTCTGAAGCACAGCTCGGTGGTGTGTGCTGGACACTCACCCTGACCAGCAGCCTCTGCCCTCCAGCCCCAGAGCCTTCCCCTCAGCTGAGAGCCCCGGTCCCACCCCCTGTTGGTCCTCCTGTGCTCAGACGTGCGCTCCTGGATCCCAGGTGACTGTCCCATCATCGAGGGTCAGCCACGGCCTCTGTGTGCCTGCAGTACCACCGGGCTCCGGATGCACCCCTCGGCCGTGGCATCCTCCGTCAGAATCCTATCAGCAGGCAGTTTGTGTGAACATTCTGAAGATATGATGGTTTCCCATTAGTCATTTGGTTTAATTAATTTTTATACAAATTAGCATCAAGCAGAAAACAGTATTTTTAAACATGGAATGCATGTTGGTTTGTAACTTATTTTTCATGATCACTTTGAATTGGACATAAAAAAGAAAATGTGTCCCAAATCTTCTTCACCCCAAAACAGATTTCAAAGCCATGTTTTTATATGTTAAAGCTTATTTACTATAAAAATTGATTTATTTAGATCACAATAAACACTAAATTTCTTTGCTGTTACTACTTTCTCAACTGATAATTGACTGGAGGGAGAGGAAATCTTAGAGAAGTTTTGATTTGCATCTCTCTAATTACTAGAGAAGTTGAACATTCTTTTCATACATCTGTTGATCGATTGCACATATCTTCTGAGAAGTGTGTTCATTTCCTTAGCCCATTTATTGATTGGTTTATTTATTTACTTATTTAGTTAAGGTGTTAGGTTTTCTGATTTCTTTACATTCCCTGGAGATTCATGCTCTACCTGATGTGCATGTAGTGAAGATGTTCTCCCACTCTGCGGGTGCTCTCTTCACATTATTGACCATTTCCTTTGCTGAGAAGAAGCTTTTCAGTTTGAATCCATCCCATTTATTAATTCTTGATTTTATTTCTTGAGCTTTAAGAGTCCGGTTAAGGAAGTCAGAACTTAAAGCAACATGAAGATTTGGGCCTATTTTTTATTCTTTTTTTTTTTTTTTTAGTTGTCAATGGATTTTTTTTATATGTGGTGCTGAGGATTGGACCCAGGGCCTCACACATGTCAGGCAGGCACTCTATTACTACCTCTACAACACCAGCCCCTACTTTTCATTCTATTACATGCAGGGTCTCTGGTCTAATTCCTAGGTCCTTGATACACTTTGAGTTGAGCTTTGTGCATAGTGAAAAAGGTACATTCATACATTGCTGGTGGGACTGCAAATTGGTGCAATCACTATGGAAAGCAGTATGGAGATTCCTTAGAAAACTTGGAATGGAACCACCATTTGAGCCAGCTATCCCACTCCTTGGTCTCTACCCAAAGGATGTAAAATCATCACACTATAGTGACACAGCCACATCAATGTTCATAGCAGCTCAATTCACAATAGCTAAACTGTGAAACCAACCAAGGTGCCCTTCAGTAGATGAATGGATACAGAAACTGCGGTACATATACACAATGGAAGAGAATAAAATCATGGCTTTTGCAGGTAAATGGATGGAGCTGGAGAAGATCATGCTAAGCAAAGTTAGCCAATCCCATAAAACCAAGACTGAATGTTCTCCCTGATATGTGGATGCTGACTGATAATGGGGGTGGGGCTAGGGAGAATGGAGGAATTTAGGCAAAAGAGAAAGAGGGACAGAGAGGGAAGATGGGGTCAGGAACGATGGTGGTCATACATCATTACCCTAGGTACATGTATGACTGCCGTGTGGTGTGACTCTACCTTGTGTACATCCAGGAAAACGAAAAATGTGTGTACAATGAATTGAATTTGTTATCATGTGTAACTAATTAAAACAAATTTAAATAATTAAAATTTTTTTTAAAAAAAATAAGGTTTGACTAACCACCTCTCAAGATGGCTACAAAGACGTACAAATCAAAAAGAACCTGCAGAGCTATGTTCCATATTCTTCTACTCAACACCCTCAATGTTAAGGAGCTGTACAGACCTCAGAGCGGGTGTCCACTGTGAGTCTATGAAGGCAGGGGAGACGGGGACGCAGGCCCACGGAGGAGACTGAGTGAAGGACCTGTCCCTCCCTGAGTCTCGCCGCTCTCCCTTCAAGCGTCTGGACCCTTGGGTGCCTCCGCCCCGTCCCCGGGACCCTGGTTTCCTCAAGGTTTCTTTAATCCCATTTTATCTCAGCCTGGAGGGTCATCAGACTCGCACCATGAAGGGACCTGAGGAGAAGGAGCAGGAGTTGGCTAAAGAGAGCCCAGGCCAACGGGCTCCTGAGATGGCACCACGACACCGTCACCGTCAGCCGCAGAGGCCCTCCTAGGAAGAGCGCTGTGTTCCTCCGACCTCCAGGCGCCAATGTCTCCCGGCAGAGACGTGTCGGCTTTCATTCCCCAAATGAGCAGGGGCTGGTGCTGGGCCCAGAGGGTGGCGCATGGGGGAACGCTGCCCTCCCGCCCTCCTGCCCCCCGAGCCTCACAGCCGCTCACTCAGCCCTCCAGAGCCCCCTCCAGCCGCCGGGCCTTCGGCCTCTGTCTTCTCTCCTCTCTTTTTACCTCCGTTATTTTCTGAATTTATTAATGGCCTGCGTTGTCCCCCATAACAAGGCCGAGCAGCCTCCCTGTAATCTGCCACACAGCTCGCCGCTGCTGAGGAGGCTTTCACCCATTTGGACAGACGCACAGAGACCGTATTAGAGGATCTAGGCGACGTCCAGCAAAGACACCAGGAAGCCCTCAGGACCATCCGCAGGTCTTCCCCTACACCTGGAAACTGTGTCGTATCCAGGATTATCACCACGGCTGCCCTCCCACACACAGGGACTGATGCGCTGGACCCCCGGGGTTTCTCCTGGTTGAAAGTTGACAGTGGGTTTCTCCAGCTCTTCCCAGGCCACCTTCAGAGCAGCCCGTGGGCAGCAACGCTCACTGGAGAGACAGGAAGCCACGGCGACCTCTAGGTGGGCAGCTTGTGGCCTGCCCAGAGTCACACAGCAGGCTCATGCACACACACACACACACACACACACATGCACACATACGCACACACACACACATGCACACACACACATACACACATACACACACAGACACACATGCACACACATGCACCACACGCACACATGCACACAGACATGCACACACACACACAGACACACACATGCACACACACTCACACATACACATACACACGCACACACCCTCACACATCTACCTTAAGCAGTGATACTTAGCAATCATTTGTTGAGTGAATGAATTAAAGGAAATAATATACAAAAAAGCAAGATCATGTACAAAACTATGTAATTTTCCTCTTTTCACTTAATGCCATATTAGGGGAATTTTCTCTATTGTTAAATATGCTCCAGAAGTAAAGCTCCCAGTGTGTGCCATCGGTTGCTCACATAGGTGCCCCGAGCTCACCCAGCCATTCTGGATGCTGGGGAATTTGAGTTGCTTCACCTTGTGAGGAACTGTGAGCAGTGTCCACCTCCGCTTCACCGTGCGCTTTCTGAGGGCTGAATACACACTCTGTGGGGGGCCTGGTTCTGGGGCTCCCGGGGTGACGAGGGTCTCGTCCTCCCTGTGCGGCTCACAGGCAGGCAGGGGCGCAGGACTGGACGTGAGGTGCTGGAGGAGAGCCCAGCCTGCCCTGGAACCGGCTGCACACACTCCCTCGCCAGCGCTGCCCCGTCGGGTGAGATTCTCTTCACTTCCATTTACTCTTCCTCAAGTTCACGGAACAACTCCTGCTGTCGCTTCACCCAGAGACATTTTCATGTCAGACATGGCCCTTTTTAGTTCTCAGTCCCGTGTTCTAGCTCCCTGGAAACCTGGGGAGACCCCGGCACGGCCTCGCGGGCACCTCAGTGGGCAGGTTGGCCCGTGGAGCAGACGGCCGGTGTCGGTTGCATCCTTTCTTACGATGACATAACAAGAGAGTGAAGGTGGACAGGCTGGTGGACAGGGAGCCCGGTGGACAGAGGGCAGTAACAGAGCTGGAGAGTGGGAGAGCCACCTGTGGTTAAACGGAAGCCTCGGCCGGGTCGTCTCCAGAGCTTATCGAGGCAGCAGGACTTTCACGGATAAACTTCAAGGGGGTGCGGAGTCTGGCATGCAGCTGTCCTGAGAGGAGACCACTAACACCCACGTTCTTGTTATAATGACGTGAAGGAACTGGTCAAAACCGAGTCACAGCATCTTGCATGTCTCGCAGCAGCACTGCACCGAGGTGCGAGGGGGACCGAGGACGGCTTAGCTTGCGTTCCAGACATTGGGGTGAGTATTTTTAAAAAGCACATGGAAATGCAAAGCGCGGTTAGGAACGTACAATATAGGAAAGGTGCATACTTCAAGGCAAACAGAGCATCTTATTGCCAGTGAAACCCTGACTTTAGGACGATATTAAGTCACTCACTATTCTTTTCAGTCTTCCCTGAACTTTCTACTCAAAACTAGTTTCCTAGTTCAAAAAGTTCCCGTGACTGTTGTGACAATAATCAGGATCCCAGCTGAAGGCTCCAGCCCCCCCCAAAGGGTGCCCTTGGTAAGGGCTCTTCACTCCAGATTCAGGCAGAAGGAAGCTGCATCCTGCTCACACCACACCACACCAGGCCTCCTGTGCTCCTGCGAGTGAGGAGGGACAGTGAGCCACACCCCACCGTTCCACCCTTCCAGAACATTCTCTGCAGAACTGCCTGGACATTTTGCCCATCTGTTTAGTTCCCAAGCTTCTTCAATGGCATCTGTGGCTGGGGAGAGGCTGAGCTAGCCTCCTTCATGCAAGGGTGTGGGTAGCTTTTACTGCTGTTCCCAAGGGGCTGATATTCGTTGGCCCTCAAATCGTGCCCAAAGAATGAAAACGCCTTTGAGGATATGAATGAATTAGAATCCCCAGGAAAGACAAGCTGGTGAGAGGGACAGTTCCCTTTTCCATTGTTTAAAGAGCAGAATGTGTTTCTTTTTATCCTAATAGAAGAGTGAATGCAGCAGTATAATAAAAAGCAGAGGTGGAATTTCTTCTGTCAGGGGATTTCAAAGGGATGTGATCTCCTTTGAAAAGCTGGCATGACTTCTGAGCAGGGCCCGGTCCATGCACGGGGCAGGCTGGCTTTACACCCACCAGCGCGAGCCGCCCACCTGACTGTGCGACCCGTCCAGGTGAAGACGGACCTTCGAGGTCTCTCTTTTGTATGAGAACTACGAGAAACACCCACCTTCGAGAGTTTCAGTTTTGCTATTTGAGAAAGAACTTGGCCAGTTCCGTCCATCCCCCTTTTCTATATTCAGGGCTACGTAAATTAATTCCAGTCTTCTTCGGAGGTGAAGGAAATTTCTCTGATAAAAAGTCATTGATGTTTTCCCGTTTTTCATCATTTTTTAAAAAACTGTACTGTAACATTTTATGAAGGCTAATTTAATGGAATGTCATGTTATTTATGTTACAGAGTGGATCTGAGGATAGAATAAAAAAGTCTGGCTTTTTTGATAATGAAAAGCAGAGTTTTGAACATTGAAAAAATAGGAGAAAAGCAAAATGTTATGGTATATTAGCATTATGGCATATAGATGCAATTATTTTAAAAGAAAATAAAATGATCTGGGTTTCTCAGACCTGAAGAGTATACAGACACATTTAAGGAAAAACAATTTTTATAGATACCCAACATTGTCATATTATTTTTATTATAATGTCACTTCAATATGCACAAATATGTGCTTTTTAACACCTCATTCTACACAAAATCAGACCAGGCCGTATAACAAGAAGGGTCCCCACTTGAGGTACCCACTGGTCACAATGGATGTGCTGTTCTGCTGAGGTTCGTCTGAAATGAGAGGGGCCACGCAGCAGGGGCTGGCTCTGGTGCACCCCGCATCTGGGCCGTGAGAGGCTGCTCACCCTGGGCCACCGCCGCAGCTCCCTGGCTTCCCGGAGAGCAGTGCAGACTCCACGCAGTCAGCCTTTGTCCTCTGTAACCGGGACGGTCGGCTAACACCTGCCTTGACTTTGACCAGGTGCAGCCTGTGGCTGAAAGCCTGTGACTGTGGGCCACACACCAGCTTCCAGTTGCTCCAGAACATTCTGCTGGAGAATACTTCTGGGGCCCCACACCTCAGGGCAGCCGCCATTGTTGCCCCATCTCGGAAGAAATCCTGGAAACACACTTTTCTTCTTCGCCTCCGCTCTCCTTTTGGAGAACTCTCCACAATTGCTGCCCAGAAAACTGCCAGTCACCCTCGGGACGCCCACCTGAGGGCCGCTGCTCCTGCAAAGCCTGCAGCCCCCGGTGCGGGCAGGCACCACGTGAGATTGGGTTCCCTCTGGTTTCCTCAGCGCTTTGCACCTGGTCCTGGGCAGCGCTGCTCCTGGCTGACGGTCCCTCCGTCACTCCCACCTTTCAGCCTGGGAGCT
Source organism: Ictidomys tridecemlineatus (assembly GCF_052094955.1). Lineage (NCBI taxonomy): Eukaryota > Metazoa > Chordata > Mammalia > Rodentia > Sciuridae > Ictidomys > Ictidomys tridecemlineatus. Next base: position 11,959,629 of record NC_135488.1, on the reverse strand, counting down.
GAGCTCTTCGATGGTTTGGGAACAAAGAGGGGCTTTCACCTGGTCCTGCGAGAGCCTGGAGCCGGCAGGCCCCGGGGAAGCTCCTCAGACACCTGGCAGGCAGGCGCTGCAGGACGAGGAATGCGACCCTGGAGGCAGGGGCAGCGGAGGGCGGCAGGTCCAGCCCAGCTCCCACCCACAGTCCTGTCTTACCTCTGCTTTCAGCAGACACTGTTGGGCAGGGCCACTGCCACCCTGCTGTGGCCACCTGTGGTCCCTCAGGTGTCCCCACTCATCTGCTCATGAACTGAGGCTGGGGAGCAGCCGCCTCCTGAGGAGGCCTGGGGTGGAGGGAGGGAGAACGGGTGGTTCCCTTTGGAACTGGGACTAGCCTGCGCCCTGAGGCCTCTGGCAGCCTGCCGAGGTCCTACCCAGGACCTGAGAGGAAGCAATGGCCGACCCTGTGCCCCAGCACCTCCAGGAGGACCAGAGGGAACAGCAGGGCCACGGGGTGGGATCTTGATTTCAGAGGTTTCTGTAGCGATTTGTTGAATGAGCGGCATCAGGAGACCTCTCCTGCACGGTGACAGCGAGGTGAGGAAGTGTGGGAGGGCAGTTTGCGGAGGCCTGGAGAACAGCCAGCCAGACCCCAGCCAGAAGCTGCCTGTAGCCCTGGAGGGAGCGAGGGCTCAGGAGTGGGTCGAGCAGCCAGTTCAGCTAGATCAGTGGCACACCCGTGGATGACTCCTCTTTCTGCTGTTGTATAACTTAATTGCAATAGTGTGATAATATGGTCTATGTGATACCAACTCTTTGAACATTTGGGGCCTTTGTCTGTTTCCATGGTGCTGGCCTGGGGCCTCGTGCATTCTGGGGGAGTGCTCTTCCCCTGAGCCAATTTTTTTGACGGTCAATTTTTGGAAACAATTCATGTGTTCTTGAAAGATGTGTATTTTCAGCTTTGGAGCAATGTTTTATACATGCCTTTTAGACCCAGATTTAATTTTATTTAATTAATTATTTATTTATTTTTTAGAAATAATGACTCCTCTAACAGAAATATTCTTTATACGGACAGCATGCCTTTATTTTACTCATTTCATTTTTATGTGGTGCTGGGAATCGAAACCAGTGCCTCACACATGCTAGGCAAGCGCTCTGCCCCTGAGCTACAGCCACAGCCCCAAGACCTTGATTTTAACTATGTGGTTTAAATCTTGTGTATCCTGAGTGCTGTCTCCTTGAGGTAGTATTGATCACTAGGGGAGGCACGTTAAAAGTCATCAGGTTGGTGATTTTTATCAAGTTCTCTTATTAATTTTTATAATTTATTGTAATTGAATAATAAAATCCTCTTAATGATTGACATCATTAGTGATCCTGACAATTTTATTTTAATAACTCTGGAAACAATATTAAGTTACACAAGAATAAAATAGTCACATTTTCCTGATGGGTTGGATATTTTTTCAAAGTGGGGTGACCTTCGTTGTTTCTAATAAATCCTGTCTGATATTAATATGGTCAAAACGCCTTTCCTCTGGGTATTTGCTCTTCTTCTATTCCTTCATTTCCCAACTCTCTTTACTTAAAAATCTAAACATGATATCTTGGCTTTTGTCTCTAAAAATTAAAGGAGTGTGGAATTCTGGCTCTGATGACCCTCCCACCCTGTCCACCCTGCTTCCGCCGCTTGCTTCACCCAGGGGTCACTGAGACACAGCGCGTCTTCATTTACTCTTTAGATCCATCCTGGGCTTATTAATCTGTGGTTCTTTGCTATGCGCTGGGTGGTCTCCATTTCGTTTGTCTGAGCCTCCTTTCCTCCTCGTGGGGGAAGATAAAGATCCAGGACCGGGGATTTTAGGATGAGACTCGCTGCTTTCCATGTGCTGGGGACGATCTGCCTTCCTCCGGCTCCTGTGATGTGGAAATGTCAAATGCTCACCTTCAGGCCGACACTGTCCTCTCTCTGCCCCTGTGGCTGAACTCACTGTGACCTTCTGTTTGGTGTTCACGGAGTTGCTCAACTCGGATATCACAGGACACCATTCAGCCATTCTGGACAATCCCCAGTACCTCTTGGATTCCCGCCTCTGACCCGTGCGCTCCACCCCGTCTTCCTACCCCCCATCTCCCTACCCCCCATCTCCCACCGTTTTACACTTTGATCCCATCCAAGGTGTTCAGAGCTGCCTTCCGCCTTGCTGAGTTTCCCTTCAGCTGCATCAACCGGTGTCTCTCCGTTTCCTGAGTTTCTGAACTTGGCTAGCATATTTTCATACTTAGTGTTTCTTTGGTTCTATTCTGTACCTGCTTGTTCATTTATTTGATCATTTGTGGCCACCAAACCTTCAAAATCTCTTACTTCTCAAAAAATATAAAACGTTCCAGCAGGTGGGCAGCTCTAACAAGCACGCCACCTCCATCTTCGGGGTTCACAGCCGGCGCTCCGTGGTGACTGTGGCCTCTGGCACCCCGTGGCTTCCTCCCTAGTGGAAGGAACTGCTTTTGTAGTGAACTCCTGCTCCAACAACTCCACCTGTTGACGTTGAGCTTAAGGCGGATTCGTACATTTGCCTCTTCCAGGTATCTGGGAACGTAGCCCACCGAGACTCTTCAGACGAAGTGCTCAGCCCTTTCCCCGCACAAGGAGCCACCTCTCGTGTGGTGGCCCTTAGTAGAATACTTTGGGGGTGCTGGGGTGATTTGGCATGATTTGTCCTGTGAAGGCTCCTGTGTGGAGACTTGTCCACCCATGCAGGGAGACTGAGGGCAGTGACCCCTCTAAGAGGGGCCCCTGGGGAAGGCCAGTAGGGAACTGCCCTCAGGAGCAGCTGATGAGTTCTCGCGGGATCCCGCTCAGCTCTTGCTGTAAAGCAGGGCTGTACTGCGAGCTCTGCCCCTCCCACCTGGCTGATTCCCGTTCTGCTTCTCTGCTATGGTAGGATCGGCCAGGCAGCCCCCACCAGAGGCCGAACATAAGGGGCCCACTGTCTTGAACAGTCACCCCCCAAACTGTGAACTACATAAACCTCTTTTCTTTCCAAGTATCTAGTTCCAGTTATTTTGTTATAGCAACAGAAAGTAGACAAATGCAGACACTTTTTCTTTGTTGAGGTCTGCCCCAAGAAAGCTCATCTCTTTCAGTAGGCCTGCTCTGCCCCCCAAGTTTCAACTCTCACACCTTAGGGGCCTGGCTTTAGCAGAAGTTCTCTCATTTCACTTACAGCTGCCTCAAGCGTCCAGGTTTGTGCACTGATCCTAAACAATTGTCCTGTTAAATCCAGGAATTGGGCCACCAGGGCAGGCAGATGTCATGTTCAACAGCCGGGCCACCCCTCCAGCTCACGCATCCTTGTTTCAGGCTCAAACTGGGCTCTGAACTTCTCACTAACCCAGCACGAGGAGGAAAAGACGTGTCCTGTTCTGCTGAGAGCCGTGTTCAGTGTGTTACAGTGAGGAGTTCTCGAGACACGGTAAGAAGTAGAGGATCCCTTCTTCCAGGTCTCGCTGTTTTTAGAAATCTCCTCCCTTGATCTCCGTGACAGTGTTTCTCCGTTTCCCTCCCTTCGAGAGCGGTTCCATTGTCCGGCATCTCGGCTCCCAAGGCAGGGCCCGAGTCATGCTCCACTCCCCCCATACACATTGAGCTGGAGCCTGTCCTTCCTCCCTCTGCACCTGTCCCCACTCGCAGCTTCTCTGAGGTCCAGGGGCCCCTCACTCATGGCCAGCTCGGCTGCCACAGCTCCCAGCTGCAGGCCCGCCTTCCGCAGCTGTCCCACCCCGCCGTCTTTAGAGGAACCCTTGGACGTGCCCTTCCTCTGGCCAGCCTGCTCTCGCGCAGACGCATTGCAGCTTCTGCACAGTGTCCGCCAGAGATGCTGCTGCCTGCAGCGAATGGCAAGGCTGGCTCTCTCTGGCCGGCCTCAGGAGTGCTGGGCGTCAGGGAGCTCTGCCTCGCGGGCTCTGGGTTGCTCTGGCAGGGAGGCCAGGGCCATGGTGACATCACACACGGCTCATCTCTACGTGACCTCGAGTCTGATGAGGGTGCATCCCCTGTTTAACCAGGAAATTGAGAAAACGTCCCGTCCCCTCATTCTCCCTCCTCTCTTCATCACCTTAACGCACTGTGACGAGGGTCTTCAGTGTGCTGCCTCGGGAGGGCCGGGGGGTCCTGACAGGGGACTGTTCAGTTTCCATGCCCTGGGGGGGACGTCTGGAGAAGCTGAGAAGACCCCAGGACCGGCTGCAGCTCCAGGCAGACTAAGACCCGCCAGGAGAGGGACTGTGAAGAGTCGTGCCCCCGCAGCATGGCCCGTGTCCTCGCTAAGTGGCGACTCCTGTTTGAGGGCCTTTGTCAGGCACGTCTCCACATTCTGCTGTCGGTCACTCGGGCACGGTCACCAGGGGACATATGGGACCCAGCGGACACTGGCTGCAGCTGCTGCTACTTGTGCATGTGGATTTGGGCATAAATGAATCTTCCCTGGACAATACGGAAAACTGTGTGTCCTTCAGGAGTAGCCGCTAGGCCGGCCTGAGACGACCACGGGCCGGGACACGCAGGCTCCACAGAAGTCTCGGCTCTCAGATTCCCGCCTTCCCATGAAGGGAAGCTAACAGTCTTCCTGACTGCAGGTATTCAATTCAAATTGCTGACGCACATTCTAACACGGAGAAGACCAGGTTTTATGGTCATGTCATCTGTTCAAAGACAGAGGTCCAGATTTTCACTTAAATTACTTCAGAATTTTAATATCGTGTTCTTCCACTGGTAGCCACAGCCCATGGAGTCGATTCCGAAAGGAAATGCATTCACGGTCTCTGAAAATCCAGCAAGGTTGAGGTCCTCGGTGTGTGGGGGTGTGTACCTATGTGAGGGTGTAAGTGTGTATGGTGAGGTGTACCTAGGTATGTATGTGAGTCCTGGGTGTGTGTATGCATAAACATGTGTGGGTACATGTGAGTGTGATTATGCATGTGTCTCAGTGTGTGTGCAAGGTGTCTGTATGTATCTATGCGTGTCTGTATATGGGTGTGAATGTGTGTGTGTGTACACATGTGTGTGTGTTTATGTGCATGTATGTGGGCTGTGTGTGCACATGTGTGTGCTCACTCTAGTATTTGTTTCCATGTCCCACCCCCATCCTGCCCGTTGCAGCCTCCTGGCCCATGAATCACAGAAGTGGCACCTCATAAACCTGCCGGCCCCTCCGACCCACCGAGTCATCCTGCAGATTTACAAAGTGACATCTGGGTGACTGGCAGCTGCTGCTTTAAGGGGTGGGCAGATGTGCACCAGAGCCGTGGCCTGGTGCTGCTGGGGGGGGGGGGCCGGAGCCGCGGGTGGAAAGGAAACTGTGGCCGGGCCCTGTGGGCCGCCTCCTTGGCCGCGGGGACCCTGCTGCTCTGTGTGTGACATCCTTCTGCAAGACTCAGCCCGCGGCTGTCACGGACTCTCTCCTTCGGCCCTGCCTCATCCGGTGCTTCTGGGTCTGGGTGGGGTGGGGTAGGGATCCCAGGCTTCGCCCACGGGGGCAAGTGTCTGCCCTAAGCCACTCCCCAGCCCTGGGTCTACTTTTAAGAGGTAAACTGTTCCACAGCCATGAAAAGGACCAGGAGATGTCAAGGTTGTCACCACAGACCCAGGGCTCCCTCCAGGGACCCTGTTTTCACGCCAGCTTCTGGCCATTCTGCCCTTGGCCCAGGGGCTGGCCCCCACAGGGTGCACAAGGCCCTGCTCCACCAGCGTCCCCAGTCACCATGCAGGGCTGGGCCTGTGAGGACCATTCCACCTGCAGATGGGGAGGTGACAGCACAGGGAGACACAGCGGGGAGCAACAAAGGGCGGGCCACCTTGAGATGGCATCTGGCCCTTGCCTGGTGGCTGGGGTCCTGCACCCTGCTGCTCTGGGTTCTGGGGCACCACTGAGGGTGACCACTTCACATGCTGACCCACAGTGTCCCCGTACAGCACAACCCAGGACGTGGCCACACCCACCACGTGTCTGGGAGCTGGCCTCAGAGGAGCTCTGGGCTCAGCAGAGGTGGGGTGAGCCCGGGAGGGCGGCAGGGGACATGAGTCCCTGTGTTTGTCCTCCTGCAGCCTGGCGCTTGCTCCTCCAGGCCAGGAGGCCCCCTCAGCTTCCAGCATGGCTCCTGTGTGTGGCAAACAGGCTGCTCCTGCAGCGGCCAAGGTGGGGCGGCAGGGAAAGCAGAGGACTGCTGGGCCTGAAGTCGAGCCCTCACCCTCGGCTGGACTCAGCAGGACAGCACCCGAGCCAGGCTGCAGACTGTCCACACAGGCGGGCTGCCCTGGGGCTCCCACCTAGTGGGGACAGCCAGCTGCAATCATGGGCCCAGGAGGCGCTGGGTGCCAGGGAGATGGGCAGAGGCTCCTGCTGACCCCTGGGGAGGGAGGTGTCCGGGAGGGAGTGTTGGCAGACTAGAGCTTCAGTGAGGAGAGCCGCCTGCAAGGAGGGGCCCTGGAGGCTGCGGGCTGGCGGATCTGTCTGCAGAGACCCCGAGCGGGAGCCAGGCCCTGGGGTGCTGGAGGAGCGGCCGGAGCCCCAAGTGCAGGCAGGGCTGGGTGACAGGAGCCCACAGGAGAGGGGCAGAAGGGGAGGGCACAGTCACCTGGCCACAGAGGGGCCAAGGGTTAGAGAGGCGAGACTGGACTTGAGCCAGCGAGGACACGGTTGTGCAGGGCACAGTCACTGTGGGCATGTAGGGGGACTCAGCAGCAGTGGCGGTGGGCTAGGGGCGGGAGCGGAGGGCCCGGGTCTGGCAGGCAACAGCTTCCTCAGCTGTGCCCAACCCTGTGCCACTCACTGCACTCCACACCACTCAACACTGGAGCCACGCCACCGATGTGGCCCTGGGTCTGGCTGCAGGTCCCCATCGAGTGCCAGCTGTGTGGCTGGCATAGGCTACTGCCACCCCACCTCTGAGACAAGGCAGCACAGTGTGGTGAGGACACGAACCTGCTGAGCCTGGACCTGGGAGGCTGGGCGCTAGCTCTGCCTCCGTCTGTGGGCTGGTGCAAGCAGGGCACGCCCCCTCTTCCCTGCAGACCACCGTGAGGCCAGGAGTGGGCTGGACTGCAGGGACCCCTCACCTTGACTCTGGCTCACTCCTGGTCTCCTCCCCAGGGCTGCCATGCGGGAGCTCTCACGGGTGTCCCACCCCTGCCTCGGAGCCCAAGACCTGGCAGAGACTCGGGCAGGAGGGGATCTGGGGGGATCCAGAAGGAGCCTGGAGAGCGACAGGGCAGGACCCAGGGCTGAGCCTAGCACCTGGGGCAGTCAGTTGGGGGGGCGGGAGTCTGCTCACTGTGCAGGGAGGTGGCTGTGGAATTGGACCCGAGGCCAGGCAGCAAGGGGGGCCACGGGGAGCCTGTGAGCAGAGGATGGCCGGGCCCTGGCTTGGGGCAGCTGGGCGGGTGGGAAGGCCAGGGGCAGCTGTTTCTTCCCGAGTCAATGAAAGACCAGAGCCAGCAGTGGAGTGGCAGCAGGCAGAAGCACCGTGTGTGAAGGCCACCGAGTGAGCAGGGAGTGGCAGCTCAGAGAGGCAGGGCCTCTAGGCTAGAGGCCAGGGGCCTGGGGAGCACAGGGACTGAGTCTGTTGGTGCTCCACGCGAGAGAGGAGGCTCCCACCTTCTCCGCCCTGTGGTGGGGACCCTCCAGGAAAGGGCTGTCTCTGTGGGTGGGGTCTCCTCCGCACCTAGGGCTGTGCCCGTCTCTGAGGTTTCCTGGCCCTGTGCTGGGGAGAGCTCTTCCTCATCACATGGCAACATCTTGAGCCTTTTCCACTTTGAGTTCCTTGGTCTGTGAGTCCCTAGAATTCTGGGCCTGTATCTCCGCCTCCTGGGGGGCCTGCGCGTCCTGGGTGCTGGCTCACATCTCCGGTGAACTGACCATGGATGGTTTCCTCGCCTTCAAAGTGAGGAGGGCATTTTGGGTGCAGGACTCCCTCCAGGCGCCCAGGTCTGGCGTCCGTTGTCACCTTAGTGGCCGGCCCTCCGGCGGCCACCTGCACATTTCATTAGCCGTCACTCTCCTCCAGCCCATTAATCAAGCTGTTAAATGCGGGACTTAACACCAGGCCGGCCATTCATCTGCGGGGCCGGGGCTTCGGGCTCCTCCGTTTCCCCTGCGGCGGCGAGGAAATCGTTAACACCTGGCAGCCACGGCCGGCTCAGTCTTCTGCTTTGCGCATTAGTGGAAATTGCTGGGGCCCCACCTTTGCCCCCTGGCCCTCTCCCCATGTCTGCAGCAGTGGAGGGCTCCCACTCCCCACACACCAGGTCACCAGCGATCTTGTCCTCCATCGGCCAGTCACACAGTGGCTGGGGAGAGGCCCTGATCAGGTGTCCAGGGAGCTGGTGGCTGTAGCCCTGGACTCAGATGAAGTTCATGCTGTTCCCAAAGAGCTCTCCAGAGGGTCCCGACCCACCTGAGGCCTGGAGAGTGGCCGGGCAAGAGCCTGGTCCTCATGTCTCCATGCCCCAGACCAGGCTCCCCCAGGACCACAACGGCTGCCAGGCCAGCAGGGACTCGGGCGTGGCTTGTCCTCTCCTGGGCAGTTGGCAAAGCTTTATCCAAAGGGCTCTGCGTGAAGGCAGTCTTCTTGCCGTGGTCAGGGTGGCAAATTGGAGTTTTCCAAATGGCTCTGACCTGCCTCCGTTACACAGGCTCCTGGAGCTGGCCTTCTCCAGTCCAGAGGTAAGACACATTTGCTTATTCCTGGACCTGCTGACCTTGGGTCTGCCCTAGCCAGTGGAGCACAGTAAGGACGCTGTGCCCATTGCTGCGTGGCCCTGAGCTGGCCTGGGGACTTCCATTTCCTGTTCCTAGAACACTCGCTGCTGTTGGCAGCATGTCCTCTCATCTCAGCCAAGGTGTGAGAGGTCAAGCCACAGGGGGAGGCCAGATAGGGGCCTTGGTTGAACTCCCAGATAACAGCCAGCTCCGACTGCCTGCCAGGGAGGTGCCACGTTGAAAGCCCAGCCCAGGAGAGTCTGCAGAGAGACCCAGGGAACCCTGCTGAGCCCCATCAACCTCTGGGGCCACAAAAGACTGTAACAAAGTGTCATCTGAAGTCATTAGTTTTTAGGGTGTCTATATGTAGAGAGCGATTTCAGAGAACGGGAGAGCAGGGTCTGACATCGGGGTCCCTAATGGCCTCCTGGCTGTGGCATGCCTGGTGCCTGGGAAAGTTTCTGGGCAAAGGTGGGGGATGCCTAGTTGCTATGGTAACACCCTCCATGAGGAGGCTCGGTGCTGGAGTCTTATCAGCCTGGACCTTGACCTCAGGCACACAGCTCCTGGGGACAGAGGAACCTTCTTGCTGGACACCCACAATGTTTCACCAGCTCGCTGCTCCTGAACCTGCCTGCCTAACAGTAACTTTGATCAATGGACTTTCTGGAGAGCTGCACCATTCTCCTAACATTGCACATCGCAACTGTAGAATGCAGCTGCAGAAAAGCTGCATAATGTTGCAGCCCTGTAACTTTCTGGGTACAAAGAATAACACTTGCATCTTTAATCTGATTAATGGGACATATATGATAAAGATTGCTGGTGTGATTCTTTAGACCTGCTTCTCCATCAGAGAGGAGTGCTCCACCTGACCCCAGATTTATCTTCAAAAACATCTGCAAGTGTGTGAGTCTTTATTTTTCTTATCCCCCTTCGCCCCTCGCCAGAACCTGCTAGATTGACCATGGTGGTCACAGCTGCTACGTATGTGGAAGTGGACACCAGAGTGGCCTGTGGCTGTGCTGGTGGTCAGTGGCCATGGCTGCAGTATGAGGATCCAGGTAACTGGAGCTGCTTCTGGCCTGGATCTGCCCCATCTCTGCCCCCCAGCCAGCTGCAGGACCCTGAGCCCATCACTGTGCCCATCTTATCTGGGTGTCCTCATCTGTGAGGTGGGGATTCACAGCCTGGCCAGGTGAACAGCTGGTCAGGTGAGCCACATGGCCCAAGTAGCCCAGGCAGGTGGATGAGAGTGAATCTGCAGTTGACAACATCCACTGCTGGATATGTGCCACCAGGATTCCTGAGTCCTGGTCTGTAGAAGCCTCTGCACTTCTCCGAGCTCATTCCCCATGGATTCAAACTCTGCTCTGCCTCTCTTCTGCTGCCTGTGAGTCTGACACTGTGATCAGGCATCTCTGGGCTGCTTCCTCTGCACCTCGTGGCCCCAGAGTTTAGCAGAGAAGGAGCTCAGCTGTGTGGGAAGCACTCGGGTGGTCAGAGGGTCTGTCCCCGTCACTTCCAGTCCCTCAGGCTGTGACTGTGGGGGGCGGGGTGGAATGTTCGTTCCACACCCCTTTCCCTGGAGACCAGCAGTGACGGAGAGAAGGGCACATGGAGGAGGGCAGGGGGCTGGGTCTCTTCCTGGCTGTCACCAGGCCTTGGGGACCTTTATCTACAAAGCAAGGGAGTCATTTCACCTAGAATATTCAGCAGGACTGGGTCTGTGCGAGCATTCCGCTAGGAGCTGGGATGTAGAGGTGGGAAGGGAAGTGTCCTCCTCACCTTCTAGAGCACACGGCCAAGTGAGGGGAGGGACGAAGGACTCACTGTGCATGTCGTCAGGACTGAGGGCCTGCAAGCTCCTGCCCTAGACTGACTGGACACTGACCTGAGGACGCCAGGGTCAGCTGCAGAGTGGACAGAGGAGGCCTCTGCTCTGGAATGGGTGGGAAAGGCAGTCCTGGGCGAGGGGTCTGCAGAGGTCCCAGTGGCTAGAGATGCAGATGGGGCTGGCAGGCAGTCCCATCAGTCAGGCGCCGTGTGGCCAAGCCATAGATTTCTGATGTTATACAAGGGCAACTTAAAGCCCCTGACAGCTGTCACCGGAGTTGGGATGCACAGATTCTCCCAGATACAGGAGGGCTGTGGACTGGAGGCCTGGGCCAGGACATCTGCACAGCAGGTCACAAAGTTCTGCCTGAAAGGTGAAGGTGACCAGAGTATGGGGAATGCCAGCTCTCTGTGCATCCCAGCCACCACGGCATGAGCCCCGCAGGCGGGGACAAGCCACAGGAGCCCAGGGCTCACATTCTGGAGGCTGGTGGAGTAGGAGCAGGTGCCCGCTGCAGGCAGGGGCAACAGGCAGAGCCCAGGGACTGCTGGAGCTGGGGCCGGGGACAGGCTGGTGCTCCGCTGCCAGGGAGGACAGCAGGTAAGTTCCCTGAGGACAGAAGGGCACTGGTCACCCTCGACAGCCTTGCCTTAGAGACCTGGGGCTGCGACTCTCTGCAGACAAGCACAGGGTAACCAGGAGGGAGCCCGGGCCTCCAGGAGGGCAGTGGCGGCCGAGAGTCGGCCAGCACCTGCTTCAGTGCTCCCACGTGACAGTGGCAAGAACACGCCTCGGGAGGAAAGGACAAGGGAGAGCACATCTCCTCCACCAGGAAAGCGGCTCTGTCCTGCGTCACTCATCACAGGAGGTGACTTCGCTGGGTCTTTGGGGCCTGTAGGAGCAGTAGCAGGTTCCCAGGTCCTGCTCCACCCAGGGGACTGTGTCAGGAGTGGCACCGGCCAGCCTGCTTTCCACCAACTCAGGACAGGCATTTGCTCTGAGGTTATATTTTCAAATTAAATAGAGCACTGAGCCAGAACTGGGCAGGCTGGGGCCTGCCTGAGGACGTCTGGGGCGGGGAAGGTCAGGGAGTCTCAGAGGTGGGCCCCCGTTGTTCTCCATAAACTCTAAGTTGTCACCCCAAATTACTCCTTTTATTCTTTTGTACTTTTAAAATGAAACTTTAATTAAAGAACAGCTCTCTTTCATGGTGGCACATACCTGTAATCTCAGCAGCTTGGGAGGCTGAGGCAGGAAGACCTCAAGTTCAAGACCAGCCTCAGCAACTTAGCAAGGTCCTAAGCAGCTTAGTGAAACCCTGTCTGTAAATAAAAACTAAAAAGGGCTGGGGATGTGGCTCAGTGGTTAAGCGCCCTTGGGTGCAAGGGACACTTAGCCCTGTCCATTCTCAGCTGTCACCAAAAATAAAGGGCATACGTACCAATCAACACTCATGAATTACAGGGGAGCAGTTAGTGGGCTTGAATCTGCTCACGTTACGGGTACCAGATCAAAGAGCAGGGACCAAGCCAGCAGGGTGTTCCCTGGCTGCTCCCAGTACCCTGACAGGGACCGTGGTGCTGGCTTCTAAGGCCACAAGTAGCTTTTCACACATGGGTAACGTTTTTAACTAGCACACAGTGAATTCGCCCTCGCGGTGTCGTGACAACTGCACAGCCCCCACCCGTCACACAGCCACGACACCTTCCTACCCCCAGCCAAGCTCCCGCCTCTGCCCTGCACTTCTGGCACCTCCAGAGGTCCTACCAGTGGAGTCCCACTCACGGCCTTGGCCTGCTGTGCAGGTGCTCTTGCTCCTGGTCACCCTCTGGCCGAGTGCCACTCCACTGATGTGCTGGTCAGTCGATCCACGCTGCAGGCGAGGGACACTTAGCCCTGTCCATCCTCAGCTGTTAGGGTGGCAGCTGCTAATGTGTGACACACAAGCACCCTGCAGCCACAGTCCTCCTCCCTCTGGAGTATATCAGCCGGTGTGTGCTGGGTGGAGGGCGGCTGCTGGGTGAAGGGCAAGTGCTGGGTGCTGGCTAGTGGGTGAGCCTGGGTGGTGTGTGCTGGGTGGAGGGCGGCTGCTGGGTGAAGGGCAAGTGCTGGGTGCTGGCTAGTGGGTGAGCCTGGGTGGTGTGTGCTGGGTGGAGGGTGGCTGCTGGGTAAAGGGCGAGTGCTGGGTGGTGTGTGCTGGGTGGCAGGTGGGTGCTGGCTAGTGGGTGAACCTGGGTGGTGTGTGCTGGGTGGAGGGTGGCTGCTGGGTGGTGTGTGCTGGGTGGTGTGTGCTGGGTGGCAGGGGGGTGCTGGCTGCTAGGAGCCACTGCAAAAGTATTACATTCATATGGAAATTGGACTCCTACTGTTCACCTAGGCCCATTTGGGAACTCAAGTTACAAGACTCCCGGAGCCCCCCCCTCCCCCCCCCCCGTGTCCGGTAGAGACACACGTGTGTGCGGACCGGTAGGGGGTCGCACACGGCCTCTCACAAAATAAAACTTTGTTTCAGTTTGACTGGCTTGTGTTTTTGTGCTCAGCCGGGTTGCAGGATCGCAAGCCGGCGTGGGTTGCAGGATCGGATCGCAAGCCGGCGTGCACTGACAGCGACCCGCGGAAGCGCCCAGCAGGAAGGCGGCAGGTGAAAACAGCAGCGGGCAGGAGCGGAGCTAAGGCTCACGCGGCCCCCGCCGTGCAGCCTGCAGCAGCTGGCTAGTGGGTGAGCCTGGGTGGTGTGTGCTGGGTGGCAGGCGTGCTGCTGGGTGGCGGGTGCACCTGGGTGGCAGGTGGGTGCTGGCTGGTGGGTGCAGCTGCTGAGTGGCAGGTGTGGGCTGGACCCCTCCACCCCGCCCTCCCGCTGCAGTGAGACTGCCCAGCCTCCGCACCCTTGACAACACTCACGTGCTTGGTCCTTGTGAGTCTTGCTATCCCAGTGGTCGGAGAGGAGGGCAGAGGCCTGTGTGCAGGTAGGCTGGCCACCTGCTCCTGCAGGCCCTCAGGTATGGGTCAGGCTGGGCCAGGAGAGGCAGGAGGCCTCCAGATCCTTAGGAAGGCACATTTGGAGGCAGGCGGGAGGCAAGAGGCCAGGCCGGATGGTGGTTGGTGGCTGTAGCCTGTCTTCATGGGCTCGGCAGGGCTCTGTCTGAGCTGCCACAGGCCCGTGTGGGAGGAGCAGCCTGCTGTGACTCCAAGGGAAAGTCCTGCAGCCTTGGTTGGCTTGGCAGGGGACAATGTCCAGGCGAGAAGGGGGGGTGGGCTGCGCCACTCCAGCTCTGCCTGCTCTGATGCCCTGACCCTGGGAGGCCCACTGTCTGGTGACCATGGCTTTCTGCTTCCTTCTGGAGGGTCCACCCAGCAGAGCCATAGAGCCGTCCTGTCCCTTCACCCTTTCCCTGGGCCTGGAAACGCTCTGAGAGTCAAAATGAGGAAAGATTCGGAATTCAGAAAGCCAAAATTCCTCGTAAGAGTGGACGCTCCAGGCTGTGGCCCCAGGTCCAGTTACACGAGAGGGGACATAAAGGCGAGCCCCACCCAGGGCTCCCTTGCCCTCACCTGGGACTCCCACCCCCACCCATGTGCTCAGAGCTCGCCAGCCTGGCTGGCTCCGGAAGTGCCCACTGCATACGGTGATTCATTCCAGCTCCTGGAGCTGTCCTCCCAAGCACCCCATCACCCCATCACCCTGTCACCCCATCACCCTGTCACCCCATCACCCCATCACCCTGTCACCCCATCACTCCGTCACCCCATCACCCTTTACCCCATCACCCAGATCACCCCATCACCCCATCACTCTTTACCCCATCACCCTGTCACCCCATCACCCAGATCACCCCATCACCCCATCACTCTTTACCCCATCACCCTGTCACCCCATCACCCCATCACCCTGTCACCCCATCACCCTGTCACCCCATCACCCCATCACCCCATCACCCCATCACTCTTTACCCCATCACCCCATCACTCTTTACCCCATCACCCTGTCACCCCATCATCCCGTCACCCTGTCACCCTGTCACCCCATCACCCTTTACCCCATCACCCCATCACCCCATCACCCTGTCACCCCGTCACCCCATCACCCTGTCACCCCATCACCCCGTCACCCTGTCACCCCATCACCCTGTCACCCTGTCACCCCATCACCCCATCACCCTTCACCCCATCACCCCATCACCCTTTACCCCATCACCCTGTCACCCCATCACCCCATCACCCTTTACCCCATCACCCTGTCACCCCATCACCCTGTCACCCTGTCACCCCATCACCCCATCACCCTTCACCCCATCACCCCATCACCCTTTACCCCATCACCCTGTCACCCCATCACCCCATCACCCTTTACCCCATCACCCTGTCACCCCATCACCCCATCACTCTTTACCCCATCACCCCATCACCCCATCACCCCATCACCCTTTACCCCATCACCCTGTCACCCCATCACTCTTTACCCCATCACCCCATCACCCCATCACCCCAACACCCCATCACCCTTTACCCCATCACCCTGTCACCCCATCACCCTTTACCCCATCACCCTGTCACCCCATCACCCTGTCACCCCATCACCGGGTAAAATGATAAAGGGAAAATGAAAAATGATAAAATGCTAAAGGGTAAAATGATAAGGGAAATGATAGGGTACAATGATTACCTTTACGCCCCATCACCCTTTACCCCATCACTCTGTCACCCCATCACCCCATCACCCTGTCACCCCATCACCCTTTACCCCATCACCCCATCACCCTTTACCCCATCACCCTGTCACCCCATCACCCTGTCACCCCATCACCCCATCACCCTTTACCCCATCACTCTTTACCCCATCACCCTGTCACACCATCATCCCATCATCCTGTCACCCCATCACCCTGTCACCCCATCACCCAGATCACCCCATCACCCTTTACCCCATCACCCTTTACCCCATCACCCTGTCACCCCATCATCCCGTCACCCTGTTGCCCCATCACCCTGTCACCCCATCACCCAGATCACCCCATCACCCCATCACCCTTTACCCCATCACCCCATCACCCTTTACCCCATCACCCCATCACCCCATCACCCCATCACCCCTTACCCCATCACCCCATCACCCCATCACCCCATCACTCTTTACCCCATCACCCCATCACCCTGTCACCCCATCACCCTGTCACTCCATCACCCTGATCACCCCATCACCCCCGTCACCCCGCCACCACATCACCCTATCATCCTGATCATGCCATCACCCCCATCACCCCATCACCTTGATCACCCCATCACCCAGATCATCCCGATCGCCGGATCGCCCCATCACACTCATTAACCTCATCACCCCATCACCTTGAACACCCCACCCTCCCAAACACCCCGTCACCCCGTCACCCCTCTGTTGCCGCA
This sequence comes from Ictidomys tridecemlineatus, assembly GCF_052094955.1. Classification (NCBI taxonomy): domain Eukaryota; kingdom Metazoa; phylum Chordata; class Mammalia; order Rodentia; family Sciuridae; genus Ictidomys; species Ictidomys tridecemlineatus. The sequence goes on along the minus strand of NC_135488.1, from coordinate 11,943,651 downwards.
GAGCTGACACCTTGGGTTCACTGCCAACAGAGCGGCAGGGATGTCCAGACAAGGGGTCAGGTTCTCAGCTACCCCTGAGTGCCAGGTGGCACTTGAGCAGGTCTGGCTCACAGGGGACAGGGCCACCGTGCTGTCCCTGGGGTGCCTGTGGCGGTGAGGGCGTGCTGTAGGACACCAACCCTGGCAGGACCCTCCACCAGAGAAGTCCAGCTGGGACAGATGGACGACGTGGGAACTGCCCCAGGGAGAGGGTGGGAGGCCCTCCAAGAATGAGGCGAGCAGCCAGCAGAGGACCTGGAGCTGGGGGGCTGAGGATCCGGCTGCCCTGAGCTCCCCCTCAGCCTGGGAGGGCCACCCCCCCTCCTGGTGCAGGCCCCGACCCAGTAAGGGAGGGCGTCCTGACAAGAGGTGGGTGGGGTTGGGGACCAAGTGCTGCCGGCCCTGCCCCACCCTCATCCCAAGAATCAAGCTCTGCAAGGAGGAGGGACAGGCCTCAAGTTAACAGCTTGACCTCCTGCCTCAAGTCACTGGCAAGGGCACAGCCAGCTCGCCTCACCCACTGGGGGAGGGGTCCTGACAGGCCACCTCAGAGGCCGTCGGCCCCTCCTTGTGGACACCCCCTGGCCCCCACCCCAGGAAAGCCCTGCAGAAACCTGGAGGCAAAGGTGCTGGAGCTCAGGTCCCAGCCGACGACCAGCCCAGGTCGGCGTTTCGCCAGACCAACTCAAGCCTCGCGGGGAGCCCGCAGGCCAGCTGAGCCCCAGCTGGGCTGGACACAGCAACCAGGTCACACGGACATTCAGAACCCTTGACCCACCGTAGCAGCACATTCCTCCCAGCCCACACACACCAGCACCAGGGCAGGCACATGCCAGACTTAGGAGAACAGGAGTCAGGAGAGTCGTGGTTTGGACCACATGGAATTAATCCAGAAATTTTGAAACACACGGGAAAATCCCAAAGTCTTTGGAAATTAAACATACACTTCTACATGTCACAGAAGAAGTCAAGAGAAACTGAAGAAATATTTTTTTAAATAAATGAAAATGAAAACACAACTTGTAGGAATTTATAATGTTTGACTCATATATTAGAAGGTATAACTAAAATTAATATTGTAAGCTTCCATTTTAGAAAACTAGGAAAAAAGAGCAGATGATGTTTAGGTAGAAAAAAAGAAATAATAAAAGTTAGCACAAAAATTAATGAAATTCATAACAGAAAATCAACAAGACCAAGAGCTGATTCTTTGAAATATTTAAAAATTTGACCAACCCCTATCCAGGCTGACCAACAACACGAGAGGAGAGACACAGTACGAGTATCAGGAGCAGCAGGGTCATCTGCACTGACCGTGGGCCCTTTCAGGGGTGAGGAAGGGATTCTATTAGCCACTCAATGCCCACAGATTTGATAACTGAAACAATGGGCCAATTTCTTGTAAGACAAACTCCACAAAAAGAAATTGATCGTCTGAAAAAGGCTACAAATATTTTAAATAAATGAGTGAACAATAATCTTCCAGAAAAAAAAAAATGCCATCCAACCTAGAGAGTTTCACTGGTGAGTTTACGGAAGGTTTATGCAAATTCTCCAAAAGAACGGAAACAGAATGATCACTTCCTAATTCTTCCTGTGAGGCTGATATTGCCCTAAAACCAAAAATAGATGAAGAATTGCCAGAAAAAGAAGATTCAGACCAATATCTCTTCTACATAGATGCCAAAGCCCTCAGCAAAACATCACAAATCAAAGCCAACAATGTGTAAAACCAAGCACACAACAAGCAAGCGGGGTCAGCTCCAGGCGCGTGGCTAGCTCAGAACTCCAACACAAGACAGTCATCCTCTGCAGACAGGCCGGTGAGGAATGATCACACGATTATGTCTATTGGCACAGAAAGAGCTTCTGGCAAAACCAGTATCCAGCCATGATACAAGGTAAGAGAATTCCTTCAGCTTGCAAAAGACCATCTGCAAAACCCCAACCACTGTGACGGTGCTTCAGGGACAGAACGGACGGTTTCCCCGAAAGTCCCAGAAAAGGCAGGGACAGCTCCTCCCGTCACCCATACGCAGTGTTGGACTGGAGGTCCTGGCCGTGCGGAGCCAGGAGAGAGCAATTAGGAAATTACAGATTGGTGAAGAAAAGGGAAAACTCTTCCTTTGCATATGACATCATTATCTGTGTTAAGTATTCCAAAGAATTAACAAAAAAACAAGCAACGCCTTCCTAGATCTGTCGGTTATAACAAGGATACACACACACACCAAGCACTCTCCCAGGCACCAGCAATGAACAACTAGAGTCAGACATTTAAACAGCACAATTTACACCTAGCAAAATACATGCAAAATCTATGTAGAGAACATTAGACATCTCTAATAAATAGATTTATTAGACACTAACAAATCAAGGAATGTCTAAACAAATGGAGAGATAGTCTATGTTCTTAGATCAGAAGAGTCAATATTAAGATGTTGATTCTTATCAATTTGGTCTATATAGTCAGTGCAATCCCAATCTAATTCCCAGCAAGTTATTTTGTAGATATTAACAAACTGATTAGAGTTTAAATGCCAGCCAACAGAACTCAGTCTGGCCACACCATGCTCAAGAAGAACAGCGGGCAGGCTGGCATCGCCCCGTGGCAAGAGCTGCCGTGAAGCTGCAGCCAGTAGACCGTGTGCTCTCTGCAGAAGGAAGGCGGGCAGACCAAGGAGCAGACGGGAGCCCCACAGACCCACACACAGGAGGCGATCGTCCTCAACAGAGAAGCAAAGGCCTTTCCGTGAGAAACATTCTTCCCAGAAAATGGACCTGGGGCAACCGGACCCTCCATTCCTACCCTGCCCCTGAGAAGATCCAGGCACCTTCCACCGTCCACAGAAGTCACCACAGGTCCCAGAGCTAAGTGTGAAGTGTAGAACTAACGCTTCTAGAAGATCACACAGAGGAAAATCTAGGTGACTCGGATTTAGGATGAGTTTTTGGATACAAAGCATAATTCGTAATAGAAACATCGATCAGTTAGCCGTCATTGAAATTTAAAACTTCTGCTCTGCTGAGACTCTGTTACCAGAATGAAGACAAGCCCAGACTGGACCTGAAAACACGGGCCTGATGAGAACTTGTACCCCAAGCCCACGAAGGACTCCTAAAACTCAAAAACCAGAAGACAAACAGCTCAACCTGCATATGACAGAAGATCGGAACACACACTTGGGAGAACTAGGTACCAGTGGTGAATCAGCACGTAAAGAGATGCTCACGTCATTATCATTAAGGAAAGTAAGTTAAAATGACGTCGGGCTCCCCTCCTTGGTAGAACAGCTAGAATCCCAAAGCCAGACAATTCCCAGTGCCGATGAGACGTTGAGCCATAGGGTGCAGAGCAGTGCAGCCACTTGGAAAACAGGGACAGCTCCCCCAGAGCCAACCAGTCACCAGGGACTCAGAAAACCGCACATCGGGGGGTCTACCCCAATTGAATTGAAAACCTGTCCACATGGAAACCGACACACGGACATTCATACGAATCTCATTCACGATTGCCAAACAGTGGAAGCCACCAAGCTGTTCCTCACCTGGTGAAGTCGGCACACCTGGTTCATCCACGTAGTGGGAGACCATTCAGCAACAGAAAGAAATGAGCAGGTCAGCCCGGAAGGGGAAGGGAGGAGCCCTAAGAGATGCTGCCAAGGGAAGGAAGCCAGTGCTAGGTCTCCACCCAGGCTTACTCCAGAAAGGTCGCAAAAGGTCAGCGTGGTCCAGGGCTCGGAAGGAGCAGGGAAGCTGAAGCTCAGGGTTTTTGAGACAGTGAAACCAGACTGTGAGATGCCATCACGGAGGGTAAGGCGTGGATCTGTCCTAACCTGCAGACCTTGGCAACACAACGTGAGCCCTAAGACATGCGGGTGAACGTCACTTAGGAGCTGGAGGAGCCCAGGGAAAAGGGAATTCTCTCAGGAGTCCACAAAGGGCCCCTCTGAGGGCCTGAGACAGGGCTGGCTTCAGCAGCTCTGACCCTGCCTGGCCTCTGTGGGGTCTGAAGGGCTGAGATGGCAGAGGGTGGAAGCCAGACTCTCACTCTTGGAGCAGAAGGTTAAAAGGCACGGCACGTGCTCATTGCTGCTTCCGAGAAAGCTGAGTGGCCCGGTGGCACTGGACTAGGCTTGGAGACATCAGTGAGGGCGCGTGCTGAACTGCGTGGGGACTCATGCTCTGAGGAGAAGCCTTTGCAGACACGCAGGCCAAGGGCAGCAGTCCACACCCGTGGCCCCGCTCTGCCTGCTAGGACCAGCAGTGACCTTCCTGCCCACCTTGGAATCGCAGCAGCCCAAGTGCCCTGGACACAACCTGATCTCTCTGGGCAGCCTGGCCTGCTGGGAACCGCTGAGGCAGCTGGTGCTCCCAGGCAGGAGGGACCTTGTCTCTGCACCTCCAAGACCTGCAGCAGGTGCCCATTAGGCAGAGGCCCATCACACCCTACCTGGCCTCCTGCCATCCTCAAAACCACCCCAGGAGCGTGATCTCATGATCCCCGGGAGACCCAGCACGGCAGGTGAGACCACACCCACAGGAACTCCCCACCATCTTCCGACTCCTTAGGCAGGACTCGACCTCACACCCGGCTCTGGATGACTGTCCTACTGGGGCTGCCCTGCACTCGGGACAGCAGCCCAGGCCCGCAGCTGAGTGAGCCGCCTCAGACAGGCCCAGGCTTCCTGGGAGCATTGTGAATTCTGCAGCCACACCTTCTGGGTCGCCGTCTCTTCTTAAGAAGCAACTTCAGCGGTGAAATGTGCTGCACATTAAGGCCAGCGGTGCTGGCTTGCAGCAGGAGCTCACAGTCACCAGCTTTTCTGGGAAGAATCAAGAAGGCCAACCGGGACGTGGCATAGGTTCAGAGGAAAGGAATGCTGATGGGCGTCCCAAAATAGAACTTCCAGGGAAGCGCCGGCCCAGGGCAGCCAAACCAGCAGGACTCGCACCCTGGAACATGGACGGGTGAGTCACAGCAAGGGGAGGAAAGCGGGTTTGAGTTTCCCCCTTCATCGAAATTCTGATGATCGTAAGATCAATCATGTTTGGAGAAGAATCAGAACAACTGGATTAACTTTTACTGCACCGTTTCCATTTGGACCCGGTCGCCCCGTTGGAAACCCACATCTGCTGAACACTTGGACGCTCGCCCTCCTCAGACGCCCCTGATCGCAGCCCAGGCAGCCCTCCTGCACCAGGCGGCACCCCAAGGACAGGCCCCAAATGCTCCATTTCCCCATGAGGTTTTGCCTGGAAGTTCCTCTGGGTTCGTGATTATGACAGATGGCTGCCCACGCCGTGCTCAGCCCTTCCCGGACTGACGGAGGTGGAAGCCCCAGCCGCCAGCAACAAACCTTTTCCTGGAGGAGAAGGGAGCCAGGACTCCATGCGGCTTTGCCACTTGCTTCCGTGAGAGCTGAGACCTCACCACGCCACACGCCTCTGGCTCCTCCGGGAGGGAGCTTCCTGCCTCCACACCCCTTGCTCGTGAGCAGACCCTACCCAGACGTCCCCCTGACCCTCTCTGTGGGATTGGCCAAGGTGCACACGGGAGAGCAGGCCCATTTGCACCTGGGGTCACGGCTCCCCTGTGGGGTCGAATGGCAGTCCCTGTGGCAGACAAGCTCCTGAGCCCACCTGTCCTAGGGCCCTGGCCCTGGCCCTTCCTGGAGGGGTAGCCGCCCTCTGGGGCACTTGTAGGAATGAGGTGGAGATGTCCTCAGTGCCACAGGCCTGGACTTCGGGGCCTCCCAGGGCTGGAGGAAGCTTGTCCTTGTCCTTCCTGGCTGCAGCGCTGGCAAATTAGTAAGCCACGCGGCTTCCAGACTTCCCATCCCTGACTGGGCGTCCGTCACCACACAGCCCTCACACGGGCACGCAAAGCCGTGCACACAGAACCGCGAATGGTACTAGTGAGGGTCGCCGCTGCACACAGAACCGCGTGTGGTACAGTGAGGGTCGCCGCTGCACACAGAACCGCGTGTGGTACAGTGAGGGTCGCCGCTGCAGTCGAGGGCAGAAGTGGTCCTTGGCCGTACTCTCTGTGCCAGCACAAAGGATGCGCCAATAAATGTTGCTGGCTGAGGGGAGCCTGGCCTGCCCCTGGCCTGCCCCCCTTCCCTTCTCCATCATTGAGTGCTGTGCAGAGCCTCCTCCGCCGCATGCTGCACACGTCCCACCTGCCTGTGTCTCCTGCCACCTACGTGGGACGTTTTCCCTAATAATATGGTATGCTGAAGATTCGCTGTCCTGGGATCAGAGACTGCTGCCTGTCCTGAAGACAAAGTCCCCCGAATCCTAGATGTGTAAGCCTGTGATGATCACCCTCGAAACACACAGAGCAAAGCAGGTAAACCGGATGGAAAAACAGACGAACTCAGAACCACAGCTGGACTTGTCCACTCCACTGTCTGTCACTGAGAGGGCAAGAAGACAGAAAGCAGCGCCAATGTACAAAGGCTGACCCCCGTGCCCCACTGAGACTCAGAACCCGCCACCTGCTCCAAACACCCCCCAAGTCGAGCACATGCGAGTGCCATCAAATGATAAGTTTAAGGCTTGTGTTTCCTGAGCACCTCAGAAACCAATAGAAAGACATCTAGAAATCTGTCTATCTATAATAGAAGACCTAAAAATCTTCCAAGGAGTTAAAAATTGAATAATACACTTCTAAGTAACTATGGATAAAGAAGAAACCACCAGGGAAATCAGCTCTTCAGCTGCTGATGACACACACAAGGACACTAGCCGCAGGTGGGCAGGACAGCCAGCGGGGCTCAGAGGGGAGCTAAGGCCATGCTGGAAGAGATGGCTGAAATCCTTGTTAGAAAAAGAGGTAGAGAGTCCAGTCCAAGGAAGAAGCAGGAAGGAACAGACACAGCAATCTAAATCAAGAGTACAAGTCATACCGTGCGGTAATCCAGGGGACCCAGGAGGCCGAGGCAGGAGGATCACAAGTGAGGCCAGGCATCCTCCCTCAAGTGTCAGCCTCAGAATAAAAACAGAAAAGACTGAGAATGTAGCTCAGTGGTAGAGCACCCCGAATTCAACCCCCAGTGAAACGTACACGTGCACACAAGTGCACACACGAGTGCCCACACATGCACACACACACGTGCACACACACACATGCATGTCCACACACACACAGGTGCCCACACACATGCCCACACACATGCCCACACACGTGCCCACACACATGCACATGTGCACGCACATGCCCACACACATGCCCACACACACATAAGTGCCCACACACGTGCCCACACACATGCCCACACATGTGCCCACACACATGCCCACACACATGCACACGCGCACGCACATGCACACACACATGTCCACACATGTGCCCACACACGTGCCCACACACATGCCCACACACGTGCCCACACACATGCACACGTGCACGCACATGCCCACACACATGCCCACACACACATAAGTGCCCACACACGTGCCCACACACATGCCCACACACGTGCCCACACATGTGCTCACACACATGCACACACACATGCACACGCGCACGCACACGCAGACAGTACAAGTGGTGGAAAATGACAGAGAATATCAACAGGGAAATGATAAAGTCCATGAACCCAAAGTCAGTGCCCTGAAGAGGAGAGCTCAGTTTGACGGATTCCTCGTGGACTAGTCCAAGAAATAAGGAGAGGGCGGTTTACCTGCAGTGAGAGGGAAGGTCCTGGGGACCTGAGAGAGCCACAGGTGGGCACAGGAACAACACTGCCCACCGACTCAACCGTCTGAAGAGTCCTGCATCTTCCCAGCAGCTGAGCTCACCGCCAAGAACCTCCCTCCCCAAAGCAGGGCCCTCCCTTCACTAGGAACCCGCAGATGCTCCGGGAGACAACTACCAACCTCAGGCTAATTTTCCAGAAAACAGAAAGGGAAAGTCCGTGTCCTCCCGAGGCTCTCCTCCAGGAGGACGGCACCCGCCTGTCCCCCTCCCCACGGCCCAGCCACAGTAGCACAGGGTGCTGTGGGGAGGGGGAGGAAGAGGCCTGGGAACCCCCAGCACTGCCCGGGGGGGTTCCATCTGCAGCTCGTCCTGCGTCCTGCCGGGGGTGGGGGTGGGGAGGAGCAGGACAAGGGCACTCACAGGCCAGTTCTCTGCCAAAATAAAGGAGCGTGGATTTGGGACACGGAATCCTGATTAGATAAAACCATACCCGTCCACTCCGTTACAGAGTCCTCGTGGGGACGGCAGCTGGCCTCTGAGCAGACCTGGGAAACTCAGCCCCCCACTTCGCAGTGACCAAGGCCAGTGTCCTCCAGCCCAGCAGCCCAGGGGCCCTGCCTGCGGCTCCACCGGCCCCCTCCTCTGGACGTGCTGTGCTCCTGACCCCTTTCCCAGGCTTTCTGCTCTACCTCAGTGGGAGAGGCCCGGCGCACCCTGCCACGCCCAGGTTAACCAGTGACCCTCAGGGGCCCTGTCCCAACATCAAGACCTCCCAGAGAGCACTTCTGAGCTTTATGATTCTGTTCCTAACACGGGCACCAAGAGGAAGTGCCAGGAGTTCTGGATCTGCTCTTTTAGGTCACAAGGGGGAGGCAGTCCAGGGCTCCCAGCAAGGGCACAAACCCAGACAGCCCAGAGGCTTCCAAGGCCGTGAGCTAAGGTCACCATGACCCTGTCTCCTTCAAGTCCAGGGCAACTCTGTGACGCAGACCCTGCTGCCAGGGAAGCTCGAGGAGGACAGCCTCCCTCTGTATCGCTCCATGTGGGGGCCGCCAAAGCCCCGCCAGCCCTGACCCTCAGGCAAGGCGGCAGAACTCTGTGCTGTCAGGTGGGGCAGCCTCCAAGGACCCAGCCCTGTGCTGTACACACAGTAGGTGCCCAATTAAGGATCGCTGCATGATGCATGGCCAAGGCTGCTCGTGACCTTGGGGGCAGAGGCAGGGCCGCGCACTTCAGGCAGACTTGTCTCCTAGGCTCAAGTTGATGACAATGTAAAGATTGAGGTTGTCAGTTTATTTCTGTACCTTTAGTTGTTGCAGATTAAGTTCTACCATAAAAGAAATGTGCTGTAAGTGAGGACTTGGAAGCCCAAGAGAATGACTAATATTACTGGGGCAATTGTTGATCTTAAAAAAATTCCAGCACAACCCAAGGATTTTTCCTGTCCCACAGGAGAGATCTGGCCCCTTCCCCTGTGTCCAGATCTACCAAGTCATGTGCTCAACATGCGGCTAAAAGTCCTTCTATAATCAGACCTGCCCAGAGTGGATAAAAGGCATTCCCAAAAAGGTTTCCACAAAATAAAGTTAAAATGGCCATGTGTTTAACTTGGCCTCAAGTTGCGAAATATTTCACAGTGTTATATGCTATTAATGTTGTAAACTTATACAGGCTTTTCAGCTGATCCAAAAGCTAAAGAGAAGAAAGTGAGTTAAATTAAAAAAAAAAAAAAAGAGGTGAAAGATCTAGACACAGGAGAACAAATACTCAAAATATTAAAAAAAAAAAAAACCCACAGGTGACTCTGAGGTCCAGTGGGTTTCCCTGGGTGCAAACATGGGGCTGATTTTTGGAAGGTCATAGCTGCTGGGGCATTTTAGGGCAGCAGTGCAGACACCCGGTTGATGGAGGCCACATACACTCCTCCAGTGCTGCTCGCCTCCCATCTTTCTGTTCTCTCCCTCAGCCCTGGTGGGTGGAGGGCAGAACGGAGGACCCCCGGGGGTCCACAACGTCATCTCTTTTATGAAATGTGGTACGCAGGGGCCAGGGGTTCCCATCCATGATCCCCGATGAACCTGCTCCACACGGACCTGCTGTCTTAATTCTCTATAATTATTAATATCTGTGTGCTATAAAAAATGGAAATGCCAAATAGCACAGAAATCACCCAGAATTTCCAGTTCTGGGAATGAGAGAAGAGGTGATTCCTGACAACCTTTCCACTGAGAAAAAGCAAAACCTGGGCCAAAATCTCTGCTGGAAGACACCAGGCGGTAAAGAGAGCCAAGAAGCGTTGAAAACCGTGGGCCCAGGAAGGGAGAAGGGCAGAGCCTGGTCCCTCCAGGCCCTCGGTCCACTCCAGAGCAGAGGAGAGGAAGTGGGGCGGCCGCCAGGAGGGGGTCCTGGGAGACCTGAAGGTTGTGGAGTCGCCAGGACACGCCTGCGCCTTCTCAGTCACGCTAAGTCCTCGAGCCACCTTCTAGAAATAAGTGTGAACATGCCTGGAGCGTCAGGTCCCCCACTCGATTACCTCCTCAACTTCCACACTCCACACCATAGACGCCGGTCAGTATGCAAAACAAGCAGACTTACAGAAGGAAAAAATCAGAGCCCAGGGAACAACATTCAGAACCAATGGGCCTGGGGGTCAGGTAGAGGAGGGTCGGACCCAGCCTTTAGAGCAACCACCACTCATGAGTTCAAGTGAGCAGAGAGAGAGAATTTAACAAGGAAATTCAAAGGTTTCTTCCTTTAAAAAAGGACATTATAAAGGCAACAAAATAAAATCGACCAAAGACAGATGAGAGAAGCAAAAGGAAGAGTAAATAAGGAAACCTAAAGGTCACAGTGAAAAGAGGGAGTAACCGGGCTCCCTGGGGGGAAAGAGGAAGAAATGTCAGACATTCAGCAAACACAGCACTTAACTGCAGAGGGTTTGCATCAAGTCTGAAAACACAGGCAGATGGTACACCAGGCTCAAGATGTTCCGCGACTCAATGTCAAAGTGCGCCTCCATTCCCATATGGAAAGATACCTATAGATTAAGATGCTCAACAACAAAAAGCAGTGCAAATAAAAGCAAGAAATAGTGCAGAAAAGATGTATTCTTAGATAAAATAGAAAATGGGAGGATAGACAGAAAAAACCATAAGTTCAAGGACTTACTTATAGTTAAAAATAGGTATTCAGAGGTGGGGCTCACAAAATTCATTGAAGACGGGCAAACCAAAGAGAGGAGACTGAGCAAACAAAGAGGTGAGCCTCAGAACACGAGGAGGTCTTCCTATACAAAGAGGAGGACATCACGCCCAGAGCCATCCACAGTCCATGAAAATAGGATTCTTTCTAAATAAAAACCCCAAACCAAAAAGAGCTACTAAAGCAATCAAGTGAGGAGAGAGCTTGCCGGGATCGTGTTCCACATGGTGAACGTAGGCTCAGGAATAGTGCAGGGACAGACGTTTTGTCACAGCATTAAGTTAAAGGGGCTTAATTCACAGGGAAATCGTTGAGGACCAGCTCAGGAAGGAAGCCCAGCTCTACCCTCCACATGAGAGAGGTGCCCAAGGACAGAGACGTGGAGAAGGGGGAGAAGTCAGGATTAAATGTGCAAAGAAAACACAGTTCGTGGTGGTTTGCAAGAGGGGAACCCCATCACAGGCAGGGGATGAGGGACAGCCGTTTACACTGCTAGAGCCACACTCCAGAGCAGAGCAATTGGAATACCTCATCCCAAGTGACAGTGCCCGCTCACACACAGAGGCTGCAGGAGGAAGCGGGGACAGGAGAAAGGGGGAGGTGCAGAGAACACAGCTGCCACCGTCAGCCTGGATGGGGCTCAGGGGCAGACCTCCACACGTGCTCCCTAACCAGTGTGCTCCCTGGGCAGAGTGCTTCCTGGGCAGTGGCCTCCCTGAGCAGTGACCTACCTGGGCAGAGTCCTCCCTGACCAGTGTCTTCCCTGAACAGAGTGCTCCCTGAGAAGAGTGCTCCTTGGGCAGTGACCTCCCTGAGCAGAATCCTCCCTGAGCAGGATCCTCCCTGACCAGTGTCCTCCCTAAAGAGTATCGTCCCTGAAGAGAGTGCTCCCTGAACAGTCACATCTCTGAACAGTGTCTTCCCTGAGCAGAGTCCTTCCTGGCCAGTATCCTCCCTGAACAATGTCGTCCCTGAAGAGAGTCCTCCCTGAAAAGTGACCTCCCTAATCAGTGTCCTTCATGAACAATGATCTCCCTCAACAGAGTCCTCCCTGAACAGAGTCCTCCCTGTACAGTGTCCTCCCTGAAGAGAGTCCTCCCTGTACAGTGTCCTCCCTGAAGAGAGTCCTCCCTGGACAGTGTCCTCCCTCAACAGTGACCTCCCTCAACAGTGTCCTCCCTGGTCACTATGCTCCCTGATCAGTGTCCTCCTTGACCAGTGAGCTCCCTGATCAGTGTCCTCCCTGAACAGTGACCTCCCTCAACAGAGTCCTCCCTGACCAGTGTGCTCACAGAACAGAGTGCTCCCTCAACAGCACACCGAGAACCCAGACAGCACGCTCCGTGAGGTTTGTGAGAGGGGAATCTTACAGGGTGCCCCACACCCTGCTCTCAGCCACGGGAGGCCGTGTGTGCCACATGGCAGCCTGCAAAGCCAAGCTCCGTAAACCCCAGAAAGCAGGATTAATTCAAACAGTATTTTTGTTCATAATGAAACAAACTCAAAATTAATTATAAAAGAGCCTTTCTACCAGATGATCAGCAAAACCTGTAAATTAAAAACTGTAGGGTCAAAGGGAAAAACAAAACTAAATTGGAGAATTTCTTTAAAAATGATGATAATGGGAAAGTCACAGTGAAATCAACAGGACAAAGTTAAAGTAGTCATCAAAAGAAAGGTCACAGTTTAATGCAGAAATCACTAAGGAACAGAGGAACAATGGGAAGTGGATCACATATTCTAACTAGGAAACCAAGAAACGAACTCATCTAAAGGAAAGCAGAGAGCAGGAAATGGCAAAGATAAAAGCCAAAATCAATTATTTGGAAAATAAAACAATGGACCTAATAAATAAATTAAATGCCGGTTGTGGGGGGAGGGAGGGGCAAGCTGCAAGCTAACCTGATCCTGAAGAAGAGAGAAAGCCCAGGCGCACAGAACCAGAACGAAGGGCCAAGACGACATGACAATGAAGGGTTTTTTTAAAGAAACTGCTTTGCGGGCTGGGGCTCAGGCGCCTGCCCCCCACATGCGAGGCACTGAGTTCCATCCTCAGCACCACATAAAAACACATGAATGAGGATATTGTGTCCATCTACAACTAAAATTTTTTTTTTAAAAAAGAAACTACTTTGCAAAATTGTATGCAAACGAGAAAAGTACTGGTGACTTCCTGATACCATGATTTGTCAGAATCAACCCTTGCTGTGGTCAGTTTTCTGTCACTATATCACAAGACCTGAGATAATTAACTTAAGAGGGGTGTTTGGCTCTCAGTTCTGAGGGTCTAGCCTGGGATCGGGCAGGCCCATTGCTCTGGGTCTCTGGAGGGAGTGACAGATGGCAATGGTGGGGGCGTGTGGTGAAGCCAACTGCTCACCTCGTGGCCAGGGAGGGAGATAGAGAGGGGACCAAGCGTTCAGCACACGGAGCTTTCTGGGACCCTCATGCAAATCACTGCCGCCCTGGTAGAGACGTCTCACAGACCGTCCACAGAGGAAACGGAGGAGGCAACCAAGGAACCAAGCCACAAAACAGCAACAGGCCCTCCCGAGGACTTTACAGAGAATCCCACCAGATGATTCTCATGCTACTCAAACTGTTTCAGACACAGAAAGAGAAACAACTTTCAGATTATTCTGTGAAACATATTATTGTGTTTTCAGCCTCCAGATCAGAGATTGACTCGGAGGACAAAGGCTGCGTGGGCCTCTCTAGAATCAGAGACAAGCAGGGAGGCCTCTAGCTTCAGGAGGAGCCTGGAGCGGGGCCTGGGGTGTCCGCCACCCAGTCCCCCAGAGGAGGGGCCAGAGCCCCCGGCTGGAGCAGGAGGAACATCACCAGAAGGTAACGGAAGGGAGTGGAACAGCAGAGGAAGAGTGACCACAACGGGCCAGACCCGTAGGGAAGAAGCTTGGAAACCGCCTGGGGACAGTGAGGAGAACCCTTATCCTGGGGTGTTCCCTAAAGGCACAAAGAACCGCAGGAACCTAGGCCACGTGGGCACTGCTGGGGGGGGCTTGGGCATCGTTCTCCAGAAACACTAGAGATAAGTCACAGACGCGGTGTTGGTGGGAATCAGGAGTTAAAGAAAAACAAACCCAGATACAGACGGAAGATCAAAAAGGCCGAGTTGAGCATCCCATGGCCTGATTTTATGTTGGGGATATCAGAACCAAGTGTATGTTTTAGCCTTAAAAGAAACACATTTGTCCTAGTCCCTTCCTGTCACCAGAGTAGGGGAAGGGCTCGGCATGAGACCCCCAGGAATGGGCTGTGCCTCCTAGAAGACCAGGTCCAGCGCTCCCAGGAGCCGCGGCACTTGGCCCACTCCAGCGGGGACTAGGGGGCTACGTCCAGGTGGTGGACCACAGCTGGCCCAGGGGCTCTTCCTCTGGAGTACCTGCCTCTCTACAGCACTTGCCAGCGTGGCAAGGCCCAGGGACGTGCTAACTGCCACCATGAAGCCAAGAGACAGCAGCGGCTTGCCCTGAGTGCAGGAGGAATCGACCCCTAAGGGCAGAGGAAGGGAGAAGGAGCCAAAGACGCCCGGCAGCGGGCCTGTGGCAGAGAGGCTCAGGGCTGATGGTGGGAGATGGCATCACAAAAAAGAGGGGACAGCGAGGAGCTGTGTCAGCAGAGCAAGGTGGAAAGCAGAAGGTCTGAGGGTTCAGAAGAGGCGGACACCGCCTGGGTGGACGTGGGGACTGCAGGCCTGGGGGGGGGTCGGGGGCTGGGCAATACAGGGAGTCCTGGCCCAGGCGTGGCTCACGGAACTTTCTCAGGCCACCTGAGGGCCACGCCTGCGTCCCTGAGTATTGAGCACAGCCGCCCTGGACATGCAGGGTCGTTGGCCAGCATTGAAGCTCAGAGAGGGGGAGCAGAAGTCCCCCCAATGCTCCCTGCCGGCAGGGATAGGAGGAGTGCTGACTCCACCCAGCACAGGGCCGCGGTGCTCGGTGGGAAGCGAGGGGCAGAGCCGTGCCGCTCCCAGGAAGGGGCGCCTCCTGCACCCTGAATATCTGGGGTTAGGACAAGGAGAGGGAGGGACTCTAGGGCAGTTTAGAAGGTGCCCTTGGACTTGGCAGTCTGGAGACAAGGTCAAGGGTGGGGCTCAAGGTCTGACTGGGACCCTACCATGTTGGCCTGCAGCTGCCTGAAGCCACACAGCCCTACCAGCCTCCCCCGAAGATCACCCAGCTGAGTCTGCACCTGCCAAACCCCCTTGGCCACAGGGGCACCCACAAGGTGGGCCCAGGGTCAGGTCTGCTGACTCTCATGCTGTCCTCATGCAGCCCTGGCCTTTCCTGGCGGGTCTCATTTCCCCCAGTGACCAGCTGATGATCCTGGTGCTCTGGGGACAAGTCCTCTGGGCTCATCCCGTTGTCTGTTCAGGGGAAAAATTTCGGGTCCATGAGGCTGAAAACCAGTGAGGCCAGAACACGAAGCCACATAGCGGACAGTGTGGCTTCTCTCCTGCGCACAGTGGGAGTCTCAGGAGGTGCGATTCCCGCTCGAGGAAAGGACTTTCTGGAAGGAGTGTGGGCTAGAGTGGGACATCAGAGACTGCCCTCAGGACCTGTGTGCTGGTCAAGGTGAGGCCTGGGGCACCACAGAGTGACCCAAGCTGAGGCCATGGGAGCACAAGCCCCCTAGGTGTAGCCTGCAAAGGACTTTGGGGTTCCAAATGGAGTGGGTGGGGGACTGCAGGGAGCGAGGTCCTCCTGGGGGAGAAGAGTTGGTTTGAGGAGATGCTGAGCAGGTGCTGAGCCGCTAGTCTGGAGGGAGCTGGGCCTGCCCACGGGTGCACGTGGGAGGAGGCATTTCCGGAGGGACACTGCTGTCCAGGGAGGATGCGCAGAGCCCCAGCCCGGTTCCTCTCCTCCTGCGCCCCCAGGCGTGCAGCTGGGGCACATGTGTCCGCCCACCGCAGCTCCCTTGGGAGCCTTTCTCAGCAGACCCACTGGAAGATTTCTGTTGTTGCTACATTATGACGAATTTCTTTTGTTTTTACAGAAACAGGATCCAATTGAAGCCAGGGTTTGCAGGGAAAAGGAAAACTCAGGAGAGGTGCTCCAGCCTCCCTCCCTCCCCGCACCAGGCCTCCCAGGTCCGTCCCGGTTGCCCAGATGCTCCCACATGCTCCACAGCACAGTGGGACCAACCAGCTGAGCTTACACTGCGCTGCCTGCGGTGTCACCGTGACTGTCACTGATTGTCACTGTCTCCCTCAGCAGCAGTGCTGCTCTGCCCAAGGCTCCCTTTCCCTCCAGGGTCCATGAGTCCAGAGTGGTTCATGTGACTCTGGGAACGAGTGGGAATGTGCTCAGGAACACAATGGCAGTGTCGGTGTCACCTGTCACCTGGTGCACAGCACCCAAGTGTTTGCACATGGCGTAAAGTGGTGTGAGAATATGCTGGAGAACCCACAGCCAGATGGGCCTCAGGGTGCTGGCCTCAGGGACCCACGCTCCAGGGTGCTGGCCTCAGGACCCACTCTCCAGGGTGCTGGCCTCAGGACCCACCTCCAGGGTGCTGGCCTCAGGACCCACCTCCAGGGTGCTGGTCCTCAGGACCCACCTCCAGGGTGCTGGCCTCAGGGACCCACCTCCAGGGTGCTGGCCTCAGGACCCACCTCCAGGGTGCTGGCCTCAGGGTCTACACTCCAGGGTGCTGGCCTCAGGACCCACCTCCAGGGTGCTGGCCTCAGGACCCACCTCCAGGGTGCTGGTCCTCAGGACCCACCTCCAGGGTGCTGGCCTCAGGTTCTACGCTCCAGGGTGCTGGCCTCAGGACCCACCTCCAGGGTGCTGGCCTCAGGACCCACCTCCAGGGTGCTGGTCCTCAGGACCTACCTCAAGGGTGCTGGCCTCAGGACCCACCCAGGACCCACCTCCAGGGTGCTGGCCTCAGGACCCACTTCCAGGGTGCTGGCCTCAGGACCCACCTCCAGGGTGCTGGTCCTCAGGATCCACCTCCAGGGTGCTGGCCTCAGGGTCTACGCTCCAGGGTGCTGGCCTCAGGGACCCACCTCCAGGGTGCTGGCCTCAGGGACCCACCTCCAGGGTGCTGGCCTCAGGACCCACCTCCAGGGTGCTGGCCTCAGGGACCCACCTCCAGGGTGCTGGCCTCAGGACCCACCTCCAGGGTGCTGGCCTCAGGACCCACCTCCAGGGTGCTGGCCTCAGGACCCACCTCCAGGGTGCTGGCCTCAGGACCCACCTCCAGGGTGCTGGCCTCAGGACCCACCTCCAGGGTGCTGGTCCTCAGGGACCCACCTCCAGGGTGCTGGCCTCAGGACCCACCTCCAGGGTGCTGGCCTCAGGGTCTACGCTCAGGGTGCTGGCCTCAGGACCCACCTCCAGGGTGCTGGCCTCAGGACCCACCTCCAGGGTGCTGGCCTCAGGGTCTACGCTCAGGGTGCTGGCCTCAGGACCCACCTCCAGGGTGCTGGCCTCAGGACCCACCTCCAGGGTGCTGGTCCTCAGGACCCACCTCCAGGGTGCTGGCCTCAGGACCCACCTCCAGGGTGCTGGCCTCAGGACCCACCTCCAGGGTGCTGGCCTCAGGACCCACCTCCAGGGTGCTGGCCTCAGGACCCACCTCCAGGGTGCTGGCCTCAGGACCCACCTCCAGGGTGCTGGTCCTCAGGACCCACCTCCAGGGTGCTGGCCTCAGGGACCCACCTCCAGGGTGCTGGCCTCAGGGACCCACCTCCAGGGTGCTGGTCCTCAGGATCCACCTCCAGGGTGCTGGCCTCAGGGTCTACGCTCCAGGGTGCTGGCCTCAGGGACCCACCTCCAGGGTGCTGGCCTCAGGGACCCACCTCCAGGGTGCTGGCCTCAGGACCCACCTCCAGGGTGCTGGCCTCAGGACCCACATCCAGGGTGCTGGCCTCAGGACCCACCTCCAGGGTGCTGGCCTCAGGACCCACCTCCAGGGTGCTGGTCCTCAGGACCCACCTCCAGGGTGCTGGCCTCAGGACCCACCTCCAGGGTGCTGGCCTCAGGACCCACCTCCAGGGTGCTGGCCTCAGGACCCACCTCCAGGGTGCTGGCCTCAGGACCCACCTCCAGGGTGCTGGTCCTCAGGACCCACCTCCAGGGTGCTGGCCTCAGGGACCCACCTCCAGGGTGCTGGCCTCAGGACCCACCTCCAGGGTGCTGGTCCTCAGGATCCACCTCCAGGGTGCTGGCCTCAGGGTCTACGCTCCAGGGTGCTGGCCTCAGGGACCCACCTCCAGGGTGCTGGCCTCAGGGACCCACCTCCAGGGTGCTGGCCTCAGGACCCACCTCCAGGGTGCTGGCCTCAGGACCCACCTCCAGGGTGCTGGCCTCAGGACCCACCTCCAGGGTGCTGGCCTCAGGACCCACCTCCAGGGTGCTGGTCCTCAGGACCCACCTCCAGGGTGCTGGCCTCAGGGACCCACCTCCAGGGTGCTGGCCTCAGGACCCACCTCCAGGGTGCTGGCCTCAGGGTCTACACTCCAGGGTGCTGGCCTCAGGACCCACCTCCAGGGTGCTGGCCTCAGGACCCACCTCCAGGGTGCTGGCCTCAGGACCCACCTCCAGGGTGCTGGCCTCAGGGTCTACGCTCAGGGTGCTGGCCTCAGGACCCACCTCCAGGGTGCTGGCCTCAGGGACCCACCTCCAGGGTGCTGGCCTCAGGACCCACCTCCAGGGTGCTGGTCCTCAGGACCCACCTCCAGGGTGCTGGCCTCAGGACCCACCTCCAGGGTGCTGGCCTCAGGACCCACCTCCAGGGTGCTGGCCTCAGGACCCACCTCCAGGGTGCTGGCCTCAGGACCCACCTCCAGGGTGCTGGCCTCAGGACCCACCTCCAGGGTGCTGGTCCTCAGGACCCACCTCCAGGGTGCTGGCCTCAGGACCCACCTCCAGGGTGCTGGCCTCAGGACCCACCTCCAGGGTGCTGGCCTCAGGGACCCACCTCCAGGGTGCTGGCCTCAGGGACCCACCTCCAGGGTGCTGGCCTCAGGACCCACCTCCAGGGTGCTGGTCCTCAGGACCCACCTCCAGGGTGCTGGCCTCAGGACCCACCTCCAGGGTGCTGGCCTCAGGAACCCACCTCCAGGGTGCTGGCCTCAGGACCCACCTCCAGGGTGCTGGCCTCAGGACCCCCCTCCAGGGTGCTCGCCTCAGGGACCCACCTCCAGGGTGCTGGCTTCAGGGACCCACCTCCAGGGTGCTGGCCTCAGGACCCACCTCCAGGGTGCTGGCCTCAGGGACCCACCTCCAGGGTGCTGGCCTCAGGACCCACCTCCAGGGTGCTGGCCTCAGGACCCACCTCCAGGGTGCTGGCCTCAGGGACCCACCTCCAGGGTGCTGGCCTCAGGGACCCACCTCCAGGGTGCTGGCCTCAGGACCCACCTCCAGGGTGCTGGCCTCAGGACCCACCTCCAGGGTGCTGGCCTCAGGACCCACCTCCAGGGTGCTGGCCTCAGGGTCTACGCTCAGGGTGCTGGCCTCAGGACCCACCTCCAGGGTGCTGGCCTCAGGGACCCACCTCCAGGGTGCTGGCCTCAGGACCCACCTCCAGGGTGCTGGTCCTCAGGACCCACCTCCAGGGTGCTGGCCTCAGGACTCACCTCCAGGGTGCTGGCCTCAGGACCCACCTCCAGGGTGCTGGCCTCAGGACCCACCTCCAGGGTGCTGGCCTCAGGACCCACCTTCAGGGTGCTGGCCTCAGGACCCACCTCCAGGGTGCTGGTCCTCAGGACCCACCTCCAGGGTGCTGGCCTCAGGACCCACCTCCAGGGTGCTGGCCTCAGGACCCACCTCCAGGGTGCTGGCCTCAGGGACCCACCTCCAGGGTGCTGGCCTCAGGACCCACCTCCAGGGTGCTGGCCTCAGGACCCACCTCCAGGGTGCTGGCCTCAGGACCCACCTCCAGGGTGCTGGCCTCAGGACCCACCTCCAGGGTGCTGGCCTCAGGACCCACCTCCAGGGTGCTGGCCTCAGGACCCACCTCCAGGGTGCTGGCCTCAGGACCCACCTCCAGGGTGCTGGCCTCAGGACCCACCTCCAGGGTGCTGGCCTCAGGACCCACCTCCAGGGTGCTGGCCTCAGGACCCACCTCCAGGGTGCTGGTCCTCAGGACCCACCTCCAGGGTGCTGGCCTCAAGCAGTAGGGGCTGCTGACCCTGGTGGACCCAGGGCCTGTTCTCCAGCAGCCCTGCCCCCACCCCCAGCCTGAAATCGCCCCCACCCCCAGCCTGAAATCCCCCCCACTCTGCTGACCAAGGGAGAGAGCCAAAGCCCTCTCCCTCCTCAGGGGTGTTCTGGGCTCCGGACCCCACTGCCCGTCTCCCCAGCAGCCCCGGCGGGCACCCCCAGGCCTGGCAGGGGCTCCGGTGGGGCAGCCACCATCCCTCAGAGCTGGCCTGGGAACAGCGAGGGATATTGACTTCTGTGAGGTCCCAGGTGGTCGTGGGAGCCACGCGGTGCCCGCCTCTGCACCAGCTGAAGGGCCTTATGGCATCCAGGGAGAAGCTTCCAAACTAGGGTGGGATTGTTCTTGAAGGACAGAGACGTGTTGTTTTTTGGTTTAATTTATGCATCCTGTATATAGTTTTTTAAAAAGTGACACAAGAAAACTGACTTCTTTTTGATGTGCAGCTCCATGTTTAGCACATGGGCCCCCACGTCCCACCGCCTTCACGAACAGTCAGAACCGCCCCTCATCCCCCAGAGCTCCCTGGTCCTCTCGCCTGGGCCTCCCGTCCCTGTCCCTGGGCCCTGCTGGTCTGCCCGGCCCCACGGGCTCCCTAGTGGAGGATGTTGTGTGTGTGCCACCGCCCGTCACTCCACAGACGTCTGGGGGCTTCACCGGGTCACCGGGTCACTGGCTCACGCCCCTCCTGGCTGAGCGGGCTCCCCGGGCACACTCAGGCCACATGGTGTCCACGCACTCACCCAGAGGGACACGCTGCTTGCCCTGGGATGATGGTAAGTAGACCTGCCGTAAACACCGCACACTGGTCTTGCCTGGCCCTGCTTTTATTTCTCCAGGGCAGATGTCTTAGACCAGCAAACAGCTTTCCCCAGTGGCTGGGCCACCCTGCATGTCCGCCATGGCCGGGGGACTCCAGCTCACATTTGAAGTCCTTCAGGTTCAGCCATCTCTGTGGCTGTGTGTGCTCTCACTGTGGCTTGAATTGCACTTGCTTCTTGACTGATGAGGTTGGACCTCTTTTCATGTGCCTGTTTGCCGCCATGTCACCTCTTGGGTGTGGTGTCTAAGTCTTTGCCCTTTCGGAGGGGGATGTTGATTCTTGAGAGATCTTTACGTATGGTGGGTGAGTCTGTTGAGGGATGTGTGATCTGTGAACATCTCCCCCGGGTCTGTGGCTGGCCTCCTCACTCTCCCAGGGTCTTGAGTAGCAGAGGGTTTCCATCTTGACTGTTCACTCCGTCCATTTTTTTTCTTTGATGGATTATACTTTCAGTGTCTTAAGAACACCTTGTCTATCCTCAGTGGTAAGATCCCCCCCCCCCAGTGTGTTCTTCTTAAAGTTTATAGAGATCCTTTTAATGTAAAGCTTTTAGGTTTTAATTGGCATATAATAATTGCACGCCTTTGCAGGGACAGTGTGATGTTTTCAAACACGGGTGAGGTGTGAGGATCCATCAGGGTCGCTGGCCTCTCACCTCAACTGTGATGCCACGTCCTCTCTACCAGTAGCCCCGGGAGGCACAGGTGACGATGGCTGTCCACCAGTCATCCACTGTGCTGTGGAACGTGACCAGTGGCTTCTCCTGCCCCGCTGCCCCCACCTTCACCCCTGGTGACTTGTCCTACTCTCCACTCCATGAGATCAGGATTCTGGCTTCTGCAGGTTCCCGAGGCTCGGGACCCCTCTCCCTGTCCCTGCTCATTTCACCTATGCAGGGTCCTCCGGGTGCACCCAGGTTGCTGCGCGTGGCAGGACTCCACTCCTCTTTAGGGCTGTGTCGTGCTCCACTGGGCTTCTAGACCACACCTGACCCACCCACCTGCTGCAGAGCACCCAGGTGGCTCCGTATCTTGGCTCTTGGGGACACTTCAGGGAGCGTGGGCGTGTCTCCTGGACATGCTGATCTCATTTCCTTGGCCACATACTGAAGCGGCCCGTGGGCCTGCGTGGCCTTATGGCAGGTCTGTCTAGTTTTCAAGCAGCTGCTGTGCTGCCTTCCATACCCGCTGCACTGACCCACGCTCCTCTCCAGCCCCACGTCCTCCCAGCAAGGTACCTTGGTCTTCCTGACACTATCCATTCTCCCTGGGTGAGGGGACCTCTGTGGGTTTGACTGGCATTTCCCCGAGGATCAGGCGGTTGAATGCTTTGTCACGTATTCCTTGGCCACCCGCACGTCTTCTTTTCAGAGATGCCTGTTTAGATCATCGACTCGTCGACAACTTGGATCGTTCTGTGCACGTTTGTATTTTGCATTTAGGTTTATGATTCATTCGAGTTGGTTCTTGTTATAAAAGTGAGGTCCAGGCCAGAGTTCTCCATCCGCCTGTGGATGACCAGGGACTCCAACACTGGTTCTTGGGAGGGTCACTTTTTCCTCATCCAGTGGGCGTGTGGCAGGTGGCCAACGTTGGCACCCCGAGACCCCATTCAGGAGGGTACAGGACTCATGGCCTCGTCACCCTCTGAGGGCCTTGCCCTCGACACGTTGGGGACCAGGTTTTGACATCTGAATTTGGGGGACACAAGCATTGAGGTGGTGGCACTGGGAGTGAGGAAGGCCTGAAGAGGCCACAGTTTTGCAGCCGGGCTGTTGAGGTCACAGATAACACTGTCCTCTGCTCCTCTGACCCACATGGAGCCTCGGTGGCAGGGGGCAGTAGAAGTCTCTAGAAGTCCACCCACCTCCGAGAGCCCAGCTCAGGCTCCAGGCTCCGACTGTGGCAGCGGAGAGCAGAGCAAGCTCCCGCCAAGTCCCTGTCCTGGAGAAGGCCACCTTCACTGGGGAAGCGGGCTGCCTGAGCCGCTGAAGGTGGGCGGCTGAAGGCCAGCCGAGAAGTCTCCACGGGGCCAGGTGTTGGGGTGAGCTAGCGAGAGGGAAGGAGCTGGTGAGGGGTCTGGAAGGCGCCAGGGGCTCGGAGTCGCCCGTGCGCTGCAGTGTCCACACGTGGGCAGGTCTGTGTGCGCTTCCTGGGGGGCGGCGGGGAGGCTGGCCAAGGGTGGGGACAAAGAGAACCAGCAGGAGGGGTGGCAGGAGAGCAGGAGCGGCCAGTGGCTCAGGATCCGGGCTCTGTGCCCCCTCCTCGGGTGAGGGCAGTGGGCTTTCTCGCGCACCAGCAGCTGGCAGTTCTTTCCTCTGCACCCAGCAGGGCGCCAGGGCCCAGCTGACAGTGGTGGTGGCCAGGTACCCCACTTGGCAGACAGCGCACCTCCTCAGGGGTGAGGTCCCCTCAGAGTCGCCCTCAGCATCTGGGCAGGACCCCTGCAGGGCGCAGACTGATCTCTCTCTGCACACCCGGGGGGCTCTCCTCTGTCCTGTGGGTCTCCTGGCCCTCCTCCCTCAGTGGGTCCCCGCTGCTGCCCACAGCCTCATGGTTCTTCAGCACCCCAAGGCCTCATGGCCTCGGGGTCCAGCTCCGTGGCATGCGCCTGCTCCTCCCAGCTCTCGGTCCCAGCTGCTTTTCTGGTGGGGCTGCTGGGCAGGTCCCCACTCACCTGTCCCTGTAGGAGTGTGGTCAGGGGCAGGGGGCGAGCAGGCTGACGCTGAAGCAATACTTCAAGATGGTGTGTGTCCTGAGCCTGGTCTGTGAGCAGGAAGGACTGGGGAGGTGGGGAGGGGGAGAGGAGGGGGGAGGGTGATAGGGAGGGAGAGGAGAGGGCGGGAGGAGAGAGGAGAGGGAGGGTGAGGAGGGAGGAGGGTGGAGGGCAGGGAGGAGGCTGGGGAGGAGGAGGGAGGACAGAGGCAGGGGAAGAGGAGGTGTGTGCAGCAGGAAGTGGGGGAACCAGGAGACGCAGCCTGTTCCGTGGTGGAGATGTCCCCGTCTGCAGGGAGGACAGCAATAGCTGGTCTAATCCCAGCGGCCCGCATCCCAGAGTCAGTGATGTCTGGGTTTGAGATGAAGCACAGGCTCCTGTTGGCGAGGTCTGCCTCCCTCATTAAGATTCATTAAGCTAAAGCTGGGCTCAGTCTGCCCTCCCGAGAGGCTCCGGGTGATAGGGTGCGGGCCGCAGGGGAGCCGACTGGGATCACCCCAGAGGCCGCGCACAGTCCCTGGTGGTCTCTGAGCCCTCGTCCAGGGGCCTCCTGGGCCAGCAGGCTCCCTCTGCAGTGGTGGTGGGCCCAGGTGGCTCTGCTCGTCCCTGTGCCTCTCATGCTCCCTCCTGTGACTGACCAACACTGAAGGCTGCAGGACGGTGCTGGCTTCTGGGCTCAGGTCTCTGAGCTAGGAAATTGCAGTCACTGGCTACAAATGAACTGCTGTCCCCAGGCACCTTCTGGAGCCCTGCGGTGCAGACCCGTCTGGAGGGCTCTCTGGGGCAGGCTCTCTGGCATCCCAGCCTGTGCGTGTCCAGTGAGCCTGTGCTGTGGGGGACGGCACCCAGGCCAGCACCTCAGGAGAGGAGGCGAGGCAGTGGGGCAGGCAGGAGCAGTGCCGCCCTCTTGGTGGGCAGGGAATGGAACCACGGGTCCTCAGACCCTGGGGACAGGCTCTGTGGATCAGGGCTGCAGATGCCTGCGAGCTCCCGAGGCAGCCTCTGAGGATGGAGGGCCTGGAGGTGACAGGGTTGTGCCTCAGCATTAGCCCTGGACATAGATGTGTCACACAGGGACTTCTATGGGCTGCAGGACCAGGTGGCTCCGTGAGCCCTCACCTGAGGGCGCATTGGGCTTTTCCAGGGCCAAGGGAGGAAACTGTCCAGCCCCCACCCCACCCCACTGACACATCTGAGTGGCCTCTGAGCAGCAGTCAGCCTGAAGGCCTGCACCGGGGCCAGGGACACGTGCCCTGGGTGGTTGCCAGCAGCTGGTGGCCAATGGTGATGGCCGAGAGTGGACAAAGCCAACATGTCTGCTCCGGTTTCCCAGGCAGGTTCTGGTGTCCTGGACGGAGTCCCTGTGTGCAGAGGTCAGATGTCTGGCCACTCCTTCCTGATTGTCGGGGCCACCTTGTCCCCTTGGTGCTAGGCCAGGACTTGACTTGTCCAGGACACTGGCATGGACACCCACGCTGGCTGTGACCATGCATGTGGCCCAGCTGCCACCTGGTCGTGTGTGCAGGGGCCTCCCCAAGCACCTCTGGCACCAGGCCCAGCAGCTGGATACCGCCTCCTGCAGTGTCCATCCGCGTGCAGTTGTGTCTACCTCCCTGGGTGCTCATGGGTGCGCCATCATCCCAGAAACGCACCACGCGGGCCCCACAGTCCTAATGCCTGCGGATCAAACTGCGCACCGCCTCAGAGGACCTTGGCTCCCCGTCAGCAGTGGCCAGCCAGAGTGGACTCAGGCAGGCGGCAGGGCAGACGTGGGGCTGTGGTCTCTTGGGAGTGGGGCGTCTGTGGGGCCTCAGAGGAGGCAGAGCGGGGAGGGAGGGTGAGACTGGGGAAGAGGGAGGCAGAGAAGGAGGGAGGGAGGGGAGAGGAGGGAGGGGAGGCAGGAGAGCCTCTGGGGTCAGGGCGCTGGTGGGTGGGCCGGGCCTCTGCAGGGGCACCCCGACATGCCCGGGGCAGCAGCACACAGAGGGGCCTTTTTCTGGAGGAATCAGAGGTCACCGCAGAGAGCATTTGAAGCAGAAAGAGACGCCACCCACTCTCCCACCAGGGAGGTGTGGACCCCAGGTCCGTGGTGAGCGCCTGCCTCGGGCCACGTCAAGCCGGAGGGTGACCTCTGGAGCTAGGTGGGCCAGGGGTCATCAGGGAGCAGGACGGTGCTGGGTGCCATCTAGGGCACAGGTGGTATGGGGCAGGGAGCCCGCGGGGGCTGGCTGGGGACATTCCCTTAAAGCTGGGAGGGAGCCAGCGCATGCAGGTGGCCCACAGTCTGGAGATGGAGACGCAGAGACCCACCCGCCAGGGAGGGAGGGTCAACAGGCCCACAGCGCAGAGGGGGTGGCTCCAGGGACAGGCCGAGTGTGGGGTGACCTGAGGCGGGTTCTGGGCTTCTCTCACCAAATCCGCAGCAAGCACAGAAGACGTGCAGAGGCTGGGCCCGGCTGTCCACCGCTGCAGGTGGCCTGGTCGCAGGGGCCTGATCTGATTAGAGACGCCCTGGGGCTCAGGGTGCTCAGCCCTGAAGTGGGGACGGTGGCGCCTCTCAGGGACACTTTCTGAAGTGCCAGGTGGACAGCTTGCGGAAGGCACCACGTGTTACGGTGGCACATGTCCCGCCTCCGTGGTCTTGCACTGGCTGGGGGCTGGGAGGACTGTGGCACCCAGGATGGCTCAGGCTTTGTGACACCACGGGGACTTTCTGTCTCCCTCTGGCTTCTCCCTGCGCCACTTTGGTGATCGAGGAGAAAAGCCGGCCAGTCTGAGGACACACACGGAGAAGTGCGTCCCCCCCTGGTTTCTCCCCACCGACGCCTGTCCCAGAAGTCTCCATTTCCCACGTGGCCACCAGCCTCCTCTGAGAAGGCCCCACACCACCCCGCCCATGTCCCCACCCCCTGGAGGCCTCCTCCGTCATCTTCTCGCATGTCCTCTGTGATCGGCCCCTGCCCCCCGCCCCGCCCCCCGGATCTCAGGATTTTCAGGTCCCTCCGTCCTGGACCTCTGCTTCCTCCCGGGGGACATGGGCTCCACCCCCTTCTGGAGCACTCCTGCCCACCTTCCACGCCTTTCCCGACGGCCCACCTCTGGCTCTAGGTGGCACTTCTGGTTCTCAGTCCCGGTGCCCTCAGGATGCAGCCCCGAGCCTCACCCGTCACCCTCTGGCCCTGCGTGCGCCACTTGGAGGCTGCCCTCGGCCTTGAGTCTCCTCTCCCTCCCCAGGGACCCCTTGGCCCGCCCTTGCCTGACCTTTTTAAGTTTTAGGCTTATGCTCCTCCCTGAGAAGCCGCCGATGCCCCCCCTGGGTGGGGGGCCTCTCGCGGGTGCGAGCCCCTGCCCCACCTGTCCCTCCGCACCCCGGAGCCCAGGAGCGCTGAGGGCAGGGGCTGTCACTGGATGAGGGGGACAGGGACACTGAGTGGCTTCCTCTTGGCACACAGCACTTGTCTGGATTGGCTGCCCTCTCTGTGGGCCCCATGTGCACTGACCACTCTGCCCACGGCCTCTGCGGCCAGTCCTGCCCCTTCTGACCTCCCTGGGAGAAGCAGCCGTCCCCTCCTCACATCTGAGGCCTGTCCTGGGGCTTGGGCTCAACAGGCCTCAGGGACGGTGGCCTGGGGCCAGGCCTCTCTTTCAAGCAGAGCTGGAGAGACAGGGAGTGGACAAGACCCGCAGAAGCCATGGTGGGACCTCTGAGGGTCCAGAAATAGCGGGAGACCCCAGCTAGGTCCCCCTTCACTGGGAAGGAGGTGGCCTCTGTGGTTGGAGGCCCAGAGCCTGTGGGCCTCTGGCTGTGGCCTCGGGCAACATGAGCTGTCAGGTGGGTCTCAGGGTCCTCCTCCACAGAGGGAGGTGACCACACTGGCTGCTGGGTGGCACGGGCAGCTGTGACCCTCTGTATGCCTTCTGGACTTCCCAGGGGACCAGCCCTCACAGACAGGCTTGGAGCCCAGCCCAGGAGGTGATGCCTCTGCACAGAATCAATGGCGGGAGATGGAGCCACTCGGAAGCGTTGCTGAGATCAGAGTCCATTACCCTTCACCAATCCCCAGTCAGATGCCAACACTCACTGGAACCACTGTCCTGCTCAGGCCCACTGCGTTCCAAGGTGGCCTGCCCCGGGTTCCCAGCAACTTCCCAACTGCCAGTTCATTCCTGTGGCTCTGGCCTCTGGAAACAGGGCTGGCTCCTGCAGGTGACACTGGTGACATCACTGCTGCTGTTCCCAGGTGGTGTGTCCGAGACACAGGTGGGGAGGCCTCCCCAGGGCAGGAAGCCCCTCCCTCCCCACACAGGGGCTGGAGCCCAGCCTGTGGTCAGCTGCCAGTCCTCTGTGGCCTGGTGGGGAGAGGGCAAAGGGCAGAGGTGAGAGCTCCGGTCTCCCCCTGGCCTGGCCCTCCCCGTGACCTCTGAGCAGGGCTGGACATCGGGGCTCTGGCCAGATGCACTCAGCTGACCCTCATGCTGTGGTCTTTGCCTAGTGGAGCCAGGGCTTTGCAGATGACCTGTGCCTGGTGCCAGTCCTGAGAGGCAGGCTGTCCAAATGGGGGGCTGTGGCCTTGGTGACTGATGGGTGACAAGCCCCTGCTCCACTGGTTGCTGGTCCCCTGACCTCACCTGGCCTGCGTGGTTATTGGTAACACACCAGGCCCGGTGAGGGACAGTTCTCAGGGGACATCTGCCTGGTGTGTGTCAGGCTAGACCAGATCTCAACAGGGGAGGGAGGCTGACCAGGGAGGCCTGACCAGCTGCTGTGCCTCCAGCCAGGCCGGACACCGGCTTTACTGGGGGATGCCCTGGGGCCATGGAGAGGATGCCAAGGCCTCTGCCCCCTCTGTGAGAAGGAAGCCCTGCCTCCAGGACAGCAGATGGCGTCCTTCTGGGAAACAGGGCCAGGGTCTGCTTGCTGGAAGCCCTCAGGTGCTGGCAGGAGCCCAGAGGATGGTGACCTGCATGTGTAAACCAGGCGGGGCCCAGGCAGCCTCCCACCATCCGCTTGGCTTCAGGACTGCTGCCCAGGGACCAGGAAGTACAGGACCCAACAGCGGGGCAGGGGACGGCCATAGCATTGGGCACCTTGGCAAGCGGCCTGTGCCTGGTGGGCCCTGTCCACCACCTAGGAGGGGAGGCTCCCAGGCTGGGAGAGGCCAGGATGTGCCCAGGGTCTCAGGGCTGAGGGTGGGATCTCCGTGTGTGTCATGGTCTGGCCATCACCTCCGGTCCACCATGCCAGGAGGAGCATGGGGGACGGTCAGTCCCCGGCCTGGGTCCCCTCAGGGCTGCCTACCAGCAGGACGGGAGTGGGGGTGGGGTGGGGGATCTGGCTCCTGGCTTCTCCGCTTTTTGGCAGAAACAGACCCGGCGGCTGGAAGGAGGTTTGTCGCCTGCTCTTCGTAAATCAGAGGCGTGATGTAGCTGCCAGTGCTTCCACTCCGCAGCTTCCGCGAGGCAATTAACTCGAAAATTGAATTGATGTGCATCGATTTCGCTAATAAAGTTATTGTAATATATTCCACTCATTAGAATCTGGAGCTGAAAGTAGACGTTCTGTGCCTGATTTCGCTGTCCCTGTAAGTCACTTGGGCCTGGGGAGGAGCGCTGGCACCCCTCTCGCTTCCTGTCAGGACCACATTCCCGCAGCAGGCCTCTTCCCCCGTGGCGGGGCTCTTCGCCGGCCAGACCCCCGGGGGCTTTCTCAGAACACGGGCTGCAGGTGGCGCCGGGGATGCAGGACCCGACAGCGGGAACCGACAGTGGGCACAGCTGGTCCCAAGGAGGCCCTGGTGCTGAGGTTACAGGGCTGTCAAGATGGGAGGAGGGACGGGCAGTGTTTGAGGGGACATCCAAACACAGGCCCCTAATTCAAAACCTCTGGAAGATCAGGAACTCCTGGACCAGAGTGGGTGGTGGAGCGCAGGACTCCGGCCTCCGGCAGATTCCGGGAGCAGCAGCTGCCCAGGCCTTCCCTGGGGACCTTGGTCACTCTGCCCAGGTGCCTCTTATCCCACACATGCAGCCACAGGCTTGGGATGTTCCTCTACTTTGCACTTCAGGAGTAGGACCTGGGGTGGCCAGAAACATGGCTGGGATCACCCGGGATCCTGGGATCACGCCAGAATCTGCGCCTCTGCTTCAGGGCTGAGCTCCAACTACTCCTGTCCTCTCGGGAAGAAGTGGAGGGACAGGCCCTCTGGGGCTCTGTGCCCCCAGTGAGCTGGCTGGGCCTCAGGAGCCCACGGGGCCTTCCCTGCTGTGAAGGGTCTAGAAGGTTCTTGGGGAATCCAGGGGAGCTTGGGCTCTGTGTGCCGAGCAGGGGGCCCTCCAGACACCCCAAGCCTCTCCAAAGTGCCCCGGGCTGGGAGCCTTACGCCATCGTGAAAGAACGGGACCAGACTCCATTTATCTCACGGAAAGCGTGCCCGTTCTTGACACTTTGTGTAGGACACATTTTTTAAATGAAAACAAGGCTTTGAGCAAAAAACCCAATTTGTTTAAAACAACCTGTGGAGTTATGACAGATGTGATTTTGACTAACGAGCACCAACGTGATGGGAGCCGAGTGCTCAATTATGGATGAGCTAATTATGTAGTGCGTCCTGGCGTTTGGATGGCTGAGCCGCCTCCCTCCCTGCTCTGACAGGCTCCAGCCGGCTAGCTGGGATAATCAGTGGGACCTGGTCTCGCGCTGCTCTGCCAAGCAGCACAACCACTCAATTTGGCAACGGGACAGTCGTGCGTGGTGTGGGCGAGCCTTTCTGTCTGTGGCCGGGGTAGGGGCCCAGGAGGGACTCCAGACGTACTAGTGTGCGGGTGTCTCAGTGCACTGCAGGGAGAGCCCTGGGGGCTCGATCCCCATCAGAGGAGTGACCTGTGCCTCCGCTTTGCAGAGCAAGGTCCCCAGGCCCTGCTAGCCCTGCCCGGGGGTCAGTTCCCGTTGCTGGTGTGGTCTGTCTGCGGGGCGGGTCCAGGACTCGCCTCCTTTCCTCAGTCTCCAGAAATGGCCTTCCCTCCTTTCTTTATGAGGTGCTGCATCGGCTAATCCTCCCCAGTGTCCCCACATCTGGGCTTGGTGCTGTTGCCCCGGACGGTCTCTTTAGTCCTTACCACCTTCGTCTTAGGTGGTAGGAGAGTTGTGCAGAGGGAGTGGGATGATCCTTCAGTCTCCCAAAGCTTCCGGCCCCTCAGACTTCAGAGCCCACACCCCACCCGTCCCCGTGGGGCACTGCAGAGTGGCTGGGACCCTGTGGGGAGCTGGCCCCCACCACCTGCTCGCTCCTGCTGGTAGCCGGCACGGGTGCGGACGTGGCATGGGTGTCTGCGCCTGTCCTAACGTGTCCTGCACAGGAGGTGTAGCTCAGCCTCCAAGGTGTCACCTGCGGGTGGATGGAGAGCGGAAAGTGTTGGGAGACTGTGGTCCTGTGTTTGTAGCTGTGCAAATATTGCTCAAATATCCTCATGTACTGAGACTTCTGTTTTGGACAGATTTCTCTCCCCAGGAGATTTTCCATCCTTCTTTCTCGTGTGATGTGGTAGTGGGACACAGTTCCTCCTCTGCTCTCTAACAGTGACGGTCCCTGGATCTCATCTAATGTAAGCCCGAATGGACTCCAGACCCATCCACTTGGCTGCGGACGACGGGGCACCATTTCTTCTGGTTTTCTTCATCTGTTCATCTGCTGATGGGCACCCAGGCCAACCCCGCGGTGGCTCCTGCGAGTGGTGCCGCAGGGAACGGGGCGGGCGGCATCTCTTCCACACCCTGCTGGTGTTCGCTGTGGGATCTTCGCCCTGAATCGAGGGTGCTGACTGCACAGTGGGCAGGTCAGACACGAAAGGACAGCTGCCCGGGGCCCAGGTGGGCAAACGAGGGTCCGGGTGTGTAGCCGTGCCACTAGAGGTTGGAGTGGCGGGGCAGTGGATGTGGACAGCGGCTTAGGGAGGAACCCGGGATCTGCAGCTCACTGGGGACATCGGCCCACAAGACCCTGCCTTGCACTTCGTGAAGGACTGGGAGAGAGGGGGCGGAGGCCCAGCCCAGGTAGGACCACGAGGTGGAAGCGTCAGGGACCCTGACTCCATCCGTTCCGGTCACGCACACCTGTGGGAATATCACACGGCCCCCTGCAAGGACGTGCAATCGTCACGTGCTGATCAGAGGCTAGAGGAGTCAGGGAGGCAGGGCTGCTGCCCAGCATGACCACTGTGCCCTGGCACCCAGCCTGCGCGAGCGCTGACCCCGACTGCGTGTGTGAAGGCAGAGGTCACGGGGCCAGCAGCGGCTGCCCCGAGAGGCCCTTCCGTCTGCACGCTGGTGGGGCTGTCCTGGGCCCTCCGTCCCCCGAGCCGGATCTGACGATTCCGTCTGACACTTTTTCCTTGTGGGAGTGAAAGGGAGGCTACGTCCTCAACTGAGTTTTTCACTCGTGAACTTTGGTTCTGAGTGGGTTTCGATGGTCAGAGGAGGGGTGTGGCCGGTTCCGCAGTCCTGTGTCCCCAGCAGGTGTGTTCCTCGCTCAGCCAACAAACTCCCCGGGGTTATTTTTGACTGAAGTCCGGACATTTTTCCTTCCAGATGTCCTCAGTTTTAACCGAATGTTCTTTTTCTATTCCAGGATACGTCACATTCAGTCCTGGAGCTCTGCGGGATCCTTGGGCCGTGACGGTTCCTCAGGCTCCTCCTGATGTTCTTGGGGTCTGCACCACCCTGGGGAGCTGCCCCCACCTGGCCCTTCCCCCGGTCACCTGGCAGGGATGGGCATGGCAGGCAGCCAGGGGGGCGAGCTGCCCTCCTCCTGTGTCACATGCAGGCGCCTCCTTGCTGGGTCACCTTGAAGGCCTGGCAGAGGGCCGTGGTCAGGTGTCGCCCTTGGAGAGTGACTCTGGGGGCTGATGCCAGATGCCACTTGCTGCCTCACCCTCTCAGCTGTCTCCCTCTTGTTTCCCGGTGTCCTCGAGTGCAGGGGGCTCCGTTTGTCAGTGTCCATGGCGCGGGGACAACCGGGAGGTACCGGGACAAGGCCCTTGTGCTTGCTGCCGTCCAGGGTCTTCATCCTGGGTTCCTCCCGTGCCGTTTCTCCTGCGGGTCATTTTCCAGCCCTCGCCTCCCCTGGGCTCTCCTGGGCCCCGATGTCAGGACGGGTGGTGGCGAGAGCCAGCCCACGGCTGCCGACCTGGAGCCTGGCTCTTGAACACCGCAGGGTGCCCAGGGGTCTCGTTCCTCGTGCCTGAGCCACACTGGAGGCTGATGCCCGACCATCCACCTCCACCAGGACAAGCAGCTGAGCCAGCAAACTCCCCAGTGCTGGGAGGGCAGGAGCAGCCCCTGGCCACACACCAGCCCTCACCCAGCCCCTCCGTGGGCCCTCTGGTGGGTGTCTTTGTGAGGTCCCCTGGCTTCCACGTGTGCTTTCAGGATGGACAGCAGGACCCGGGTGCTGGTGTCCGGGGGGAGTGGGCCACCTGGGGAGGTCCCTGTGCTTCCAGGCTTGTGGGGCGTCCCTCCTGCTTTGGCACACGGGGGTGCTTCTCTTGGTGCTGATTCCGTGGACAGCAGCAGCTTGTGCCTCATGCTGTGAGGACTTGCCTCCCCCATGCTGGCTGCCCAGGTGGACACTGCAGTCCTACCAGGAGGGGACACTTCCTGCTCATTCCTGGGGGAGAGACTGAGGCTGGGAGAGGAGGCAGCACCTGCTGCAGGGAGCTGGTGTGCACGAGGGACTTCTGCTCCCGGACAGCTGGGGACGTGCCACCGCCTGCCAGGCTCCATCTCTGACGCGTCCTTGCCTCTGTGTGAGCTGAGGTCTTGTTGGGGACCAGCATGGCCTCGTTCCATTTTTATGACAGATAACAGCAGAGGAGGCGGAGGGCAGCGCCAGGCTGTGGAGCTGCCCCAGGACGAGCTGTGAGGTCCCCTTCCCAGCAGGGCTCCTGGGGAGCCTCCTGGGCTCTGGGGGATGTGATTCTGTGGGGGAGGCTTACTGGGGTCTCTGCACCGCACTGGCCAGCCCTGCCCACTCCAAGAGCAGCCGGAAGCCTCCTTCCTCCATCAGCGGAGGGTGAGATCCTACCGGGCTTGTTCTCCCGGTGAGTGACATCGTTGAACATGGGAAAGTGTCACGCAGTGAACACCCGAGTGCGTCCCCAGCTCCAGCTACTTCTGAGGTTGAGGACTAATTAAGACCGTGGGGGATGGCAGCATGGTGACTTCTGACAAGCCTCGGTCCTGATGTCCCCCCGGGGGCTGACAAAGGGGACAAGGGCAGGATCGGGCTGAGCACACCGTGGAGGAGCCGACGAGACTCTTCTTAGGAAACCTGCCAACGGAGCAGGGTCCTGCTCTGGAGGGACCACTCTGCTCCACAGTCCTGAGGCCCCAGGGGTGGGACGGGGTCACAGCGGCGGTCACACCAGATTCCTGTCAGACGCTTCCCACGTCACCCTCAGGCCTGGCTGACTCTGTGGTGGGGAGTTCCCACAGTGCCTCCTTCAGTTCTGCTGTGACCTGTGCCCCACACGGAAGCCAACAGGGAAGGCGGTCAGCCCAGCTTGTTGATCCTGGACCGCGGGTGTTTCCTGGCTGACCACTGGGCCGCTCTCTGGCTCTCACTGAGGCCGTGCTGGAAGGCTCTGGTCCCCAACCCTCTTGAGCCCACCCAGGGCTCTGGCCACCTGCACTCTGCCACACCCACCTGGCCGGTCCTTGTGGGTGGGATCTGGAGCCCAGAGGATTGCTGTCCCCCCAGGCCAGAGCTTTGGTGGCCATTGCTCCAGGAGGCGGCATAAGAAGGAATGTCACTGGGCGTGACAGAGCCAGGCTTGTTGCCTCCAGCAGGTCACAATGAGCACTCCCACCTTGTCTGCGCACCGGGGAACAATAACCACCGGCGGCGAGCTCAGACTCCAAGGAGAACAAGATAGAGAACGATCGTTCAACTTCACCCGTCTCAAAGCAACCTCATAAAAATTAAGGAATAATTTTTCAAAGAGATAAGGGCTTTAGGGACATTAAAATCAAAACAACCAAATTGTTCCTGCCCGGAGGAGGTACACGCAGGCTGGGAAGGGATTTCTTTTCCCATTTTTAATTTACAAGAACCTTGTAAACTACAAATTAAAGAAGCCATAGCCATTCAGATGGCTTGATTCATTAAGGCTTTATTTACCCTTAATGCCTCCAAAGAAAAATAATTTGCCTACTGAACATGAGTTATGGGCTCAGAGCTGACATCCCCGCACAGATCCCCAGGCCCCCTCCAGGGTGGTGCTGCTGTGGACGAGCAGAGGAGGTGCCTAATGAGCTATATGGTCATTGTCCTCGAGGGAGCCAGGGGGCAAGACCCTCCCTCAGACGCTGGTGCCCAGCCCTGGAGACTGTTGGTCAGACACAGGAGTGCTGGACAGTCGCATCCTTTACCCAACCAGCTGTAGCTACAGTTGTTCCCTGCATTCGCATGGCTTCGTCTCCCATGATTTCAGTTACCCGTGGTAAACTTCTGACCAGAAATATTCAATGGAAAATTCCAGATATCAACAATCGGTAAGTTGTAAACCGTGCTGGGGTTCTGAGCATTGGTTGAGATCTCGCAGGGTGCCCCCAGGTGTGAGCCATCTCTTTGTCCAGCGTGTCCATGCTGTATATGCTACCCACCTTTAGTCGCTAGGTGGCCATCTTGGTCATCAGGTCCACTATCATCCTGTCACAGTGCTGTGTCCAAGTGAGCCTTATGTTACTTAATCAGGGTCGCAAAGTATGAGCGATGATGCCCTCACTTCACTGCAGCGCACTGTTCCAGTTGTTCCACTCTGTTTTTAGCTGTTAATTTCTTACTGTGCCCAATTTATGATTCAGACTTTATATCCAGGGCTTGGTACTGTCTGTGGCTTTGGGCACCCACTGGTGGTTCATAGATGGGGTGCCCACTGCATCTGTGACCGGCACTCACAATAGGCACAGAGGAGGGGCCCGATGATGATTAAGTGAATGAAAGAAAAATAAATGGATGAGTGAAGGGATCTGGTGCTACACGGACCTTGTGCTGACTCTGCGATGGGGAGTTCCCACAGTGCATCCTGTGACTGGCATGTGCCATGGCCACGGTCACCCATTCAGGTCAACCTATTCAGGTTGTAAGACGGCCAGGAGCTGTGTCTGGGCAGGGGTCTTAACAGCTTACAACAGTGAAGACCCTATTTCCAATATGGCCCCGTTTACAGTGTTGGGGCCACCGTGCAGCCACTGGTCACAGGACTGGCCAAGGTTTCGCCGCGCCCCGCCCCACGTCTTAGGTGGGGAAACTGAGGCACAGAGGCAGGTGTCAAGGCCTGTTGGGTGAGGGGTGGCTTTGGGGATGTCCAGTCTCTCTCCTGCCCTGTGAGGAGGAGACTGAGCGCCGTGGTGCCCTTTGCTGGTAACCAGAGCACAGCCAGTGTTTGAGCGGCGCTGGCCCAGGCACGGCTATTCCTGTCACACGCTCCTGTTAATGCAGCTGGGAGAAGCCACAGCCTCCTCAGCTCTCGCTTGGGGACAGTTTTGCTCTGGGTGAGTGAACATTTCACTGGGAGCAGACGGTGAAGGTGAAATTTGGGGGCTCAGAGGAGAACTTGGCCCCTAAGAAAGTTGGGGATCCTCCTTTGACTTGTCCCCAACCCATCTGTGTCCTTCGTAAACCCTGATGTCAGGGTCCTAATCCCTGGGACCTCAGATTGTGACCTTATCTGGGGGCAGGATCTTTAAAGAGGTCATTGAGTTGAATTGAGCTCACTGGCGTCCTGATAGAAGAGGGGGTCGGGGCACATGGGGACACCAGGAGTGTGGTGCACAGCAGAAAGTCCATGTGGAAACACAGCAGCAGCCAGCCCAGGAGAGCGGGGGGGGGGCCCACCTGCCCACACCTGTTTCAGGCCTTCACCCACCAGGACGGGGAGACCAGTTTTCTGGTGAAGCCACTCAGCCCGTGGCACTTTGCTACGGTGGCCCTGTCAGCACACCGATGCTCTACCCTGTCCGATGCAGGAAAAATGACGAGACCTTTGAACCCGGTACCTCTGCCCCTGAGTGCATGCGCCCCTCCCTTCCCGGTGTCTGCACCCCGTGCTGAAGTGTCCCTTGGGTTTTGTGACTGTGTCGTCTCAGGCCTCCGGAACAACGAGCCATGCTGGGGGGAAGGTGGCTGAGTCCTGTGTGCTCCTGCCGGGTGTCACCTGCTCCCAACGCTCCCCTTTGCTGGTGTGTGCCTGGGGCCGCCTCTTCTGGTACTCGCCGCCATGAGCACCTTCTCTCTCCAGCCAGCCTTTGAGCACCCGGGGCAGACCCCCAGCCAGCATCGTGGGGCACCCGTCAGACGCAGAGGGAGGGGGTTCCACCAGGTCTGGCTGTGCCAGCTCCTGGGCTCAGCCTGTCCTGTCCATCTCTAAAGGGGGAGCCGTCCTTCCCCAGGAAGAGCAGCCTGGGGTTGGGAGGAGGCCGTGTGTTAGCCGACGCTGGGTGAAGAATTGTGATCCGCTGGGTATATGGGCCCCCTGGGGGGACTGGGAGACAGGGGAGGAGCCTGCACCTCACAGGAAGCCAGCCAGCGGTCCATCTTGGTAGGACGGTGTCCAGGGCTTGAGTCCCGGCAAACGTCCTGCCCTGGCTTCATGCCCGTGGCTCCCGTGAGTGGCACAGTATGTCAGGCCCCATGGACGCTGGAATTTTCCAGGGAGCATAGTAGGTCAGAGGTAAGAGGTGGCCAGCTGTGGACAGAGACAGACCCAGAGCATCTCCCACCACCTGGCCCCTGGGTCGGTGTTTATTCCTTGGAGCCTCCTCACCTGGAAGGTCACCTGCTGGTCAGGGTCACTGGGAGCATGGAGTCAGGTGGTGTGTTTGAGCCCCGCCTGGTGAGATCAAAGGGCCCCCTTCCCGTTGGGGTGGAGAAGCCTCTGGAGAGTGCTCTCTGGGCTTCCAGATCCCAAGGAGTGGCTGGGCCTCGGCCAGCTCCCGCCTTGCACGGCTGCCTCATGTGCGGTAAGTTATTTCCCCATCTGTTTTGAGACTCGTCTCAGCCTGTTTACGAGGGTTTCTCATCACTTCTGTGGCGGGACTCAAGCTGCAGCGCTTCCGGCTCTCCCGTCCACGCTGGGCCCGTCCACGGGGCCTGAGAACAGCTGGGCAAGGGACTGCTCACACGCCCAGGATCACGCAGATGCTGCACCTCCTTACGGTTGTCTAGGGACATGGCAGGTGCAGCCACATCCCCCAAGACACGCGGAGAGCACCCCCACTTACTACAAAAGAGTGGGGGGCCTCAGCCCACGGGCAGGTTTGAAACTCACTGGGACTCACGGTCGCCCCCAAAGCTAGGGCTTATCACGGTGAAAGGACACAGATCAAAGCCACCCGGGGAGACGTGTGGCTGAGCCCAGCGAATTTCGAACCTGCAGCTCCAGTGTCTTCTCCCTGGGGAGTCCAGGGGACTGGTGTGTGACGCTCACCCTCTTCCTGGGTCCCACGGAGCTGCTCCTTCCTGGGGTTGGGCTGGTGCTGGGGCAGAGCGTGGGGGGGCCGGTGCCCTCCGATGCCCCTGGTGGCAGGTCCTGGCCTTGCTGGGGACTTTCTCCACCAGCCCCTCCTGTGAGCAGTGCAGCCACTCTCTGGACCACACGGCATCCCCAGCAGGGCTTCCTTGATGTCCACTGGGCTCAGGTGGACGGGGAAGAGGGACACGCCCTGGCCCCTGACACTGGATTCTGGGCTTGGAGGTCCCCTCTGCCCCATCTTTGGGGGAGTCTGTTCTTCCTGGAGGGAGGAGCAGCCCCTGCCTGTCCACAGGGTCCCTGCAGGCCCTGCCTCCAAACCTCACCTGAGTCCCCGCTGGGGCTGGGACACCTGCAGGGTGCCCCACTTGTGCTGAACCCTGGGTCAACACTGGCGCTGCCGGGGTGCTGGGCAAGGGCAGGGGTGAAGTCACTGCCACTGACCACTGACAGCTGACCCTCCTCATGGCTTCCTGAGCTGCAAACCCGCCCTCTGCTGCAGTGGAGGTGCTGGTGGCCTGGCGCCCAGCCGCGTCTGGTCTTCCTGCCGGGCTCGGCCCTGACTCCACCGAGCGGGGCGCCTGCGGGCGGCTCCGTCCTTCCTGGTTGTGTGTCTTTCCCTCATTAGTCACCGCTTCTCCACACTTAGCGGCTTCTCAGGTTTCAGGCATCATTGAATATGGGATAATTATTTTATCAGGCAATTTATTTCCCAGGTACATTTTTAAAGCTCTATTAATCAATCTAAAGGGAGGGGAGAAGGCTGGGGGCCCAAATCCAGGGGCACCTTGGGGGAGGGGACTTTGCTTTCTCCGCTGACGTGGGGAAGAGAGGTGGGGGGGCGTCCCGGCACCGAGGACAGGGAGGCCCAGCTCTCCTGACCTCGGGGACAGGAGAAGCCTGGCAGGGAGCTCGGATGGGGCGGGAGGAGGCTCTCTGGGTCCTGGTGCTGGGAGCTGGCCTCCGGGAGCTGAGGGAAGCTCACGCAGCTGACCCCATCCACAGAACCAGATGGACCCCCAGCCTCTCCTGGGCCCCATCAGTAAAAGATAAAAACATGATAAATATTGAAGCCGGAAGAAGCCTGCTCCAGGCCAGAAGCGTGGCTGGTTTCATCTGCCACAGACGCACATGGAGTTCACGCCCCGATCTGTAAGTGGACCCAGGAGTGGGGGACATGGGGGCCCTCACTGGGGAGGCATGATCCCAGCTGTGCTTCCTAATGTCCCAGCTTGCAGGGGGCAGTGGCTCGCAGGAGTGACGGTGGCTTTCTTCAGGAGGCTGGGACGTGGCCAGGCAGCCACCTTGCAAGGCGAGTCTCTGGGATGGACGTTTCACAACTGGTCATTAATAACAGCAAGTGGCCAGGGCAGGGGCAGGTGTGCTCTGCAGGGATCCCAGGTGTGACCTCCTGAGTCCCTGTGGGTGCAGGGCCAGCCCGTCCTTCAGCGGAGGGGCAGCCACGAGCTCAGGTCTGCTGGCCCGGCTGGCTGCCCTGTGACGCTGCTCCTTTGCACTGCGGCTCTGGGGCCTCTGAAGGAGCAAGGCTGGCCACTGGGGAGGCCACCCCAGCTGAAGGGGAGGCTGAGGCTTCTCCCTGGTGACCTGGTGACCCTGGTGGCCCTAGCAACTAGGCTCAGTTCACTGGTTGGTGGTTGTTTCAAAGACAGAGAAAGCAGTGAAGTGATTCTGCCACGTGGTGCAGACGCCCAGTGAAGCTTTATTTATTTATTCTTTTGGACCAGGGATCGAGCCCAACACGGAGCCACGTCCCCAGCCCATTTTATTTTTTATTTTGGGACAGAGTTTTGCTAAGTTGCTTAGGGCCTCACTAAGTTGCAGAGGCTGGTCTTGAACTTGTGATCCTCCTGCCTCAGCCTCCGGGGCTGCTGGGAGCAGAGCCACCGTGTCGGGCTTCAGTTGAGCTTTTGTACCTCTCGCTCTCCTAAA
The DNA here is from genome assembly GCF_052094955.1 of Ictidomys tridecemlineatus. Classification (NCBI taxonomy): domain Eukaryota; kingdom Metazoa; phylum Chordata; class Mammalia; order Rodentia; family Sciuridae; genus Ictidomys; species Ictidomys tridecemlineatus. Next base: position 11,903,500 of record NC_135488.1, on the reverse strand, counting down.
GGCAGGGCAGGATCCGCAGCCAGGGCGGTGCCTGCCCAAGCAGAGTGGACGCTGTTCCCACGGGTGGCCTCATGTAAAGTCATCAGGCTGTTGTTGTCCTTTGTTGGCAGACGGTTGTGCTCTCTGTCACTTGTTTGGTGTCATCTGTCCTGAGTTCACGGAGATGGACCCTGGTTGAAAAGTGGCTCAGGGAGGTACAGAAGCGGCCACAGGAGAGGCGGTGTAGAGAGTCGGCCTCCAATGACTTAGACGGCGCGAGCCGTGGGAGCAACGGGGTGGGGTGGCGAGCGGGCGCGTATGGCCAGAGCGGGGGAGACAGGCAGGGGCTCTGGTGCAGGACGCCGGAGGCTGGACACGGAGGCCTTTCCAGGAAGCAGGTTGATTTAGCTGCAGAGGTCAGAGGGGCTATGCCTAAAGCTCTCTGGCCCCGGGGCCTGGAGACTCTTTTAGGTTCGTACTCAGTGGGGTGGCTCCACGGCCGTGGAGTGGGTGGGCACGGAACGGTTGCTCTTTGTCCCAGATTTTAGGTCCCACAGAGGTTTCTCAGGATTTTACCAAGAAAACAGAGGAGTGGCGTCTGCCCAGCCACAGGCTTTTACGAGGAAGAGGAATCTGTCCTCCACCACAGAAGCCTCCAACCACAGTGGCCCTCTGCACACTCCTGTTGACCTCCTGGTGACAGTCTGCTGACCGGGAGAGAAGCTGCTATGCTACAATCACAGCGGGGGTCTCCTTGGTGTGGAGGGTACCTGGTGGCTATGTCAGAACATGTGGAGAAGCTGGGGGCCTCCCGGAGTGGGCCTCCCTGGCCCCTCACCCCGGGCCGTGACCTGGCGGCCTGGCACTGGGAGGCCCACAGGTGGTCTCAGGAGGGCGGAGTGACAGCTGTGACCTAGCTAGCTGTCCCTGACAAATCCTGACTTACCTTTCCCAGCACAAAACTGAAGAGTGACACCTGTTGTCCCTGCAGACGAAGAAGAAGTCCAACAGTGATGGCATCATTCAAAGCTGCCCACCTTGAAAAGAGGGGCGCACCCCTTGCCTGCCGAGAGCTCCGGGCCCCGGAGCCATGGGGAGGACCGGGCAGCAGTGTCGTGCGTTGATTTAGTGCTTTCTGTGTGTGAGGTGCCGAGCCACAGCCCAGAGGCCGCACGATTGGTTTATCTCAGGACAATCCCTGGTCACAGTGCACCTCCGTCGGGGGCCACCAGTTCCCATGCCCTCCTCCCTTTCCAAGAGGAATCCCAAGGACAATTCCCAGGACTGCTGCTTGCCAAGGAACGGGACCTCCGTGGCCTGTCCCCCTGCTCCCCGCCCTCCTGCCCACCTGACTGGGCTCACCTGCCGTCCTGGGCCTCAGCTGGACAGGAGCCCTGACCCTGGTCTCAGGTGCCTCCCACCAGGCCTGGCCTGGGGTGCAGGTGTGACGGAGCCTGTGGCCCTGTGGGAGAGCGGTCACAGATGGACGGTGGGTGTGCAGAGGTGGGCCTGGCCAGCTCCGCCTTTCCCTGGAGGCTTCTCACCTCTCTCCCTCCTGTCTGGGGCCCACTACTCAGCATGACCCGACCCCAGCAGAGCGTGTGGGGAGCCCTCCACCTCCAGGAGCACTCCCCCCTTCCAGCAACCAGTGGGGGTCCTGCCCCAGGGAGGCCCAGCCCTCTGCTGGACGCTCACTCACCTCAGCGGGAGGGACGGGCTCACTCCCAGCCCCTGGGCTGAGCTCTCTCGCCGGAAGCAGATCTCCCTTCAGACCATCGGGCACACGCCCACCTCCGGGGTCTGCAGAGGGGCCGCTCTGGGAGCAGCTGTTCTGATGGAGGAAGGTGGGGCCTGGGCTCCGGCCCTTCTGCCTGGTGCAGCCTGGACGCTCCTCCGTGACGGGCTCCACGTCTCACCCTCCACCCTGCGCCACAGAAGGGATGCAGCCTCAGAACAGGCTGTTCTCAGGACACACGGCACGCCCCCCGGGAGGTGGTGGGCTTTCTGCGGGGAGCTTGGCCCCTTCCCGTGGAGTGTTCCAGAGGCCCCTGGGGCGCCAGAGCTGGGCCACGGATGGCTGCGGGGGCCTGGGTGATGAGTCCCAATTTATATCAATGGCATTTTAGATGAGCCACAGCTGAGGCTGGCTCCGCCCTGCACATTGGAAACCCCGATGCCAGGGGAAAGTGAAACCATAAATAAGCAGTGAAGACCCCCAGCTGTGGTGCTGGGTATAAAGGAAGGGCAGGAAGGCGGGCAGCCGCTCCCGACCCACCCGCCCGCTCCATCCTCCACCCACAGGCCCTCCCTGCGGCCTGGGCACGGCCCACAGGCAGGCTCCGGGGCTGCGGCCTGCGGTTTTCCTCTCCTGCCAGAGGTGGCTCTCAGGCCTGGGGATGCCGTGGCCAGGGGCCCGCAGCTCATCCGTCCTCCCCTTAGGGTTTCTCTGGACCAGCTGCTGCTGAGGGGAGGGTCCCAGGAGCTCGTGGGGGCACCCGCTGGGGAAGGCCCGCCTCCAGGGTCCAGCTTCCGCAGGATGCCCTCCGTGCCTGGCCGTGAGGGTCTCTCCACGCACAACCCAGTGTGGCCTTGTCAGAGGGCGAGAGGGACAGGGAAGAGCGTGAGCAGGAGACACAGGGAGACAGAGCCAGCCAGGTGAGGTCACCATGTTCTGTGTCTCGACCACGTAAGACCCGCCCCCGCCTGGCCCAGCCACACCCAGGGAGGGGACCCCAAATACACGGTTCCTCCTCTACCATTGTGCGGGTTGGGTCTTTCAGTGCCACAGAGAGAAAGTTGACAAACAGTGACTCAGGCCCACCCAATCCGTCCCCTCCACTTCTGGACCTCGGCACTGGCTGTCAAAGACCAGTCTGTCTCTCTTTTTGTCCCTTCTCCAGTATTTTCCAACCAAACCAATTAAAACCAACAATGCCCCAGGGGAGCACCTCACCCGAGGCAGCGGGGAGCACCTCACCCGAGGCAGCAGGGCCCCCCTCTCCTGGGTTCCTCCAGTCAATGAGCTGAGCCCTGAGGAGCACTGGCAGGGCTTGTCTGCACCTGTGAGCTGGGAGTGGGTGAGGGCCCTGCCACTCACCAATGGGCGTCCAAGGTGGCTGCTGTGCCGAGGTCCATCAAGGCCTGTGTGTGGGCACAGGGGCCAGGAGCACCCTGCAGGTTGCTGGGTCTAAACACGGGGTGTGTCTGCCCTCAGGCACCCAGCTTGCAGGTTGGGTCCTCCGGTCCTGGGGCTGGAGGGGCTGGGCACGCGGACACTTGGAAGCGCAGGGGCATATCAGGCCTGTCTCAGGGACTGAGAGAAGCCACGTGCCATCCCCCAGCACTGTGCTGGAGCTCCAGACAAGCCACCCAGTTACCATGACTTGGTGCTCGGGTCTGCAAAGCAGCGTATGGCCCGTGTGGCCATGGAAGCCCAGCGCTGGCACTTCACAGGATCCCAGGACCTCGGGCTTCCTGCAGACTCTGCTGGGGACCGCGAGCTCCTCTGTTCCGTGAGCGGGTTCTGCTTCTCAACCTGGCGACAGAGGGGTGAGTCCACAGGGACCCTCAGCGGCAGGAGAAGGTGGAGCTGCTTTAATGGCCCCTGACTCGATGGGAACAGAAGAGACACCTGTCAGTCCGCTGGCTCCCAGGTCTTGAAATCCAGATGAGGGGGTGCCCGGGACCCTGGGGCTGGGTCCCTTGGGGAGAGAGCTGAGGAGCAGCACCCTGGCCCGGGCAGAGGAGGTGTGGACAGTGGAAGGACAGCGGGCATCTGAGAGGATGAAGATGACCTTGAGCCTGGAGCCTCTGCAGGACCCAGGGCTGCAGGCGGAGAGGCTGCCTGTCCTCTGTGGAGGGGACCCACCAGGCGGGGGCAGTTCTGGGCATGAGGGACAGGAGGCTGCAGAGGCGGCCAAGGACGTGGCCGGCAGCAAGGAGAGCCGTCAGAGTGTTTGTGGGACAGAGCTGAGCACCAGGCCTGTTTCTGTGGCCCTCTGACAGCTGGGAGCGAGGTGGAGCCGTGTCACAGAGCGCTCGAAGGACCCCACCCCTCTGCCCTAGCCGATGGGTCCTGAGGGGGCGCCTGCCCATGCAGCGGCATTCAGAGCTTTCCTTGGGAGCTGGACGTGGAAGACAGGGGCATTCGGAAGAGCCTTTCCTGGGGTGGCTGCAGCAGGGACAGGCACCAAACACCAGAGCCTCACGCCGTCTTTCATGTGGACTGGGGAGCAGAAGAGGGCTGTCTCCAACGGGGAGGAGATGAAACGGACATGCTCAGAGAGTTTTTAGAGAGAGGACTTGAAGCACTCTGGTCCCTGGATCAAGCAGTTCCTGAGGCCCGTCTCTATTCCTGCTCTTCCCACAGTTCTGTGATGTCTGCAGGGCCCTTTCAACTGTCATCTAGCTGTAGTGGGTTGGAGTTAGGTTTCTTTCAGATGCCACCTCACAAGGGAAGGCTCAGGCCGGGAGGCAGGAACCTCAGGGGCTGCAGCTCTTCATCTGAGGGGACCCTCACCTTCCCTGGCTGCCCGAGACCCGCTTCCAGCTCGCGCTCCACCTTGGCGGCTGATTGACTCGCTCCTCAGCAGGTGCGGGAGTCTCAGAGCTTCTGATTCAGGCTTGAGCTGGGGGTTGGACCTACGGTCTCCCTGAAGCTTTACCCAGGACCAGGAAAGCCGTCAAGGGCAGGGGCCACAGGCCAGCCAGGGTCCCTCAGGCCCAGGAAAGTGGTCAAGGGTAGGGGCCACAGGCCAGCCAGGGTCCCTCGGGCTGGGGACTCGGCAGCAGGGAGCCCCACTGTGGGGAGGCCAAGTGAGAGGTGACCTGGGGCACTTGGGAAACTGCAGCTGGACGAGGAGCTGCCTGGGGGACCAGCTCGAGGCGGAGGGGCTGGGGCACACTTGCTGGAGGCAGCAGCCGGAGAGCCATGATGGCGGGCGGCTCCCCGTGGCGTGAAACGTGCTGGTGAAGCCCGCCAGAAGGTCACAGGGAGCCCGGGAAAGACGAGGCAGGGAGCGGGCAGAGAGGCTCCGGCACCCTGGGCAGTGTGTGCCCTTGAGGCCTGGCCTCTGCCCAGGAATCTGCTGAGGTCAGGGGAGGACGGTGGCTGGACACCTCCGTGGCCTGCCGGAGTCGGCAGTGACCTTTGCGGTCACGTGACCCAGCTCTTGTGTTTTGCAGGCGAGGACGCTCAGTGAGGTGGGCGGTCACGATGCCGTGTGGGTCAGAACGGTGACCGGAACCCGGCCCACATTCCCCCAGGTCTCCTGTCTCGCTGGGCAGACTGAGCGGCCCTGCGCCTGTCGCCCACGGCCACCAGAGGGGAGTGGAGCCCATGGAGAGTGGGCACCGGGACTCCGCCTGGGCCTGGAAACTGACGAGGTCGCGGCTGGGCGCTGGGGGAGCTCTCACGCCTGCCCTGCAGACGCCCTCTGTGTGTGCCTGGGTCTCGGCCCTGCCCCTCCTGTCCCCTCCCCCTCCCTGAGGACAGTGTCCCCAGGTTGTGGGTCCCCTTCAGCCTGGGATCTGGGCAAAGTGAAAGTCACTCAGGGCCCAGCAGAGCCCAGGAGGAGAGCAGAGCTCAGCCCCCTGTGCCCTCGAGCGCACGCACGAGGAAGGCAGCTGCTGGGCGGCATGAGCGCCTGAGGTGGGGGCTGTTTGTCCTGCGGCCAAAGCTGACGATCACGGGAACTTTCCACATAACTAATGCCCGGGGAAGCCTCGGATGCTGGCCTGACGGCGGTGCTTAGAAACTCCACCACACGCCATGAAAACAGGCTGTTATTTAAAGCACTATTCCTGCTGATAAGAGCTGGATACATGGGCTTCCCCACCACCTGATCAGAGACCCACACGGGTGAGGGCTCCTGAGATGGGACTCACAGAGACTCTCGAATCACTCACGGAGTTTCTGCCAGAAGCACTGGGGTGGGGGCGTGGTGCTCTGCAGGGGGCTCCCCAAGGGCTGGAGATTCCCGGGGTGTCTGAGAGTAGGCAAGGTCCCAGCTGGACCTGGACCGGCATCGGGAGCAGTTGGCACAGCGATGCCCTCTGCTTCATCCAGGGTCCTGGGCATGACACTGCCTGGGGACGGCTCTCGTCACTGCCACCTATTGGGAAGGCCACCGAGTCTGTGTGTCCTGGCTCCCGGGCTCAGGAGTGCACTGGGAAGCCAGGCCTTTGACTCCCAGGGCAGAGAACTTTGCGTGGACAGGTCTTTGGGTGGATGGTGCAGGTGACCTGCTAGTCCATGCTGCTCTGAGCTCTGCCTCACCATCGTGGGCTCCCGAGAAAGGCTTGGGAGAGGGGACACCTCCACCCACCTAGTGCGCTCAGGCTCATGGGACACAGAGGACAGGCCTGATGGCCCACCACTCCCTGCCCAGGGGGGCCCGACACCAGCGTCCCTCTCACAGGAGTGGACCTGGGTTCCTTGGCCTCTGAGGTCCTTGACTGTCACACGTGAGGTGAGCAGATGGCGACTTGGGACTCCCAGGGACTCCCCTGCCGAAGCTCCTGCCCACCTTGATGGACCCAGAGCCTGGTTCTGGGACGACGCCCCACTGTGGCTGGCGCTGACCCTCCAGGGCCTGTCCCTCTGACGGGTGTCCCCGCAGGTGGGTGGGGGGGCTCCCTCCTGGAGCAGCCCAGCTCTGCTCTGGGGCTCAGGTAAGCGGGGAGCAGAGCGGGCCTCCTCCTGGGGTGGGCCACGGCGCCAGGCTGGAGGAGACGGGGGCCGCAGCGTGGGAGGCCATGGGTGGGAAGAGCAAACCCAGGGTCCAGGGGGCAGGAAGCCAGGAGAGCCACCTTGCTCAGGGCTGGGGGCTCTGGTCCCGAGGACAAGGGTGGAGGAACACATATCCCCAGCAGGGTCAGGACCCCTGAGTCCTCCTGTGTCCAGCCTGGCTCTGGTGGCCACGCCTCCTTCCGGAGCGCCCCCTGCCCCTGCTCCCGTGAGTGAAGGCCCAGGGCTCTCTGGAGAGCTGGGAGCCTGCAGGGCTCTGGGTCTGATCAGAACCGTCAAATCAGGCAGAGGCCTAGGGTTAGCTGAGTGGGAGGACCAGCCCGTGGTGCTTGGCTGACCGGGAACAGGGGCTAAGAGCAGCGGACCCCTGTGAGGACTCGGGGTTCTCTCTGCGTCCACCTGGCCTAGCTCTTGGGGCTCGCCACAGGAAGGGGTTTTCTTTGCTCTTAAGCGAGAAGAGGTGGCCTTGAGGGTGTCATGTCCCCTGCCAGGCACGATCCCTGTCTGGGCAGCCCTCCCTTCACCATGAGGTGGGCAAAGGAATAAGGAATGTCTGTCCACAAGAAAGGCCAAGGACGTGCTGACCCCAGGACCTGGTCCAGGACCTTCTACCTCCAAAGACCTGTCCTGAGGGCTGGGACGTGAGGCCCCTCTCCCAGGAGGAGAGCAGAGACTGAGACGTGGCCAGTCCTGGGCAGGGGGCCATGTAGGGAGAAGCAGGGTGGGGGTCCTGCCCTCCGCAGGGTCTTTGCCTCCTGGGCCTCAGCTCTCTGAGGTCCACCGACTGAAGTCTCTGTGGGGACCACGGTGTCCCATCCACAGCTGCTGCTCCAACACGCCACCAGCACTGCACACAAGCAGGTGTGAGCAGGCACTCCCAGGCTCCCCGCGGTCACCAGGCCGAGGGACAGGCAGACAGCGGGGAATGTGGCAGCCCACGAGCCCCTCTGAGAGCCATGGGGTGGAGGGGCCTCTCTCTCCCTGGGCCCCTGGAGGAGCACTCTCTCGTCCCTCCTGGGGGTGAGTCCCCCTCTTCGTCTCTCCCGGGGGTGGAGGGACCCTGCTTTTCTCTGTTGGGGATGGGGGACCCTGCCATCTCTCCTGGGCCACGGAGGGGGGTCTCTGTCACCTTTCCTCCTTGTCCTTGGAGGGCCCTGCTCCTCTCTTGCAGGACACGTGGCCACCCTGGAAGCCGGGAGGGTGCTATAATTTTCCTGTGGTTGCTGGGACAGAGGACACAGCCTGGGTGGCTGATTACCACAGCCATGTGTCCCTCGAAGTTCTGGTTCTGATGGCAGAACTCCGAGGCCTGTGTCATCGGTGGGTTCCTCCAAAGCCTGGGGAGACCCCTCTCCCCTCTCTCTGAGTCTGGTGGCCATGCACGGCCAGCAGTTCTTGGCTGTGGGTGCGTTACCCTGAGCTGCACCTCCCTGGGCACCGGGCAGTCTCCGTCTCTGTCCTGTCTTCTTGTAAAGGACATGGGATCAGAGCTGGTCCTAATGCGACACGACGTCCTCTTAACTCGTCAAGTTGGAAAGGCCCTGTTCCCAAGCAAGGCAGCATTCTGAGATTCTGGGTGGACACGACTGTGGGTGGACACCATTGGACCTAGCACAGGGAGCGAGGGACAGGAGCTTGGGGGGGTGATGGTGGGTGCAGTCTGTCCCAGTTGGAGGCTCCTGGCCTCAGGCTGGGTGCTGCAGTCAGTCAGGCCCTGGCCCTGGGGTCTCTCTGCTCTGCAGCGGGGTCCTGATGCCTCAGCTGCTCCCTGGGCCTTGGGGGATGGAGGAGGAGTCCTGCCCTCCTGGGTGAGCATCCCCGGGCCGAGCTTGTCACCTGCCAGTGCCAGTTTGGATCATGTCATCCCAGGCACCTCTTTGGAACTTATCAGAGAAGATCAATGACTAATTCTCACTTGAAAGCGGTGCCTGCTAAAAACCACACTTTGAGCTTTATAGTTCTCCTCTCCGGCTTTTATGATTCAGATTAGTTTCCTTGAACTGTGGACACAAATGGATGCATTTCAGAGGAGTGTGGCACCGGAGGCTCCACCGCCAGGCAGCCCATCAAGCGCCGCTCACTCTTTTAGATACTTCACAAGGTGCTGGTGGCTGGAGGGCCCTTGGCGACTGACGGGGCTGACAGTGGCCGGGCAGGGAGGGAGGAGAGCTGTCTTCAACCTTTAGTTGAGAGTGTGGAGCCCCCTGCTCCGCAGGTGGCCTCATGTGGTTGAGCAGGAGATGTGGGTTTCTCCTGAGGTACGGGCTGCTGGGGCTGGTGGGCATCTGCCGGGACCTCAGTTCCAATGTGACATCTGGGATCAAGGCTGGTGACGCTCAGTAAGCTTGCTTGGAGCGGGGGCTGAGGGGAGATGATGGGGTCCTGAGCCTGGAGGAGCACTCGCCCCTCACCTGCTTCGGGGAGAGGAACCCGGTGCTGCTCTGCTCCCTGGAGTCCTGGATGGGATGAGAGGAGACGTGGAGGCAGCGGGCGGTGAGCTGGGCCCAGCAGCTGTCCTCAGGCTACCCTTGTGGGATGGGTGACTGAGCCCTGGCCGGCCATTTTGACTCTGATGTTCTGTGAAATCATTTCCCCAGAGCAGGCGACTTCTGCAGGACTGTTCTGGAAGGCAGCTCCAGCTTCCCAGACTGAGAGTAACTCAGAACTTTGGGTTTGTCTCCCAGCAGAAGTGGCCCTTAGGAGCTCTGAGTTGACCGGAAAGGATCCAGCATCCAGCTGGCTCTCCCCGATTGGCTGGGTGACCTCAGGCAAACCAGTCCCCTCCCCAGGACCCCACTCCATCATCTGGGAGATGCGGGTGCAGCACTAACTGCTATCCCTTCCCTGGGGTCCTGCAGCCCACGGGAAAGAGCAGGGTGCCTGGGACGCAGATGGTGAGTGGTGGGGGCCACTGGAGTGTGTCCTCTGCTTCTGTGTCTCTGTTGTGACCAGTAGCCTGTGTCTTGGAGGAAATGTTAGTTCTCTGGAGAAGCCAAGACTCAGCAGCAGAGCAGAGTCAAGCCCAGCCCAGGGAAAGCGAAGGTAGCCAGGGCTCGGGCCCCTGGTCACCAAGGGAGATGGGTCCCTGAGCTTGCTTCTGCAAACGCTGTGGGCAGCCTTCTTTGTGCCAGGCTCAAGCCTCAGTCATCACAGGACAGGCAGGAGGCCTGACCTCTTAGGGCTCAAAACTCTCCTGGGCCAAGCGTCCACCTTCAGTGGCCGCTCTCGTTGGCATTGCTGGGATTGTCATTTCTGGCACCAGGGAAACATGAGTCACCCCTGGTCAAAGCCAACGTACCGAAGAATCAGATTTGCCTTCCAGAGGGGCCTGGGGAAGCCTGGCCTCCTGCAGTGAGGGAGGAGGGAGTCGCCAGAACTGGGCCAGCCCTGCCCAAGCCCTTCCCCAGCTCCCAGGAAGCTTCTGGCTGTTAGGAAGGGGAAGCTGCAGGCAGCCTCACTGCCACTTGTGGTGGCCAGGGATTCCAAGGCTGAGTGTCGGCACAGGCTGAGTGTGGGGGAGCTGGCCTGGGCGCAGGCCAGCGGTGGCTTGGGTCCCTCTTCCCTCCTCCGCTGCCTGGCTGGCCTGGGACCTCACACCGTGTGAAGCTGGCTGGCCCCATGGGCTGACACCTGTTGACAAGAGCAGGTCTTTACGGCTCTTGCTGGACAGTGCTGAGCCCAGCGTGGCCACGAGCTTGGGGGGATGATGTTGAGGGGAGAAATGGAGCCCACTGTCCACTGTCTTTGTTTACACTGGTGTAGTGACCGTGGGCCTCTGCTGCAGGTGTGAGGTGGGGCTCCTGCTCCAGGTGTGGGAATGGTGGGGGGCCAGAACACCCAGGTCACCCCTCTACACTTGTGAAAACAGAGAAGAGGGCCCTTCACCCGACCGGGGGACCACAAGCCTCCCTATTCAGAGTGCCCCGTGGTGACATCCCCAGAGGTGGCCCCAGTGTTCGGTGCTTAGGGAGATGTTGAGGCCGGAAGTGGCTGTAGGGGTGGTGGGGCGGCTAGTCTAGTGTCCCCAGAGTGGCCTGTGCTAGACGGTGGAACACCCTAGAGGAGCTGGATTCCAAGGAAGCTGAGCCCTCCCCTCACCCACTGGAGTCTCCTGTTGAGAGGAGGCGGCAGAATCCTTTTGGAAGATGCTGAGACGGTGGGCAGAGTTGGGTGCTGCTCCAGCCAAGCCCCCTGTGGTTTCTCATTCCCTCCCTCAGCAGAGAGTCTCCGAGGCCCCCCTCCAGGGCCTCCTCGGCAGAGGGTAAGCCCCACGCATCGGCCACTGCGTCGGGTTGATGAGAGCTGCTGGGAAATGACTGTGGGAAGCGGCAGGAGCTGCCAGGGAGGCTGCAGAGCCTGCTCTCTGGCCGGGAGGATCCGAGAGGGCGGTCCTGTTCCTGCAGGGCCAGTGGGTACAAATGCCCGGGAGGCAAGGGGCACAGGGTGGCTGTTCCAGAGCTTGCCACAGAGGTGGCAGGAGCAGGTGACAGGTCAGAGACGACTTCTGGGTGTCTTGTGTGTGGTTGGAGCTGGGATGTCCCCTGAGGGGTGCCAGAGCCTTTGGAGGGTTCCTGGGGATCCCTTGATCTGAGGGCGCTCGAGAGCACCTCTCGGCCACTGGGTGGCGCTGCTCCTCTCTGGATCTCTGCTTCTCAGAATGGGTCGACCTTGACCTTGCTCCCAGGGGCGATTTTTGGGTGTGTGAGATAATCACCCTTCTCTTTCAGAGTTCACTACCCAGGCCTGCTGGAGGGGAGCCAGAACCTTCAGGATAGCTCAGCCTTTGAGCTGCTGGAGGTGGAAGGATGGGTCCTTGGGTGTTCTCTGTGAGGGACAAAGAAGGAAGAGAGTACTCGGGGCCAGAGCACAGGCTGTGGCCATTTGTGCAGGACGGTTGCATCTCCTAGCCTCCCTTTCCGCAAGCTGGGACCCTGTGACTGAGCGTGGCCAGTGGGAGGTGGACATGGAGGGAAGGGAAGGCCCTGAGATAGTAGAGTCCTGGACAGGGGGCCCCAGGCTCACGGGTACCTGTTGGCAGTTGGTGAGTGCCATCCTGACTGTGCGTCCCCACATCCTGCTCCTCTGAGACGGCAAAGGGAGCGGAGCGGATGACGTGGCCAGGCTCACACCTCCAGGCCACAGGAGAGACCTGGTCTCATGGTCTCGCAGGCCCGGGAGGGACTTGGGGTCAGCTCCTCTGAGCCTTGGCCTCCTCAGTTGCAGAAAGGATATTATCGTCCCTCAGTATCTGTGGAGCTCCAGGACTGATGTGGATACCAGCGTCCATGGACCCTCAAGTCCCTCTATAATTGGGGTGGGATTTACATGCACCCTGCACACGTGCCCCTGAATACGTTGACTCCAGGTGACCAGGTAAACAGGGGTCGTGATACACTGTTTAGGAACTAAGGACAAGGAGCAATCTCTGTCTTGGTGTAGACACAATCATCTTGGGCTAACAGCATGGGATGAAGCAGGGGCCCAGGGAGCCGTGGGGGGCTGTGGCGGGTGAGTGGGCTGCACTCCAGCGGGCTCAGGGCCGTGCTCGGCGTGTGATCAACTGAGGTTTCACTTCTGAAAATTTTGGAAAAAATGTTTTGAGTAGTTTTGGCCTGAGGTTGGTTGGATCTGTGGACGGATGTGGGGCCCGGGCATGTGAGTGCTGACCCTGCACCTGTCTCGTCGCTGCATGGAAAGGAAGCCCACAGAGCAACGGGCAGAGAGCAGTGCAGTCCCCCCCAGCCTGGGAAAGCAGCGGTCACGGTGGACGCCAAGCGTGCACAGAGGGGTGCTTTAGTTTTCGTCACAGTGGCCCCTCTCCCTGGTGTGGGCAGCTGTGGGCCCTGGAACCCCCTGCAGGGGCAGCTGGGAGAGCCCTGCCAGGGCCCCCGGCCCCCAGGGCCCCCGGGAGGATTCTGGAGCGGTTCGGAGCAGGAGTCTTTAATCCTCCACTCACTGTTCTGTCGATCACAGCTCACATGACTGTTCCAGGCCACTTCAACGCCACTCAGACTCTAATGGAGCCATTTAGTCCAATATTCTCAATTATTTTCAAAATTTAAAAGGCACGTTAATAATTTCTGAATGGTTTTGATGAAACCGCAGTTAGAAGCTGGACTTTGTCTCCCGGGGGGCCTCGGGGGTGGGGGGCAGTGAGTGCCAGGAGGATGAGGGGACCTGGGGCGTGGCTCTCCTCCCAGCTCAGCCCAGGAGGAAAACGGGCTCTGCTGACCTCGAAGGCTTGCCTGGAGGGTCCAGCCTCTCCCCAGAGGGAAGCCCTGCTGTCCGGAGGCCTCGCCTTCTCACTCATGGTCCACTCACCTGGCGCCCACCAAGGCCATGACCCTTCATGGCCTGTGCAGACCCAGGATGTGACCTCAGGACCGGATGTAGGACCGTGTGCGGAGTCATCAACGCACCTGGAGATGGGCTTCCTGCTGCCATCTGCCTACATTTGGTGGGAGGCAGAGGGCGCAGTGACTGCGGGACTCCAGGATGAGGCACTGTGTCCTGGAGAGCTTGGGGACAGCCAAGGGTCTGGGCTGGGTCCCCTGGGCAGCCAGGAGTTTACTTGGCACCAGGGAAGGTGGCTAGGCTGTGGGGGAGGCTGGATGGGCCCTGTGTCTTGGAAGGAGGACGGGATGACGGGGGCCAGCTTGGGAGGAATGGGGGCCCGTCATCAGGTCAGGGTTCACAGACTTGGGGCCCCAGAACCCCTCTGTGCTCTTTCTTCAGAAGTTCTACGTCTGGTTAACGTTAGCTGTGCACGTTGGAGGGGTGCAGCGTGCTCTTTCCTCTCGGAAGGACACAGTGCTCGCTGACCACGTCCACGCAGCCTCACGCTCCCTGGAGGCCCAGAGAGCCCTCGTTTGCTAGAGTTTCTGCACAGATACGGCACTGGAGAAATTCAAGACTCACACGTTTATTGATCCACTGAGAACAGCAGCAGTGAGCCTGCAGCGTGAGTAGCGAGCAGGGGCTAAGTGGGGTTACAGCCCTCCCTCCCCAGACAGTGAGCCGCGGCCTGGCCACCTGTCTGTGCGTGTTGGTGTTGCTGTTGCCTTACCAGAGGATGGCTGGGCGCTCACAGCTGCTCCCCGGCTGTCCCCACATGCTGTTTGTTTTGGAGTCAGACGAGGCTGTGGCTCCACGGATCCGCGGTTGGCAAACAGGGCGTTCAGGTGCCACAGCGGTTCTGCTGCGAGACTGAATGAAGACAGGTGAGGGCGAGACTCTCAGGTCAGCGGCCAGGTGGACTCGGCAGCCCTGTGGATGACCTTCCCTCCCACAGTGGACTCGTACCCGTGTGTGATTTGGAAGTGCCACCCATGGGCCACTGAGGTGGTACTTCACTGTATTCTGCAGGTCCCCGGGACGGGGCACAAGTCCTGGCTCAGCTTCGCACTCCTCAGGCCTCCTCCTTCCCCCTGTGGCAGCCATGGAGCCCCTGCGGGTGGACACCAGCCTCCCTCTGCCCACCTCTAAGAAAGTGACCTTGGGGACACCTCTCCCTCTGCCCATCTCTGAGAGAGTGACCTTGGGGACACCTCTCCCTCTGCCCACCTCTGAGAATGTGACCTTGAGGACACCACTCCCTCTGCCCACCTCTGAGAGAGTGACCTTGGGGACACCTCTCCCTCTGCCCACCTCTGAGAAAGTGACCTTGGGGACACCCCTCCCTCTGCCCACCTCTGAGAGAGTGACCTTGGGGACACCTCTACTTCCTTCTGGACCTTGGTTTACTCCTCTTTGTGAGAGGGTCAGCTGGATGTCCCTGAAGCCCTCCTGTCCCTGTCACACCGTAAGGCTGCCTGATGAGCCTTACGGTAGTGTTTGTAGCGTGGTGAGTGACTGTCCACCAAGATTGCCCCCACTGCGGCCTAGGAGCCGGCTGTGCCCTACGCCAGGCAGTGCTGTCTCTGTGCTATCCCGTGAGCACACTCTCCACTGACCGTCCAGGCTTGGGCACCTGCCCACGGGGGTCTACAGTGAGCGCGGGGTCCTTGAACCGCTGGAGGGGACCTTCAGAGGGCAGGCTCCTGGGAGGCCTTCTGTGGAAGCAGAGGGTCTTTGTGCCCGGCAGTCTCAGTGCGGAGGAGGTGCAGGGGGGACAGTGAGGGGCTGTGGATGATGCACCCCGTGAGCCGGGTCTGGGCCTGCGTCCTGCCTGGTGTCCCCTCAGGCAGGCCACAGGGCCCCATCAGCAGCAGAGCAGAGGCTGGCCCCCAGGAGCCTTCTGCATGCCACCTCCTGCCTGCCTCCCTGCCTCCTGGAGGGGCCCGCAGGTACCAGGGTCACTCCTGTGGGGATTCCGCCGCACTGCCCCCTGCTGGCCTCGGAGGTTCAGTGGGCTTCTATGTGGCTCTGCTCAGCTCCCTGGGGCTCAGGGCAGGCGACTGAGCTTCATTCCTGGAGAGGGAGGCTCTTCCTGGGGGGCTCCCGACGAGCAGGTGGCACCTGGGGACGAAGGCAAAGGGTGCAGAACACGGGTGTCCAGACGCCCCCAGAGCAGGGCTTTCCGGGGCCTGAGAGGGGCTGGCGCCGCCAAGTCAGCATCACGGGCTCCACAGCCTGCCTCCAGTGTCCCAGGGCTGCTCCCTGCCTGCCCTGGGCTGTCCCCCTGTGGGTCAGCCTAAAGGGCCCTGAGAAGGTGGCATCCACCACCGAGGGGAGTGCAGGGCCGTCCCCTGTCCTCGGATCTCGAGCAGCACCCACCTTCGCGGGAGCATTTCCTCCTTGTCCACAGCGTGGCTCAGAGCAGCCTGTGGAGCCCCTCTCTGCCCACATGTGGCCTCTGGGGCCCCAGATGGACGGTGCTTCGTGAATTAACTAAGACCACCCAGGGGCGCTGAGTCCTTTGCCGAGGCTGAGCCAGGCCTCGGAGCTGCTGTAGGGACCTCAGTCTGTATCTTATGTGGGGAGAACGGCCAGAAAGAACGGCACGCTTGCCACTTGATGTAACTAAATGTCATCGCCCGCCCCAGGTTGCCGCTCCACCGAGAGCAGCCGGCGAGGGTGGGGGCGGGGAGCGACCGCGTCACCTGACTCATGACCCTCGCCTCCTGTTTATCATCAACCCATCCTCAGCTCCACAGAGTGCGCTAATTGGGGTGGCTAGTGACGTAGGCCTGTGATTTGGGAGCTGACACTTCTGTCCAGGGGCTGCTGGACCTGGGTCCTGCACGAGGATGGAGAGGCCACGGCGGGTTCCCACGTGGTTCCCCTTGGCAGGTCCCTCCTCAGGAATCGAGCCTGTGGGCGTGGGTGATCCGGGTGCATGGGGGGCACTCGTAGGTGGTGGCCTAGAGATGGACAGTGTTTTCCGCGACTCCCCTCCAGGGCACTGGCTGCTTCCTGGGTGACTACTACCCAGGAAGTCCGGGGGAGGGGGTCGTGGGCAGCACAGGGGTCCCTGCCTGCGGACCCTCGAAGCCTCACCATGGGACCCTCCTATTCCTGGGAGGAGGGCGGGTTCAGGGGGCGTCTGCAGCCCCCACCTGGCCCTCCTGTGGGCACCTTAGTGATAGGCTTCCTCACTCCCAACAGGCAGGCAGAAGTCAGATGGCCACATGGACAGGTCATCTGGGGACCAGTGGCCTGGGTAGACAGATTGAAAGTAGGTGTGGCTTTGGGAACAAAAAGAAGCAAAACTTGGTCATGGAGGGGCAGATGCTGACCCAGGCGCAGGACCGTCCCCCACCAGTGGAGAGCAGAGAGCATGCTCAGAGAAGGGCCCCCTCACCCGCTTCCCCGCCCTCCCGCTCCTGCCTGGCTCTCCCTCCTTTCTGTGGCTCTTTTTATTAATTTGAAAGGTAAAAAGCCAAAGCTCTATGGAATCCCACCTTCTCCCCACCCCCTATCGTTTATTAAAAAAACCCATGCCTAGCAAATCACTCTGATGAGCAACTGCGTGCCCTCCTGTGAGCCTGTGGCGGCCCAGCTGACAGGCGGTGGGGGCTGGGCAGCCCCTGTTCCCCCTGCCCCATGCCCAGCTCTGTCCGCGACGGCTGCCCCCTCCCGTGGACGAGGTGGTGTCTCCATTTGTCAGTCTCGGGAGGAATGATGGTTTATGTTCCAGCACTGAGTGTTTCTATTTGCCAATATCTTCTCCTCTCCGTAAGAACCGTTGGTTCATAACTTCTGTTATTGCACAATATTATTTACCGACCTCGGCGTAAGGGACAAGAGCTGGGGAATGTTTGTTTGCAAGACCCCCCCATCTCTAAATAGAGTTTCCTGGGGGTTCTGAAGGGCAACATCCATCAGGCTCCACTGTGGTGAGCGGGGGCAGCCGGTCTCTCTTTTCTGAGCATTCGCTCTCCATTGTGTCCACGGTGTGGTCCTGAGGATGAAGAGCTCTTATCCCACTGCCAGTGCCCCCACCCAGGACCCACTTGAGTTACCAAGCAGCTGGCTCCCGAGAGGCGGCTCCCGAGAGGCCTGCTGTGCTGCCCCTACTGCCCCCTTCCACCAGCTTCATTTCCTGCTGCCCCGGGGGTGTCCAGTTCTGCCAGAGGTGGTGGACCGTCCAGTCAGTGTTGACATGGCAGGCTCCTCCTCTGGAGGATGAGGTCACCCGGGTACCGAGAGCATCCTTTTCTTTAAAAAGCTGAACACCAAAGCTCATATCTGACTCTGTTCTCCCTGAAGTTGAATTTATGGTACAAGTGGTCTTACGAGAGTCCAGATTTAGCCATCCTCATGACGGATCCCTTATTTAAAAGATTAAAGCCACGGGGGATTGGGAGCTGTGCCTGAAGTCGGGATCCCGTGACTCTGAGGCAGTGGGAACTCAATCACCCACAGGGACTCGCAGCTCCCAAAGTCCAGGGAAGGTGGCTTCTTCATCCAAGAGGCTTGTTCATGGCCACCAGAGAGCAACTGGAACCACATTTGTCCCAAAGGCGGAGGACAGGGACCGGCAGTGTGGCAGCTCAGAGCTCTGGCGGCTTGGGAAGGGCTGCTGTGTCGTGGCTGTGGGGACGAGGTCTGATTGGAACAGACTGGACCCCATTCCACAGGAGGAGAGAGGGTGCATCCCGGGGGACCCTGGGGCTGCTGGTCCTCTCCCTACGGAGAGCTGTTCACCGAGTCCTGTGCCCCTCAGTCCCCAAGCACAGGGCCAGCCACACAGTGGTCATCCACAAACACTGTGGAAGGGATAGAGGGGGACAGTGGGCTCCTTTCCTTCCCAGTGTCCAGGTGGCTGCTGCCCTCCTGCATCTCCCTCCTGAAGACAGCGGCCAAGGCCCCGCATGCCCGGGGGCTCTGATGTCGGCCTGTAGCCCACTCCCTCGGGAACATGGGGCACTGGGAGAGTGCGACTCCTCCCCACGGAACAGCTCCCGTGGCCGTCTGCACCTGCCGGGCGGGCGGGTGGTGTCGGCAGCCGTGCTGGGCCAGCGTGACGGACACGTGTGGCTGGGAGCCGCTGCAGGCCGTGCTCTGGGCACTGTGCTCACTGTGGTTGGGGCTGGGGACCTCCTTCCTGCTGACCCCTGTGGCTTTAACCTCACTGTCTGGTCTTGGAGTCCCAGGAAGAAGCTGAAGTGATGGGAAGCCCAGGAGATCTGGGATGTTGTGGTGGCTGTTTTTGCTGCTGCTGCCTGACATGAGCAGGTGACAGAGCCAGCAATGGACAGAGCCCAGCCCTGGCCTGGTCCTGCGGTAGAGGCCTCTTCAGAGCACAGCGGAGCAGGCTGGGCCCAGAGTGACCTGGAGACCCTGCGGGTCCCAGCGGTGGCTGAGGAGAGGTCAGGGTCAGATAGCTTCCATCCTGCAGAAGTGAGAAGGACCTGACTTGTCCCTGGGACCCTCCTTCCCACTCCTTGTCCTCATGTTCTGGCCAGCCTCAGCACTTCCTGCCTCCCTCCCTCCCACGGGCTCAGCCCCTGATCTCCTGCTTCTCTCCAGAGAACCATCCCAGGTCTCGTCTCAGACCTGCCGTGGCCCACCCTCCTACGCTCCACCTGCTGCCCTCCTGGCCTGCAGCCTCTCCCCTGGCCCCTCTGCTCCAGGCCTGCTGTGCTGCCCCCACTGCCCCCTTCCACCAGCACTTCCCGGAGCCTGGGCCTGGGCCTGGTCTTGGGCCTGGTCCCAGAGCCCCCCACTGGGATCTTTCAGGCCCTTCTGCCCCAGCCTCGGCCGTTGTCTGCGTGGTGAACCTCTTCCTGCCCTCCAAGTTGAGTCTCAGGGCTGTGTGTCTGGTTTTGACCTTGGAGCTACACTTCACCCCCTGGACAGCTGGCCATGGAACATTCTAGCAGTCTCAGTCCTGCCTCTCCTTGCCCTTCATGCTGTCCTGGAGGACAGGAAGGAGGAGCAGCGGGAAACTTGTTTCTGATTGGTGCCAGCCTTCCCCACAATCACCGAGCTCTCAGAACTTGTGCACTCAGAGATGCCCACAGGACTGGCCTGGGCCGGATGTGGGTGTAGGGCTCTCCTGGGAGAAACCAGGGAGCAGATCAGATGGAGGTTGGAACCATCAGGTGGCTTCAGCAGACAGGGCAGCCTCTGTCCGCACAGCCAGCCCTCCTCGCTAAGGGCCCTGGGGACAGGGGCGGATGAGCTCCTCTCCTGCTCCTGGGCTCAGGGCAGCTGAAAGAGGAGGCAGACCCAGGGAGACGCCCACGTGACAGCCACTTCCTGGAGCCGTGGCCCAGGTCCACATGGGGAGTGTGAGGTTTTGTTTTGTCATGGCTCTGCTAGAGCCGAGGGCGTCCGTGGGCCAGGACGTATATCTGCAGAGCAGACAGGTTCTGATCTCCTCCCAGCCCCCATTCTGCACCCTGGGGGTGGGCCTCTGAGCTCAGGTCTGACCTGGGGGCTGGCGTCAGGTTGGGGCTGCAGCCGGAGGTGGGCCTCTCGGGAGCTGGAAGGAATGTATGCAGAGCGACCAGAGGGCAGAGGGCAGGACGCAGAGAGGCCGGGCAGCGGGCAGGGTGGGGCCTTCTCCTTGTGCAGCCCCCCGCAGGCCAGGCCCACACTCCCTTCCTGGAGGGCCTTCCGACCCAGGATGTTTGGTCTCCCTGCGGGGCTTCTTCTTTCTGAAAACCCTCAGGCTCCTACCCAGCTCTGGTCACCCTCCTGCTGCTTGAGAAGCTCAGGAGACCCCACTCTTGAGAGTAGACAGAGGTCTATTTGGAAGAGATGGTCCTTGTCACTGCCTGGACAAAGTCTCCCCCAAAGGTGACCTTCTCCCAGCAGGCTAACAGCACCTTCCTTCTCTTTCCCGGCACAGGCAGTGGGATGGCAGGAATGTCCAGGGAGGAGCCGCACGGAGACCCTGGTCTGGGGGGACAGCACGGCGGCCCCCTGCTGATGCTGCCCCCAGCCTCGAGGGCCATGGTGCTTCAGAGGGTCACCGTGCTTCCCCACGTGTGGAGATGAGGACCACTGCCTGCTCCTCTCTGGCTGGGATGGGCCCTGAGCAGCACCCTGCCCTTGAAGCACCTCTCCGTGCCCCAGACGGGCAGCATGGCAGAGCCTTCCTCCTGGGAAGGGGAAAAGCCCGTGGGCCCCAGGGAGCCGGGTGGGGAGGATTCTGTTGGAGGGAAATGAGGGCTTGGGGTGGGAGGTGCTGGGAATAAACGGAACAGGAGGATGTGGCGGATCCAGGAGAGCCCTGTGGGCAGCAGAGGGACGCCAGCAGGAGCCTGGCAACGGGTGGGCTGGACGCAGTGACTCCTTTCCTTTTTAGTTTACTTGGCAGCTTTATCGTGATCTCGCTGGAGAGCCACACGATCCGCCCACCTGAAGAGCAGTTCACTGGCGCACAGTGTAGACTCAGAGCCATGTGACTGTCACCGCGATCCACTGACAGCACCTCCAAGGAAACCACCCGCCCATCAGCGATCACCCTCCGTCTCTCCTGTCACTTCTACACGGACGCGCTTGTCCCTGGGTTTGCCTGATCTGACTTCATCTCCGGGAGCTCGGGCTGCTGTCCTAGGATTCCTTGGATGGGGTCACGGATCAGGCTCACCTGGCTCCCAGATCTGGAGTCACCCAAGACGCAGGCCCAGCAGGTCTGGTGTCTGGAGAGGGATCCGCTTCACAGGGCTTCCTCCCTCCCCGTCTTCCCGTGGCGCAGGGAAGGCCCCGGGCCCTTCACCGGGACACTGCCCCCCCCCAGGCCCTGCCTCCCAGCACCGCTGCCCTGGGGGTCAGGCTTCAGCTCGAGGGGGGGCACAGACCTGCAGGCCACAGCGGCATTTCTTACAGACTCGAGGACAGGGTGTGGCTTTTCAGGAGAGATTTCTTCACAAGAGACAAAAAGCACAAATCAGAACAGAAGACACACTCGCCGTGTTCAACAAGCCAACAAAAAAGCAAAACCGGGAAAGGCCCAAAGATGCCCCAAACGGGAGAAGACTGAGGGCTGGGGGAGTGGGTGGACGGAGAGAGAAGTCTGGCAGAGCCCAGTGCTCCCGGGGACCTGGGGCACGCATGGCCCTGGGCTGGCCCGTGCGGGGTCCCACACCAGGTGCCTTCTCAGGGCTGCACGGACGTGCACAGCCTTCCCTGAAACACCCCGAGAGTGAGAGCCGCCAGCTCCAACGTCCTCAGGCTTCTCTGACAGGCGGTTTCCATGTGGTGCCTCACGTGGTAGAAAGTCTGTGGGGCCTCTGTAGGGCGCCATCCCATACCCTGGTGGGCCTCTGGAGTCCCAGAGGCCCCACCTCCTACACCATTGCAGTTCAGTCCACGGCACCTACCTTCGAGCACTATTTTAAAAAATCAGTATATTGCTCCAACTGTAATAAGGAGGAATGGGAAGAGAGTAATGTAGAAGGCAGGATCTTCAGTGTTTCAACATGGATCAGCAAGACCGCGAGGGTGATGTCCCCAGGTTGAAGCAGGCATGCTGTGTTAGCTCCTCGAGGACCCGGGGCACTGCCCCTTGGGTGCGTGCTCTTTTCCCAAGGAGGAGCCAAGGACACTGTTGCTGCAAAGGAGCTGGTGTTCACAGGAGATCCATCAATGTCAGCAGTGCTGTGGTCTTAGAGCCAGGAGTTACGCCCTGGGGAATGAGGAAGACACGTCACCCTGCAGGCACGTCTGTCCTCCAGGACTTGCAGTAGAGGGGAGGGGACGGTGGCAGGGCTCTGGGTTCCGGGTGGCACCTCTTCTCCCTTAGTCCCTCCCAGGTCATCACAATCATGGGAGCGCGGAGTTGTCTGGGTCTGGGTTTGTTTCAAGTTTCACCAGCAATGCCTACGGCCCTTGCCTGGGGCCAGGATGGGAGCCTGGAATCTAGGACACTGGCTGGGCCTCATCTCCACTGGAAGGTGCAGAAGGAGGGCCGGCCGCAGATGCACACGCCTGCCCGGGTAGTTGCTCCAAGCTCTCGGCCCCTCCTCCCTCCCTCCCAGCTGTCTCCAGGCTGGAGCTGCCACCCAGGTTGTCAAGATGAGGACAGCTTCTCTCCGCAGCTTGTCTCCGTGAAACCCTTACCGTCCTGTTTGTGAGCACGGTGGGGTGGGGCAGGTGTCCACACGTCCACTGGGTCCTGGAGCCGCCTTGGCCACAGGCTTTGTATGGCCTGCTTTACCTGCTGGGAAACGGGGACCCCTGGGGTTGACCTGCTCCACACACAGCCAGGGCCAGGGGGGCCAGAGGGAGCCTGGCTCCTGACCTCACCCTGCTCTCTCCAGGTCTCACCTGCCTTCACCACCTGAAGCCTGCCGATGGCCCCGGCCTGAGAGGCCCCACTGCCCAGAGCTGGCCCTGGGGGGCTGGGCTGAAAGACGGGTCCCAGGAGGTCTGGGGTCCTTGCTGCTGCCCTCGCAGGAGGCCCCCTTGGAGACCAACCAGATGTCGGGTTTCCAGGGAGACACCGGGTGCTGGCCACGGGCAGTCAGGAGAGGCAGCTCCACTCTCCCCGCTCCGAGGCCACCCTCCTCCCCGCCGCTGGCTCAGCCTGAGCCCAGAGGCACTGCGTGCTGGGCTGGGGCTTTCTCCTGGCAGAGTCCTGGGTCTCCCCGGCCAGGCAGGGCCCCTCAGAGCCCAGCAAAGCTCCCTCTGTGGAGGGGCCTTTGGGCACCTCCTGCCACACCACCCTACTCCTGGGATGTCTGAGTGGGGGCATGGGGCAGGGCCCCAGCTCCCATTGATTCTGTGCCAGCCTTGCATGGCCTGGGGACTGGGGGGCGCAGGGATGATTGGGACCTTGCACACAGATCGCCTTGTCACCTGGTGGGGCCTGGGAGCAGGCTGTGGGGGGGCACGGTCCCCTCTCGTGGTCCACAGCTGAGTCCTCCCCTGTGGCTTAGGGGCTCCCTAGGTTCCGTGGGCTGGGCCTTCTGAGTGTATGTCCCCCGTCCAGGGCCCCCTTCTTCCCTGGTTGCCTCTAACTGGGTTCCCAAGACCCCCAGCTGCCTCCTTTACAGATATTTTTTGGGGAAAGGGATCTTCTACAGCAGGTGGACGGAAACCCAGAGCCTCAAGGACAGTGTCCTGTGGGCAGACAGCCTCCTCTTGGGGAAGCCTGGAGCAAGACTGAATCCCTGCTCTGGGTCCCACCACCCCAGGATCTGGGGCCATTGTCCCCAAGGCTCTGGAGACCCCTCCTGCAGCCATGCTCTGGGGTTCTGTCCCCTCTCCTGCCACCCTCAGCCTTCTCCCATCTGTGTGGGCCTTGCCCACCTCATACCCCAGCCATCCCCTCCTTATGCCCCCGTCAGCCATGGAGACGCTCTGCAGGCGGTGGGCAGAGGCTCTGCACACAGCACGCTGCCCAGGCTGCGTGGCCCTGGGCACAGCAGGAGACCTGGGCCTGCAAACATCATTCACCACTTTCATGGCAAAGGGGGTTTTGTGGATGTGATTAGACGAAGGGTCTGGAATGGGAGCAGCCTGGACCAGCTGGTGGGCCGAGTGCCATCCCAGGAGTCCAGACCAGGAGAAGCAGGAGTTGGAGTCAGCTCAAGGCGGGCCGTGGAGAGGAGCTGGAGGGCGGTGCCCTGAAGGGGAGGCAGGGCGGTCAGTGAGGGACGGGGCCACCTCAGAGCTGGAGAAGGGCCGGAGGGGCAGTACAGTGGCAGAGCACTTTCCTGGGGTACTCAGGCCCGGGTCCGTCCCCACACTGGGCAGAGCAGGAGCAGCAGCCGCTGGGGCAGACAGCGGAGCCCCCCGGGTCTGGGCGGGCAGCACCTGTGTTAACCCAAGTAGCTCGTTCTGACCTGCACCACTGCCGGCTGCTGAGCTTGAGGTGCCGTCTCGGCAGAGCCACGAGTGCGTGTCCAGGGTCAGGACCTCTCCAGGACACCCCTGGCAGGGCATTCGCTGATGTTTCTTGGAGCACTTCTTGTATCCAAGACTAAATCCTGGGTCCTGGTCAGGTGGGCAGCAGGGGTGCTACCCTGTAGCTTTGCCAGGCGACTGAGAGACCCTTGCTCTGGCAGGGAATAGGCCTGGTTGACCTAGGTGCCACCAGGTCCCATCTCAAGGGACAGCCCTGTAGCTCTGCTGGTGGCTGCCAGGAGAGGGGGCACTTGGTGACCCTGGCCTGACCTCATTCTTCCAGACCACTTGAAGGTGTTCGTATGCTTTAGGCAGAAGTCTACAGGGCGGTTCTTCAAGAAAACATCCCCCTGGCCCAGTCCTTTCCCCAACTCACTCCAGCTTCCAAGGGCTTCAGGCCGTTGGTCCCCAGGGAGAATAAAGTTGCTGGCAGAGCTCTCGAAATGACAGTAGGGAAAGGCGGCCACAGCCTCCTGCGGCTGAGGATGGTGTAGACAAAACATAGCAGAGCACCAGGCGTGCACATCACGTGCAGGGTGTGGGCGTATACGCGTGTGTATATGCCTATGTGCAGTCACACACAGGTGTGCCTTTGCATACGTGTGAGCCTACATCTGTAAGCACCAGCACTTACATGTACACACACCGTGTGAACATGACATGTGTGCACACGAATGCTTGCATGTATACATCCACACACGTGTGCAAACACCAGCACATATGCACACACATGTCCTTGTGAGCATGTGCTCACTGGAGCATACATGTGTACAAATATGTGTGTCTGTGTGGCCATTCAGGTGAACATTGTGCCTGTGTACACACGTATGAGATGTATGTGAGCACAGCACATATGTGCCCAGGCATGTTCATCTGAGTAAGTGTGCATACACACTTGTGCTTAAGCAAACATGCCTGTGCATGTGGCTATGTGTACACATTCATGCAAACACTGTGTGTCAAAAATCACTCATGTGATCACATGTTTGCATTTTTGTGCACATTTTGCACACAAATATTCACACGTGAGCACTGGAATGCACATGTGCCCTCTTGTGAGTATGTGTGTGTGCATACGTCTGGTGCTTTCAGGAATGAGCGGGGAGGTCCCTCTTCTTATTTCCAGGCGTCCCAACGCTCAGCACGGCCAGCCAGGAAGCACACTGCCGTCTGGGTGCCGCTGTCCTGGGCGCACCCTCCCCACACTCCTGCCAGCCCTGTGGCACGTGTGTGCTGGCCCTGTTCCTCGATTACCCCAGGCCCTACCCCAGCCGAAGAGCCCTTAAGGTCGCATGCTTGATGGGTTATTCTGAGCTGAGTAGATGACCTGCCTTGTGAGAAGCCCGCTGCCCACAGGTCACCACCACCACAAGCCAGGTCCATCTTTCGCCCTCCATTGGGTCTGAGCTGCAGCGGTGCTGTTCTCATGGCTCACAGTGCAGGGACGTTTACTCTGGATTCCTTTGAGAGAGTGTGAAGGACGCTGCACTACGAAGTAAGACGAAGACCGCGTTACAATACTATAATATGAAGACTTAAACCAAAGGCGAGGGGCTTAGGACAGCTCACCACTGACTCACAGGTCGATGGAATGTGACCCTGAGAACTGGCTTCTTTCCTCAAGTGTCTGGGGACACAGATGAGGCATCATCCACCCGTATCAACCACAGAGCCAAACTCCTCCGTCCGCCACTGTTCCCTTCTCACAGGAAAGCCTTGCTACCGAGCACAGGTAGGGGAACCCGCGGCCACCGGCAGCTCTTTGAGCAGCTCACTGCATTGAGGAAGTGGTGCTGGAGGTCGGGCTGTCTGGGGCCTGAGTTCACTTAGCCGGAGCCACCTGCTGTCCCCCAAGAGAGTGCACACAGGAGTCTCCAGCTCAGCACGGAGGAGACCCTGCCTTGCACATCCAGGAGGACAGCAGGCCTGTGGCTGAGGACTGCAAGGAGAGGTGTGCACGGTAGCCTGCGTGGCTACCTCGGTCTGAATTCAAGGTAGGCCACGTGCCAGGTGGGTGGCCACTTGCTGCGTACCTGGCCATCATGATTACCACCAGCACTAACATCACCACCATCTCATCACCGTCACTACCATCACTGCCACCATCATCACCATCACTGCCACCATTATCACCATAACTGCCACCATTATCACTATCATCACCATCACCACAATCACTGCCACCATCATCACCATCACTGCCACCATCATCACCATCACTGCCACCATTATCACCATCACTGCCACCATTATCACTATCATCACCATCACCACAATCACTGCCACCATCATCACCATCACTGCCACCATTATCACCATTGCCACCACCATCATCACCATCACTGCCACCATTATCACCATTGCCACCACCATTATCACCATCATCACCGTCACCACAATCACTGCCACCATTATCACCATCACTGCCACCATTATCACCATCACTGCCACCATTATCACCATTGCCACCACCATCATATTCATCACCATCACCAGCATCAGCATCACCACCTTCATCATAGTCATCACCATCACTACCTCCATTAAGATCACCACCACCACCATCATATTCATCACCGTCACCATTACCCATGATCATCACCATCACCATCTCATCACAGTCATCACCATCACTATCACCATTATCTTCACCACCACCATTGTCATTAACACCATCACCGCCACCCACCCCCATCGTGATTCTCCTGGGCATCACCTGGCTCAGCAGTAGCTGCAGAGGTTTAATGCACCATGACTGTGAGAAATGAAAGGCGTCCGGATGCGCTGGACCCGATAAAGGAGATGTTAATGGTGGCCTCGGGTGCTATTGTCAACCCTGCTCCACAGACAGGAAGCTGCAGCCAGGAGGCTGTGTAACCCGCCAGCGTCACACAGAGCGACAGGATTCAAAGCCGGGAACCCCGATGCAGCGCTTACCCTGGAAACACGGAATTCCCAGAAGGGGTGGTTTTGTGGTGTGACTGTGGAGGGCTCTATCGGGCTGCGGCAGATAGGGGACTTTAGGTCATGATTTTACGGGCAGTGTTTATTCAGGGGACAGATTCTAACATGGAGAGTGGACTGGGTTAAATATTTCGGAACACGCTCACAGATTAGTAAATAAAGAGTAGGATGCTCTGGGGGAGAGCTTTGACGATGCCGAGGTGGTAAATGGGATTCAGTCTCCGGCACTGAACTCCGGCAGTGGCTGGCCAGGCCCCTCCCGGCTGCGCGGGCCCTGAAGCCGTTCCGGGAGCCCACAGATGACTGGCTGCCGGCAATCGCGTTCTAATGCTTGTCTAAATGTTTCTCATCTGGTCCTTCTCCTACCGGAGCGTGGAGAGCAGTGCTGAGCAAGCTCCCTTTAGGGCAGCAGACTCCGGGAAAGAGCCGAAGCATTCTCCGCTCCCAAGCAAGCCGGATCCCCTCCCCCTCGTTATAAAACACCTATTATCCCCTTGATCTGCAAGCGGGCAGCGTTATTTCAACTTGACAGCCCGTGAGAAATGTACCACGATATAATAAAAGGACCAGAGAGGCACTATTTAATGTCAGAATGACAGATGCTTCAATTAGGCAGACAGGACGATTTCTCCCCAAAATAGATAAAGATGAAATTTTTATAAGATTGGGCTGTTTGTGTTTATGGTACGGTACAGTTAGCTTTCATTACAATATAAATTAAAATAAGAACTCCTATTTCAACGGAGCCAACCATCTTGCTAATGATATTTCAACTCAAAGCCACCGTTTATGGAAGCCCCGCCCCTCGCTGGGGAGGAGTGGTCTCCCCAGGGTTCACTCTGGCATTCACACACCCTTTCCCACCGGAGGCAGGAGGGTGTGTTCAAGTTCATTCTGACTAGAACTCTCGCAGATATTTCTTGACATGTGAGATTTTCCTCTCTGCCTGGTCCAGGTTTCCTGGTGCTCCACACAAGGTACCCAGCTGGTGATCAAAGGCTGGGTGGGGTCGGGGGGAGTGGTCAGGATTCTCCAGGACTGGATGTCACTGGCTGCAGGTCCAGGGCTCTCCACCTGGCAGGACCTTCGACTGTTCACAGCGCACCTCTGGCTGCTGCAGAAGGTCACACGTTCCTCTCCATCCTTCCTGCCTCACTGCTAGGAAAGAAACATTGTTGCCAGTGATCGCCAGGCACGGTTCCTGAAGCTCTGTTTCCAATCGCTTCTCACTTCTGCATTTTAGGGTTTTACATTATCCAAACAGGATGGGAACACACTGTGTTTGATAATTGGAAAAAGGCACCAGCTCTGTGAAAACATTTGGAATTATACAACCAGACGCCTGATTCCAAGAAAACAGCAGACCGAGATGACATGGAGCTTCTCAGACGAAAATCGCACAGAAGTAGCAGATGAAATGGAGCAACTTAGGGTGGGGGTGGGGAGGGAGGAAGAGAGGAAGGGGGCGGGGGGCAGGCTGGGGAGCCAGGGCCGGGTCTGGGAAGGGTAGTGCTCACTGGGTGGGTGTGAGGCTCACAGGGTGGGAGGATGACTCTTAGACCTTTGCAAGAGCCAGGCCTGTTAGGAGGGCCGGTGTTAGCAGGTGGGATGGGGACAGCTGTGTCCCCCCAGGAGGTCACAAGAGCTGGTCTGTGCCCAGATTCCCTGTGGGGGTGGGGAGAGGCATGAAACTGAAGCGTGGGAACGCAGCCTAATCCCCTACACCGACCGTGTGGCAACCAAATTCATTTCACCAATGTGATTCTTCATTTGGAAAACACATAGATGTCTCCGCAGTGGAAACCACACGCCTGAGAATCTCAGGAGCCTTGTATTCTGGAGGCTGCCTCTAGATTTTTGCTCTGCAGTGTCCCTTCTGCTGGATGTCACCTACTTGGGACCAATCTCTCCGCTCCAGATGTCCTGACTGCCCCTGGGTCCAGCCTCCTGGCGTCCATCCTGCGTCTCTGGGCCCAGCTCAGCGCCCGCACCTGAAGCAGCCCCCGTACTTGGTGGGTTCCGTGGACACACCCCGCCAGGCTCCTGCTGGGCTCTGCCCCAAGCTGTAAGCAGAAACTCACTTTTAATGAATGGACACAAGAAGGATGCGGACACCTTTCATCTGGTCAGATTTTAAGAAATTAGTAGCTGATTGAAGACGCTTCCCCTCCGGGCCAGGGCACCTCGTTCTCTGTGAGGCTGCGCTGTGAGGCGGAGCTGATGCTCCTAAACAAAGGACTTCAATGGAGAAGGTTTATCACTCCAGCTTCTGTCCCAGCCTCAGGCCCCTGGGGAGAGCATCGAGCTGCTGGTTTCCAAAGCCCCTTTCACGGAGCTCTGAAGAGATAATTAGAACCTGGGCAGAGGAGGGCAGAGGGGGACCCAGAGAGGAAGGAAAGGAGGAGGGAGAGATGAACCTCCAGGGGTGACGGATGGTGGGGTGACGCCTCAGTGTCACCACGTGTGCCGGAGGAGAACACATGGGTCACCTGGCCTCCTACTGCACCTGCTGCCCAGAGAGGACAGCTGGAAGGGGCTGCGTGGAGTCTCCCCTCAACCTGTCCCCCTCCAGAGTGGTTCCTCCTCGTCCTCCCCGGCTGACAGTGTTGTGGGGACAGACGAGGCAGGCCACCAAAGATGGCAGGACACAGTGTTATTTGGCTGCAGCCAGGTCCAGAGGGTACAGCCTTTGCTGTCATCAATCCATCCCCTGAACCCCGAGTTCAGGGAGTTTCAGAGTTTCATACCCAGGTGTAAGGGGAGAGGCTCAGAGGTTCACAGTCTGCAGAAGTTCACATAAAGCAGCTTTTTCTCTCACTGTTCTGGGCAAGTTAACCCTTCAAGGACCACACCTGAGAAGGGAGAGCTGCTTCTCCCCTTTCTTTCCTCCTCCTGCCAGCTGTTACCATGGAGTCCAGTTGTAACTTATCTTAAAAATGTAGACATCCCTGTGAAGCCCAGCTCAAGGCCAGAGGCCTGGTTTGCACACTTCTACAAAGTACTATACCGGATACGTTTGTGAAAAACTGGTGAGGGGTGTCCAGCACCTGGAGGGCTGGTATCTTCCCGGCCAGTGGCCAAGTAAGCAGGGCAACACGGAAATAGGAAGCTTATCTACATTGGACTCTCTTGCTGACAGTCCTAAATCAGCCCTGGTGAAGAGGGCTTTTCTGTGGAGAAAGGGGTGCCCCTTCAGTAGGAAAATGCAGCTGCCCAGAGAGGCCCGTCCACCGGGCCCAGGCCGCATAGCCGCAAAGGCAGTGTGCAGTGGGATCTGGGGCTGTGTGGGCTGCGTGGAGCTGGCAACAAGGTGCAGTCGCCGCCCGGATTTAAACGTCCCCAAAGTTTCCCCCTTATCTCCTTTCTGAATACAAATGTCGGTGGGCCAAGCAACAAATTCAGGTGTGCACGGAGGCTATCCTGGAGGAGCAGTGAGCCAAGCCGGATGAGCGGCACCTCCAGAGGTGGTGCTGCCCTGCACCCTGCCCACCGTCCCCTCTGGAGAAGCCCAGCCGGGCAGCTCTGTAGTGTCTACTGGGAGTGGCTAGGGCTGTCCCCAGGGCAGGGGGTTCCTGGAATGCAGGGACTTGGGGTCAAGACTAGGGAAATCTTGGGCACAGCGGAACCTGGGGTAGTGGTGAGTACAGAGGCTGAGCTGCCCAGCCCAGCCCAAGGCCCATGGGATCAGAGGAGGGCGCTGGGAGGCACCGAGTGGACCAGGGAGGGCAGGGGCGGGCTGGGAGACCCTGCTGTGTGTGAACTTGATCCGGCCTAACCTTTCTGTGGGCCACCTTAGAGCTGACCTTGCACTGAAATATTCAGTACTACAAGGCGGTTCAAGGGACACCAGATCCCCTGCGTCACACCCGAAGCTGCCCAGAGTCACGCCTCCCTCTTGCCATTCCCCACACATCGGGGGCCTCTTCCCTACACTCCCCGCTCCTCACTGGACGGGCAGAGCTCCTCCTTCCAACAGAGCTCCCCGTCACCGCTTGACTTGATCCTAAAACGACCAAGATGTCCTCAGGGGAGGGAGCAGCCTCTCCAGAATCGGGGTGTTCAGAAGACCCGAGAGAGGACGGGGATTTTCCCAAGGTCACGTAGCTTCAGGGAGGCAGAGTCAGCTCCCATGGTGTCCAGGAAGAGGCCACCACGTGCCAGGCAGGGCAGCCCAGGGTGAAAGGCCAAGGGAAGAGCCCGGTAGAGCTGGCTGCTACCTGGGTCTGGACTGGCACTCCCCTGGGATTGCGCTTGCCCACGTCTCTAGAGCGAGGATTGTTACAGAACAGTGGCCTTCCCCAGGGAAGAAGAGCGTCAGTCCACCCCTGGGCTCCACGTCCCTGTCCCTAGTCACTGTGGCAGAGCTCACGGTGATGGGCAGGTGCTGATGGAGCCTCGGGACGCTCAGCGGACTCCACGTTAAACGCCCTTCATGGAGTCCGTACGGGCTTCTGCCAGGGAGTGACCTCTTTAGACCCCACCAGGACCCTGCCTTGTGCCCCACGCTGGGCGTGGCTGTCATGGAGCCCGCCAGGTGAGGGTGCCACCAGAGTCTCCCTGCTGCTGGAGGAGGGGTCTTCTGAGTGCTTCCCAGGGGCACAGCCACTGGCCATGAGTGCTTGTGGGTCTGGGGTCCCGGCCCTGGAAGCAGATGAGTGGGTGAATTTTAAAGTCTTGTACTCCCACGAGGGTTTGGACGGTGTTCCTTCCAGAACAGCACCACTGAGCCGAGCCTGCAGCATGGTGGGGGCAGAGGGAGTGGCCTTGGCCCAGCTCACGCCCAGCAGCAGGAGGACTGACCCCAGGGCAGCCCCAGGCCTCACAGGAATATCTGCTGGACCCGGAGCCCCCAACACCATCCTGTACCCCCCAGCAGGGACGGCTTCCGCTGTAGCCAGTTCCTTGAGCTGAATCTGCCCTGCAAAGATTAGTGTTCGAGGAGCATTTCCAAATGCCTGCCTCTGCTTTTATTTAGCTGTTTTGCCTACGAATCAGATCTAACAATATTCTATTTAATTTCCCTCTCTCAAATAGCATGATGCTTAATGTAAACCAATTACTACAATTTTGCTTTCTAAGAAATCAGGAAATGTAATCAGGGAGAAGCAACTGCAAATTCCATGTGCAGCAGCGATGGCAGAGGCAGGGGGTAGCCTTGGGGGAGGGCGGAAGGCCCACAGTGGGAGCGTGTCACAGTCGTGCTCTGTGAAGCTGTGAGGGATGCGTGTGTTTGTGTGTGAGATGGAGCTCCCGGGAAGATGTGCGGGCCTCTGTGTGCGCCTGCACCCACCCCCCTGCATGTGTCTCCGAGTGAGCCGTGGGCATTTATCCAAACCTGCCTTCGGGTCCCAGCACTGAGAAAGCGGGGCACAGGCTGGAAGCCAGGGTGGGCTTGGTGGCCATCTACCCAGGCCCAGAGCATCACGCACTTGATGGAAGGTGATCAGACACAGCCTAACTCAGAAACCCAAGGGCCCCGGAGATGTGACCATAGCTGAGCCTCTGGGCAGTTGGCTTCCCATAAAGGTTGATTGGGCATAATAATAGACATTTTATTTTGAGTCTCCTTTTTTATTATAAATGATAATCATGCTCCTTCTCTGGAGAGAGGTGAGCGCTCTAACTTGGAGCAGTGGTCCGGAGCAGGCACGTGGAGCTCAGCCAAGCCTGCGGGGAGGAGAGGAGGCTCATTCCTGGGTGTCCAGCTGGTCTGGGGAGCTCCCGACACACACTCTCCCTGCCACTGTGGGGACACTAGCCGCCTCTGCCTCACTGAGAGAGAGATGCACCAGCAGTCGCCCCTCTGGCTCTGACTGTCCTCAGCTGGTCCTCTCTGTGGCGCTCTCCTGCTGGGTCCCTACTCTTGGAAGCAGGGCGTCAGCGGTCCAGTGGCCTCATGGTGGTCTCCCTCCTCAGGCCTGGCCAGGGCGGGTTCTCTCTGGTCTTTCTCCTTTCCCTCCAAATTCCCTGATCGTCCTTGACG
This sequence comes from Ictidomys tridecemlineatus, assembly GCF_052094955.1. Lineage (NCBI taxonomy): Eukaryota > Metazoa > Chordata > Mammalia > Rodentia > Sciuridae > Ictidomys > Ictidomys tridecemlineatus. The sequence goes on along the minus strand of NC_135488.1, from coordinate 11,870,582 downwards.
GTGCACCCCACCTCCAGCCTCCAGGAATGGGGACTCAGCGGCCAGCCAGAAGAGCTGGCCACCCTCACCTGGGTGTCCACAGGTACTCACACCAACCCAGGTGTCCTGGGCTCCGACACACAAGGTCCTCTCTGAGAGGGTCACTGCTGTTCGTCCTAGGGGCTTGGGTCGGCCCTCGACTTTCCTCTTCATCTCTGCATGAAGTAGAATTTGAATAACATCCATCAACTCTTCCACCAAATCCAAAAGTTAATTGCTTTCCCAGTTGAGCCATGAAAGGGTGTGGGCGTGATGTCTTGATGGACGTGCATTGCGCACAGTTGCTAATCAAGCGGCCAACATGCGCGCTGCCCCCTGACGCCTGCAGCTCCGTGCTAGGCCAGGCGTCTGCCATGCTGTGGGGACCCAGCTGGCGGTAGCTTTAGACCTTGTCAAGGCCCCAGAAGAGGCCTGGCCCACTCACGACTCACTTCCCTCTGTACCTGTCCTGCTGAAGCCTTCTGTTAACCGTGCGGCTGTGACAGAAAGACTCAGGAAGAGCAACTTAGGGGGGGGGCGTGGTTCAGAGGCTCGTCCATGGTGGGCTTGCTCCGTTGCTCCAAGCCTGAGGTGAGGCAGCCCATCATGGTGGAAGAGAGAGAACCGATTACAGCCCCAAAGCCACGCCCCCGGTGACCCACCTCCTCCGGCCATCCCCCACCTGCCTGCTGTCACCACCTCGTAAGAAGTCCTTTTAAATCAGTCCATCAGATGGGTCAACCTGCTGGTCAGTCCCAGCTCTAGCTGCGTCATTTTACCCTGAGCATTCCCACATGGTCTCGCACTCGAGTTAGCCACAGCCCCCCTGCCTGGCCTGTCGGGGCTCTGCTCACTCCAGGCCGCACCCCCTGGTCAGAAGCAGCAGCAGAGGTTTCCTGCTGAAGGTCCCCCTGGGGCCCCTGAGATGGTGCTTCCCTGGGGAACGCTGTGTACGTGGCACCTGGGATGCTGGGGAGGGTGGAGTCACAGGTTCAGCCATGTCCACGTGGGCTCACCTCTCCCTCTGGGGGGCAGCGGAGCCCTGAGGGCTGGTCAGGGAGGGGGGCAGAACAGGAGTGCCGGGAACCTACTAGACTGGGGGGAGCTCTCGCTGCTGTGTTGGCGACTTCAGTGGAAAGGCCCGGGCCACCCCCCGGCAGTCAGCCCTCCTGTCCCCTGCTGGGGAGGCCGTGGTCAGCAGGGTCTTTCTTTACATTGAGCCTCTCAGGCCTGCTCCCAGGCTGTGCTCGGAAACACCCGCCGGACTCCGGCCCTGCGCCCCTGGGTGCCTGGCATCACCAGCCCTGCTCTCAACACCTGCGCCCTCCTTCAGAGTGGACCTCAAACTGGAGGCCGAAGACCTCCTCTGAGCTGCTCGGTACCACTGCCCCTGAGATGCCGGGAAAGCCCAGGTCAGCGCCAGGTTAACAAGCCTCTCCCAGTGGAGACACTGGGCCATGGGTGAGGCCGAGCTGAGGGCCCCAGGAGCTAGTGCCTGCCTCCCAGGAGGGTGAGTATAAGACACCTGTAAAGCAGGGTCCTTGGGGGCTGCAGGAGGAGGGCACTCAGGGCGCCCATGTCAGCCCCCCCAAGCTGGCATGAGGCCACAGGAGGCCAGCTGTACATCCTGACCACTGGACTCCTCCTTCCTTCTTTCCCCTGCCCCAGAACCACCCTTTGGGCCCACTGTGGAAAGGGGCTGGCCCAGCAGGCACTGGGCTCCGTGGCCAAGGTCCTCTTCCCCGTGTACAAAGCCCCAGGATCCTACTTGAAAACCAGACACAATCTCTCCCTCGGAAGGAAATGATGACTTGTGTCACATCTCCCCCCCCCCCCCCCCGATGCTGCCTGGGCTTGTCCAGCTGTGTCTATTCAGAATGGACATTATTGTCACTCGTGGTTCATTTGACATGACTGTGGGACCTTAGTCACAGGTTCGGCCTCACAAGCCATCAAGGAGAATCAAGCTCACGACTTAGGAAAGACTCAGGTCCTACAAGATTTCCCGGGCTGTCTGGGATTGTCATCTCGCAGCGTCGCTCCCCATCAGAGTGGTGCGTTTAGAATGTCTGTATTCTGCGACCTGCGTCCTGTTTACTGAATGGTCTCTGGGGCACGTGCTGGAACAAAACGCACGTGACTCTCTGGGCCCTGCTGTGAAGCAGCTCGCGTCTCGGGCCTGGTGAGCAGGGGACCCGGACCTGGCTTCTGAGAGCAGCCCGGGCACCTTGGAGCCACCTGAGCTGCTTGACTTGGAACACGCCACAGGGGACAGCTTCCTGTGGTCACCACCCACGGGAGCAGGACCAGACAAGACCCCAGGGCTGCAACACCCTGTGGCTTGGGTGCACGGAGGCCCACCTGCCTCTCAGCATTTCTTGGGCCTGGCCAGGCCTCTGTCCACTGTGGTCCCTGGTCTGCTGGAGGCCTATGAGGCCACTCTGCTCACTGGCCCCTCTGTCCTGGAGATGTGCTTCTGTGGGTCCTGGCTGAGGTGGGGGAGAATGTCGGGGCTTCACAGGTCCTTCCAGGGGGCCAAGGCCAGCAACAGTCTTCGGTGCAGGTTGATGGATGGGAGGCCCTGAAGAAAGCTGAGCCCGCCAGCACCTCCGTCTCCTGGCACCACAGGGTCCTCCCAAGGGGGGCCTCAGCCCCGGGCCTGCACTTCGGCCTCACAGCGAGGCCCCCAGGCCCCACCTCCTGAGGCCTCCCCTCCCTGACAGCTCCCCCTGCTTTAGCCCAGCTCACCTGGGCCTCCAGCTCAGCCTCCTTCTCTGACTGTCCCTCTCTAGTGACCTCACTGTGTCCTGTGGTCAGCGGGATGATGAACCCCAAGATGTCCATCTTAATTCCCCGAATCTACACAAAGATGGGACTATGTGAAGGGTCCTGTATGGGGGGTGACCCTGGTCCGCCTGGGTGGGCCCCGGCCACACGAGGGTCCTGGGCAGGTGAAGGAGCACCAGGGATGGGGAAGGGGTGGAGGGAGGCTCCTGGGAGAGGCCACCGTGTGGTCCTTCTGCAGAGTGGGCCTGGGGTCCAGGAGTGGGGCTCGCAGCCAAGGCCCAGTGGGGACACTTTGAGAGTGTGGCTGTCACAGCGCAGTGGCTGGGGAGGAGAGGGCGACTGCCCAGGGGCAGGGCACAGCCAGGGAGGTTGGCCCAGCCAGAGGTCGGGGAGGGACACAGTTGCTTGATGGGTTGCCGTGGGGGAGGGGGCTGTGCTGTGGTCTCTGAGGGGACAGAGCTCCTGCCCAGGTGGGAGGTGCCTGGAGGTGCTGAGGTGGGCGGGGAACCTCTGGTACCGGGCAGTGCTCCTCTGTCACTTTTACCTTGTGAGAGAAAGAAAACTGTGGCTTTCCTTTCTGGTTTCACTGTTTTCCCCTCAGTACCACCCGCCGAGAGCAGGGGTGCGTGCAGCCTGGTGACCCCGAGCCGAACACCAAGGGCTGCTCTGGCCTCTGTAGAGACAGATCTGGGCTCTGTGGCCTCTGGTTCCCCCACTGGCTGGGTGCTTCTCAGCAGCCTGGGCTTCCTCGCCTCCTGGTGATAGAGGAGCTGACCCTTGTTGGAGCCCTGAATGCCGCGTCCATCACAGGGGTCCCCACAGGTACTGAGCCCCCGCAGCTGTGCCCGTGTCCTCTGCTGCTTTCTCTGTACATTTGGAAGCCACGTCCCTCGCCCAGTGGCCTACCTTGGAGATGACCTGTCCTTCCCAGCTGGCGCTTTCCTCCTATGCCTGTGGCTCCCCAGCTCAGGGACAGTCCCCGGGGGCCCTGGGCCCAACCTTCCTTGGCCCTAGCACTGCCCCAACCCCTACTCCTCCTGGCCCTCCCCGCCCCACCTCCTGGGCTTGAGATGCCCTGCTTTCTCGACTCCTTCCCGAAGCCTTTCTTTATGGGCAGCCATGGTGGCCCTCCACAGGACACATGCTGTCAGCCGCAGCCTGCTGGACTCCACTGTCGTGATTCTGGCCCCACAGGAAGGTCCTGCTGCCTGTCACAGGGCAGACCCTGCACAGGGTGGTGCTTGGCCCCAGCTCCCGGCCCTGCCCAGAATGTCCCTCCCTGCAGGCTCTGCCCAGGCCTCCAAGGCAGTCCCCACCCTACGAGTGGCCCCACAGGCCACCACAGGCCTCTGCCCTGAGCTGACACCCCAGCTCTCTCTGCCCAACCCCACCCTCAGGCATCTGTTGAGAGCCACAGCCAAAGGGGCCCCAGCAAACTTCCAGCTTCCAGCAAACTTCCAGCTGCCAGCTGATGATTGGCTCACAGCGGCCCCAGCAACATCTAGCTGATTGGCTCCTCTGCAGAACTGCTCATTGGGGGACTTCTTTGGCTCCGCCCACACGACCCAGCCAATCGGCCTCAAGAGCAGGAGGATTGTGGGAGGTGGAGAGGCTGGGGTGTGGGTGAGAGGCTTGTGGAAGCGGGTGGTGGCAGTTGGGCTCTGAGGGTTTTTCCTGAGGAGCTGTTTTGTTTGGCGTTTGTAGTTCTAAAAATAAAGTCGTTTCTTTTGACAAGTGGCTCCTGAATTGTGCCCAGCCAGACTGCGGCAGGCATCCCCTCTTGCCCAAGTTCTGCACCTGGGGTGCCCTTTCACCCCCTTTTATCCTCACCCTGTCTATGACTGAGGCTGCCCCCTGGACTGTCCACCTGGACCCCCAAGTCCAGGAGGCGCACTCCTCTGAGCTTTGCAGACAGCAGCGTCCTGCCCCTGGTTGCCCCCTCAGGCTGCTGGCCCACCCAGCCCAGCCCAGCCTTGAGGGTCCCCCACACCTGGGGCAGCTTGGGGCCAGACCCAGGAGGTCTCCAGAGGTCCCTTGTGGGTGGAGGGGCCGCCAGGCTCTGAAGGGCAGCCACATGCGCGGAATGTCTCCCAGCCCCCCCTCTGCATTCCCTCGAGGAGCCACGGACCTGCAGGTCCTGAGTCTAGAAACTTCCTTTTGAAACCTGAGAGTGAGGCGAAACCCAGACTTGCCGAGTCAGCTTATTTCTGTGAATAAGAAGAAGCCCTTCCAGTGTCCTAGGGTCAGATCAGCCTCCGAGCGCCCGGCTCCTGACTCCGGCCTCCTCAGTGACGCAGACTGTGGCCCTGCCTCCCCACCCGCATTTCCAGAGATGAGCACTTGGGCACCAGCTGTGTCTGCTCAGGCCGCAGGTGGAGCACCCTCCCGTTTCTGCAGGAGTCAGCACTTTGTCTTTCGTAAGTTTCAGGACAGATCAGCACCAGGTCAGGGAAGAGCCCACACCAGGCTGCCTTGAAATTTTGGTTAATTATTCATGCAAATAGCTTTCATCCATGGGGCGGTGGTCTGGGAAGGTTGCCCTGGCAAAACTGCCCTGGGAGGTCCAGGCAGGGCTCTCTGCCCTTTCTGAAGCTTTCTTCAAGTTCTGGTCCAGTGCGCATTTTCTCTCAGCCAACCCTTTAAAGACTGCCTATGCCTGGTGAAGGACCCCAGCCCAGGGGGGTTGCACAGGCTGTGCACTGTACCAGATGCAGAAAGAATCACTACCACGGGGTCCCTGTCTGCCCAGGATGGGCAGTTTGGGGCTCTGAGAGTGGACAGCTAGGTCTCCCACATGAGGAAGCCACCTGCTCCTGATCAACATGCTTCTGCATCTGTGCTTGGACCCACTAGCTCTGTGACCTGCAGTCACTTCCCTACCCTCTCTAAGCCTGATTTTTCGACAGTAAAACTGAAATGATGGGGCTGTCACTCTGACACACCACGAGCTGGGGGTTTAAAACAGGAGTGGAGGCCAGCAGTCTGAAGTCAGGTCCCCTGCTCTCCAGCTCCCACATCTAGGTGCCCGTGGCTGGTGGCCCAGCACTGCAGGCTCTGCCTGTCTTCACCCGGCCCCTCCCTGTGTGTCCTTGTCCTCTTCTTACGAGGTCACCCAAAGATCTCATCTAGCCATGCCTGCAAGACCCTGGCTGCAAATACGGCCCTGGACAGGTCCTGGGGGCGAGGGCTTCCACATGTCCTTTCTGGGGAGACAGGTCACTCCATAACAAGCCCTTGTCCCCAGGCTGCTGGACAGGAATCTGGTGAACCAGGATGAGAGACGCTCGTCTCTGCCTGCAGCTGGGGCCAGCTGTGACAGCAAGTAGGGGGCTTTGCTCTGGGCAGGGGCAGGGGCTCCTTCCACCTGACCCAGCTGCCCGGCCCCTCCCCGCATGGGCAGCCAAGTCTGTGCTCTCTTCTGTCCCGTAAGGGTCAGTCGCCCTGCTGGAATTGGGTGTGGGACAGCTGTGGGCTTCTGTGCTGCTCATGAGAGAAAGCAGATCGGTGGCCAGCAGGGACGCCTTGCTCATGGGGGAGGAGCACACGTGTCCCCCGGGCGGTGTGCTCGGAGCCCGCCGTCCTGCCACAGGGCTCATCTGCCCACTAGGACGAGGCCCTGGGGGAAGAGCTTGCTGCGGGAAGAAGCTGATTCTGCCTGATCCTGGCATCACCCCCGCCCAGCTCGGGACAGGTGGAACACACCAGTCCTTCAGCAGCTTCTCACCTTCCTCCCACGTTCCCGAGGCCCTGAGTGGGCGCAGACAGGCTGCCAGGGGTGGAGAGCAGCTGAGCCCCTGACCACAGAGCCCTGGCCTGGGCCCGTGAGCAGGCGTGAGCAGAGGCCAGCCAGCGAGAGGTCAGCGCCCTCCCCTGGTGGTGACCAGGCTGTGGGGGCCCACTGTCCTCTCTCCTTCAGGTCAGCGAGTCTCTCAGACGCTCTCCGGCGCTGACGTCGCTCCATTAAGCAAGACACCTTTAATCTGCTCACTTCGCAGCCATTCGTGTTAATCATGCAAAGGTCAGCTGTCACTGCACAAATGTTAGACTTGATCTGTTTTCCCGATGCGCATCCTATCAGTGATAATTTGCCCCAATTTCTAGTCATTTGCCAGTGGGAACTGCAGTGGGGAGGGGGCCACAGAGAACCTGCCGGAAACCCGAGGACAGCGGGGGCCTGGGGAAGGGCCTGCTGGGGACCTGCAGACCGTCCCCCTTCACCCAGTCTGTGGTTGCAACAGGAGCCCCTGGATTGGAGCTGGGAGCCCTGGGTCTGAGGCCAGCTGCTCCTGGGATTCAGGTCACCCTTGGTGCCCTCGGCATCTCCTCTTGGCAGGGCCTGACGTTTCGATGGCCGCAGAGATGAGCGCAGAGCAAGGAGGCAGGTGTGGCCTCCCACCCCCCTGGGTCCTGCTCTATCTTGCTCATGTCCTGGAAATCTCTAAGCTGAAGGCTGCAGCGGAGGCCCTGAGGCCCCTCGTGAGCTCCTCTGTGTCCCATGACCTTACTGAGCTGGCAGAAGGCCCAGGGAAGACCCGGAGGCCGGGCCAGCATGGCAGAGGCAGTGGTCTCCCCCATCTGCTCTCCTTCCTGTCCCTCAGCCTCTGGGAGAAGTGGCCCTCATCAGCCCCCTGAGCTTCCGGGTGCCTCCAGACTTCAAGTCCAGACTGCAGGCAGGAGCTTCCGCTGGAGGGCTGGGGTGGGAGCACGTCTCTCTATCAAGAGACACTGTGTCCCTCTGTGTGCTGCCCCTGGGCCTGCAGACCCTCACACCAGCCGTCCAGAACACGGCTCACCTGCTCCTTCACCTCTTCCTGCACAGGCCCCAGCCCTGTCGCCAGTCCCCATCAGAGCTCTGCACCTCGCTTTCCTCACCCCTGAGGGATCAGCCTCCAGGGCCCCCAGATGCCTCCCAGCCCTCCCCCAGCCCTCCCCCTGGCCCTCCCACAGCCCTCCCCCCCGGCCCTCCCCCTAGCCCTCCTCTCAGCCTCCCCCAGCCCTCCCCCCAGCCTTCCTCCCAGCCTTCCCCCCGGCCCTCCCCCCAGCCCTCCTCTCAGCCTCCCCCAGCCCTCCTCCCAGCCCTCCCCTAGCCCTTCCCACAGCCCTTCCCCATTCCTCCCCCCCCCGCCCTCCTCCCAGTCTTCCCCCAGGCCCTCCCCAAAGCCCTCCCCCAGCCCTCCCCCCCAGCCCTCCTCCCGAGGACACCCTCCCTGCGGTGGCAGGAGCCTCTTCACATGGCCTGAGCCTGCATCAGCTCACCCCTCAGAACCTGTATGTGTCCTTTGTCTTGCAGAGGGAGGGCCAGGCCTTGGGACAGGAGTGGCTGTCCAGGTCACGCAGCTCTGCGTCCCCATGATGATCCAGCCCAGGCTGCCAGGCCCACGGGAGGGAACCCTCCACCCCAGAGCCTCTGGCAGCTCTGCCTGTCACAGACCCCCCACCAGCCTCCCGCCTCCCGCAGTGCCGGAGCCTGCTCCCCTCTGGTGGGCCTGGGGCTCTCAGGACTCCGGGCTCTTCTTCACGTGACCTCCCGCCCTGCCCTCCCCGTCGCAGGGGCTGCAGCGGTTTCTCCCTGGCCTTGGTCCTCCTGCTCTAGGCCCTGCTCCTGGCAGCATGAGGGTCAGGTGAAGGGTCGGCACATAAACCCAGGAGGGTGGTGCGGGGTGCGCAGAGGCTGGACTCCTTAGAGCCACATGTCCCACAGCCTCATGTCCCACTTGCCTTCTCCAAGTCCTGCTGGTCGAGGGTCACTCTTAGTCATGGAGGACGGAGCTAAGGGAGATGGACTGGACAGGGTGCCCCTCCCCGGTCCCTCCACGCTGCTCTCTCCGGCCAGCCCAGCAGTGGTGGGGGCCACCCCTGTGGGGCAGGGTTTCAGGCTCCACTGGGGAGCACCAGTAGAGGGAAGGCCCAGCGAGAGGCATGGCCTGGGACCCAGGGCGAGGCACCAGCCTCTCGGAGCCCCCATCCTGGAGACAGACAGCCGACATCAGCGTCAAAGACTTTGGAGGGGGGTTGTGGAAGTTTGTTCCAGGTTTGCCCCCCAGGGAGAATTTTCTCCTCCTTTGTGTGGGACTAGGTGCTGTGCCTCTATGGGCAGGTGGCTAGTGTTGGGCACCCATCAAGCTGTGGCCCTTGTCACCAGGAGGTGACAAGTGACTACCTTCAGAACAGTGGCTTCCGTGGCCACCAGCCCAGTGTGCCCAGAAACCCAACAAGAGCAATGCAGGGGGAAAGGGTCATTTGGGCTCAGGTTTCAGAGGTCCAGTCCACGGTTGGTCAGTTCTGTCGCTTTGGGCCCCACGTGAGGCAGGACATCACGGGAAGGGCGTGGCGGAGGACAGCGGCTCACCTGCTGGCACAAGGAAGGAGAGAGGGGAAGGAGCACAGGGAAGACGCACCACCTGGGGCAGCCCGGGGCCTCCTCCTCCAGCCGGGCCCACTGCCTGCAGCTCCCGCCCAGCAGCGCATTCTAACCAGGCTGGACGGTCAGGCCGCAACTCTCGGTCTGGTCACCTCACCCCTGGACGTTCCTGCATTAGACAGGAGCTCTGGGGGCACCTCACATCCAAACCACAACACAGAGAGACCATCTCCGTGCTGGGTCCTTCCCTCAGCTGGGCAGCTTGGCACATCTGCGTGTGCTGCGACCTGCGCATTCAGTGCCCTGGAGAGGGAGAGGACGGTCCAGCAAGCCACTGAGGTGCCACCTCCTGAGGACCCAGGGCCTGCCTCCCAGGAGACTCATTTTCCTGACCTCTTGGTCATGCTCCTCGCCTCCTGCCTGGAGAGTCCGTGTCCCCCTGAGTCTGCAGCCAGGAGCCGGATGGGCATGGACCAGGTTCTCCTCTGGCGGGATGGCCGAGCAGAAGGCAGGCAGATCGATAAGAGCTGTCGCTATGAATGGAGTGTGGTCCTGATGGAGGCAGCAAACGGCCCCAATCAAAGGATTTTTCTTGCTGACAAACTGAATGTGAGATCAATTCTGCACCTCTCAGAAGTGAGTTGACGGGTATAATTCTCCCACTGGGCAGCACCTGCAGAATATAAATTAACCCAAATAGGCAGATGTGGCTGATAAAAGTCCCTTTCCCAAGGGCTGAGATGACATCAAAATGGCTTTGATTTTCTCCCTTGCAGGGATCGAAATCTTGCAGGGAGCTTCCATCAGGCCGCCGGGCAGCTGGGCACCCTGCCTCAGTGTCCCTGCCCATCCTCAAGTAATTCCCATATTTCATGGTGACCATCAAATCGATACCAAATATTTCTGTGCTGTGATGGGTTCTCGGGTTCTTGACAGCAGGCTGATGGGTGTGCCGATGAGCCCCTGGGTGATGGCTTGTTTCCAGGGCTGGGCTGGCGTGTCCACCTCTGTCTGGGCGAGAAGCTTCCCAACTCCAGAGCAGAAACTGTGAGGGGGCTGGAGGCAGCGTGGGCCCAGCAGGGAGGCTGTGCTGGCTCTGAGGCTTGGGGTGCATGGTGGTGCTGGCTGCCTGGCCCCCTGGCAGGGAGCTTCCGTTTGTCACGAGAGGTGGAGTCTTTCAGAAACAACTTGTGTGTGCTCGGGCTTGCAAATGTCTCGGCAGTGCCAGCCTTTAATTAGCTGTACTTTGCCACCAGGGACCTGCCACTTTGTAGCTGAAAATGACATGTTGGAGTCACCGGGAACAAGAGCCAAGTGCAGCTACTGACGAGGGCTCAGGAGTCGGAAGGCCCGGGGTCACACCTTGTGCAGAGCCAGGGAGGATCAGCCTCGCCCAGGAGGGGCCAGGTCAGGCCAAGTTCACTAATGATGAATGCACAAAACAGGATCCCAGATCAGTAGGAGCCATGTCCACTGTGTGGAGATCCAGGTCCTAGAATGTCAGCAGCCTGTCCTTGGGAACAGAGGCACACACATGGGACGCCCCACACTTCTGACCATCTGCAGAGGACAGCCACCAGCAGTCTAGAGTGGCGGCTGGCACCACCTCTGACCCTCCGTCCACTCGTGCTACTGGACCAGCTAATCCGAGTTTGGAGACGGATCAGCGCAGCCCACCTGCCTTCACGGGGTTTCTGGGTGTGGGTCTGAGATGGTATCTCAAAGTTCGACTTGCGTTTCCCTGGCAACAGTGATGTTGAGCATCTTGTCATGAGCTTATTGGCCGTCCATGCGTGCATCTTCTTTGGAGAAAACTTATTCAATTCTTTGCCCATTAAAAAAAAAGACATATTTTATATTTTACAGCAGTTTAGTTCCCTGAAGAATGGAGTGGAAAGCCCAGGGGGTCCCCACATGTCCCCTTTTCCCACACAGCACAGCCCCCGCCAGAGCAGCCCGTAGCTCCCAACTGATGGACCTGCGCAGACACGTCCAAAGGCCAGGCCTACAGTCCACAGTAGGGTTTGTTTTCTTTTAAACTTGCATTTTATTCTTTCAAATTCAATTTATATACATATATATTTGAGGTGTGACATTTGACGTTTTGGTAAGCACGTGTCTAGTGAACCGCCTCCCAGAGTTACTTTAAGTAACGCATCTCTGACCTTCCGTGGGTCACTTTCTTTGTGCCTGGCAAGAGCACCTGAGACCTACCTGTTCCTTTGTGCATGCTCTGTATGCAGGATGAGGTCACTAACGGTAGCTTGCTTCGTCACCCACAACTGCAAACCTGTACCCCTGGACCTCTTTCTTCGTAATCCCACCCCTCCCTGCCCCTCACAGACACCATGCCACGTTCTCTGTCTGTGGCTTTGCACGGTGGGTCCTGCAGGTGAGTGAGATCGCACAGCATCTTTCTTTCTGTGTCTGGCTCATTTCGCTTGGCACAGTGCCCTCCAGGTTCACGCTGGCTGCTGCAGATGGTCGTGTCTTCCTCTTCTCCAGACTGAACAATATTCCATGGCTGGCACGTCACAAGTCGTGGACACTGGTGCTGTTCTCCCGTCCTGGCTTTGTAGGTAACACTGTGGGGAACATGTGGTGCAGACAGCTCTCCCAGCTCCCTTCTCTGTCTGCACCCAAGGAGGGCTTGTGGATTGTGTGCTGGTTTTATTAAGGTTTTTAGGAGCCTCCTCCCTTATCCACGGTGGCTATGATAGGCTGCATCCCCACCGAGGGCTCACGGGGCTCCCCCTCTCCACTCCTCACTCACACTTGGGGTCTCTTGGCTTTTGCAACATAGCCGCCCTGACGGGCCTAAGTCCACATCTCCCTGTGGCTTGCTTCTCTGATGGCTAGGGGATCGGGCACCTCTTCACATACCCGTCTTTTCCTGCTCATGACAGTGTGTTTTGCAGAGGAGAAGTTCCAATTTTAATAAAGTCTAGTTTGTCAATTCCATCAAGGATTCTGCCTTTGTTGCATTATTTCCTTTAGAGTTCAATAGTTTTCATTTGGTGTGTGATCCATCCTTAAATTAATTTTGTAAAGGCTGCCAAGTTGATGTCTATATTCATTTTTTTTTTTTTAATGTGGAGGTCCTCGTGTTCTAGCACATTTGTGGAAAAGATGAACTTTGATCTTCATATTACCTGAGTTCCTGAGTCAAAGATGGGTTGACTGTGGATAAGGTCCTGGGGAGTGAAATTGGCCAAATTATACTGTTATGTTGAGTAGAGTGTGCATAAAGAATACGTCACAATAAATCCCACCAGTATGTACAACTATAGAGTTCCAAAAAAATGCAGGGAGAAAGATAAAATGGCTTGACTGTGTTTCTTAGGGTCCCTTTCTGACCCTCTGTTGTATCCCATCATCTCCTCACTACCCTCACCAAACCCGCTGTCTTAATTACTGTAGGTGGTTAGACAGCCCTGAGGTCAGACGGGCTTCTCTATGACTGTTCTTCTTCAGTACTGAGTTGGCTCTTCTGGGGTTTTGGCATCTGTATGTAAGTATTAGAGTCAGTTTGTTGATACCCATAGAATAACGGGGATTTTGACTGGAATTGCATTGACCTCTAGGGAAAGTTGGAAAGAATCGGTGTCTTGACAATATAGAGTCATCCTATGGACATGTGTTACGGCTTAGATCTCAGGTGTCTTCCAAATGCTAACGTGTGAGGCCATGCAAGAAAGTTCAAAGGCAAATGAGAGCCCTAATCTTATCAGTGCGCTAATCCCTAGATAGAGGCAGTGGGGTGGCTGTGGCTGGAGGAGGTGGGTCCCTGTATTTTGGGGGTTTATGTTTTAGTCCTCGTTGAGCAGAGCTCTCTGCTTCTTGGTAGCCATATCCAGACTCTGCCACACTCTTCCACCTCCATGTCCTTCCTCCCTGAGGAATGGAGTTGGCCACTTATGAACTAAGACTTCTGAAACTGTGAGCCCCCAAATAAACTTTTCTTCCTTTAAATTGTTCTTGTCAGATTCTTTGGTCACAGTGGAAAAAAAGTTAACTAAAACAACATGGGATAGTTTTCATTTACTTTGCTCTTTGATTTATTTTGCTCGAATTTTATGGTTTCAGACATTAAACATGTTTTGTTAGAATTATACCTAAGTATCTCATTCTTCAGGGGTGCTACTATAAATGGTATCTTGTCTTTAATTTGAATTCTACTTGTTTTTTGCTCATACATAGGAAAGCTATTGGCTTGTGTATATTTACCTTGTATCCTGCAACCTTGCTATCATTGCTTATTCCAGAGGATTCTGTTGTTGATTTTTTAAAAAATAATTCTATATAAAAGCAAAGGCATATTTGGTTTTCCCTTCCCAGCCAGCATACCTTTTATTTCATTTTCTTGTCCCTTTGCATTAGCTAGAACTTCCAAGGGTATTGGAAGGAGTGCTGAGAGGGGCTGTCTCTGCCTTCCTGATCATAACAGGGAATCTTCCAGTTCCCACCACTAAATATATGTTATCTGTAAGTCTGCAAGCTTTGTAGATGGTCTTTATCAAGTTGAAGTGGTTCACTTCCATTCATAGTTTTCTGAGTTTAAAAAATTATACATGGGTATCAGTTTTGTCAAATGCTTCCCCACATCTACCGATACGAACACATGATTTTTCTTTTTAGCCTATTAATGTGATACATTACGTTAATTGATTTTCGAATGGTGACCCAGTCTTGCCTACCTAGGATAAGTCCCAAGAGGTCATGGGGTATACTTAATGAGTTAGGAAGTGATCACTATTTTTATTTTCTAGAGGACAATATAAAGAATTGCTATCATTCCTTCCTTAAATGTTTGACAGAACTTACTTGTGAACCCATCTGGGCCTAGTGCCTTCTGTTTTGAAAGGTATCCATTGTTGATTCAATTTCTTTAGTAGGTGCAGGCCTCTTCCATTTGTCTACTTCCTCTTGTGTGAGTTTTGGCAGACCACGTCTTTTAAGGAAGTGGTGCATTTCATCAAGTTCTCAGGTCGGTGGGTACAGAGTTAATTGTTCATGGTATTCATTTACCACCCTTCTTGAGCGTCCACAGTGATGGTTCTGCAGCGATGTCCCTCTTTTATTTCTGATGTGCGTAATTTGTGCCTTCTTTTCCGTTTAGATGCCTGACTGGAGGCAGATTGATGTTATTAGTCTTTGATAAGGGCCAGCTTCTCGTTGCATTGATTTTCTCTATGACCTTCCTGTTTTCAGTTTCACTGATATCTGCTCTCATTTTGACGATTTCTTTCCATTTACTTAATTTGAAGCTGATTGTTCTTCCCTTTCATAGAACACTTATTTGACATCCTCCTTCTATTCTCCTATCAGCACGCGGTGCCGTGAACTGCCCTCTCACCCATACATTCCCTTCATTCTAGACATTTTAAGAAGTTGTACTTTCATTTGCTTCAAAATACTTTCCAATTTCTCTCGAGAGTCCTTTTTTGACCTGTGTATTATTTGAAAGTGTTTTAGGAATATGGAAAAGAAGCACTTTTATTTTACTTTCACTTATTCTTTCTGTGATGCTCTTCATTTATGTAGACCTGAGCTTCTGTCCTACTCATATTTTTCCCCTACAAAGAACCTCTTTTGACATTTCTTGCAAGATAGGTCTCCTGGCAACAGAGTCCCTCTGTCTTTGTATGTATGAGAAAAAGCTTTATTTCTTATTCAATTTTGAAGAATAATTTTATAGAACAAGAATTCCAGACTGTGTTATTTTCCTTCTCTTAACACTAAATAATTTACTCAACTCTTGGCTTGCCTGTTTTCTGAGAAGTTAAGTGTGATTCTTTGCTCCTCTAGGTAAGAGTTTCCTTCGCCCCAAACTTTTTCAAGATTGCTTTTTCACCTTTGATTTTGTGAAGTTTGGGTCTGATAGGCATTGGGGTAGTTCTTTGGCTTTATCCTGCATGGTGTTCTTTGAGATGATAGGATCTGTTGTTTGGTGTCTGATATGAATTTTGGGGAAATTCTCAGTCATTGTTACTTCCAATACTTCTTCATTTGTTTTGCTCTTTCTGCTGTTGCCATTAGGTATACCTTAGGTTTTTGTGGTTTCCCATCAGTTCTTGGATTTTTTGTTCTTCCATTAAAAAAACAACAACAAGTTTTCCTCTTTGATTTTCAGTTTCTGAAATTTCTATGGGCATATTCTCAAGCTTGTAGATTCTTTCCTCATAATATTCAGTATACTAATGAGCCCATCAAATATATTCTTCCATTTCTGTTACTGTGTTTTTGATTGTTAGCATTTATTTTTAATTTTTTTCTTAGAATTTTCACCTCTCTGTTTATGTTACCCATCTGTTCTTAAATGTTATCTACTTTTTCTATCAGGGTCCTTAGCATAATAAACACAGTTGTTTAAACCCCAATCTCTTAATTTCAAAACCCCTGCCATATCTGAGTCTGGTTCTAATGTTGCTCTGTCTTGTCAAATTGTTTGTCTGACTTTTAGAAAGCCTCACAGTTTTTTTTGTTGGAAGATAGACTTAAGATTCATCACATATTTTCTTCTAGGAGAAATACAGTTTCATTTCTGACATTTATGTCTCTGATTTATTAAAGTTAACTTTTGCAAGCAACATGAGGTACAGGTTAAATTTTATTATTTTCTTGCATATGAATATCCAGTTTTTCTAGAAACATTTGTTGAAAAAAAGAAATCTTTCCCCAATTAAATGGTCTTGTTTTTATTGTTGAAATCAACTAACCCAAAATAAGTAGATTATATCTGGACTTTCAATTCTGACCCATTGATTTATCTCTCTATACTATGCCAATGCCTCACTATCTTGATTACTCTAGGTTATAGTAAGTTTTGAAATTGGAAAGTCTTACAGGATTTTTCCTTTTTTAAAAAATATTGTTTTGGCTCTTCATGTTCCCTGAATTTTCATACAAATGTTAGTTTCACCCTTCAATTTTTAACAAAGTGGTAAATTAGATTTTTATAGGGGATGCATCTATATATCCATTGAGAGATTATTAGCATCTTAATAATATTTAGTTCTTGGATTCATAAACATGGGATGACTTCATTTATTTCACTTTTTTCAATGATATTTTATAGTTTTCAGTATGAAATTTGTACATTTCTTTTATTAAATTTATTCCAAAGTATTTTATTATTTTGATGTTGTTAATGGAATTGATTTCTTAATCTCATTTTGGATAATTCATTGCTGGTATGTAGCAATACAAATTGACTTTTGCTTATCAATTACAATACAGTGATTTTTGGCCTTGTATCCTTCTACCTTGTTGATTTTGCTTTAATTCTAATTGTTCACTTCTGTGTGCTTTGTGTATTTCTCAGGATTTTCAATAGGCAAAAACCATACCGTCTTCACATAGAGACAGTCTTACTTTTTCTTTTGCAATCTGGATGAGCTTATTATTATTCTCTGTTGATTGCCACAGCTAGACCCTCTACTGCAAAGTTTAATAGCAGTGGACCTCCAAGAGTGGAGTTCCTGTCTTTTTGTACTTACATTTGATTTGCTGTTTTTTGTTTGTTGGTCGAAGGTCTGGACACTACAAGGTTCATGTCCATTGCAGGCCTTCCCAGTGGAATGGATCCCTGCAGGATGTTAACTAGTCCTGACTCCACGCTGGCTAGCTAGTTCCAGACCCTCCAGGGCTACTTTCTAGTGTCCTGTTGCTCTAATTCTTGTGGTGCTGACTTGCCTCCTGCTGCTCACATGGCTTATTTCTTTGCTCTTTAAAGTGGCACTGGCTGCTCCTGTCCATGGACTTGCAGTCTGTGGGCTTTGCCTGGATGCGGGGTTTCCAGTGACCCATCAGTGAGGTGTGTACTCAGCTCTGCACAAGACTCGAGGCTCGGCTGCTCCGCTGCTTGTTCCACACTTTCAGGTGACCAGGCGAGGGACGTGGGTGACGCTGGCCTTGGGGTTTGGAGGACACAACCCCCTGGGGTCCCTTAAGGGAGGAAGGTTGACTGTGGTCTGCCTCATTTGCTGAAGAGCTGGCCTGCTCTGGGCACCACGTGTCTGGGATGAATGTCCCAGTGCCTGCTAGGAGTGGCCCTGGGGACCGCCCTGGGGCTGCTTGTCCTCCCACGCCCCACTGCCCGGAAGGCTCACCTCCACCTGCAGCCGTGTGCAGACCCCAGCCCAGCCCTGACACGGGGCCTGCTTGGCTCTGCAGGTGCCTGGGCGTCATCTTCCTTCCCCTGTCACTAACTCGTCACGAGATTTGTTCCATTCGAGTGTGAGGGCAGGAGTGGGCAGGAGCGGGCACAGCTTGACCGGAAGTTTGTGGAGGGTCTCGGGAGGCTATGGTTCCCCATTGCTGGCTGTTTCCACTGGGGGCTGACCGGGGAGGGGTCTGTCCCTAGATGCCGGCAGGTATTGTACATCCATTCCTGGTGCCCACAGTACTGAGGGCTCAGTTTTCCTGGATTTCTTGGGAGTCACCTGTCAGACCTGGAGGTGGCCTGAAACTCCCTGCAGGTGGGCAGCCTCAGTTTGGCTTCCTGCGTCACCAACCTGCCAGGGCACCCTTGGCACCCGGTTGCTAGGGACGCTCTCTGGAGTAACGTGGTCACAGTGGGCCATCCCACCGTCTCTGGCATCCTGCGGGTCAGAAGCAGGTGGCAGCACCCCACCCCCACACTCTCTCGAAGGCGTGGACCTCAGGAGTGGGAAAGTGTGTGGACATGTGACTTCCGCTTGTCACCTGGGAGTCAGTGTGGGCTCCTCCTCTTTGGGAAGCTTCCGGCTTCTGTGCTCACCCCCAGTCGGGGAAGCTGGAGGACCTCCGCTCCTGTGGGCTCATGGAGGATGATCCAGGGCTCCTCACCAGGCACGGACAGACAGGTGGGCAGACCAGGTCCCTGTCCTCGGGGGGCTGGTGTGCCCAAGGGACATGTGAGGTGGTGGTGGCAGCCAGAGGAAGGCCGTGGAGGAGACAGACCAGGTGGCCTGACGCTGGGAGGGCGGTTCCTTAGGGAGATTGGCAAGGGCTCCTCTGGCGGCCATGCTGCCTCAGGGTCACGTGGGGCCTGTAGGGTGGCCCCAGAGCCACTGCGTCCTCCCTCTGAGCTGCTCCGCCTGTCATCCTGCTGCAGTCTCTGGAGTGGCAGAGGAAACACCTCGGAGCAGGGCAGGATGCAACTGTCCTCTCTGTCCTCAGCGCTGCCACCCCAAGGTCTGTGCCGCTCACTCCCCGTTCTCGGTTCCCTGCATCTCCTCGCCTCAGGCCCGTCCTGTAAGCTCAGCGCCACACCCTTTTCTCAGAAGAACAGATTTTCTTGAATATCCTAAACTCTCTAGAAATTTACCTATTGTTAAAGAGGCCCAGGAAAGAACAGCCCAGATCCAGGGTCCTCCTGGGAGTTGTGCTGGGCCCAGAGCACAAGGTCCGAGAGAGGTTCTGGTGTGGAGCCCTGGGGCCGTCCTGCTGTGCCTGACTCTGTGGGCCACCAGCTTCTGTGCTGTAAGCTCCTGGCCCTGGATGGGGCTCTGGTCACACGGTTGGTGAAGGAGGACCTCCTGCCCTAACCAGCACGAGACGGCTGAGCCCCCGATCCCGGGATGGGTGGACAGCAGTTTATGGGTTGTGTGGGCTCACGGCCAGGGAGGAGGACACATCCCTTCTCCCTGGTTCCTGAGCCCTGCCTGTGCTGCCCTGCTGACCCATCTCCCTCTCGGGGTTCTCTCTTCACCAGGGTCGGGGGGACTGGGTCCCCAGCTCCACGTTAAGCCTCCCCCACTTGAACTCACAGGGTCTGTGCCCCTCTCGCCACAGAGCAGTTCCTGCCCAGTGAAGTGGCCCTGGGTCCTGGAGAGAGCCTCTCTGCTCTGCGCACCCCAGGGGTCCTCGGGGCCTCCACACGGGCTGGTGGCGTCCCTAGAGGCAAGCCTCATCCCGGACCCTGGATCATGGAGCACTGTGGCTGTGTGCGTCTCCCCGGGTGCTGCAGTCCCGGGGAGGGAGCGGCTTTGGCTCAGCGTGGAGCTGAGGGGGCTGAGAGGGCAGAAAACCCCATTTCCTCCTGCCCTGAAAGCCAGACGTGGTTTCCGGAGCCCAGCCCTTGGAGACATGGCCTGTGGAAGGCTTGCCACACAGCTCGCTTGCTCCGCCGAGGGCTGGCGAGGCTGCGGCCTCCACCACAAACCTTCTATTGATCATTCTCTGTTAGGGCAACGGGGGCTTTCCTCCTTGTGTTCTTGCCATGATTAAAGGGGAGAGTTGCTGGAACTAAAGGGAGCTTTATTGTTTTTTCCTGAATCAATATTGTTGCTTTGTACAAAACCAAAGGGGGAGAAAAATAACGGTTCTGCACGCCTTTTTATTTGCCCAGTTAAGCTGACCTCTAGGGACACATGCATCCCGGCCCTTAGAAGTAGCTGTCTCCAAGACTTGTTTGCAAGAAGTTTCTGGGGAAAACTTTTAATAAAGAGCGTGTGGCGCGAGGCCCATTCCGTTTGCTCATTATACATGGAAAGTGACTTCTGCCCGCGGCGTGGCCGGCTTCTTTGCCTGCAGTCTTTTTACAGATGGATTTAAATCAAAGCCTGCACAAGAGAGAAGACAAGCTTTGTGCTCTCTTTGCTGAGGGTGGCTTGCCACAAATTAGGAAGAAATGGAATATGCCCACAATACCGGGGCTGTTTTCTGGTCCGGCACCAGTAATTACGTTGTTCTGTTCCTCACGTAGGAGGCCTGGTGGAACCGACTTCCAGAGCTGGGTGATTCTGTTTGCTTACTTTTGACTGAGATTCAAGTGTGGGTCCAATGCAGATCTCAGAAAGAACCCACACCAGTCCATCAGTCTGGGACGGTTTGTGCCTCTCAGGTCAAGGGCTCAGGTGAGCAAGCCCCAGAGAGGCCATTCAGGTTCCCTGCCTCAATTTTAAGGAGCGTCTCACTGGTGGGTCTGAACAAGAGCTGACCCTGAACTTACATGGCCTTGAAACCAGGAACCTCTGAAGAGTGAGCTGCCCTTGTCACCTCGCCCAGTCCTGGCCCCACTCAGTCTGAGGAACCGACAGCTGGCCCGTTGTAGCAAGCGATTTCATGCAACCTTTGGAATTGGTTGGTGGGGAGTTAATTCAATCCAGAAACTCACCTGGCTTTGCATAGACTGACCCTCAGGACTGGCAAGGGCTGAGGATGGTGGGGAGACTGGCTTCTTCTTAGTGATTATACGGGGAGGTGCAGGAATTCCTCCACCTGCTTGTGGATTGAAATGTGTCCCTTTCCCCAGCTCGTATGGTAAAATCCTGATCCCCAGAGCCCAGGTGTGACCTCTGGGTCAGGACTTGTAGGATGCCATTAGTTAAGGCGAGTAGGTCATTTGCAGCAGGGTGGCCGGGTCCTTGTAAAGGGACTAGGGGTCCTTGTGAAAGGGGGAATTTAGACTCAGGCACAGAGACGAAGCACCGTGTGTGCAGATGGGAGTTTTGCAGCCACGAGAGAAGAAACCACCAGATCTGGGATGGAGGAGGCACGGACTCTCCCCCAGGGTCCCCAGGGGAGTGTGGCCCTGCTGACACCTTAACTCAGACTTCTGGTCTCTAGAGTGGTGTGGCTGAACCCACGTGGCCTGTGATGACAGGCACACTGAGGACTTGAACTCAGACCCGCTCTCTGGGCAGCAGCAGATCCAGCAGACTTGGGCTTGCTCATTGGGACCTGGTGGGGCAGGTGTGAGCAGCTGCAGACCGCTGCCTCGCTGCCCTCTGAAGCTGCCCTTGGGGTCAGCACATCGTGTGTGGCTGGGTGTCCTTCAGAGGAGGGGACTTCATTTTCTCCCTCATTGGCTGCACGATCCTCTCCCCACATCATTTGGAAAGGCCACATCAGCGGTGAGCTACCACACAGAGGGGGCTGTGCCCTGTGCTGATTAGGAGCTGACGTATTTGCAGAAAGTCTGTTCCTCAGGGAGGAATTTCCAAACTCAGCGCGGGGTTAGCGGGAGCATCCTGAGAACCTCAGCAGTGTTTCCAGGGCTGGAATAAGGTGACTCGGGAAGCCGATGCTGAGATGCCACTTAGAGTTCACTGCCTGCTCTTGTCGCTGGGTGCTTCACTCTGAAGATGGAGAGCGGAGGGATGAGAGGCAGCAAGGCGGGGCCAAGCCTCCCTTTGTATTCCTGACGCTTCACTTGGCAGCGCTGGGAGGCTGCAGGCTCCCTTCCCGCAGGACCACCTGATGTTGACCGGGATGCAGCGGCCACGCCCCTCTGGATCTGGTTAAGCCACCCTTGATGTGCCATGTGGGGACGACTTCATGAGAGCACCCTTTCCATGCCACATGGTGAAGGTGACCTTGGTAGATTTCAAGTTCCGGTCCTCTTCCCACGTGGGTCTTGTGGACAGTCGGGCTGATGAGCAGATGGACAAGCCTGACCCAGGAGGAGGGAGGACGACCCTGAGGCTGGTCCCAGCCCAGGACCTGGGCCACGGCGAATTCCTCTGGTTCTTAGGCACAGGTCCCCTGTAAGTCACTGTGCTGTTGAAAAGGAGCATCGTGCCGCTTTCGGCATCTTTCAACTAAAGCTTCCTTCCCCCCGCCAAGCAGCACTGGGACACCCCTGGGGGGCCCAAGAGCAGAAGGCGGCAGGTGCTGGTCCCTGGGAAGTCAGGGGAGCCCCGAGAAGGAACTGGCAAGGGCTTGACTGGTCACCTTCCCGTCTGCTGTGCCCTGGAGAGAGGTGTCCATGTCCAGCTCAGCCTTCCTCCCTGCAAGTGACCCCTAGCCGAGAGTCTCGGCTGAAAAGCATTATGCTTAAACATGACCCCGATGTCCAGCACAGAGCTGTCAGCCTCTGTTGGGTGCTGTGGACGCAGCCAGGGACCGTGGGAGGCTGGCCACTGGGCAACCTGACAGGGACAGGATGGATTCCGATGTGCAACCCCAGCTCCCTCCTCTTGGTCCCATGAAAGTGGCACTGGGAAGCCAGGGATCTCCTAGAGATGCTGCAGGTGGGAGCCACGGCCTGCGTCTGGTGGCCACTGAAGGGCCTGGTTCCCACAGGAGACACTGTGGCCCCTCCAGCTGACGCCCCAGGTGGCGTCTTTAGTCTCTGCCCCAGCTCCAGGAGGCTGGCAGCCTGGGTCCCTCCACTGAGCCCTGTGCTGGCTGTCACCTCCCTGGACGGCCAGGGTACCCTGTGCTCTGCACCATCAGACTCCCCATTTCCCTGCAGGGCAGTGACCCCGGAACAGCCAGGCCCGAGCTGATCCCCAGGCACCATGTGTCAGCGGCCGCCCTGGGGCTTCCATGAGAACATGGCAGGGCCCACGGCCACCCTGACACTGTGGATCACAGGGGTTGCACCTTGGTAATCCTGGTAGAAATACACACTGAATGGTGCCGACCACTGACTGCATGGAAGGGTGCCAGTCCGTGGAGTGACCAGGCACCCCGTGCAGCCATCACCACGGCCCGCCCAAACCAACCCTGTCCCCATTCTGAGCTACCGTGACCTCACCTGAGTGCAGAGGACAGGTGCCAATAGCCGTGTCCCGTTGGCAGTTACTAGCAGGCCCCGCCCCACCTCGTCTTCTAACCCAGCCCCTGCTGAGTGCCCAGTGCCCTGGACCTGCAAGGCTGACCGCAGCGGCAGCACGTGTCACCCAAAGCTTCATTTTCTTTACTGAACATGAGGCTTTTCAAGATTTGACCACCTTGATACAGAGACGGTTTCCTATTTATTTCAACCACTTCACAGTTGTCACCTAATAAAACTGTCGCTACTTAGTTAGGATCTCTGCTGAGCCCAGAGGTGGGAGACCTTGCTTCTCGCTGCGGTGTGCGGTGTGCGGTGTGCGGTGTGTAGTGTGCGGTGTGTAGTGTGCGGTGTGTGGTGTGCAGTGGGCGGTGTGCAGTGTGTAGTGTGCGGTGTGCGGTGTGTGGTGTGTAGTGTGTAGTGTGTGGTATGCGATGTGCGTTCTTTGGACCACAGTGAGGCTATGCATGGACGCAGGTGCCAGCCACGATGCGATGCGTTTTCTTCTTTAAATGTCAATACTAATCGCACTCAAGGACTTGGGAGGCCAAAGTCTCATAGCCCAGTGAGTTTTTCTTTGTCATGAAATACAATCATTTTTTTAAAGAAATACCCTGCTTTGCTTGGTTAGCAGACACACTTAAAAAGTTTTTATATCTGTATTTATATTTAATGTTGATCTAGAACTTTTTAAAATACTGTTTTTGTCTGTTTTGTAGTGAGTCTGTCCTGGTTTTGTACAGTGACTCCCGTAACTGTCCTCCCAGTTACAGTCTCTGAAACTCCTTTGTCACTATGTTTTTAAACCTGGCTTGATTTGTTCAGAATCGCCTGGGAGCGTCTCTCCCTGGTGCCTGTGGAGAAGGGCGTGATCTCTGACAATCGATTTAATTCTCTATGGATATTGGTTTACCCCGATTTTCTATCAGTTTTGTTAATTTTTTTCATTGAAAATTGTTTGTTTTCTTTCAAATTTGTTGGAAAACCAATGAAACTTTTAGGAGAACAAAAGAGAAAGTTTCCTATGTGCTTAGCATAGGGAGGAATTTCTTGATATATACAGATTGGGGGTGGCTATAAAGGGGGTACTGATGAGTGGCCCCGTGGAAGTTAAGACGCACTCAGGGGAAGATTCAGCCCCTGGGACTCGGCCCGCAGGGAGGCCCGGCTGGGGGAGGACGTTTCTAAGGAGGAAGTGACCAAGGCTCTGGCCAGGTCATGGGAAGCAAGCCCAGAGCCCATCTCCTAGACAGAGGCCTCCCTCAGTGAACGTACCTCTCCGTGGTGACTAGGATACGGGCTCAGTGGTGGCAGGGGTGCCCCACGGGCTGTGGCTGCACACCTCTGACAGTACCATACATCAGCAGGCTGTAGACCAAGGGCACCCGGACTGCCCATCTGGTGGTCAGGTGCTGCCACCTCCTCAGAAGCCCAGAGGCACCTTCTGGGTGTTGAGATGGGACGCAGGTTACACCTTGGGGCCAAGGGCAACATGTGCACCAGTGTGGCAGGGAACAGGAGGACCAGGACAGAAAAACTCAGCAGAGCAAACTCCAGTGACCAGGGAAGGAACGCGTGGAATGTGTCCCTTGATCCAAAGGGTCACTGTGGAGTGTGGAAATCCACGGAGGAGAGTGTTCAGAGCCTAGCCCAAGGGAGGTGCCTATGTGCCCGCCACCCGCTCATGCTCCTCCGTGGTGTCAAGGCCTGCAGTCAGAGTGGAAGGGGTCGCCACCTCTGTTCAGGTGGAACTGGGCGTCTCCGCAGGGCCTCGGGCTGGAGATAGAGAGCGCAAGCCCAGGGAAGGGTCAGGGAGAGCGTCCATTACTCGGGCGGGCGGCCTAAGTGCGGCTCCTCAGATGCGTCGACTCCAGCCACACAGCGTGCGTCTCCCCGGGTTCTGGAGGCCGCACAGGGCTGGTCCCTCCTGAGAGAGCCAACGACAGCCTGCCCATGGCACCCCCAGGTCGAGACAGGCTGCAGCTACCCTGTGACCCTGCTGTGTGGAAGGCCCCTGCCCATCTCTGCACAATCTGTGTGCAAGTTCCTCCCTCCCATCCCTCTCTCTCTCTCTCTCTCTCTCTCTCTCTCTCTCTCTCCTTCCTTCGGGATGCCAGCCGAGTTGGATAGGGCTGCCCCCAGTCCCGTGTGACCTCATCTTGATTCCGTGTGTCTCTGTGACGGTTTCCAGCATGCTCTCCCACTGAGGTGCTGGGTGTTAGGACTACAGTGTGTCATTTTTTTTTTAAACAGTTGGGCAGGAAGGTAGCAGGAGGAAAGACTGACATACAGCTGGAGCAGCAGCAGGGGACCTCAAACTGAATGCCAGGGAAACGTGGTTCCAACAGCATCGCCAGGAACGCCAGCCACACCCACGGGAGACCAAGACGAGAGCCAGCAGGAGCCGCCACAGAGCTGTGCCCCCACGGCACCCTGTCACCCAGTGTCACTTTCTGCAGCTTCCGTTTCCCAAGGTCAAGAGCAGGACGGGGGGCACAGGGCAGTAGACATTGTGGGGGAGGACCAAGCAGAGTGTAGGAGGGTCCCCACACCTCTGCAGGGCCCTCGTTACCACTGGTGTCTCGTTATCAGTGACTTGTGAGGCTCTTCCTGTGCCTGGTTTATGAATCGACCCATCACGGCAGGTGCTACTGGGGGCCTCAGGTGTCCACTGGGGGTCTCAAGAGGTCCCTCCTGTGAGGGGCCAGCAGCACACCCTTGCCCCAGGGAAGGGCAGCCAGCATTCCTGCAGTTGTTTGGGGTCTCTGGGAAGGCAGCAACCTTGAAGCTGTTTATGGGTAGAGTCGTCCTGCAGAATAAATATGCTGAGCCAAGAGGCAGGACCCGCCGAGGACGCAAGAGGCTGGCGTGGGCACCCATGGAGCTCACCATGACAGCTGGCAGGACGTGCTTCACGACACGAGGGGCAGGTGACAAGGACACGGGGCTCCTCCTGGGACAGCGAGGGCCGCAGTGGATTCTAATTCACACTGATAATAACAGTCAGTAAATGTGGCCAGAGGGAGACAGGCTGCCCCTCCCCAGGCAAGGTCAGCGTCCCTGATCTCAAGTGCTCTGGCTGGAAGTGCTCAGATCTCCCGTTCCTCCAGATTTTGGAGTATTTGCGTGTACATACTGAGACACCCTGGGGAGGAACCCGCGTCTGAGCGTGGAATTCACGTTCCTTTCACACACACCTTCTATGCACAGCCGGAAGGTGGTTT
The DNA here is from genome assembly GCF_052094955.1 of Ictidomys tridecemlineatus. NCBI lineage: Eukaryota > Metazoa > Chordata > Mammalia > Rodentia > Sciuridae > Ictidomys > Ictidomys tridecemlineatus. Next base: position 11,844,706 of record NC_135488.1, on the reverse strand, counting down.
TCTATGATATTTTCAGTGCAAGTGTGTTTTGACCATCACATGAGACCAAGTGTGAAGTTTCCCACCTGGGGGGTCACGCTGGTGCTCACAGAGGTGTAGGTTTGGGATTCTTAGATGGGGGTGCTACATCTATAGCCAAATGTTAGCTAATAGATTTGGAGAGTCGGGGGGAGATTCCTATTTTGCAGCAGTGGAAAGATCGGCTTGGGCAAGAGTCATCGCTGCCGGCTTAACAGGGGTGGGGGTGGTCTCACAGTGTTTCTCCACAGAGGAGAAGCTGGGCACGGGGGGCAGGTGGCCTGAGCTGGCCCTGTGAGGAGGGAGGCTGGGGGCCGTGGGCATGGCCTGAATCTGAGCGTGAGGCAGCACCAGGCAAGCCCAGACTGTCAGCTCTGTCCCTGGGGCAGATACTTGAGGAAGCCAACTCATAGAGGAGGGGTTGGTCCTGCTCCACAGCCTCCTGCCATTGCTTTGGCCTGGGGAGGAGGGCACACCACGGTGGGAGCTGGCATAGAGAAGCTGCTCACCTCTAGGTGGCCAGGAAGAGAAGAGGAAGGGGTGGAGCCCAACACAGCTCCAGGCCACGCCCCCAGTGACCTCACGGCCTCCCGCTAAGCCCCACCCTCTAGTGGCTCCACCCCTGACGGTGCCAGATGATCCAGCCTGGCCACAAGCCCTGGGCCTAAGGGCCTTTGATCACAATTCACATCCAAACCCTAATGCAGACTGGCCACCCCTGGAGGGTCACTAGCCTAAATCCCTCAGAAATGTCGGTGCTGTGACAGAGAGCTGTGACCAGGATGGAGACAAAAAAGACACGGAACTGGATGTAACGTGTGACCCGGAGTGGGTGCCCAGAGCGGGGACACCCGAGGACGGCACCTGGGGATGGCCAAGGGCTGCAGTGGCCGTGACTCCTTAGTAACGAGTGAATGTCCTTCCACCGTGAAGTGTGAGCAGGCAGGAGGGTCCCAGGTGCACACCCTGCTCTCAGACAGTTCAGAAAGGCCGCCGTGCATCGGGGGATGGCCAGCGATCGTGGTAAGGTGCGCGGGACTGGGAAGAGCCACAGAGCTGTCTGCCCACTTCCTGCCATTGCCCTGTACGCTGACAACCTTTGCAAAATAAAGCAGTTTAAAATGTGGAAGTTTCAGCAGAAATACAGGTTGCTGAATCAGAGCCTATAGGAAAAATATATAGGAAATGCTGAGAATTGTAATTTCAATATTTATCAACATGGAAAGCAAATCTCACTATTGTACCAAATTCTACAGCTTACTTTTAAGAATCAAGACTGAAAAAAAATTGCATAGCTTAAGCAAAGTCTCAAACTGTCTTTTGTAACTGTTTCTATGGATCTTAATGAAAATTTTTGTCATTTATATGCTGTTTATTAAAGAATCTGTAATAATAATACATATATTTTTTTAATCCAAGAAAAATTTTGTAGTCATTAGCTGCAGTACTTACATACATTAAAAAAACCAAATAAATTCTTTCAGGAGAATACCATTAGTCGATAAGTGATGGTAGCTGCTTATGAAAGAAAGGCATTTTAAAAATATTTGGTTTATTTAAGCTGAATGGAATTTTAAGCCAGAAAAATAAGATATAAGAAGAGTTAATTTTAATTATTAAGTATTAAGGTCATGGAAAGAGTATAAATGACAATTTGTCTGCAGAAGTGTACTGAGAGAGTTGAATAGTAGCTATGAATGTGGAAGCACAAGTTGGCCCAAGTTTCATCACTTATATTTCATAAGAAATCCACTGCAACCGTATTCATCATTCTGATTTGACTCCTTGGGATTGGCTGTTTCATAGGAGTCAATGATGGCTTTCTTATCTCTTCTTGGTTTCTATATTCTTTGGGATTTGTGTTACTCATTGCCAGCACAGGGTTTTCTGTTTCTTTCCTTTTTCTTTGGGTTCTGATGATGGTGCCTTCCATGAGCATAGTTAGAATAGGCAACTGGTCTTTTCTACATACACTAAAAAATAACATTTATTCAGCATCTGTGATGGTTTGGATATGAGGTATTTTTCAAGAAAGCTCATGTTAGACAATGTATGAATTGTCAGAGGTGAAATGATTAGATTATAAGAATTGAATCAGTATATTAATATACTTATGGCTTAATAATTTAAGTGGAATTCTGTGTGCTAACTCTAGACAGATAGAGTGTGGCTGAAGGAAGTAGATCACTGGGGGCATGCCGGGATTATATCTTGCAACGTGGCTTCTTACCTATTCACTCTCTGTTTCCTGGCTGCCATGAGCTGGGAATCTTTCCTCCCACACAACCTTCATCCAAGATGTAATGCCTTACTTTGGTCCCACAGCAATGAAGCCAACTGATGATGGACTGAACCTATGAAACTATGACCCCAAAATAAAATTTTCCTTGTCTAAATAATTTCTTGTCAGGTATTTTGGTCATACTGATGAAAAGCTAACACAGCATCTAATAATCTGTTATTCAAGATGACCAAAATAACCTGGTACAGTATGAGGCAAAGTCACTGTGGCATGTAAGAATGGAAAAGTATTTCAGGATAGTAAAACAAGGAGAGAATCTAGGATATAACCATTCTTATAAAGAACATTCTTATTTGTACTAACCTAGATTGGTTATGGGCATTTACAATTGTTAATTGATGTCTACATTGGCTAACTGTATCATCTAATTTTATGTCATCCTAAAGTAATAACTATTTCAGTATATGTTCTTTATCATGTCATTGCTAAGTGATTTTCTATTTGTTTTTCCACTCAAGTAATTATTCTCTTAATTAGAGAATCTTTTTAAAAAAAAATAAAATTGGGGAGAATTATAAGGTAGTAGAAAGTTTTCAATAAAGATTGGGTATACCTGAGATTTAGTTTGCATCTGCTTTAGTGTATTAGTTTGCTGGGGATTCCATAATAAAGTACTTTAGATTGGATAGTTTAAACAAAAGAAAGTTTTCACAATTCTGGAGGTTAGCAGTTTAAGATCAAGGTGTTGACAGGGTTAGTTTTTTGACAGCTCTTTCCTTAATTTGTAGGTGGGTGTTTTCCCTCCATGTATTCACTCTGTCCTAATTTTATCTTCTTGTAAAGACATCATGATATTTGATGAGGGACTACTCTCATGATTTAATGATCCTAGTTAGCTCATTTTAACTTAATTACCTTTCTAATAAGCCTACTTCCAAATATCATCATTTTGAGGTAGTTGGGGGAGAGCACTTCCACATGTGAATTTATGGAGGTTAGGTTCTTTAGCCCATAACAATTAGCTTTGGTGATTTTGTTTTGTTTTATTGGTGCATTTTTATACTTATACAAAATAGTGGGAAGTATTGATACATTCTTATAGCCACATAAAATTATTTGGTTAATTTCGTTGCCAGTCAATTCCCCTTTCCCTTCTCTCCTCTGTTTTCCAGTCCCCATCTTTTACTATACTGGTTGGTCTCCCTTCTTTATTCATGAAAGTCTTTTTCCCCCTTTTTTTCTATTGTCTACATATGAGATAAAACACATGCCCTTTACCTTCTGAATCTGGCTTATTTGACTTGACATAATATTCTCCAGTTCAGTCCATTTTCCACAAAATTATATAATTTTGTGCTTCTTTATGACTGGGTGTTGCTGTTGGGATATTCAACACCCCACCCCCTCCAAAAAAAAAAACAACCTCATGTGGTAGGCAATGTTGGAATGTTCAGAAGTGAGATGATTAGATTATGGGAGCTGTAATCACTTCATTGGATTAGTCTATTTCACAGATTCATAATCTGAATGCACTACTAGGCTGTGGGGTGTGACTAAAGGAAATACACTTGGGATATGCCCTTGGACTATATTTTGTTCTATTTTGTTGTTCTGTTTCCTCACTGCCATGAACTCAGTAGCTCTCTTCTACCATGTTCTTCCTGCATGATGTTCTGTCTTATCTCAGGTTGAGAGCAGTGGAGTTGGCCAACCAACAATAGATTGAACGTATGATCCCCAAATTAACTTTTCCTCCTCTTAAGTTGTTTTTCCAGGTATTTTGGTCAAAACATTGAAAAGCTGACCAACACACTATATAAATGTCCATTTCATTCATATATATATATATATATATATATATATATATATACACACACACACATACACATATACATATATACATATATATATATACATATATAATATTCCATTTTGTTTATTCATTTTTTTTGTTGATGGACACCTAAGTTGGTATCATAACTTGGCTATTGTCAATTTCACTGTCATAAACATGGGTATGTATGTATCACTATAGTGTTCTGACTTCAGTGCTTTTGAATAAATACCTAGGAATGATATAGCTGGGAAAAGTGCCAATTCTATTCTTAGTGTTTTGAGAACCTCCACACTGATTTCCACTGTGATTGTATTAATTTACAATCCATTTGTTGACTTTCTAGACTTCAGTAAGAAGTTTTTAGTTTTATTCTCTACAAAAAACCTGGGTGTTTAGGATTCATATGGTCTCACATCCTTGAGGAATGTGATGATTATATCAACCTTGTTTCCCATTGTATAAAAAAAAACCCTGTTGGAAAAAATTGGATTTTGAACATATTCAATAGATTGACTTCTGGTGATCACAATAATGGTAATGAAAACTGAAATCTTCAAATGCTTTCTGAGTCAATAAATATTTTAATCACATATATATGCATATATATTAATCAAAATGATTTGAAAATTTAAAATTTATAGCTGATATTTAATGTGTATATGTCCATGTGTAATGCACTTGACTATTTGTGACAAACTGTCACATCTTTAATATTTCACATTTGTGGATTGTCATAAATTTTGTTAAATTAGAATGGAAAGCATTACATCTGTTCAGTTTTACAAAAACTAAAAATAAAATACAATGATGGTGTAATATCTAAAATCGTACATTTAATGAGAAGCAAAGCTCAGACTCATAGTTGAAGTTCTTCAGATATTAAACCCTGCTCTTTACAAACTACATGATATTCCTTCTTTGGGGATACTAGAAGAAAATTTTGAACAAGCATTGTCATTTAAGCCCTTGCCAAATTTATATAAAATCTTCTTTGATTTAATTGCCCCCACAATGATTTATGTTAAATTTAATCTCTGTGGTATTGAGCATGGAAGAGTAATCTGTGGTATTTGAAGATGGGAGATAATTAGGGTTAAATGAAGTCAACAGATTTAACCACTAGCCCAATAGCACTGCAGTTTTGTAAGAATAGGATTCTTGAACTAGGATGCTCTGTTTTCTTGTGTGTGTGTGATGCCTTGGCTATCTGCAGAGTCCTCACCATGCAAGAAAGACCTTCCCAATGCAGCCACCTAGGCTTGAACTTTCTGGTCTTTAGAATTGTGAGTTGAATAAAACTTGATTCTCCGGTAAGTTAGTCTACAATATTCAGTTAGAGAACAACAACAACAAAAACAACAAACAAATAAACAAAACCAGTCTACAAACGAGCCTTTACCAAAGAGGAAAAGGAATTTAAATTTTAGGAGAATAAAACAAGATGCTAAATTTGTAGACATAGAAAGAGATGACATTCACTAGAGCAAATAAACACTGAGTAAACATAGAATTCTGTTACTCTCATTAAAGGATTAAAAACATTTCTCAGTGCTGAGACTGAGGCTGTGGCTCAGTGGTAGAGGGCTCACCTTGTGTGTCTGAGGCACTGGGTTCGATTCTCAGCACCACATATGAATAAATAAAAGTTTATCAACAATTAAAAATAAAACAAAGTAGCCAATTCCCTTTAAAAATATTTCTCAAAAGGAAATTAAGTGCAGAAAATGGGAAAAAAGGAAAAAAAATGAATGAGAGGAGATAAATTCAATTTGTGGAACTATAAGTGAAAATTTTATTAAACTGAATTACAATATAAATGCAAATACTAAATCAACATATCCAGTTAGCTAAGATTTGTTGCAGGTGAAAAAAGAAATCCGACAAGTCCATACTAAACCTTATGCCTGTTATTTAGCATATAGACAAAATTATTCCAAAATATCATTAAACTTTCTCCATCTGCAAATCTATTTATTACATTTTGTTTTCATATATTCTGTGAAAAAAAAAGTTCCTCAAAGAAATACCATAATCACTCCATTTCTTATGTTCTTAATGTATTATTCACTAAAATACACCAAGATTAAATCTAAGCATGGAATAATTAGTTTTCATGCATTATCAAATTATTAACTACGTTCCTGATTTCTGGCTAGTGTCAAGTTCTTTCTTCTACTAACAATGTGGATACTTCAAGTAGTTGGACCTTATTATTATTTAAATATTAGGTGTCCCCAAGAAGCACATGTGTGAGACGATGCAAGAAAGTTTTGAGGTGAAATGATTTGGGTCATGAGAGCCTTAATTCTCAAATAGGGATTAATTGGGTGGTAACTGTGGGCAGGTAGGGGTGGCTGGAGGAGGTGTGTTCCTGGGGGCATGCCTTTGGTGTATATATTTTATCATTGTTGACCAGACACCCCTCTTACCCTTTCTCTCTTCCTTTCTCTCCCCAACTCCCTCCTTTCCCCTCTCCCTCCACCTTCCTAGTTATGTTCCTGCTGTTTTCTTCCATCACTCTCTTCTGAATCACCTCAGGTCCCAGAGAATGGAGTCAGCTGTCTATGGACTAGGGCCTCTGACCCCATGAGCCCCCAAATAATTTTTCTTCCTCTATATGTTCTTGATAGGTCTTTTTGTCACAACAGTAAAAAAAAAAAAACTGGCTAAAACAATTATACTGTTGCCAGGGGCTATATTTGCTTCAGTAAAAGATTCCCTTCTTTATTTTAAAGTAAGCTCTCAGATAAGGGATAGGCAGTGATTGTAGTCTTTATCAATATTAAACAATTAAAAATAAAATCTTAAGATTTTTTTTTCTAAATTAGTTTGGATCAAGATTTTAAACTCTCAAGACATCCACCAAATTCTAAAACATTTGATCAATCTGATTTTCCTACTTTCTCTCATCTCTCACACTTCCAAATACACACATAATGGAGTGTTTCTGCATTTTATCATTTTTCAGTAAACACTGGAAGGAAGGCAGTGTAGTACAGGCAACGAGTGTACAGCATGTTGGCTTTGAAGAGTTTGTCATTTACAATGGTAAAGTCCTAATACCTTTTCATCACCACTTGTTTAGTCAAGGTGTGATGCACACTATCCCAACATAGTGTGAATGATGGAAAGCTATAGGAGAAGAAAATAGTGTGATAGGTTGAGCAATGGGCATATCCCGTAGTATAGAAAAGAAAAGTTTCTGAAAAAATATTAATGACAATTTGGAACAGAATATACACCAGCAAAGAATCACACTCAAAATAGTTAAGGCAGATGGGCTCTTAGTGACATCGGAGGAACAGGTAAGCAGGCTGACTAGTCAGGGAGGCAGAGATGAGAGAAAAGCAAGTGTGAGCAGATTCCTGGGCTCCCATGCTTCTTTGCATCCCTATTTTATTCTCTCCGTCCATGTCAAGGCCACCTCCCATGATTCAGATTTCTTCCTTGCTTCTTCTACTTACATATTTGCCAGTTCCTTGCCCTATTCCCTTAGCAATCATATTCTTTGACACTAGTAATTAGATCAGTTAATTTACTAAGCAACATCAGTGGTTGAAGCTAACTCACTGCCTCTTCCTAACAGAGTGCATTTGTAACACACCTCACATGTGCACACTCACATTGCACATATGTATGTACAGGACCACAGTGCATTTGTCTCGAGCAGGCAGGCAGGCAGGCAGGCAGGAAGTGAAATACTTTAGGAAAAAAGGTTTGCTCTTCTCCAGTGAATGCCCATCTTCTGCTAATGGGTACTGAGAGGTATTTGTCTCATCTCAGTGATTCAGCTGTGACTGGAGAGAAAGAGATTGATAAAGGAGGGAAGGAAATGCCATGGGGAAATGCAGCAGATAGGGCTCAAACTTTTGGGGCCAAATAGAGTTTCTGCAGGTTTATTGATTTTCTTTTTGAAATACTATTTGAAAGGCTTCTCTCAAAGTTCATGAGTGAGGACATTTTTAAGCAAGACTGTGGCAAAGACATGTTTATGGTTGACACTGTGTCACTTCCCAGTTTATGGTACCCATTTGGGGAATATGTTTATACCTTTCTTAGTGCTGGCATTTACCAAGCAAAGATGCCACTTGGAAAGGGTGATTTATTTTTTGCACCATTATATTTTGAAAGACTTTCAGGTTACAAGAACCCTTTGAAGTTAAAGCCCGTGATGTTAAGATTAATAACAGTAATTATAGGGCTCTGTAATAGTAGAAAAATTCTGTAGCTTGCCTTTGAGATTGAATATGAAAGGTTCCAGGTCCAAGGGAGTAATAAAAGCTTTTTCTTTCTGCAAGGACAGCCAGGAACAGGAAGAAGTAGTTTCTTCCTGGAAAATACACAGGGGTGTTGAAGGTTCAAGTTTTTCTGAAGATAAGGTGATCCTCTGTAACCTGGCCCCAGGGACTACTTTAGGTCATAATCACTTTTGTTTGATCTTTTTTGTTTTGCTTTGTTTTTAATGCCAATGCTCACCTGGGAAATTAGGATTGTTTTGACCCTTTCTCCCTTGCTGCATACTTCAAAGCGTGCTCTGATTTAAAATGTTTTTCTTAGTAGCTGTGGAGAGAATTGTCCCCCTGAAAACCCTTTAAGTTCTTGTAATAATGAGAAATAGCCAAATTAAATGCGATTCTAATGATTTTCTCCCATTCACTAAACTTTTTAGGAAGCCCTTTGAGAGGAAGGAGAGGAGAAAGTGTATGATAAATGAGGTGGAAACAATAGTGGGAAGTAAGTGATGAACAAGGGGTGAAGGGGAAAATATAAGCAAAAAGGTAAAGAATAGCTTGGAAAAATAAAGAGGTGGAAATTTTGTGAGAAATAAAGAAATGAAGAGAGAAAAAAAGCAAGACACAGGAAAAAGAAGTGAAAGAGGAAGTGGGCAATTCTTTTCTCTTTTTCTTCACAATCTTCACACAAAAGAAGAACTGAAATTCAAGATCAAATATAGAATCTGAGCATTGCATCACCCACAATCTCTAACAGGAAAAGATACATTTGGAAATGTACAAACAGAAAGTTTGGTGCTTGATAGTATTCCTCAGACTGCATAAGAAAAATAATAATGCCAAGTCTCAAGTGTAGAAAGACATCGGGAAGCCTGAATCTGGGAGGTCACGCAGGGCACACAATGACTTGGGAATACTTTGTCCTCTCCTCAGGGGACTCTGGAGTCCCTCATGGGCATGTACCTCATCTGGAGAACTTTTGTATCTACATACTCCTTCCCTTGTCCTTGTAAGTCTATCTTTAATCTTTCCATCCTTTTCTTTTTATAAAAAAATTCTTCTCCATTTTTTTCCTTTTTAAAAAATCTATGATAGATCCAATTATGTTTTCCAATTCCTCACCCCTCTCCCCCTACCCCATATCCACACCCTTTACCATGTAATGTTTACATTCTTCCCACTAGTTGCAAGATGTGCCCACTTCTACCCATTGACTTTGGGCTTGGCCATGAACAGGATGTCAACAGTTATGATGCAAGTGGTTTAGAAATGCTTCTTGGGCCTATGCTCTTGTGCTTCTGCTGATGCCAGGAGAGGAATGTGTCTCAACTATTTTCCAAGGTCTCAATAAATAAAAAACATTTAGACTAGATATAAAGAAGATGGGTAGAATGGAGTGAAACTCAGCAGAATTCAGCAACCAAGGTCAGCAAAAATATTCCAGTCAAACCACAGCTGCATGAACAGAAAATAGTTGCTCATTATTTCAGGTAGTAAAATTTGGGGAAAGTTGTCGCAATATGATATTTTTTAAAAATGCTGTTTTTGACCCAGTTTTAAGATTCTGGCTATAGGCAAGTCAGTTCCCCTTCTTGAACAGTTAATGAAGTCCACATCCTACCCATTTCCTTTAATGGACTTTCACATGCATCCCCTCTAATCACTGTGGGGTCAGGCACTTGACAACTAGGACCATCCCAGAGCTCACAAAAATTATTCCAATTAGTCAATCCACCAAAGCTTGAAAACCTAACTGTACATTACTTGCCTTAGATAAGTGGTTTCCCCAAAGCTCCAGCTATTTTCTCTGTGCTCTTTTATCTGTCCAAATATGTGTGCTGTGGCCCATCATCAAACATTTCTTTAAATCTTATAAAACAGTTGTTATGAAATATTATTGAAGCAATATATGCCTGAAATAGCCATTCACATTAAAATACTTAGGATAAAACCACTTCTCAGCACCATTGGGTAGTCTAGCAAATCACTACACCCTTTTCTGCCCTTGATCTCACACACCTTTCCTATCATGTCGTTTGATGTGTGAAGTGATAACAATGTTTGGTTGAATTAAATAAAAGGAAGTTTGAAATAATCATAGAACTTTATAGATATTGGGAGAGATAGAAAAGCAATTTAATTCCTTTCAACTAATAACATAAACCAATTACTTCCCTTTCTTTCTTCTAACTGTTCTTTCTATGGTATTAGGTAAAGAAAATTCACAGAGTTTGAGAATATGACTTTATTTCACCCATTCTTTTATAAGTTACAGTACCATTGGCAAGACACTCATTTTGAGTTCCTGTTTTCTAATGAAGTAATCATTAAAAGTCTTTATAAAAGCAAGAGATATACAATTGATATTTAGAGTTGTGAATAAGACAATGCTTTTAAGAGTTTCATCAATTTCAAAATAGTTCATTAACTATTTACAATTATGATTAGTACGTTAGTCACAAAGTTGTAAATGTGAGTGCTTCATAAACTAGAGCTTCTATCTTACAATAAGAAATTTCCAACTAATTGAAGCACCCATCTAGTAACAAATGTCAGACAGCCTAATTTGTTTGCCATAAACCCAGGAGGATCTGACAACTGAAGAGGTTTTTGTCAGGAAAATTTCTCCATCCACTTGCTATCTCATAATTCCATATGACCTTATATCTAGTCTCTGAAGATAGACAAAAGTGAAATATGAAATTTGAAAGAACTTGGATGGAGTATCTTGGTTGAAATTTTGATTTCCCCTATCACTGTTTGATGGCTCAGAATTACATCATTCATGCATGTGAAGGCATTCAGCTTAAATTTTTCTTTCTTTCTTTCTTTTTTCTTTCTTTCTTTCTTTCTTTCTTTCTTTCTTTCTTTCTTTCTTTCTTTCTTTCTTTCTTTCTTTCTTTCTCTTTTTAAGGTACACATGTCTTCTGTGTATTCAGCACTCAAAGAATGAATAGTCACATACTTCAGTGGAATAGTTTGGCATGAAAGTAAATGCAATTTGTACTGAGATATTCTATGCTTGAATTCTGGTTATGCTATTTGCTACTTTTACTACTTTAGGAAATTAACATAACTTCTTTGAATATAATTTTTCTCATTTATAAATTAGGATGTTAATCTCAACATCAAGAAATTATTGAAGTTAGTAAGGGTCACAGAGAAAAATATTGAGTCCATCTTCTGACACATAGTAAGTGCTTAGATCTTTATAGTATCTAAAAAGGCAATGATAAACAAATAGAAAGAGCAACAAACAGAAAGAGAAGATGAAATTAAAAAGAGAAGGATTAGTGTTGTTACATCATCTCTCTGATAACTCAACAAGAATGGAAAATTATATGTATCTTATTAATTCTTTAATCACTTGATTATTCAACATTTTTGATACCGATCATGTCCTTGGCAGTGTGGAAGTCACTGATGCAGTTACAAAGATATATGACATCTATGAGGCCATTAATAACATCTCCTTCCAGGAAGAGATGAGGCACTATTACACATAACTATAAGTCAAAATTTCCCAACAAGCTCACCATCAGAAATCTATTTACATGGGACCCAGGGGTCTATTTTCAATTAGTTTAAATACATGCACAGAGGACTCCTCATTCACCCTTGAAAATTCACAAATTGAGGCTTCTCTGAGTGCTCTGAGGATCCTGTGCAATTGGTAGGGAACAAAGATCCATTATTCTAATCGCATTTCCCTCTTCAATGACTTGTGAGACTACTGTTGCACACAACACCTTTTGCAAAATGCTTCTAAAATGAAGGTAGAAAGTGATAAGCAACATAAGGAAAGATCATTCATAGGATGTTGATGGGGGAGAAATTTCATCTTTTCCAGGGAAGAGACTGGAAGGATTATGGACAAAAGAACCACTTTAGAGTGAGACTTGAAGCATGAGGAGGGACTGCAGAAGCAGAAATTGCATGGATAAATTACTAAATTAAAAGGAGACCTGAAGTTTATAAAATCTACACAAAAATGGGTTTCTGTGCCAAGTAAAGGTAAAATGAAGTGATTTCTGAAATGATCAACTCAAAATGTTTTTAATTCTGAAAATCATGAGTTTATTCCATCAGCTCTGAAAAACTGTTGATGATTTTGAGCAGGAAAGATCCATGACCTGAATTATGTTTGGGAAGATCAATACAGCAGTTGTATGTAGAACATAGTAGAAAAAGAGAAAAGTAGCAGGTATACAACTTGCAAAGAATCATGAATAAGTACGATGATCATCCCTTCTTTTCCACCAACTGAGATGCCATTCAAATTCCTCCTCCTGCTCTCCCAAGAAAGAGAAGGACTTCATTGTAGACCTGGAAGAAGGATGGGCCTGAGTTTATTTACCTGACCTTCAGAGGAATTCAGTCTAGAATTTACTATATGTCTCACAGTGAAGACATGGATATTAACTTAGGATTTTTGACTGTTACAACTTTTCTCTCTCAAAAATTACTGGCATAATAAAAAATATTGATAAAGTTTGTCAAGACATATAAAAGATATTTTCATGTTATTTTGAAACAAATCACATATGCAAATGAAGGATGTTTATAGAATGAGAAGAACATTAGCAACATGAAGTATGCTTCTTAGTTTCTGGGAGAACCCACTTCCTTTTGTAAAATAATGGTGAAAATTATATACGCCTTCATAATTATAGTTATTTTCTATTGAGTGCATTTCAAGCATTAGGAACTATTCATGGTGCCTAATATTTATTATTGCATTCAAATTTTAAAATACCAGTGAGGCTAAAGTTTCACATGGGGTTAAGCTGAGATTGGGATGTGTTACAAAAAAGCACTCTTGACACAGTCTCAGCAAACACACATATGTGTGTATGTGTATATGTACACATACACACAAACACACACACACACACACACACATATATATATATATATATATATATATATATATATATATACTATTATAATCATTTACACACACATACATATATACATATTATGGAATATTATTTATATTAAAGAATATTATCCTGTCATTTTAATTAAATGAATGAATGGTCATTATGTTAAGTATAAAAAACCAGATACAGGAAGATAGATACCACATGTTCTCACTCATTTGAGTAAACTAAAAAGTCAGTCATTCAGAAGGTGGAGTGGAAAGATGGACACAAAGATTCAAAGAACAGGGAAGATAGAACAGGAAGAGGTTAGATAAATGGCACCAAACGAGTTGGACAGATGGAATTAGTTTTTATTTTCTATACCACACTAGGTTAACTATTATTTATATAAATCTATGGTATAGTTTAAAAAAACTAGAAAAGAAAGAAAAGCAATACATTTATCAACACATGGAAATGATTAATATTTGAGGAGATGAAAGTGCCTATTACTCTAATTTAATCATTACACATTGTGCACATATTTCGAATTTTATATTATACTCCATAAATATGTACAAATATTATGTCTCAATAAAAGTAAATTTAAAATACCATAAGTTTTTTTTTACATGGTAATTGGTTCCAGAAATTTCCAGTCCTCAAACCCCACATAAGCTGCTCAAAAATCAGTTTCTTTGAGTTATTAGTTAGGGGAGGGAAGAAAATTCCCATTTTTCTTCAAACCATATTAAACAGAAGGTCAGACATTTGAAACCTTTTGGATATTAATTTTGAAGAATAGAGAATGAAAGTAATTGTCCTATCCCCTTCTGGAAAGCCTTGATTCAGCACTTACTATGTACTAGAAATTGCAAAAATTGACAAAACTAAAAGTTGGTTTTTTGAAAAAATAAATAAAATTGACAGACCCTTAGCCATGCTAATGAAGAGAAGAAGAGAGAGAACCCAAATTACTAGCATACGAGATGAAAAAGGTAATATCACAACAGACACTTCAGAAATACAGAACATAATCAGAAATTATTTTGAATCCTTATACTCCAATAAAATAGAAGATAGTGAAGGCATAGATAAATTTCTTAAGTCTTATGATCTGCCCAGATTGAGTCAGGAGGATATAGACAACCTAAACAGACCAATAACAATAGAGGAAATAGAAGAAACCATCAAAAAACTACCAACTAAGAAAAGCCCAGGATCGGATGGGTATACAGCAGAGTTTTACAAAACCTTTAAAGGGGAACTAACACCAATACTTTTCAAACTATTTCAGGAAATAGAAAAAGGGAGAACTTCCAAATTCATTCTACGAGGCCAATATCACTCTGATCCCTAAACCAGACAAAGACACTTCAAAGAAAGAAAATTACAGACCAATATCTCTAATGAACCTAGATGCAAAAATCCTCAATAAAATTTTGGTGAACCGGATTCAAAAACATACCAAAATAATCATACACCATGATCAAGTAGGATTCATCCCTGGGATGCAAGGCTGGTTCAATATACGGAAATCAGTAAATGTTATTCACCACATCAATAGACTTAAAAATAAGAACCATATGATCATCTCAATAGATGTAGAAAAAGCATTCGACAAAGTACAGCATCCCTTTATGTTCAAAACTCTAGAAAAATTAGGGATAACAGGATCATACCTCAACATTGTAAAAGCAATCTATGATAAGCCACAGGCCAGCATCATTCTGAATGGAGAAAAACTGAAGGCATTCCCTCTAAGCTCTGGTACAAGACAGGGATGCCCTCTCTCACCACTTCTGTTCAACATAGTCCTCAAAACACTGGCCAGAGCAATTAGACAGATGAAAGAAATTAAAGGCATAAAAATAGGAAAAGAAGAACTTAAATTATCACTATTTGCAGATGACATGATTCTTTACCTAGCAGACCCAAAAGGGTCTACAAAGAAACTATTAGAGCTAATAAATGAATTCAGCAAAGTGGCAGGATATAAGATCAACACGCATAAATCAAATGCATTCCTGTATATCAGTGACAAATCCTCTGAAATGGAAATGAGGACAACTACTCCATTCACAATATCCCCCCCAAAAATAAAATACTTGGGAATCAACCTAACAAAAGAGGTGAAAGACTTATACAATAAAAACTACAGAACCCTAAAGAAAGATATAGAAGAAGACCTTAGAAGATGGAATAATATACCCTGTTCATGGATAGGCAGAACTAACATCATCAAAATGGCGATATTACCAAAAGTTCTCTATAAGTTCAATGCAATGCCAATCAAAATCCCAACAGCATTTCTTGTAGAAATAGATAAAACAATCATGAAGTTCATATGGAATAATAAAAGACCCAGAATAGCAAAAACAATGCTAAGCAGGAAGTGTGAATCAGGTGGGATAGCGATACCAGACTTCAAACTATACTACAGAGCAATAGTAACAAAAACAGCATGGTACTGGTATCAAAACAGGCGGGTGTACCAATGGTACAGAATAGAGGACACAGAAACCAATCCACAAAACTACAACTATCTTATATTTGATAAAGGGGCTAAAAGCATGCAATGGAGGAAGGATAGCATCTTCAACAAATGGTGCTGGGAAAACTGGAAATCCATTTGCATCAAAATGAAACTGAATCTCTTTCTCTCACCATGCACAAAAGTTAACTCAAAATGGATCAAGGAGCTTGATATCAAAACAGAGACACGGCATCTGATAGAAGAAAAAGTTGGCTATGATCTACATACCGTAGGGTCGGGCCCCAAATTCCTCAATAGGACACCCATAGCGCAAGAGTTAACAACTAGAATTAACAAATGGGACTTACTCAAACTAAAAAGTTTTTTCTCAGCAAAAGAAACAATAAGAGAGGTAAATAGGGAGCCTACATCCTGGGAACAAATCTTTACTCCTCACACTTCAGATAGAGCCCTAATATCCAGAGTATACAAGGAACTCAAAAAATTAGACAAAAAGACAACAAATAACCCAATCAACAAATGGGCCAAGGACCTGAACAGACACTTCTCAGAGGAGGACATACAATCAATCAATAAGTACATGAAAAAATGCTCAACATCGCTAGCAGTCAGAGAAATGCAAATCAAAACCACCCTAAGATACCATCTCACTCCAGTAAGAATGGCAATCATTATGAAGTCAAATAACAACAAGTTCTGGCGAGGATGTGGGGAAAAGGGTACACTGGTTCATTGTTGGTGGGACTGCAAATTGGTGCAGCCAATTTGGAAAGCAGTATGGAGATTTCTTGGAAAGCTGGGAATGGAACCACCATTTGACCCAGCTATTCCCCTTCTCAGTCTATTCCCCAAAGACCTAATAAGAGCATGCTACAGGGACACTGCTACATCGATGTTCATAGCAGCACAATTCACAATAGCAAGATTGTGGAACCAACCTAGATGCCCTTCAATAGATGAATGGATAAAAAAAAATGTGGCATTTATACACAATGGAGTATTACTCTGCATTAAGAAATGACAAAATCATAGAATTTGGAGGGAAATGAATGGCATTAGAGCAGATTATGCTAAGTGAAGCTAGCCAATCCTTAAAAAACAAATGCCAAATGACTTCTTTGATATAAGGGGAGTAACTAAGGACAGAGTAGGGACGAAGAGCAGGAGAAGAAGATCAACATTAATAGGGATTAACATTAATAGAGAGGGGGGAGGGAAAAGGAGAGAGAAGGGAAATTGCATGGAAAGGGATGGTGATCCTCAGGGTTATACAAAATTACATACAAGAGGAAGTGAGGGGTAAGGAAAGAATAATACAAGTGGAAGAAGTGTTTTACAGTAGAGAGGGTTGAGAGAGAAGAGAGGAGGGGAGGGGAGGGGAGGGGAGATAGTAGAGAATAGGATAGAGAGCAGAATTCATCAGACACTAGAATGGCAATATGTAAATCAATGGAAATGTAATTGATGTAACTGATGTGATTCAGCAATCTGTATATGGGGTAAAAATGGGAGTTCATAACCTTTTGAATCAAACTGTGAAATATATCAAATTAGATGTAATGTTTTGAAGGAGCAACAATAAAAAAAAAGAAATTGCAATAAGGTGTGGCCCATGGAAATGGGGAAACTGATGACTTTCTGACTCTGATTAAGGAAAACCATTGCATAGTTATGGCTCAGTTGTCATCTAGTCAAACATTTTCATTTTACATATCAAAAGGTAGAAGGCCAGAGAAAGCCATGGGCTTGTCAAAATCACAAGAGAAATTAGTGTTGGAAATGAAATGATTACACAGTCAAACAGCATCTAGACCTGTACTCTTTGATCTCCTAAACTCAGGGTATAGATTCGCAGATACCTCAAATCCTTTGACTTTGCTTCTGTTGTTTGAAAGCCACTGCCTTTCTTGCCCATGCTGATTAAATTCTCCTCTACTTTCATGATTTCAATGCCATGCCCTTTATGAGTCTGTTGTATTCCCTGCTCTCCTTAGGTGCATGGAGGTTCTAAGGAAGCCTTTTGCTGGATCACAATATTTTTAATTTTCTTTCTTCCCCCCCCCCTTTTTTTTTTGGATACTGAGGATTGAACCCTGGGACACTTTACCACTGAGCCACATCCCCAACTCTTGATGGAAAAGTGAGACAGAGTTTCACCAGGTTGCTTAGGACCTTGCTAATTTTCTGAGGCTGGCCCTAGAACTTGCAATCCTCCTGCCTTAGCCTCCCAAGTCACTGGGTTTACAGGCATGCACCACCACACCCAGCTTGATCATAGCATTTTACCACCACCTTCATCTAATTAGGTCACTCACTTTGGATCTCACTGTTCTTGGGCTGATTGCAGATAATGCTGCCTCATTTTTGTTTTCAAAGTGAGGAAACATATTACATAATATGTAACTACCTCACATTTGTCTCCAGTAACAATGCAATCTGTTACTTCCCAGTTTTCTGTGGTTACAGTCAAATACTTTCCACATCTCTTCCACTTACACGTTAAAAAAAATCAATGATACAGAATTTCACTTCTAACTGAGCTATGTGTCTTGGAATTAATGTATATTTCTCCTTGTCTCTGGGAAGGTGGCATGTAAACTTGCTAGCTTTACTAGAATCAACTTTCTTTTTGTTTAGCTGAATCTGTTATTCAGGTCTGTTCAGTAGTCAGGATATAATAGAGACATGTGTCTGGCTTTTGACTGATTTTCTTTTCTTTTTTTTTAAAGATATTTTAGGATGGTATTGTTTTTCTATTTACTTTCTACTCACTTTAGTTATCTTGCCTATCAGCCTACAAGGGCAATAGTTATTTGAGCCCATCTTTTTGGCTTCATTCAAATATGTGCAAAGTACCAGGAAATATAATATTTAGGATGAACACAGAGATAATAGATGTATTCTCTGCATTCAAGTCATATGGCAAAGACAGACAAATAAATCAACGAGAACTCTGCAATATGATACATCATATGATGAAATTAAAGACAATTTATAGTGAGACAGAGGAGATATAACAGGTCCTTTAGTCCTTCTAGGGGTGGAGAATAAAAGCCTTCACAAAGGAATATGTACTTTAGTTGAGTGTTGATGGAAAAGTGAGGAAAGGGGAATGTTATGCCATTTTTCAACTTCAGCTTGAAGATTAAGAAATCCAAGCTTGGATTTCTCTCAAAATGCAATTACCTTAATTGCCAGAGACTTCATAGTGATGATTAAGACCACCATCTGGCTTCCATTATCATAGCAACCTCTCATTTCCATTGCCATTAATTAGCCCATTTTTATAGCTGCATCCTGTGACATCAGCCTGGTTTACAGAGGACAGCAACTTCTGGGTTTCTTAGTGATGCTGGTGCCTCTCAGCAGCATGTTCTCTCACCTTAGTAATCAGTGTTCTCAGTGTCTTTTCATGCTGATTCAGTTCTGGTCATGTGTTGTATTGCCATGCAGATGTGCCCCTTTTCTGAAATTTTTAATCTCCTCTTTCCTCTTTCACAGCAATACTGGAGTTACCACTTCACTGAGAGTAGGTAACTCTGAGGTCATTATCTAAATGTTAAATTTACATCATGAAATAATGTTCCCATAACAATTGTTCACATAACCAACATCATGTCTCATTCCTGATCCATGAATTATCTGGATCCAGTCCCATACATTCTCTCCTTATTCCCTAACTCCTGCAGTTCCTTCAGGATATCATCAAGGTCATGTTACCAAACCTAAGTTGCTAACTCTGAAATCTGCAAAGGGAGGTGGGATTTTATCTTCAAATTATCTATATCTCTTTGTTCCCAGGCAAGAGTGGAGCCCTAGATGGGGAAGAGTGATAAGTGACAGAAGTACCACCCCCCAAAATTTCATGGTTCTTGAGTGTATCAACACAAATATCCCTATCCCTAGACTCAGAGGTTTCACTTGCTAACTATGGTCCTCTCCTTGGAAAAAGAAGGAAAAAAAAATCAAGTTCGATAATTCAACTTTTGGTGGTATTCTATTGCCCTATAACTTAGTTCAAAGACTCAAGTTTGTTTGTTTGTTTGTTTGTTTTCCGATCTAAGTTTTCAGAATATGAGGTTCTTCATGTATTCCTTAGGAATCTCTCCAGCCTGCACATACAGTCTTAAATCTATGATGACACCCTCACCTTTACATTGTCTTTCTCCAGTGTATGCTGGCAAGAGTCTTCTTCCCCTGAAACTTCCAATCACTTGTGAAAGTACACCAAATACCAGTAAACATAGGCTACCTGCAGTAAACCTATCATTAGACTATTCTCCTTGTCTGCTAGACATTGAGTGACCTAGCTCTAAAGTCCTATTTAATGACAATATTCTCAGACCACTCCTATCACCAGTAGTTGAATTAAGCTGTTGAAGATTTGCATGGGACTTTTATTAGGGAGTGATATTTTGAACACCACTTAGTGGTTGAGGGGTAAAGAATGAAAAATTAATTATGGTACAATCAGAACAATTAAGTTAGAGATGGCCTGAATTTAGGCAAGAGTTGGGACATGCATTTATACTCATGCATAGGTAGTGACTGTTCAGAGATGAAGCAAGACATCTTCCTTTGGTCATGAAAAATTACTGAGGAGGATTCAGCTTTGAGCTGTCTATAGGAATGCTTAGGGAAACTGGAAAGTCAGTCTTGGATACTGAAGATATATCTGGGTAGCCTACCAGAATATCCAATTTTAGCGCTCACCAAATGTTTAACTGCACATGAACCTCCAGTTCAGATATTTTTTCTAGGAGAATTGAATCTATTGTTAATTAGAGGTTTAATTTTATTTTCTCTTTTTCTTTTCTTTCTTCTTCTCCCTTTCCCTCTCTGTTCTTTTTTTAAAATAACTTTTTGTTTTTATTTTCTTCTATTTGTCTGCCCCTTGGAATATCTTCATTTTTTCCTTTTATCACCTTTGTTTTCTTCATTTACTTTTAGTTATTTTTGTTAATTTTTACTGCTGGCTTTTCTCATATCAAGACCTCCTCCATTCACTATATTTAAAAATGTGGGTTTCCTCTGTCATTACTTAAGTGGCTCTTTTTAATGGTGAGTTTCTCTTTGTCACATGAAAACTGGCTATAGATCATGTCTACTTGAACAGAACAGGTTAAAATGGCACATTTTCTCTAAAGAGGAGTTGAACAATAGGAATACAACTCAAGCCACACGTGCAATTTAAAATTTTCTGATAGCCATACTATATGTCCATATATAAACATATATGCACATAGGTATAGACATATATCTGTATATATGAATAATGTATATGTAAAATTGCATTTCATAATGTAATCAGTTTACTAAACTGTCAATGAGATGTTTATATTATCATTTTCATTTTAAATTTTCAAAATCAAATGTATATTTCACATTAGCAGGATATCTAAATTCATATTACTCAACAGAAACTCAATAGCTACATGTTATTAAGGGCCACTATATTTAACAGAATAGATCTGATGCCAGGATGCAGGCCAAAAACACCAAATGATATTGCTTTACTCTTGGGTACCAGAAGGTTTAGCTGTATTTGGATAATTTTAAATTTGTTTAGAAAAGATTTTGCAGACTTTTACTGTTGGAATGCCTGTTTGTTTATAAGTGGGAAACCACTAAAACTATTTCTCATGTAGACTTTTAATTCATCATCTCATTTCAGGTTCATATCTCCTTGCTTCATTCTATACCTGCTGATTCAATAATCTTGAAGCATGGATATTAACATCCTTTCTTAGGATTATTATATTATTACATTTCTAACTTTTTTTTAAACTTTAAACCTTATCCATTCTGGAACCAATAATAAAGACCAGGCAAACATCACTGTTTGAAATCATAAATCTGGCAATTTATCACCCTGATTATAATGTTCACAAACATTTGTATTGGCCATATAATAAATTACAAATGCTGTGACTTACATTGGTCATCATCCAACAGAGACATAAAAAGTGAAAGGATGGTGGAATGAGATGGACATTATTACCCTGTACACATGTATGATTTCCCTACCAGTGTAACTCTGCACCATGTACAGCCAAAGGAATGAGAAGTTGTGCTCCATTTGTGTACAATGTGTCAAAATGCATTCTACTCCCATGTACCACTAATTCAAACAAATTAAAAAATAAAAAAAGAAATTCAAAGAAAAGCCACAGATTATAAATTGAGCAATAACAGAGGATTTAAAGTAATGGTAACAGTAATGAAAATTAAAATTCCATTGGTGGAAATAATAATGATGATGAAAAGAACTTAACTTGTTAAATGCTATTATATAATATACCAATAGATATCTTTTCTATCACTGTTTTGTTCTTGAATATATAGCTATTACATTTTATAGATTAAGTCATCTGAGAAACAGATATACTAAGTAACTTTCCTGAGGTCAGAGAACCAGAAAGCAGATAAGAATTCTGGTATATTTGATCTTCTCTCACATGTTTCTAATTCAATAGCATGTTAGTCGGCTTTCCATTATTACACCAAAATAACTTAAAAAGAGCAGTGATTTATTTTGGTTAATAATTTTGGTTTTAGTCCACGTTCATTTGGTCCCATTGCTTTTGGACTACAGTAGGGGCAGCACATCATGGAAAGCATGAATGATGGAAGACACTGCTTACCTCATGGTGGCTGGAAAACAGAGATAGGAAGGGACAGAAGTCATATCCCATCAGAGGCACTGCCAGCAATGACTGAATTACCTCCTATTAGGACCATTTCCTAAAGGTTCTAGCATCTCCACCATGAGCCGAGACCAAACTTTAACACATGGGCCTTTGGGAGACACTTTTTCAAGCCCTAGAAAATGTTTTGACACCAAATACTGCCACAGGATCCATGAAAACAAGATGTTTTATTGTAATTGGAAATATATATATATATATATATATATATATATATATATATATATATTGATTTTTTGTGTTTTGCAATTTGACAATTTGACATGTTCAATATCCTACTCACTTCATTTGAAGGACTCATATAATCTAATTTAGAATTAAATGGTTATAAGAAGATTATCAAGCATATAATCATTACAGTGGTGCTAGCTCTCCCAGATTCTTCTTCTATTTAGTTTAGTCCTCAGCAAAATAACAACAAACATATATGTGGGTGAATCCATGGTTTCATTAATCTGTTCAACTAATGCTGTGCAGCATCTACTATAACCCCACAAGAACAATATTCAGATTTATTAATTGTTCCTTGTTATTTCAGATCTCCAGTTTAATAAGAGAGAGAACATGTTAAAAGGTAATTACAGACAATGGAACTATACAACTTTACCTGATGAAAGTAGTTAGAGTTATTAAAAAGATGTGGAAAGGACATTGTTGAGGTATGAACAAGATATGACATTGTTGAGCTGGATAGTACAGAATACATATGTTCCAGCCATATATGATGGAAAAAGTATTCCAGAGATAGTAAACAACATGTACAAAGAATGATTGCATCAAGCAGCCTGGTGTTAGTTAATTAAACTGATGCAACACACAGACAATATAAAGAGAGAGGATTTATGTTAACATTCATTCTTTTTGCTTTTATTTAATTTATATTAATATATAATTCACATACCACAAAATTAAAGACTTAAAAGTGAAAAAATCAGAGGCAATTAATATAACACCTCTATCTGACTCTAAAACATGTCAATCATGATAAAATAAAACCCTGTATTCTCTAAGCCATTACTTCTCATTTCTTACTCTGCCTAGTCCCCCAAAACTACCCCTCTGCTTTCTACTTCTACGGATTTACCTATATGGACATTTCATAAAAATGAAATCATACAATTTATGACATTTTGATGTATAGCTTCTTTTACTTAGCATGATGATTTTGAGGTTCACATTATAACATATATCTGTATTTTCTTTCTTTTTATGGCTTAGTAATATCCATTGTACACACATACTACAATTTTTCTATTGATGGTAATTAATGTGTACAACTTATTCAAGTATTAGTTCTCATACCAGTCTTCAAGTATTTTGACTGTATACCTAGAAATGAAATTTTGGGGTCATTCTGTTTTACTTTCTGAGGAATCACTAACCATTTTCTACAGTGACTGAAACATTTTCAGTTACCAGTTGGGATTCTCTTTGCTCATACATAGTAGAACACTTTAACAAAAATGTCTAAATAGAGAGATTTATTGTTCCTTCATAAAAATATAGAGGCAGGTTGGGGATTATATGACATTCTGCTTTGTTTAGCAAGCCAGTCTTATTATTTTCAGATGTAAACAGACTATTTTCCACAGCTGCCTATATCTATAAATTAAATTTTATTGATGTCCAGCTATTCCCATTCATTTATATACTCTCTATTGTGGCTTAGGCATTATATGGCAGAGTTGAGCAGATGACACAGACACTTTAGCCTGCAAAACCAAAAATACTTATTCTTGGCCTTGTTACAGAAAGAAGTTTGCTAAATTCTCTCTTACTCTCCTGGCCTGTCATCTTGGGCTTCCTACTAATGGGCCTAGATGGCTTTTTAACCTCCAGTCATCATGTTCTCCATCCAACCATCAGGAAGAAGGAAGAACAGAGAGAGGGCACTTTGCTTTCTTTAAAATACTTCTCCGAGGAATCTCAATCACTTTCAATCCTGCTATTATTTCCACATCCATGACTAGCTGTAAGAACATACTGGAAATTTAGTCTTTATTTCAGGTGGGTAGGAGCCCTTCTAAAAACTGGATTCTCTTCAGAGAGGAAAAGGAGAAAAGGCATGTTCTGAAAGACTAGATAGCTCTAGCACAGAGTCAGCATCTACTAAAGAAAAGACTATTAGCCTAGATATAGCCCTGAGCCTCAATCTTTTGCTTTTTATTAAATTTATTTATTTATTCTAATTAGGTATATAGGACATCCAAATGCATTTTGATTCATTATACACAAATGCAGCAAAAATTTTTAATTTCTCTGGCTGTACATGATGTAGCATTGCATCATATGTGCAGTCATACATGTACCTAGGTTAATGATGTCCATCGCATTCCACTTTCTTTCTTGCTCCCATACCTCCTCCCCCACCTTCTCCTCCCTCCCCTTTGCCCAATCAAATTTTCTCCATTCTTCCCATGCCCAGCCCCATTAGGGCCAGGGATATAGCTCAGAGATTGCCTCGCATGCATGAGGCTCTGGGTTCCATCCCCAGCACCACACACACACAGACACACACACACACACACACACAAACACACACACACATACACACACAAAGATCAACTATAGCAATAGTTAAAAATACAAATAACATTGCTCACTTCTAATCCTTGACAATCAAAACCCCTAGACATGGCTCAGGAAAATGAGTCTCAGTCTTCCTTGGAACTGTAGAATCTGGATAGGCAGAACTCTTCAGGACCAAACAAAGACTCTAAGAACCAATTAGAGTTCTTCCTTCTCACCTCAAATATCTCACAGCAATTATAAATATGTAGATTAGTAATAAATCTCTATCTTCCTTTATAAACTGAGTGATTTCTAAGTTCACTAGGTCTCATTTTCTGCTTAATTTAAAAGACTGATTAAAGTTTTACCTCTCATAATTGAGATCAATGTAGCATAATCTCTTGTTCTAATTGGATTTTCAAGGGTTTGCATTTGGAAAGGAATTGAAATTCAGGCAAGTTATCAATGGCACACTTTTTAGGAGTGTGACAACTAATAGATACTATTTTTCTGAATGGGAAACACATTAAATGTTGTTTGTACATGAGTTTTAGCCAAAATAGCCATAGAAGAAGTAAAAATGAGAAACTTAAACATATGTTTTAATTTGGGACTAGACCCAGGAGTGTCAGAGTAGAATGTATGTACACTTGCATAAGGCACTAAATAAATTTAAGGGGCTGGGAATGTGGCTGGGGGCTGGGGATGTGGCTCAAGTGGTAGCACGTTCGCCTGGCATGCGTGCGGCCCGGGTTGGATCCTCAGCACCACATACAACAAAGATGTTGTGGCCGCCGAAAACTAAAAAATAAATTAAAAAATAAAAATAAAAAATAAATTTAAGAGAAAATGTGTAGTATTTCTTTCACTTATTTTTTTAATTTGCCTACAAAAAGTGAAATAAATATGAGATTGTTTTTCTGTGAATTTTCAAAAATCTGAGTATAAAATAATGGCATAAATTAATTAAGCCTGCATTTTATATGTATGAAGTCCATCATTAGGTTAGAAAAATAAAAGAGTAAAGAATATTATATTTCAAATGAATAGGCCCAGAAGCTTATTAATTTATTCACAACAATGTGATTCTGTTTCCAAACTGTGCTCATATTTGAGCAGAACAAATGGGAACTTTTTATAAGACTTGCAAAACTCCAATGTTTAGTTTTCTTTGCTTTTTATTTTTTAATTTTTTTCTGATACCAGGGATTGAACCCAAGGGCACTTAACCACTGAGTCGTATACACAGCCCTTTTTTGTATTTTTATTTAGAGACAGGGTCTCACTAAGTTGCTGAGGGCCTTGTTAAGTAGCTAAGGCTGGCTTTGAACCTGCTATCCTCCTGCCTCAGCTTCCCAAACCAGTGGAATTACAGGCTTGTGCCACTACACCTGGCTGCTTTTCAATTTTTAATCTGTTTGATGTAACTATCACTCTGTTGTATAGTTCTTTGTTTTGATAGATGCATGGATCATATGACTTCTGCCACAATCAAGACACAGAACTCTTCCATCACCCCCCAAAATGATCTTGTTATGTCACTTTGAATTCAATCCTTGTAGTTCCCAGTGTAGGTAGCCTGTGAGTTTTTCTTATTAAATTTAGCATAATTCATTTAAGATTCACCCATATTAACACACATAATAATAATCTTTTCTTTTTACTGCTGAGTAGTATTTACTCATAATGGATAAAAATTCATTTGTATATCCATCCCCAATTGAAGGGCTTTTCAATTGTTTTCACTTTTATCAGTTATGTATAAAGACTGTCTAAACATGTACAGATTTTCACATGGACATACATTTTTATTTCTTTGGGATCAGTAGTTAAAATATATTGCTGGATCATTAGGGTAAAAGTATTATTAATTCAATAGGAAATTGCCAAACAGCTAGAGTGCCATTTTGCTTTTGTACTAGCAATTTATTAATGTCCCAGTTACTTCGCTTCCTCCCCAGTTCTTGGTGATGTCAGGATTTGGATTCTCCTCTCCTGCTCTCCCCTAATTTTCTTTCCTCTGTCTTCTCTTCCACTTTCAGGTTTCACTATTGGGAATCCTTTTAATTGGCTCTGGCACTCCTTTGAAATACATGTTATCAAGGTGCTTTCTAAATAACTTCCTTACTTTCTGGCACTTTAATATGTTTCAGCCTCATTTTATATATTTCCTGTCCCAATTCTAGACTCTTGCCCATTTTAAATTGGTCTTTTTATTTTCCTGTTTTTGAGTTTTAACAGTGCTTTTTTTTCCTTTGATAATGTCTTTATCAGAGAAAGAATTTTAATTTTGATGTATCCTTTGTTCGTGGGTCATGCCATCAGTGTTCTAAGAACTCCTTGCTCACTCAATATCACAAATATTTTCTCAACTTTTTTGTAAAAACATTATGATAGTAATTCTACATATTTAAGTATATAATTTACCAAGATATTTTTAAATTTCTATATTGTAAGGTGTAGATCAACGTTTCTTTTGTATACATGGATATTCAATCATTCCAGCATCATATCCTTAGCAGATTTTTCCTTGTTGAATCATATTTAAAACCTTTTCAAAAATTAGCCATATGTGTTTGAGTCTATTTCAGAGTTCTCTATTTTGTACCATTGATCAGCGTGTTTTATTTTTCATCTTTATCACTACACTGTCTTAAATACTGCAGTAAGTATTGAAGGTATTTGTGTGAGTGTTCTAGGTTTTATTTCTTTTTTAAATTCAAAATGTATCGGCTACTCTAATTTCTTGTCTTTATTTGTAAATCGTACAATCAGTTTTTTAATATCATTAAATATCCTTTTAGGATTATGATTTGAAATATGTTTAATTTATAGGTAATTGCATGGAATTTGACATTTTTAACAAAATTTTCTTTCCCTCCATGAAACTAGTATATATTTTTCTCCAACTTATTTATTTATTTCCATTTCTTTTACTTTTTAACCTGAAGGCTCATTGCCTGGAATCAATCCAGCATTAGCTTTCATCTTATTAGTACTGTAGAATTAGGTGCTAGAATAGCCCTGATAATCTTCATTGCTGATATTGTCCATGTAGTAATTACCTGCTTTTTTAATTTTATGAACATATTTTGCCTTCCATGTCCTCTAAGTGTTATATACTAGTTTTGGGGGAAAAGATTTATTTTTGCCTTCTCAGTCAATGTTTAATATGGAGACTTGTCCAGAAACTTCCTTTAAGAAGTCTATAAGTATTGGACGTATTTATTTTTTTCAATATTTCATAGGCAAAAGCTATATGTCACAAATAATTAATACTGAATAAAAGCTTGAGGATTAGATGTGTTTCTAAGGTTCGGTATTTTATCATTGATATGTATGGTTCATTTACAGGTATACTCCTCCAACTGCTTTTCATGGGTTGTAGGTTTTTATGATGATGATAGAGGGTGGTGAAGAATAATAAAACAGGGAAGTATTTTGCAATGTCACTGGAGTCTAAACTTTTGGCAAAAAGAAATTAACTAACTTGAGTTAGATATCAGACATGCATTGCTTTCAAAGCTAGTCATTGTAGGGCTGGGAGTTTTATAAACATTATTATACCACCTGAGATTTTTGTACAAAGATATCTTTTATATGTTATCTTAAAACCTCAGTGAGTTAAGCTATAAATGAAGGAGGACAAGTAATTGTAATGATAGCTACTAGTAAAGCCCAGAATCTTCTGACATCAAAGAACTCAATTTCTAACACAATTCTGTGTGAGTGAGGATATGAATCATGGATATGTTAATGTTCTTTCCCATAGTCACACAAAAAACATAAAGCTAGATCTTATCTTTCCATCTTCTTTCACTATAATAACTACTTATTGTATTTTCATTTAAAAATAAATAGTCTTGAAGATTCAAGACCCACAATGATCATGAAAGACATAGAACAAACTAAACATCTACTCATTTATGTAGCAGTGTCTCACACAGTAATAATATTTAACTGAACTTCTGGTATGTATCAGGAACAGTTTTAGGCCCTGGAAGAGCTAATTTCCTGCTGTTATATGGCATGAAATCTGATAAGAAACACAGAGCACAAACGCAGTAATTAATTAAGCACCCTCTGTATCAGATAAAGACAAATCCTATGGAAATAGAGAAGGAAAATGTGGAAGGGAGATAGTAAGTTTTAGAGATATATTTTTAAAATTAGGTGGCCAATAGAAGGTGATATTTAAATGAATTACTGAGAAGACAAAGGAGTAAGCAGTTTGGAAGTGTAGAGAAAGGAATTTGTAGACTGAGAGAGAAGCCAGCTGAAATTTGTGTGGTCCCCATATACCTGTTTTGTTGAAGGACTAACAAGAAGGTTCTTTGTGCTTGAATAAAGGGAGTGAGAATGAGCACAGTGAGGAAGAGTTGGAGGAGGTGTCATAGGAATAGGGGTGATGAACTCATTTATATGACTTTTTTTGGGCATTGTAAGGAGTTTGTGTTTCTCTGCGAATGAATAGAGAAGATAGATATGAACAAAGTGCAAACCTAGTTTTTAAATTGATTCTTAGATTTTTGGCTGAAAGTCAAGTGGGAGAAAGAAACTTTGATCAAATAATCGTGAAAATGAATATAAAAGCAAAAGTTATAGAGGCTAAAATGAGAACCACTCAAGTGGATCAGAGTTAGTTATCAAATAAAAACTGATATTTGTTCTTGGATATAAGAGATCAGTAGATGTTAACTTGCTAAACAATATAATGTTAATAGTGATGTTTTATTGAGTGTTGCCTTCTAAGCAGCTGTGTTTTTAGTACTTATCACTGATGAGCTCATTTTATCTTCACAGTAATGCAATAAGTGACACATGGTTTTTATATTTTGTAGGTGAGGGAGCTGAGGAACATAGAGATCAAGTAATTTGCTTATTTACTATTTAGTAAATAAGAAAAAAAGGAAAGGAAACCAAGAAAACCTATCACAGCAATGCTACTTACAATGATCTTACATGAAAACAAAAACAAAAACAAACTTCCTGGATCTTGACCTATGAAATTCCCTTACCACTCTTGTCTATCAGCTCTAGCTGTCATATTTCAATGCTTGCCTCTAATTTTCTCCACTCTGTATCCTTTTCTCACCTTTCCTGCCATTGTAGATGATTTTTATGAAATTCTGAAGAAAGGATGATCATTCAGTGATCTCTATTTGGTAAATAATTGCTCATTATTATGTGGCATCTTTTCCAATTGAGAAGAGTTTTCAATAAATTGTTTATGTAATTTCATGTTTTTTGAACTTTAATTTTGGAAATTGATTATAAGTCCATAGAGGTTTGAGCAAAGTAAAATGCAAATGAGATGATTGCTTATTTATGGGCACGAAGTCCTGCAATAATATACACCAGACATAGAACAAAACAGAAAGGGATCCAGGAGTAAGAAGAAATCTCTCGAAAATCACTAGTGATCTACACCTTTGTTTTTTTACAAATCTATTGACTTTTAAGCCTAGGTTAATACCCAATAAAAACTATTATTTATTAACACTGCTTTATAGTATTCAAAGTAGCATAGGAGACAGCTAAAGAGTAAGTAGATAACTGAGTACCAAATAAGCATGAAACTCCAATAGGAGATGTTTGGGTGCAAGAACAACCTGAGATCTAAGACAAGAGGTGAAATATTTAGTGCAAAATGGAAGATGAACACAAAACAATTAAAAGAGAAAATGCCAGCCAAGTTGCTTTCTGCCATTACTCCTTCAGTTCTCTGTGGTGCTTGTGAGGCAGAGCTTTCCTATGGACAGGTTATCCATAACACCTGGAAAATGTAAACTGCACAGGACAAAAGGATAATTTCTGTCCTTCTTCACTCTTAGATTACTAGCCAACTGGATGTTATTAAGTCTCACAGGAGAGTTCACTGCTTCTGCCCTGGGCCTGCTCTCAGCTTCACTAGGACTCTATCTAATGCATCTCTTCTTTTGGGGTCAAAATTTTCTGTTGTTTAAAATGAATGAATTGAACCTACTGTTTCTAATACTCTGTACTTTATGTCCTTCCCTATCTTATGTACAAGTAGCATTCTGTGCAGAAGTTGAATTTTTCTTTTTCCTTCCTCTTGAAGAAGTGTAAATTTACTTGTGCCCTGCCACAGTTCAGCTGCAGCAAAATAACCCGGGGGTGACCAGCAACTTGTGTACATTGATACAGCAGGAGTGGGAGCCGTTTATTGTAGGACAGGAGCGGTATATATACATTCCACACAGGTTATCTTAATTAACATAAACTAGATACAGCAGTCAACCAATCAGCAATCTCCACACTTAATGGCTCCCTGGTGCCACCTCACAAACCACTCCCTCTGGCAAAATGCCAGGCGCCATCTTGGCTTGTTTACAGACCTTAACAGTGCCCATCTGTGATGCAGCACTGCTCTATGGCAAGTCCTCCTGCGGTCAAATGTGCTGCGTGGAAGGTGGCTATTTCTGAGGTTTAGTGTTAAGATGTTATAATCCCAAATACGACAAACTTCAAGTAACACACCAATAATACAGGGATTATTTCACTCTCTTAATAGTTTATAATTCTTGGCCTGACAATTTCTTTTGTCAGTTTTGAGATTTTAATTCATCTGAAGTTGATTTGCTTTTCAAATTGATAAGATATAGACGTTTTATTTGAATCATTTTCTTTCTTGAAAATAAAATAATGGTATTTCTAAGAGTTGGTGGAATCTTTGGTCTGGTGGAATATAATAACATATTGACAATTGGCTTTGAAATGTGGTGTCCAGTAGTGCAAATATTTGTCCCCTCCAATTCTATGTCCTGGGATTAATAAGAATATGCTGTTTCCAAGAATGGCAAGTTTTCGTTTGGAGCCTGGCTACATTTGAAAATGAGTTTCACAGTCCAGCCAAGTTTGCCATGTTTTCTACCAAAGGATAATTAAATGGCTTCACTTTTAAGATTGTTTTTGCATTGTTTCTAGATGAAAACTGCCCCTGCATACCACTCATCCCCATGTTTTTAATTCATAAAAATGCTATTTGTACAAAGAGAGCAAAGGCCCAAGGGCTTCTAAATGAGGCTGTTAATAGGAGTTGTCAATTAACTTCAATGCATTGAATGAAATATATTATGTGCTTAATGATCTTTAATGCTCTCAGCTCAATCATAACAAAGAATCCAACATGTAGATTTGTAGCAGCTGGTGGTCCCTATTTTTATCTTCTTTTGAAAGTAGAACTTTCATTTAATAAAAGCTGCTGAAACAAAGGTCTTCATGCCCTGTGTGTATTCCTGAAGTTTCTGGAAAGAAATAAACACGTGGAAGACAACATTTTTCAATGTTTTACTACATATTTGGTGGAAAGCAGAGAATAGGTTAGGTTCCAGCAAGTGATGGGAGAGAGTAACATGATGTGATGTTGGAAGTTTCTGGCTTTAGCATTGGTTTCTGTGGCAACTGACTTTCCTATAGTTACAGCAGAATGTGAGCAATATAGGAAAACACCTATAGAAAAGATACCTGCACATAGACTTAAAAACTGTGAACTATGATTGTGCCAAATATTAGAGAGCTAATAGAAAGTGAGGGAAATAATAGAATATTATACAAGAAACAAATATGAGAGATACAAAATTCCCTGAAATAGACTAAAAGATAGTTGTGCAGTTAGTATGAAAAAGATAGTTACTCTTTAGAGAGTCCTGAGCCAGTTTCTTATTTATTTGTAAACCAAAATTTAGATCTTTTATTTTAGAATGTACTAGTATGAGTGTCACATGTCTAATGCAGTTAAATGTCAAAAGTAAAAAATAAAAATAAAACATCTGTTGAATAGTGCACATATTTGATCGTCAAATATAGGAGGCCTTTGTCAATATTAAAAAGATTTATCAATTGAGTTGTATAAGATATTGTGTGGCAATTTTCAGCAGGGCTTCTAGTTCAGGATAATAAATGAGTAGATATTTCTCTCCTTTACTTCAAAATTACCTCTGAAAGAAAAAAAAATAAAAGATAAGTCATTCATATCTGTATCAAGAATGGGAAGTGAGAACATCAGTGGATTAGAGATTTGACAAGTTTCTGAAAGGTGGAGAGTGGATTAAATCATGGTAGGCAATCTGGAATGACCACAATCCAGCCTGGCTGCTGAAGGCTATTGTACAAGTAAGAACTGGCAAAGCCACCAGGTAACCACAGACCAGAATTCACAAATTGACAGATTATGAAAAAAAAAAAAAAGAGGAGGAGGAGGAGGAGGACGAGGAGGAGGAGGAGGGAATAAACTGCTTAGAGAAATTCTGGTGCCATAGGAAAGCTTTCCTTATTTTGCTTTTAGAGTAAGAAGTGGGAGAGTTGAAGAGGCCAAACCTGTGTTTTCTACACTCAAACAACCTATCCTGAAACCTGGCAATATGATAGACCCAATCCGCAATTGACAGAAATTATACTGCTCAGATAAAGATGACTGACAAATGAACTAGGACTTCTCAGATGACAAAGAAGACCATCTTCCTGCTCCTAATTCATACATATGGATAGGCAGACATGTTAGGACACTACATTGTTAGAGTAACAGAATACATATATCCCTTTTAAAACAACATTGGATTTTGACAATTACTAAATAAATAACAACAATGAACAAGATAAACATATTCTGTTATGCGTAAGACTAGGAAATATAATGAATTACAGTGTATGAAGATTGAAATATAGGATGAAGTGGAATCTAGCATAAAAACTTGAAACAAATGAAAACAGAACAGAACTCCTCAGAAGGAAATAGGAATAAATGTTCCAATTCAAGCACATGCAACTGCAAAGCTTCAGGTGGAGAATATCAGGTGCTTCATGTATGAAGATGTGAGAAAAAAAACCACAATAGTGTTACCTTAGATTAGGAGGAGAGAAGTGATGGGAGGGGAGGGGAGGGGATGAGAGGATAGGAAGGATAGTAGAATGAAATAGCCATTATTATTACTGTGTGTATATATGTGACTGCATGACCAATATGATTCTACAACCTGCACAGTCAGAAAAATGAGAAATTATATGCCATCTGATTCAAATGTATGATATGTCAAGGTCATTGTACTGTCATGTGTAACTAATTAAAACAAATAAAAAATTAAAAAAAAGAGAATATCAGGTGCTTAATGTTGAAGTGAGGGGTAGGGTTAGATCAGGATAATTTAAGGTCTTCTTTATATTGTCATATCTCATTTGTTAAAATGAATTCTCTTTCACAGCCCAATTAGTATTTAAGTCCTAAAAAAAAGAGTGGATATGCCTAGCTTGAGAAGAAGAAAAATCATGTACTACAACTGTATAGAAAAATTTACAGACTGAAAAATATTTTTTTTTCCTCTGGTGATGGCATATCAGTTTGGTATAGAACATTTTCTTTATACATAAATAAAAAAGGACAAAGTGAAATCTAATTAAAGAGACATTGGTAAATTTCCCAGATTTTTAGTTGAAAACCTCTGAAGATGATGCTATAGTATGAATGGGTGTCCTACAAAATTCTTGTTGAATCCTAATCTCCATGGGGTTTTGAGAGGTAGACGTTTTGGTAAGTGATTTAGATATTTCTCAAAAATGGGATCAATGCCTTTAAAGTAGATTGAAGCACATTTGGTGTGCTGCTTCTGCCACATGAAGGCACAAAAGCAAGTTGCCATGTCTGAAACTTTTATTAGACACCAAATCTACTGGGGCTATGATGTTGGACCTCCTAGATGCCAGAAACAAAAGCAATTAGTTTCTCTTATTTACAAATCATCCAATCTAAATTATCTTGTTATAGCAGCCTGAATAGACTAACACCAAAAAAAAAATGAAGGGAAACCTGATTTTATTTTATTTGCCCTAAACCTCAGCCTAAAGCCCAGATACATATCATCTGAGGTTTTGAGATGTACTGTGGCAACTGGCCCTACATCACTGTCTGACAAAATCTGAGGCTAACTCCTTTTGTAGCAGGGAAATATCATAAAGAACTTCAAATTAATTATTTGCTTTATTTCAAATCAGATCAGTTATCCATTACAAATCCATAATTATGTTCTCTTTGAGGACTGTGAAAATACTACCTAAAATTACAACACTTTCCTCCAGATTTGCTTTATTTTTCTACTTAGACCTCGCTGATAGCACATCATACACTTTCATTTTTAGATTGTTTTCTGTCTCTCTCACTACAGTGTACACACT
Source organism: Ictidomys tridecemlineatus (assembly GCF_052094955.1). Lineage (NCBI taxonomy): Eukaryota > Metazoa > Chordata > Mammalia > Rodentia > Sciuridae > Ictidomys > Ictidomys tridecemlineatus. Next base: position 11,809,609 of record NC_135488.1, on the reverse strand, counting down.
GAGAAAGCAGGGGTGGTTTGTTTGTTATGTATCCCCCAAATCTAGGTCAGTGCCTGGCCTGGAATTATTTGCCAAAAAAAAAAAATATCCATTGCCATTCATATGATATGCCATTCATATGGTTACAGGACTTGAGAGAAATACATCAACAGTCTAATAGTGATTACATCTTAGTGGGAGACTGTAATTTTGTTTCCAGAGGGTTTTTTCTTTTTTTTTAAATTTCCATGTATTCTATCATTGCCACATATTATTTCTGAAAGTGTCTTATATATTATATTGTTGAAAGCCACTAAAATAGAAAATATCAAGTTTATTTCCCCTTACAATTTCAATGTTCAAACTCAGAAATAAATTACAAAAAATTACATGTGATCTTTTAGTACAGTCATGCTGGTATAATCACATAATCTCCTGTGTTCTCCATTTTGACACACTATAAGCTGGCCAGGTTATACGACTGTGGTGATGGCATAGAGCCAGGTTAGCCAGACTGCAAATTACTCCCACCAGCCTGTTTATACAGTCCAGGATTCTATTATGTTGCACAATGCCTCAAAAATACAGACACTGTTAAGACAGAAAGAGGCTTTGTTCCTGACATCTAGTTCATGGGCTCCTACTAGTTCTAACATCCAATTTCCATTTTTCTCCATAGGCATTGAGTATTGTAAAATATTTAATTGAATTGAAAATAAAACCTGTAATTAATAACCAGTGATTAATCATATTTAATGTCTTACCAATAGATGGCTTCTGTAACTTCATTGAATGGCTATAATTATAGCATACGATAGAAGAACATAAAGTTGGGAGTGGACCAAAACGTTGGAATAGAGAAATTCAATTTCCTGTTTGCTCCAAGGCAGGAAAACAAGAAAGCAGATAGGCAGCTTCTCAGCAAGGAAATCACGAATCCTGATATTCCCATTAATGGGCAAATGCACAAGTTTCTTCTGAGTGTTAAGGAGACCATATCCTGTCACTTATGGAATGTTATCTCTTCCAGCAGTGGAAAAGATAAGAATGTGTTGCAAAGAGGGTCTGGGCAATGCCCCCAGTGTGGAAAATAGTAGGAGCAAGAACCTAAGCCCTTGGAGCAATGATGGGGTAGAGATGGCAGCAGTCAAGGAATCCACAGAGCAGACTAATACTAGCAGATAGTATTGAGAGAGGAAATTCTCCACCTGAGGAGTCTGACCAGGCAGTAGCATGGCCACAGGAGAGGGAGACACCATTTATGGCAGGAGAGGAGGAATCTTCAGAAAAGTGGGTCTGAACATGTAGAATCTGTGGGTGAATGTGGGAGACCAACCTTGCGCGTGACTGAGTCACACTCCCCGGATGGGTGCTGAGGTGCTCAGCAGCAAAAATGTGGCAGAGCTTTCACCACACTTCTTGGGTTCCAGGGCCAGTGTCTCCTGCAGGGGTGTGTCTTGCTACAGCCCATGGGTGAAGCTATGCTCACCTGTTCCTTTGTAATATAACCCCTTGCCCTGTTTAGGATAGAATCTTCCATGGAAGTGCCTTGTGTGTGTCCCCTTCTCTTACTGTGCCCTTGGGTGTGGCCTACCCAGGTGTCAGTCAACTTGCTGACAGTGGACATCATGAAGATAGACTCAGCCCCCTGAAACCTGACCCTTTGCCTCATTTGAATAGCTTCTCCTAAATAAAGAGGGTCAGCATGTGCGCTCACTCTCTCTCTTTCTGCGAATCCTTAAGGTCAGAGAAGCCATCACAATGACCCCAAAGAAAAAAATATTTGTGTCTCTTGTGTGGTTATTTTTTGCAGCCCAATTACTCCAGTTTAACTGGAGTGACCCCTGAGCCTTTTAGTCGCCAGAACAAAAACTCGGCCGGTGAATGTCCCAATTCTGCAGCTTCAGTGGGAGTTACTGGGGTGAAGGTTTCGGATGAAGGTCTCTCAGGTCTCACCTGTAAAGATCAGAGGGGCTAAACTGCAATGCACATTGGGGACCAGACATGGAACACCAGGTGTGCAGCTTTCAGATTCCCTTTACCACTTTATGGAACAAATTTTGTGGGTCATTGAATTCATGATGGCATCTTCACTTAAGAATTATGATGGCCCAGTCACTGAGCCAGCATAGAAGACTCAGTATCCTCCCCCTTGAGCTCCCTTGCTTCCCAATACTGTATCCCCAATCCACCTTCTCCCACAGCTGCTTTCTGAAGAGGAAGTTTCATTGGTCATTTCCACCAGGGAAAAGGAATCGTTCTGTACATTCACTATCCAGAACCTGCACTTTCTCTACCCCTGTGCTGATGCAAGTAAGGATGAGGATCTGCTTCCTGCTGGCACAGAAGATTAAATCCATAAAAAAAAATCAACAGAAACTAGTGAAAGCATTTAAGGAGAAATTTACCTGCAATGGTACTGTAATTGAGAATCCAGAATATAGAGAATTAATTCAGCTACTGGGTAAATAGCACAAGAGCAGAGATTGGACCGATCAAGGATGATCAGCTGAAGGTTCATGGGTTTTAAATGTGTGTGGCTCACTGAAGCTTAAGTGAGGATTTCCTTGCAATGAGTACAATTTCTCCTGTCCCTTGTCACAAGTTTAAAGCTCTCACAGCTTGTTTTATGTAACCATTTTGGATCCACTATAAACTTGGGACTAATATAACTCCTTCATGAAATAAACTGAAAAAAAGCTATGCAGTCTAGTCTTGAAGTTTCTCATTTAAACAGACGTCAGGCAGTAGGTGCCTAGCAGTGTCCACCCCGAAACAAAACAATAATATGATGTTTCAGCAAAACCAAGAGCCCCAAGATCACAGGCATCTGTTTCTGGCCAGAAGCTCCTTAGTTCTCCCTGAGCAGAGTCCCCTGCCCTAAGAGTGTCATGACCTGAACAATAAAGAGGATGGAATAATGCAACAACAGCAGCTGTACCACTAGAGGGAATTTTTGGTAGTAAAAAGAGTTCTTAGTGTCTCTAACCTGATCAGGTGGGCAGATTTCAGAGACTACCTTTCTTCCAGTGAGAGGATGCAGCATCTGGCTTTCCACCAAGGTCTTCTTTTGGACTAGACATTTTCTAGCTAAGGGGTGTCCAAAACACAGAATGTGAAGCCAGCTGAATATTGATACTGGCATTGAGAATCAGGTTTGAGTCCCGTTCCCCAAGGTGCTGAGGATTGAACACCCAAGAAACACTGAGGCAATGCAATATGTTTTATTTAAAGGAGAGAGAGAGAGGCAGACAGAGACTCCTCTACAGAGGAGGGCTTCCAAGTTGGTGCCTGAGGGAGTGGGGGTGTCCTGCCCTTTTTATGGATTTCAGATTTTCTTTGTTCTCATGACCCCCTACTCCCGTTATGTTGCCTATGTGACCAGTGACCAAAAGGTGGAGTGACCAACTTCAGGAAGAAAGTCATCCAGGGGTTATTCATTAACAACTTCTTGTAGGGAGGAACAATTCGCTGGAGGCAGGTAACTGGGGCAAAAGTTTGGAGGAGGGGGGAAGTGCTCTAGAGGTATTAGCATTTTATTTCCTTTTGAATCAGTCCCATCTTCCTGACACAATCATTCACTACCTACACTGTCCTTCGCGCCCCCATCCTCAATATCAGTTAATTTTTTTGAGGGGGGTATTGGGGATTGAACCAAGAGCACTCAACCACTGAGCCACATCCCCAGGCCTATTCTGTATTTTATTTAGAGACAGGGTCTCACTGAGTTACTAAGTACTTCACCATTGCTGAAGCTGGCTTTGAACTCAGGATTCTCCTGTCTCAGCCTCCCTCCTGAGCCACTGGGATTACAGGCATGTGCCACCATGCTTGCCATCAGTTAGATTTTTGACAAGGGAACAAATACAAGCTGTTGTTATCAGTCCTGTAACTAGCTATAGAGTTTTCAACTCACCTGCAACTCACTAGCTCACCGGTGCCAAGTGTAGTAATAAACTGGTTCATGGTTTTCTTTTTAATTTCTGGTTTTGATATTATGTAATGTATTTAAAACCTGATATAAATAAAACTTGTTTTAAGGGGAAAAAAACCAAAACTTTATTGACTTGTACAGCTAGATACATTATCTACAAAATTTTTTTAAACACGAGCAATAACTTCCAGATTAATGTTAATGTTTTCATGGGTACTTCCATCTGTGAGGACAGCTCTTGATTCTTATTCTCCTCTCTGCCATCCCACATAGGCTATGAAATTTGGGTTTCCCTTGAGTGAAATGTGCTGGCTGAGAAATATGGCAAAAAAATCACACAACACAGAAATAATTTTGAAAAGTGAGAGTGAGACAGTGCTGCGACCTTAGCGGTCCTGTTTCCACACTGAAGAAGAGAGAGAGAGAGGAGCCCAGTTTGCTTTATTTATACAAGGGGCTTCAAAGGATTTCAATGGAATGTTATTTTGCCAAATAAAGTAGAAGGGGGCAGTCCAAGCCCAACGGGTAATGCCCTAGTCCAAAGCTACAGAGCAATCTCTCTAGTCCAGTGAAGACTGAGATCATCACGTGATTTGCATAATAAACCACAAAATGACTTGCAATGCCAGACCAAAATCTCCTTGGCTCCAAGACCCAGTAGAGGCTATTCAAATAGCCCAGGGGTGGCCCCCTACAAAGGCCATTTGGAAATTAGATGAAGTAAACTTCTCATCCAATTAATAGAATATTGTCATTTAGGCTTCTGACAACCACCCTTTCATTACTCTTCCACATCACATACTGGCAAAGTCTAGAAGATGACACAAGGAGTGAAAAGTGTTTCCATAAAAAAATGCCTATTGCATCTGGGGTCTAGTGGTCCTCCAAGAAAGGGTGAGCTCCCGTCTGATTGATCATTCTACATTTAAGCTTATCAATCAGAAAAACCGTAGCCTTCTAATCGTATGAAATGATTTAGATACATTTGTGCCACGTCTGACCTTAAACAATTCACTCTCAAATGTATTTATACAAAGTGAACCTAAAGGAAGGAAAGATGTAAGAGTAAGGGAGGGAGCGAATGAAGAAGAAAGGAAAGAAAGAATAAAAGCAAAGTCTCTCCAAGTCATTTAAGGCATTTTAACCAAGCTCCTAACATGAAAGTTGTAGAACAAAGCAAATTCCAAAAACACAAATATATCACAGACTAGATGAATATGTCAACAGTTTTAATTTACCTGCATAAAATATATTTCATTGATGAAAATAATAGGGTGCTATTAAAAAGTGAAAATTTTGTATTAAAATGAACAAAGTATTGAAAAGAACTATTATAAAAAAAGTAAACAGAATGAAGTAAGAAAAAGTCGATATATTTCAGTAGGCAATCAAAAAAGATGAGATTGATTTTATGTGAGGAAAAAGTGTAAAAAAATTAATTAAAATAAAAGGCAAATCAGACCAAGGAGCACAACCTACCAGTAAGCATCCTAGTAAAATCAAGGAAAACAAAGGAAAGAAAGATATAATAGAAAGTTTCCTGGAACTGAAGAACTTCAGGTATAAGCTGAAAGAACCACAGTGTTCCTGTTGCTTATTTCCATGAACGAAATAACCCCTTCATTGCAGTTGTTTAGAATACTAAGATAAAGATTCCAAAAGCTTGTAGAGAGTTACAAAAAATATATATGAAAAGAAAGAGAAAAAGAATATATCATTGGGTATTTGAATAGCAAAGTGAAACAAAACGATTAGAAATTCCTCCTGAATTTTGAGAAGAAATTATTTTCAATCTAGAATTTTATGCCTAAATTATCTCTCATGGGAGAGACTAGGAAAAGATATTCAATCTCTTGAAATTTTCAAACATGTTATCTCCCTTTCTTCTGACTACTTCAGGATTGCTTCTGAAAATTGGGGAAGAATTAAACAAGAGGAATACATGAAATCTATGAGACTGGTGATACAACACAGGCTGCGAGGGAGGACAACAGTTAGGATGAGAACAAAGGGCAGTGTAGGATCAACAGATGACAGCAAAGCTATGGAGAGGGTGTCACATAAATAACAACTTTTGTCTGAAGAAATGCATGAATTGAAGTGACAAAAGAGCCCAGAAAACCTGGAATACGGTAACAAAAATAAAATAAATTAAGGCTATACTCAGGGATCCATTGTCATACCCTAAAACTATACCAGGCACAGTACAATTGTAGTATTTTTACAAATCCTCAAGAACATATATTACTTTTAAATATAAATGATTGTAGAATAGAAAGAGGAAGAAATATATTTAATCATTTCATATGGTTAGAAAATCTTGATGGCTATATGAGCTAAATCTAAAAATCATATAAACAAATTTAGATATAAATGCATAGAAAAGACATTTCTAAAAAATTCTTTGCAAACTAAATTTCTACTGTTCTTTATTAAGATGGAATAATTTGGTTTATTCCAGATTCTACTATAGCAATTCATTATATCACATAGTAAAGTTTTTTAAAAAGCCTGATAAGTCCTATCATATAATTAAAGAGTATTAGCAAAGTAATGGGTAAAAATCTAATTTGCTAGAGGAAATAATACTTAATTAGATTCAAAACTCATTATCTAAAATATATATTAACCTGTTAATGTATAAAATCTTTTTTTATTGTTGTTTTATTTTGTGTTTTGGTACTAGGGATTGAACTCAGGGGTACTTAAACACTGAGCCATATCCCCAGCCCTATTTTGTATTGTAATTAGAGACAGGATCTCATTAAGACACATAGCACCTCATTTTGGCTGAGGCTGGCTTTGAACTTTTCATCCTCCTAACTCAGCCTCCTGAGCCACCAGGATTACAGGTGTGCACCATTGTGCCGGGGCCCTTATGAATAAAAATCTTAATTTTATGCAGGAAGAAAGAATATTCTGCAAGAATCAAAAATGACTATAAAAAATTCAACACTAATTTTTTAAAAACTTGAATTAAACTAAGAATGGGAGGAAATATCTCTAATATACTAAAAACTATTTAAATATTATCTCATTCCAAAAGTGTAGTGGGTTTGTAACCTTTTATGATAGAAAACAAAATATAGTTAGAAATAACTTCATCATTATTATTTAATTTGAAATTTATTATGCAATGTTAAAAAATTTAAAACTGGAAAAATTGTGAACATAAAATATTATATCTTGTAAATTAAATATTATGGTTATTTGTATAGAAAGCACATGATAATACAGAGCAAACAATAACTATAAAATTCACAAATATAGTGGAAACATTTTAACAAGTCTTTTTAGTAATTTTTAAAAAGAAATGTTATGTACTTGTAGTTTAAGAATTATACTAGTCAGGATTGAGCAAATATGAATTTGCAATGACCTTATGGTGAAAATGTCAAAGTGCTATTAAAGGGCGTGGAAGAAAAGTCATATAATTATGAGATATATCCACATGTATACAAAGTCTTGCTATTACACTGATGTTATTTGCCCAAAAGTAAACCTAAAAAATTCAGTGTTATTTCAATCACAGAGCTAATTAGACTAGAAATCTAATTCTTAAAGTAATTTGGAAAAATTAGTGACCAATCCAAAGTGAACAAAAATTTAGGGAAATGGGAACTTATAGAGACTGTTGATAGTTTAAGTTGGTATAGTTACTTTGCAGAAGAGATTTGTAAGATCAAGTCAATTTGCAGATGAACATAAGTATCACCTGAGATTATAACATAGCCTTTTTACATGCCTAAGAAGTCTATGATCTAATTACAAAATTGTTTATATGAAAAAACTGCTGATCAATATAAATGTCCATCAGCAGAAGGAGATATATATATATATATATATATATATATATATATATATATATATATTTTATATATCTATATATATAAAATCTATTATGGTATATTCATAAGGTATAAACCAGAGAGCAAAAGAGAAATACCTCATATGGGAATGAATAGGCAAGATCCAGAATGATATATAAAGCATGATAGATTTAATATCATGCAAAACAACAATAAATATTGTTTATAGATATGTAAAAATGTAACACACTATGAAAACATTTACTGCAAAGACACATATCACTTTTATAATGGTGGTTATCTCTAGGAGAAAAAGTACACTGGGACGGAAAGGAATATAAAATGTTTTTTATCAGTCACGTTTGACTTCAAAATAGTTTTGAAAGAATTTGTTAAATATAAGAATTGATTATATATGTTTATTATAATACTCTATTATTTTATGAATATGAGAAACTTTTAATTAAAATTTATCCAAAGATATACTTGAGTTATTATTTTTCTAGTTTTGTACGTTAAACTATTTAAAACACAGTGCTCTTTGGGTTGCATGAAAATCCTTTTGTAAATTAGGCTTTATACAAAAAGTAGCTAAACATTAACAGATGGGGAGGAGTTGAACATTAGGTCTATAATGACTGCAATTAAAGAGAGGGCTTTAAGATATTTTATAGGTAGTGCATTCTCTGTAATGCAAGGAAAAAATAATAGACAGATGTCTCATTAGCTAATGCACCTCGTATATTTTTCTTCTGTAATTTTTGACAGCATCACCCAGCATCCCAAATAAGCATAAGAGTGAGTTTGGTTGTGAAATGAAACAAAATATAGAGGATTTGCCATGGCTATCTTTCAATCTGGACAGATGACATTCATTCACCGGAAAATATATTGGGCTTGGTTAAAATTGCATGGTGATTTAAATAGGGTTGGCATGTCTCCAGGGCCCCTGGAGGGTTGTCTTTAGCTTTTGAATTTCCTAGAGGTGTTCCTTGGACTGGTGTGACTTGGTTTATCTCTATTCATACCATTCTCATTTTTTTACATAATCCCATGTATATCAAGAATTTTCTAATTAGAATATAATAGCAGCTATTTAGTTTCAAATCTCCAGGAAAGTGTCATCTTGTCAGGGATTTTTAATGTGCATCGATAACTAAATAAAATGGATGTTCTGGGCCAAATAACATGAAGGAGGTGAATTTATTGCTGTTAGTGAGAACTTTGACATCAAGAAATAATTTTCTGCTTATAGTCTATATACTTCTCAGGCTCTATAGTGCTGAGTTGATCTTGTTGCCCTTGCCTATTCTGAACTTTCAGAGATATAAATCATCTCTATTTTAGATTCAAAAGTTTTATACTTTTTCTTTTCATCAGGGATATTGGAGTTGAAATTAGTTTCATTAGAATTTCTCCAACAGTGCTTGATGAAAAAGCATTATCAGTCTTTCCATATTATTAGTGTATTCGAAATGAAACATTTTGAGGAATTGAAATGAATGATGGATGTATATACAGTATTGGCTAAAACAGTTGCTGGAAATGGCGTTGCCACATGCCTGAGAAACAGGAAAATCCAATACCTTTGATCATATGTTAAATGCACACATACAGTAAGTAAATAAGAGATAAATAAGTAACTGTGACTTTAAAAGTAGTGATAAAGTTTGGTTATTTTCATTAGCCAATGAGTCCATCAAGCAGGAATACTTTAAATCTGGTATAGTAAATTTCTATGTATATATTTTTGAGAAAGTAAAGTGATATTTGCAACTCAAATGTGTATGGAAAGCAATGGTAATGAAAAAAGCATGAACCTTACAGTTAGGAAAATTATGGTGACTTTTTGGCTTAGGTGTCACTATTCTATTTCTGTTGAGTTTTGTCCACTGTTAATTGTACAATGATATTTTAGTGATTGTCGTGAGGATTTCATTGTCTGGTCTGCATTCAATTATCTCTAATTTTGCCAGGCACATAGTAGGGGACTCAAAACTATTTTTGAAACAATGGTATTCATATACACAAACATTCATGAATGCATGAATAAGTAAAAAGGGTATGGTCTTGCACAAAAGTGGTTAATAAGTATTTGTTACACTTCTTCTATTCCCTCTGCCTTCAGGATAGTTACGATCATTAAACAAGTGAACATATATATATTTAAATCTTAAAGAGCTACTGAAAAAAAGTGTCAGCTTTCTTTCAATATCGTTGCACACACGCCCGCATAAACATGTCTTTATCTAGCAGTCTATAAATGCATACTTGCTTCTAAATTATTGTACAACAAAATACTTAACCACTTAGCATGGCAAAGACAAATGTGTAGTAGGTTAACAGCAAGTTGGATATCTGGCTATTATTTAATATATCTAAAATTAAACTATTCATTATACTTTCCATCCTCTCTGAGTCCCAGAGTATGTCCAATATATGAGATATAATTCAGCATTCAATTCTAGACGCTTATAAAATTCTTTTGTCTAGGTACATCTGTCACCTCCAACTTTCTGATACCTTACAGTTCTCTGATAGTAGAGCTATAACTTCTCTTATGCTATAGCACAAAGCTAAATATGTCTATCAAATTATATTAGTTAGAATGATGTGAAATTAATATTCCCTGGTATGTCCTTTCTTGTTACCAAGTGAACAATACTTTTACCTGTTATCATTACTATCATCATGCAAATATTCAGGGAAATCAAAATAACCTAGCTATTTATGAAAGACATACCTGAAACAAAAATAGTGACAAAAACTTGAAAAAAAAGATATAATTCACTATGCAAAAAATAACAAAATACAGTGGAAAAGCTATGAATATGACATAAAAGAAAAGTTTAAAAGAATTTAGTGAAATGAACAAAAAATTTTTTATTGATAAAAGATGAATTCTGCTGGGTACGGTGGTACATGCCTATAATACCAGCAGGTCCCCAGACTGAGGAAGAAGGATTGTGAGTTCAAGACCAACCTCATCAACAGTGAGGCACTAAGCAACTCAGTGGGACCCTGTCCCTAAATAAATACAAAATAGGGCTGGAGATGTGGCTTAGTGATTAAGTGCCCCTGAGTTCAATCCCTGGTACCCTGACCCCCCCCCCAAAAAAAAGAGATAAACTCCATTGGAGAGGTATATCAGTTAAGAACTTTTAAGAACTTAAGAAATACAAAGAAAATATATATGATCACAGAAATTTACTCAGAAAATAAAAGAACAATATACAGACACATAGGTACATTTAGATATGAATCTTGTATGTATTTGGGTAAGATCAGACTCATTTCTCTGAAACTTCAAATAGTACTGATGGACCAAAAAGTTTCAGAATACTAATGCAATTAGGTTAGAGTCAGTGGTTCAGAAAGACATAATGATATTCAGCTTCCTCCTGGGGTTCACAGGCTTCAATTCTTGCTACTCATGCTTAACCTTCTGTTGTGGCTGGAGACTTGAGATAAAGCCTGTGTGAGTAGACCAAGCTTACCTGGTCACACAGGTTAGAGACCCTGACCATTCAGCTGCTGGCAGACCAGGCCCATTCTGTGCAGTCTGCATGACTGCATAATGATTAGTAATCACTCATTCTCGTCATGTAACTGATAAAAATTACATCAGATGAGTTAGGGTAGAAATTATAACAAAGCCTATAGATAACATAAAGTATAGGATATGCCTTTTATTCTTAAGTGTGGGATTTATGAAGAAGCTTGGGATTCCCAAGCATCACATGCCCAGCAGGCTACCAAAGATTTGCTACCCTAAATTTATATGCTCACAGATATCTGAATAGAAAAGATAAACAAAATAAAATATGTAAGGTACAGCTATGTCCCACATACCATTGAAGATATCTTTTATGGAATAGCTGGATCTATGAGTGTGTTAGACACTGCTAACATTTTTGGAGAAGGCACGGTAAAACTGCATCCATTCATTGCTGAAGGCCAATGGAGATTAACATCTTTAAAAAGATGCTCTACATCTTTTTAAAGTTTAATAATGTATCACAGCTGGAGGCCACAATGTTTTTTTTTCATTGATTTAATATACTTTGTTAAAAATAATTTAAATGAAAATCAATTATTTTGACAGAATATTAAAACATGTTAGGAAGTACAGTAAAGATATTAAATTAGTTAGACCTTTTCATTCTGCAAATCTCTAAAATTAGTGAGATAAACAAATTTTTAAAAATCTTATTTATGAAATGAAGAAACATTTCAGAGTATAGTACTTTCTTTCGGGTACTTAAAAGACAGTAACCAAGAAACTGTTGTAATTATGGTTGCCCATTAATATGGGCCTTGAGACTGTGAACATTCTTTGTGAAGAATATGGGCTTTGAGACTGCCAACATTACTTCTGTGAAAGGGAAGAAAAACCCTGGGAATTATGTTTTTGTATGATTCTGGATTTTTTGATCTCATGCATATGATTTGCATTCTTGCTAGAAAAACAACAAAATAAAACAAAAAAAAAAAGAAAACAATGAGAAGGAAAAAGACCCTCAAGTTCATCTTACCACTGTTGCTGGATTCTCATCCCTAGAACCTCTGTGGTCTTCTAATGCTCAGCAAGTGTCCATAAGTGTGTACTTATGGGTATTTGAATTCAACAGAACAGTCCATTTATAAGAAAACACCCACATGCATGACCCACTGTACATACGCACACTCACAAATACACATGACATCCCAATAACTGCCCAAACACAGGATTTACTTGATACAATCTCTTTAAAAAAATCAATATAGCCAAAATTGAATTTAACAGGTTGTAATAAAATTAATCACACTAGAATAAGTAATACTGGGATTTTAAAAATACTAGCAACAAAAGTAGAATATTTGAAGAGAAAGTAGAAAGAGAATCCTCAGTATTCCAACCTAAAGGATCTAGCCAAAAGAAACAATTTGGAGAATTTATAGTCTTGAAAACATCCATTAGGGAATTCGACACTGCCCATCCCCATTCCACCCTTAAAAGGTGACTAGAGATAAACATAGTGTGTGTGTGTGTGTGTGTGTGTGTGTGTGTGTGTGTGTGTGTGTGTGTGTAAGAAGAGAGAGGGATAATCATCCCTCACTATCTATGGAGGATCATTCCATAACCTCTTCTGGATACCAAAAGTCACAGATGCTTTAGTCTCTTATATAAAATGGCTCAGTATTTGCATATAACCTATAAACATTCTCCTGTATTATTTATCTTACCTAATACAATGTAAATGATAAGTTGTTGTACTTAATCATTAGTAAATATAGTTACATAGTAGTTATATTCCTTTGGGAATAAAGACAGGGAAGTTTATGTGCTCAGTACAGATGTGATTGTTTTCCTTAATATATTGGTTTTGTAGATATATAACTCAGATATGGAGGGCAGACTATATATGAAAACCACAGCAGAATTAAAGAATTAAGACAGAAGCAGAAAATAAGACTTTCTTACAGTTATGCTATGAATTGAACACATTTTATAAACTTTTCATTCCACTGTAAACATTAAAACATTGTATACTGAATGTTTTAAATTAAAAAAAAGGTTTAAAATGCAAGAAAAAATGAATTTCCAGTGATTAAAGTAAAAAAAAATCACCATGTTAAACTATGATTGGAACCTGAAGCTACATAAAATAAGAAATAAACATAGCAGCCTGGTTCTCAACATATGTGTACAATATGGGCAGCCTGTGTATTGCAGCCTGTGTATTGCAAGAGGTAAAATTGGATCCACTGAAGAAAGTTTGCAATTGCCTATTCATGGATAGAACTAAAATAATTTTAGATCTTATCATCTCCCATATCCACTCCCACTCCTACTCAAACTATAAATCAAGTTAAAAGAAAAGCCACAGATTGGAAGATTGTTATGATTATTGTAATTGTAATATTATCATTGTATAGGTTATAAAAAGGTACTTATAATCAATGAAAATAAGGTTAAAAGTGATTAAAAATAATAGTTCAAGAATATAAATAAAACATTCACAGAAGAGGAAATCCGGCTGTGTTTCTATTTACCTTCTCAGGTTCAGGGAAATGGAAATTGCTGAATAATGACATGCCATTTCCAGCTATCATACTTTTAAATTGGCTATATAATCTTTTAGTGTTAACTAGGATGTGAGGAAGTAAACATTCTCATGACCTGCTAAGAGCTGTGTTTAGATGACCTTTGCTGTATATAACTTATTAACAAAGTTTCAAAAGCTACATGAAATAAATATATTTTAGAAAATGACAAATTAATTCAAGATTCAGATTTATTACACACTAATAGATCAAATATGTTAGAAAAAAATTGAAAATAGACATAAGAATGCTGTGAAAATGTAGTAGGCTTACAAAAGTTCAGGATCATTTTTTGATTAAACCATCCAGTATAGAATATTTGTTTAATATGTCATATTAACTATTCATAATACACTTATTTCCCCATAGGACATATAATGTCAGCTATGATACAAAAATTAGAGAAATAATACATAAAACTTATAAAACAATATTATTTATAGAAATCCAAATATCCCAAATACAGTTTTTAATTTAAATTTCAATATATTATAATAAATAATCATAAACAAGAGATTATCCTAGTGATAAAATGGTATTTCTATATTTTATTGTATTATAAACTGTTATATTAAGAGAACAAAACATACTGTAAATATAATCTCAGTAGTTGAAAAGCTACATAATATAGTTCAACACTTAACTTTTTTAGAACCTTATGATATGCTGATAAAATCAGTAAAAATGGCTAAATATATTCACATATATAGATAGATACATACATAAAATAAATATGCATTTATTACCTATCTATATATAATTTCAGCCAAATTTATTGTAAAAGATCAGGGAGTAAAATAATTTTAGCTGTGTTTCATATTCAAGTCTGCTCAATATTGCTGTATAAAAGTACTTATGGATGATACGTAAATAAGTGATGATGGCAGAGTTCCCAGGAAACCTTACTTATTTATAATAACCAGCAACTGGGAATTCAGTTCATGGGTCCTAGTTTGCTAAATTCTGTCATAGAAACTCTGTTGAGACTTAAACTCATGCATGAACAATTAGAAATATTGCCACAAAATTTAGGAACAATATATAGACACACATTTTCTTAATTCATTTTAGTTGCTATATGAAAACACTCTAATTTAGGTCAGTTATAAACAACAGAAATTTTGTTTCTCCCAGTTCTGGGGGCCGGGAAATCTTAGATCAAGGCAAATTTGTTGTTTGAGAGGGTTCTTTACTCCTGACAGCTACCTTCTTACTTTAACTTTACTTGGCAGAAGAGCAGAAGGATTTTTCTTGAATCTCTCTGGTAAGGGGAAACTAATTCTACTCCATGTGGCTCTGTCTTCATGATCTAATGGTTGATTAAACCATTCAGTATAGAATATTTGTTTAATATGTCATATTAACTATTCATAATGCATTTATTTCCCCATAGGACATATAAGGTCAGCTCCTAATATAATCAACAAGAGGTCAAGAATTTCAGCATATGAATTTGGGAGTGGCATAATCCCAAAGAACACAATCCCAATGACCTACTTCCTCCAGCTATGCCTCTTCTCCCACAGTTACCACCCAGTAATCATTCAAACTATTAAGGAAGCAAATGGGTGAATGCAATGATTATGTTACAGCTCTCATAATCTAATCATTTCACCTCTGAACATTTCTTCATTAGCATGTGAGTTTTTACAGCTGTCACCTCATATCCAAACCATAACAGATGCTTATATCTAAGATCAACTTTACCACTCTATGCTCGTTTCATGTATTATCCTGGTTTTGTTCTAAATAGTTGACATCAAAGCATTTTGGCCAACCCCAACACAACCCAGGGTTTGCTATTTTCTCCAATAAAAATGTGTATATGTCTTATATTTTGAATATACTTTTCATGTTTCTGTGATATTCTAGGTGTAAATTCTGTTATACCAATGTTGTTTCAGTCAGCTGTGACCAAAATTTGTGACAGGAACAGTGTAGAGGGGGAAAGATTTATTTTGGCTCTTGGTTTCAAAATTGAGTTCATGGTCAACTGACTGTATAGCCCTGGGCCCAAGGTAAGTCAGAATATCATGGCAGGAGGGTATGAAAGGGAAAAGCTGCTCAGGACATGACAGCCAGGAAGCAGAGAGCTTTGCTTACCAGGGACAAAATATAAACTGTAATTACATGACCCTAGTGATCTACTTCTTCCAGTTACATCTTACCTGCCTACAGTTAATGCCCAGTTAATTCATATCAGTGAACCAATCCATTGATTAATCAAAGATTTCATCATCTCATAATTTTATAATATTCTATGTAATATATACAATATTATATATTATTTATATATTACACCTCAATATTATATATTACATATAATATTGTATATAATATAATAATGTAATTATTGTATTATATAATAATTATAATTTATTATATTATATACATATTTATAATATTCATAATCTCTGAATATTCTTGTATTTTCTCACACATGAAATTTTGGAGGGATACCTCATATTTAAACCATAACAAATGTAGAATTCAAAACATATTAAAGGCATCATTCAGCCTCTATTGCTTCTTGTTTCTAAAGGCAAATGATTAGAGTTTAGCTTCTACTATGAAAGAACACATATGGGATGGAACTCAGAACTGAGTAAAATGGAAAAAGAGGTTGGACGAAGGGTAGTCATTTTTGTTGGCTTATGTTTAGCAAAGACAGCTGAGTTCTAGAGTCAGCCACTAGGAAGACAAATTCCTGATTCTATTACTTTATGATCATGACAAAGGCAGTATTGGTACTACATCCCTACATCAAAACAACAACAACAAAAAACAAACAAACAAACAAAAAACTGCAGCTTTGGCTTCCAGTTTTTATAGTTTCCTTCCTAAGCATGGAAGAAAGTACAAATCTGGAAACAATATTGATGTAAGTAGTTGTCACGACCCCCTTGCCCGCAAGGAAGACGCGACTCAGGAATCTTCTTTCAGCAGTTTATTCAGGCCCTTGATATTCTTCTAATAATTCTTCTACTACTTCTACTAAACCTCGGATGCCCCTCCCAGCCTTAATAAAGCACCGCGAACCCCAATGCAAAGCTGCCACGTGTACCCTTCTCACAGGGTGCTAGAAAATGACACGCCAACTTTCTCTGATAAGGAGCTGGGAACACGCCAACTCTCTTTGATATGGAGTTGTCCTTCACAGACCACAACGGAGCCAGCGCCATCATGTAATGGCGACCACAGTCCGCAGGAACGGCTCACCACAGCTCCCCCTTTTTGTTTCACTAAGACAATACAGGCGAGAGTAGAGGTCCTATCCCACTGTGCAAAAGTGGCTGCATAGTATGGGCCAGCCCCAGGGGGCGCCTTCCCCAGACCTGACACCATATCAGCCGACGCCTTTTTTCGTGGGGCGGGGCGGAGACACGTCAAACCCGCATGCAATAGGACATGCTCCCCTTGAGGTCCCTCTTCTCAATGGATCACTCAAGTGCAGTGCCTTGCCTCGCATCCTGTATCGTGACGATGGTGAGTAAGAGGGAATAGCTGAGGTTGAACTGTGGCCATGCAGAGGTACAACTACAAACAAGTTGGCAGCACCCTGAAAGAAAGGCACGGACTTTAAAGTGATAGATAAAGACCAGTGTGGAAACCCTTCTGCGTGCAATGGCAACAAGACCCGCAGAGTGCAAGGGCTTTCCAGCACTAAGAAAAAGACAAAAGAAGGACATGTCGTACCCAGTGCAATGTTATAATAACTTGGGGTGCAACGACCATGTCAAAGGCACTAGTGTAGAAACCCATCTGCGTGCAATGGTAGCAAGACCGGCAGAGTGCAAGGGCTTTCTGACACTAAGAGAATAACGAGGAAAGACATGTCAATCCCAGTGCAATGTTATAATAACTTGGGGTGCAATGACCATGTCAAAAGTTCAGTGCAAGCCAGACCTGTGGCGAGTTGCCAGTTTCTAAAGCAGCAAGAGCTTGTATGATCATAGCCTTATCTTGAGCACTACGAGCCTTAAGGCGACAGAGAAACCACAAACAGAGGAACATACCAAAACAACACAGTGCACCAAAAATGCCTACTCCCACCCACTCTTTAAAAAAGGAAAAAGCAGAAGATATCCAATTGGTGAATTGACCCAGAGTCACGGGATTGACACGGGTACTATTCAAGACAGCTATCTGGGTCAGTTGAGACTGGATCATGTCTTCCGCTTCCATGGACCAATTTCCGGCCAGATATCCACCAATGATGCGGGAAGCATTCCTGGAATCATTAAATCTGACAGAGGTTATACATAAATGTGCACGTTGGTCAATGCAGCCTAAAAGTACTAGGTCAGCCAATTCTTCTACCTGAGCTTGAAGAAAATCTATTCTTTGGTTGGTAGCTAAGATCCCCGACAAAATATGTTGATTAATCGCATTTTGCGATTCAAGTATAGTGGACGTTTGTTGAACAACTTGATTAATAGTGGCAGCAGTTTGTACTTGACTAGCCATGGCTACTCCGGCCGTAACTGCTGCAGCAGCAGATGCCGCCACGGCTGTCACTATAGCTGCTGTGATTCCAAAATCTCTGCGGACTCTAAGTAGCTCTACAATAGGAAATTTATCTGGATCCGCAGTGACTGGGATTGGGACAAAAGTTGGAATTTTCATAATTACTGCTACAGTCCAAGAACCATTCCAACACTCAGATAAGAAACAGGTAATAATAGAACAATCCAGCATCCCCGATGAGGTGTGATTAGCTAAAAGGAACAGGAACGGGGATTGGATACAGACCATTGCAGGAGGCAATGTGGCATAATGTAACAGAGAGTTGAACGAAACAGATGTAAGCCTATTACCTCGTTCACTCTCCTTAGTAGTGCCAGAAACATTAGCCAGCCAACTTTTGGCTCCTAGTAATTGAGCCAATGCGGAAATATCGGCTGAAGCCCCCTTCTCATTGGAAATGAGCCATTGAAACCAGGACCAACCTGTTCCTGTAGAGGAGTTGGCATTGTTGTTAAAGTTATAAACATATCTCTTCAGAGGGGGGGAAAAGGAGAAACCTTTAGCAACTTGATGTTTCTCCCAAGAATGATCCTGACAAGGCATAAATGTCGGGGGAAAACCAAAATTAGGGGTACAGTAGGGAGAGGCCTTGAAATGAGTGGCATAGCAAGTACTATTAGAAGAAGGAGGCATTGGGATTAATACCTCGGAGATAATAGCTAAAGTAGTTATGTTTAAAACAGAGCTAGTTGCGGGGGTCCCTGAGCCTGATTGCTTCCCTGAAACTACTTGGCTCAATACAGCACTGAGAATACTCCCTGAGACTTGACTGGACCGCAATGGGTCCTCCCAGTTAGTCAAATTTTTGGTCTTAAGGTTAATACAATTAGTGTTCCCAAGGCTGAAACAAAAAACTCCTGTGAGATTAACTTGAGACTGATTAAAAATATTTTCCATGTCCCCTCTAGGAGAGGTACAAGGAGCAGACATCTCACATGAGGTAGAAAAAAGAGTGGGGAGGACACTAGAATTACTATGAACTGGCATTGGCATTGGCCATGCCCGTGCCACTGCCCACCACTGCATTGGTGCCATCTGTACCGTTGGCACCAGCATCAGAGCCAGAGCACTCATCAGAATGAAGCTCCTCATCATGGGGCTGTTGTGGCACCTCCTGCTGCTGGTTAGTAGATCTCGAGACTCTTCTTGTCAGGCGTTCAGGGATCCACAGCGGCTCCGTGCGATCCTGGGGAAAAACACATACAGATCCTCGTGCCCATGTCAGCACGGGGTCAGGGCCGTTCCATTGGCCCGTAAGAACATCCTTCCACTTAACATAGCCAGTCACAGAGGGCTGAGGGGACACATGTCTATCGGCCGCAGAGCGGCCATGAATATCCAAATTCAAAAAATTAATGGTAAAAAGAGCTAAGGACAGGCGTTCTTTAGGAGTGTGGTCAACTCCTATTCCCCCTTTTTGTTTTTCTAAGGTTTCTTTTAAGGTGCGGTGGGCACGTTCAACAATGCCTTGCCCTTGAGGATTGTAAGGCAACCCATGAGCAAGTTGTACTCCCATAGTAGAACAAAAAGATGTAAACTGTCTGCCAGTATAAGCAGGTCCATTATCAGTCTTAAGGGATGCAGGTGCACCCCATGCTGCCCATGCCTCTAAGCAATGAGTAATAACATTACGTGCCTTTTCTCCCGATAAAGCAGAAGCATGAATAATTCCAGAGTATGTGTCAATAGAAACATGTACATATTTGAGGTTACCAAAGTCAGGCACCTGAGTTACGTCCATTTGCCAGACGACCAATGGCTTCAGTCCTCGTGGGTTTACACCATAAGTAGGAGGATGAAGAAATGTGACACAATGGGGACATTGTAATACTATCTGACGAGCATCCGCTCTTGAGATGGAAAAACGTCTGCGCAGTGTCATAGCATTGACATGAAAGTTGTGATGAAACAATTTAGCTTTTTCTAAGGAGGAGGCCAAGCATACCAACTGGCTTCTAGTTGCCGAGTCAGCACAGGCATTACCCTGTGATAACGGGCCAGGAAGAGGTGAGCCCGAATGTGCATTGGATAGAAAGGGGCAGTACGGCTACGGATAAGCTGTTGAAGCTGATTAAAGTAAGCAGACACAGTATGGGTGTCACTAATAGCTCCTACAGCCTCCAGAATTTTGAGCGCCTGCACCACATAGATGGAGTCCGAAATGAGATTGAAAGGAAAAGAACACTGTTTAAAAACTTCAATGACAATTTGTAGTTCTACCCATTGTGGATTTCCAGGAGCAAATTGATGCTGGACAGGGGGAGAGTCATTAATCACATAAGCTCCCATTCCAGACTTAGAGCCATCAGTAAAAATATTAACAGCCCCCGGAATTGGAGTGGGCGAAGTTACTCTAGGGAAAATGATAGGATGCTCTTTAACAAAATGGAGTAATGGATGAGAAGGGTAATGATTATCGATATCCCCTTGAAACGAGCAACATAGAATAGCCCAGTTGTCTAGAGTAGCACACAAAACATTAATTTGAGCTTTAGAATAGGGTATGATAAGAGAAGAAGGTGCTTGTCCAAAAAATTGAATGCTCTGTTGAATCCCTCTAAGTGCTAATGCTGCAACAGCATCAGGATAGTATTCTAAAGATTTTCCTGGGGATACATGTGGGTGGATCCATAGTAAAGGCCCATCTTGCCACAGTACTCCAGTAGGCTGCCGCATAGTGGCAAGCACACATAACTGGAAAGGTTTATCACTCTGGAGCCTGCATAGAGTAGCATGTTGTATAGCTTCTTCTACTTTTATAAGGGCCGCCCTGGCCTCTTTAGTGAGGGTACGAGGGGAAGTAAGATCTGGATCACCCTTAAGAATAGCATACAAAGGCTGGAGCACGATATTAGGAATATGTAAATAACCTCTTATCCAATTAATATCTCCCAACAGTTTTTGAAAATCATTTAAAGTTTGGAGATCTTGAGTTCTTATAGTAACCTTTTGTGGTTTTAATATGTCATATCCAATCGTCGCTCCCAAATACTGAATAGAATCCCCTGTTTGAACCTTCTCAGGTGCAATATGTAATCCATACTGAGCTAACAACTTCACCAAGTCTTTATAGGCCTCATAAACTGACTGTTGTAATTTGGCTGCCAATAATACATCATCCATATAATGAATAATCTTAATGGAAGGATATTGTTGTCTGAGAGGTGCGAGTGCCTTCCCTACATACATCTGGCAAATCGTAGGACTGTTAGACATTCCCTGTGGTAAAACAACCCACTCAAACCTTTGATCTGGTTCCTCGTGATTACACGAGGGAAGGGTGAAGGCAAAACGCTGTGAGTCTTTAGGATGCAAAGGAATAGAAAAGAAACGGTCTTTAATGTCAATAGCAATGATATGCCAGCCCTGAGGAACAGAGGAAAGCAGCGGCAGCCCGAAACACCCCCGCCATACGGAGGCGGATCGGGAGGCCGCCCGTTCCTGAGCCCTTGCTTATCTCTGTTCCCTGTACCTAAACTCCCTAACTGCCAAGACAGCGTCTCCAGCTCCTCCTCTTCATTATCTTCTACCTCTGACCCACTTTCGCATGGGGGCGTGCGCAGCACACTGAGATCTGGATACAGTCTCCTCCCGTTCTCCATGCCCCGCACACTCCCCTCTTCCTGAGACACTTCGCTCTCTGTTGTTTCTGATTTTTCTTCATGCAATTGTTCTAAAACCTCTTGCCCTTTAACAAGCGCTTCTTGGCATCTGCCATCCGTAAGGCAACTACGGACCATCTTCCAGAGGGGTATCACCCCGCCCTCTAGCATGCCCTGCTCACGAGCAAAGTCAAGGTCTTTGCCTAATTTATCCCAGCTGGGTGTAGTGAGGCTGCCTGAAAATGCAAACCACGGTGCAGCTGTATCTACCCTCTGTAAAAATTTCTCTAAGGTACTGCGTTTCACCTCCAGTCCCTTGGAACGTAAAAGGCCATCGAGGGCCAGAAGGAGTGGACTTGAAGTCACAGCTCCCATAACGCAACACAAGAAAACACAGAAATCGAAAGTGAAAGTACACAAAACAAAATGAACATACACAGAAAACAAAAACGAAAATACAGAGTGCAATTGCTATGAGATGTAACGCTCTCTCTTTTACAGAGGAGCAGGTACCTTTTAATGCTCCCTCTTTATGTATAGAGGAGCCTCCGCTTTTTAACAGCGGGTCCCACCTTACCTGGGACTTACCGGCGCGCCTCCCTGACTGCTGAAAGTTCTGGTTCCTGGGTGTTTCTTTGTTTCTTTTCTCCCGGGTCTCGGCACCACTTGTCACGACCCCCTTGCCCGCAAGGAAGACGCGACTCAGGAATCTTCTTTCAGCAGTTTATTCAGGCCCTTGATATTCTTCTAATAATTCTTCTACTACTTCTACTAAACCTCGGATGCCCCTCCCAGCCTTAATAAAGCACCGCGAACCCCAATGCAAAGCTGCCACGTGTACCCTTCTCACAGGGTGCTAGAAAATGACACGCCAACTTTCTCTGATAAGGAGCTGGGAACACGCCAACTCTCTTTGATATGGAGTTGTCCTTCACAGACCACAACGGAGCCAGCGCCATCATGTAATGGCGACCACAGTCCGCAGGAACGGCTCACCACAAGTAGTTTCCTCAATCATATCTTCCAGTCAAAGAGAGAGCAGTGAATCTTGCCTTAAGGATCTTTCTTGGCATGCCTTTTATGTTCTTCAAACTCTTTATATTTCCAAATAAATCTCTTTCTGATGAAATTATCTATAGTGGAGTCTATTATTGGCAACTATGATTCCTAATGGAACAAACTGCTGTGGGGTTGGTAACATAGAGGCCAGAAACAATGAGATAAAAAACATTGCAAAAGAAATGGTTATTATTGTTACTATTATTATTATTATTATGTAAATTATTTATGAATGCTTAAAGTTGTTTATAATTTTGTAACATTCTGGGTTCAGTGATAAATTGTTTGCTTTGTTTTGTTAACACCCATCCACACCTCAACATGAGCCAGCATTCCAAAAGGATACAAGAGGCTGACACCAAAACCACTATTCTAGTTTTTACTGGGTGTTTGTAAAACTGATTTTCTCACATGACATGTTCTCAATTCTTTCTCATGGGACTGTACTTTGCTTAATAAGGAAAAAATTGGTGAGGAGTAAGTATATAAAGTTTATTCTTAGTTTCTGCCTGTATTTCATGCTCTAGTCATTCAAATACCCTCACCTACAGAATTACTATAGGCAATTTATCACTGAGCATAGCCTCAGAGTGCTTAAATCAGAGTCCTCTTGCTTTTCATTTCAACAGATGCTTATCACAAAGGGTTCTTATTTGTTGTGGGGAAAAATCTCTATCCGTCTTTAACAGTCCATTTGGTCTCTCATTTTGCAGTAATAGAAAACCAGCTGTGTAACTAAAACACATGCATGACATAATTCTCATCAAATGATATTAACTTACTCAGGTAAAATATTGAATATACAATAACTTGAAAATAATGTATTATGAGCCACCGGTTTGCTTCAGTTTTATGTTTTATATACCTAGCCTAAATTAACATTTTACAAAGGAATAAGAATTTTAAAAGCACTAGTATAGTGTACATTCCATAAAGAACAAGGACAGTGTGTTAACTCATCTTTCATCAATGTGACAGAAACAACAACAACAAAATAATAAGAACAATGTAGAGGGGTAAGTAAGTAACTTCTGATATCAGAAGTTCAGTCCATAGAGAGCTGACTCCTTTGCTCTAGGTTCAAGATGAGGCAAGAGCATTCTGGTTGAAGGACATGGTGAGAAGTGCTGCTCCATTCATTGCATCAAGGAAGCTTCCTTCCAGGGCATACCCGCAGTGACCAACCTCATCCAATCACCTGCCTACTGTTATCACTTAGTCCATTCAAATTAGGACAGACTGATTTGATTACAGCTCTTGGAATCCAATCATGTATCCTCCAAACAGAGAGATTTTTAGGGTACACCACATATCCAAACCACAACAGAAAAGTTCTTAAACTCATCTCCAAAGTAAATTTAAGGAAAAGAGCAAAAAATTGCCTGAATTGTTCAGAACTATCAGTCTTTTGTATTTTTTTAAAAATCCCATTTCTTGAAGCCATAGGGGAAAGAAAGAATAGAAATGACTGAGCCCTAGAGAAGAGGGGATAAACATCTGATAAACAGAACTTTTTTTTTTCTAGAATATTCTGAGTTTCACCCTCATGGTTTCTGTCAAAGATAATCATAATAAAAAATAACTAAAACAAAAACAAAGAATGAATTTGCTTTGAATCAGTCTGTGTGGCCCAAATTCAAATTCTTCATTATATTAAGCTATACAATTTTTTAAATTTTTTTAGTCTGAGTCTTTCTTTAATTTAGCCTTCTGATAAAATATATTCAAACTTTTTAATTAGTGTAGAATATTTAACTAGTTTAAATTTAAAATTATGTGACTATTAAGTGGGAATTTAAAAAATAAAATAAAGAGGATTCCCTAGTTACCTTCACTCCCTTTCTACACTCTTCTGGAGAATTTCAGTACCCTGTATTGCATTATGCAACTGGTCTCCTTGTTTCACCAAGTTCCTAACTCATAAATTAGTAAAATTTTTCTGTAAAGAATCATTTAGTGGCTATTGTAGGCTTTTGTCTCTGTTGCAAATACTTAACCGTATTGTGCAAGCACAACCACAGATAATCATTAAACCAACAGATCTGACTATGGTACAATAAACTTTTTGTAATATAAAAATAGGCATTAGACTAGATTTGGTGTATAGACTACTGTTTTCTGACCTCTGCCCTTAAATTAATTAACCAATCAATCAAAATAATTTGCTTTAAAAAAGCACACCACCAGTTTGGTAACTGTAACATTTAAAATATTCTTTGGAGATGGATATAGTGGATTTTTTAATGTCAGGTAAATGTTATTTAACAAAGAATATCAAAGAACATTAGATTTGGGGTCCAGGGCAGAAAAGCAAGTAGTGGTTTCAACATTTACAAAACAAAATGTCCAGAAAATCAAAAGCTTTTGCATAGGAAATATGGTCAGGAGAAAACAGAAGGTTATTTGCTCCTTCAGAGCATTATGTTCTAAACTTATAGACATTCATCTTTCTCTTCTGCTTTCTTTCCAAAATCCATTTGATGAACAGATTTGTCTTCTGGTATAATGACTATGGATCATTCGAATGAAGTAACCTGAAAAAGGTGAATATTGAAAAGTGTTCAAATGAATTGAACTTAGCACTTAGCTTGAAGGAGTCTTTCAACAAACAAATGTTTTGGTATCTTTTTTTTCTTTGAAAGGTAATTATCTATTATGGTAGAAATTACATAAAATACACATTGATTTATTGTGCATGTTTTATGTTAATTGAATCTTCAGTTGGATAGCTGCTATAACTTGATATATTTACTTCTTGGTATTGTCTTGGCAATGTATGCAATTTTTGATTGCTTATTGAGGATAATGCATATAAGTTTCAGAAATAACCTTTAAGCACCAAGACAGAACTTTTGATGTCCATTTTGATTGTAGTTATTTTAGGCTTAAAACAGCCAAGATCCCATTCCACATGAAAACATACACTAACCCTCTGAGAGTTGTCAAAAGAAACATTAAATCCCCATATTCATTAATAAAGACAATTTCATTTTGCTGCTCCTTCTTTCCTCTCCATTTCTTTCTTAATAGTTTTATTTACATGTATTCATGCTAGACATACAAAATGACATTAATGCACTTCTAAGAGTTTGGAAGATGATAGAGCAGAGCATATCAAAACTATCCTGGAATCTGTGTCAACATTTATTCTTTATCTCGAAATAAAGAAATGAAGATTATTAATTTGAAATAAACATGTTTTTATAATCATTAATATAACATGCTTAACACACATACCCATGTTTTATATTACACATTTATCCACTTATATTTAATGTATAGATTGACATTAGTAACTTCACTTAGTTTCTATTAAAGATGACCCTGTCTCATATGGAATTGCCAATATATCCTGAGCAAAGAGTCAATATTCCCTGATGTGGAATGCATAAGACTATAATTGCTGTGGAAAAGTCTCAATATGTCTCATTTTATATTATGTGTTGTGAGTGATTTTATTTTAAAATAGCATGCCAATTAAAATATAAACTTTTTTCCAAGCCACTAAAGAAATATCAGAAAAGCAGTAAAGAAATTTCAAAAAGAATAAATATCATCAACTATTGTTTAAAAAAACCCAATCATTTATTATTGTTTTAAAGAAACTACTTAAAATTATGTTTTAAAGAAACAAATTTGTTTTGTGGAATATTTTTATAAACACAATTCCCAGTTGAAAAAGTGGCTTGATTAGAATAAAAAATAAACAAGCATTTCAACCACTGAAAGGGACTCTAAGTAGATTTCATTATTACTACCTTTTTCCTATTCCACTGTTTCCTTCCCTACTTCTGTATTGAGATGAGTTCTTGAAGTTCATCTCCCATCATGCCACTACCTCTGTAAACATTCCTTTCCTGAAACAATTGTGTTCACCACTTTGTGATCATATTATTTTTTCCTCATCTTTCAACATTTTACTAAAAGCAGATACTCTTGCCACATTAGACTACATGAGCATTTCTATATAGGCTTTGTCTAGAAAATCATGGACTTTTCTCTTCCCCTTCTCTATCAAACCTTTGCATTGTCAAATGCTATCTTCTTCATCAGTCATTTTCTATCCTCCCCATTGAGATTTTACCTTATTCTTTTATGTTCTCATTTTTCATAGTTGTCTTATCTTTTATATGGTTTGAAAGAAACGACTTATTTTTTTTTCTTATTTGTCATTGTCCACTTTAGGATTCTTTGATGAGTTGAATTGGTTTCTCCTTCTCCAGGACCACAAACTGTCTCTACTTGATTTCTTTCTGAGCCCCATCACTGAATATTGACAACCCTTTAGTATGAAAAATAATTTTTCAAAAATTTTGCAGCCATTTTTATGTTTAATTAAATCATGTACTTCAGGAGGGCAAAACCTGTGAATTAGTTTTTGTTCAATCCTGGTGACACCTAAACCAGAGCTTACTAATTTTATGACAGTTAGTAGGTATTTGTTAACTAAGAACATAAGCATTATTTCTGATTTAATACTATGGTTTTGCTTAGTAATGGACCTGCACTCAATATATTTTGTATCAGATTATACTTTTCAAAGACAATCGCATAATATTTCTCTTCCATGAACATTGTCTATGTTAGGAAGTAAGTTGTCTGTACTCTCCTCTTGCACTTGAGTAGGCTCTTGGGTTGCTTATAAATAATACAATGCTGTGGAAACAACACAGATAACTTCTGAATCTTAGTTATAAAAGGCTCTGGGGCTTCTTGCTTTGTTTTCCAGAACATTCTTACTTGGAGACCTGAGTAGCCATATAAGAAATCTGACTACTGTGAAA
This sequence comes from Ictidomys tridecemlineatus, assembly GCF_052094955.1. Classification (NCBI taxonomy): domain Eukaryota; kingdom Metazoa; phylum Chordata; class Mammalia; order Rodentia; family Sciuridae; genus Ictidomys; species Ictidomys tridecemlineatus. The sequence goes on along the minus strand of NC_135488.1, from coordinate 11,781,828 downwards.
CTACCACCGTCTGAGGAAGCAAGGAGAGGATACATGGAGACTCTACAGTTTGAAATCACAGTCTTCTGAGTTCGGGTGTCAGTCATGTGAGTGTTATAGTCTGAACATGTTTGTTCCCTCAAAAATTCATGCTGAAACTTAATGCAATAGTATAGGAAGGCATGTCCTTTGGGAGGTGATTACGTCATAAGAGCAGAGTCTTTATGAATAGGATCAGGGGCTCTTATGAAAGGCCTTGACAGAGTTCACTCCTTTTCAACTTTCTGTCTCATCTACCAGATACAGAAACATGATCCTTCCCTCTAGAGAATGGGGCATCAAGGTGCCACATTGGAAGCAGGAAGCACACAAATAAATTATTATCAGAAAAGCACCACTAGGGATTCATATTAGAGTTGCAGCTAGCATCATTCAAGAGTTATGTGGTATATTTTTATCATCCAACTAAAATGAAGTAAAAAAGACGGGCATTGCAGTCAAGTTCATATCAATGCATCGAAGGGAAAGAATCAGCTAATGTTATACTTGCTTACTGACATCATTAATTAGTGATATTCATTTGATCTAGCTGTATAAAAATAGTAGATAAAATTTATTATTGAAATAAACCATGGAGACTAAAATTGATAGTAGTACCTAAGAGAGAGGAAAGGTGATATTTTGGAGTTTGTTTCATAGTACAAATCTATATATCACAGCGCCTTTTTAATGCATCCCTACATTAATCTTAGATTTAATGTGTGAAGTATATGGAACAAAGAGACCTTAAGGATTGTATCAGAGAAGAAGGAACTTGGCTTTGTTTTTACTATTTTTGAGCACATATTGGTTTGACTAATTCCCAAGAGCTATATTTTAGTAATACATATTGAGGGTCAAGTTTTATTTATTTATATATTCAAATTTGCAGGAAATTCTCCAAGATTCCAAGGAGAATGTCCTCTTTCTCCATTTACTGTAGGATTATTTCATTGTCTAGTACATGTTTCTGTGGAATTAAAGTAATGTGATTTGAGTTGGAATAAATTTGCCTCACTCAAAAAAAAAAAATAAGTACCAAACTTGTAGGTGCTTTTTATTTGATTCATTTACTCAAAAAAACAAAATTTTATTTGTAATTATTGGTTTGATTCTTTTGAGGAGATGCCAATACTCACCATACTTACCTAAGACAAATATTTATAAATAATTACCTAATTTTCCTCATTTAGTCTGGTAATAGGGTCAGAATTCATAATGGAGTGATTCATTGAATATCTATGAAATTCTGAAAATTGGTGTATGACTTGAAATGTTGTCATCCTTGTTTACTGGTATCATTAATTGATATTTAATAGAGATAACTATATACTTAATTGGGAATAATTGAAATCAATATCTAGAACTTGCTACCAACTGATTATTTTAATCTGACATTTCTATGTATGCAACTTCTATAGATTAGATAAATGTCTACATTTACAAACATATATTAAAATTTTAATAAATCAGTGTGTGCAATTAATTTTTGTACCTTAAGTATGTTTGAAATTCTTTTTTTATAAAAAATATATACAGGGACTGGGGTTGTGTCTCAGAGGTAGAGCCCTTGCCTATCATGCCTGAGGCACTGGGTTCGATCCTCAGTACCACGTAAAAATAAAATAAAGGTACTGTGTCCATCCACAACTAAAAAATAAAAGTTAAAAAAATTATTTACAATTTCTTTCCAGAGCAGTTGGAACAGAAACGTATAAAAAACTTTTGTCTTCATGTTTTCTTTAATTTCTGCTCTATAACAATTCAAACCTAACCATAGGTAAGTTACATTATAATCAAAGTGCTTCAACAAAGAGCATAGACACTTATCCAGCAAAGGATATGGGTAGGAATATTGTAGGATACAATTATGTTGTCCTATAAATGGAGGAAAATTCTTAAAAAGATTTTTTTGTTTGAACTTCCATATCTCTGTGATTAAGTTTTTTATTGATTCAATTTAGTTATGCATGACAGTAGAATTCAGTTTGACATAATTATAAAAGCATAGGATACAACTTGTTCTAATTCAGTCCCCAGTACTTTCCCTTCATCTCCCCTCCTCCCTTTCCCTTTTCCTGCCCCTCTATTCTATTAATCTTTTTGCTGTCTACTTATAGTTTTTTTTTAATTAGTGTTTTGTGGGTGTGCGTGATGGTGAGATTCACTGTGGTATATTCATATGGGTACATAGGAAAGTTAGGTCAGATTCATTTCATTGTCTTTCTCTTCCCTTCATTTCCCTTTGCCTACTCCACGGATCTTTCTTCTGTTCTTTTTTTTTTAATATTTATATTTTAGTTGTAGTTGGACACAATACCTTTATTTTTATGTGGTGCTGAGGATCAAACCCAGCGCCTCACACGTGCTAGACAAGTGTTCTACCGCTGAGCCACAACCCCAACCCTTTTCTTCTATTCTTAAGAAGAAGAATGACTTTATGACATTTGCCAGTAAATGAATGGAACTGGAGACTATCCTGCTAAGTGAAATAAGCTAATCACCAAAAGTCAAAGATCAAATGTTTTCTCTGAAATGCAGAAGCTAATCCCAAATAAAGAATGGGGAATGAAACAAAAAAGAGTGAGAGAAAATAGAATAAAGATCTATGATTAAGTTTTGAGGCACTGCTACTTTAGGGAAAAAAGCTTTTAAGCTTAAATCATCCTTAGTGTAATGTTCCTCCTAAAGACAGATGGGCATATTTCTAGCTGAGAAGTTGAAAGGTGAGAAAAGGCGAAGCTAAAACTATCCTCATAATACAGTGTTTCACTTAATGATAAATGGTACTGCTTCAACCTGAGAAGATGAAAGATTTTGGGTTTACTTTGAAGCACAGCAAAAGCCAAGTGCTCACTACTAATGATTTCAGGTGTGTCTAAATAAATGGAGTAGATGGTAGAGTACAAGCCATTATTACACTGAGAAAATTGTCATTACTTGTCTCTCTCTTCTCGAAAACACATTTGATGCTGCCAAGGAAAATCTTGTTGTCCATAGAAGAAAATTCCAAAAAAATTAAATGCTTAATCAAATCATCTTTTAATTCTTTTTCAGAAGAATATTTTAGAAAAAAACAGATCAAAGCTCACCAAAATTAGCAGTTTATTACTTTCCAAAACCTTTTGTAATTGAGTACTTGTAATGTGAAGCATCCATCAAAGAATTTCAATTTATTTTGCTTAAACATATCACATCCATAAAAAGAGAAATTATTGCGTAATTTGTTGATCAGATTTTGTGTACACAAAACATCTTAAAAATAGAAGATGACTTGCTTTTAAGTGAAGAAAGGGGCAAGCATGAAAGGAGATATGAATCAGTATTTGAATATATGCAAGTGTCATGATGTCTACCTCCCAGATTTTCATTTAAACATTTCTCACAAAAAGGATTATTTTTCAATTTTCTATAAAGGAATGGTCCACATTTATATATCTCCACTGGCCTATGACCAGTGTTATTAGAGAGTGAACAGAGCATTCAGTCAGTATTATCCTAGAAATTATAATTCTTAAAAGAATACTATTCCACCATCTACAATGACAACACAACTGAGATGTAGATAAACTAAAACTTAAATACCTAGAAATGAACAGAATAATTAGTTTCCATGAAAACATGTAATAGCTCTCAATTTCTTCTTAGATTAACTGTAAAGTTGTTCTTATTTAGCTATAGATCTTGCTCTAATTAAAAAGAAAATGCTCCAAAGTTTCTCTTTCTATTGGTTTATTGACCTGACTTCCTACCATAATCTGTTCCCACAATTAGACTTGTAAAATCAACCATTTTTTTTTGCCTACTAAGACTTTTCAGTCTAGAAATAAGGGAAAAAAGGACAAGGAAACACATTAGTTTGGTGACCAATGCCTCTCCATTTCCAATATGAAATATTCCAGGAGAAACTGCCTGGGACACTCTGCTGATGCCATGTTCCGCCCTGTGTTAACCATAGCCATCTGAATCAGATCTTGGCTTGCTGTGCCTTTTGAATACAGGGCCATGGACTGCTCATGGAGACTGGTGAGTTCTGCCCAAATGAATCCCTAACATTCCCAGTCCATTCCAAAACCTTTGCACATTCAAAGTATTTCTTGACTCCTTTAGAATAATTTTTTTAGTTTCTTCATCATTGTCATGTGGGTGGATACAGGTTGATTAAAATTAGATTGTGTTGCATGTAGCTTAATAAATCTCTGGCTGATTATTTTATCTTCCTTTTTCTTTCTTTTATTTTTAGATGAGAAACATTGACCAGGGAGGGTTGTAGGTTAATAATGAAAAATTCTAATTTTTATTAGTTCTTAAAAACTATTTATTGTACAAAAGCCATAAATTGCCGGGGATGTAACTCAGTGGTAGAACATCTGCTTAGCATTTTTGAGGCCCTGAGTTCAATCTGCAGGACCAAAATAAATAAATAAATCGTAAGAGAGAAGAATATGCATTGAAGCCGTGACCTTTACTCTTCCTGATATTTATTTTGTCACTATGCAATTTATCTGGCTATAGTGATCAGGTTTCTGTTAAAAGAAATACATTTATCTATATGTAAGTCTAATTGTGTGTACACAAGCATACACAAGTGTGTGTAGATAGATAGATATGAATCTGTATTTATTTTCTCTTTCTCCCTGTAATGTGTAGCCTATAGGTTTAATTCCCTTGGCAGTTGAAAGGGCTGCCTGAAGCTCTTCTTCAATCCCAGCTGTATTTTGGAATTTTTTTGGCTAAGAAAGTTACCTACCCCAAAGTCACAATTTCTAAGATACATCATAACTAATGAATATTCAATGACCGAGCATAAAAATTACTTCCTCACCCCAAATAATAGGAATTCTGAAGGACTATATGAGTTTCTGGTTGCCTATTGTTTCAGTGAGATGGCATTGTAGCCAATCTTTTTTCTCTGAAATATCTTAATTCCTTCCTTCCATCTCCAGGATGCCATTCTAAAAGTACTCCTGACAAATTTCTTTCATGCTAATCTTCATCTAAGAGTCTACTTCCCAAAGCACTCATGCTCTAATACACTATTCTAAAAAGTCAGTTTAAAATACTTAAATAGTATTGTTATTAAAGCCTGGAATCTAGGGCTTTTTTAATTTTTATATTCATGAAAGATTCAGTTAGGATAATAGAAGCGTTACAGCTCCATTTGTGCAAAAATCAACTAGGTAACAGGCATCAAAGCTGAAAAACAAAACAAAAAGGAAAATAAGAAAAACTTGTGTGTCTCCAAGTATAATGTATAATGAAACATCAGTCACTCAATAATTGCGCATTAGCCACCAACAAGAGACTGGGTAGCTGTTTAAAAAGAGAACAGATGTCCATACAGAACCTGAGATTCATTTTGTTTCACCTGCCCTTGTTCAACTTAGCTACTATAGGAATAAAGCTATCCTTGGTGCTGAATTTTTATGCAATGCCTTTGTTCCAAGAAGGTTGAACAGTTTATTCAGTCTCTCTCTCTCTCTCTCTCTCTCTCTCTCTCTCTCTCTCTCTCTCTCTCTCTCTCTCTCTCTCAATAATGTTGATGGTTATAATTATAGTGCTAATATATATAGAATGATAATAGCTATTGGAAAATTACCAAGTCTCATTTATGTATCTTGCTCATTGGATAGTAAGGAAAATTGTCTAAACTCTTCTAAGTAACTATGCTATTTATCATCGTATTGTGCACTTGGAAACTGAGGCAGAGAGACCTCAGTTGATTAGACCTCAGAGCAAGATAATCTAATTTTAGAGCCTTAACGCATGATTCTCTCATGTTTGATTTCTCAACAGGGTGAAGCCCCATCTATCTAAAGTTTCTGAAGAAAAAACCTTCACCAGAGACACAAAGGAGATCAACTGGTCTTTCTCATAAACCTGCTTGTTTATTTTTTAGTAAATTAAAATGTTGAGAAAGAGTGAGCAGCTTTATCATTAGGAATCAGTGTGGTCTCTTCACAGTTGTTTTGCACTAAGTCACATTAATTTTCACCTCTGTGCATTTATTTTCTCACACCTCCTCTCCTCCATAAACTCAAACCTATATCCTTCCAAGTCTATCTCAAGTAATTGGTTTTTCTAGAACTTATTGAGGATCATTCCACTCCATAATAATTGATCACACTACCTTTATATTCACTGCAATCCACCCAATAACAAATTGAGATTCATTTTGAATGTATTAAATTTCAGATGTTTTCATAAATATTTATCTGTCCTCAGTTGATGGTGAATTTAAACTTACTCATATATATATATATATATATATATATATATATATATATATATATATATATATATATCTGGAGAAAAGTCTAATGATTTCATTTTTGTCTATGCTTAATCTTACATCTAACAAAATAAGGATAAGGGATAAAAATATGACTGCATGTGTTATCTATTATCTGCACTTTAGTAATAATTATTGGAAAATTTGTCCCACATGTCACTGGAAATTGAGATTCTATTTTTGACATAAGGCATTCAAATGGTTATTTTCACACCAAACTCAAAAATCACATTTACAGAATACATTTTATTCCCCTAAAGCACCATTGATACTAAAGGCTCAGCAAACAATCAAACTGTATTTAATTATTCACCATAATGCTTTTTAGTAGAAAATCAAGTTGTCTAGTTTTTATTAGGTTTATATGGCTGTTTTTTATCTTGTTAGAGCTTAGGCTTACTTTAGAGAGGAAATCAACATAACTGGTGCTATGAAAGCAAAAATAAAGATCTTTTGTTTCTGGAAAAACAATAACTATAAAATCCAATCAGAGTTTGTGAACTTTGGGAGCAAACTGCTTTGGGAGCTTATTGAGGGTACCTCTTCACAATTGCATCTCTCTGCCTTACTGTTTGTTCATCTGATTTTTTCCATTCAAATTAGAACATCCTTTACTTCTTGAATGGTATAAGCTTTTCTCTCTTGGTCTGGAGCAGGGGGAATCCAGAATAAGGAAAGAGCTGTTGGTTGATTAAAATTGACATAATAACAATAAGTATCCTGCTTTGTACATGATCTTGAGTATGCTTCTTTTTAATATATAAAAACCATATGATGATGACACTTCTCTTTATTCTTTTCATTATTTATTCTTTCCCCAGTATTTTTAACTGTATTCTTAAATGCTCAGACTTTTCTTTTTTATAGAATCCCCTTGACAGATGCCAAATTTATTGCTATGCACAAAAAAAGAGATCCATTGTGAAGTATTATAAGGTTAAAAAAATCAGCTGAATTGTAAAGATAGAAAGTCATACTCAAACTTTTAGACCACTTAGTGTGTGTTTCTGGAACTTGAGAGTGCGTAAGAATCAAAATATTTTATTAAAGACTGAACAGAACTCCACCCACAGAATTTCTAATGGCAGCATGAAGGTAGCTTAAATTCATTGGTGGGACTGTAACAGGGACCATTTGGCATTTATACACATGGAATATTACTCAGCATTAAAAAAGAACAAAATCACGGCATTTGCAGTTAAATGGATATCATTGGAGAAGATAATGCTAAGTGAAGTTAGTCAATCCCAAAAAACAAATGTGGAATGTTTTCTCTGATATAAGGGGAGTAACTCATAGTCGGTAGGGAGGGAGAGCAGGGGAGGATAAGATTAATTCTAGATAGGGAAGAGGGGTAAGAAGGAAAGGGATGGGGAAGCGGAATTAGCAAGGATGGTGGAATGTGATGGTCATCATTACACAAACTACATGTATGAAGACATGAATTGGGTGTCAACATACCTTATATACAAATAGAGGTATGAAGAATTGTGTTATATATGTGTATTAAGAATTGTAATGCAAAAAAGCACATGTATAATGACATAAATTGATGTGAACATACTTTATATACAGAGTTATGAAAAATTGTTCTCTATATGTGTAATAAAGATTGTAATGCATTCCACTGTTGTCGTGTATTTAAAAAAATAATAAAATCAATAAAAAATAAACAAAAAAAAGAACCATTGCATTGGAGCAATGTTCTTGTAGACATGTTTTTTCTTGCCTTGTCATTATGCACTATAATTTTTTAAAATTTGTTCCCAATGTTTATCACTTGGAAGATTTCACAAAAAGTTCTTTTCCCTGGATACTCTAACAAGATAAATTAAAATTAAAAAAATTATGTCAGCATGTGACCACATTCACACAAAACAAGAATCTTTTGAGCCAAGCAGCAGCCACTTGCTGTCAGTGAGCTGCGTTGTGATCAGTTACGCTGGCTTACTTGTCTTTTATCTCTGAATGTTCCAAGTACCAACATTTTGCTATATAGAGTTTTCATTGTCCACATGTTTTCACATTTTAAAATTTCCATTTTGAATTATATTTTAATTTATTTTTGTATTTATAGAATTTTATTTTTTAATTTAATTAATTTAATTTAATTTTTATTTATTGAATTCTATTTTTATTTTATATCTCTTTAGTATATATGTTATTTAGTAGTGTGTTTTGTCCGAATATTTGTATCTATCAATTGCTCTATGTGTGTATACGTATATATATGTATATATATATATACATATATGTGCAATGTGTAATATATATGAAACTATTTTTAGTCATTGTTTCTATTATGTTTAGAAAATATGTTCTGTATAGTTTTATGAAGGACATATTATTATACTTTTTAAAAATTTTTGAGAATTCTCACGTGCAGTTTATAGGGTCAGTTTTTGCAAATGTTCCTTAAGCATCAAAAGAATAATGTCTGTGGATTTGGACATTAGATCAATTAAATCATACTTGCTCTTTATTTTACAAATATTCTATAGATAATCATTGTTTTTTCTCCTTATATGAATTTCTTCCATGCAATTGTGGATATGCTAATTATACTTAAATGTTTTACTTTTGCTCCATTGAATTGCCTCAGTGCTGGAAATAATATATTTCTACCAACACATTTTTTTCCAGTTTTTAAACTTCAAAAAAAGTAATAATGCAATTTGCATTTTATTGTACCTGACTTATTTGCTAAAAGTATTTTTGTGATTCACCCAAGTGATTTTACTCATCAGAGGTCCATTTTTAAAAAATTATAGTATTCTATTGTTTGACTATACCACAATAGTTCTTTATTTTCCCATTTGCTGTTTATTCCAATGTTTAACCAGTTAGGTTAGATCATGTTCTTAGTTCTATTAGTTAGTGACTGCTTTGCTCCTTTTATCTGCATAGTATGCATACATTCTAAAAAAGTACAAGTGCTGACTTTGTCAAGGTTTTTGCTATTACTAAATTGTTGACTTAATGAGCATCATAAAGAAAGCAATTCCTCACAACCTGTTTGACTGTTAGTCAGCTACTTACTTAGGAAGTATATTGAGTGTATATAGATGACTCTAGAAATGCTGATGTCAATTAGTTCCTTATGACCCTGAATATGTAGAACTTTTATGATGTGAGTTTAGTGCTGTGAATGAATAACTAAAATTTGTGGTAAACTTCTAAAGGCACAAAATAGGAGGTAAATACCAGTAAGTGTTCAAATGCATGACATGATTCATTTTGGTGAAGAAAAAGAGCCTTCCTTGAAATTGTAGTCCAGAAATTTGGTGGTGAGATGGGTATGATCTGAATAATCAAACATTGGAGAGAAGAGGAAATATTTAATTCAGAAAAAAATTAATATAAATAAAAGCATCTATGTAGAACATTCTGTTATTAAATGTACAAAATTATATGCATAAAATTCTACAATATTTGTAAGATATGTTCAATGGCTATGTAAAATTCAAGGATTGTAAAGCTTTTAGTAGTAATTTGAAAAATCAATACATAAGGTAGGGAGAACAGTTCCTGCAGTGTGCCTGAAATGGAAAAGGTATGAAAAATGGTAATGGGAAATAAGATTACAGTATAGATTGAGATTATCTCTTGATTCAGAATAAGTTAAATTTCTCAGGAGGCTTTCTGATTTGTACTTTTGAAAACTAGAATGTAATGCTTAATTCATTTTCCCATAAAGGCAGAAAACAGTGACTTGCCTGATACCTTACTTAGGTAGACCAAGAACTCATCAGAGGTATGTGAGTAAATATTGATTCAGTGTAAATGATGTGATGGTAATTACAGTCCAAAGGAAGATTTAACTGAGCTAACCTTGCAGGGCAGTGTGATGCATGCTGCAATTAACTTGCATAGCTTCACAAGAATCTTGTAACATGGACAAAAGTCCTGTTTACTAGACAAACAAGAAAAATGTATGTTATAGGTCTGGTCATAGCAGTAGCAGTAGCTGTGTTTGTTTTAGTTAGTGACATGCTGAAAGGCAGCCAAGTGATAATGTAATAATGCTAGATGCTTTTTATGAACATTGTAACACATTTTTATACTAGAGGAATTATTGAGTTGTAATTATTACTGTTTTGTTTTGCAATTATTTAATCTATTTGAACTAGACTCCCTTCAAAATGCAGTATTGAAAAAAAATGACTCAAATTCAAATGGTTGAAAATTCTGGCTGATAAACAATAGTATCCAGATTAAAAATTCAGCTTTTTATTGAAAGTTAAGAGTGAGGTGAGATGACTATATTTATTTGAAGGCTCAGCTGATGTGGATATCCGAGAGTGCTCCTACTTGTGGCTGGAAACCTTATAGCCTTATATCCTAACGAAGTCACATTCTGATTTCCTGGAGATTAGGACTTGAGCATATATCATGTCTTGAGGACACAATTCAACCCATAATAGGACTATGTCTCTACTGACACCATAGAATAGCTTCTGTATTCTATTGATCAAAGAAATCTCAGGATCTGCCCATTCTTGAAGAGCTAGAGCACATACTCAGCTTTTTTTAATGCTTTGGTAAGTTATATTCAAAATATTTTAAGGAATCAGGGGCAGTGATATAGTCATCTTTGGAAAACCAGCCCCTCATATTACACACTTCACTCACAGCGATATAGTTTTCTTTCATATGCAATATTCACCCATTGTAGAAATCAAATTGCAGCACATCTGAACCAAATGTTAGTATGTGTAAAGCTCCACAGGTACAGTTTCTTGAGGATACCACTTTTTCTAGTATAGTCACTTAATTTGATTGTCTTTGAACTAAAGGGAGAGTTATCTACCCCTCATACATTGGCATATGATATTAAGATAAGAATAGATAACCACAGTGGACTTTCTGGTCCAAAAAGTACAGACCATAACATCATTTATAGGATTATTAATCTGTAGCCACACTAAAATCCAACTGGGTACTTGTCCCCTGTTTCTGTGTGAGGATCCAGAACTTCTCCCTGCTAGTGATTTTGTGTGTGTGTGTGTGTGTGTGTGTGTGTGTGTGTGTGTGTTGTTCTACAATTTAGGCTTTGGAACTATTATCAGAATCATCATCCTTTTCTATCAAAAACAAAATGGTCTATGTCTTCAGCTGAGTATACTTTTCAGCCAACTTCCTCCTTGTAAGTTGGTAGCTACTCAAAATGATGGGAAAAACAATCCTAAAATTAGATCTAAAATGAAATCTGTACACAAAAAGTTACAAATATTTTAGGTTGACTTTTTTAACATGCATTTCCAAGTTCCTTCTTTTTTTTACGGATACAGAGGATAGCTACGTTTTTCCTATCAGACTCTTTGCAATTTATGATGTAATTCTCACTAATAAGAAGTAAACAGAAGGTCCCCCGTGCTTCCCTCATCAGAATGAGAGATAACTGTCCGCTGCCATCCATCCTGCCTTCAAAAATGAGAAGGTCAAGAGAATTTAGAAATCTAAGCCCTGAAATCATTAAATTTCTGGATTGAACCTACAACTGAAGCTTCTGTTGCCAAGATCCTTTGAGTAATTGTGTACATATGTGAAAACCATCCCAAGGCACAACAGGGGAGCTACAGAATCTATGACTTATTACAGAGAGAAAAAGTGGTCAGTTACATGTTTTTTTTCCTTATGCTGCTTAATACAATTTTACTTCAGAGGCAACAAGAGGACCACTATTCTATTTCTTTGATATAAAGGAATGTAACAGAAAACTTGGTGAAGGTCCTACTTTCATGTTTCCCAAACTTTTTAGGTATGGGACATAGGAAAATTACAAATGTTTATCTTTATACATGGCACATGTCTTTTAACAGCATGCAAAGGCAATATGTGATTGTCTCAAGAATACTATCATAGGTTGGCCATAAAGATTGGACTTTAAAAAAAAAGATTAGCCTTTAATAATTATTCAACTGTAAGACAGGGTATGTTTTAGAATACACTGAAGCTTGGAGGACAAGTTGGTTGGGGAAGGACTGACATTAAAATTGTCTTTCAGCATCAATATAGAATGCATTCCAATTTTAAAAAACATAGACAAAATTTATGCCTGAAAACAATAAAGCTAATACACAGTGCATATATTAATTATATTTGGGATCAAAGAGATGTGTCATAAATTTATGTGCAAAGAGTTTGAAAATATCTGCAATACCATTGATATTAATTTGGAGCCAGTTCTGAGAAGCTGGACAAAAATATGACCATACTTGAATACACCAAAATTCAACCATATTATACAATTAGAGAAAATTTCAGAAAACATTAGGACTTTGCTCAACAAAGAAAATTTAGAAGTACAAGACTGAGAGGAATAAACTTTGTCAGTATCCACATGAAATAAAGGAAAAGATTCTGATTTCTGTAGCCACAGGACTTCTAACATAGGTGAGAAACCCTCAAATTTAAATCATGTTTAATTTTCATGATTACCTAGATAGCTGATTATTTAGATTCCCATGCAGACTTGCTGAGAGGGAAACATTCTAGCTAGGATTTATGTACTTCTCTCTGTAAAGCCCCATAAATACTTTAGACATAAATGGGAATGTTTAATTCCCACAACACCATAAGATGGAAAGGCTTCTAAAAATCTCATAAGGGATGACATACCTGAGAATCAATAGTAGAAATCAAATGGATTCTGGCTAAAGAGCTTCGAAGAGTCTGAATCCTGGAGTGAGACTTAGACAAGAAAGCAGAATGCAATAAACAGGAGCTTAGGGCTCTGTGGTAGCCCTAAGAAGTAAGGGAAGTTTTGATTAGCACATTCCTACAAAATGGTATTTATTGACAGCAACATGAAAGACGCTAATCATTCACCTGTACACCAGAAAAATAATCTATGACCTCCAGTAATGCATACTCATACTCCTCAGGGAGCCCTATGAGTATAACCCTACAACTGACCCCAGATCCTCCCATTCTTTTTTCTCCACTGAATTTAACTCCTGACTTTTGATTTTGTCCTTAAAAGATGGAGTCTATACTTACAGACATAGCATGTTTTCAGGCTTAAAGTCTGGAGCATGAAGACTAACATATTGGTATTTTGTTCAAGAAAATAGTCTTATTTGCAGAGACTTCACTCTTCACCCCATTGTGTGGTACACTCTGGCCATTTAACACCTTAATTGTAGTGAATTTACTCCAGAACCATTTTGTAACTCTTTAAAATATTTTAAAGATTAAAATAAAAAACGCTTTAAGATCTTAAAAGATTTTGAAAATCTTTAAAATACTCGTCATTCTTCCATTTCAATTAAGTAGGTATCACAAAATGCCCAGGTTCTTGATTTGCTGTCAACTGAGTTTCTTTCCCTCACTGGCTGTGAGGTGGAAATTAATCAAGAGTGAAGCTTTGCTACAGCAAGAACATGTCAAAAGAATAAAGAAAATACATGATTCTACTTGTGGAACTTTATAAAAGAAATTTAAAGGTGGTGTTGTTGTAGAAGCATTGTGAGTAAGATTTGTAAAAAGCATAACTCTGACATAAGATAAATTGTAGTAATGAATTTTATCCTAAGGCACTAGAAGCTATGGAAGAATTCTGTGTCGAGTCTACCATGGTCAGATGTGTATTTTAAAAACCTCTCTGCCAGCTATGCATATTGATTAATTTTTGATGCTGATAGGAAAATACAATCTTAAGGAATAAATTCTAGTGGAATATAGATGAAAGAAAAATTTCAAAAGTATTGGGAAGAAGAAAAAAGGCACATGCAGCAAATGGCAATAGAGGAAGCAAAACGTATAAGCAAAAGCAGTGAGTATGAAAAAATAAATGGACATAAAATTAAATATTAAAATGAGGGCTGGGGATATAGCTCAAAATCAGAGCGTTTGCTTGCATGATCTATAGGCTCTGAATTCAATGCCCAGTACTGAAACACACACACACACACACACACACACACACACACACACACACACACAATAGCTCAAAATCAGAGCGTTTGCTTGCATGATCTATAGGCTCTGAATTCAATGCCCAGTACTGAAACAAACACACACACACACACACACACACACACACAACAAACAAACAAACAAACAAACAAAAGTTGATCAAATTAAAAGTGTATAAGTTAAATTTCCCAGTTGGGAAACCAAATTTGTAAAACATAAAATCCCATTCTTCCCAAAGTCCCATACCTACTTCTGCCCTCTCCAACTCAATGAATAGCATCATCATGTAACATTTTCTGGAAAGATTTTGGCTTCTTACTAAAAGAGAGAAACTCTTAATCAGGTTTCCTGTCACATACTAAATGATTCAACAATTTGAAATATTTTATTAAGACAACATGTCATTTACTCAGGGTTGTCCAAGACTCAACAACAACCAAATATTACCCCAGTCCAAAGCAAGGGTTTTCAAAGACAGAAAGACATGCAATTAAATCTCAGAAATGTCACATATGATCTCTTCTATTCTGAAAGTGTTTTTTAACCACTATACATTTCAGTATTCTTACCTCTAAAATATTATTTTTCCCCACTAAGTATTTAAATAATTTTATTTTGTAATATAATAATAAAGTAAGTTACACTAACAGAACTCTCAATTTTAAGCCAGCTTTATATTTATGAAAAAAAATAATTAGAGTGCATTATTTGGAAATGTGCTCTTGTAATCAGTTTTCTAGTATATATTAATATTCTCTACATTTATAAGTGATGTACTGTTGCTTTCTGTTGAATTTTGTTTGCAAATATATATACAGATCAGGAAAATTGAAGTGTTTTATGATATTCTGTTTTAAGAAAATTTAATGAACACAGAAATTCTCATTTTCTTGAGGATTGTTTGAAAATGATCAATAAAATCATCTGGGTCTAGTGTCTCTTGAGAAGTAAATATGTGACTATCTTTTACATGTCCTTCCCATGGTTGATGGCCAATTCATGTTTGATGGCCAATTCATCAGCAAAGTAAATCATTTTATTATTACTAGGTAACATACTTTGAAAAATTTATAATTTCAGGATTTTTTGAGGACAGTCAAAGCTTAAACCTTTCCTTGTATATTGAAAAAAATGTTCAAATACACCTCATAAAAAGATCTAGAAACTTACTGCAAAGTCGATTTTGATTAGTTCGAATCATGCAGCCTCCATAGCTAGAGTGAGAAAAGAAGGACCAAGCTTAGACCTAAATGGTGATAGAATTCAGGTTGCAAAAGTCTAAGGAAAGAACGATTCCAGGCAAAGAAACAACAAGAGCACTGTTCTCAGTTGAGAATTAATTTACATACATTGAGGATACTGGAAATGAGCTGTTTTTACTAGAATATAAATGAATGGAGGCAGAGTGAACAGAGACAAAAACCAAAATTGAAAGCTTTGTATTTGAAAAATGAAGTTTGAAAATTATTTTTGGTGGGTGGGTGCAGAATTCTAGGTTGACAGTCTTTTGCCTGTGTGTGTGTGTGTGTGTGTGTGTGTGTGTGTGTGTGTGTGTGTATGATTATTGTTTATTTTGTGAACACTTTAAAAATGTTATTGCATGGCTTTCTGGCTTGAATTGTTTTCAGTGAGACTTCTGCCACCATTTTTATTTTTAAACCTCAGTGTGTGTCATTTTTTTCCTGGTGGCTTTAATGAGTTTGTTTTTATCATAATTTTAAGCAATTTGATTATGATATGCCTTTGTGCAAATTTTTCAGGTTTTTTACTTTGATTTCATTGAGCTTCTTGGAAGAGAAGGTTTATACTTCACATCAAATTGGGAAGATCTGGCCATTATCTTTATTTTTATTTGTCTTTCTTTCCCTCCCCTTTTATAGAACTCTAATTACCAACACACCCATGATATTTTGTTCTATAGATCACTGATGCTTTGTTAATCGTTTTTCTTTACTCTTCACCATTTCATTTTGGATAGTTTCCTTTGTTACATATTCAGGCTCACTAATCTTTTTTTTAAAATGTGCAATCTACCAGTAATCACAACTAGTATATTTTTCATTATTCTAATTTACATTCATAGAAGTTTGATGTTGCACCTTTTTTCTATTTCCTATCTCTCATTATGCACAGTCTTTCCTCTAAATTCTAAAACAAGATGAAGTGTATTTATAGTTAACAAGTTTTCATTGTCTCCTAATTTTATTAGGTCTTTTATTCTATTGATTAATTTTATTCTTTCCTATTTATCAAATTTTCCTACATTTTTTTACCATGCCTGGTAAATTTTGATTGGTTACTTGTATGAGTTTCCAAATGTAACTACAAAAAATTTTTGACAAATTGGGTGGCTTAAAACAACAGAAAGGTATTCCCCTGGAGAGTTTTGGAGGCTAGAATTTTGCAAAGTGTTGGCAGGAGTTATGGTTTAGATGTTAAATGTTTTCCAAAAGCCTCAGGTGTGAAACAATGCAAGCAAGTTCAGAGGTAAGATGATTGGGTTATACAAGCCATACATTAATCAGTGCTTAATGCTAGGGATTGACTGGATGGTAACTTTGGGCAGGTAGGATGTAACTGGAAGAGGTGAGGGACTTGTCCTTAGGGTATGTATTTTGTCCTTGGTGGGGGAGTCTCTCTCTCTGCTTCCTGGTGATGTAGGAAGCTGGTTTCCTCTATCACATCCTCCTTGATATTCCATGATATTCTACCTCATCTCAAGCCCTGAAAAATGGAGTTGGCTGTCTATGGACAGAGACCTCTGAAACCATGAACGCAATGGTAGACTTATTTCCTCCTCTAAAATTATTCTTGCCTAGGCTTTTGGTCATAGTAGTGAAAAAGTTGCCTAAAATAGCAGGAGTGTGCTCCTTTCAAAGTCTCTAGGGAGCCTCTTTTCATGTTTTTCCACCTTCTGGTAGCACAGCTATTCTTTGGCTTACGATAACATAACTCCAATTTCTGCTTTTGTCTTCAAATGGCTGTCTTCCCTCTGTATATATCTGTCCTAAATTTGTCTTTTCTTATGAGAATGCCAGTCATTAGATTAAGAGTTCATCCTAATGACCTCATTTTTAACTTGATTACATCTGCAAAGACTGTTTCCAAATGTAATTATATCACAGATATCAGGACTTCAACATATCTTTTAAGCAGATAATCCAATGTAAAATAATGCCAGAATGTTTGTATTTGACTTTGTTGGGTGGTGGATTGTTTTCTTTTTGCATTCCTTTAAATATTTTTGTGCCTTAAAATGTACTACTTTGGATCAATTTGATTCTGTCAAAGTCTATTTTAAAACTTTGTTAGGTGAGACCTGAACAACCTGTAGTCTGACTACGATTAATTTGGCCCTACTAATAGACATTCTGGGTACTCTCTCTGACGTGAATTATGAGGCTTTTCATTCTGACTAGAAATATAAACTAAACCCAGCTTTATATAAGCTCCAAAGATTATTCTACCTCATCCTTTCAAGTGGTTCTTTCTGCATCTCAGTAATTTCCTCACATATATGTGCAGATAGGAACCCAGACTCAAGAGAAATATCACAGAATTCTGGAGTTCTTGCGTAGTTTTCTTTTGTTTTTGAATTGTGATTTCCTTGACCTCCCAGACTCTGAACTCCTTTTCTACAAATGAGGGAGATGACAAACTTTAGTTCAACTCTCCCTCCCTGTGGTTTGGCCTAGAAATTCTCTCTAGGCACAGAGCCAGAACAACTCTAAGGCTCATAACTTTCTTTTCCTTTCTCTTATGAATTATCGTTTGACTATTGTTTTCCCAATGGCTGAAATGTATTGTTTCATATATTTCATACATTTTGTCTGTTGTTGTGGTTGTAGGAGGTGGAAAGGTGAATCTTTGTTATTAATTTAAAGCTAAAAACAGAAGCCTCAAAAATGGAGTTTGGATTACACTATCGTTGTGTGGTCACTTCCTACAGATTTTAATCCATAGCGTAATATCATCAGATTTATTTATTATTTATTTTTAAATATCATTCTTCTTAGAAGAATAGATTGAAGAATTGGAGTAGAGAAAGGAGACCAGATAGGAATCGATTTCTCTTGTCAGGGTTACATTTAGTGATTTCTTGGGCCAGGTTTATAATAGTAGAGATAATAAAAAGTGATGGTTTGGTGATCTTGTTGCAAATGGGTCTTATTTATCTTGCTGAATGATTTGATGTAGAGTACAAAGAAATAAGTTGTCAATAAAATATTTCAAATGGTTGAATCATTTAGTACGTGACAGAGAACTTGGCTAAGAGTTTTCTCTCTTTTAGTAAGAAGCCAAAACCTTTCCAGAAAATCCACAGCAAGCATCTTTTTATGTCTCATTGACCATTATTGGGTTCACTGGACCTCTGTGACTGTGGGGAAAGGATAAAGCAAGAGGCTGGAGGATTACTGTTGGGAAGTTAAATCATTGCTGTATCTGTTGCTTTGCTTTTTGATGCTTGTCAGATGACGACTTCAAATCATCCTTTTAGCCCCTTGGAACATCAGGAAAACACAGTACAGTGTAGGGGCGAAGGGAAAAGTACTTGCTTCTTAGGAAATGCATTGTATCACTTTTAGCTCTTTCTGTGTTCAGAATTATTTCCATGATACATTAGTGTCCATAATGCAGTCATGGATGCCCATATAAAATGCTAGTTTGGCAAATGTGTAAGAATAATCTGTTTTACAATGTAATCATTCATCAGGGAGCTGATGACAGTTTTACTGAATTAGATACATAAAATAGTTTATAATCGGAGGACACTAGAGGGCAAATCACTAGTTGTAGTAATTACTCATGTGTGATGCACCTGACACATCGGGAAATAAAATAATGTGAATATGGGAACAGCTAAAGCAATATATAAGTGTTCTGAAACCACTGTAGGTAACTTTTCTTTGCTTCACTCTAGAAAGTCATACACTTAAAATAATGTATTATGAATATGTGACTTGAAAGGAATACCTTATGCAGCAGGGCCCAGTCTATGCTCCTTGAAAAGCAGATTTTTGTGCTAAATGACCAAAGATTAATTTGGATCAATCCATTGATCATAGATCAAGTTGAAGTTGGAAGTTTCTTTTATTCAGTTCTGTGTGATCTACTATCTTTTTGCCTCAGTGGTGGTCTAATCAGCAGGGTCAACCAGAGCTATTCCTGTCACTGGAGCATCAGCCATATTTCAATTTGCTATTACTTGCATTGAAAGGAGTTTTGGTTTAGGGCTGATTCTAAATTCATCTTGTAATTACCACACAAATAACATATTGAGAAGTTTAATTTCTGAATTGCATCTTCAGGAGTTTATTCTACCCACTGGTCAGTTCTCAGTTGCTTACTCTCAGTGAGGGAGGGAGGAAGACATCTTAGGACAAGTTAGACAGATCTTGACTGATGATTACAGTTTAAGAAGATGATCAGCAGGTTTTTTTTTTTCCTAATGGGCAAATTGACTGAATTTTCTTTCATGGTACAATTTAAAACAAAGTCATTTTGTTAATCTGGCTCAGTTAGAGCAGGCTGATTCTATGGCAATAATTTCAAAGGAGAATATGCAAAGAGGTTATAAACCTGTTATCTTTTTGGCACTATTGTACTTTACTTTCTGTTCTTCTGGTATGCTTTAACACTATAGTCATTTCTTCCTCTTTGAGTATCTCTGGTTCTTATTCTGAGGCAAAAGATGGGTTGTGTTTTGATAAACATTTTACTAACCACACCTGAAGTCCTAGGAAAGTGCTAGGTGTGTTGTGGTCATAGAAGAAATTAATCAGAAGGATTGATTTGCTTGGGTCTACCCTCTCTCTTCTGCATCACCAATTTTCTTCTCTGCTTATTTCTATCAGCATATTAAATTTTCTAGATATATCCTATTTTTAAAGCATAAACAAAACTTTAGTTCATTCCTCTTGGTCCATGCACACCATCTAGCAGGCCCCCTGAATTCTCTTTCATTACATCCTAATCAAAGCTCTATTGTATATCACTAGAATTATTATGTTACCCTTTGTTTATTTTCTTCTTTCCTCAAGCATCCTTGCAATCCATTTTACACCTAACATTCATAGATATCCTTTCACAAATCAGATCATAGCATAAAAATTTTAAAACCTTTCCCTTTATCTTAGAGTGAAACCCAAACTCCTTTCACTGTCAACATGATTATACATACATTATTGTCTTTACTTCATTCTCCAAAGTTGTCTCAAACCCTGCTGTCCTCACATTTTTCACAAAGACGTCATCTGATTCACAGTGTTTCAGCTTCACTCATTATTCTTCTGTCCCTTGAATACTTCAAGATATTTCCCACTTTAATTTTCTATTCTCTTTTTGGGTTGTTCTTATTCTTCTGGATGATTGGTTCCTTCTTATCCACCCATTGCATCTCAGCTCAGCAATTACATCCAAAATTCAGGCTTCCTTTCCTCCCTGCAATTAGAATTGTAACCCACAAATATCCTCCTTGATTGAAGTCACCTTCATGAAATCCTTTACACACATGGAAATATATCATCCCCCAATTTCTTATTTTTTATTGCCTGCTGTTGCAGTCACAACATACAGATATTGAGGTACACATTTATATACACACATCATGAATATAGGCCCAATGGGAGTGCATACATCTGCTTCATTTGTTCACCTTTGTACCCCTGAAAACAAAGCAAAAAGTGGATAATAATTTTTCATTAGTGATTCTTCTTTGATATGTGGAATTGGATTAAGGGAAGAAAGATAAGGGCAGAAAGAAATCTGATTAATAATAAACTCATTTATTGACTTCTAATTGAGGAAAGGCAAAGCTCTGAACACTTTCTACATAATGCAGTTTATCTTTTGAATAAGTTATGGTGTGGGTGCTACTATAATCTGCAGTTTACAGAATGTGAAGCAAAATCATAAGAGAATCATCTGTGTTCTGAATTTTAAATTATATCCAGTGCTTTCTGATGACTTCCCAGTGATTGTCTCAAGCAGAAGATGCAGTGGCTTTCACTTTGGAATTTGGAAACCCTGAACATAATTTGGAGGGTTCAACATGTACTTTCACTGACAAAAGCAGGTTGGTGGTCCACTAAGTAAACAGTAATATATGAGGGTCAAAACTAAGAGATAAAGAAATTGATGAATATAGCCAATAATAAAAAGAATAAATACTTCAGTGTACTTCAATGTTGTCCACTTTAGCTGCTGTAGTAGGTCAGAGGAAAGGGTGTCTAATGATCATTATATACGTTAGCAGGTCCTCGCAGGGATCCATTTTAGATGCAGGAGAGGGAAGGAAGGAAATAAAATATTTTCTCATACTCAGTGCAATATTGTTTTTTTTAACTTTTTCCACTCCTTTCTATTTTAAATAATTCCTCTAAATCAAGCTAACTCATTCTCAGTCAATACTATACCTTCCCCCCACTGCATTCTCTTTTGTTTCATTCACACAAATCACTAAATATGTTGTTACTTTGACGTTGGGATCAAGGGGGAAGAGTATAAAGGTAAATGAAATGTAATGCTTGTTTGTAATGTTGTGAGAATCTCACAGGGGAAAAATTCATATCTAAGAATTAAAGAGTGGTGTATTCCAAATGTAGCTCTGGTAGGAGTCAATTTTTATGAAATTCATTGTATAATAATCAGTATATAAGTAGGAGGTGTTTATATAAGTGTGTGTAGATATACATATATATTTATTTATTTGTGTGTATGTGTGTGTATATCTGAAAATGTGTGTGGTGGCAGGGGGAGGGTGTCCTGGGGATTGAACTCAGGGATGCTTTACCACTGAGCATTGAGCTACATCCCCAGCCCTTTGTTTTTATTTATTTATTTATTTATTTATTTATTTATTTTTGAGATGGTCTCATTAAAGTTCCTTAGTTGCTGAGACTGGCCTCAAGTTTGCAATCTTCTTTGCTTCAGACTGTCAAGAACCTGGAATTACAGGTGTATACAAATGCATCCAGCCTAACCAAACTGTCTTTAAAAAATAAGAAAATTTAAATATGTTCCCAGAAAAAAAACCATAAATTGAAAGAAATAGTAAGGAAAGTTCTTTGCTAGAGAAGAGTGGTCATAGTCTATAGTCAGGATTCATACAAATAGGCAGAAATAACTGATAAAACATTTATGTGTTAATAAAACAGAGTATATGCTTAAGCACTTCTTCTTAACTGCAATTATAGAAAATAATATTTATAGCATTAAAAAATGTCATATATCGCCGTGCGCAGTGGTGCATGCTGTAATTCCAGCAATTTGGGAGGCTAAGACAGGAGGATTACACGTTCAAATCCAGCCTCAGCAAAAGCGAGATACTAAGCAACTTGGTGAGACCCTGTATTTAAATAAAATACAAAATGGGACTGGGTATGTGGCCCAGTGCTCAAATGCCCCTGAGTTCAATCCCTCATACCCCACTCCAAAAAAGAAGGGGAAAAAATACATATATTTAAAATTAGTAGCACAAAAGAGATAGGTGGAATCAAATTTATAAAAAGTAAGCAAATGACACCAGATAGTCCCAGAATACACATGAATAAATAAAGACAATCAGGTATAATGAATTAAAAAGTTCTCGTGTCAATGTCAATAAATATATACTTATAACATCATTTCCTTTGTTTAAAGACATAAATTAGAAAAAGTAAGAATTGTAAAACTATATTTTGTTTTAGTAGTATGATTAGTGGATGCCTAACTTTAGTATTCAGAGGGAAAATGGAGAGTAACTGGAAATATTCTGCTTGATGGTGCTGATAGTTGCAGCATTTTTTAAATAAAAAAAAATGAACTGTACAAAAACAAGACAGACAGAAGCAGGGACACACACCCTAAGACCTACTGCAATTTCTATATCCCATTCCTTTAATAAATTTAACCAGGGATTGAGCAGCATAGTCAACAACTGAAGATGATCTTTTATTGTATTTTTTTATTTTCATTTGTTTTAATTAGTTACACATGACAGTACAATGATATTGACATATCATACATTTGAATCAGATGGGGTATAATTTCTCATTTTTCTGAGTGTACAGGTTGCAGAATCACATTGGTCATACAGTCACGTATATACATCCAGGAATAATAATGTCTATTTTATTCTGCTGCCTTTCCTATCCCCCTTCCCCTCCCCTCCCCTCCCATCACTTCTCTCTACCCAATCTACTGTGACACACTTCTTTTTATTTTCCCCTTAAATCGTCATACATGTATTCTGTATAATGATGAGGGTCTCCTTCCATCTTCCGTGCAATTCCCCTTGTCCCTCCCTTTCCCTTCCACCTCTATCTTATAAAATATATACTCTCTCCTAATTCATTCCTACTTCCTGAGCAATCGTTGGTGGGAGGATAAAACTTTGGTGCATAAATTTAGAAAAGAAATTTTCCCATGATGCAGGATTCTTAATGGTAATTTTAAACTTACAGAATAGTAAGATATTTGAGAAAAATTTGCATTCATTCCATTTCTGCTAGATTATTTTTGTCTACAGAGAATACTAACTTTTTATGATATAATATGTCATACATTTCAAAAATGTATCTTCTTAAATTAAAAAATGGTCATATATATCTAGATGTAAAATGTTTGCTTTTATAAGAACTAATAGATTTCTTGTGTACTAAATGTGACACAATTGCTTTCAAAGCTCTAATTTTCTTGATTTCAACAAGCATAAAATAGATGGACATCATTTACATTTGTATGTGCCTGCATACAACTATTTTAAGCAATATGTTCCATTACTTTACATCAGCTTGTACTATATATTGTACCATAATACCTAATCACATGTTTAAATTCTTAAGTAATTCTACATGCTATTCCTAAATTTCCTTTACATTCCCTTCATTTTTAAAGAAAAATGCATTGCATGATTTTAAAAAATTAATGCTACTACTATCGAAATGAAATTATTCTGTTACATTGATGAAACTCCACAGAGGGCCTTGCTTCAACTTTCTTCAGATTTTTACTAATGTAGTCATTTAATACCAACTTGGAGTTTCAGGTACAGGTAACCCAAATTCATGGTTTCATTCTACCATGAGTAAAGATATTTTAAGGAGCCAATAGGTTCTTTGTTTACTTCCTTATTCACTTTTAATTTTTTAACATAAATTTGGTTGTTGTCCCTGGGCAAGATCCATTGTAATCTTCCCAGTATCATTTCAATTGTATACATATGCTGCCAAATGATCCTTCATTTGAAAATAAGTATATTTTTAAAATAAAATTATACTAACTATTTATTATTTACAAGCCTGGTTAATATAGAAAATGACCACAAGTGAATATATTTCTTAATTAACATAATATTTTAATCAGGGCATGTGAAAATATCATTTGCAGATAAACATTCTTAAATATTTTTAATATCTTACGTTTCAACCTAAATATTTATGCAAGATGGAGGCAAACGTCATGATATTGGCACCAAAATAGTCTTGTAGACCAATGGTACAGAATAGAGGACACAGAGACAAACCCACAAAGTTAGTTATATGAGACAAAGTCTCCAAAAACATATATTGGAGAAAAGATAGCCTCCTCAACAAATGGTGCTCAGAAGACTGAAAATCCATATGCAACACAATGAAATTAAGCCCCTATCTCTCAGGATGCACAAAACTCAATTCAAAGTGGATCAAAGACATAGAAATTAAACCAGAGACCCTGTGCCTAATAAAAGAAAATTAGGCCCAAATCTCCATTGTGTTGGATTAGGCCTGACTTCCTTAATAAGACTCCTATCATGAAAGAATTAAAATCAAGTATGAGTAAATGGGATGGATTCATACTAAAAAGCTTCTTCTCAGCAAAAGAATCTGTGATGTGAACAGACAGCCTACAGAATGAGAGCAAATTTTTACTTTATAATTTACTTTACTTTATAATTTTAAAATTATATCTTTAACACCAAAAAACAAAACAAAAAAAAATAACTCAATCAATAAATAGACCAAGGAACTGAACAAACGCTTCTTAGAAGATGATATACAATTAATCAACAAATATATGAAAAAATGTTCAACATCTCTAGCAATTAGAGAAATGCAAATCTAAGATTTGAAACTACTACTCTAAGATTTCATCTCACTCCAGTCAGAATGGCAGCTATTAAGAATACAAACAAAAATAAGTGTTGATGAGGACGTGGGGAAAAAGGCACACTCATACATTGCTGGTGGGACTACAAACTGGTGCAGCCAAAATGAAAAACAGTAAGAAATTTCCTTTGAAAACTGAGAATGGAACCACCATTTGACCCAGCTATCTCACTCCTTGGTTTATACCCAAAGGACTTAAAAACAACATACTTCAGAGATGCAGCCATATCAATGTTTATAGCAGGACAATTCACAATAGCAAAATTGTGTAACATACCTAGATGCCCTTTAGTAGATGAATGAATATATACACAATGGAATACTACTCAAGCATTAAAAAAGAATAAAATCATGGCATTTGCAGGTAAATGAATAGAGTTGTAGGATATCATGCTAAGTGAAGTAAGAAAATCCCCATAAAACAAATACCAAATGTTTTCTCTGACATAAGAATGCTGATTCATAATGGGGATGGGGGGAATCATAGGAGAAATAGATGAACTTTAGATAGGGAGGAAAGGAAGGGGGAAGGGGGGTAGGAAAGATGGTGGAATGATACGGACATTATTACCTTAAGTACATATATGAAGACACAAATGGTGTGACTCTATTTTGTGTACAACCAGAGACATGAAAATTGTGCTCTATATTTGTAATATGAATTGAATTATATTCTGCTGTAATATACAACAAATTAGAATAAATAATTTTTTAAAAAATCTATAAAAAAGAAAGTTAATTTTTCTTTTAATAGTTATTAAATCTCACTTATATTCCAACATGGATGGATGGATACACACACACACACACACACACACACATATATATATATATATATATATATATATATATATATATATATATAATTTACTAACTAAAACAATATGAAGAAGAATAGAAGGAAAATCATTACAGTAAAAAAATAAATTACGGGGAGAGAGACGAGGCATGAAAGGGAAGATACTGTGAAAGGAAATTGAGCAAACAATGTTTGCATGTGAAAATATGGCATAGTGAATCCCTCTATTATGTATAATTATAATGTGCCAATAAAAAAAAGAAATAATATTATGGAAATTATCCTAAAAGAAGTCAAAATTACATGGGGAATTGATATTTGAGTACATTTTAAAATATACTTATAGAATAAATGTATGTTTACAAAAATAATATAGGAATGGGGTATTTATTCTAACTCAGTAGTTTGGAAATATTTAGATTTTTTTTTTTTCAACCATGGAAGCTTCTCGTTTATTCAGGTACTTTCCAAATGTATACAATTCAAAGTAGAAAAATAAAAACCACGTGAATTTTATAAAACACAAATGTTTACACCAAATGGTCAAATCAGAGCAGGCTGGAAGATGAGACTGTCCACACAGGCACACAGAAATCCGGAGTTTATTGCTCTTTGCCATGGAAATAAAAGCCTCTTCTTACTGGGTATTCACAGAACAGGGAGATGGAATGGAAGAGAAATAAAGGCGGAGCTTGTCCTGCCCACGGACAGCCTTACGCACAGCAGAGCTGGTCGGGAAGGGCAGCCACGTCCACAGGTGGCTGGGATCACGGCCTGCATCTGGTCTAGGGTGGACAGCTCTGTTAGACGTGGGGCATGTCTGGGCAGGGCAGTGGGGGTGAGATGGAAGCAAGAAGAGACAGGAGATGATCAGAGAGCCAAAGACGTCCTGGTGAAGTGCCATCCGCCTGGACGGGAGGGTGCCTCCGGCAGCCACGGGCATCGGGTCGTAAAATGCTCTTCCCCTCATGGGCCAGCCCGATCGTCGCAGGGAGCCATCGATCCATCTTGCATCATTCAAACCCGTCTTGTGGATGTGGGACAGTCCTCCTCTTCAAGAGTGAAGAAAGAAAAAAATAAAGTCCAGAAACACAATCTCTCTGCTTCCCTCAAGAAATAAAGTTTAAAAAAAAAAAAAAAAAGAGTGTATTCAAGAGATGGTTTCAGGTCTACGTTTCTAGAAGCAGAAAGAATGGATTTAGCAAAAGTAAGTCTATCCCTGAGAATCTTAAGCAACATAAGCCATATTTTATCCCAATATATAATGAAGCCTGGTAAAATATATTTATGTAGGTAAGCAATTAATGTTTTGCATTTTTTATAATATCTTGAAAATTTTACAATTTTAAGTTGAGCTGCTTTTAAAAGAAGAAGAAAATCACCTATATACAATCATTATACCCTTATTTTAATCACTATTCCTTCAATATATAATACACAGATGTACACATAAAAAAGGTGTAATAATGTTTTGAGTGTGGTTATGTATGAGATGCACACACTAAACACATAAATATGGCATAAAGTCATGGACCCATAACACATTTTACTCTATATAAACTAGTGTTTTTTATGTTTTAATTATGCTATAAAATTACATATGATAGTGAGGTTCATTGTGATTTATTCATATATGCACATAATTTTCTCCATTTATTTCCTGGGTACCTGTCTTTTTCCTCTCTTCCTCTCCCTGACCCTGATTCTCTTTCTCTACTCTTCGGGTCATCCTTCTTCTATTTATGTATATCTTTTCATTGATGCATTATAGTTATACATGAAAGTGGGATTTAATTTAATATATTCATACATTCATATAGCATAATCTGGTTGATTTTATTCCCCAGTTCTCCCTTTTCCCTCCCCCTTGTTCCCCTACCTCTACTCTATTTATCTCCCTTCTATTTTCATGATATCCACTTTTTAAGTTCCATTTTCTTCTCTAGTGTCTATATAAGAGAGATAACATCTGACCCTTAACTTAATGAGTCTGGCTTATTATACTTAGCATGATGTTTTGCAGTTCTATTCATTTACCAGCAAATAACATAATTTCATTTTCCATTACTGTGTTCTAAGTTTTATTTTTTTAATGAAATGCTCTTATGAGAAATAGAAGTGTGAATTTATGAATGTGTACTTAAGTTATAGTGCAATCAAGACTTCATAATCTTTTGCCTAGGTGATTTGTGAAAAAATATTTACCTATCTTTTTCATTAAGAACATGGAAATAAAGAACATTCTCTTCTAAAAATTAATTGAAACTGTAAATACACATTTTAATATACAGTAAACTTCCATCCTATTATTTAACCAAAGTATCATTTTATTGTTTTCACAATAGCCCTTCATATTTAAACTATAATTTACACAATACTTTCATATTGACATTCATGTTTTAAATAATTCAGCAATGACCTCACATTTTTATACATCTAAATATTCCTTGTAATCTTCTTAAGGTAAATTCCCAGAAGTTTTTTTTGAGGCAGAAGAGGAATGTTCAAAGCATCCATTATACGTAGAGAGCTAAATTGATCTACAGAGAATTTACACCAACTAATATTATCAATATCAGTTTATGGAATTCACCATTCACTTACAAATAACAGACAACAATAACAATCTATATATAACATTTATAACAATAACATATATACACATATAGAGAAAGACTTTAAAAGTTTCTAAAAATGTAATTTGTATCTTAATTAATTTAATGTTAGAGTCTGTAAACAAGTCTGGATGGCGCCTGGCAAAATGCCAGAGGGAGTGGTTTGTGAAGTAGCAAAAGCCAGCCATTAAGTGTGGAGATTCCTTATTGGTTGACTGATGTATCTAGTTTATGCTAATTAAGATAAGCTGTGTAAAATGTATAAATACCTCTGTTTTCCTACAATAAACGGCTTCCACTCCTGCTGTATCAACGTACACAAGTTGTTCGTCACCCCCCGGTTATTTTGCTGCAGCCAGACTGTGGCAATTTAATATTTCTTCCAGATGAATTTTGGTAAATAGAATTCTGTTTGTGACTAGGATTACACTTTGCATTTTTTTTCTGTGAAGACATCTTGTTTTTCTTTTGCATCTTTTGATAGTGAATTGTAAGACACCCCTACATACCAAGGTTTACTAAGGCTTTTGTTACCCACTCTGTCAAAAGTATAAATATTCTTCTTAGTTTTACATTTGTATTTTAATCTCCATATATCACTTGTAGATGTTTTAGGATATTATTCACTTCTAAAAGTTATTAATTGAGCTCTCATCATTATTTCTACAATTATTTTATGGTTTTATTTTTAATACTTAACTTTCTAATTCTGATGGAATTAATTTTGTTTCAATGTGTGAAAAGAGGTACCAATTCATCCATTTTTCTTAAATAATGATCCAATCTTCTCAGAAAAAAAATATGTTGTTATTCCACACTAATATGTGACGCCACCTAAATTAAATTATATGCAGTTGTTATCATTTTAATTCTTTTCATTCAGGTCTATTCCATTGTCAACATGATTGCTTTGCTTATAGTATTTTTGTAATAATATTGACCATAATAGCTCAAGAATTCTGAAAAGTATCTTCCCCATTTTACCAATGTTTTTGTTTCTCTCAATTTATATTCCTTTGGCAAGATTTTATTTTTGAGTGGCCAAGGAAAAGGGCAGTAAAAGATACTTATGAATTTCACTGTGAAAAGCATGTGCTTTGATTTTATAAACACCATTGTTTTACAATACTTGGTGGAATACTTCATAGCTCTTCATTTATTTTATCTAATTTGTTACTGTTCCGTCACGGGTTTCAGGGCTGATCACACTGGCTATCTTCCTTTTAGTAGTGTTTTTCTCCTAGGAGCCCTGGTTGTATTTACTGGCAGGTCCCCTGCTAAAATCAATATCTTGATCTAAGAGGAATTTTCTTAACCTCCTTCTGTCCCAGAATTTTCATGTTTACCTTTGTCCATTGTTTCATTTTTTTTTTCCCTCATAGTAGTTACCACTGCCAGAAGCTACATTTTCTATTTATTTTTGAATTTTCCCTCTATGCCAATGTTGGTCCAATGGTTTCTTTTGTTCAATATTGAATCTTTGATGAGTGTTTAGAACATCACTAGCACTAAGAATTAACAAACAGTACTCAGTGAAAATTTACATTTTATTTACATGGATCATGCTGATGTCTTTCTTAAATAAACTATAGTTTTTGTTTTTATAGATAAGTAAAAACAATATTTTATTATTTTCTTTTCTCCTAGATATTAAACTACCTAAACATTGTGCACCCCTGATGAATTGTTGAGGTTTGTATGGATTCTTTGAAAATTTTTTTTGAAGTCTAATATAATCTGGCAAAAATATTCAAATTTTTATTAAATATAGATTAAAGATTGAGATAGATATGTAATATGTAAAAGATACATAAATAGACATAGATATTCAAAGAATCAAGTCACCCTAAAATTGACTGAAACATTGAACACCTATCCCCAACACATTATATTTCTATAGTATTTTAGATTACTGGGCTGGGGTTGTGGCTTAGCAGTAGAGCGCTTGCCTAGCAAATGCGAGGCCCTGGGTTTGATCCTCAGCACCACATAAAAATAAGTAAATAAAATAAATGTATTGAAAAATATTTTCGATTACTCTACAGTGGAACTACCAAATAGATTGAAGGAACATTAAGTATAGGAAAGTGATAAATTACTTTAAAGTGAACTAGAATGGAGTGGCAAGTATGGGAACTTTATGATGGTGGAAAGAAGCAGTTCCATGAAAAGGATTATTAGCAACTGGAAAGAACTTGTTAAGTATCTTTGTAAGTAGTTGCTTAGATGATTCTGAAATTGGATAATAGAGGTACAGCATTACTGTAGAAGCACGATAGGCAATAATGGAGATTGTATCATTGGAGAAGACCTTTGTACTCTGTACTCACTGAGAATTTTGGTATGAAAGTCTGAGCCTTATTGTGTTTCTCCTGTTCTCTGATCTGAAAGACTTTAAATGGTCTGAGGAATCATTGGGACAGAATAATTCTAAAATCTCTTCCAACTTAATATGTGTACATTTTGACACACAATTAAATTCAGACATAGTAAACTAAGTAGATGATAATGACTTGTTTTCCATAGGAGGAGACACAATAAGAAAAAATTGACTTTAAAATTGTAAGAAAATAGAGTGAATTTATTTTTCACCTTGGAATTATATTTTTCCTAAGAACCTGTTGTTACTGACTGATAGAAAATTAAATCCTTATAAATATAAAATAAAGCTTTATGACGTCTCCTGGATTATGGAATATATCCATCCCTATACCTTAGTTTTGACTGAACTTAAAAATAAAATTTTTGCTTAGGTACTCCTCTCACAATAGCTATTTGTACAAAAAATTTTCATGCTATTGTAATATGTTTTAATTTTCTTTAAAAAAACCGGTATTTAAATTTGACTTAGTTGGGTTTTATGGAACACAACCTAGAACTGAGATTTTTTTTTGTCTTTGTTTATTTGTATAATCAAAACCTACTGAAAATTTCTCCTTTTTCAAATTTTTAATTATCATCATCATCATCATCATCAGTAATATTGTTATTTTAAATATTGTTATTTTAAATACTTCAGTGTTTTGCTTACTGTATGGGCTTTAAAATAATTGTCCACTAATCAATATTTCTAAGATAGTCTACTGTTTACATAGATCTTACAGACCGCCAGCCAATGAGAAATGTTTCTTTGTCAACAGGTGAATAAAGCAAAATGTGCTTGGTATATTCCTCCCCCTTTCAGGTTTTTTCCTTCATCATCTTCTTCCCATGATAGAGTTTGATGTTTACAAAAATTCTCAGCTGGGTGTAGTAGCCCATACCTCTAATCTCAGTGGCTCAGAATCAGGAAGATCACAAGTTTGAGGTCACCCTCAGCAACATAAGAAGGCTCAAAGGCAACTTAGTGAGACCCTTTTTAAAATAAAAAATAAAGTGGGCTGAGGATGTAGCTCAGTGGTAAAGCAAAGGCCTCTGGGTTCTAAATAAATAAATAAATAAACTGGAGGAAAGAAAAAAAGAATGAAATAAAAATTCTCACTCTATTAGCTCCTCTAATTATTACAGTACCCAGAAAATTAATTTTTAAAATATGGGTTAAATGCTTGTGATTTAAATCCAACACATTTCAAGCACAAAAGGAGAACTGTGGATTTAGTGTCTGATTAAGTCGGAACCTAAAAGATATTCTTTCAGTGGATGTTACTCTGATCTTTTCTTGAATCCTTTTTTAACTGCCAATAAATCTTGGTTTCCCATCGGTCTGATATGTTGGCTCTTTGCAGGGTGTAATTTTGTGTTTGTGAGAAGGTAGGGTATGAGTATGTATATATTCATCTCACAAAAAAACATTGCCCAGAGTTCTCTGGTTGTGTAACATTTGACTGCAGAGGTTTCTCCTCTCCAATGCTATGTTGTTCTTTGCCAATTAGGTAAACATTAGGCACTTGTGTAACCTTTTTATTCTCTAACATTTTCTATTTCCTTTTTGTTGCAAGAAGTAACAAAGTGATGAAGAAGGAATACAATCTTATTTTCTTACTTATGGTGTTATTTTCTTAGTTTTGATACCACAAATCCACCATGCGTCTCTGTGTGTGTGTGTGTGGGTGTGTGTGTTTGTGTATGACATCAAACACCTGCACTTAGAGACATGTGAAGTAACCTGGGTTTTTCGGGCTATTTATGAGCTTTGCATTCTCTGGCCCTGAATGCTTCACAAGTTAAATTTTAAGCTTTCAATTAAGAGGCCTTCAGTACATCTTTTAGAATCATCATTTTCCAACACAGACTCCATTTCTTCTGATATGTATCAGAATATACATTTGTAATTTTATGCAGAAAAATCTATGTGGATTACCAAGAAAATTGTTATATTTTATTTACCACCAAGGAGTTTTTAAATTCCTAGGGAAAATAGGCAGAGTGAGTTGTTTATTTTTCTGGCGTGCCATCAAGGAAATCTGTCAATTTAATATACCAGTTTATCTTTTTGAGCCCAAATAATACTCACTTTGTACTTCAAAAATTTAGTAATCAAATCTCAAGTGTCACAAATATTTGTTGAAGGACTAGATCTAGATTTAGCTTGTTGGTAGATTTTCAACTCTTCTGTACATTCTAATTCTATTGCTTTTCTTCCAGAGTCTATAATAATAGATTCTTGAAATCAATGAATATTTAAATTACTTCTTACATATTTATGGAGTGTCTGCCTCTGCCAGATCCTGCTGTAAGTACAGGCAATGTAATGGTCAGACTGACTGCCAAATTTGGTATAAATATATCTGTGAATTCCTCAACCACACAAAAAGACATGGCAGAATTCCCAGCTTGGCAGAATTTTAAACCATATGAATTGATGCTTAATGAGAACGTCTTTACTCTATGAATCCATTACAACATATAATTCTATTCTCTCTGTCATCTAGGACTTCTGAAAATCATATTATGAGAGACTATGCACCATGCTTAGTATCCTGGGAGACAACAAAACTAAGCTGAAGAAGTATTATCATGATTATAGAAAATCATTACCAGGAATCAAACTTCTCATAGCATCTGAGTGGTGTGAAGAATAGGGTGTCCTAGAACAGGGCTAGCAGAGCAAAAATGGGTGTTCCACTACTGAGAAGTGTGCCTGGGCTCCAACACGACACCAGTACCCTAAACAGGAGCCAGAAGCATCTGTGCATTCATTCAAAATGATAAGTAGGGCAGGAGTTACTAAAAATAAGCCATGCAAAAAATAGAAGGCATACTACCTAAAGCTAGATATCCAGGATTTGAGAGCATTCTTAAAAATATATGAATTCTGTCTACTGCCATGTCTTTCAGAGGTAAGTTTGCTTTTTCACATGATGTTTTATTTGGAAGATTAGAAATCATATATATTAAACTATAGAAGATTATGTATATTTCTCACAAAAAGCTACATTTCTCACAAATCTAACATCCGTAAAAAACCACTTGCATATTTTAAATTGGTTTAATTAGACAAGACATCACAGCATGATTCAGAGATGAGTGATGGTTTTTCAAGGTTGAAATGTGGCCAAAAT
This sequence comes from Ictidomys tridecemlineatus, assembly GCF_052094955.1. Classification (NCBI taxonomy): domain Eukaryota; kingdom Metazoa; phylum Chordata; class Mammalia; order Rodentia; family Sciuridae; genus Ictidomys; species Ictidomys tridecemlineatus. The sequence goes on along the minus strand of NC_135488.1, from coordinate 11,747,557 downwards.
GATTTATTAACAATGTGGTAAATATCTGTGCTATATATTGGCTTAACATTATACAAAAGGCACCCTGACTGGTCATTACTAAGCCTCATGTTATTTGCTTTGAAATCAGTAGGAATATATTTATTATAGTCATAGGAAATAATTTTAAGCCTATTTTATTTAAAACTGTTTTTTTTCCTGAAGAATACTCTGGATTTAAATTTTGAAATAATTATAGAATTGGCCAATGTTGATTTACAGTAAATTAAATTGCACAGGGCCAAAAAAGCAAGTGAAATTCTCCTAATGTCAGATTATAGAGAGGAAGTCTTGACAAGGTGTTTATCAAAATGGTCTTGGCTTCAGGATCACTTGAGGAGTTGGTTCAATGGAGTTTCCTGGTTTAACATTAATTAAGGATATCTGAAAGTAGTATGTGTAAATGAATCCACAATTTGAATAATAACCCCAGACAATTTATATTACATTGAAAATTACAGAAGTGTAATGAAGAAAAAAGAGCCTGAAACCCTGGTGTGAATTCCTTTAGTTTATTGACTTGAACCCTAAGATTATTTATTAAGATGCTACTCAATAAAAAGTGTAAGAAACTTTTCACTGAATTTTATTTGATAATTAAAAAATAATACAAAACAATGAAATATTAACATTTAAGAGCAGGTTGAAAAAACATGGGTTTTGTTAAGCTCATAAAGTCTGAATAATTTTTACATTGCTTCAGTACCTTTTGGAGTACCTTATTTTATCAAATGAAAATCTAACCCTTGGCAAAGAAAAAGAAATGAGACTGGAATTGTCTTTATAAAAGATAAAATTTCTGACTAAGATTATGGAATTTTATTCATACTATGTAGTATGACAGTAATATTAAGTCAAATGATATTTTGTAAAATTATAAGTAATTAAAATCACATAGAAATTAAAGCTAAAATCTGATTTTAGAATGCACTTAATTAATTCTAATATTGAATAGAAATATTTCAATATTGAGTAAAAATATTTCAATATCATGTAATGACTTAAAATAACTTAATTTGCCAAGTAAAACTAAAGAGATTTTTCAAAAAATAAAATGCTAGTATCATTTGTGAGTGAATTTCAGGGCATGCTGGGAAATTAGAAATATACAAAAGTACATTTTATGTCCTCTTTGCACTAATAAATATCATACACTGGGCAAAATATATCCACTTTGACTTCTGTGTGAGCCCTGTACTTTCTTATGTATTGGGATTATAGGAGATAACATTAGCAAAAATTTGAAGAATATTGTAGAAACCTTTCTCACATATACTTTGAAAGAGCTAGGTAATTATTACATTTTATTCTACACTTTTTAAAGAGTTACAAAATTATCTTGGCATTTTGAAAAATTTTGATAATCTTATAATCAAGTTTTTATTTCCCACTACAAAAATGTAATATCAAGTAATTTTTACTGGTGTCTAGGATTTAGAGTTGGACAGATACTATCAATTCTTCAGTTCTTAAGTATTTGCTACTTATTTATCTCAACAGGCATCTTCTCAATTCCTAACCCATGGTCTTGTCATTTCCTAAACTGGCTTATGAATTTCTGAAGCTGTATGACTTTTTTGTTTCTGAAGATTATGTGTCTCATTCTTATAAAATTCTTAGAGGATTCCATTTCCTTACCACCCTTGCTATTAACCCAACTCCAACCAGTTTAAACACTAGACTATTTTTTATATGGAGGAATGGTGATGTGAACCTAGTACTCAGGCACCTCTCAACCTGAAGAACTCTGCTATGTTAGGTTTCACTTTCCATTTTCAAAATCCCAGATAACATACTTCACTTTTCTAATATTTTCTTTCCAAATGATGCTAAGTTTGGCCAAAGTGGTATCTCCCTATACTGAATTGCTGTCTTAATTATTATCTGTTTGAACAGCTAATATATAACATGTTGATTTTTCTTTGTATCTGACATTTTCATCTTCAATTTTTTTTATGGTTTATTTTCTATCCTGCTCATCTAGAATGTAAAAAACATGAGCATAGAATCTTCATTACAGACATCAGTAGGGGCTGAATTAGTGCTTAGCTAACAGATATTAAATGAATATTTGCTATATTTACAACTATACAAACCTTCTTCTTGTTTTCTAAAATTGTAACATACTTTGGTCAAAATACTATTAATTCAAGTTAGACAAAGATGGGCTCATAATTTCACACATTTTTAAACAGACCTTATTAATTATCTGTTCAATGCTTATTTATCAAAACATCTATTAACCCAGATTACTTTTGTGTTACTTTTAAAAACTGAGTGCCTTTAAGAGGAGGGCATATTAAAGATAAGACTTTACCCATCATGTGTTATTTCCAGATTTGATTAAGTATCCATAAATTGAAGTTTTAAGCAACCATTTAGCTGCCCTGCCTTCCAAGTTGGCTTAAAATCTACAAGAGTTAAATCAATCAGGGTAATATGAGAGCTGACTGGTAAAAGTGTTTCTGCACCTGATGTCTGACAGGGTCACAGCATGGGGGATGCTGCAGCAAGGCCACACCATCTGGAAACAGGAACCATTAGAAATGTTAAGTGTTTTGTTTATGATACTCATGATATGGATAACAGGACACATGCCAATCAATAATAAAAGTTTGTATTGTCTGAGATTGTAGGAAAATTCCCAGAATGAGACTAAGGATGCAATTGAGACATGTCTTGAGGTGCCTTTCAGTGTCTCTCAGGATACAAACAATGGTGTTATTCCTCAAGCTTAAACAAGAAATATTTATCCCATGGTTAACAATTTACACTAACCCACCCAATCCCATCCTAAAGCCTCAATTTACAATACAATAGCCCAGCTACAGAGAAACAATTGCTGTGCCAACCGTACAAGGACCACCATATGTAGCTTGTAGTATCCCCTCAAGGACAAGAGACTAATAAAAATATGTTCCCCAACCAATAGACCCTCCTTTGCTTTATGCAGAAACTTCTGATGAAAATGGAAAACACGTAGTTAATATAAATGACAAATGAGTTGAGGTGTAAAGCCCACCCTTTAGTTAAAGATTACAAAGACATAAGAATTGGATCAAAGTAGTTCTTTAAGAAAGCAGTTAAATATGAAAAAAGAAAATTACTTTGGAAATTAAAAATAGGATAATGTAAAACTAACATAGATATATTTTAGAGGCATTTCAGAATAGTAGGCTTTTAAACAATAGACTTTCACTACTTTAAGTGTGTTTTACTTGGATTTTAGTTTAGAAGTAAGAAAGCTTACCAATAATCATAAGTATGATTTAAAGTTAAAGGTTAATGAAACCTGGTATGCTTTAAAGTTAGAAGTGAATAATAATAGGTCAGTAGTCAAGTAATCTAGTTGCATCACTTAGAACCTAGTGATTTACACAAAAATGTAAAAGCTTAAACATGATTGTATAAGGTTACAGAAAAATATTTTGAACAATGTACTCAATATCTTAGGTAATCAATGTATGTCAGAAAAGATTGTAATTCTTGAAAATTATGTAAATCAAAAAAGTTTTGGGCTTTGAAGCAATCCATTAGCTACTTGAAAAAACACCTGTAAAAAAGGTATAAAAATAAAAGTCCCTCTAGGGGCAGAGAGATGTCTTCTGGAGGTTTCTAACTTGCAACCTGTCATCCCAACTCTTCTGATGCCACTCCTCTTTCAGGACCCCATGGACCCTCACTCTGTGCCCCGCCTCCCCCATGGGGGCTGGACCTCAGCAGCTGACTTTAACTAAACTGTCACCCAGAGAGCAACTCTTGGTTGCCAAAGTAGTCATTTGTGGTCAGTCTCATGGGGAATTCCTGAAAATCATTGCAAAGAGGAACCCAAGTTATGAAAAAAAGGGCAAGGGCCAAGCAAATATAGTAATTCTCTAGGTATCAAATACAAACTGAGAGATGCAGAGAGCTCTAAAGGATTTTGCTGAAAACTCTTTTGCTGCCTTCCAGCTTTATTGGTCTTGTCCAAGGTGTCACAAGTCCTATTCCAAAAGCATTGTAAAATAACCTCATATCTTATGATGTATATTCAGGCAAAGAATATTTTTAGCAAAGAGTAAAGTACCTTTTAGGTATCAGAGACTTTAAAGAAATTTACTAATTCACTGAAAACCTCAGATCTTAAAGTACATATTTTACTAATATTATTTATTTATTAAATATTTATCCATTTCAATCACCAGCTCCAGTGCTAGATAAATTAAAAGGATTAGTTTTTTCTCCCCCAAAGCATAGAATTTGAAGGGGTGGCACATAGATCTTTTATAACTACATAGATGTGTCAAAATGATGTGATATAAACCAGGAGAGGGAGCTAGGAGACACACGGGAGGGAGGGACTGGAAGAATTACAGGGAGTTAATTGTGTTTCCCAACCTACTCCCAATAACTCTTACATAATCTGCTAAAAAAAAAAAAAGCTAAAGAATTATATTTTCCTTAACTTTTTTCTGATATCAGTTTACTAATGTATCTTTTAAATATTTCTTATAAAAGTAAAAACCGAGAAAACAAAATAGTAATTGAATACTCTGGATTAGGAACCCAGATTCTGAAGTGGCTTATGATGTGAAGTAGGATATTTTTGCATCTTAAGAAGATGTTTCTCTGGAGAAATTCCAGCATCAGGTGTAGCAGAGAAACAATAAAAAGCTCAAAAACACAGGAGCTTGAGCCTTGTTTCTACTTTAATCAGCATCTTACTTCTATCTGTTTATTATAGTGCAGTCTCATGTAAATTTTCAGTTAAAAAAAGTTTGTGTGTATGTGATACAAAATAAATTTCAAAAGCTCTAAAGTAAAGAAAACAAACTCCTATTCTTCTTTTATCTACTTAATATTTCCAAGTCTAAATTCATTAGTTTTACCTCAAGGTCCTGAATAAGTTGGTTCTCTTTTTTATAGATGGTGACACTAAGTTCACCATCTATAAAAAATAAATATTGATAAATTCAACCTGACATAAAAAAAATACTTCGGAAAGGACTCCACAAAGAAGATAAAAAATCTAACTACAGACTGCAAATCAAATATTTGAAAATCACATTATAAACAATATAATAACATGTAGAAAACATAGCTCTGAAAACAAAGAAGGGAAAAAGAATAAAATCTAATTGCAAAATAATTAGACATTTTATCAAAGAGAGTTTGTAAGTAAGTAATCTTTGGGATCTTCAAATTAAAACTGCAAGGACAAATATTGGTGAGGATGTGGGAAATTAGCTCACTCACACGTTGCTTTTAGTATGAACATGGTACACTCACTCTGGAAAACATTTTGGCAGTTTCTTATATTAAGCCTGTCATTGACATGTCATTCAGTATTTGCACTGTCTCACATTTATTCCAGAAAAATGAAAACTTATTCTCCCACAAAGACAGCTATATGAGGCAGATTCAAGAGAGTGCATTAGAGGAAGGCTGACTTTCCAGTTGCGCTGTGGCTTGGGATTCAAGCAGTGGAAATACTGCCTCACAGCAACATGGGTGAAAGAGGGAATTCATTGAAGTTTGACACTGGACAGTCAGAGGTGCTTAGAGACTCAGAAATTCTGGTGCATCCAAGAACAAGAGCACATTGGAGTCAAGCTGGTTGTGGCACAAGTGGCAGCTGTGCCAGTTTACCATAGAGCAAAGGAATAACACAAACATAGATGTGTCATAAACTAGGAGAGAGAGCTAGGGGACATATTGGAGGGAGGGCCTAGAAGAAATTACAGGGAGTTCATGGTGTTTCCCCCACCTACTCCCAATAAATCTTACACAGTCTTCTAAAAAATGTTAAATAATTTTATCATCCTTAACTTTGGCATGGAAAAACTGGTAGAACAGAACAATAGTCTAAACTTAGCTGAAAACCAAGCCTGCACAGCAACTTGGTGTTTGAGCCCAGTGGGGTGGCACATACCTGTAATTCCAGTTGTTCAGGAGGCTGAAGAAGTAGTTTTGGAGTCCAAAGCCAGCCTCAGTAAGGGCGAGGTGTTTAGCAACTCACTGAGACCCTGTTTCTAAATAAAATAAAAAATAGGGCTGGGGATGTGGCTTGGTGGTCAAGCACTCCTGAGTTTAATCCCTGGTACCCAGTCCCTTCCCCCCCCCAAAAAAAAAGTGCTCTGTGTTTGTCAACTGGAAAGTGAAAAGCTGAGGCAGGGAGACATATGCGGGAACCTGGAAGATTATAGACAACATTGTCATACTGTCCCAGCAAGAGCATATTGTGTGGCTTAGGGTGTACCTGAAAAGCCAGCTTCTACCCCAGAGCAAAGCCTGTCCAAGGAAGGGGGCATGACCCTTGTCCTTGGAAAGACCCACAGAGCACTCCTAGGCACTTACCCACCCTGCTGAGTTGTTTATCTACAAATAACAGGAGAGATTTGGTGCGCCAGGTGTCCCTGACTCTGTCAGGCTAGGTGGGGACCCATAGCAACCTCCTAGCAGCCATCAATCAGCAAGAGACCGGGAAAATACCTGGGATGCCAGATGACCCTCCCCATAGTTTATGGTGGTTGATAACATGTTGGAAAACCATGTAGTTCAGCATGTACTCCTCTCTTGGCTTAAACCAATCAGTTCAAAGGAATCCCCGTCTTGTACTAACCAATCACCCCTACCCAATTTGTTCCCTCCAGTGAATGTGCTAATCATGTTTTAAAGTTGTTTTATGATTTTCCCGCAGTGTGTGATGATTTGCTAAGAGATGCTATGATGTATGTGGAGTCTCTGCCTTCCCCAAGAGTGAATAAAAGTGCTGCAAACCCTGGGCCTGGGCCTCTCAGCGTCACTAGTTGCTGTGTGCACACAGAGGACCAAGCTAGCTCACAATAAATGCCTCTTTGCTGCTTATATTGATCTTGGTCTCCAGTGGTCTTTTGAGGGTCCCAAATTTGAGCATAACATACCTAGCAGAACATGATTGAGACAGGTAAAGAGAAGATTGTATGCAGGGGGATAAAAAATGGAGTAAGAGATACAAAATGGAGTGCAACTAGCTTTTCCTTAGTCTGGTGGGTCCTATGACCAGCCTAAGATTGTCAGGAAACTGAACAGGTAGGATTGATTACACTCAGGGAATGAGCATGGGAAGGGCAGACTTAAGAGTGGTGAAGTATACGATACCTGTGGAGGATTGGCTCCCTTGTAGTAAGAGATTCTCGGGAAGCTTCTGAGATAGAGGCTTACAGCACAAATCAGCATCTACCTAGCCCTAGTGGTGAATTGATCTATTCTTTCCAGGGCTAATACTACTCACAAAATACGTATAATCGTTAATCTGAATTGTCAACTTGGTTAGATTCAGAGATGCCTAAGATTAAGAGGCTTCTGTGTGTGTCAATGAGGATATTTCTAGGAATGATTGGCATGTAGAATAACAAACCAAAGCAGAGAGCCACCTAAGTTTGGGCAACACTGTCCAATAGGTTGAGGGTTTGGATTGAACAAAAATTGGAAAAACAAGAAAGTAGTAGCAGATGCAAGCTTGATTCTTATTGAATGGATTATTGATAGCTGTTGCAATTGCCTGAGGACATCAGACTGCAGCTATTTCACTCATCCAAAGTAGATTTTGCCAGTGATTCTCCAAAGAGTTTCCAGAACCCTTTGGTCTTGAACTGGTGTAGCATCACTGATTTCTCTTATTCTGAGCCTTGAGCATCTTTGACTGTGTAGCCATAGGTTCCTCCAGCTCTCCAGCCTGCAGACAGCCATTGTGGGACTATGTAGCTTCTGGTTATATAAGCCAATCTAACATATCTCTTTTCATAATCATATATATGATCTATATGTATCCTGTTCATTTTGTTTCTCTAGAGAACCTTGACTATTACAGGACCAAAGGCCCAATTAGAGCTAAATGCTAGTTGCTGGAATTTCCCATTTAGAAATCTGCAATAGTCCCCAACCCTAGAGTCTGGACAAAACTACAACTGACAGTACCTCTCTCTTCTGTCCTACCTTATATAATGAGAAGGGAAGATAAAAGCTAATTCAGTGAGATTCAGTTTTAGGCCACTACACCTGGCAGCCTGGGGAACAATGCAAAAAGAGGGAGGTTTACAATTTACATCCCTTGTTCTTGCTAAGGGGTACATAGATCAAGAAGAAATATCAAGGATGGTCCGGCATAGGCCATGATCATCCATCCTTGTCCACAGTTTTGACCGTCTGAATAAAGGCAATTCTTTGATTTTCAGTAAGAATTTTTTTTTCCCATTTTCTTCTAAAATTAGTGTTCTTTCTGTGCTGATTGGTTCATGGATATATACACATATATGCTTCTCTTTTTCTCATTTTTAGTGTTTATTATTTTCCATGTCCTGTCCTTTGTGCACTAGTGTTTTTTGGTTTGTTTATATTGGCTTTTATTTGCTCTGTTTCTGTTTTTCATTTTTCTCTTTTTCTCCTTTCTTCTTCCTCTAAGTAGTCAAATTTTCTTGTGCTCTTTTTACTTATTTTGTTAATTTTATTTACTTTTTCTCCTCATTCTCTATAATCATTACTTGCTACATCTACTCTATTGTCTCTGTACCTACATTTTAAATATTCTAAACTTCTTTTTTAGTGATACATTTTCCTTTATCTTAATGAACTGTGTTTTGACCCTGCTCATGAACTATGGTTTACATACTTGCTGCTAACACCATTCACATTTTATAGTTATTAGTACTGAGGATGGCACAGTTGACACCTACTTCTTAAGGCTAGATCTAGTTCATTGTTACTTATTATTTTTGTGCTTCACATTTTTTGACACCTCCATTCCTTTTTTTGTCATTACTAGTGTTTTATATGTCATAGGAAGCAATAAGTACTTATTGTAAAGCAGTACATTGTTTCTTTTTATTGTTTCTTCTGTTTGAATTCTCCTTTTCTTGTGAGGTGTTAGGAGTCTACTGGGATACTATGAGCTCACAGGGTAGAAGTTCTGCTGCTGAGCTCAGTCTAGCCAAGAGACAGTACATTGCTCCACATAAAAATTAAACACACTCAAATTTTGTTCTTTTTTTTAAGAGAGAGAGAGAAAGAGAGAGAGAGAAATTTTTCAATATTTATTTTTTAGTTTTCAGTGGACACAACATCTTTATTTTATTTTTATGTGGTGCTGAGGTTCAAACCCAGAGCCCTGCACATGCCAGGCGAGTGCTTTACCACTTGAGCCATATCCCCAGCCCCACATTCAAATTTCAACAATAATACAAAGCAAATGAAAGGGAAAAATCTCCAAACTAATGACCAGGACCTGGAAAAAAGAAAGAAAAAAAAATATCTAGAGGGCTCTCAGGTCTTACTCATGAATATGAGTCCATACAGTACAAAAAGAGAAAATTAATACAAAAATTGTGGACACAATATTATTGAGGTGTCTCAATATAGACCACATCCACATTTCTTTAGAATATAGAGAGATTTTAAGTGATGAAGAGCTTTCACAAAGGGTGTACCACAAGTATTCTACAGTGTACAACACAATTGCCAGGTCTCTAAAGAGGACTCACTCCACTTTTTGACAGGGAAAGTGAAATTCTCAAACCCTATAATATAATATACAATATACACTGTTTCAAAATAAACTAATCATCACTAAAGAACCATTAGGGAAATTACACTATAAAACCAACTTGGAAATATATTGAAAAATTCACAATAATCTAATCTCTTGAAACATTATGGCAAGAGAAGACTGAATGGAAGGGAAATCCAATCCAGCAGACATAAAACTCAGCACAGGAACAGAAGAAATCAGAAACATTAAGGTAACATGATACCTCCTAAAGTTCATAATTCAGCAGCAGCTGACTCTAAAAATATTGACATAGATGAAATATCAGATAAAAAATAGGGTACACCATTCTAAAGACAGAGTCTCACATGTAGGCCATCTAAACATAAACTCAGTAAAAAAATCTTCAGATCTTAAAAAGTGGTTTAAATATAATAAAGTTAACAGACATCTGTAAAATACTTTAACAAAAAACAGCTGAATTACTTTTATTTTTAGCTGCTCATTGAACTTTCTCTAAAACAGACCATACTTTATGCCACAAAGCAATTCTTAGCAAATAAAAAATTATATGATTTCTTACACATAATAATCATAATGGAATGAAACTATAAATCAATACCCCCTGAAAAAAACTATATCAACAATATAAGTATGTGGATATTGGGTAATACACTTTTAAATGATGAATGAGTAGAGAAACTAAAAAATTCTTAGAATAGTGATACAATACATCAGAACTTCAGGACCCTATTAAGGTGGTTCTCACAAGAACATTTATAATTATGATTGACTACATAAGAAAATCAGAAATATCTCACATAAACAACATAATGATGATGGGAAGTCTCAAGGTGCTGAAAATTCAAGAAACAACCAATTAACAAATTACTAGAAAAAAGGAAGTATAAGAATCATGGCCAAAATCAATGAAATATAATACAAATGATCAACAAAACAAAGAGTTGGTTCTTTGCACTGATAACCCTTAGCCAAATTAACAAAAGAAAAAAAAGACTCAAATTAATATATATTTTTTTAAATTAATAATATTTAAAATGAAAAAGGAGAAATCACCATGACATCAGAAATCCAGAGGATTAATAAGTACTATTTTGAAAATATACTCAAATAAATTGAAAAAACTAGAAGAAATGGACACATTTCTACACACATATGTCCTACCAACATTGAATCAAGAAGAGATTAAAAAAAATCTTAACAGAGCAATAATTAGCAATGAAATAGAAGCAGTAAAAACAAACAAACAACAAAAAACCCCACCCTATAATCCCAGTGGTTTGGGAAACTGAGGCAGGAGGATCACAAGTTCAAAGCCAGACTCAGCAAAAATGAGGCACTAAGCAATTTAGTGAGACCCTGTCTCTAAATAAAATACAAAATAGGGCTGGTGATGTGGCTCAGTGGTTGAGTGCCTCCGAGTTCAATCCCCATTATTATTTCCCCCCCCAAAAAAAAATACATCAAGGAAAGAAAATTACATACAATATCCTGATTAACTTAATACAAAGTCCTTAATAAAACATTACAAACAATATTCAACCACATATTAAAAAGACTGTACATCATGATCAAGTTGGTTTTATTCCAGGGTTGCAAGGACGGTTTAACATTCATAAATTAATGAATGTAATTCACCACATAAATAGAATTATGACAAATATCACATAGTGTTTCAATAGATGCAAAGAAAATTTTTGACAAAATTTAGTACTTATTTATGATAAAATCACTGAAGAAATTAGTGAGAAAAAACTTACCTCAACATCATAAGTGTTATTTATGACAAACCCAAAGTCAGTATCATAGTAAATGTGGGAAAACAGAAAGCCGTTCCTCTAAAAACCTAGAACAAGACAAAGACATTAATTCTCATGTGTTCTTTTCAGCATAGTAATAAAGATTCTAGTCAGAGCAGTTAGGGAAGAGAAGGAAATTAGAGGAGTAAAACTAGGAAAGGAAAAATTCAAATTATTATGTTTGCTGATGATATAATCCTATACTTAGAAGATCCACCAGAAGACTACTAAAGCTAATAAACACATTCATCAAAGTAGTATAATACAAAATTAACATACAAAAATAAATAGCTTTTCTATATATGGATGAGGAATCTGCTAAGAAAGAAAACGGGAAAACAATCCCATTCCCAACAGCATAAAAACTTTTCCTAAGAACAAGTCTAACCAAGGAGGTGGATCTCTCAAATAAAAAAAAAATAATATATATATATATATATATATATATATATAACACTGAAGAAAGAAATACAAGACACAAGAAGATGGAAAGACCTCCCATGTTCTTCAATAGGCTTAATTATTATTATTAAAATGGCTATATTACCAAAAAGCAATACACTTGTTCAATGCAATCCCTATCAAAATATCAATGATGTCCTTCACAGAACTAGAAAAAAGGGGTCCTAAAACTCATTTGGAAGAATAAAAGACCCAGAAATGCCAAAGCATTTCTAAACCAATAGCGTAAAAATGTATCACAATACTTGAATTCAGTGATACTGCCGAGCAATAGTAATAAAAAATATGTTATTAACTTGCATAAAACAGTTACATAGATGAAACAGAATAGAAGACATGGAGAAAAACCCACCAGATGGAGTCATCTGATCTTTGAGAAATGTGTCAAAAACACACATTGGAGAAAAGATAGCCTTTTTAATAATTGGTGCTGGGAAAACTGGTTATCCATATATAGGAGAATGAGACTAGGCTCTTATCTCCCTGCCAGCAGAAAAATAATCTCAATATGGATCAAATCCTAATAATTAGACTATAAACTATGCAAATCATTAAAAACATAGAACCAACACTCTAACTTTTAAGTGCAGGCAACATCCTTCAATAGAGGATTATTAAAGCTCAGGAAATAATATCAAGAATTAAATAATGGGATGGAATTAATTGATAAAAATCTTCTGAACAGCAAAGGAAACAGAAATGTGAAGAGAGAAAATACAGAAAATGGGAGAAAATCTGCTAGCTACTCTTTTGACAGAGGATTAACATCTAGAATACATAAAGAACTCCAAAAACTTTAAACCAAACAAATAAATTATCTAATTAATAAATGAAAAATTGAAATACACAGGACACTTCTTAAAAGAAGAAATACAAATGGCCAAGAAGTTTATTTTAAAAAGTGTTCAAAATTGTTAGCAATAAGGAAAATGCAAAGCAAAACTACATTGAGATTTCACTTCACTCCAGTTATAATGGCAGCTATCAAGAATACAAACAGTAATAAATGCTGAAGAGAATGTGGAGGAAAAGAAACACTTTATACTTTTGGTGGGATTGTAAATTATTAACTACTAGGAAAATCATTATGGAGTTTCCTCAAAAGACTAGAAATGGAACCACTATATGACCCAGTGCTACCACTTTTTAGTGTTTATCCTAAAGAATTAAATTTAGCATACTATATGTACCCATGGTATAGCAGCACGATTCACAATAGCCAAACTATGGAACCAAAGTGTCCACCAATTTAATAAATGAATAAAGAAAATGGGGCATAGATACACAGTAAAATTTTATGTCTTTAAAAGATGTATAAATATATTAAATAATAACACAAAGAGCATATTAAGACAGATGGTGATCTAAAATTAATAATAATTCCTAAAGAAAAAATTAACGGAAGGGGAAAAAAGCCATACAATTTTAAAAAATTAAGTTCTTTGTTTTGAGATATCTGTAGAATGATAGGAACTTGTAAGATATAATAAAAAGAAATGTTATTTTACTGTGGTAGCATATTGCAAAAAAAATATAGTGCAATTACATAATCATGAATTTGACATTAAAATATATATCTTTTTTATTCAGACTTTATGCATTTTACTAGCACTCATTTGTGTATATGAGAGAGAGTGTGCGTATGAGACATATTTAGAGAGAGAGCGTGCACTTAATTTTATACATTTTTTTATGCCTGCAGGTTCATGTAGCACCATAGTTATGATATAGAACAATACCCTAATCAAAAAGATTCCTCTTGTTGCCCCTTTTTTTTAGTCAGCTTTTCATTAATCTGACCAAAAGACCTCACAAGAATGATGTAGAGGAGGAAAAGTTTATTTTTGGCTCTTGGTTTCAGAGATTTCAGCCCATAGACAGATGATTCTGTAGCTCTGTGACTGGGGTAAGGAGAATATCACAGCTGAGGGGTGTGGTGGAGGAAAGCAGCTCAAGACAGACAGAAAGCAGAGAGAGAGAGAGAGAGAGAGAGCTCAGCTCATCAGATGTCCTAAAGTGATCTACTTCCTTCAGTCACACCCTACCTGTCTACAGTTACCACCCAGTTAACCCATATCAGTGGATTAATCTACTGATTAAGTCATGCCTTTCCTAATATAAGAATTTCACTTCTGAAAATTCTTACATTTTCTCACACATGAGGTACATTTCATATCTAAACCATATAGCTTTATAATCACACTTACTTCCCTCTGCATTCTGACCTCCCTACCACCACAAGAATAAGCACTATCAAAAACCAATTTGTATATGAATGTGTAACCGATGTGATTCTGCAATTTGTATTTGGGGTAAAAATGGGAGTTCATAACCCACTTGAGTCAAATGTATGAAAGATGATATATTATGAGCTCTGTAATGTTTTGAACAACCAATAAAAAAAAACCAATTTGTTCAAAAACGAATTTTCATATTTTGTGTTTAAAACATGTTACACAATAAAAAAATATATTATGTAAACACTATGAACTAGAGTGTTTTTGTTTGTTTATTTGTTTTGTTTTTGTTTTTTCAAACCAGTATAATTTCCTGGAAAATCACAGCTTTGTAAATAAATAATTCACTTATTTCTATTGCTGAGTGGTAACCCAAGATATAGATGTACCACAGTTTATTTACCTACTAGAAGCCATATTAGATTTTTCTAGTTTATACTGACAATAAATAGATCAGCTATAAACATTCACTTTGTCTTTGTGTTTTTTTTCCATATTTTTATTGGTGTATCATAATTATGATGGAATTCATTGTAGATGAACACTTGTCTAGTGATAAATTATCTATTCACTAACACCAAAATTTGAATATATTCGGTCACTTATAGCTAACCTTTATTTATTTTTGTAAGTTCTTTTTCTTTGTATTGTGTATTATTTTCACGTAGGCAATGAACATTTAATGTTCATCAAAGTAAAGCCATGAAGTGAACTTTAAAGTGTATAAATATTTACTTCAATCAGAAAGAGGAAAGTCAGGCTCTCTATTCCTGACTTGGAGTATAGTAGAACTTTAGATAAGATTTTTAGATAACCAGGTTATTATTTCTGTATTACAGACACTTTTAGTTTTAAATTCCTAGTGTCCCTACATTTAATTTTCATATCCCCCTTGGCCCCTCTTGGCTGAACTTTAGGTATTGAGAGAATTAATATCTGGGCTAGCCTTCATGGGGAAAAGCTGACAACAAGAGGATTACAGGAGGATTTATTTTTTTTATGGGTGCCCTTCATGTCCATTAGGTCATCTAATACAAATTAAAATGGAGAAAAGAGAACAGATTTTGATTTAATCCAGATGGCAATTTGTAAGGATTGGTAGGTTAGAAGGAAAAAAAACTATGATACAATTGAAAATTCAAGTGAAGATATTTTAGAAATAGTTTAAACACAAAGTAATCAAGCAAATGTGGCCAAGAAGTCCTATAAATAGAAGAATCAAAAAAAAAATTGTGAAAAGCCAGCTTGGAAATGGAGAAGTGGAAAGCATGGGGGAGAGAAAAAAAATCAAAGAGCAGAATTTCTGGATTTTTGGGGGGAAGGAGAAGGTGGGGGAAACCAGGGAATTAAACTCAGGGGCACTCAACCACTGAACCACATCCCCATCCCCAGCACTATTTTGTATTTTATTTAGAGATAGGGTGTGAGGATGGCCTTAGGCTTGAGCCTAAGCAACTCCATTTTAAAAACACACCAGACACATGACAGAGGCCTCAAACAAGTTACTTCCCCTCACCCTTTTAAAGAGAGTGAAGCTCCTGGCAGGCTGTCCTTGCCTGATAAGAGGGAAAGGCGAGAAGATCAGGGGTGGAGACCACCAGACCAAAAGTTTCAGACCTCAGGGTAAATAATGTCATGGAGAGATTCAGTGGTAGCTGATAAGAGTTGAAAGAGGGGTTTAAAAAGCCCCCAAATTTAGTATAAATAATAGAACAAATGAACAGGGATTCAGCCAGCGGAAACAAGGATGCACTTGAGCTAGAGAGCCTGATGAGGACCTGGACTGATATCCTGTCATTTGTCATCATTTCCTGATCCTCTGCATAATCCTCACTGCTCTCAAACTCTACCACCTCATCTGGACCTTGATGAAAGTGGCAACTTTTTTCCCCACATCCTCGCCAGCACTTGTTGTTGTTTGACTTCATATTGGCTGCCAATCTTACTGGAGTGAGATGGTATCTTAGGGTGGTTTTGATTTGCATTTCTCTGACTGCTAGAGATGGTGAGCATTTTTTCATGTACTTGTTGATTGATTGTATGTCCTCCTCTGAGAAGTGTCTGTTCAGGTCCTTGGCCCATTTGTTGACTGGATTATTTGTTATCTTATTGTCTAATTTTTTGAGTTTTTTGTATACTCTGGATATTAGGGCTCTATCTGAAGTGTGAGGAGTAAAAATTTGTTCCCATGATGGAGGCTCCCTGTTTACCTCTCTTATTGTTTCTCTTGCTGAGAAAAAACTTTTCAGTTTAAAAAAGTCCCATTTGTTGATTCTTGTTATTAACTCTTGTGCTATGGGTGTCCTATTAAGGAATTTGCAAATTGGTGCGGCCAATTTGGAAAGCAGAATGGAGATTCCTGGGAAAGCTGGGAATGGAACCACCATTTGACCCAGCTATTGCCCTTCTCGGACTATTCCCTGAAGACCTTAAAAGAGCATACTACAGGGATACTGCCACATCGATGTTCATAGCAGCACAATTCACAATAGCTAGACTGTGGAACCAACCCAGATGCCCTTCAATAGATGAATGGATTAAAAAAATGTGGCATTTATACACTATGGAGTATTACGCAGCACTAAAAAATGACAAAATCATGGAATTTGCAGGGAAATGGATGGCACTAGAGCAGATTATGCTTAGTGAAGCTAGCCAATCCCTAAAAAACAAATACCAAATGTCTTCTTTGATATAATGAGAGCAACTATGAACAGAGTAGGGAGGAAGAGCAGGAAGAAAAGATTAACATTAAACAGAGATATGAGATGGGAGGGAAAGGGAGAGAAAAGGGAAATTGCATGAAAATGAAGGGAGACCCTCATTGCTATACAAAATTACATATAAGAGGTTGTGAGGGGAATGGGAAAATAAACAAGGAGAGAAATGAATTACAGTAGATGGGGTAGAGAGAGAAGATGGGAGGGGAGGGGAGGGGGATAGTAGGGGATAGGAAAGGTAGCAGAATACAACAGTTACTAATGTGGCATTATGTAAAAATGTGGATGTGTAACTGATGTGATTTTGCAATCTGTATTTGGGGTAAAAATTGGGAGTTCATAACCCACTTCAATCTAATGTATGAAATATGACATGTCAAGAGCTTTGTAATGTTGTGAACAACAAATAAAAAAATTAAAAATTAAAAAAAAAGAAAGTAGCAACTTCTCCCAATGACCCTCTCCTCAACCAGTCATCCACTCAACGAAAGGAAAAGACTGCCTTGGTTCAGGACCTGATCACCACGGTCTGAGTGAGTGTGCATCTGCTGGACATAAAGCCTAAGGATTAAGACTTTTGAACTTAGCACACAGAGGGAATATCTGCCATTAGCCTGTCATGATCAAGTGTGTTTGCAGTGCTTAGAATTAATCTAGAATTGTTTGCTGTGAATCGATTATGTCTATTGCAGTGCCTAGCATTAGAGGATTGTCATTTTCTTGATTAAGAACCCATAGAGTAAATTTGTATTGAATAATTTGAGTGAATAAAGCATTGGAAGGAGCAGAAGCATGAGAATATTCTTTATTTCTCCCCTAGTCTGCATATATTGCAATTTTGTCCCCTGGAGACACAAGGTCTCACTGAGTTGCTTGGCACCTTGATTTGGCTGAGGCTGGCTTTGAACTCATGATCCTCCTACCTCAGCCTCCCAGCCTCTGGGATTACAGGTATGCAACACTGACCCTGACAGAATTCCTGAAATTTTGAAGAGAAAAAATCTAATGTTACTTGATTCAGAGTAGATGTGATAGTATAAATAAGTAGAAAAAAATGTTTTTAGAAGTTATATGTCAAAAAATTACAAGGTTTAGAACTGAGAAATCATTGTATTATTCTTGGTAAAATATTTCTTTTTAAATTGTGCAAAGGAGGTCTCAAGCTGTGTGTGTGTGTGTGTGTGTGTGTGTGTGTGTGTTGCAATTACTTTTAATCACTGTTATTAGGATATACAAAATAATTGGTAATATATAACTCTTTCTTTCTCTCCAACTCTTCTAAGAAAAACAAACAAAGAAACAAAAAACTGATGTGCTAGATGGCAGGAGAGTCCAGGCTCCACTATTGATTACAGAAAAGTTCAACTGTCAACTGTTCATAAACAAGAACATCTTGGTGAAATCCCTCCAAATGAAGAATAAACCTGAGTCATCCTTGTGGTCTCCTGAATGAATTAGAACTTCATGGAAAAGGAACAGTAGTTCACTTCACCTTTTGAATATAAACTCTGAGGCTTATGTTTAAAAGGGACTTGTTTTTCTTTTTCTCTTCTTCTCTCTCCCCCTCCTTAACCTGGGGGTGAGGAACAAGATTACCATGAGTTATCTGTGCTCCACAGGAAGGAGATGTCTGCTAGAGGATCTAGGAAGTGACAATCTCCCACATTAACACACCATGGGGTGCCCCAGGACCCCCTACCAGAGCACATCTGGAATGTAGCCTTTGAATAGCTCCTTTAAATATCCCCCTGTTCCTCTGATGGGGAGAATCACAGCCTCTGGGGCCTTGAATCTCCTGTGTTTCTCCTTTGCACATTTTCTTTTATTCTCAAAACCGTGTCCTCATTATTAAATTGGCATTAATTGGCATGGGGAACAAGGACCAAGCTTTTGGTTACAGAAAGAGCAAGAGAAGTGCTTTAATGTTGTCAGTGTGCCCTTCCCTTTTCTGAACTCAGCATGATGCCACTTATAGGATCCCCAGGACTCAGGGTTTTCATTGAGGGAAAAAGGTACCAGTGATGGACTAGTGATACCATTACTGGTTACCAATGACAAGTTCTGCTTTCCCTGATGTTGAAGTTTGAACAGCAGAGAAGCACCGTAGAAAGCAAGTTTTATTTAAATAATAACAGACTCCTTTTGGGAGGGAAAAAGGGGGCCAAGACTTGTATCCAAAGAAGTGGAAGTATTCTGCCCCTTTTATAAATTTTAGATTCTCTTTGTACTCCTGCCCGCTTCCCCCTTATTTCCCTCCATCTAGTGTAAGTGACAAGTCTGGGAGGATGCGCCAAAAAGTGGGAAACAAAAACAATTACTGGGGCAGGTTACCCTGCCAACACATTAGAGCAGGAGCAGGGGGAACACTTTGGTTGAAAGTGAGGCAGGGCAGCATTTGATTTTCTTTCCAATCAGCTCTCACCTTCCCAATTGGACCCAATTATTTATTATCTATATTGACTGTCTTTTTGTCTCCCCCTCCCTCCCCACTTCACTAGTATTCTGAGGTGCTTTGCAGCAAGTCCACTTCCATCTCACCTCAAAGGGAGCACAGGGGAATATGGCATGGCTAGACCACTTGGGGATAAGTAGAAACAAAGCAAGGAGCCTAGACCTCAGATAACCACCCACAATTTTTGTTGGTCCTGTGTACTTGTGAGCCAGATACCTAATCAGAGGTGCCATCTAACTATCCACTGAGCTAGCTGTTTCTCTGAAGTGGAGGGACATTCTAGATGACTTATGTGCTTAGACAGCTAGCCTCAGTGTCACACTCCAGTTTCCTCTGAGTAGGCACCAACCACTACAGCAAATTTTGACCAAGAATAGGAACAAGTTGCACCACACCTAGAAGTTTAAACAGTACTCAGTCCATCCTAAAGCGTATCCCAAAACTTTCCACAAGCATGGAAATTAACTTCAGCTCCCCATTTCTACTGAGCAAAATCACTGGTATAGGTAAAGCCTAGATGAACATTAAGAAGATACAGGCATTTGTCTTCCATGTTTATAAAAATTATGTATTTATAAACACAAAAATAAAAAAACACAGATTCATTTTGTCTATTGTTTTGGGACAAAGTTATTTTCAAAATATTGAAATGTTGGAGTTGAACTTCACTCAGTGTGAAATAGCCCATATTGTGGCTACTTAATCTATCCAACTGTTTTGACTTTATAATTTGTATGTGGCGGAATAATTATTCAAAATAACTTACACCAATGAAAATGGATGGTAGTCAATTATTTTTATTTGCTTAAATTCTGACTCCTACTCCATCTGAAAAAAATTTCATTATGCCCCTATCTCACCTGTTTCTCAGTCTTCATGTTTCAAAAAAAGGGAGGAATAATAAAGGGATAAGGCTCAAAGAATAGAGCAAATCTTTCTCTTTACATATTAGTTGGTAATAAAATTCTAAAACTTCAATGGGTTTCTAAAATCTTTATAAAAAAATACTCAAAGAAAACATCAAAAAATGTGTCCAAGGGCTGTGTTAGAGACATTGTACTTATTGCATACTTATAACCACCTGAAGATACTTATTTTTGTTTTAGATATCTATTTTCCAGAAAGAAGCAACTGTTCAAGCACTTAGTAAAATTAGATATAGTAGTTGGGCATGAAATTATATGGAAAAGATCAGAAACAAATTGGTGCTGCTGTGAATGTTATGCAGGAAAGGCTTAAGCAATACAACATATACAGTCATCCCATGGTTACTCAGGGAACATTGGGTCCATGAACCAACTAGAAAACAAATTCTCAGATACTCAAATTCTTTATATAAAATGGTGAGAGCAGTATTTTCATGAAACCTATGCATATCCTCCTATGTATATTCAATCAATTCTAAATTACCTGTAATACCTAACACAATGTAAATAGTAATTATACTATATGGTTTAGTGAATAATGACAAGAAAAGCAAAATCTGTACACATTGAATACTGATACATACATAATTTTTTGCCCCAAATATTATTGCCCCACAGTTTGTTCAATTCATAGTGTTTAAATCTGCTAATGTAGAACTTCTTGATAGAGTAGTGTTGATTTTTTTTCTCTATAGAATAAGAGAACTCTATAAAGAATGTACAAAGAGGGAAGAAGAAATGATTGGCTTAGCAGAATAAAAATGTGGTGACTATTTAATCCCTTTAATGGTGAGGAAGCAAAATAATGGAAAGCAAGTTACAAAATAAAATAGTGATACCTCGGGTTATGGGTGAGTTCTCCTTGCTCACATGTTGAAGTCTGAATATCAGAGAAGCATGCAGAGGCAAGTATATAAAGCAGGGTTTATTTAAAAAGGAATAACATAGTGAAAGACCTAAGCAAACTCATTTTACTTGAGACCTCATTTTGCTCTGAAACTTAACCCCTGACCTACTTGCAGTCCTAAAGTCAGGAAATACCACAGAAAATTCTGAACAAACAGTTCTCGGAAAAGTCACAGACGGTGATTGCCTAAGATAGGCCAAGATATTGAAATATTTGAAATTTCAGATGGCCCCCACCTAGGTGCAGTGTGACCAATATCTAAACCAGAAGCCCTGCAGCTTGGCACGTATCCGCCTTCTGACAGCCTCACAGTTGAAACCAATCATTTTAAAGTGTGTCAACCCCTGGAACTAACCAATAATCCTTTCCAGATTCTTTCCCGCCATTTGATACGCTAATCATGTTTTAGAGTTGTTTTGTGATTTTTTTCCCGGGGTGTGTGATGGTTTGCTAAGAGATGCTGTGATGTATGTGAAGTCCCTGCCTTCCCCAAAGAGTGTATAAAACTGCTGCAAACCCTGGGCTCAGGGCTTCTCAGCGTCACCAGTTGCTATGTGCGTAGAGGACCAAGTTAGCTCGCAATAAACGCCTCTTTGCTGCTTACATTGATTTTAGTCTCTGGTGGTCTTTTGGGGGTCCCAAACTCGAGATTATCTTAGACTTCTCCCAGGAGAAGGGGGCCATAGAGGGTATCCTTGTATCCCAAGAAGTGAGGTGTTGTGCTTTTTTGTGTCTTAGGTTTCTTTTGTACTCCTGCTCTCTTCTTATCTTTCTTCTTCCAGCATACCTGACTAGGCCTGGGAAGGGGGAAAGGCAGGATGGAGCAGCCCAGGACACATTAATTAACAACTTTATAACTCCCTGTAGGGAGGGGCAATTCCTCAGACAAGTTACCTTAGCAACAGGTTGAAGCAGAGGCAGGTTATCTTGATAGGGTGGAGGGAGAGCTCTGAAGGCATTTCAGTCCTTTAGGAGGCAGTCTCCAACTTCCTGGACTCACTCAATTTGGCCTCCTTGACCTGACTTGACTCCATTTACCTGTCTATACTGACTGCCTGTTTAATGCTGGCTTCAATAGCACATTGGAGTAACAGATATACAGCATTAAGAAAGAGAAATGTCCATCACTGATACCTTGACAAGTCCTGCTTCCCTGAATGCTGGAGTGTAACACCAGAGAAGCAAGCGAGGCAAGTGTAGAGAGTCAGAAGCTTTATTAAAGGACAGTAGAACAGACTTCTCCCAGGAGGAAGAAGGAGACCCAAAAGACTTAATCTGTGGGATTAGGAAGCCCCATCCTTTTTATACATCTGAAGTTTTCTTTGTTCTTTTACGTTCTTCCCCCATGTTCATTTCCTCTCATCCCATACATGTGACTGGGAGATGCTGGTGGAAAAGCCAAAAGGTAGGTAACAGGTGGGTTTAAGGAGCTTAGGAGTAGTGGTCCAGGCAAGAAAGGGGGCCCTGGGTGAATTAATTAGCAGTTCCATGTCTGCTCAGCAGTTGCTTCATTAAAAATTCTTTAGGAAGGGCCTGGATTTGGGGGACATTAACATTTCAATCTCTCATAACAGAGTCTTCAAACTTTTTTTTCCCCAAAAACCAGTTTGGTTTGTTTTTCTCAACCTGGCTCGATTTAGCAACCTATGCTGACTAACTATTTTTAATTCTGGCTTCATCATGAATATGTTGTCTTAAAATAGAGACATGGGCTGCTGGGGGTAGGGGATGGTCTCCACTATTTTTTCACTATCCAACTATGTTTTAGTGTGAATGTTATAAATCATTAAAGGCATAGAAAGTATTAGTAAAAGAACAAATTAATCTTTATTAGTTGACATGAGATAGAAATATTCAAACAGGGATGTGGCCCAGTTACAATATCCACCTGCCTCTTTGGGCTGCTGCAAGTTTGATGTGACAATAGATGAAGGAAACTTCCTCATGATTTCTTTATATTGTAGCTGTGATTCATACTGACAATCAGAAAAATATTAATGGCACTTACAAACCACCAAGAATTCTTCTTAAGTAAAATAGTTTGGCTTTATTTTGACAGAAATTGTCATCACTAAAATTACTGAATGATATTTCCCATTATTAATTCTTCAGTCTGGGTGGCCAATAACTGTATCCATCTGGCATCTGGTAATCACAGCAGAGGGGGGTAGACAAGAAGATGAGGCTTGGGCAGAAAAAAGAGCCAGAGGGAAAGAAACCTACTCCTACTCCAGAGGATGAATGGAGGCTAGTAAACGGTACATCATCGTGTTATTTTATTAACTTTTTTGGGGGGTGGGCAGGTACAATCTATATAGTAATTCCTTACTTTGGGTTCTTTTAATACATGAAAGATTGTTATTACATACAAGAAAAGATCTTGTAGATAATACTGCTTTGTTTTTGTTATGCAAGGCAATATTTTCCTAATTAATGGCATTTGAAAAAATTGTGTAACAAAGTAGCAGATTAAAATATTTAGTAAATAAGGCAGGTAGCAATGAAAATCTGTGATTTTCAAAACTCGAATAAAAGTTTTAGAATGAACAGATGCAGAGCGATTGTAAACACAATAATGATCCTCATAATAATGGCTTCCATATTAATAAGAATAACTGGAAAACCTCACAGCTAGCCTCTCATCATCATAAGCATAAGTAATTTCAAATAATTGTCATCTATTTACTCTTTCAGATTAATTATTCATTGTTACTTTTCTAATTAAAAGATAAAACATTTTTTTTAAAACCTCAGTTTAGTTTTTTCTTTTGACTAGGTAAAAATAAAAGATATTGAGTAGAGTTAGAGGTTGAAATTGTGAGTTTATATATTACAATTTCCAGAACATCAAAGAAAAAAAAAGCATAAACCTATACATATATGGATATATGTCTATATGGATATTCAGGTGTAATAATGCTCAGATAGTTTGAATATTAAATCTTTAAGTTGATAAATGATAGATGATAGGTACACATAGATATTTTCACAAATATAAATATTGATTTGGACAGGTATAGTTTAAATTATTCTTAAAAGAATAAGAATAAAGAATAATAAGAATAATAATCTAAACAGTTCTTAAATACAGTTTAAATTATTTTATTAAGATACTTTAAATTATTCTTGCATCTTTCCTGTATCAGAATTGTATATTAGTCATTTAGTGAATACATGTTCACAATACCCTTTGTTGAGAGAAATTTTAAAGGTAGAGACAAAAATGAAAACTTGGGTATTTATTTTACAAGTCATTACATTCTACAAGATATTATGAAATGAATAGTATTCTTATGAGAGACTTGACTATTAACAAGAGTGTTTTGCAATTAAAAAGGGATTCAATTAAACAGAAGAAAAATAACAGTCAAATCTGTGTACGGTAGGACAATGAGATAACCTATGTACAATGTATTGTATTACATCTCTGAGCACCTATAGTTTTCACGGAACATATTTATACTCTTTATTAAGCCTACATGGAAATACTTATCAAATTAAGTTTGTAATAGAATTAAAAATGGCAACGGAATGAATTACACTGGGAACAACAATTAAACGACATTACTGAAATTGTCCCTCGATTTCTTATTGAATAATAGTTTATTCACTTATATTTATTATGAGCAATAAATCTTTTCAGTGTTGAGAAAACTGATTTCAGCAATGCCTTTGGTCAGCATTCTATAACCTCCTTTAGAAAATATGAAGAAAGGTAATCTAAATGATTTTATTGGAAATTGAGCTGGAATTGGTAAAACCATTTTATCTATTTATGTATTGGAGATATAATGTTTAGAGAAACACTATCTTTACCTGATAATTCAAAGGCTCTTCCCAACATATATTTGGGTAAAACCAGAAAACGCGTGAAGAGGCTGAACTTCTTCGTAACAGCAATCATCTGGGTTCTGCCCAAATTTGCCTTCTTGTCTTTAAAGAATCTCCTTCCTCTGGTACAGATGCTTCCCCACAAGCCCAATTCAGATCCGTTCTTTGGTTTATTATTTCAGATCTTCATTGTTTTTGATCTAGTTTCAGATTTCTACTTTACTCCAACCCCAAGTTGATAATTACTGTTCTCTCTGCCCAAATATACAGATTTGAAAAAAATTTTATGCACAGAGTTTTGTATATGTATGCTTATAAGCTTCAATTACCTTTAAAACAGGTGATATGATAGTGGAAGAATAGGAAGAAAAAGTGAAAATAGTAAGAGAACAAGGAGAGTAGTTAGAAAGAAAATAGAAAAGGGGAAAAAAAGAAGAAATAAATGAATGAAAAAGAAACCAATGGAGAATGGGAATGTCTGAAACCACAAATATTTATTGGATTAAAGGGAGTAAGGAATCAACTAAATTGGAAGAAAGATTTTATTATTTCCAGCTTTGAATAATAAATGAGACAAAAGCCATTTGATGTCAATGAACAGACTACTGATAATAATAATTATCCCAGAGGAACACTGCGAGAATACACTCATAATATGGGCATGCATCACTTATAGAAGTGAATATGTTTTGAAAATGCTTGTTGAACCATTTTGCCATTATGAGAGCATTACAGAGTATACTTACACAAACTAATATGATTATGATGTCACTAGATGATATAATCTCACAGAACCATGGTCATGTAGATGATGTGCCATTGGTACATTGCACATGACAGCTAGTTTTCCTGTTCTGAGATTGGTACTTCGAACACATAAGACGTTTTATTCTAAAAGTGTGCTTCAGAAATGGAAATGGAAACCAAAGCTAAAATAAATGAGAAATGATTGTAGGTCCTTTGGCTCAAATTACTCCATCAGTTAGATGATATATTGACATCTATCCAGTTGTTCTTCTTCAGAGATTTTTCAGAGTTTAGAACAGTTTCTCTGCCTTTTTTTTTTTTTTGGTACCAAGAATTGAACCCAGGGTGCTTAACCACTGAGCCACATCCCCAGCTTTTTTTATTTTGAGACATGGTCTCACTGAGCTCCTTAGGGCCTTGCTAAGTTGCTGAGGCAGGCTTTGAACTCACAATACTCCTGCTTCAGCCTCTAGTCTCTGGGATTACAAGTGTGTGCCACTATGCCCCGCATGTCTGCTTTCATTTTCAACTGAGACTTTCACTATGTTGAGAAATATAAAATGTGTAGTAAATCTTTGTTATATGAGCACACTATGGAGCCCCATCAGTATCACTAACTTAAATAGTGCAGTGTTGTTGGCTTGATGTAGCAGCAGTGTGTTTAAGAATGAAAACAAAGTTCTGGTTCTATTAAATGGTTGTACAGTTACTACAGAAGATTTTGAACCATAAATATACCATCTATCCTCTTTGCACAGTCAGTTTTAGAGTGTGTTTCTCCTTTGCAGTGTTTTATTTGTCTGGATCGCAGACCCCACAGTAATCATTCTGTGTACTCATTCTACTGATAGGAAAACTCAGATCCCCATTAAGGCCTATATGGTGGTTTGTACCACTATGTACTAAGTAGGATTTACAATAGAGATTTTAAACCTAGATCTGAGTCGAAAATAGCACTGGATAAATGAATTAATGACCTGGGAAGAGTGAATTTTACTGTTCTCATTTATCAAAAGAATAAGGATGGGGGAAACTGATTGCTCTTCTCCCTGCCATAGGCAATCACTAGTCTGATGTACATCACCATGCACTGGTTTTTGCCTGTTAAAGAAGTATGTATAAATGCAATTACATATACATAGCCTTTCATGTTTGGGTTCTTTCACCTAATATGGGGATCTTGGGTTTAGTCTGTGTTGTTGCATGTCTTAGTAGTTCATTTTAATTGCAGAATGATGTTCCACTGTGTGAATATATCACCATTTATTATTTATTTTTCTGTTTATAAACATGTAGGTCATTTCTAGTTTTGGCTACTGTTAGTAAAGCTACTGTAACATTTGGGAAACTCCCAAAATTGCTCTTATTAGTTGAAAGAAATGGGATTAAATCATATGTAAAAATAATATAGACAGTCTAAAGAATTAAGAGTTAGTAACTTATTAAATTAGTGAATTACAAAATGACAGAATATTATATCTGGAAGTGGATTTGCTTGAAGTTTAAAGGTAAGTTTAAAAGGAATACTTGGCAATGGCTTAATAAATTTTTTTTTCCAAGTGGCACTAACAGGTTAAAAATATGAAAGATGAGAAATAAGTGTAACCTAATTATTCATTATAGCTGGACTCCAGAGGATTGCTACTCAGTGGCACTTCTCTTACTTCAGTTCCTTTTAATTTGCATACATAAAGGGGTGAGAATTGCATTTTTAACACATACTCTCAAATCTAGTCTACAGATTCAAATTCCCTCAAAGGAAGCTCCTTTTGTAGTTTCTAGGTAATTTGTTGCTTTCTCAGGTATGTAGAACAAGTTATCTTTTTAATTGCTGAAATGAATACATTGACTACTCTCTCCCTGTGTTTAAAAATAGTTTGTTAAAATTAATGAAAGAGATGCAATAGAATATAAATATCCTACAACCTCAACTATAGCAAGATAATGAGTAATACAGGATTCTTGACACACACAGGTTCTCTGTTTTAAATTTGAGTTATTGTCTTTTTGGAATCCAACATTTCACAGCCAGAGCATAACAAGGGACAGCATCAAAGATGCACTATTGGGGAGCCAATTATGCAAGTCCAATATTCTACTCCTTTTTATTCTGTAAAAAATGCTTAGGTGAGGATCAGATAAGAGGACTAGAAGAAATGGGAGAAAGCCATATCGTGGTTGTACCCAGAAAGTAAAGAATAAAAGAGATAATGAATAAAATTTAATAGTTGTCTTCTGGTAGCCATACTATACATGAAAGCAAATATTTGAAACAGAAACACATAGAATATAAGATTATACATCAGGAGATATGAGATTCATTGGTAACTGTATCATAAAAACTGGGACATTTCTCTGAATGAAAAGGAATATTATTAATAGTAATTCTGTAGTGACAGAAACAGAAATCCATTTCTATGCTCATTGGGGATATTATTATACCTATTAAAAAGCAAATGAGACCATGCAGTGCTAAGATGGGAGCAGGGGTGAGAAGAAAAAAATGATTTTTTTTACAACTATTGATGACCATTTTTGCAAATATTATTTTTATTTATGTGTTTTCATGGTTCTAATATGAAATATATATATTCTAATAGAAATATAATGTATTGTAACAGGAATACATATCTATATATATATATATATATATTCTTATAGGAATATATATTAAATATATTATATATGTATATTATATATTACATATGTATATATAGGAATATATATACATATATAATATATATGTGTATATATATTACATTTAAAAATTTTTTTGTAGTTTAGATGGATACAATACCTTTAATTTATTTATTTATCTTTATGTGGTGCTGAGATAAACCAGAGCCTCACACATGCTAGGCAAGCACTCTACTAGAGCTGCAACCCCAGCCCCTATATATTAATTTTTATCTAGGAGTTATAAAGAGATTTGCCATTTCTTCTGATTCAGGCTGGATATACAAACATGACCAAATCTACAGCTTTTACTCCAATGATACATTGAAAGGAAAATAGTTTAAGTATTCAGTAAGCCCAGTTTTAGCACCTAAACTACTTTCATTTGGAAGATACACATTATAAAATGTACTAACACTCCCACAAGGAAAAAAAATCCCTATACTCCAATAATGAATCTGTTGAAAATAAGTTAGAAAAACTACTCCATTCACAATAACCTTCCCAAACTGCTTAGGAATAAATCTAAGCAAGGAAGTGAAGGATCTCTACAAGGAAAATTGTGGAAAACTAAAGATGGATATTAAAGAATTAAAAATAAAAAGAACTGTCATTTTCTTGTACATTGTCAAAATGGCCATATTACCAAAAGAACTATACTAGTTAAATTAAATCCCCATCAAATTCCATTGACATTCTTCACATTACCAGAAAAACAATTCTAAAATATCTTTGAAAGGAAAAGACTCAGAATAGCCAAAGCAATCTTGAACAAGAAGATCCATGCTGTAGGCATTATAATCCGGAACCTAAAATTATAGTACAGAACTATAGTGACCAAAACAGCATGGTTGGCACCAAAACAGACATGGAAACCAACGGAATAGAAGACCCAGAAATAGACCCACATAGATATAGTCATCTGATACATGACAAAGGTGTCCATACATCAGAGAAAAGACACCTTTTTTAACAAATGGTACTGGGAAAACTAGATATCCACATGTAGAAGAATGAAACTTTATTTCTATTTCACATTCTACAAAAAGTCAACTCAAAGTGGATCAAAGACCTAGGAATTAAAGCAGAAGTTCTACAACTGCTAGAAGAAAATGAAGGCTCAACATTCTAACATATTGGCACAGGAACTGACTTCCTTAACAAGACTCAAAGTGTAAGAACTAAAATCAAAAATCAATCAGTGGGACACCATAAAATTAAAATCCTCTGCCCACCAAAGGAAACAATTAAGACCGTGAAGAGAGAGCTTACAGAATGGGAGAAAATCTTTGCCACCTGTTCCACAGTTATGACATGAATATCCAAATATACAAAGAACAACATAAAACAAAACAAAATTAGATAAAAACCAAATAACCTGAAAAATAAATGGCCAAAAGAACGAAACAGACACTTCACAAAAGAAGACTTACAAATGGCTAATAAAAACATGAACAATTATCCAATGTATCTAGCCATCAGAAATGCAAATCAAAACTACATTGAGACTTCATCTCACTTCAATCAGAATAATAATTATCAAGAAAATAAATAATAATAAATTTTGTTGAAGATGTGGAGGGAAAAAAGGTATATTCTCACATTATTGGTGGGAGAGCAAATTAGTACAACCACTCTGGAAAGTGGTATAGAGATTCCCCCTAAAACGAGGAATAGAATCACCTTCTGAACCAGCTATCTCATTTCTTGATATTTAGCCAAAAGAACTAAAATCTGCATACTCTAAAGATGCAGCCACATCAATGTTTATGGCAGTAGAATTCTCAGTATCTAAGCTATGTAACCAGTGTAGGTATCCATCAATACACGAATAAATGAAAAAAATGCGGTATATATACACAATGGAGTCTTACTTAGCTGTAAAGAAGAATGAAATTATGGTGTTTGCCAGTAAATGGATGGAACTGGAGTACAGTTCCATCCATTCAAGTGAAATAAGCTAAACCCAGAAAATCAAGGGTCAACTGTTTTCTCTCATATGTGTAAGCCAGCTCAAAATCAGAAAGGAAGGGCTGGGAATGTGGCTCAGGCGGTAGCGCGCTCACCTGGCATGCGTGTGGCCTGGGTTCGATCCTCAGCACCACATACCAACAAAGATGTTGTGTCCACTGAGAACTAAAATATAAAATATTAAAAATTCTCTCTCTCTCTCTCTCTCTTCCTCTCTCACTCTCTCTTTTAAAAAAATCAGAAAGGAAAAAAGAAAAAAGAAAAAAAAATGTGTGTGATCTGTATGTGGGGGGAATCCCATAGAAATAGAAGAGAGATCAGTTCATTAGAGGAAAGGGATTGAGGGGAGAGGAGGAAGGAACAGAAAAAGAGAAGAATGGAAGAATAAATCTGATCAAACATTCCTATGTACATACATATATGAATTTACCACAGTGAATTTCGACTTCATGTCTAAACACATGCATTAATAAAAAAAAGTACAAATAGAAGAAAGATTAGTAGAGCAGAGGAAGGGAACTGAGGAATGGAGAAAGGAGAAGTACTGGGGATTGAAGTGCAGCAAATTATTTCTATGCTTCTATAAATATGTCAAAATGAATCTCAATTTTATGTATATGTATAATGAGTTAATAAAAAACAGTATTATTCAAGAGTCACTTCTAAACACTGTTAAAGACTTTGCATAATTTAATGGACCTTTCCTATCTCATTTCTTTTGCAAAGCAACTCACATTCAATTTTTTCATTTCAAATCAAAATTTGGATTTTATACATAACCCCCCAAATACAGAGGGAAGTTTCCCTCAGATCTATGCAATATGTTAGTTCCTGGATATTTTGATAAATAGTATTAGACAATATTATGACACCTAGGAATTCTATGTAGGGAGCATGAGGGAAGATATTGAAATTGTAGAGGCACAGCATTAACCCTCAACCTCTGATTTTTTTTATAATGTTAGTAGAATGAAAGTATAAATCATTTAAATATGATTTGTACTACAATATGGAGATAAGGACATACAGAAAACACTGTAAGAAAATGTCATGTGCCAGGCAAGCCAGGTTAGAGGGAGGGACATTTTTCCCTGAATGAGGAGATGTGAGTTAGGATGGCGCTGAAAGAGAGGGATGTTTCATATACCTGAACTACAATGGCCTTGGCATTGTCACCAACCTCACACCAGGCCCATTCACTCATGCACATTTGAAAGCTAAATGTGATTATTGTTAAGAATATCTGTAGCCAGCAGTGTGCTAGGTATGAAGGAAGCACAGATAAAAGGCAGTTCACAGTGTCATCAGGAGATAGTAAGCAAATATTGATATCACAGTAAGAAAAAAAAGAGAGCACAGTTTGCCTCTTATAACCCAATTAAAAGCAAGGCAAAAGCCAGTGAGTCTACAGCGAATTTTTTTTTAATCTTGTTTACATTTTATTTCTCAGTTCATTCATCATTGCCTGATTTTCCCCTCCCCAATCTGTCTTCTTTATCCAGAAAAAAACAAACAAACAACAACAACAAAAACAGTGTAAGTGTCAATTGTACTGATTTCCAGTTCATTTTGCTTCCACAACACTAGATAATGGGTCCCTAGAAATTTCCTTTTAAAGTGTTTTAGTCTTATAAGTGTATTGTAGCAAAATACTCCAAGTGAAGAAATTAAAGCAATTTTCAAGTCACCTAGCTTTCCTTTTTACTTACCTTCATTCCAGACTTTCATGACTTATGTCAAATCCACGTCCAGAGGCTGTGAACAAAAATGACAAGTTAGTAAATGTAGTGAAAATGTGCAAGGTTATTTTATGAAGCAATGAATTGTCTCACCCCAGAAGAAACTAAGCATTTGGACCACAGGATAATGTGGTAAATGAACTGCAAGTTTAAAGCAAGGATGGAGAGTTCTTTTCAACTTGTGCATCTGGCACTAGTCTGAGGGAATTAACTCTCCATCATTGTGTGGGTTGTTCTACCTGTTTCTCAGGAAAAGGTAAGTAAGTAAGGAAGGAAAAATGTTAGAGTCATGTTGTGCACATCTCTGGTCCCCATCACTTAACAGTGTACTATGAATAAGAGCATCAGGAAGCAAGTGAGCAGGGAGAGCAATAAGTCTGCTTGAAATCAACCTTTCAATTAATCAGGAAGATTTGGATGGGACAAGAAGCACATCAGACCTTCCTGCAAAGAGAAGCCTCATTCTTCAGGTTCCTCAGTTGCTAACTCTGTTGGATAGCGTTTGGGGAATTTTAAGAATTATGGGACTGAAAAATGAAGAGGAATGTTGATAATCTAAGCAATTAATGATAATCAGGGTTACATAATGACAATAATGTTTATACCTCCAGTTCTTTCTGCAAATATTGGGGATTGAAGAAATACCCATAACTGACATAATTTCAATGTTCAGAAAAAAAATATTTATAAAACACAATTGACAATTTTGTACTGTAATGTTACCACATGAATATATTGGCTATCAAAACAAATATTATGTTAATGAAAATCAAGCTCTCTTCCATACTAATATTATATAATTATATAATAAATGTCATAAAAGGATATTATAGGTCTATAGATAGATATGTAGACATATAAAGACATATATTTTCAAAATTTAATTATTTAAAATGTAAAATTTGGATTTCACCTACTTAGTATTCTATACCATGAATATATTAAAATGTAGTTAACCATTTCCCCAATTGATATAAATTTGGATCCTTTTCTTTTCTTCCCCTCTCCTTTTTGAGGTGATAGAAATCAAAACCAGGGCCTTGCATGTGCTTGGAATATATTCTACCTCTAAGCTACACATCCCAGCCCTCATTGGGTACTTTTTATCTTTTTCTTTTTAAACAATTATACTGGCTCTCTATTTCTCTATTTTTTAAAAATCTTTATTGTTCTCTGAATGGGATAACCTTACATAACATTCTCTAGATGGCGATTTGTCCTTAGAGTCCAGTGATGGAGCAAATCTAGCAATTTCTTCAGAAGTTTAGTTTTGGATAGCGGAGCATGTGACTGCATTGTTTGAAAAAGGGATGAACATCAGCTCTGCCTTAAACCCCTGCTCTGATACCAGAAGCTCTGTGTAACAAACAGTTGCATGTTATACAGTGTGGTAAATATTGGTCATATTCTTCTCATGTCATTCTCATGAAGAATTTTGATATCCCAAATATTTCACAAATTAATTATCCTTTCATCAAGAATGTAACAAAAATATTAAATAATGATCTGGTTTATGTTTTTCATAGGATAGGCATAAAGAAACAAAAAAAATCACTTTCAAATATCAAACAACTTGCAATGGTTTGTGTAATGTTTCGTTCACCAACATAAAGTTAAGATCAAATAGAATTAACTGAATAGTAAAAGAGAAGCATCCATCAGGGGACACTATAGTGGACTCAGCTAATCTGAGTGTGTTGATTTGAATTTGTTTCATCTTAATTCTACATAAGTAACCTTTCACCTGGCAGGAACACAAATAAATCTCAATTTTTTTGAACCCAGCAACAATAAAAGTAGTAGGAATCATCTTCTCAACCGTAGGGGAAAAAAATCATAACCCAACTAGAAAGAGGAATAAAGGAAACAGACAATAATATAAAAGTTGATATAATTAATTGACAAATAATGTATAAAATAAAATAACATTTTTTTTAAGAAAAGCAAATACAGACTGAAGAATGTGAGAATAAAACAGAAATGTGAAGAATGAGAATTATGTATGCATTAATATTTAGAATGTGGAAAGCTTTCCTCCTTCCCTTCCCTACACACATTTCAGAAAAATAAATTTTATTAGCAAAAAATGATTTTTTTTACTGAAATTTATAGATTTTAGGAGCTCAGGCAGGCTACATATATTGATTTGTGTATTAGGGAGGTGGCAAAAGAGAATCTATTTTTCTTTAAGAAACAGGAACACCCCTCTGATAGAGATTCCTCAGAATCTAGGTATTTCCATATATCCTCCATTATGTTGTTGCTGCTATTTATTTATTTGTTTGATTTCTCTTGTTTTGAATTGCTGTTATTCACATGAACATACCTTCCTCACTGTTTAATGTTCTTATTACTTGAGTTACACAGAGGGAATCAAAGTTCAATATCTTGACCTAGGTTGAAGGTAAAGGAGAGTATCCATCCACCTTTATCACATTCTGCATGAGTTCACTCACCTTTACCAATGGTATCTGTAAAGGTCTTCATCAAATAATAAGTAACTGAAATTTGCTGCTGTTTTTCTGTAACTTCATTGTCACCCTCTAAGGAATGAATGGCAAGGACAAAGGTAGTTTCAGATCCTCCTTGCCCTTGCCAGGAGGCATATAGCCATGGCAGCATATATACCAGATTCTCTGTTTACATACCCTGAGTGTTGGCTATGCAGCTATACCCGGTATCCGGAAAATAAGTAAAATTTCTGGTTATTATTACTTCCCTCCATTTCCTCTGGCACAGGCTGTTTTGTTTGTATGTCTATTCCATGCATTGTTATGGTAAAACCCAGTTCTTGGAATCCATGATGATGAGAAAGAAAGACCTGGATAAGGTGATGAGAGGGCAAAAGACCATTCTATGCAGATTTAGAGGAGCAGAAGAGATTTACTGGAGGTCGCATTAAAATTCATTAAAATGTAGACACAAAATAGCAACCTTGAGAAAATGTTAAATATCAGTTCTTAAGGAGATTTAAAATATATGTTATTTGTGATTGGGTGAGGGGTAGAGGGGAAACTGAGATGTGAAGGGAATTATATTTAAGAAGACCTTTCTTTGATTCATGCCCTGTGCTACATTATGTTATTTAATTAACAAATAACAGTTACTGAAGTAGTGATTGCTTTAAGCAATATATGCATTTGTGTAGGGAAATATAACTTTCGGACCATTGCAACAAGCAAGGTTTAATTTATTCTTTAGAAGTGCTGAGAAAATGTGAAAGGAACAGACAGCTATCACAAGTGGGGTTCAGAGAGTCATTCCAATAAAGGGTTAGCTTTCAGTGAATAATGCATATCGGTTTTAGAGAAAACTTATAAAGGTGTTTTCAAAGAGAATCTGTTTTTTTTAAAGAGCCAGATGGTAGGTGATGGGTAGGAGGAAATGATGCTCAAGGAATAGCAAGCAGATTAGTCTAAGGGAAAGAGGATTTGTGCTAGGAGTACTGAGTATCAGTCTGATTATAATGGCTACCTCAGTGGTACTCAAACTCTTTTTAAAATTACATTGTGTGAAACCCTCCTTAACTTACTGAAGCAGAACTTTTCCTGGAAATTCACAAGAATAGGCACAGTTACAATCACTGAGATTGATACTTCTGCATTTTATAGATGACACTGACAAATGGAAGGATCGAGAGGCAAGAGCCAATACAGATATAGGAAATGTTATACCCAGGACTTTACTAGCACCTTAGGACACTGATCCTGAAGCAGAAAATACTGTAGTGGGATTTGTTAAGTGGACATCACACACCTAAAAAATGTCATGTGGGAAGGTATGAGTAGGGTTACTCCTGAAGCCTAAACACACAGAAAATTTAAAGAGGCTCTTATTTCTTGTCCTAATCAAAGTGATTGAAGTGTTGTCTATTTAGTACGAATAAACCATCATAAAGGGAAGAAGGAGCTGAACCATGGAAATAGGGGTCAAAATTGCCTATTGAGTTGCTATTTTCAATTCAATTTTCCATTGCTAAGAGTTTAAAAACGTCCATCACAAGACCAAATGTTATTGCTTACTACACCAACAGGCAGGGAGAAAATTCTATAAGATTACTTGTCTTTTTCTTAAGATGGGGTGTTCTAATATTTTTATGATGTTGTAATATAACAACATCATACCTGGCTGGGCTTAAGAGGCAGCAACCCAATAGAAAAAAAAATGTAACTTGATACATGATGAACTTAAATATCTTTAATAGCAATAACCAAAATTTAATTAATACATTTTGACATCTAAAAAGACTTCCCATTATAAGTCATTATTTTAGGGCCATTCAATGCAAATATTTGTGTTATGGTGAATACATTTAGCATAATTTTCAGTTTAACTGTTTTAAATAAACAATTCAGTGACTTTGAGTATATTCATGATGTTATATTCCACTATCTCATTCTAAAATATTTTTATCAAAACCAAAAAGAATCCTGTTAATGTTAAGCAGCTAATTCTATTCCTTCCCTTCCCTCCCACTGCCTTTTGAAAACACTAACCTGTCTAATGTGTTTTTATAGTTATTAGTCTTGATATATCATATTCAATACTTGGTATATAATTCAATGCTGAATTATACAGCATGTGGCCTTTGTGTCTGGCTTCTTCACTTAGCATAATGTATTCAAGGCTCATCTACATTGTAGATTGTATTGGTAGAGTTGATTTCATTTTATGCATGAATAATATTTTTTTGCATGTATATAACTCATTTCATTTATCCATCCATCTGGTGATGGACATTTAATTGTTTTTGTGAAGAGTGCTGCTATGAATGTTCATGCACAAATTTTTGCTTGAATGCCAGATTCCCATTCCTTTGAGAATATACCTACAAGCAGGGTTACTGCGCAATATGGTGTGTTAGTTTGCTTTTCATCACAGTGACAAAATGCCTAAGATTAAGCAATTTACAAGGACCAAATATTTATTTAGGCTCACAGTTAGTGGGGTTTCCGTCCATGGTTAGCCAGCTCCATTGTTTTAATTTAAAGCTAAGACAAGGCAGAACATTATGATAGAGGAGCATGATGGAGCAAACTTGTTCACTTCATTGTTATGAAGTTCCAAGAAGGAACAGGGCAGAGGTGAAAGAGCCTTGCCCCAAAGACCCACTCTTTTCAGCTAGATTCTATCTTCTGTAGTTTCCACCATCTCCCAGTAATGCAGTCGTCTATGAATCCCTCAATGGATTAATCACTTGATGAAGTTAGAATCTCATGGCCCAGTTGCACCCCCAAAACTCCTCCTCTGCACATTGTACATTGCTGCATTGCTGCACCAAGACTTCAACACATGAGCCTTTGGGGAATATTCTAGGTCTAAACCATAACATATGGTGATTAAAGTTTGGAGGAACTGCTAAGTTGTATCTTACCATAACTACAATTTGAAATTCCTACTGACCATGTATGAGGGCTTATTTCTTTACATCCCTGCCAGTACTTGATATTTTTCCTTCGTTTATATATTAAAGCTATATTAATGGGGGTGAAATTCTATCTCATTCTGGTTTTCGCTCATATTTCCATGATGAGTAGTATTTAACATTTTTTTATGTTTGTCATTTATATATCTTCTTTGCATAAAAGTCTATTTAAATCATTTGTTCAGTTTCAGTTTGGGTGGCTTTCTCTCTTCTCCTTTTGGATGTGTAACTGCTATGTGTATATGTGTATGTGTGTGTGTCCTTAATAGATTTACTGATCTGAAAATATTTTGACCCATTCTACAGGGTTTTCATTTTACTGACAGCATCTTTGGTTTGAGAAAATAATCTGAATTTTGAAGAATTCTAATGTATCCTTCATGTAGCTTGTGCTTTCTAAGAATTCATTACAAAAATCCAAGGTTATGAAAATTTACTCCTAAATTTTCCTCTCAGTGTTTTATGATTTTATAGTAATTATATTTCATTTTGGGGGGGTCAATTTAGGAGTGTGTCATCTTGTTCTTTTGCCTATGGCTATTTGCATTTACATATTTAAAGAGACTATTCACTCTCCATACAATGGTCTTGGAACTCTTATTGAAAAATCTACTGAAGATCCATGTATGTGTTTATTTCTGGTCTCTATTCCATGGATTGAGGTCCATCCCTATGTCAGTACCACTGTTTTTGATTTTTTTTTCTTCAGTACTGGGAATGATCCCAGGTCTTCACACATGCTAAGATTTTCCTCTACAGTTGAGCTATATCCCAAATCCCTCTTTCAATTTTTATAGCTTGGTAGTAGCTCTGATACTGACAACTGTGAACTCCTCAAATTTGATATTTTTTCAAGAATGTATTTTGTTGTTGGAATCTTTTTTCAATTATGTGTGAATTTTAAAATCAGTTTAGGATCACTGGGATCATAGTATAGCTTGTATTGAATCAAAAAAATAAATTTGAGTAGTAGTGCTATTTTCACAATATCAAGTTGTTCAATTTGTGAACATTTTTATTTTATAGGTATGATTTAATTATTTGCAAAAATGATTTGTTGTTTTTAATAAGTTATTTGTTCACTTCCTTGTTTAAATATCCAAAATATATTAATATATTTTTCTGTATTTAAATATATATATGTATATGTATATATATATGTATATATATTATTTACTACATATGGCATGAAATCAAGAAAGAAATCAGGCAGCTTCTTAGCAAGGTGGATGAGCAAAAAGAAAGAATGTGTTGTAGGGGGAGTTTTACTGGAATTTAATCCCAGGCATTTAAAGCAGATTGGGGGCTCAGGAAATTGGATATAATAAAACAAGAAAGAATTCCTTGCATCACAGATGCTGCTCTATCTGAGGCACCAGCCAGAGTTGCCCCTCAGTGAGGGACAAAGTGGAAGGATAAGAGAATTAAAGGAACCTGCATTTTTAGGAGGCCTGAAGTTTGTCTGTACAGAGAGTTTAGAGATCAAAGATAAACTGAAAGGCATACTACACAATATCCTTGTGCAGGAAAGAAGCCAAATCTCTTCCAGCTGCATGCAGAGGACAGAGGAAGAAACCATATTGAAGCCACAGTGCAGAGACCAGAGGCTGGGGAAACCAATTCCTGGCAAACATGAGTTTGGCCTGAAATACAGGCTTGGAAAACCCAAACTGCATGACATGGAGTGTGCCTAAGTGATCAGCAGAAAATCAAACATGGATATAGATTTACACAGGGGAATGCTGGTTATGGAAACCCATTTGGTTCTCCTTCATCCCCTCCAATCTGGTGGCCTTCAGGACCAGTTTGGAGAGATGCACCTGGTGGGGAATTTGAAAGGGCAGAGGCACAAGAGACTGAGTTTGGAGACTAAACCTGAGACTAGGAAATGTGGGTTCCTCTACCACACTAGTGGAACCCAGGGGAGATTCTGAGGTTCATTCTTCTAGTATGGACTGACAATAGTGGGCCCTAGAGGTGCACTGACTTACAATCTCCGGATCAATTGGCATACAGCAAAGAGCCTGGAGCCTACCAAAGCCAAAACTCCATCTCGAGAAGTTCTGCCTACAGGATTACCTCTCTCACCCTAGTAATCACACTCTGAGGGTGGAGCAAGCATTGTACTTCAGACAACCCCATGCAACTGCTGAGAAGGCAATCTGAGAATTTTAGAACTCCAGTGGAAAAAATTCTTTAGCTTTTCATTACAACCCCCCCACTTCTTTCTTTTCTCTGCATAATTGTGACCTTAATGGTTCCTGGATATTTATACATATTCATATTTTCTTATTTCTAGAATTTTTGAAACCAGTTTTTATTTCATAGATCAGTTTTTTTGAGGACTATGAAGTTTTAGTAGTATATTTTAATTTTGTTTTGTATTATTTTATTTTTATTTTCCTTTTAATTTTTTTAAATTTTTACTACACACATATGTATTTTTTTCTCACACCTATTTCCCTTGATTCTCTCTTTTTTCTTATGCTGGCAGTCAATCTCTATGGTTATCCCTTTCACTTTTCTTTAACTTTTTGCTTCTTGCTTCTCTTCTCCTCCCTCATTATATACTTCTATTCTCACCCTGTCCACCATTTAAAATTATAAATCCTTTTGCAAAATTACTGTTTTTATTATAGGCAATAAGTAATTTTTATTATGACAATTAACATGAAAGCATAATCTATTTGATTTAATGCTGTATATTCTTTGCATTGGTTGTTATTATCATTTGTCCCACTTCCCCACTAAATGATGAGGTACTGGAAAACTTCAGAGACACTATAAGTTCCCAGGGTAGAAATTCTACTACCTCAAACTCATATTGTTAGATGGGTAGACATACAAAAAAAAAAAAAAAGAAAAAGAAAACAAATTGCCCCAAGCAAACCAAGAAACCAAGATACTCCAATAACAGAATCCATCCCAAAGAAAGTAGAATAAATAAAAGGAGTTTAGAACACACATAGTTAAACTGGTCTATAAGGTAAAGGATGATATAAGGAGTGAAATCAGAAAGAAATACAGGAAGTGAAAGTTCACTTCAAAAAAAGAAATAAAGATTCTGAAAAAGAAATCAGGAAGAAGTCCTCAAAATGAAGGAAACAACAAACCATATAAAAATTCAATTGAATTTAACAACAGACTACATTTCTTGGAAGAAAGAATTTCAGGGAATGTAGACAAAATATATAATCTTGAACATAAAGTTGACTGTGGCAAAAAGATATTAAGAGACTATACAGATCTTTCAAGAAATATGAGATAATTTGAAAGGACCAAATTTAAGATTTATCTGGATAGATGAAGACTTGAGGATACAAACCAAAAGAAGGCACAGTATTTTTAATATAATAATATCTGAAAATTTCCCAAACCTAAAGAATGAAATGGAAAATCAAGTACGGGAGGCTTACAGGACCCCAAATAAACAAAATTGCAACAGACTTAATCCAAGGCACATTTTTATGAAAATGTCTAACATATAGAATAAGGATAGATTTTTTAAAACTTCCAGAGAAAAACATTTGGTGAGAAACCAATCTGCATCTCAACTGATTTCTCAATCCAGGCCCTCAAAGGTAGGAGATCTTAAAATAATATATACAAAGCTCTGAAAGAAAATAGATAAAAGCCAAGAATAATATACCTAGCAAAATTAAGCTTCAGAATTAATAATGAAATAAAATGTTTTCACAATAAACAAAAGTTAAAAGAATTCACAAAATACTATAAAATATAATCAGTAAGCTATTTCATGAAGAAATACAACATAAAAGTAAAAACCAGGAAAGGGACGAACTACAGTGAAGAATAGTCAACCAAAGAAAAAACTAATTTAAATTAAAAATAAGAAATAAGTCAAAATGACAGGGAACAAAAATCGTATCTCAATAATAACATTGAATGTAAATGGCCTAAATTTATCAGTCAAAAGACAGGAATTATCAGATTGGATTAAGTAAAAAGACCCAACGATATGCTGTCTCCAAGAAACTCACCTCATAGGCAAAGACATCCACAGACTGATGGTCTGAAGTATCCTATCATTTACATGGCTCTTGTAAACAAGCAAGGGTTACTATCCTCATATCAGATAAAATGGACTTCAAGCCAAAGTTAATTAGAAGGAACAAAGAAGGTAATTAATTTCATATTGCTTATGGAAATTATACATCAACAAGTCATAGTTATGACTAAATATTTAATATCATAAATATTTATGCCCCAAACATTGAAGCATCTATATACAACAAACAAACCATTCAAATTTCAAGAATCAAATAGACTACAACACAATAATACATTAACACTGGATAGATCTTTTAAACAAAAACTAAACAAAGAATCTATAGAATTTAAAATACAATGAATAATTTAGACTCAATAGCTATATAGATGATATTTCATCCTTCAAAGACTGAATATATTTTCTTTTTAGCAGCACATGAATTCTTGTTTAAAATAGATCATATGTTAGGCCACAAAGCAACTCTTGGCAAATTAAAAAAAAATAAGAGATAATTCCTTGCATTCTATCAGATCATAATGGAACAAAATTAGAAATCAATGATAAAATGAAAAATATAAGCTACTTTCACACCTGGAGCCTAAATAATAAACTAAGAAATGACAAATAGATAGCAAAATAAATCAGAGATGAAATAAAATAATACTTAGAGGTAAATGAGAACAGCAGTAAAACATATCAAAATCACTGGGACACTATGAAGGCACCATTAAGGGAAAAGTTCACTGCATTGAGCTCATTTATTAAAAGAATAGAAATTCAACAAATAAATAATCTAACATTACATCTCATAGCCATAGAAAGAGAAGAACAATTAACACTAATAGCAAAAGGTAGGAAATAATTAAATCAAATTGAAATTGATGAAATTGAAACAAAAACATCCAAAAAATCAACATAATAAAAAGTTGATTGTTTGAAAAAATAAATTAAATTGATAAATGCTTAAAACAGCTAATGGGGGGGGAGAGAGAGAGAGAGAGAGAGAGAGAGAGAGAGAGAGAGAGAGAGAGAGAGAGAGAACCCAAATTACTAAAATTTATGATGAAAAAGAAAATATCCCAAAGGACAGTACTGAAACACAGGCAATAATCAGAAACTATTTTGAAAATTTTTACTCCAATAAAATTGAAAATATTGAAGATATCAAGAAATTTCTTGAGTCATAGTACCTACCTAAACTGAATAAGGAGGACCTCCATGATTTAAAGAGATCAATCACAAGTAATGAAATAGAAAACACCATCAAAAGGCTACCAATTAAAAGAAGCCCAGGACAAGAAAAATTGTCAACTGAGTTCTATAAGACCTTCAAAGAATAATTAACACCAATACTCCTCAAGGTATTTCATAAAATAGAAAAGGAGGGAACCCTTCCAAACTCATTCTATGAGGCTAAAATATCACCCTGATATTTATACCAGAGAAAGAAATATCAAAGAAAGAAAATGTCAGACCAATATCTCTAATGAATATAGATGCAAAAATTCTCAATAAAATTCTGGCAAATCACATACAAAAACATATTAAAAAGATAGTGCACCATGATCAAATGGGGTTCATTCCAGGAATGCAAGGTTGATTCACCATAAAGAAATCAATAAATATAATTCACCACATCAATAGTATTAAAGACAAGAATCACATAATCATCTCAACAGACAAAGAAAAAGTATTTGACAAAATATAGCATCCATTCGTGTTCAAAACACTAGAAAAACTGGGGAGAGTAGGAATATACCTCAACATTGTGAAAGATATATGTACTAAACTCCAGGACAACAACATTCTAAATGGTGGAAAAATGAAAGCATTCCCCCTAAAAACTAGAATAAGAGAGAGATGTCCTATTTTTCCACTTCTATATAACATAGCCCTTTAAATTCTAGCCAGAACAATTAGACAGATAAAAGAAATTAAAGAAATACAAATAGGGAAGAAGAGCTCAAACTATCCCTATTTGCTGGTGACATGATTCTATATTTAGAAGACCCAAAATACTCCACCGGAAAACTTCTAGAACTCATAAATGAATTCAGCAAAGTATGATGTGTCAACTGGAGGAGAAATTAGGAAAACTATTCTTTCACAATAGCCTCAAAAAAAAAAAAACCTAAAATAGTCGAGAATCACTCTAACAGAAGAGGTAAAAGCCATCTATAATGAAAACTACAAATCACTAAACAAAGAAACTAAAAAAGACCTTAGAAGATGGAAAGACTGCACATGTTCTTGGTAGACAGAATTAATATGGTTAAAATGACTATACTATCGAAAGCACTGTACAGATTTAGTGCAATTTCTATTAAAATTCCAATGACATCCTGCATAGAAATAGAAGAAATAGTCATAAAATTTACTTGGAAGAATAAGAGAACCAAAATAACCAAAGCAATACTCCGTGAGAAACGTGAAACAGGAGGTATCACAATACTAGACATTAAATTATATTACAGAACCATAGCAATAAAAATGGTATGCTATTGGCACCAAAATAGACATGAGGACCAATGGTACAGAACAGAAGACGTGGAGACAAACCCACATAAATACAGTTATCTCATACTAAACAAATGTGCTATAAAACATACATTGGAGAAAAGATAGCCTCTTCAACAAGTAGTGCTGGGAAAACTGGAAATCCATACATAGCAAAGTGAAATTAGACCCCTATCTCTTATCCTGCATAAAATTCAACTCAAAGTGATTCAAGGACCTAAGTTTTAGACCAGAGATTTTGTGCCTAAGAGAATAAAAAGTATGCCCAAATCTTTATCATGTAGGCTTAGAAATCAAATTCCTCAATAAGACTCTTAAAGCATAACAAGCAAAATCAAGAATCAATAAATGGGATGGTATCAAACTAAAGTTTCTTCACAACAAAGGAGAAAATCAGCAACAAGAAGAGAGAGCCTCCAGAATGGGAGAAAATCTTTGCCACCTGCACGTCAGATAGAACACTCATCTCCAGGATATATAAAGAACTCAAAAAACTTAACACTAAAACAAACAAACAAAAAACACAACCAGATAACCCAATTAATTGCATGGGCTCTCTCTCATCCAGCAAAGAGGTCCACAGAACAGGGTAAAGGAGAGTGTGGCAGAAGAGTCACTAATCAAGACCTCTGGAGACCAAGCAGGAAGCAGATCTGATTTTATTGTGCAGTTACCATGTATATATACTCAGGCAGTAGCTAAACAGATTACAGGTGGCCACCAATGCAATTTCTGCTCACTGTTCTTGCAGTGACCAATTGAGGAGTGGGTTATGGAGCAAGTACAGGGACTGCAACACATGGCCTCATGCCCAGGGCTGTGCCTATGGGGTAAGTTGTTTTCCACTCACATGTTTAGCACAGGGGAATGGTTTGCCACTGAGGCACCCTTAACTTATGTCATGTATGGGAAAACTGGAAATCTATACATAGCAAAGTGAAATTAGATCCCTATCTCTTACCCTGCTTAAAACTCAACTCAAAGTGATTCAAGTG
The DNA here is from genome assembly GCF_052094955.1 of Ictidomys tridecemlineatus. Classification (NCBI taxonomy): domain Eukaryota; kingdom Metazoa; phylum Chordata; class Mammalia; order Rodentia; family Sciuridae; genus Ictidomys; species Ictidomys tridecemlineatus. The sequence goes on along the minus strand of NC_135488.1, from coordinate 11,702,600 downwards.
GTTCCATGCACTTGTCCCTGCAATCAATAAATGGGCAAAGAAACTGAACAGACAATTTACAGAAGAAGAGATACAAATAGTCAATATATATATATATATATATGTATATATATATACATATATATATATATATATATATATATATATATATATATAAATGTTCACTATCTCTAGCAATTAGATAAATGCAAATTAAAAATACATTGAGATGGAGGCTGAAACAGGAGGATTGTGACTTCAAAGATAGCCACAGCAAAAGTGAGGCACTAAGCAACTCAGATCCTGTCTCTAAATAAAATACAAAATAGGGTTGAGGATGGGGCTCAGTGGTCAAATGATCCTGAGTTTAATTCCCAGCACACACACACACAAAATACACTTGAGATTTCATCTCACTTCAGTCAGAATGGTAGTGATCTGGAAAAAAATGCAACATAAATATTGGCAAGGATGTGGGGAAAAATGTGCACTCATTCATTGCTGGTGGGATTGCAAATTGGTGCAATTACTCTGGAAATCTGTATGGATATTACTCAAAAAACTACGTATGGAACCACCATTTTTCCCAGTTATACCACTCTTCAGTATATATTAAAAGCAGTAAAAATCATCATATTCCAGTGATACTACCATATCAATATTTATAGCAGCTCAATTCACAATAGCTAAATTATGGAACCAACCTATGTGCCCTTCAACAGATGAATGCATAAAGAAAATATGCTACATGTAAATAATAGTATATTTTTCAGGCATAAAGAAGAATGGAATTATGACATTTGCCAGTAAATGAATGGAACTGGAGACTATCATGATAAGTGAAATAAGCCAATCTCAAAAAACCAAAGAGAGAAAGTTCTCTCTGATATGTAGATGCTAACTCATATTAAGCAGGTGAGGGAAGAATAGAAGTTCACTGGATTAGACAAAGGGGAATGAAGGGAGGGGATGAGGGATGGGAATAAGAAAGACAGTAGAATGAATCAGACATAACTTTCCTATGTTCTTATTTGGCACCAAAACAAACATGAGGACCAATGTTATAGAATAGAAAGATAACTCCACATTATGTACAATCAAAAAACTAGGAAGGTATATTCCATGTATGTATGATATGTCAAAATATATTCTACTGTCATGTGTAACTAAAAAATAAAAAAATAAAAACATTTAAATAAGAAAAATATATAAAAGAAATATAAATTAAGGAATATTCAGTTTGGAAGTTACCTGCATAGATATTAATAAAATTATAAGAGTTTGGAACATTAAAATTATTTTAGAAAAGAATGAATAAAATCCTAAATATTATGTTATTCTTGATGTGATTATAAATGAAATCATCATTGCTGGTATATAGAAAAAGAATTGATTTTGCCAAATTTTTATTTGTTATTTTTAACTCTGGTGTGTGTGTGTGTGTTTGTGTGTGTGTGAGAGAATGTGTGTCTGTCTGGATTTGTTGAGATTTTTTACCCTTAACATTAACTCATTTGTAAATTTTCTTCTTCCTTTTGAAGTTTAGAATTTTTCCTTTCCTTTTCCTCTACTGTTTCTCTTTCTTTTCCTAATTTTTCTGGCTAGGACTTAAAATACTGTAATGAATAGTAGAGGAGGCAGAAGTGGGCACCCTTAACTTGCTCCTTCAGTTGTAGTAAAGGGGTAATTTCAGGAATATTGATTGGTATAGGTTCAAGACAAAGAGTCCTGGATATTTCTTTTAAAGTAAAGTCACGGAATACTGAACATGTGTTAATCTCAGGAGGAAAGACCTGTGGAGGTCACACAAGTGATTTATCTGTTTCCTGAATGTCCTGGTATGCCTCGATTTGAGACTGTTTTAGACCCTTTCTGGGTTCCTACTCAATTTCCTGTTTTGGGTACCTCTCATTTTGCTTATGCTCTTCCTCTGCTTCATATGCTAGTACAATCATGTTGAATCATCTCTTCCCCTTTTTCTTTTCTCTTCCCACATTTCCACTGATTCTTTCTGTTTTTCCAATTAACAAACACCAAAAGTAGTTCTATATGTTATCCTCTCTGCATAGAATTAAAATAGGTCATTAGTATTCTATTTGGAGGAGTCAGACACAAGATATTGTAGTTTTAAACTCCTTTCTTTTTTTAAATATTTATTTTTAATTTTAGGTGGACACAATGTCTTTATTTTATCTTTATGTGGTGTTGGGGATTGAACCCAGTGCCTTGCACATGCCAGGCGAGTGTGCTACTACTTGAGCCACATCCCCAGCCCTTAAACTCTTTTCTTAATTCAGATTATTGTTCAAACTGTCTGAGGGGAGGGTTGAAATAAAGTGTCATTTCAGCAACTTTAGATATCTAAATATTACTTGTTCTGAAGATGCATTTAGAAAATCCACCTTAATAGAAATGCTCTTTCTGAAGGCTTTCCACAGATGACCATATTTTTAAGATCAAGAATAAAAAAAATAATTCTACATTCCATGTCCAAATGTTAACATTAGAACCACATATCCAAAGCATTGTCATTGTTGTAACCTACTCAAAGCATTTCTTTTTTGTGGGGGTGAGAGTGGGGTGAGTACCAGGGATTGAACTCAGCAGCACTCAAACCACTGAGTTACATCCCCAGTCTTATTTTGTATTTTTTTAAAAATTTTGAAACAAGATTTCACTGAGTTGCTTAGTGCCTTACTTTTGCTAAGGCTCACTTTGGACTTTTGATACTCCTGCCTCAACCTCCTGAGCAGCTGGGATTACAGATGTACACCACCGTGCATGGCTCCAAAGCATTTCTTAATAGCAAAGATTCCCCAAACACACATTATTTATCAAAAATTTGCTGCTTGCTATACATGGCAGGGGAAAAAAACCTGATAACTGATTAACTTCTCAGGCTTAGAGGGGAGTATAGCTAAAATGGGTGTTCGCACAGCAAAACTATACATGGTGAATTCTCAGGCTCCACCACAGGTCTCCTAGATCTGAATCTCAGGGTGATACTGAGAAGAATCACTCCAGGATACTTCAGTGCAGTATAAAATTTATGGACTACTGGTAGATATGCAGTCCACAAAATGAAATGGTTTCTTGAGTTCTCTTAAACAATTTATATGCAATATTTTTAATAATAGAGGTTTTGACACTTATTCAATATTTTCAGCAATACACTCAATCTTCTCCATAGTGTTATTACCCTCTGACATAAAGTCAGTTTGGTGACAGGGGCTTTAACAAGAAGATACTTCATCTCTTCCTCACTCTCTCCCCTGAATTTCTTTCAGGACAATTCTTAACAAAGAGGACACAGAAAGTTTGACTCTCTCTTGGGGAAGAGGAAGCTAGATTCCTGTCTCTTGGTCAGCACATTTTTGCCTCTTGATACTTCTTCTATATCTATATAGGACAGAATTGAGGAGCAGAATAAGACGTCTGTGGGTAACGTTCGGGCTACCGTAGAGAGTGACCAAAGACAGAACCTATGAATGGAGGAGATCGAGGGCAGTAGTGCCCATGGACTATAACTTTCATCATATTGATTCAAATATTAGAACTTCACATACTGGGTGTCAGTATGTGTACCCATCTCCTTGGGCAGTAAAGTAAGTTTTCTACAAGTGAGGATACTCAGTGCTGATAAGCATGCTACAATAAAATGACCTTTACAATTCTCTTGTACATACCATTATAAAATGGCACAAGTTCATCACTTGTACCTTAAAAACCTGGGGATAAATGCATATGGGAACTCAATTCTTTTTTCAGGTGTTAGAAAGTCAAGACATTATACATCTACCAGTGGTCTCTGAGTTAACACCATATTAGGGATACTTCATTATTCAATTTATTATTTCTGTAGCAAAATATCTGGGTATTTAAAAAACTAGAGCAAATACAATTTATAATGAGCCTCTGATAAAGGAAAAGAAAAGCAACTACTCGCCAATCAGAAACTGCTCTGGTGCTTCCAGCTGAGTCATGCTCTTCTGTTATCAACATGCACAATTTCACAAGCACCAAACAAGGTCAGAGGATTTTTGCCTACGCACAAACAAAAGCAAGTCCGAACATTCACCCTTTCCTAAACTGAGCAACTGCTGGGTCTTTACCCAGAAGTTTTATTCTCGCTCTAGTCTGCCCTTTCTAAAAATTGATTGAGATAACCAATTGGAAACTTTCCTTCCAATCTAATGCTAACCCCAGTTTTTTTTGGCATTCTTCAAATAATTCAAGCAAAGACAAAATATTATAGTAGGTTCTCTCTAATACCATCTCACTGAGGTACCCCTGAATTGCTCCTGGTGTGGGCACTTCCTTGCCATACGAAGAAGTAAACTCAACTTTTTCTACTGGGGGCATGTTCAGCCGATATAGCTGGAAGACATTGACATCTCACATCACATCTGTCAAAGGACACTCAATAAGTTCAGGTAAGTCATGCTTCTCATCAGTGAGTTACGAAAATTGTTTTAATATCAGGGTAATTTGGATTTTAGAATGCAAGATATGATTCGGTGGGCTTTACTTCTGGAAATGGATAGCCAACATCTAGAGCTTAAAAAGGGGAAATCTCAGATTTAGGTTATCTTGTGTTATTTTTTTATGAAAACAGAAATTCAGAAATAAAAACAGATATCCAATACATGATTTGTCTTTCAACATTCATTTATGTAACTACAAAACATGATGTATAAAAGAATCTTCATGTTTGAGGGAAATGCTCATAACATAATGCTGAATCAAAACAAAAGATAAAATTGTGTCCAATGTCCAATCTCATAGAAAACTTTACCATATGAAAACAATAACTAATTTTGACTGATTTATATATATATATATATTTACAATTTCAATTTTCTGTATGCTTATGTATTTTCTCTGAGATCATTATAAAGATGAATTAGTAGAATTTTGAAGATATATTGTTCAGCTATTTTTAGTAACTATAATTTTGGATGCAATCTCTGTGAAGTCCAAATGTGGAACAGAATTTAATCCTTCTTAAGAAGCTTACAGGATAACAGATATGGTGAAGAATACATAAATGAACCAATTATATACCAAACAGCAATTTAGTATTCCAGAAATACATATAGCACATTGGTTATCTTTATTTGTGAAGGGGATTCTGTTTTGTTTTCTATATCTATATTTATATATACACATATATATTTTATATACATACATACATATATATGTGTTTATATAAAAAATTTATTTGTGTGTAATGTTTAAGCATAATAGTGTGATATTTTAACCTTAAGGTACATAGCTTGCTTACAGACGGAAGGCAAGTATCTTGAGCCATCCATGGACTGCATGTGGGCCATTGCACATCAAAGTCTAGTGAATAGGAACATCTGGTATCTTGGAATGACCAGTGGACATTTCCTATGGTTGATTGCCCTGACACATTGTGAATTCCTATTCTGTTCTGCCAAAGTCCCACATAGCACCAGAGATGGGGTGACCTGCTGTAGCTGCACAGCACCTAAGATGGGTCTGACCTGCCAAGATGCCAATCAACCTGCTGAATGCAAGACATCATAAAGCAAGACTCTGTCCTTGAAACCTTATCCCTGTCTTTGATGTACCCCCTTTAATAAACCACTGGAGACATCTTCTTTTGTCTAGTTCCAGCACCCAGGTGGACTAAATATCAGGGGCTCCACTTTTGAAAATATATTTCTGACTCTTCGCCTTTTGTTCTTCACTAATTATTCTAGACTTTAATTTTTCAGGTGGCTTGCACCCTCCTTGGCAGAAAGAAGAGCCCCCAATGATATGCTGGCTGTCACCCCAAAGGCAAGCAGTAAAATAAAATATTTGTCCTGGTGTTATGCCAATTTCCTGAATTAATCAAACAGAGAGTTTAGTTTGCCATTCTTCCTCTTTTCTATACTTGTGAGCAAATTATTTTAACATGAGGAAAATAATTGTTTAGAATAGAAGCTATATTTACAATGGTTAAATAATTCAACTTGTCAACAAACTCTTCCTCCAAAATATATTTGAAATAGAGAAATCCTTAGGTGATTTACGCTTTGGGGTGAGCATCTTTCTGTGGCATTTCATTCTCTGTAATTCCATTAAAAGAGCACAATTTATTGCACATCTGTCTTTGCAGATTTTATCAATACTGAAACCTTTTAAACTGAGAATGGGATTAAATAAACCCCATTTACCAATGTGGTAAAATATAATAGACACCTACCCCATTAAATGGCTAGCTAAATCAATATATCCACTTGGCAGCAATTTTCAGAAGATAAGGTGAAGCCCTCCTGTTCTATTTGATAGATGAGTAAACTTACAGGGGAGAATTTACAGTAGATTCAGAGTGTACCTTGAAGGAGTGTTCATTATTCTCAAATTACCTTCTCATGTCAGCAGAATTGTGGTTAGTAAACAGAGAGGCCATTCATACTTCCTCTCCCGTGTGGCTGTAGATATGGATTTCAAGCAGGTAACTGACATGGCCAGCAGAGGAGTGTTTGGATCTATTTAGCAAGGAGGAGATGTCAGATGCATTTAAAGAATAATTAAAAAATTTAACTGGGGGAATCATGTAGTTTGAAATTATTCCAAATAATGTGGCTATTTGAAGGGAGAAAAGGTAATGTGAAGGACATTCATACAGGAAGTTGAAAGAAATAGTTATAATAACAGCATAATGAACCAAGTGCTATCTATATGTTTTATATACATACATATATATGTGTTTATATATATTATGTATTTATTAATTTAATGTAAATCAGTCAAAGAAGATAAATACTATGTTTATGATCTGCCAGAAACTATTCTTGGTATTTTATCATACATTATTATTTATTTACTCTTAACAAAACATCTTTGAGGCAGATGGTATTATGGATTTGGAAACAGAGAAACTGAGTTAAGTGTTCCAAACTCACAATGAAAATAATGGAGCTAGAATTGTAATTTAGAGTTCCCTAAAACAACTTTTCTGTACAACAAAATGCAAAAAAAAAAAAAAAAAAAAAAAAAAAAAAAGCTTATGTTTTTTTGCTTTTTTACACTCCCAAGCTAATGATGACTATTTTAAGTAGAAATTAATTCTTCTGAGGACAGTGCAGAAGACAGAAGACAGTAACTAAAAGGGGGTCATAGTCAATATCATAGGAAGTGCTCAAACACAGGTGCTGGATCATAATCACTTACAACCCAAATTCTGAGGAATTATGTGGGAATGCAAGAGTTTACTAATGACCTCAAGTGATACAATATGCCAGCAAACCCCTAATTTTGCAGGAGACATATTTGATTTTATTGAATGTCTATAGAATCCAGGACTGAACTATTTTGCACAGGAGCAATACATGTTTACATTGAATCAGGCTGATTGGATTTCAAGTTCCTGTCATGGCTTTATTCTTTAACTGTGGGACTGATAGTTTTCAGAGATGATAAGCCTTGCTAAGGCTTTGATTTTTGTAAACTAATCTTAACTCATGATTATTACATGAGAATGTTACATAATACTTTCAAAGCATTTAGGTTACTATCTGGCACTTAATAATTTGCCAATAAATATTCTATGTCCAATATAAATTCTGTAGACCCATAAATATATGTAGTTAAGTATATACTTTTTAAAATTATGTAAACATACTTTACATGTATGCATATATAATACACATATATATAGTTTGTATATATGGACATATACATATACAAATACTGAGTACATATTACTTACAATATAAATATACTTTACTTCATTGATTAATAATATATATAACATGTTTTATCTTCATTTTTTATTTTATTATGTAAACATGTTTCACATTAATATATTAAAAATAATTTCTTCATAAAAGGACATTCTGATGGCTATACTCAACTCTTTAAGTGGCCCAGCACTTACTTAATTATACACTGGACACTTAGAAAATTTTATATTTCCCCCAATATATGATGTAATGAATATTCTTTTTATGTATTATTTTTGTTTTAATAGTTTTAATTTATTTATTTTGGATTATTTTCTTAATTGATCAATTTAAAATATTTTATACTATTAAGTGGTAGACATAACAGGAAAATAAAATTTATGCTGATTTTTAAATACCTACCATAAACTATGTTATCTACTTAATCTATGATATATGAATTTTACAATTTCTTATTCACAAGAATGGGTTCAATATAGTTTATATGGCTGTTTTATAAGATAATTATATAAAGATAGGAGATTATACTGGTTAAACACTGGAAGTCAAAGAAAAACAGCATTCAACAAGTAGCATTAATTACATATTAAGTGCTGTGATAGATAATTCTTGTTATGTAACTTAGATATCACTACAGTCCTGACATAGTTCTTTTTACATAGTAAAGGAACCTGAAGACCAGAGACCATGTCTAAACTGTTCAAAGTCATCAAATTACAGTGAAGTAGAAAGTGGACTTGATCTCAAATCTTAGTCTCTATTTCTAAGCAATAGGGCATAATATAGAAGTTTTCTGAGTATGTGACAGGCCCTCAGCTGAATGCTGCAGGCTGACACCTAAGCTATCTTTCCCAAACAGCACTGCTTTGCTGTGGATTCTTTCTGAATCTTTAGTTCAACTTCCTGTTAGCAACACATGGAGCATGCAAGAGCATAGAAAAAAAGGGAAATGAACATGATCTTGTGCTCCTTTATCTAAGATTGCAACATAAAAAAAAAGATTTTAAATCAAAAACAATTCCAAGAGTCCAGTCTGAAAATCTGTTAATGTTTTATAGATTTGGAGAATGTGCTAGAAATCATAGAGAACCAAGGGTGGATATGGGAGGGCAGAGAGTGTTGGAGGGAAAGTGTTAGACCAACAAAACTTTTATCTTTGAATGACAGGCTCTTCACAAATATTCATCTTGGTGAACATAACCCTTCTGTAGCTGGTACACAATTTAGATTGGAAACATACCCCTAGTTTAATGACTGTTCTTAAGATGAAAGTCTCCTTCTTTGGTGCTATTGAGCATGCAATGCTATAAACTTCACTGTCTCCACATGCACCAGGTATTAGGAAGGGAAGAATTGATTTTCAGGGTAAATAGGCTTTTGAGTTAATCTTCCTGTATACAAATGTATTAAGCATGGTCTTTTTGGAGTCAGTAATTCACTCTTGTGTCCCTGAAGTAATGGATTTAGCACTGACATAGGCAGTTATTTATGGCCTTTAGTGAGCTGTTTCTTGTAATTGATTTTAAGTTATACAGATCTAAATATGACTTTAAGCCAAGTCTGGGAATAGCTTTTGTAGCTCTTGCTGTTAGCATCTTAAGCTGGTAAGGTGCATTTAGAAGGAAAGAAAACCTGCTGAATTAGTTCATATTTCCAGGCCAGCACAGCCAAGATGCTCTGATGTGCTCCCTCTCTGTTTTCTAGTCAGTGAATCACAGATGCTTAGCAGTTATAAAAACATCTTTTGTGCTCCATGACACATGGGATTTCCTTAAGTGTCCTTTATACCTGTGTCAGTTTTCATATTTAATGACTGTGGTAAACTCAGTGTTGGGTTCTCCTTACTTTTCTCTGCTGGGCTACAGGCCAATTTTCCACTTGCTTATAGCAATCCCCTTTTTAAAGCTTCTTGATGTTTTCTGTTTGAATAAGAGTTTCTCTTTCTGCATACACAGCAGAGAGAGGCTGATGAGAGATATATCTTACTCTAAGTATCCTTTGCTGAATGTTTGTCTAGGGTATAGTTTTTACATATTTAATTAACTATGGTCTACTTTAAATTAATATTACATAACTTTAAGTTTCGTGTTAGCATCTCACAGAGCTATGCTACCAATTCTTCCTTCTCTTTTTGTGATGTTATTATAATGTCATTAATTTAAATTTTTTAAAAATACCATTTATAGTGCAAATGTACTGTCAAAGAATTCTCTCAGTATTAGTCGGCTTGAAAAAAAATATTGCTTTGCATTTTTTTTTTTTGAAAGGGATTTACAATGGATAGAGAATTCCAGGTCAACTTCTCTTCTTTCAGTACTTAAAGATATTGCCCCATTGTCTTTAGCTTGAATAAGTTCTGATGAAAACTTTGATGTTCATTGATGTTCGTATGCAATGTGTCTTTTATTTGCTATCTGACTTAAAATTTTGCCTTTATGTTTTATTTTCAGTAGTTTGAATTGAATATATCTTGGGGATTTTCTTCTGCTTATTTATTTGATATTTATCTACATACATTTTTGGTATTTATTCCCTTTGGTATTTCCTCAGCTTCTTGGTTCTGTGATTTGTTGTCTGCTGTGGTTTGGATGACTGTGTCCCCACCTCCTCCAAGATCATAGGTAGAAATCCTGATGCCCAAGGTGATGATGGTGTTAGAAGATGGGGTTTGGGAAAGGAAATGAGGTATTGAAGAAGAACTCTCACGAATGGCATTAGTATCTTTATAGGAGTCCCAAGGGAACTGAGTCATGCCTTCTATCTTTCCACCATTGAGGAAACAGCAAGATGGCACTGTCTGTGGACCAGGAAACGGGCCCTCACCAGACACTGAGGCTGTCGGCAATTTTATCTTAGAATTCCCAGGCTCTAGAACTATACAAAATGCATTTCTGGTGCTTAAAAACTAACCAGTTTATGGTATTTTTCCTATGGCTTAAATAGCTAAGCCATTGAATTCCATTGAATTTAAAAAAAAATTTATCCAGCACCCCTTATTTTTTTCAGTCATCGCTCTTAAAATATAAATGTTTTGACCTGTTCTCCCCCTCTTTTCCTTATACAATTTGTTCATGCATGATGTTTAATTTTCCAAGGGAATCTTTAACAAATTAATCGTGGTTCTCTTAAGTTTCTATACAGATGTTCCAACATCTGGACCACATCCCCAACTGGTTTGGGGAATTGTTTTCTTTCTCTGTGTTCTTTTGTTTCTTATTTCCTTGTTCATGTTTTCATGAACAATGTTATGGTTTAGATGTGGTGTCCCTCAAAAGTTCAAAAGTGGATTAAAAACCAAACATCTTGTGTGAGGCCAGCAGAGACTGAGATAAATAATATTCTTTCTAAAATGGGACACTTCTGTTTTTTTGTAGACTTATTTTAGGGGGCAGGTTTAAGTCAATCAAAAAAGGTGTTGTACTGAGCTTAGGCTTTGTCTTCACTATTGTCACCTTCAGTCTAACAGAAGTGTTGAAGTCCTCTAGTGTAAATTCTGTGTAAGTTAAAAAAACAACTAGCTTGTCAGTTGTCTGCTTTACTCTCAATTTCAGTGTTTCTCTTCGTACTTTGAGCTTAGAAACCCTCTTGCTATGTAAAGGGCTAAGGAAAACATTAAACTTCTTCCCTGGTCATGTGCCTGCCATGACTTTGCTTATCATGGGTGGAATATCTAAAGAATGCTAACTTCTTGGTGGGTTTGTCTCAGAAGAAATCAGACTCATTCTCTCATTTCAGGGATATCGCTTCCTCCTCTGGGGTCCGGCCAGTCCTTGGGGGATGAAGTATCCTTGAGGGATAGATAGGTCAAGCCAGTTGTTAGAATAGAGCTGTCTTTGATCTAACTTGTAATTAGGGACTCCCCTGGGAATCAGATTTTGGAATCCCACCTGTGTCCCAGTCAGGACCCTGAAAAGCTACCCTGGATTCCCCAGCTACATGGCTTCAAGTGTTGGTATTTCCCTGATTTGCTAATATATTTTCTTTTTCTCTTGCCTATTACTTTTGCTTTTCCTCTGCCTTCCATAAAATAAACAGTATCTTGTATAAAGAGAGTGTCTTTGTTATCTATTGGATCTGACCTGCCAAATTGAGCAGCTGCACACACATTACACACATTACACTTTAACAATACACCCAACTCTTGTCCCCCCTCAACAGTAGATTCTGTTGCATGTTGCTCGATGTTATGATTTGGATGTGGTGTCCCCCAAAAGTTCATGTGTAAGACCATGTAAGAAGGTTTGGAGGAGAATTGATTGGCCTTAACCTAATCTATGAATTAATCCCTCATGGAATTAACCAAGTGGTAACTGGAGGCAGGTGGGGTGTGGCTGGAGGAAGTGGTTCATTGGGGGCATGTCTATCTTTCTTACACCATTGATGCTTGTGAAGAATAGCCCATCAGTAGGTACAGATTACATCTGTAGACTCTATGTGTTCCATGCTCTCTTGGAAACCTACATGCACTTTGTAGTAATTCATTATTGTCATGGTTTGGATATGCGGTGTCCCCCAAAAAACTCACATGTGAGACAATGCAAGAAGTTTCAGAGGAGAAATGACTGGACTGTGAGAGTCTGAAACCAATCTGTAAATTAATCCCTGATGGGATTAACTGAGTGGCAACTAGAGGCAGGTGGGGTGAGGCTCACAAAAGTGGTTAATTGGGGGCGTGGCTATGGTATATACTTCTTAAAATCTAGAGCTGGATCTCTCTCTGCTTCTTGATCACCATGATGTGAGCCGCTTTCTTCTGCCACCCTCTCCCACCATGATGTTCAGCCTCACCTCCAGCCCTGAGGAATTGAGCCAGCCTTCTCTGGACTAAGACCTCTGAAACTGTGAGTCTTGGAATAAACTTTTCTTCCCTTACAGTTCCTTTAGTCACAGCAGCAAAAAAGCTGGCTAAAACAATTATTTTAGCTGAGTTCTTCTTACCAGTTTCCAGGTGTACTTGGACAGAAACAAGTAGCCAAAGGTTCTGATTCTCATTGGAAACCTATCATTAAATTGGTTAAATTTTTGGTTGGTTGCTTACCCTGGGAACTCAGCCCTCTGTTGGATACCAGCATATTAACTGATTATTCATTGCAGTAAAATCCAAGTACACATTATTGTCAGTGTCTTCATTCTACTCAGAAACTGATGCATATTATGACTGCACATCGTACATCCCAGAGTTTTTTTATGAAAATTTCATTTTTAAAATAGCTTTTACATATATCCCATACTATTAGTCATATATCACAATCAATGAACCAATATTGATGAATGATTATTAAATAAAGTTCATATTTCATTCACTTTTTCTTATTTTTTTAAATCTACTTGCTGTTTTTTTTTTGCAAGATTCCATCCAAGACATGACATTTATTTAATTGTTATTCTCTCTCTCTTTCTCTCTCTTTTGATGACAATCATAGTTTTGATGATGGTGGTCAATATTTTGTAAAAATGTCCCCTAATTTTTATTTTTGTGTTATTGTCCTCATGATTCCTTTGCAATAAAGTGTTTTGGGGAGGTAAGAACCATTTTCATCATATCGTATCAATGGTACTGTCTATAAATATGATCTATCAGGGTTGGAATTAACCTTGATCTTCTACTAAGGTGACATTTGTCAAGTTACCCTATTGTGAAATTACTTTTTTTGTTCTTTTCATACTATTGGGAAGTAAATCACTAAACAAGCCTCTTACCTAGGGAGTGAAGAGTTATGCTTCTGGAAGGTAAAGTATGTACATAAATTATGATTCTTCTACATGGTGAGTTGTCTGTGTGTGTGTGTGTGTGTGTGTGTGTGTGTGTGTGTGTGTGTGTCTTGTCTGATAATTATTCATTTTATACTTTGGGTTATAATCCAATGCTATTTTTGCTTTATTCTTCTGGTCAAATTGCTTTAGATTTGACCATGGGGACTCCTTTAGTTGTCTCCTATACTCACTTTATATGCTGCCATCCTGAAAGTATGGCTTTGTTTTAGCTAATTGTTTTAAATATATTCATTATAAAAATTGTGTTTTATGTGAAGTAGAAAGATTTTGTATATATAATTATATACAATTATATATATAAAATTATATATATATCTTTCTAGATAGTATTGGATTATAACCCAAAGTGTCAAATAAATATCTGAGTCAATTTAAACATACTCAAACACAGACAAACATAAACAAATACACACACACCTGAATATACATGTGTATATATATATACACCTGTGATTGGTATAGATACACATACACACACACACACACACACACACACACACACACACACATATATATATATATATATATATATATATATATATATATATACACATATATATGTATATAATTGATACTGGTATTGAAATTGTATATTTAATAATCCATAATTTTTTAACTTACATTAAGTGTCAACACATGATGAGCTAAATTTATATAGATATTCTCCCTTTAAGGATTTTACTCAGATCTTTGTGTTTACTATTTTTTTTAGCTAATCTCATGATTTTGTATTAGTTTAGCTTTATAACTCATTTTAATATTCTAGATTTTGCCTAAAAGATTCTGCTAAAATACATTCACAAAGATTATCAGTAATTTCTTGTTTGATACATATCTCAAATTTGTTTTCAAATCAAAGTACCCAGAAGAAAATTTTCAGGAACAAAGGAAATGTTTAATATTACAGTGGAGACCAATTTAATAATGGTATAGAACCAGAAGCAGGTCTTGATTCTCAATGCCCAGATTGGGTGGCAGAATGAAGGATTGCCTGGGTATCTATGACGCACATTCCTGCTTCCTAAAACATTTAAACTTTTATTTAAAAGCAAGGACATTACAGGATGCCATTTTAGTAGATAAACTTTGACATATTATTAAATAGTCATTGGTAAACTACTAAAAATATATTTTAACCTATTGTATATATGTTGGAGATGCCAACTAATTTTCTACTTTCTTGCCTGTTTTATGTAGTTCTAACTTTAGATAATGAGAGGAAGCCATCTGATTGTTACTCTTCATAAGGATTAAGATGATGAAAGGTAAAAAATATATAAATATAAAATAGAAAAGCTGAACAGAATATTTAGTACATACAATTATCCTGGAAATTTTATATATAAATATAAATTTATTAAATGAGAAAAGTCAGTTGCTGTAGAAGAAAATGAAGTGATGTGACTCACGATGGAGCTAAGTCAACATGTCTTCAAAAGCAAATCCTGCCTGTCTATTGTGTGCACTAGCAAATGTAAAGCTTTTGAGGAAAATCAAAATGTGGTCTCTGTCCTTGTGAAAGGTGTTTCTGACTTGTGGGGAGGACAAATCTTGTACAGATTAACTATTAAAAATCAGAGCTCTCAATGTAACCTGCTACATCCTGGAAATTGTGAAGATTACTTCTCCAGCTCTCTTCACCAAT
The DNA here is from genome assembly GCF_052094955.1 of Ictidomys tridecemlineatus. Classification (NCBI taxonomy): domain Eukaryota; kingdom Metazoa; phylum Chordata; class Mammalia; order Rodentia; family Sciuridae; genus Ictidomys; species Ictidomys tridecemlineatus. Next base: position 11,687,501 of record NC_135488.1, on the reverse strand, counting down.
GTTTAGCTTCATGATGTCACACAATTTTCTCTACTTCCCTGAAAGATTATAAGTTTCCCATTATTGACTCTCACTTTCTTTTGTTCCCTCCTCTTTATCTCCATTTCTCCACTCTGCTCAGTTTTCTATTCACGTGAGGCTACTGTGATGTTCTTGTTTTCTTTCTCATTTTCTCTGCCACCTCTCTCTTTCTTACACCACTAACAAAACTTCTGCTACCTTCTTTTCCATTTCATTACCTGGATAAAACAGTTACAAAATGTATACAGTTTCTGATTATCAAACATTTCTTTTTAGATAGTTTTTTATCATATACTCATGGATCAAATTTTATACTCATTGATCAAATTTATATTCATTAAACACCAGAGACAAACTTAGGAAACAAAGGTGAAATTGTTAGAAAGAAATGATCCTTGACTTCAACAGAACAATAATAACACCCATACATCCATTTACTCCTTTCTTTAGTCCACAAATGTTGTGAGATTTGGGGATCTTCCCTAAATCAATAATTACCATATGGCAAAGATAAACAGCTCATGGTATTTAATAGATATTGTCAGCCTGGGTTCAGACCCAGGAAATAGATTTATGATTCTGGCATGTAGAATAAGATGCAAGACATGGTTGGGATAGTAGAAATGATTTATTTGGAGGTGACAATAGCCCCTAGCCAGTCTCCAGCTTCAACTTGGCCCCCAGCCAGTTCTATTTTGCCCCCTGAACCATTTCTATAGGCCTTTCTTATATACAGGCCAGACAAAGAAGGTCCACTACAAACAGGTTATAACTGTGCACACATGTTCACAAGAAAATGTTTATGACCTTGAGTACACATGCTGAATCACAGTGTTTATGACCTTGACGACACGTTAAATCATAGCCTGCCAGAAGCCTCAGTGATGGAGCCTATCTGTAGCCATTTTGAGTCTTCCCTATAAGTATGCAGATATTTATTGAGCTTTATCTGATTATTTAATGAAGTGACCTAAGGGAAACATTTACATAGAAAAATAAAGTTGTATTTAGGAAAAAAATGAGACAATTACTATCATGTAATAGATGGAAAAATTGTTGTAGAAAGATGATACTGACATTTATTAGCTTAAAATATTCTGTAATGAAAAGACTACATTTTGCTTTTTTAATGGATGAAAGCAAAAACTGTGCATAATTTGGATCTATTCCTAAAGGAATTATGAAACCTTGTTTCTATAAACATTTTAAGAAAACAATGTGGAAATTATTGCTTGTATAGAATTAGAATAGTCTTATATGAGGGCAGGTTGCTTCTCATGACACTTAACATTGGGCCTAATGTCCTCATTAAATACATGTAGCTCTTTGCATCTAAACCTTTCTTTTATCTTCTTTGACATCTCTATTTATAAAATGTTAAAATTTAGGTGAAAGAGATAATTCCCCAAAGTAAGACCATGATATGCAATGCTAACTTTCATAAATAGTCTTTTTGCTTTTGTAGATTGGAACATAAAATATATTGAAATATAAAAATATTGTTCCTGATGTAGAGAACTCATGAATTTTAAATATTTTCGATATGCCACTCATTTAATACTTTAAACAAATACAGCATTTCTCAAAAAATACATTTTAAGTTCTGGAAGAGAGGAAAAGAGCTATGGTCTCCTCTACATTTACATATAATGTTTGCATATCGAACAGCATACTTTGAGAGCCGCCAGCTAGCTGTAGGCTTTAAGTCTCCCTTAAAGGCACACCTTAAAGATGTATATATTTATTACACACAAGGACTTCTTTTGCATATGTGGTAACATTTGAATAGAAAACAGTACTAAGTGAAAGTACATAAATAATCCAGTGTTCTATAACATTGAATGGAGTCAAATGCTATAACCATCAAGCAAGAAAATCTGAATATAGTCCTTGCCTCTGGATTTGGTCAGTGGACTAGATGTCCTGATCATTTAAAATGAAAATCACCAGAGATTTGGGGACAGTCATATTTTTTTAAATGAGACATCATTAAAATATATTTTAATGTTTTTTTTAAACGAGACATCATTAACATATAGTTTAATGAAATTAAAATCATTATATCATTAAAACACAGTTAATATATTGAAATACATAGGCCCTTTGATAGCATTTAAAAGTTGTTTTGTTTTTTTTTTGGCTCCAAAGACATCACAATTAATAGGGAAACCCTGAAAAGAGTTTTCTGCTAGAGACATGGCCAAAAGAAAGATGCCTTCTATCATCATTGTTTACTTTGTTGCTATTATGCAGTGTAAGGAGATAAACAGAAGTTTGAATAAATAGAAGTTGGAAATTTTGAATAGTAGTGGTGCTAGGAATATTAGTTTTTAAAACCCCACAAACCACAAAATATTCTTATTTATTCATATACTAGTTGATTGTACAAATACTGAACACAATTAAATAGTATTTATATATGCAACTTACTTGAATTAGACAATAACAGAAGAAAATATTCCATTTTTAGAAGTAGCAAGCACAACACTAAAATATCAGTTCATTTTGTGTTGTTATAACAAGTGTCTGAGTCAGTAATTTATAAAGAAAAGGAAAGTATTTTCTCATGATTCTGGAGGCTAGGAAGTTCAAGGTCAAGATACCAATGTTTGGTGTCTGTTAAGGGTATTCTTTCCGCATTCTCACATGGATAAGGAAAAAGGACAACAGAGCAAATTTGTTAAAAGCCAAGTGAAGCCTCTTCAATAAGAGTCTTCATCCCATTCATCAGAAGGGGTCCTCTTGCCCTCGTTAACTCTCAAAGGGCCTACCTCTTAATATTATTACATTGGAGTATCTAAATTTTAGAGAGAACATATTCAAACCATAGCATCACACAAAAAATTTCAAGAAATATATTAATAAAAATTTCAGATTTTCTTCATATTGAAAGTTATTGAGGAAAATTTGAACAAATATGAAAATAAAGTTCCTAAGAAAAATCAAGAAATGTATAGAAATACTCTCAAGCTAGAAATTACTGAGGAAGACTAATACAATTTGGTAATGAAATCCAATATTTCAAATTTCCAGGATTTAAAACTTTGCAGTAGTGATGCATGAATTGTCAGCTCAGACAATGGAGCAAAATGTTAAATGTATGTGTATATATATACACATACATTTAACATTATACACACACACACACACACACACACAAATTCAGATGTAAATTTGGTACATGCTGGAGGGATAATCTGATTACTATTACTGTATAGCAAAATATCTCCCCAATTTTTTTCTTTTTTCTTTTTTTACATCCCCCAAATTAACAACTTAAAAATTATAATTATCATCACTGACAATTTATGTGGGATAGAAATTTGGGAGCATCTTAGCTGTATAGTTCTGCCTCTGGCTAGTCCTAGGATCATCTCAAAGGTGTCTTCATGCATATGCTGGTACCTGAGTTGACAGCTTTGTCAATGGACAAGTCAGAACTTCACATGATCTTCTATCTCTTCAGTTGGTTTCCTGACCGTTGCAGTGTCAGAGTAGTCAGACTTCTTACTTGGTTGCTCAAAGCCCCAAATGCACATTTCCTGAGATAGGAAGCCAGGAGGAAGCCGTGTTGCCTTTCATTTCCTAAGTTACAGAGCAGCACATCCCTCTTATTCTATTGGTTGAGATAAGTACATTTCTGATCCTCTAAAATCATAAGATTAATAACCAATGGAAGAATATGAGAGAAGAAATTTAAAAAGTATCAGTGAAAATATTGCTTATACATATGGAAAGCTATTTAATTTTATATATAATGAGAAAGAACATTAAAACAATATTGAGAACCCCCAGTTGACTTGTAAGACTGGTTTCGTTTGAAAATTTATTGGCATGTAGTGCTGGTGAGTCCTATGGAGAAAAAGGAATATGTTGCTTTTGAATATGTAATTTCTTAGGAAGAGTCTTTGGACAATTTATTTAAAAATTGTAATTGACTCCACTCTTTTTCCTCAGGGAATATATTTGTGGTAGATAAGACTCTAAGAAGATCTCCAATGGCTCATGTCTTTCTATAATCCAGGATTCTTGGGTACAGATAGAATATATAATTTCTTTCTTTTTTTTTTTTGTACAGAGGATTGAACTTTGGGTCACTCAACCACTGAGCCTCATATCCAGCCCTTTTTATATTTTATTTTGAGATAGAGTCTCACTAAGTTGCTTAGGGCCTTGCTAAATTGCTGAGGCTACCTTTGAACTCACAATCCTCCTGCCTCATCCTCAGGAGCCTCTGAGATTACAGGTGTACACCATCATATCCAGCTACAATTTGCTCTTTAACTAATAAAAATATGATAAAAATTATGAGATATATCTTCTGTGATTATATTCAGTTGGAATTCAATGGTAAAGGAATATACAGACGTAATTACAGCTTGGAATTAGTCAATATTAAGTTAATCTAAGGTGAAACTAATTTTAAACTAATCTAATGTGAAGTTGTCCTGGGAGGAACTGATCTAGTCAAGCGAACTCTTTAAAAGAGGATCTAGAGGAAGTAAGACAGAGAAGGGGTCAGAGACTCTCTTTTACTATGCTTAAGTAAGCAACCATGAATTTTACTACTACAAGGCTCTGAATTCTGCTAACAACCAAGCTTATAAAAGGACTCCAGGCTCAAGATGCAAAACAACTAGATGGATTAAGTCTTTGTGTGCACCTGAATAGAGGGCCAGACTCTTCCATGCTGGATTCCTTATTCACAGAAACTATGAGATAATAAATAGTGATTTTTTTAAGCTTCTAAACTTTTGACCATTTTTATATGGCAATAGAAGACTAATAAAGCATTTCTTGCACAAATGTGCACACATGCAAATTGATGTAGATTAGGCTTCTTGTTATTGCATTGCTTATAAGTGTGATATTTAAACCAAGCTAGAAGTTCATCCATAAGATGCTGTGTAAATAAATGATGGCCAATCTGTTCCATGGAATATTATAAAATTTAAAGTAGAATGAAGAAATTCATTATTTATTGAAATGCAAAATCTCCAAAATATATTAAGTGAAAAAAGAACAAGATGAAAAATAGCATGAATAGTGTAAAAGGTAGAAAAAACAAATTAGATTTGCATTTGTTCACATACAAATAAAAAATAACAGTAATCATGTAGTATGGCAATTGGAATATGGGATATGATTGGAAAGAGCATGTAGGAGGTAACATTTTTACTATTAGTGTACTATTTTTTAATTCCTTTAATATGGCTATGACTACCATATTGGATAAATTCTAAGTATATAGCTTTATTTAGCTCTAAAAGTCCAAAAACATGGCACCAGCATCTGCTTAGCATCTGGTGGGGGGTTTACTGCAGGGTCATAACATGGCAAGAAACAGAGAAAGCTACCCTAAGAGAGCTCATTTTTAAGCTGGGCATATTGACACATGCCTGTAATCCCAATGGTTCCGGAGCCTAAGGCAGAAGTATTGCAAGTTCAAAGCCAGCCTCAGCAACTTAGTGAGACCCTGTCTCAAAAGAAATACATAAAAAGGGTTGGGGATGTGGTTCAGGGTTAAGCATATCTGGGTTCAACTGCTGGTACAAAAAAGAAAAAAGAAAAGCTTATTTTTTTAATAACAAAACCACTCCCTCACTAATCCATGAATCCTCATGACTTAAATCAGCTATTAAAAGTATCACCTTTTAATATCTTTCAATGACACTCAAATCACAACATGAGTTTTGGTAGGAATATGTAAACCCTAGCAATTATTTATTTCAAAATTGTAATAAAATATTTTAAATGCTAAAAAAAAAGAATGTTTAATACACAATAAAATTTTATAGACTATCAAAGCAGAAAAGGTAATGCATTAACAAGAAATGTGCAGGCCAAAATGACTTAAAAAAACAGCACAATAGAAGAGAGCAGACAGAAAAGAAAGATATAAGGGTCAGGGGTTATGAACAGTTAGTATGTTGTTGGATGTTTGGTTTATATTAAAACACTAGAAATGGGTAGACACCTGCAGTCAAGAAACAGTATATATTTTGAAGCCAGGTGAGTGTTGAGAGGATGATAGGGGGAACAATGAGCCTGGGAATGGCCACAGAGAAACGGTGGATTATTGCAGTACTCTGTGCTAGAAAATACTGTGGTCTCATCATGCAAACTCTATTTTCACCTCTTAAACCCAACCATTATTTACCTTGCCCACAGTGACATTTTATTAATCATTTCTAGAAAGCTTTTTTTTTCTAAGTTATACATCAGGATTTTATATAACAACTATTGACATTATTTGACAACGCTGCTGGGAACATTGGTGAATTCCCAGTGTCTACACTTGAGAGATCTCATAGTTGTGCATCTATTTAGCATCTCTAAATACTAGTTTCCTGACATGGCTCTTATTGCCAGAGTGATTTTGACTGTAGTTTTAGAAACAAAACCATGCCAATATAATAAATAGATGATTTCATTGTTTGCTAAGTGAGAAAATTTGGGCCTTTAAAACACTGAAACTTTGGAGACATTTCAAAAGTGTTTTTCATTTTTAAAGCACTTCTGTGACTTCGGTTTATGACAAAGGCATTGCCAGAATAATGATATCTGCAAATCAAGCACAAAGAATGTGAACCAATAAAATTGCTTTGGCTTATTCAGTCTTCTCTGGGAACTGTTTCCATGCTGGGAAGCTGTAGGGAATATGTCTGATGCTAATGTTGTATGGATCATGTTCATTACCATTAAAGAGCCAGCTCTGCACTCCCCTGCCCCACCCCCAAAATAAAATAAAATAAAAAGAAGAAAAGGATCCAGGGATATTTTTATTCTCCATAATTCATTCTAACTTCCTACTGTTTAAGCTGCCACTTGGGAGTCATTATGCACTGTGGGGACTATGTTCCTATAGCAGGCCACTGGGGAATTCTGTGGTGTGCTGTGATTTCAAAATACTTCTGGAGAAAGGAGGGAGGGAATGGAGCTCAGAAAGTATTTTCTTTCTCTCAAGGTAGCATGCACACTATGGGAATTAGATCCAACAAAACAAAAAAGAACTTCAAACATACAAAGGAGTATTCCTAGAGTGTGAAACAGGAACTTGAAAAACCTCTCATTTTTATGTAAAGTATTGTTATAATAAAAACAAATCCCCATGGTTCTTTGAACAAAAACATTCTCATGATTCTTTCATCACAGAGTCACCATCCATGTCTTCATGCGTGTACTCGGGGTAATGATGGCCATCTCATTCCATCATCTTTCCTACCACCCTGTCCTCTCCCTTACCCTCCCTACCCTTTGCCCTATCTGAAGCTCCTCCATTCCCCCATGCTCTCCACCCATCCCCTTAATGGATCAGCATCCTTTGGTTTTTTTGGGGATTGTCTTTCTTCTCTTAGCATAATATTCTCCAACTCCATCCATTTACCTGCGAATGCCTGGATTTTATTCTCTTTAAATCCTGAGTAATTTTCCATTGTGTATATGTACCACATTTTCTTTATGCATTCAACTATTGAGGTGTATCTAGGTTGGTTGCACAGGTTAGCTATTGTGAATGGTGCTGCTATAAACATTGATGTGGCTGTGTCCCTGTAGGATGCTGTTCTTAAGTCCTTTGGGTATAAACCGAGGAGAGGGATAGCTGGGTCAGATGGTGGTTCCATTCCCAGTTTTCCAAGGAATCTCCTTACTGCTTTCCATATTGGCTGCACCAATTTGCGGTCCCACCACACCCTCGCCAACACTTACTGTTGTTTGTCCTCACAATAGCTGCCGTTCTGACTGGAGTGAGATGATGTCTTAGAGTAGTTTTGATTTGCATTTCTCTAATTGTCACAGATGATAAACATTTTTTCATGTATTTGTTGGTTGATTGTATATCCTCTTCTGAGAAGTGTCTGTTCAGGTCCTTGGTCCATTTGTTGATTGGGTTGTTTGTTTTTGTGGCGTTAAGATTTTTGAGTTCTTTATAGACCCTGGAGATTGGTGCTCTGTGTGATGTGTGTTGGTAAAACTTTGCTCCCATCCTTAGGCTCTCTATTCACCTCACTGGTGGTTTCTTTTGCTGAGAAGAAGATTTTAAGTTTGAATCCATCCCATTTATTGATTTTTGTTTTTAATTCTTGAGCTATAGGAGTCTTATTAAGGAAGTCAGGGTCTAATCCTACCTAATGGAGACTTGGGCCTACTTTTCCTTTGTTAGGTGCAGGGTCTCTGGTATAATTCCTAGGTCCTTGATCCACTTTGAGTTGAGTTTTGTGCATGGTGAGAGACAGGGGTTTAATTTCATTTTATTGCATGTGGATTTCCAGTTTTCCCAGCACCATTTGTTGAAGAGGTTGTCTTTTCCCCAATGTATGTTTTTGGCTCCTTTGTCTAATGTAAGATAACTGTAATTATATTGGTTAGTCTCTGTGACCTCTATTCTGTACCCCTAGTCTATAAGTCTATTTTGGTGCCAATACCATGCTGTTTTTGGAACTAACAGATCCACCCCAAGGCATATCATAATGAAAATGCAAGACATACAGTATGAGGAGAGATCTGTTGTGATTTTGTACATTTGGCATCCTATAAGCATCTTGTATTGGATTTTCCAATTTATTCTTCATGTTTGGAAATTTTCTAATATTATTTCATCGAATAGATGGCTCCTTCCTTTGGTTTGGATCTCTATGCCTTCCTCTATCCCAATGATTCTTAACTTTGGTCTTTTCATGTTACCCCACAATTCTTGAGTGTCCTGCTCATGGTTTCTTACCGTCCTCTCTGTGTGGTCAACGTTCTTGTCAAGATGGTATATTTTGACAAGAATTGTCTGAGCTCCTGTCTTCCAAGTGATCTAACCTGTTGGTGGTGTTGTCTATTGAGCTTTTAATTTGGTTTATTGTTTCTTTCATTTCAAGGATTTGTCTGTTTTTTGTTTTTTCAGAACCTTTATCTCCTTATTGAAGTAATCTTTTGCTTCCTGTATTTGCTTATGTAGCTCTTTATTAAAATGGTCTTTTGCTGCCTGGATTCACTCTCTTATGTCATCCTTTAATTCACAGAACATTTTAATCACGTAACCCTGCACTCCTTCTCTGTAATTCCTTCTGCTATAGTGGCCTGGAGTCTAATAATGTAGAACCTTGGTTGGTTTGGGGACACTTTCTTCCCTTGTTTTTTTTTATGTTGTTTGTGTGCCTTCCCTTCTAGTACTGCAATCTGAGGGTTTATCGTTTTCACCCTACAGGCTTATAGTGTCCTTGCAGGGTTTAATACCTGTCCTTTGAGGGGGAGGACAATCTTAACAGACCCCAATACAACCAGTACAACCTGAAACCAAATAGCTGCTATGAAGACGTATACAGTTTGGTCACAATGTTCGGAAATAGTTCAATTATTATCTTCAATATAAACAGTAGGTTTGCAAAAGGGTCTACAGTTTCTGATGTGAACAAAGAACCGGGGGTGGGGGTTAGGATGAGATGTTGAGGGCGAAGGAGGTGAGGATAGAGTTATTACATCTTAGAAAGCCTGAAAAAGGAATCTAAGGGAGTTGGTTAGTAGCAGGAGAAGAGAGCGGAAGTGATTGGGGTAGACAAGTGAGCAGGAGGATAGTAGAGCACATGAAACAAACACACACCAATATCAAGAAGAATAAAAATGTAAAAATAGGAGATAAAAGAAGAGACAACACCACCAGAATGCACTATTCAGACCTCCCAGTCCTCGGTAGCCTGGTTCATGAAATGCAGTTGGTTTCACAAATGTTGGGGACGTGAGGGCAGGAGAAGAAAGAGCAAGAGGAAAAACCTCGAATGAGGAAACCAGGATTATTTTTGTTGGAAATCAGTATCTCTCCTGCTTCCCTTCTCATCCGACAGGGGGGTTGTCTGTCCTTAGCTGGTTTCTCCACCCTCAGGATGGTGCAGGTTATTCGGGTGGGAGAGCCGGTCTCAGGTGCGGGGCTCCTGGAGGTGGGGGATGGCACTTGCCCTTCCTGATGGGAGACGGCACCCCAAGGATCTCCTCTGGGGCCCGCTGGTCTGATGTGGGCGCCTGGTCTTTCTCCTTATATCACCTGTAGACCTCACGGTTCCCGGTCTCTAGTTTAGTCTCTAATCTGTATCCCACTCACCCCTCCCTCTCTACTTCCTAACTGGGGACCTTTCTCTCCTAGAGGTCTTGTGGGATGAGCCCTGGGGACTGCGCACCTGTCACCGGAGAGCTGTTTTGTATCGGGCAGTCACTGTGCCAGGTGGCAGGTGCTGGGCAGACGCGGAGGCTGGATACTGTCAGGACCTGCCCAGCCAGAGTTCCAAGCTGGGAGTTGTCCCAACTAAAGATGGTGATGAAGGTGTCCCAAGATGGAGGTGGCTGCTTTCAGCGATGAGGAGAGGGTTGTGGTGGACATGGTGTTGGGCAATGTGTCATAGACGTGGCTCTGTGGCATGCAGTGTTGTGACTGTCGGCTGTCTCCAGATGTGGGTGCCTGTGCGATGTCCTCAGTTGCAGGCAACCTATAGCGTGTAGGGGACTATGGTAGTGGCTGCAGAGTCCCAAGATGGAGGTGACCGGAGGAGCCCCACTTTGGTGGATGGGGGTCCACATGGGGGTGGCAGCCAGGGTTCCTGCACAGGGGCAGTGGCGGGTGTTCTGTGTGGGAGTCGTGCCGGGATTCCTGCTCCGGTGGGTGGCCGGGAGCCCTGCTCGGATGCTGATCCCGGTAGTCCTGCTGGGGCACCCGGGGTCCTGCACTGTCGCTGAGGCCTGGACCCCTGTCCGCACGGCAGCCATGGTTCCTGCCCAGGAGCAGCTGTGGGGGTCCTCGATCACTCGCAGAGTGGAGCCACACAGAACATCGCCTCCCTTCAGCCGGGTCTTGCGGCTTCTCCTCGACAGGTTCTTTGAAGCCCGTGGACTACACTTCCTTCCCACGGCCCCCGAGGGCCAGCGCCATGGGTGAACCGGTGTGCCCGACTAGGGGTGCCCGACTAGGGGTGCCTGACATGGACTTGAACCCACTTCCTGGTAACGAGAGCTTTGTGAGTTACCAGCTGCCCTGTGCCTGTTCCCTCCCTCGCACAACATGAGAGGGTGTGGGGGGCGGGGGGGCGCCCTGCAGCCTGGGTCCCTGGAGCCCTGAGCCTCGCCCCCGCAGGCCTTCAGGAAGCTCGGTGATGACCTTGCAGTGCCGCTGTTGGGCCGGCCACCCTATTGGCCTTCTGGTCATTTGCTTTTATCCTACGTCTCCACGGGATCAAAGTGGCTTTGAGAGGCACTGGTTGGTTCCTGTGAATCCAAGTGGCATTATTTCTCTTTCCTAAATTTCTTTTGTAAAGTGACAAATAAAAATTATATATGTTTATGGTACGTGGAGCCGAGTTTGAAATATGAGGGACGGCCCAGTGAGCTGATGACCAGGTGCATGGTGGTGAGCAGCGTTGACTCTGCATCTGAGGCTTCAGTTAAGGACACATTGTGGTCCCCACATGCTGTTGAACCTGCTCTTCTAACTACAATGACCCACACTCCCCACCACCCTCCAACCTCAACTGGCACAGGCGGCCCTGACTCTGAACCCTCCAAAGACTGAAATGGATGCTCCCTGGGCACGTTTGTTTCAATCAAGAAAGACTCTCATTGTTCCCAGCTGTCCAGAGTACAGAGAGAGGCCACTGGCCCTTGGTGAGGGGAGGACATGGTCTTTAGTCCTGTGTTTGTGCCTGGACCCTGTCTATCTGGGCACCAAGCACATGCTTGCAGGGCAATTATTAAATTAGGTTCACATCATCAGTGTGCAGTGGGGACGGGTGTGGGCAGAGAATGGGGGCTCCCTCAGGTCAGTGCCCAGCTGGGCACTGACCCTGGAGCTGCCAGCAACCTCCACCAGCTGCCATGTGGCTTGACAAGGCCTCCGAGGTGCAGAGTGGGAGGGCCCCAGCCACACGCCCTCCATGGCCCAGGCCTCCCCCCAGAGTCTGATCTTCCTTCCTTTGGACCTTCACCACCTGCTCAGGGTCAGGGGTCCCCGGAGTTACAGCCTGGGGCTCTGACCTACAGGATTCTCCGTGACATGCTGCCCATGGCCCCCACCACTCCCAGGCTTCAGTCCTACCTCAGACACGGCCCCGTGTGGACGTTGACAGACTGAGTGAGGCAGAGGCCATTTGCTCAGAGCTTGCAGGGAGGGGCCACTGGCCTCACTGACATTTGGAGACACCCAGGGGTGGCAGGGGAGGAGCCCCGTGGGAGACTGCTGCCCTGGGCCACTGGAGGTGACACAGGGAGACAGGGTGTCCTGAGGGGCTGGCTGGGAGCATGACTGTCTCTGGGGTTCCTGAGTTGGAAGCAGGAACAAAGGGGCAGTTATCAGCGATGAGGACACCCCAGCTGCTGGAGGCTGCTTGCCACAGAGGGTGCAGCTAGTGACCTGGGCACTGAGTGGGTCGGAACTCTCCCTCCACGAGCGGACTGGTCTTTGCACCTTCAGCCACACTGCTGAGCCTCGGAGTCCACGGCGCAGTAAGAGGCTTGCCACCTGTCTCCTGCCCAGGGCAAGTCCCCTTCCTCCCTCCCAGGCCTCCCCCAGCCAGGCTATCCAACCCCGGGCCCTGCTGACCCCTCCTCCCAAGTATCTCCTCACCACAGCCCCTTGCCCCTGCCTCTCACTGTTCAGAAACCCAAATCACCTTGCTGGGGCTGCTGCTCTCCCTGCCCAGACCCCTCCCCTCCAGACTTGTCACCCAGTTGTGGGTGGGGGATCCCCCTGAAGCACAACCTGGTCAGGTGACTGCCCTGTCTCCCTGGTGGCACCTTGGCTCCTCTTGAAAGGCCCATGGCATGCAGCAGGGACATGGCGGCTGGGGGCAGAGGCTGGCCTGGCCTGCGAGCTCCACTCCTCACTGGTCTCCTGGAGCACTGCAGCGGGTGGCATAGACCTGCAAGAGCTCCAGTGCTGGCTTCCGACTCCCCAGTGTCCACTCTCCAGCTCAGAGCCTTCACCCACATGTGGATTGAGGGCTAGGGAAGGACAAGGGGCCCTTCCCCTCATGTCTTGGTGTGGATGACTTGGACGAGGTGGGCGGCGAGGGCTCTGCCCTCCTTCAAGTGGCAGCCTGGCAGGTAGCCCTGTGGGAAGCCCGCCCCTCAGGGACGCCCCAGCTCTGCTCAGGGATCCCCAGGAAGTGGCCCTGGGATGACCTCATTCTGCAGTTAGGCTACACCTGGCCTCAGGTGACTCTCCTCCCCTCTGAAGCCCCAGTGTGCAGCGTGGAGTCAGCCCAGCAGCTGCAGTAGGTGCTCAGAGATCACCTGTTGCACGAGCAGAGCCCATTTCCCCTAGCCCCCTGCATCCTGGGACAGACACCTGCCTCCTGCAGGGCTCCACAAACAATGAACAGGAATCTTCTAGAAATCCAGACAAGAAACCCAGTCCGCCACCACCGCACACGGGCCCCATCACCACCGCCCCTGCTCTGCTCATCCCAAAGGGCTCAGTGCACTTAAAGCCCGGTGTGCCTCAGAGGCACCCCCTCATGGAAAGCCACAGGAGGCGCCCAGGCCCCATGCAGGAGGTGTCGGGGTGGAGGTCCTGCACCCCGGCAGTTGTGCCATGTGTGAGCAGGGGGCGGGGTTTGGCCTGGAGCCCCTGAGGAGGGCAGTGTCAGAGTCCATACTCTGCAAAGGCACAAACGGAGGCAGGAAGTCCTGTGGCCAGGGCCCTAGGCAGGGAGCCAGGCTGAGCAGGGGTGGAATCTTGGCTTCAGAGCCACGTTCTTCACCGACAGTGGTGATCCCCCCACAGACCACGGTTACAATTTCACACACGGTTCTGAAATTTGCGTTTTCATTTAACAGATACATCACGACTACTTTTCCATATATTTGAATATTCTTCGACAACATAATTTTTAAGCCATATAGTATTTCATGGCACGGATGGAGTGTAATTCATCTTACCAGGTCTCCATTCTTCAACATTTAGGTTGTTTCCAATTTTTCAATGGTTATAAATATCACTGCGAGAAGCACCCTCACAGATAAATCTCCTTCCTTCTCTGTGGTTATTTCCTCTGCAGAAAAATCTCAAAAGCAACGTGGTTGGACCACAGAGTTTGCCATTTTAAAACTATACACACATTTGCAAATGTGAATTTGTGAATTTCGATAATCAAAACTGTTTTTAAAACCTGTGAGAATTAATGTATCAAAATACCATTTGCCAACCCCCGTGGAACAAGGAGTTAGGTTCTATTCACACTGGAATTCTGAACACAAATGGAGGGTACGGCAGGTCGTAAAACAAACCAGCGGCAGGACTCACAGGTTAGCCAGAGTCCAGAGGGGATTATCTGAGAGTAAGATGGTGACGATGACGAAGGTGGTGGTGATGGCAGTACATCTGTGTGGACAGTAAGGCAGCCTGACACGCTCAGCACTTTACTGTGCTCCTCATTTGCTCCTCCCAGGAAGCAGGGGGGTGGCAGAATGGCCTTCAACACAGACCGCCTGTCCCTTCTGCCTGCCTTGCCCAGCAGAGCCCAGCCTTGTTGTGTGTGGACAGTGCCTGTGCTGGTCAGAGACCCTTGTCCCAGTCTCCCTTGCTGGTGGAAGTGGCTGCTGGACTAAGTGGTCACCAACCCTTCTGGAAAGGGGATGTGAGTTCTCGAGACCCTCTACTCCCCCCCTTGCCCTCCATTCTCTGGATTGTGAGGAGGACATGGCAGGCTGGCCTCCACCATGCAGAGGGGACAGTTCGCGGTGATGGGACACTACAAAAACCAGCATGGGAGAAACCCTGGTCTCATTGAGCTCACAGAATGAGGCCACCTGCCTGTGTGTGGTTAGGTGAGAAGAGGCAAGCATTCATCTCGGTGCAGTTTTGGGTCTCGCCTAGCAAAACAATGTGCCTCCGAGACCAGTAACTGAGGCCAAGAGCCCGTGACCAAGCAGGGGCGGGCAGAGCCTCCAGACTCCGGGAGGGGCTTGCTCACCCCCAGCCTGGTGCCCAGAACTTCAGAGAGAAACAGATGCGAAGGCTGGCCAAACCCTGGCTACTTTAGAACAGTCCTTCTGGAATACTCCTTGGGGAGGGAAGCAGGACCCAGATGCCACAAGCCTGTGCCTGAGTTCTATTGCCATCACCTGCCAGGGACACTGGGGGGCTCCTCAGGGCATCACCAAATGTGGCCCCTTTGAAAAGGTGACAACGTGTACATCTCAGTCTCCTCTCTATGGAGGGTGAACACGGAAGACAGCTCCGAGGTTTGGAGCAAAACCTGAGATACAGAAATGGTTCTCCAATGGACATTTTAATTTTGTGAGACCTTCACCCTCGGTATCCCTGGGGGATCAGACTGCAGGACCCCCAAGGACACCACGTCCACTGAGCTCTGGCCCCTCGTTAGCCATGTTTGCGTGGCACCTGCAGACAGACCCCCTGCTGTGCATTTCAAAACCTCCCAGAGTTGGTTACCTTGTCTGATTCAAAGTGATGGCAGGGTCGACAGCTGCAGGGCCTCCTGGTCTGGGTGACATGCGTGTTCACTGCCGATGCTACGTTTCCACAATGTGTTGGATTCAAGTTGGGTGAAGCCACACAGGCGGGGCCTGGGGACACTTTTCCATCAAGCAGACACCCAGCCTGGTGCTCCCCACAGCTAAGCCTTGGGTGCTCCCCATACCTCCCAGGGTGGGTCTTGGCGCCTGGCCCTGGGCCCCCACTGGCTTGCACTGGGCGGGAGCTGGCCCTGTGGGCGGCCTGAGCTGGCCTGAGCTGGCCTGAGAAGAGGCGTGGCTGTGCAGGGCTCAGGAGCCAGGGCCAAGTAAGCCCCTGCCCACAGATCAGCAGGGAGACATCGCTGTCCTGGGTTCTCACCCACCACGCCCCTGCCTGGGGACACTGTGGCCAGCAAAGCGGGTGCAGCAAGGTCCCTCCAGTCTGCCGCCTGGCCTTGTGCTTGCATTGAAGTCCTCAGGACACTTGGCAACACGATGAAGAGAAATGAGGCGAGGAGGAGGAGAAGGCCGAGGGCGAGGCCACAGGATCACCCTGTCACTATTTATTACGGAGTGTAAAGCAGGAAAATTAAAATGTGCTTGCAGCTAGTAGCTTAATGTGATTGAGCGCTTCAGAAAAATGAAACCAGGGGAAGGACAGGTGGTGAACCTGACTGAGGGGCAGGAATTACCTTCCTCTCCCAAGGAGAGCGGCCCTCACAGGTGTGGTCCGCCGTCTCTGCATCCTGGATGCAGGGGAAGTCTCTTCCAGACCTGGGGAGCCAGGGGCAGGTGCTGCCGCCCCACTTGGCCTGTGGTCCTCACCCTGCTGAGCCTGGGGGAGCCTCGGGGCGTGTGGGAGGCAAAGCAGACTGCAGCAAGCACAGAGGCCTGTTCCCAGGAAGGGCAGAATGTTCCCGAGGGCAGGCACCAGATGCCGGGAAGTTCTGTTGCTGAGAGCCAGCCCTCTGCAGTCAGCCGGCCTGAAGGAGGAAGGAGGGGAAGGCAGGAGGAGGCTGTGGGTCAGCCAGGCTGAGACCACAGACACACGGCGAGCGAGGGTTTGCACATTGACACCTGGGAGAAAATGCCTCGCTCCACATGGGACAGAGAAAACTACCAAATCGATATTAATAGACTTTTAAAAGAAATAAAAAATTTCTTTTCCCCAAGAAGGGGAAAAACAACCCAGATGTACGGGAGACGTGTGTTTGTCGTAGACTCGGCAACAGTGACCACAGCCTGGGACAGCAGGAGTGGCCCAGCCTACAGTCCCCCTGGGGGCAGGCACGGGACAGGGCTCATGAGCGCAGGAGCGGGACCTGCTGGGTATTTTAACTCTCTGGCCCCCAGCACCCTCCTTCTCCTATGGCCAGGGAGAGGGCCAGGGTCCCCTACACATTCCTGCCACAGGGCACAGTCCAGCCACCTCCATCTTCTCCTGGAAGTCTCTGGAAAGGGTGTCTTTGGTGGCTGGGGCACCACCTCTCCTGAGCCCAACTGCAAAGGGCAGAGGACTCACCGTCCTGTGGCGGGCAGGACCACAGGGCTCTGCTCCTTCGGCCTCCAGGGCTCCTGTGAGAAGCCCCTCCTGGGGTTCTGCCTGGGCTGGCCTCCAGGATGGCAGCGCCCACCCCACCTCCCTCACCTTTGTCCCTAGCACCTTTTAAACATGACATTCTCTAGCCATTTACTCTGCTGTGGTCTGTCTCCCTGACAAAATGTCAGCTCTGAGTGAACAGCAGTTCCCCTCCCCTCCCCGTCTTTCCGTGAACTCTTTCTTCCCGGGACCTAGGACCATGCCTGGCACACACTAGGTGCTGAGAGAAACTCCCCCAGAGTCCTGAACGCCCTGGGACTTGCGCTCCCAACACTAACCTTGCTCTTCTTCACCTTTGGTAGGTGCAGGATGACCGCGACGTGAGCGCTTGCTCCCCTGTGTCCTGGGTTCCCACACCCGCCTGCCTCTCAGGGACCCACCCCCAGCTCCCAGATGGCGCCTTGGAAAGGTGGAGTCTGGAGCTGGTTGACCTGAGCTCTCTGGAAAAGCCCGAGCCTCAGCCTCAAGCAACTTGGCCTGAACCTGGCAGGTTTGTGCAGGAAGGGACGCAGGGGCCCCCTTTTCCTGATGAGTGACCGTGTGTAGGAGCCCATGGGTGACCCAGAGCTTGCACTGGGCAGCAGGCAGACTCAAGACGGCTCTGGGGACTGCGCCCTGGCCTAGTGGGAAGGGGAGCCCTCTTCTTGCACCCGGTTCTCCCCTTCTAGCCCAGGTCCCTGCTGTGACTCAGCTGGGCAACTCCTGCACATCCAGGGCTACTAGGGCCATGTTGGGTGGGGATCAGAAAGGCCGAGCCAGCCCCGTGGGTGGGACAGCCAGATCTGGGGCTTGGTGCTGACCTCAGGGTGGAAGAGGCCAGCTGGGGATTTTGGAGGTGCACATGAGCACCGTGGGCGAAGCCCACGGCAAGCCGAACGCAGAGGCTGCAAAACCAATGTCCAAGCAAGGGGGACTCGAGGGCTGGATGGAATGCCCACCACCAGCTGCCCGGAGCTCTGGTGTACATGCAGGGAGTGAGATCTCCAGGTTTTGGGTCTCCTTGGTCCTGTCTCCCACCCATCGGCCACATCAATCAGGCCCTCCCTGGCAGGCTGGGGTGGGGGCTGGACTGTCCCCAGTAGGTGCCTGGTAGGCTGAGCCCATGGCCTGACCTTGAGCTGACCTCCCCTCCCACCCGGCTGGTCCCCTGGTCAGCTGACCAGCTACACCTCCCTGGTCCTCAGCCAGGGAGCTTCCCCCTCCCCTCGAGCCCTCAAAGTTGATCAATAAGCCAATCACATGCTCCCCCAGGACCAGGGACATCCTACCTCCCTGTCACTGCGAGGCCTGCCTCCCATGCCCTGCTTGGTCACTCTGCCCCAACTGCACCCCGTGTGGCTCTGCATGGCCAGCCCGTGCTCCTCCCTGGCTGTGAGTCTGGTGACTCACAAGCTGCTGATCCCACTGCCACTCCAGCATCAGGTGGGAGTCCTGTCCCCACCAACAGCTTGGAGCGGAGGTGGTGGTCAGATCCGTTGCACAGGAAGAGAGTCTGTCCAGGACAGGAAGGAGATGGACAGCAAGCCTGTGCCCACCAGCTGTCCTCCAGGACAGGGAGGAAGGCCGGGGTGAGGGACCCAGCTCGCCCATGGGATCCAAGGACACAAGCCCGCGTTCCCAAGCCCACTGTGACAGCCCCTCACGGCTTTCCTGCCCACTGGGCAACCAGGCTTGGAGGAGGGACTGGGCTGTTCATAGCTGTGTCCTTGACCCTGGCCTGGGGCCTGTGAGGACAGAATGATGAACAGGGAGGAATGCGGGGTCTGCCATGACGCTACTGTCCCAGCCCGCAGGGAAGGAGGGAGCTAGGGGAGAACCCATTGGTGACAGAAAGGGCAGGGAGCTTGCGAGTCCTTGTGCCCAGTGTGCACTGTGGACTGTCACTTGGCCATCCAGAGAAGGAGTCCTGGCCCAGTGCAGGGGGGAAGCTAGAGGAAACAGGGGCCTGGACGGCAGCCTGGTGTGCTGCTGTGTGTACGTGAAGTGGCCGGAATAGGCAGGTCTACACGGCCAGAAATGGACCGGAGGCTGCCTGGGCTGGGGCCGGGGATTGGATGGAGAAGTGGCCACCAGGGTGCCAGGCTGGTTTGGGAGTGAGCGTTCAAGATGGGGAGATGGTTGAACTACTCTGTGGTGTGTACACGTGGGGGTGTTGGGCTGTGCGGGTTGCACCCCGGTAACGTGTGTAAAATGTAAAAGAAAAGAAAAGCAGTCGGCAGAGTCAGGATACAGGGAGAAGACGCTGCTGTGTTAGCCGTGGTCTGTCCCTGGGACCACAGGTCTGGACGAGGGCGACTCAGAGAAGTTTGTTCTGCGTCAAGGTTTCAGAGATCCAGTTAGTAGCAGGGCAGCCCCATTGCCCTGGGCTCGGTGAGGCAGCCCATCATGGGGGATGGAAGGCTGAGGAGCTCTTCTCTGCTCAGGGCGACTGGGAAGCAGAGAGGGGAAGGGGCAGAGGACAATTCCAAGGCAGCCCCCGCGAGCCTCCTCCTCCAGCCCCTCCCACCTGCCCCAGTCAGGCCCTTCAGACTGGGTGGACAGATCAGAGTGCAGCCCGCACAGTCCTGTCACTTTGCCTCTGAATGCTCCTGCACTCACAGCATGGGGACCCCACAACAGACAGGAGCCGCGGGAGAACCAGCCTGTGATCCTGAGGTTCAGCCTCTGGAACTGTGAGGCCCTAAGTCTCTGCTGCTCCAACCACCCCGTCTGGCCCTCCTCGGTGCTCTGAGATGGTGAGCCTGGGGCTCGAGGTCAGCCGGCCCAGCGCACAGCCAGGAGATGCTGCGGTAAGGGCTCGGCTCCTCTGTCCTCTGGACTCACCTGACAGCACCCGGGCAAGGAGTTCTGAGCAAAACCTGACCAAAGCCTCATTTCATGCAGAAAGGATCCTTTTAAAAAAAAAAAGTAATTTTCCTTGAAGTTTTCTTCCAAACCTGCACATTCTGGACTGCTGGGGGGACTTCTCCAAAGACTTCTCTGTGGTGGTTTCCAAGAGGAGCTTGGGCAGTATCAAGGTCTGGAGAGACCACAACGCTCTCTGCTCACCAAGGAACCGCAGGTGTGGGCTAATGCTTGTGGGGGATTAAATATGACCATCAGTCCCCTTTAAGAGGTGCAGTCCCTTTCCCCTCACCTTGAACCTGGGGGGTGTGGGGAAATGACAAGTGGATTTAGGAGCTACCTAAGTCGGGGATCCACAGAAAAACAACCCACAGGACACGCGCACACATACACGCACACGCGCACACACACGTACACACACACATACACACACGCACATGTACACGCACACGTACACACACACATACACACACGCACACGTACACACACATACACACACGTACACGCACATGTACGCGCATGCAAAGGTCACGGTCCCTGCAGCCCTGGAGCCGTGGACATGAGCCATGGGGATAGAGCCCCTCTGTCTGCGAGCTGGTGCCCGGGTCTAGGGGGGCAGCTGCAGTCTGGGTCTTGGCAGTCCAAGGCCAGGAGAAGACTGATGTCCAGCTCCAGCCCTCGAGAGAGCGATGGCGCCTTCCCCCGCTCAGGGCAGGTCATCTGGAAACACCCACAGGTTCACCCAGAAAGAAGGCTTAGCCAGACCCCTGGCCACCGCGGCCTAGCCCCGCTGACCAGTGACGTGACCACAAGGAAGGAGCCTCGGCCTTCGTCCTGAGTGCTTCCTGAGACCACCTTGCCCAGGAGGACTGGAGAAAGAAGCCCAGGTGGTGCTGCCCAGCCCAGCCCAGCCCTGCTGACCCTGGAGGAGCTACCCCGCAGGAGGCCAGCAAGGCCAGCCCAGGATGCCTGGTCAGCCCAGAGCGTCCCAGGGACATACAGCCACCACAGCTTCACGCCACTCCCTGGGGCTGGTGTGCACACAGATGGCTACAGTGGATCCACAGACGTCCCCCCAGGCCCATGTGTGGAGGCTGGAGTCCCAGCTGGTGGCTGGTCCAAGGAGGTGGGGACCGGCAGGAGGGAGGAGCGAGGCTCTGGGGTGCGCCTCTCTGGGGGCTTGGGGGCCCCAGCCGCTCCCTCTGTCTCTTGGCTTCCTGGCCCCTGTGAGGCCAGCAGCCTTGCTCCACGGCACACTCCAGCCACGATGTTCTGCCCCACGCAGCAGAAACCCGCAGGCCCAACCGGCCACAGCGGAACCTCGGAAGCCAGGAGCCATGGTAAGTTGTGGTGAGCCGCCTCTGCCGCTTATGCAGATTATGGTCACCATTACAAGATGGCGCTGGCTCCGCTGTGGTTTGTGACAAACAACTCCTTATTTGGGAGAGTTGACGCATGGCTTTTCAGCACCCTATGAGAAAGTTCCACGTGGCAGCTTCGCATTGGGGCTTGAGATGCTACATTAAGGCTGGGAGGGGCATCCGAGGGAGTAGTAGAAGAAATATCAAGGGCCTGAATAAACCGCTGAAAGAAGATTCCCGAGTTGCATCTTCCTTGCGCGGGCAAGGGGTGGCGACAGTAAGTAAACCTTTCCTCCTTTCACTTTGCTCTCTCAGGCTCTTTGTCCCAGCAGCGGAGAGCTGACGGAGGCGGGAGCTCTTCCAGTCAGTCGATGAAGACGGAGAGCAGACCTCAACCTGAGGAAAGTTGAACTTCCAGGATTCAAATAAAAAATTCTAGTTATATTCTTTTTATCCCCAAACTAATGGAACAAAGACATCGTCCAACAAAATTGCTCAGGAACACGGGGCCCTGCAGTAATGGTGTGGAATAATTTGTGATGTCTTATTAATCATATCCAAATGGTGCTTCCAGGGCTGGGAAACAATTGATTCTTTTAATAATTTAAACAGTGCTCCTGAAATTCTTTGCAACATGGTTTACTTAGCAAAATACTTTCTCTTAAATCATTTAAGAAAAGTCTTTGGTCTCCCACAAATTGGTAACATCACCAATTCCCCCACTGCTCCTGCCCTGCAGAGCTCCCTTCCCCTGTGGGGACCCGCCCTCTCCGAGGCAGAGCCACACACTTCCCAGGGTCACGTCCGACGAGGTTGACCACGACACCCAAACGAGGGGGGTTGGTGGCACTTCCTGAAGATGCTGCTGGCACCTAATCCATGGTGGGTGCACATGTGTGTGGGGCGTCTGTATACGTGTGTCACTGGGTGTGTGTGTACCTCTGTGCAAATATCCATGTACACGTGTCTGTGTGTGTGTGTGTGTGTGTGTGCAGTACATATGCATGTCCCAAGTGTACGTGTGTATGCCTGTCCCATGTATATGCATGTCCTGTGTGTATGTGTGTCCCATGTGTGCGCTCCCTCTAAACAGCCTGAGCTCTGTCTGTTGGGCAGCAGGCTCAGACCGATGAGGTGACATAGCATGGGGGCTGGGCTAATGTCCCAGACCAGATGGTGTGGCTGTGGGGTCCTTTGTGACCTGTTGGTTGTCCACTGTGTCACCCCCCCAGGAATGCAGGTGCCTGCAACAGGATGCAGGGAGCTGATTTAAAATAGGAAAATCCTTAATTACCCTGATCTGACCTTTACGCATCAAACATGCGAATGGCATTATCACACCGAGCCTCAGACACACGCACAATTAGTGCATGTCAATGAGAAGCATTTTTAAAAATTGTAAAAGGAACCCTTCTGGCCCTGCAAAATCAGGACCAGAGCTATTGGGGACCTTCACCCCTGGATGCCTGGCCCTCTCTGGGGAGTCCCTGGGCTGGGAGACCTGAGGGGGCACAAAGAGCACTTCATCTGTGAGACTCGCAAGGACGGGCAGATGGCGGAGGCTGGCCTCGCCCCCGTCAGAAGGGCTCCCCTGAGCTGTTGTGGGGTCAAGAGGCTCCCCGCCCCCAGCCGGCAGGCCATCCCTTCCCTAATTAGCCCGAGGCGTGATGGGATTCATGGCTGAACGGAGCAGCCCCTCGGCTGGTTCTGGGGAGAATGATCAAAGAGGGATTTAATTAAAGTTTCATATTTAAATTTCTTCTTCCATTTTCACTGCCTCCTTTTACTCACAAGATGCTATTCTCTAAGAGCTGAAGAGTCGCCCAGGAGAGCAGAACTCTGTCGGAGGGAGGGAAACGGGGACTTTATGGGTTTTCTTTAAAGGGCTCCCATCTCCCATCTCACTCAGCTCAGAAGGTGCACCTAATTTAGGGCAGCAGCGTCTGAATTATGAATTGACTGCTCGCGCTCGCACTGTGAATTAAACATGCAGCCCACGACCTCCCCCTCGGCCTCCTCAGGCGGTGCAGGTGGAGTCATTCACACCCAAACCAGGCTAGAGCCGCGTAGGAGAGTGCAGGGGGCACAGGAGGGCACAGCCCACCACCTTCACCCAGCCAGGCCCCGGGGCAGGGGTGCCTCCATTCACGACCCTCACGGTCCACAACGCGGTGTGAAAATGCACGCAGGCTTCCAAGGAAAGCGTGATGCTTTATGGGGTGCTATGGGGGTCTGCAGGGGGTCGAGGGCCTGCCTGTGTATCAAGGAGATGGATGTGGTGGACAGAGGGTCCGTGCTGGGGAAGGGTGTGCCTCTGTAGCTCCCTCGTGGAGAGGGTCTGTCCTGAGACCCGCCATACTCAGTCAGCAGCAAGAGCCCGCCCAAGCCAAGGCGTGCAGCAGGCCAGGTCAGCGGGGGAAACTTCCTCCAGCCTGGGGAGACCGCGTGCTCGCTCATGATCCCTGTACTTATTGCACATCATTCTCATCTGCCCGTTAGACCAGCTGTCCCTGGGGACAGCCTCCCGCTACGCACTCGTGTCACCTAATTGGAGCTGTGTTTCAAGTGCAGGAAGGGCCTGTGGGGTCAGGGGAGGCATGGGTCCCTTAATTCTGAGCCTCCAATTGTTGCAGACCCAGTGCTGAGACCGAGTGACTGGCACACCTGCAGCCAGGTGAGCTCTTGCTCCAGGGTGCTGGCGAGGCCACCTTGCTGCTGTGGTTCAGCTGTAACTGCCGAGTCCATGAATGTGGTTTCACTTAGGGTCTCCGCAGATGTGACGAAGTGAAGATGGGGTCATCCTGGACCAGGGAGCACCCCAAATCCTGTCCTTGTAAAAGGAGGAGAAGACACAGGGAGGGAGAAGGCTGTGATAAGACAGAGCAGAGATGAGAGCAAGGCAGCCAACCCCAGGAACACGAGATGGCAGAGCCACCGGGAGCCAGCAGAGACCAGGAAGACCCCTCCCCAGAGCCTTGAACAGCACATGGCCCCGGCTGACAGCTCGACCTTGGACTCCTGGCCTCCTACAGGGAGAGATAAATGCCAGCTGCCAAGCTTCAGCTCAGGACACTTTGTTGAGGAAGCCTGTTAGTCAGCTGGTCCCCACTGTGACCAAGTCACCAGCAAGAAGAGCTGAGAGCAGGAAAAGTTAACTTGGGCTCACGGCTTCGGAGTCCATGGTCAGCTGGCTCCCTTGCCCAGGGTCTGAGGGGAGCAGACCAGCATGGTGGAGGGCACGCTCAACTCCAGGCAGCTGGAAGGAGAGAGAGAGAGAGAGAGAGCTCGCACCAGGGAACAAGACATGACCCTCAAGGGAGGCCTGGCCCCCAGTGACCTATCTTCCATCCACACCCACCACCCACAGTTACAACCCAGGGGTCCATTCAGACTATTAACTCATGTACTGGATTAATCCACTTATGAGGTGAGTCATTCCACCTGAACCTTGCTGTGTCACCTGACACATGAGCCTCTGGGGACAGTCCAGATCCAGCCACACACAGTCCCTTTCCTCCTCCAAAATCAAGACCTCCCAGACGGCAGCACCCTCCTCAGACCCCGGTCACCTCCCACAGTCCCTGTGAAGTGTGGGGACCATTCACTCTTCCCTCTTAGAGAGAAGACCCAAAGCCAAGAGGCCAGATGACTACCCAGGAGGGAGGTCGTTGGGGACAAGTGGGAAACGGGGTTCAACTCAAACCTGGGTGTCGTTACCTGCTCCAGGAAGAGAGAACCCCCGCTCTCAGTCCAGGTGAAGCGTCCTTGGAAGCACTGGGCGGGGGAACAGTGCCTGTGAGGTTCAGGGCCAGCTGGATTTGGAGTCAACTGCGGAAGGGACCCCAGGCCGAGTGCCCTCAATGTCTGTCTTGTGACCTGCCTTCTAGGGTTGTCTGGCCATGAAAGACCCAACTGACTCTACGCGTAACTTAGAAACTGAATTCAAGGTGATGGTGGTGACGTCAAAAGCACAGTGACAAGGGCAGGCAGCCTGACAGGCTCATTTTACAGTTAGATCAGCCCCCGGGGTTTGGGGAGGAACGGGCCCGACACAGGAAGCCAGTCTTCTCCCGTCCCAAGGCTCCCTCTGCGGTGGCAGGGCACCTCCTCTCCCTTCAGGACACTCTGTTTCCAGCCGAGGACCAGGGGCCACAGGCAGCCGCTGCAGGGACCTCTTCAGAGGTCTGGGCTCTTCCAGGGGACCGTGATGCTGGCTTTAAGGCTCCGGCAGTGCAGTGGCCCTGCTTGGCCTGCGTCCCCGCTGTCCCCAACCTTCCCCTGTGGGGGTGCTGTGTCTGTGTCTCCCTGGGAGCTCTTGCCCTCTCATCTCAGCAGGAGGGTAGGAGCGGGAAACCAGTCCCACACTCCACTGGGGCCTCTGAGAAAACCCTGACAGCCTCTCTGAGCCTCAGCCTCCCGTCAGCATGAAGGGGCACCGTGGGGTCTCCCTCCAGCACAGTTGGGGGATTAATGGGCAGGAGGCGCTGTGCAGGGCCTGCGCTGCTCTAGAGGCCCACAGTGGCCGGCCCTTCTCTCCCCACTGGTGCTGCAGGCTGGGTCTTCCGGACTCTGCTCTTCAGCAACCGGAGAGGGCAGGGCTCCCCCAGGACACTCACACTGACTGCTGTTTTGTGGTATGGACACGGTCCAGTGCAGGGGCTGAGATGTGGCTGCCAGGGCAGGCTCTCTGGCCTTGGATGGCCCATGCTGGCCTCTCCCCAGTCTGTGGCCTCGGTGTCTCCATAGCTGAGTGTCCACCTCGGAGGCAGAGAAGGCAAGGGAGTGGCTGAGTGTCCACCTGGGAGGCAGAGAAGGCGAGGGAGTGGCTGAGTGTCCACCTGGGAGGCAGAGAAGGTGAGGGAGTGACTGTGTGTCCACCTCGGAGGCAGAGAAGGCGAGGGAGTAGCTGAGTGTCCACCTGGGAGGCAGAGAAGGTGAAGGAGTGACTGTGTGTCCACCTCGGAGGCAGAGAAGGCGAGGGAGTGGCTGAGTGTCCACCTGTGAGAAAGAGAAGGTGAGGGAGAGACGCAGCCTCACTGGGAGGAATCTAAAGCTGCCCCTCGTGTGAAGTAGGAGCCCAGCAGTCCTATCAGGGCCACTTAGAGGGAAGAAGTACACTCAGCTGCCCGTGTTCCCACCAGCAAGTCCCGGGCACCTTCCTGGCTGTGGGTTTACTGTGAGCCTGGTCCTGCCCTGAACGCCGGGCCCAGCAGAGGAAGCAAGAGACACATGGTCCTCGTCCTCCAAAATGGATCCTAATGACCCAAAGGCCCATGTGCTAGACTTGGTACCTGGGTGGTGCTGTTGGAGGTGGAGCATTGGAGGTGGTGGGACCTGGGGGTGGCGGGGCCCAGGGGGTCTCTGGGTCTTTGGGGTGTGCCCTGGGGTGCACTGTGGACACTATCCCCCTCTTCTCTTGCTTCCTGTCTGTGAGGTGAGTGGCCTCGCTCTGTCATAGGCCTGGAAACAAGGGGGCCAACAGACCACAGCCTGGAACCCCCAAACCCCTGTGGAGGTGGGGCAGGGCAGGGCCTGCCGCAGATGAAAGCCGCGGACACTGGGCAAAGGCTGAGCAGTTGCTGCCCATCCGCGACCTCGTCTCAGCTACTTCTGACTCCGTTGGATGGTTGTGGTCCACCCGCTGCTGGCATTCCCTCCTGTTCATTCAGCTGTCTACCTTCTATCAAGCACAAGCCTGTGACCAGGGCATCGTTCAAGCCTGACCTTCCCACAGCGCCAGTGTCCACAGCGCCGACGTCTGGGGCCTTCTTCTGTTGACTCCTTTACCTCTTGACAACAGATTGCCTTATTCTCACTCTGTATGTGGTTCATGGCCCTGTAAATTAAATGCCAGAGAGGAAGTAGGAACAGAGTAAACAGGGTCGACACTCAGAAATGGTGATCTTCCTTATCTGTCTGTGAGGTGAGTGGCAGAGACAGAGGAAGCCCCATCTGGTGTGGAGGGGTGGGGGCCACCAAGGTCATTACAGTGCACCAGAGACTCCACACCCCATCCCCGGGCTCCAGCCACCTCAGCAGCCTCTGTCCCCTGTGTCATGGGCTGGGGTGTCTCTTTCCCTACTCTGGCTGCCCCCCAAGATAGAGGGCGGTTGCTCCCCTAACCCTAACCCTAACCCTAACCCCTAACCCTGACCCTGACCCTCACCCTGACCCTAACCCTAACCCTAACCCCTGACCCTGACCCTGACCCTAACCCTAACTGTGACCCTGACCCTAATCCTAACCCTAACCCTAACCCCTGACTCTGACCCTAACCCTAACCCTGACCCTTACCCCTGACCCTGACCCTGACCCTAACCGTGACCCTGACCCTTACCCTGACCCTAACCCTAAACATAACCCCTGACCCTGACCCTAACCCTAAACATAACCCCTGACCCTGACCCTAACCCTAACCCTTACCCTAACCCTGACCCTAACCCTGACCCTGACCCTGACCCTGACCCTGACCCTGACCCTATGAAAGTGTGGGCGTGAGAGATGCCTCGTCTCCTGCTGTGGCCTCGTCCAAGGCCCCCTGAGCCTGGTCCCGAGCAAGTTTAGCTCAGTCCCTGCATAGCATGTCCCTCCATGGGGACCTGGGACAGGAGAGCGTCCCCACTCCCTAGAGGCAGCAGGCCTCTGTTCATTACCTCTTCTGGACTCTGGGTCCAGCCTGGGGCCTCTCTGCCTCCGCCCAGGGTGGACGGCTTCAGTCCCCCGACCCCCATGCCGTTCTGCACTTCCCTGGACTGGCTGGGGGAGTTTGCCTCCTGGGAGTGGAGTGGGAGCTGGGTGCCACCAAGGGGGCCCTCCTGGTCTCTGGCCTGCCCTGGTGTTTGTTGTGTCTTGTGACTGTCCTCCCTGAGGACCTGGGAAGAGCTGGTGACTGTGGGTGGACACAGCGCCCTGCCACACTGCCCTCGTGCCGTCTTCAGAACTTGCTAAAAGTTCAGGGCTTTTCTGCTCCCTTCTCTGCCTGGGGCCACCTTATCCTCCGGTGCGTGTCCAGACAGGCAGCTCACAGGTCCCCTCTCTTAGCAGAGGAGCTGTCGCCCTTGGGGACCCAGCTCCCTGGCTGTCTGGCTGCCCCACCCCCATGGCCACTGGGAAGGGTGGGACCTTGCTGGATTCCCCACCTTGCCTGGTCTCTAGGGTGCCAGCAAGGCTGGCCCCACTGTCACACGGAGCTTCTCCAGGATGAGTGTGTTCAGCCTCCTGAGAGATGTGTGAGGCCGCCGTCCTGATGACTTCTGTCTTACAGATGGCAAGACCCAGGCACGGGAAGCACACTCACTTGCCCGAGATGAGCGGCTCCCAGGAGGTAGAGCCCAGTTTGGCTCCAGAGGGTCTCAGGGCCCCACGACACTCCACCTGTGGGACAGAAGCTGATGTGCTGCTCGGTGACAGAGAGGGTGTAGACAGGAGGCAGAAGCCGGGGGGAAGAGGCCCTGCACCCAATCTTGCTCCATGCCGGGTGTCCGAGCTCTGCAGGCTGCAGATTCCAGAGAGTCCCATTCCTGTCCCTTAGCAACTGCGTGACACTGGGTGAGGTGTGACCTCTCATGCTCTCGTCACCTCATCCACAGAACAGACACCACCACAATCCCACCCTGGAGGTGACTAACTTCTCAGACAAACCTGGTGAATAAGAGCCCGCAGCAAGTGGGGCTGTGCTGTTGTCACAATGGTGTGTGCGAGGACAGCGGGAGGCCTGTCCTCCAGGCCCGAAGATGGACACCCACGTGCTAAATCCTCCCCAGCTGCAGCAGACCCCCAGTGTCCATGGTGTCTGCTCCCTGCCGTCACCTGT
The DNA here is from genome assembly GCF_052094955.1 of Ictidomys tridecemlineatus. Lineage (NCBI taxonomy): Eukaryota > Metazoa > Chordata > Mammalia > Rodentia > Sciuridae > Ictidomys > Ictidomys tridecemlineatus. Next base: position 11,658,415 of record NC_135488.1, on the reverse strand, counting down.
GGTCAGCATGGCACAGTGAAGGAGGGACAGAGGAAGTGCCAACTCGGAGCGTCACGGCCGTCTCTTGTCCCAGCTGTTCTATTTTATAACTCAACGTCACCACAGCCAGGCGCAGGAAGGAAAAGAAAACCACAGCACTTATAGGGTTTGGTCCCATCTGCAGTTCCCGGCGTCCCTGGGGAGCTTGGAACGAAGTCCCCGAGGGCGAGGTGGCTCATGTGGGTGAGTCGCTCACTCAGCCACTCAGCGGTGACTCCTTGGGCACCCACCGTGCTCCGGGAGCAGCAAGAGGCATGGGCTGTGCCCTGAAGGCAGAGACCACCCTTCCCCGCTGCGCTCCTGCAGGGGACGTGGCCAGCAGACGGAGCTGAGGGACAAGAGGCCTAGAAAGCTGCTTAGACACAGAAAGGTGCCCAGTGGGAGCCACCTCTTAGCAGAGCGGTCGGGGGGAGCTGGCCTCCGATGGCGCGGGGTCTGATGGAGGGTGAGGGCCACCCTGCGCTTTCCGTCCTGACCTCCTGGTGCTCCTCGACGCTCCGAAGTCCTTGCTTCCTGGTCCTTGCCCTTGCTGTTCCTCTGCCTGGATTTCCAGGTCCCTCCTTGTCCCAGCAGAGCCTTCCCCACCTCCCCATCCGGAGGCCCTGGCCCACGCAGGGCACCCTGTCACCCCGTCTCCTCTTGTCACTCTCAGTACCTGCACTTACCTGCCTGTGGGTTGATGGCTTTGGGCTGTCTGGCCTAGGACTTAAGCCACACGGGAGGGTGACCTCCTCTCTTTCCCCACCAGCGCAAGCCCCAGCGATGCCCGTGGATCTCATCTGGAAAACCCCTGACCAGCGGGCTACTGGAGATGCCGCGCGTGGATGGGGACCCCAAGCAGGTTTGTTCCCAATGGCTTCCTGGGCGGCGGGGCAGCACCTGGGTGGACATGGAGCATCCAAAGGCCAGTCACACTCCCTCTGCACGGGGATCCTGAGAGCCCCGTGTGAGGAAGGAAGAGGTAATACCAAGGAGCCTGCTCCTAAAAACAACAGCAACGCCCAAATGGCCACCAGCAGAGGGCCAGGCCTCGGTGTGCAGCCCACCTGGGCCCCGAGGCTAAGCAAGCAGCCCTGCTAGGGAGAGGCTGAGCCGCACAACAGGGGCAGGGGCCACCTGCTGGCACTGACCAAGACAGGAGGGTGTCTGCCAAGGTGGAAGGTGGTAGTCCTGCCCCTGACCAGGCCTTGCCGCCCCTTGGACAGAGCAGGGCCTCCCAGGGGCTCCCAAGGATCCTGAAAGTGACATGTGACTGAAGTGACAGCCCCCATTGGCTCCCAGAGGTGACATGTGACAGAAGAGAGTGCTCACTGTATCCCAGAGGGGCATGTGACTGGGGAGGCAATCCCTTGCGCTCTAGAGACCTTGAGGAAAATGGCGCACTTGCTGGGGGGCAGGTGTGGGGCCATCTGGGCTGTGCCCCAGCCAGAGCCAGGGGAGTTTCTGATGGAGCCAAGCTCCTGGGCTCATGAAAAGGGACCCATAAATGAGATGCTTGGTCCTGGAGGTGGACGGGCCCCGTGTCTGCAGCGTGACTCAGTGTGGTGAAGGAGCAGCTCAGGTATTTGCATCCTTGGTGCTAATCAGGGCAACACAGAACCTACCTTTGAACACTCACCAACAAAAGGAACTAAATATACCCATCAGGGCCTTCATCATCTGCCTTCATATCACAATAAAATGTCAAAAGAGAAAAAAGGAAGCAGATTTCTGATATTATTACTTTGAACTTTCCTTGGTTATTCTCCCTCGGAGCATGACATTTACTGGAAAAAAAATGGAGACTAAGTGGGGGGTTTTGTGGAGCTGGTGCTAATCATGCTTGTCTTCGGTACTCGGGCTCGAATCCTTCTGAACTCGGTGGGAGTCTGGGCTCTGGCTCTGGGGATCTCTTGCTGTAGCACAGACCACTCTGAAGCTCACAGGCTGGGAACAGTCAGGTTCTTGGGCTCACGATCTCGTTGGTTTTGCATTTGAGACGTGAGGAAGACTCGACATTGGGGTTTGTTTCTGGATGATGGCTTCCTGGCTGGCTCGGGCACTGGGCCCCAGCTCTGGGATCTGCATGTGCTCTCTCTGCAGGGTCAGCATCCTCCCCGGGCTTGGCTTTCACGGTGTGGCTGAACCTGGGTGTCAGGTCTGTTACAGGGTGTCTGACTCCCTGCCCAGCAGGAATCCCAAGAGCCCATCTTCCACAAGGCCCAGGTGGCCACTGTGAGCTTCTCATGACCCTGCCTTGGAAGACCCAAAGTATCCCTGGGGCTGTGTCAACCACCACGTGGGGCAGCAGGGCCTGCCCAGAGCCAAGGGCAGAGACCAGATTGCAGTCAGCCGAAGCCACCGCAGTCCTCGGTCAGCTTCAGTCTATCGGGACGTGAACACTACTTTCCACCACAGAGGGGCGGCTCCCAGAGGTTCCTGCAGACCACGGCCATGTGTGGAGGGCAGAGTGGGGCCTGCCCTCACGTGCCACCTCCCGTCACCTGCCACCTGCGAGAACCCTTGGGCCTGCCTTCTCATTTCCACGCTGGCAGGTAGCTTTAAAACCATTGCACGACCTGCCGATTGGCCACGCAGTGCTGGCTGCAGAGGGCACCCTGCCTTTGGTGCGGCTTTTGATGGGATTCTGCACGTGAGAACTTGGTAAGCTCCCCCTGGGAATGCCACATCAGACCTTCTCCGACCCCCACCTGAGCTCCCGACACTAACCACTAGGATTCGGAGCTGGTGTAGACTCCCCAGTGTTGACCGTGGCAGGCCCCCACCCTGTGATGCCCGGAGAGCTTCCTCCCACTGCCACGGTCCCCAGAGGCACTCCCAGGAGACTCCCCAGCCTGGCCCCTGCTCCAGCCCTCCTGGGAACCCCAGCACCGTCCAAGGCAATGGTGCTTCCCCCTCCTGCAAAAGGTGCCAGGTGCCCGTAGGGGTCAGAGGGACACTGTGGAGTCAGGTCGGAGCCTCGGGCACTGGCTCTGGAGAGCACGTGGGCCAGTGTCGATGAGGCCCGAGTCCAGCCGAGCACACACCGTGCGACCCCAGGGAGAAGGCCGCTCGGAGAGGACAGACTGTCTTGGGGACACTGCTGAGGAACAACCACCACACCTGTGGCTGAGGTCCTGCCTGAGCTGTGTGTCCAGGCCTCGCAGCTGACACACACAGAGTCCTGCTGTGCAGCCGCCTCCAGATGCCCAGACGGAGGCGCCTGCCTCCAGGGCTGGAGTCCAGGGGTCGCAGGCAGGGAGACAGGCTGCTCAAATGGAACGATGGAGCTACGAGGGGCAGAGGGCAAGGACTTGTTGAGCACAGAGGAGAACCCTGAACCCAGGGCTCTGGGGCAGTGTCCAACCTGAGCCCCAAAGGCTGAGGACAGGGCTGAGGAGCAGGAAGTCCTGGGATGGACGAGGGATGGCTCCAGGGCGCTGGAACTCCGAGTGTGGGGTGGATGGATGTGGGGACTGGCATCCGGACGGTGGGCTAGACCAGGACTTGGACACTCAGGCCAAGCCACGTCTAGACTAGTAACAATCGGGTGGCTTGATTGAATTCTCTTCCGTTGGAGGAGGCCCCTGTTTACAGAGGGCCTGGAAGCCTTTCAGCCTCTGCACTTCAATTAGCAGAACTGGGACGACGGAACTTGCTTCCCCCCACCCCGCTCTGCTCGGGGAGCATCAGAGGAGATAATATACGAAAAGAGGCTTGGAAATGGCCTAGCAGGGAGGGAGGGCACCCAGAACTGCCCAGGTGCCTGGCACACTCCCCAGGTCTCCCCGTCGACCCCGGCAGCCCCTTCCTCACTTTGTGAGAACTTGTCAGGCTGCATGGTCAGAACCGGCCGACCCTGAAGGCTGGCGCTTAGTCCTCAGACCTCCCCTCCTTCTCCACCCAATCAAGACCCACCCAAGAACCAATTCCTCCCTGGCTGCATTTAGGGCCTCTGGCTCCCGGTTGGGCTCAGCGTTTGATCTATATAAGTGAATCCAATTTAGCTGATTCATCTCTCGTGTTTAATTTTTATGTTAACAAGGTTATGTAACCGAACATGAGAGGCCAGGGACAGAATCTATAATTTATAAGTGGCGGTTACGGTTTTAAAAGAGTTTCTGAAAGAAACCGGTTGAAAAGCCAAGTCCTCTGACCAGCGTTTTCTCTTAGGAGCCTGGAAAGCTTTCAACTGGGTTTAAATGTAGAATCAAAGCTATTGGCATTTAACAGCCCCTGTTTGAAAGTCAGGGTTGACTAGACCCAGCTGCCGAAAGAGGGTTTCCCAGAGTAAATGTATTTCCGGGGCCTTATCCCTGGGGCAGGAAGGCTACGTGCGTGGAGAGAGACTTCTGTGTCCCTGGGATTGTCCAGAGTTTTGCGTCCTGTCCACAGGATTCTGCAGGACAAGGAAGCCCGAGCGTCGTCCCCTGTTTTCTGGGGCTTTGAGCTGCGGCAGGGGAGGGTCCTCCGGGGCCCTTCCTGACCTAGGCCCAGTCTTTCTCACACCCTGAGCCTCCCCCCGGCATATGGTGGACGTGTGAGCTTCTCCCAGCGATCCCGGGTTCTGGGAGCTGGATGGCTGTGGCCCCTGGAGAGCTGAGCTGGTCATCACCGTTTCCTGGGTGAGTCACCCTGGCAGGCGGAGGTCGTGACGAATCAAGCTTCATTTCGCTCCTGGATCTGGAGGTTCCGCATCCGAGATGGAGTGGGGGGCACCAGTTGGGCCTCTGGGGAGGAGCCGGTGGCAGACGGTGGCACGACAGGGGCCATGTAAGGGAAGAAGAGGCTGCCTCCTGAGACGGGGTCAGAGGACCTTCAGGGGACTGGCTGCCCTACCACCAGGGGCTCACTGGACAGCAGCCTTGCTTCTTCCTGTCATTGTCCTTGGTTTGTCCCCCACAGATCCCACCTCCCAACATCCCCATGCTGAGGGCCACTCCTGACACATGAGCCCTTGGGGACATGCTCAAGTCACATCTAATCCACGGGCAGGGTGCCCACCCAAGATCCGAGGACCACCACCAAGAGCAGGCCTGGGTCCACACCCCAGGGCCACGACCCCACCCTGGGGGGCTTTGGGCTCCCAGGAGAAAGGGCCCTGGGCTCGCTTCTCTCCCCCAGGCTTTATGGCGCAACATCCTGAGTGGACGTGCAGATGCCTGAGCCCAGCGCCAGTGGCCCAGCTGAGTGCTGACCAGTGCCCAGAAGGCCCAGGGCACTGCTGGCCCTCTCTCGGGTGAACAGGGGCTCCACACCCCAAGAACAGAGGGCAGGTTCTGGCCTCCAGTCTCCTTCACGGAAGCCACTCCGCAGAGTCCCCAGAGGAGGGCTGCACAGGGACCTCCTGGAGCAGGAGGGTTGTTATGGCAACACATGGCCCTGCGTCTCCAGAGGGGGTCAGCCCAGGCGGCGAGGGAGGTGCTGGGAGGCAGAGGTCACCCTGCAGAGAGCTCAGACCACACGGATCTGCACGTGTGCAACTGGTCAATGGCTGGTTGGGGACCCTTACCCACGGAAGCACCAGGCAGGCTCAAGGACAGTGAGGGGACGGGGTCTTGGCCTGGACTCAAATGGGAACTTACAGTTGCTCCTGCCAGCATCTGAGCAGGGCTGTGGGCCAGGTGTGGGGACCTCTGCAGTCCCTGTTCCCACAGTGGGGAGTTGTGTGGTGCAGGAGGGGGGTGTAAGTGGGGTGCTGTGGGGTGCAGGCGGGGAGCTGCACAGTGGGAAGCTGTGTGGTGCAGGAGGGGGGTGCAAGTGGGGAGCTGTGGGGTGCAGGAGGGGGTGCACAGTGGGGAGCTGTAGGGTGCAGGAGGGGTGCACAGTGGGGAGCTTTGGGGTGCAGGAGGAGGGACCGCATGGTAGGGAGCTGTGGGGTCAGGAATGGGCCAGCATGGAGGCGGGGGACGCTGCCAAGGGCATCACAGGAGAGCGGGCACAGGGATGCCACCCAGCACCCAGTGCAATGGGGCAGGTCTGAGAGCCCTAGGGGGATGTCCACTGGACTCCGTGTGGATGGAGGGAGGATGATGCTGGGGTCCCCGGGGTGAAGGACCAGCTTTGGGTCCCTGGGGACAGGCAGGGAGAAGGTCTCAGTAGGAGGACCTGGAGCTGCAGGAGCCTTGGACTGACCCTGCCCTGCGACACTCCTGTCCCCCCAACACATCTGTGTGTGGGGTCTTTTCCCAAGGCCACCTCTGCCCCAGCCCCCTGGGCACACAAAGTGGGCAAGGCCTGGTGGGAACGCAGGCTGTCCATGAGATGTGGCCCCTGGAGCTGGTGTCCACCCTCACGGGCTCATGTGGGTGAGGACCAGGGCCACCGAGCGCTCACCCCAGCCGAGGATGCCCCTGCCACCTCTGGTGTCCTTCAGCACTCAAGGTCATGTCGCATCCACTGATCCTTCCAGCAGCTGCCAGGACGGGGCAGGAGCAGCCAGGTGGCCCTCAGACCTCCTCCCTCTGTGTCCTCGCCCAGCTCCTCATACCCAGGGGTCACGGGAGCACAGCAGCGAGCTGGAGGGGTCCAGTGCCCAGCGCGTGTGGCTTCCAGGAGCTCTCCCGCCTCCTTTCTGGGCACAGGCAACAGGACGAGGCAGGACAAGGCAGGACGAGGGGTCCCCAGGCCAGCTGGGGACAGGGCAGCTGCTGGGTGGGGCGTGAGGCGCAGGTTCTCTTGCCTGTGGGTGCTGGGGCGCGGGAATCACCCTGGCTCTGTGTTGGGTGAAGACCTCGGGGACTCCTGGGCCGTGGCTTTATTTCTCAGCATCCCCAACACACACCACTCCTCACCCAGGAAGTTCTAGCAGAGCTGGAATTCATCTGCCTCTGCTACCCTGGTGCAGCCTTCCTTTCCCAAGAGGAACCAAGGAGGGAGAGAGGTGCAGCTTCCCCAGGCTCCCCTTGGGGGCAGCACCTGGGTCAGATGAAAGCTGAGGCAGAATCAGGGGGCAGGGAGGTGGTTAGGGTTCGGTCCAGGATGTCCCCAGGAAAAATCGCAGCCTTAAATAAGAGAGCTTCAGAAAACCTACTCCCCATGCACACCGTCCAGGTCTAGTTTCCTAAGTTTGGAGACAAAGTGGGTGAACAAGCCAGCCTGCCAGCCCCGCTTCAGCTCCCCCTCCCAGCTCCTGCACAGCTGCCCCAGGTGTTCAGGTGCCCCAGGGAGCCTGCCATACGCACAGGTAGGGGACAGCATGGAGAGGCCACCCTAGTGTCCTCCCCTGTGAGGAGCACTTCTGTGATTCAAGATTGGAATTAACAGAAAAGAGTCTCCGTGTAAAGATCTTTGATAAATTCCAAATGCAGGCAGCTAACAGGGACATTCACCTGTCTCAGGGGCTTCGGAGCCATTTGCTTTTATGAAACATTAAATGTAAAGAAAACAAGAGGCCACTATGGCTGAGAATAGGCCGCACACGTTAAAAGTAAGGCCTTAAACCAGGATAAATGGCTCTTTCCAGAGGCCATCGGCTAGAAAATTAAGGGATACACAGTCCTCCTTTAGCAGTTATCCCAACAAAGCTGACTCATCAGTCCTGACCATAATTCACAGAATCAAAGTGCCAGGTTTGTGTCAACTTCGTGTTTATGCTGGTGGGGCCAGGACCTCCTGAATTCAGAGAGGGGTCAGCTTCCCTGGCTCAGGGGAAGGTTGTGGTTGCATGTTGCCTAATGCAAGTTATTGAGTTGAAGTTGCATTTGTTAATTCTAAAATATGGAAGGAAGTATGATGTTTGGTCCACTTGAGGATTCACTCAATAGAGTATCAGACTTTGTTTCTTTTTTGTGGCACTGTGGAAATGTGAATGAGAACAAGTTGGTGACATCTTTCAGGTGGAAGCATTGTCCGAGGACGCACTCATCAAGTTGGCCAAGAAGCCATTTTGTGAAGCCCCTGTTGTCTCAAGGCTTTTGACGATGAATTCATGTGTAGAGACGGTAATTCTTCATGGACCTTTGCATTTGGTGAGTCACGGAACGTATCTGAGTAGATCATCATTTACCAACATGTCCACAATAATCTCACATATTATGCATAACAGGTCATGGCTGGGTAAATATTACCATTTCCTTATTTGCTTTTAAGAAAAGTAATAATGACATTATATTTTCTCCTTTTTTTGCCTTGAAGTATGTCAGTGTCTTAACCAAGCATGATTGTTGGTAGGTAGGCTAGCAAGAACTTGAACTCAGGGATTTTACTATCATGTAAATCTATTGTTTTTCATTGATTTCTATTAATATATCCAGGTTGGCATCCATTACCTTTTAAGCATTTCACTTTCCAAATTGTGGGCACCCTGACAGCTCTCAACCTTCTGTAAGCACAGACAACTCTATAAGGAACCTGAGGATAAATTTCCCTGTGCATGTCCCCTTGTGAAACTGCTTAAGCACCACCTGGTTTACACACAGGTGGCATTTCTAGATCAAAGTGTGCATGTTTACTTCTTTGACTAAGCACTGCCAGGTGGCTCTTCTGAATAGCTCTACCTGTGGCCAGGATTGTATTATCTAGCTTTCTAACTTTTGCATGTGGAGTAGATACATAGTGGGAGAACACTGTTTTTGTTGGTATTTTTCTTGGTATCTATTCCGATGCTTTTCACTGGGGGATTTTCTCCTGTGAAAATGGGCTTCCTCTGGATGCCTCTGCCCGTTCCTCTACTTGACCTTATTTTCTTCTTCTTTTTAAAAATTTTTCAATGTGACTTTTTAATTTTAGTTTTATTAAAGACATTGTCCTTTGCTTGCATAGTCTATACCTAAACACTAATCCTTGCTCCAAGGCCCAGCTTGCTCTCAGCTGCCCAGGGAGGGGAACGGTCTTTGGTGATAGCCAAGAGACACCCCTGTAGGGGGCACAAGTGCTCTGGCCCTCTGGTGTCTTGTCAGCAGTGCTTCCCATGCTCACAGAGGGTTTCAGACATTATAAAATTGAATGAGTTCATTCAGAAATTAGAAGTTCTATTGAAAGATATTTGCATGAGCCAAATAAAACCTATTTCTAGGCATCCTGGTGAAGACAAGGTTTTATCTTTATGTCTATGTTTTTTTCTATGTTTTGTTGTTGTTGTTAGAATGAAATTCATATGTTGCCAGACCATTCTAGCAGATGTGTAACTAGATGCCATTTAAATTACCCACTTTTAAATGGTAGACATTTTTTTAATGAACACTGCCCGTCTGCACCTATTTTAAAAACAGGACTGGGCTGAGAAGCCCAAATACCAATGGTTAGCTGGAACATATTATTCATTTGGCCTGTCAGTATTCCCTGAGGTCATCTGTGCAATCAGCGTCATTACTCCTGCTCCCTCACTGGATTTCATAGAAACCATATGCTATGTATGAATCAGAGACACCAATCCCTGATTAGATGCTACCCTACTTTCCAGAAAAGACTGGGCACACCATGAGTTGCACAATGATGGGACCAGGGTCCAAAGGCTGCTGAGAGGGAAGGACTGGTTGTGAATGCATTTTTGAAGGCTCCAAGCTGGAACTCTAGAGGCACCAAGCAGGGCAGATGCTGGTGGGGGTATTTGGGTACTTGTTGGTGAACACATGCACACCTGAGATGGGTAGGCATGGAGGAGAAATCAGCAGCCCATAGGGCTTTTGAAAGTGATCTTATGTGAAAAGAGGCTCAGGTATGGGCACAGGAAATGACATCATTGCCTTGACAATGGATCAAACAGAACATGGAACCCTGGTATCCAGGCACCCACTTAACTGACCGAGCTCATTTTGTTGGAGAAACTGGAGTGAGAAGGATGTTCCCCTGTCCTTGCAAACAATGCCGAGCCTCAGGCTCCCAGGAATCTCAGGGGGGCCAACTAGCCCTTTTGTGGATGCACTGGATGAGGCTTCAACTTAGACGCCAGATCCTCTGGCAATTGTCGCAGAGGAGCTCAAGAGTAACAGTGAGTAGCACAGGGCAGGTGAGCCCAGCAGGCCCTCTAGAATGATCCCTGATAAATGGCCCAGGACTCCTATTCTGACTGTGTGTGTTTGTGTGTGTGTGTGTGTGTGTGTGTGTGTGTGTGTGTGTGTGGTGTGTGTGTGTTTGTACTGATGGGAACTGTCCCATTGTGCTTTGACTCTAGTGTATTGGCACAAGTCATTTTTCTGTTTGTCACCATTTCCATTTTGAACCCACCATTCTTGGTCCCAACCCAGGGTGAAAATGATCAGAACACGGAGGAGCCCTTCAGGGTACAGAGCCTTGAACCTTACAGGCAGGACCAGCTTAGGAATGAGCTCCTGCCTGTCATTTGTGGGAGGAACCTACATTTCAGCAGCAACATGGGGTTAATCTCCTGGGATTCCATCCCCACCCAGCAGGTGCTGGATCTCTTGTTCCCAAGGTAAGCACCAGACCACCAAGCCCAAGTGTGTAGCCCCCTCATGCCTGGGTCTTGGGGCTGCCATGTACCTCTCAGGGACCCAAAGGTTTGTGATACCTAATGAGATAGAGGACCACACTCATAGTGGAATTTCAGCCCCGAATGGGACGAGTCCTGGAGGTGCCTGCCACAGCCTTGCAAGGGGAGTGAACTTTCCCTCTTAGGCAGAGAAACCATCCTGACTCCAGCTGATCCACTGAGGTCTGTGGAGCAGTCCCCACACACCTGGCACCACAGCTCAATGGTGTGCACTGAGCTCATTCCCAGGTGGACTCAGCGAGGCCAGGTGGTCTTTCTGGTGTGATATTGGCTTCTTGAAGAACGTAGATCTGTGCCAGAGGCGTCTCAAAACTCGGGCCTTGGGAAAAGCACTTTTGGGTTAATAAAGACATGTTAGTATACATAGTGGGACAGAGCGTCCTAGCTGGGACATAGCTGGACAGGGGCTTTGGACATGGCAGCTCCCACACCCAGAGAGATGTGGGAATCAGCAGTTTGGGCTCATTCACTGATGAACATGGAGAAAGCACCCACTGTGTGAAAACACGTTTCCAGTCACATTTCATAATTCAGTGAAAAATGGAGTGCAAATGACCGCCATTGTGTCCCTTTTCATGGGGGTCAGCCTAAAACCGCAGGTGCCATGAGTACATATCCTACATGTGACTGCATCCCTGACTCCATGAGGCATAACTGCACGTTGTCCTCTTCAGTGACTATGGTGGACCCCTGGACCAACTTCAACATAGAATGGGCTTGGGGTCAAGAGGGTGGGCTCCTGTTTCCAGAATAGGGACCTGCAAGGTGATTTGACTTGGGAAGGCTGAGGAAAGACTGCTCTCCCCAATTCTATGTTCTGCCTGCAGTGTAAGGTGTGGGGCTTCAACAGTAGGAGGGGTAAGGCGGGGAGTTGTAGGTAGTCATGGTCCACTGGGGAAGCCCCTGGGACAATGGATCCCCCCACACCACACCTCCCTGTTCTCCCCCAGGGCCACAGAGATGTGGTCTGCACTCATGGGAAAAGAGAGGTCCACCGCTACTCAGGGGGACTCAGTGAGAGCTCACAGAGAATGAGGTAGCATTGCAGCCCACGCCAGGGGAGGAGGTGTCTCTTGAGCCCTGAGAAGAGTGGGCAGGAGGACAGACACTCCTGGAAGGTGCATTCCAGGTTGGAGAGCACGTAGCCAAGAGGAAGAAGAGTGTCAGGCCTGCCCAGAGGAGGGGAGAGCTGGTCATATCATGGATCTAATGCTCCTTCGTTGAAGGTTCTTTGCCTGTGGCAACCTGTCCTGTCCCTGCCTGTACAGCCACTGTGTCTGGTCTGAGGTGGACTGGTGTGTTCAGAACCAGGGACAGTTCAGAAGTGTAGGGTCAGAGGTTTTCTCTGGAGGCCATGGCGAAGGCAAGGCCAGGGTTTTGCTGACTCCACACCTGCCTCCCCACAGTGCCTCACCTTCCTTCCTGGGGACCTGGATTAACTTCTACACCGAGGCTTCCCATCAGCCTCCAGGCTCTCTGAGTCTGCAGCAGCTGCTGCCATATATGGGGCTCTTGCTGGTTGGTTTGTACCTGGAGCATCAAACATACCACCTCCTGGCCACAACTGAAGATGGCATATCAAGCCAGGCAGCGCCTGAGAGCCAGGCGGACCGGGGTGAGTACCTAAGGGTATATGAGAAGAGGTCCGACTCTTGTCCCACTGCAGGGAGTCTGTATGCCTGGTGTTGGGCTGGAAATTAGGATAAGCCTTTGTCCATTCAGGAAGTGACCCCAGTCTGCAAAGAGGTCCTGTGTGGGCTAAGGGCCTGAGTTCTTCCTGGCAGCAGGGGTATTGTCTGTCTGTGGGAAGGTCAGGGCAAGGCAGTCATGTTGGCATCTTTTCTCCTCTAGCTACAAGCTCAGTTCCTGTATCGGCTCCTCAGCCAACCCCAGAGCCAGAGCCTTCTCCCAGGGAAGGGGCAGAGCTGGAGTCCAGGACATCAGGGGTCTCCACTCGGTACTCCCCACGGCCCCAGTACAACAGGAGGGTGAGAGGCAGGTGCCTCATTCACGTCTACCTGGAAAATGAAAGGACAACACAGTATAGGAGCATCCTGGTGAGTCTTTGAGCAGGGGAGTCTCCTGGGAGCCCACAGTGGGGAAGACCGAGTCCACAGCAAATACCTTGGACTAGGCCTGTCTTCTTGAACTAGAGCTTCTGGAAGGTCAGGAAGGAGAGCATAAAATGAGAAAGAGGGAGGCAGGAGAGCAGCAGCATGCCAGGTCTGGGTGCGAGTTGGCCTGCGTGGTTTGGGGTGTGCAGGCCAGAAGTGCAGGAGTGAGTGCTGGGTTCAGAGGAGGTCAGAGAAATATTGAGGGTACAGGCCATCCTCTACTGACCTTGGTATTGAGGAGGAGTATATTGAACCGTGGAGGTTGAAGCAGAGGAGTTGGCAGTCATTTTCTTGTGTGTGGGAGGGGATATGTTGCTGGTTAAAGGGAAGGGAGCCATTGTAGAATGATTAGGGTGGATAGGTGTGGGTCACAGACAACTGGGGGCCTTGGAGGGGCCCATTAGTGTCCTAGTTTGCATGTATGTGAATAGAGATTTAGCGGCTCTCTCTGCAGGATCTTCCTGGGTGTGGAGTATCCATCATGAGACTCTGGTGTCCACCTCCAGGGGAGCCATGTTGAACCACGGCACCTGCTGAGTCCAAACCTCCTGACACCCCAGCAAGCACTGACACTCTCGAGCCCAGCAGCTTCCATGCCTATCATTAAAGAGTCCTAGTGTGTGTTGTGCCCTGGCTGTCAGGACCAAAACACCTAGGGTTTGTGCCTGGTCCACACAAAAATGCAGCTGCATCCCAGACCAGAGCAGGGATATGGAAGTCCACTGGACCATTCCTCCCATCTTGATGGGAGTAGAGTGTGTCTGTACAAAGCCTTTTGGTCCTTATTCCCTTGTCCCTGTAGGGCATAGCAGGTTGAAGCAAACTCTTGTACCAAGATTGGACTAGAGGCTCATAGGAAGACCCCACATGATCACATGAAGGCCTCAGGTAGCAGGGTAACAAGATGGTGCCCTTGTGTTGAGAGCTCTCTTGTCTCTGATTGTCCTTGAGCACTGTCCTCTGGGTAGCTACTCCCAAATTCCCTCTTTGATGAGCCTTCTCCAACCCTGCTCAGGTGACCTGCCAGGACAGCACTCAAGTCATCATCCGCAGGGCCTTAGATGCACACTTGCTCCAGCAGGAGGATCCAGAAAACTACGAACTTCTGCAAATTGTCTCAAACCATCAGAGTAAGTGGAACCATCAGAGGGTAGGGAGCAGTGAGTCACAGTGGGCTCAGGATAACTGGGAGCCAAAACACAGTGTGCATTGACCCAATGCCCAGGAAGAGTATGGTGGGACTTGTGCACAAAACAAAGTGTAATGATGGGGCATAAATCTGCAGGTTCTTCATGTTCTCCAGGGGCTGTGGACCTGCCTATCATGTGTTCTTTCCTTGGCCTGAGGAGGCATTGCAAAGCTATTATCCACAAGGGGCCAAGAACACAGGCTTCTTTGTCTTGTGTTAAAGAAGACAGACAACCACAGGATGCCTACTTTGGCAGCCTTTCCTGACCTAGATGAGTACATGAGAAAAGCAGTTCAATGAACAATCATTTCTGGCTTCCAATCTTTCTATTCCTTGCAAACTGGGTCCACTTAGGACCAGAGGCCATTTCTAGAGAGAAGTGTGTGGTAGAATAGAACCCTTCACAGCTTGTAAACCCTTCTTGGAGAGAGAGAGGGGGGAGGGAGGGAGGAAAGAAGAAGGAGGAGGAGGAGGATGAGGAGGGGGAGGAAGAGGAGGATGAGGAGGAGGACGAGGAGGAGGACGAGGAGGAGGAGAAGGAGGAATAGAAAAATGAAAATAAGTTGAAGGAAGAGACCATGAATAAGAAGGTCAAGATGACTATTAGAAGAAGCATGAGGAGAAGATGAAGAAGAACAAGAACAAGAAGGAGAAACACAAGCCAAACAAGAAGTATAACAATAAATTGATTAAAAATGTGAATGAGAATTATACTCATGAGGAGGAAATGCAGAAGTGGGGAACTCAAGAGAAATATATTGCTCTGGATGGCACAGCCCTGCTGTGGACATCCTCCACCCATGCTCAACACACCTGCAAACCACACCCTCAAATTAGTGTAGCTTTGTATGAGTGGATGAATCCACTGGCAAGGTGGAGGCACCCACCATCAAGTGCTTTTCCCCAAACCCACCTGTGATCATTGCTGCAGTGGGGAGAAAACCTTGAACACATGAGTCTTTGGGGACCAATCCAGATACAAAGTATAGCTGTTTCTCTTTGGTGGGTCCAACATGAACTAAGAGCGTCTGGGGTACAAGGGGCTATTTCCTTGAAAGGTGTTCCTGTAGTGGACCTCCTGTGCATAGAGGGTCCTCAGGGAGGAATCAGTGGGGAGTCTTTGGTGGAACAGTAGCTGGATTCGGGGGCTCTCAGGTCTGTGTGTGAGACCTGAGCTGGCAGAGGTTCTCAGTTGTGGGGGATGTTGGGTAGTATATTCCTTGATTGTCACCTACCACGCCTCTGCCCCTGCCTCTCCAGAGCTGAGGATCCCTGCTGATGGGAAAGTATATTAAGACCTGGATGGAGGAGTGGATTATAACTTTATTCTTCGGGAAACAGCTGCCAGCAAGTCATTCACGGTCAAGCCAAATGAGGTAAACAGCCACCTTCTTCAGTCTTTATTCCTGGTGCCACTCCACATCCTCCAAGGGGACAAGAACCTCAGGTTCTGGATGGATCTTGTAGAATGCCCACAGAACCAACTGCCAGGCTGGGTGGGGTGCAGTTGCTGGGCTTTGCTGATGTTGTCATCACCCACAGTTCTTGGAGCCTTCTGTGGCAGTGGCATCCAGGACCCCAGCAGCTGTGAGCAGCAGCTCTACAGTGGCTGCAGGATCATTGCCCCAGGCCACCCAAAGCAATGAGTGCTGCATGAGAAAAGTCACCAGTAGCAGCTCCTCACTGCTTCACTCCAGCGAGCAGGTGGAAGACAGCCACTTTGTTCACGTCCTCCTAGAGGGACAGAGCCTGAGGGAGACAAAGTGCATCCTGGTAAGCCCGACAGCAGGGCTGCCTCTGGGTGTCCACACAGCAGAAGGCAGGAGACACAGCCAACCCTGGGGCTATGGTGGGAAATAAAGAAGAGAGAGGTCTGTCTTAAGGGCTTGACCTGAGGAGGGAGAGCCTCAGCATGCCCAGCTCCAGTGGTGAGTGGGCCTGTGTATTGTGGGTTTTGCATTTGCAGGCCAGAAGTGCAGACGGAAGTGCTGTGGACAGATGAAGGCAGAGATATGTCTAGGGTGTAGGCTGCAGTGCCTAGAACTTGGTATTCTCAATGAGTGAGGTTGGAGCAGAGGAGGTGGCAGTGATTTGTCACATGTGTAGGAGGGGATGTGTTCCTGGTGGCAGGGAAGAGAACCTCCTTAGCATGACTAGGTGTAGGAATTTGGGGTCAGGATCACCTGGGGGTTCATGCCAAAGCTTCGGAATATTAGCCTTTGCATGTATATAAATATGGAGCTAAAGGGGTTCTGGGCAGAATTTCTATGGATGTGCAGTAGACACACTAATGCTGCAGGTGTCCAGCTGCAGAGGAGACATGTTCAGTGACTGCCAGTGCTGAGTCCAGTACATCATTACAACCAGACCCGCACGGAGCTTCCAGAGGCCAGTGCTGTCATGAAGCACTCAAGTGCACACTCTTGTATCTGAGTCTGTTTTGTGTAGTGGCAGTCAGGACCAAAATTTTCAGTGCATCTGCCTCTTTTTCTCCTGAATGTTTGACCACAGTCTTCTGGGTAGCTCCTCTAAAAGCCATTCTCTGATGACATTTGTCCCACCCTGATCCAGGTGACCTGTAAGGAGACGGTGACAAGCCTCATCCGCAGGGCCTTGGACCAAAATTTGTTGCAGCATGAGGATGTGGACAACTTTGAGCTGCTGAGTATGATGTCTGAGGATGAGAGTAAGTAGGACAATCAGACAGTGGGGAGACATGATCCACAGTGGGCTCAGGATAACTCACAGCCAAGAGAAAGTGGGCCTTGTCCCCAAAATACCAAAGTGTGGTGGGCCTGGCAGAGACTCTCAGGAGTTGTGGGTGTTTTGTGGTATAATCCTTGAGTGCCACCTAACAATTCTCTCCACTTCGCTCTGCAGAAATCAAGGTCTCTGACCACTCACTGGTGTGTCTGTCCATGAATCCGGGAATAAAATATTTCATCGTGAGGAAACGCCCCCAGGTCAAGGAAAAGGAGGTAAACACCTACCTTATTCAAGCTGTACTTGTGCTGCCATTCCACTCCCACCTGGGGAAATAAGAAGCCTGAGCACCTGGACATATGTGCTAGAAGCCCATAGAGCCAACTGACAGGCTGGGGTGGCTTTCTGTTTCTGGGTTTGCTGATGTTCCATTCCCCACAGTTCTCAGAATCAACCTGCAAGTCCTCCAGGCCACTTTCCCACAAGCAGGTGGGAGACACCTGCTTAATTCGTGTCCACTTAGAAACACAAAGTCCAAAGATGGCCAAGACTGTTTTGGTAAGCCTGGGAGCAGGGGTGTCCCCTGGTGCTTACACCTGGGTGGGGAACAGACACTGGTCCAATACCATGGACTACTCATGCCCTCTTGAATTTGGAGCTTCTGGATGATCAGGAGGATAGAGGGGAATCAAGAAGGGAGAGGTCAGTGTGAAGGGTTGGAGCTGACATGAGGGAGAGCAGCAGCTTGTCCACTGCCATATCTGAGGGAGTCTGTGTGTCAGGTGGCAGCATGCAGTCCAGAAGGGCAGGGGCAGGTATGGTGACAGATGAGAATAGGATAGGACCTAGGTTGCAGGTTCCCTTGTATGGGATGCTGACATCTATGGAGGAGGACATCAGTGTGAGGTTCTGCATGTTCCTTGAACAAGGAGCTGAGAGAGTCTCTCTGCAGAGTCGATATGGATGTGGAGCAAGCACACTAAATGTCCAGGTAACCCAATGACCACGCTTGCCGGATGAGGTGCCCTCCTACATCCCAGCCAGCACTGAGCCTCTGGAGGCCAGGAGCTCTTGTGGCTATGTTTCAGCACTCCTGTGTGTGGTCATGTTCCTGGGTCTGTTTTTGGCCCTGGCAATCCAGACCAAAGCCTCTAGGTTTTGTGCCTAGGCCATTCCCAATGCCGCCTGCATCCTCGGGCGGACCTGGGATCTTGGAGGCTATTGTCCCATTCCTCCCAACTTGTGGGATGAGATTGCATCTGTATGCAAGTAGTTGAGTCTTTTCACTTCGAGAGGAGTGCAGCTCCACAAAGAGCAATGGCAAGCCCAGGAAGTCCTATGTACAAGGATTGGGCTAGTAGTCTATGGGAAGAGCCTACACGATGCGCAGGAGGTCACCCTCAGGTAGTAGGGTCATGGATGTTGCCCTTGTATTTAGAGTGGAGTGCCTCCAGAATGCCCCTGCCCACTGCCCTTGAGTAGTCACTTCAAGGCCCATTTCCTGAAGGCCTGTCTCCCATGCTGCTCCAGGTGACCTGCCAAGATAGGGCTCCTGTCGTCATCCGCAGCGCCCTCGACCTACACTTGCTTACTCAGGAGAAACCGGAGGATTATGAGCTGGGCCAAATCATCTCTCACCGTCAGAGTAAGTGAGACAATCAGATGACAGAGAGCAAGGGTCAGGATGTGGACTCAGGTCAACTCTTAGCACCAAAGAGTAGTCTCTGACCCCCAAGAACACTCCAAAAGGGTGTGTTGGGTTCTTGCACAAAGACAACTGCACTTCTGCTGGTGGAAGTTCTTGAGGTCTAATAGTGTACCCCAGTGGATATTGTGGCTCCCCACCAGGTGACCTTCCCAGGACATGAACAGGCATACAAAGCTGACATCATTGAGGAGTGAGGAGGAAAGCCTCTTTCCAGGAGCAGTATGCTTTCATGGTCTGGGATAGGAGTGGTTTCAAAGAAACGTGGGAATGCATGGGCTAACGATGGAACTGGCATTTTTGGACTGAAGCATTACTATTGAAAGCCTTCTGTGTGACCAGAAATCCACTGCCTGGGCAGAGCATTGCCAGGATTCTAGCAAGCAGTAACAGGATGAAATTGGGAAGAAAACACAGCCTGGGAGACAGCCTGAATCATTTGTTTTTGCATAAATTCCATGGTCTTCCACACCTGAGTCCACTTGCCAAGGAGTGATCACAATAGCCGGGTTGTGATCCCTAACTAAAGTCAGATGAGGGCTTCCTGAGCACGTAGCCACAGAGCTCATCTGATAATAATGCCAGTGCTTTTTCGTTGGTTGGTTGGTTGGTTTTTGTGAGCCAAACACCACAGCATCCATTATCCCAGCCTATGTACACTGAAGACCACCATCCCAATGAGTTCTAGGATCACTTGTCTCCTATCTTAACCTTCTGTTAGGTTAGTAGAGTCTATGGAAGAGGAAGTCTGTGTGGGGCCTTGGTAGCCTAAGAAATTCATGGCAGAGATCCCCACATCCAACCCAGAAGGGATGGAGAACAGGCTCTAGGTTAGAGGAGGGTGACAGGAAACAGGTGTTCAGAGGAAGGAGAAGTGGGCTGTTGTATTCCCCCACTCGGGGTCATGGCACCACTGGGCCATACACCATGTTGGAGGGAAGCAGTCCCTTTGCTGGTCTTTGGAACCATTGTTCTCAGTAGGGCAGCATTTGGAATGTGGCCTCCATTCTCAGAAAGCTGGTTCACATGGAGGCAGGCTCCACCAACACAGAAGCATGGCTCTAATGTGGTATCCGTGCTGGTCAGCCTGTCCTCACTGTGGCCATACTTGAGGAAAATAACTCAGAGGAGAAATCCTAGGCCTTTTCTCTGGGTTTCATAGCTTTCTCTTTGGTTGTGCACTGAGGCTGTCCATAAAGCTCTAGTGTGTGGCAGTGGAGAGCTCCTCAGCCCTTGCCACACAGGCATAGACTGGGAGAGAGAGAACGAGGGTGGCAGAGAGGGAGAGAGAGAAAGATGGAGAGGAGGAGGAGGATCTCTACTTGGAGAATGAGGATTCAGTGGAGCCAACAGGAACAAGGTACTGTTGCCCAGGGCGCAACCCTGTTTAGGTCTTCCTCCAACCATGCTCAACCTTTCTTCCAGTCCCTCCCACCTCCCAGTAGTGTATTCATCTTGAATGAGAATTTCATGTTGACATCAGAGCACTCACCATCCAATGCTTCCCTCCAAACCCACCTATGAAGATGGCTCATGTGGGGACTGAATCTTCGGCACAGGAGCCTTTTGTGGGAGATTTCAGATGTAAATCTAGTGGTGTGCTTTGGCAGATGCAAGAGGACCTGAGATTTTCTGGATTCCAAAGCCTTTGGTAGGACAGACATTAGGTGTGTTGAAGTGCTCTGCTTAGTTCTTCCTCAGGGAGGACTGTGGAGGCTGTCTTGTTGGTATTCGTGCTGAATTGGAGAGCTCTCAGGTGTGTGGCTCTGGCCTTTTCTGGCACAGGCTCTCAGATGTTGGGGTGTCCTAGGGAGCACCTCCTGAGTGCCACCTTCTTTTTGTACACCCCTCTCTCCCCAGAGCTGAGGATTCCAGCGCAGGCCAACGTATTTTATGCCAAGAATCCTCACAAAAAATCCAACTTCGTGCTGAGGAAAAGGAGCCTCTCCCAAAAGAATGATGAGTGGATCCAGCCTCAACCTCCCTCTCGTCCTGCAAAGAAGGCTCCAGCCCTCCTGAGGATGCTTGCAAAAATCTGCTGCTGTGTGCCTAGGCGGGGCTGAGGCACCCCAGGAATATTTACATTGATTACTATTTGCTTCAAAGTTTGAATCTATAGTTTGCCATTGTCTTTGACCTTGTTAGTAACACAGTTCTTACTCTATCCTGTATTTTTTGTTTCCATTAATATATTATTATTTTAAAATATATATGTTTTTGTTACCTGATCTACTCTGATGATTTGAGTATACTAAATGTAGCAGTGTTTCCTAACGGACACATCCAAACCAACAGGAAGGAATGTTTCATTCTATCAGCAAGAACTTCGGTATTTAGGAGTTTGGCAGATGGCATTATCTGAGTCAGTTTTCCAATGGGGGCAATGAAGTATCAGCTATCATGGTACAAACACAAACAAAGACACACAAACACACACAAGAGCTCACACACTCACTGAGAGATAGATAGACAGATGGAGTTGGTCCCTGCTGAAATACTTTGGAGACGTGGTTCTGATTTCTCCCATTTTGGGGTATTTTCAATTGCACAAGGTATCTTGCAAATGAACCCATGTCTGAGGAAGACATGCATGTGTACTTCACATGCCACTTTTCACATAGCAGGAAGGTCATGTCATGTAATATTTTTCATGCAGCTGTGTTTTGACTGTGAACCATCCCATGAGGTCAGCTGTGGAATTTTCCACTGGTAGCATCACAATGGGGATCCACTCTTTGGATTTGGGGATATTTCCGATTTTCTTGATTCAGATTGGAATGATATATATATAGTTTTTGATGAAAATTCTGCATTTGATGGTAATGAATGCCATGCATCTAGGAATCTGTAGACTGCAGACAATGAATGGATGCCTACTATTTCCTGGACTGGTCTGAAAAGTCCTGTAGCATCTGAGCATGTGTGAGGGCTGTACAGGTCTTGCAAAAAGTCCAGGTCAGATGATCCTGCACAAAGCTGAACTCCTAGTGGTCTCCACAACAGTGTAAGGGCCAAGGAGAAACACACTTCCACACAGAAGATGGGAAGCTACCTTATGAAGGTGATCATAGGTAAGGGATCCTCTTGGTAGGACCCATTTTCTATGGGGCCAGAACTGTGCTCTGAATGTGGTTGCTGAGAACTTGGAATTTTCTAACTGAAGCAGTTCGTGCAAGCTGCTTCCACTTGCAGGAACAAAGTGTGTTCTTGTTGAGCACTTTAGGCTGTCCCTGGTTGAACTAGAGTGTCAGAAGCACTTGTAATGATTGGCATTCACAGTTTCACATTGAAGCCTCTGTGCCATCTGTCAACCACTGATGGCTGCAAGTGGGGAATGGAAGCCATTTGCTGCAAGCAGTTTCAACTTGCAGGACTAACTTTGTTGTAAGTGGGCACATGGTGTTTTTCCTGTGTGAGCTAGAAGAAAGCAAAACTGCTTCTTACAGGTGACAGGCATGCTTTCACATTGAAGCTTTTGTGCCATTGATCCAAAACAATTCACTCATGTGGGCACCTGCACTTCAACTGTATGTGGTAAACAAGTGTGACAAATGGATGTCAGTGAGACTTTGGAGAACGGACCTTAGCAGCTGGTCCTCTTTCCTTCTGCAAGTTGGTGATCTCTTTCTGTCACACTTTGTGTTTCATGCCTGAACTGTGCTCTGAATGTGCTTGATGAGAACAGTTTAGAAGTGCAGAAGTGAAGCTGTTTGCAGAAGCAGCTTCAAGTAGCACAAGCTAACTTGTTCTCAGTGAGCACATGGAGATTTTTCCCTGGTTGTAGCTGTGTGAATGAGAATGGCTTCTCAGAGCTGGTAGGCATGTTTGCATTTGGCAAACATTGCCATCTATCACCAAGAGTTCCTTGCATGCAGAAACCTTCTTTTTAAGTGTTCTCAGAAAGGTCTGATGAGTGGATTTCCATGGAATTCCGTGGAATTGATCTTTTCAGCAGTCCTCATTGGCTTCTCAAAATTGGTGATCCTGGGCGCAAGGACTCTCTTGCTAGCCAACATTGTATTTTGGGCCTGACCTCGGCTCTGAATGTGCTTGCTGAGAGTAGTTTGGGAGTGCAACAGTAAAGCAGTCTCTCAGCAGCTTCAACATTCAGGAGCTCATTTTGTTCTCAGTGAGCACATTGGGGTTTGTCACTACTTAAACTAGCATGAAGAACCACCGCTCCTCAGAGGTGGCAGTTTCCCTCTGAACCATCTGTACAGTTGGTCAATGCGAGTTCAATGCAGGCAGGTGCTTGGATTTCAAGTGAATTCTGTGACAAACAATTGAGCAATGGATTTCAATCAACCTTGGGCAATTGCTCTTCCCAGTGGGCCCACAGTTCTCCTCCAGTTGCTGAACCTAGGTCCAAGGGCTCTCTTGCTAGCACTCTTTGCATATGGGCTGAAACTGTGCTCTGAGTGTGCTTCCTGAAAATATTTTGGAAGTGCAAAACAAAAAAATTTTGGCAAGCAGCTTTCATATTAGGAAATGACTTTTTTCTCTTCGTGCCCATTGAGCTTTGTATCTGGCTGGAGTAGCCTTAAATCCAATGGCTTCTGAGAGCTGGCAGGCCCAGTTTCCATTGGAAGCAACTGTGCTCTTGGTCAATGGCAAGTTGGTTACTGTCAGGTACCTGCAGTTTCAATGACTTTTTAGAAGAAGGAGACCAAGGGGATAAGATGAAACTTGTGCAATTCATTTCCTAATCAATGTTGGTGATGCTAGACCAGAGTGGACTTTTGCAATGATACTTTCTCATGTTTTTTGCAGGAAATGTGTTCTGAATGTGCATCCTGAGATGCATTTGTAGGGGGCAAACAGAAAAAGTTTGTGCACAAAGTAGATTTGTTCTCAGTAAACACGTGGCGGGTTTTCCTTGGTTGAACATGCAGGAAGCAGAACCTCTTGTCAGAGCTGATGGCACCATTTCACTTGGAACCATCTATGCACTCAATATTAAGCAGAGGTCATTGCAGACAGGCTCATGCAACTTCAAGATAGTTTTCAGAATCCGTTTGAGGAATGGATTCCAAAGAATCTTTGAGGTATTGACCCACCCATCAGTCCTATCACTTCCTCTCTGAGCAAGTGCTCCAAGGTACAAGGGCTCTCCTGCTAGCACACTTTGGATATTGAGCCTGAACTGTTCTCTGAATGTGCTCAATGAGAAGAGTGTGAAGTGCAGAAGAGAAGCAGGGTATACAAACAGCTTCAATTGCAGGATGTAAATGTGTTTCTAGAGAGCATATTGGGATTTGGGCTTGGTTGAACTAGTAGGAATTGGAATCCTTCTTAGAGCCAGCAGTTATGGGCTTTACTTAGAAGTTTCTGTGTCTTGTATAAAGCAGAGTTTGTTGCTCATGGGTACCTTCGTTTCCAGTGAGTTTTCAAAAAATTTGAGAAAAATATTTCAATGAAACTCTGGGCCATTAATCTTGTCAACCATCCAATGTTCCACGTGAATATTGGTGATGTCCCAAGGGATCTCTGGGTAGCACAATTTGCACTTTCATGTCTTCTGAACGTGCTGGCTGAGAAAAGCTTGGAAGTGCAGAACAGAAGCATTTTGTGCAGGCAGCTTCCAATTGAAGGAACGGTCTTGTTCCCTGTAAGCACATTGAGGTTTGTTTCTGGTTGAAGCTGCATGAAGTGGAACCGCTTCTCAGAGCCGGCACTCTCAGTTTCTCTCTGAAGCATCTGTTCCATTGGAAATGTAGATTCCCTTCAATAGGGCCTCATCTAGGGAGCCTGCCCATGTGCTTCCCACTTGATTCAAACTTCTCCAGTGCACTTGTTGTCAAAGCAGGGACTCCAAAGAGAGAGGGGCTCTCCATTCTCCACACTGAAATCTCTCAGCAGGGAGGACTCCTCCATGCTTGGATGGCAGGGCTGTGATCACCTGGAAGGTGGAAATAGGAGGCTTCCAGGGGGCTGGTGGTGTTCCTAGCCAGGGTGCTGGTCACTGCAGTGCATTTAATCTATGGATCTCAAGGAGACTTATGCTGCAGATTTGTGTAATTCTGCATCTGTTTGCACACAGTTCTTCATGTGGGGAAAAAGCAGTGTTCTCAAAGTTTGCTTTACATTATACTCAACTGGTAATTTACAAACCCCAGTGTCCCATCTTAGCCCAGAGCCATTCCATCAGCCCAGGGCTAGTGGGTAGTCCAGCGATCAGTACTATGCACAGCTCCCAGGTGGCTCCAGTGTGTAGCTGATTTTGACAGCCAGTGTACTGTAGGATTTGCCCTTGAGGTTAGAATTCATTGACTTCCTCTTATGTCATTTGACTAGTCAGGATGTCTCATTAACTATCTGTGAAATCTTCAAGTTAGCAATCTCTGGTCATTTCTACCCTCTGAGGCACTGGTTCAACAGTTGGTCATGGTCATGGGTAGTCCTGGGTCACAATGAGGGAGAAGAAGACAATAATGTAGAATGGTGGTGTAGAGAGTCAGGGTGGGGCCAGAGCCCACACTGTGGTTAGGGTAGGGAAGGGATCTGAAGAGACTACCTTGAAAGTGAGCTCTGGCTGCAGTTAACCAGGAATCAGGGCCTGGAACTGGAAGCCATGACAGGGCTTCTGACTAGAAAGGACACATCCTTCTGGGCTGAGTTGGAGGTCCATCCAGGCAGAGGCAAATAGAGAGGATGCAGGAGAGGGGGATGGTCTAGATCACAGAGAAGCTCCATCATCATATAACACAGAGTGAATTTTTTTCTTCCAGTTGTTGGTAAATGCTGATTTATTCAAGTGATACATTCACATCTACCTTGTCCATTGGAAAGGCCGCTCAACCACCACAGGCGATGATATCTTGCTGGATGTGTGCATTCTAAAAGGAGGTGAGGTTGGCGCCAATAGAGTGTGTGGGCGCTCAGGCATTGGCAAGCTTGCTTTGGAGAGTGAATCCTTTAAATGTTATTGGGCTGGCTTTTGAGAGCTCCTGTGGTTTGGCTAGACGTAGAATTATTTCACACAATTTAGCATGGTGTATATTTTAGAGAGCATGATCACTGAGGGGCAGCTTGCCGGTTTGAAGCCGTGAGCATTAACATCTATCAAGTTTCTCACCTGGAGTTGGCTGCCTACAACTGGTGACAGTGTTTTACTACTGCTGAGCAATACTGAACAAGTCTCTGGGCCAGTAATCCATTGCTGAACTACATCACCAACAAAAAGACACTGAGTGAAGGTGAGGACCAGAAGAGCCCGGGAACCACCAGACAGCAGCCTTGAAGTCCTGAGCTCTGGCACATCATATGCCAACTCAACTGGGTATCAACCTCTTCCTGGGCTCATTAGAACTGTGTGCTTCAACTTTCAGAAGCAAATGCAGAATGATAGAATCTTCTCTGAGGACACTTTTCTAAGTCTTGTTTGCAGCACATCTTCTAAGTCTTATTTGCAGCATGTCTTCACTGGAATGAGTAGGCATTCGGCATTCTGTTGTACTTAAAATTCATTCTACCCCTACTTGGTAGGTTGTGTGAAAGTGACTCGGCCTGAATGCATTTTACATGCCAAAATATGGCTTGTGTTTTCTCCTAAACTTATCAGGGCAGTCAGAGAAGCCAAGGAGTACTATAAATTCAGGCACAAAATGGCCAGATAGACTTGGATCACTGTACATCTTTCTAGAACCTTCTTTCATGCTCTGGCTTCCCTGAGTGTGGGGACTCTGTGATCCAGATTTGTTAGCAAGTAGTTTTTTGGAAGGCGATGCTAGAAAACTCCAGGTGAGAACAGGAAGTGATTAGGAACTGGAAGACAGGGTGTACCAGCCAGTTGTTGTCACTAAGTGAGTAAACACAGTTCTGATAAGGAGTGCTGGAGGTTCATGTAAATCATGTTATTAATAGAACCCTTCCTACAGGTGAGAGAGCTAGGGGTTCTCCAACCACTCCTGCCAGCCATGGCAGGATTCTGCTGCTGGCCTTCACTGTAGGCAAATGGGCCATGGTGCTGGGGGCTCTAGGTCAGCTGGGGTGTGAAGAAATGGCATAGTGATGGACAATGTCATCCAGCTTTGAATCCCCAGACTGGGATCTTTAGCAGGGCAAGGTCAGAGACTGTACTCAATGCAGCATCTACTTCTCAGCATAGTGCCAGGCACACAGCAGAACTTCATCAATACCCGTGGAATGCACTGGCTCGCCCCAGCCCTGCTCCAGGCCTCTCTCAGCTGAGCTCTTTCTGCTGATCCTGTCTGTTCTAGTATATTCAGCTCTTGCTTCTTTGTATTTCACTTTCCTGAATTATGTCCTCTTTTTCCACACTTCTGTGGTCACTCTTTCTCCACACTCCTCTGGTTCCAAATGGCTGTCTGGCGGGGCTGTGGCAGAGAGATCTCATTACTACCAGAGATGGAGTTTTTAAACCAAATAAGACACGTGCTCTGCTGCTTAGGATTGTCTTCAGCATAACGTGAGGTAGAAGGTCTGAAATTAGGATTGTCCTCCCAATCTTAAGGCATGTCATCCCTGCGTGCACACCAGGAAGTACCCTGGGAAGAAAGGCAGGTGTGGGTTTGGAATCAGAGACCAGCATGAGAAGAACACTTTCACTGCTTACTAGACAATGAGCTTGGGCTTGTTCTGTAACCTCTTGGGACCTCAGTGTTTGCATATCTGAAATGGGGATAGTTGTATGCCTGACTTCAGGAGGTGGGTAGATAGAATCCTAGAAGTAGAGGAAGAAAACACACAGCATCTGTGAAGCATCCCGCCCCCATCTTTAGTCTTTCCATGATTTTCTAAGCGTATGTTGATTGACTGTTGTTTACAACAGCCTGCAGATCTACCTGAGGTCCCATCTAATCCACACAGATGGAGAAGCTCACCTTTGCTCTGTTGCCACATTTGGAAGGACACCTTCTAATAGAATCGGATCTAGGAAGCTGGGGTCCCTTTCCAGAACATACAGGATCCACAGCAAAGTTCAAGCCCCTGAGACAGAGGGCTTCTGCTGGTGTCCTCATGTCCTCATGGGCACTGCAATGCCTTTCTCCACCGAT
Source organism: Ictidomys tridecemlineatus (assembly GCF_052094955.1). Classification (NCBI taxonomy): domain Eukaryota; kingdom Metazoa; phylum Chordata; class Mammalia; order Rodentia; family Sciuridae; genus Ictidomys; species Ictidomys tridecemlineatus. The sequence continues at coordinate 11,631,216 of NC_135488.1, read as the reverse complement.
GTTCATTGAGAGCCTGGTCCAGGCCAGGCAGGACTTCCTGCTGAGGATGTGGCAGAGAATGAAGCACATGCCTGGGTGGCTTGTAGGGGAACAGTCGGGGGCAAGATAGGCCAGTGATGGTGAAGACAAGACCAGTTAGTTGACTTGTCCAAAGGTCTTGGAGCCAAGCACTCTTCTAAGCACCTTATCATAAAAGCTTCCTCATGTCTCAATAGTTGCAAGAGGAACAGTGCTTTGGTTGTCCCCATTTTCCATAGGTGACAACTGAGGCACTGAAAGATCAGGTCACTTGGCCAAAGTCATGGAGATAGCACAGGGGGAAGTGTTGGCTGCAAACCCTCCCAGGTGGCTACTGCTTTGGGCTCTTTATCACCCGCAGCCTGCAACCTCTTGGTCATGCTGTGGCCCCTGTGACTGCTCTGTCACCAAATAGTGATTCACTGCAGGGCCTTTCCCGAGTCCTCTTCCATCTCAGAGTGCCTGTGTCTCACAGAGAGTTAACCAATTTCCTGGGCCCCACTGGAGTTCCTGGTTTTGCCAATCTGGTGCGGAGTCTGAGAATGTGTGTTTGTAACAAGGTCTCAGGTGACCCTGAAGATGATGGGTCTCAACACAGGTGACTTTCCCCCTCCCCTTGGGTCATTTTACAATGCCTGGAGACCTTTTATGTTATCACAAGTCAGGGGTGCTGGTGCAAAACTCAGGTAGAGGCCATGGGTGCTGCTGAATGTCTACACTGCATGAGGAAGACCTCTACAGACTAAGAAGGATATGGCCTGATGGGCCAAGGGCTCCCAGGTGAGGAACCCAGTGTGGAATACAAGCACATGAACTTGGGTGTGTGAAGGTATGGCCTTGGGGCTTGTTTCAAAGGTGGCTTCTATCAGTGCAAAACTCCAGCACCTCTGAGTGGCAGTGTTTCTGACAAGCTCTGAGCGGGAATGCTGGTGCTGCTGACCAAGCCACCCCACTTTGAGTAGCCAAAGTGAAGTGGAGTTCTTAGGACACCATGAACTTCTAAGAAATGCAATGTGGACATCTCCTGTGTTAGATCAGAAGAAAAGAAACTCTGAGTTGGAATAAACCCTTTCAACTCACCTAGTTGCAAGTTTGCCCCTAAAGCAGCGCTGAGACAGCGGGGCCAGGTGGGGGACAGAGCTCCACTCCTCTCCTAGCCGCAGGCAGAGGCCTGCTAAAAATTAGGAGGGTGCAGAGGTTGGTGAGAACTGCCTTGCTTCAGTACCCAAGCATCCAGTCAAGTCTATTGTCACCTGGAGTGGTGGCTTCTTCTCCAGGGCCCACGCTAGCATTGGGGTTTGCATCTGCCTGACTTTCAGTTCTGTGAATGGAAGGTGGGAACTGGCTGCTTGAGACATGGTTGCTATCTTGGGAGAGGGTATGGGAGAAATGACAGGACGCCCAGCCCTCCAGAGCCCGCACCCCTGCCCCTGTGATAAATGGCAGCATTAACAAGGTTTGGTTGAGAGGGTCCCCCAGATTTGTGACTTCCCATGTCCGCCAGCAGATGTCACTATGGCTGGCAGAACAGAAGGCCTTTCAAGAGTGAGCTGGGGGGAGCAGAGAGGGGAAAATATCATCAAATAGAAGGCAGAAGCCAAAAGTACCCTTGGCCTAGCGGGATATGGTCCATACTATCATTTTAGGAATGGGGGACATTCTTCAATAAACCCACTATCAGATCGTGTCATTGAGGTTTAGCTTCTGAGATTTAGGCAGAAACTCTCCAATGAAACACAAAGTTCCTGGCTTCTCTTAACTGAGAAAGTCTCCAGGTTTTGGCTCCTGGCCTATATGTATCAGGAAACATTTTCTTGAAGGAAACAAACACGTTGCACTGAATAAACATATATTTGTTGTAGCTTACCCTGAGACATCATATTGACGGGATTCAAAAATTGATTCATTTTACAAATTCAGCAGCTTATTCTGAAGTTCCATTGCCCTCAAAATCCCTTATGATGGGCACATTAGCCAACAAGCAGAATTCTCTGAAGCCCCAGCAAGAAAAAAATAAAGTCAAATTCCTATTTGTTGACATTTGAGGAAAACAAGGGAGAAGCAAGGGGCCCCACCCACTGGTGACAAGGTCTGGTTGAACATCTTTTATCTAATGCTTACCAAGAATGGTAGCAGAAACAGCACCAGTTCCTCAAACAGGGCAAGAGAGAGGTTGACACAGATGAAGAAGTACGTGGCCATCCGCATGGCCCAGTGATTATAAAAATGGTAAAGTCTGGAGAGGAAAAACAGTAAAGGTGGTCATAACCACTGAGCAGGAGTTATATAACACTCAAACTTCTGTGCTAAGATGAACAGGGGCCGGGGCTGGGACGGCAGCTCAGTGGTAGAGCAGTACCAAGCACGCACCAGGTCCTGGGTTCCAGCCCCAGCACTGCCAAATAAACGGGTAAATAAACAAATAAATAAATAAGACTCGTGATGGGTCACATGCCCTTTAGGTTCTCAGGAGCAGGGGTGATATCACTTTAGCTCAAACTATAAAACACTAACAGAAAACATCAAGACGATGATCATATCTCAAAGCACACTTGGTGGACAGCCAGCTTTAGCACCTTCTTCACGGAGTTGTGTGACAGTAATAAGAGAACACTCTGAACCAGAGACTGACAAGGTGAACCCTCAGTTACAGTGACCTAATGCCATGTGGGCGTGGCTGAGTCCAATGTGAAAATGTGCACAGCCTGTCTCAACGCGGTATACTCAGGACAGATGTGGCTGCCACACACCAGATCCCTGCAGGGTGGGACAGTCCCCCACTCCTGCTTGGCAGTCTGGGCACATGAGGTGTTTGTTGCTTTTGGAGACCCTGACACCGAGCGCTGATGTAAGAGAGGGTTTTTCCTTACTCTAGCCAAGGGCTTGGTCTTAGTTAAAACTTTAGGGGGAGATAGAAAAGGCTGGATTCCCAGGAAAGGAGTGAATGTGTGGGTAGCATTAGGATGTGACAGAAGGGAAAAGAGAAGCCCTCTTTTGCAGTCCAGGTAATGCTGGCTAGGAAGAAAGGTGGCCATGTGCGTTCAGCTTGGGCACTCCATCTCCTGGCCCTGGTGGTGTCCATTACCCCCGATTTGCTCTTAACTGACCAGATGCTTCCTGCACGTGGGACACTGTGCTCTTAGAACTTAACCCAAACCACCAGGCTCAGGGGCTGGGCTGCAGTCCATGGTGGAGCGCTTGCCTAGCACAGGCCCGTCTCTGGGTCGACTCCCAGCACCACAGAACAAAACACTCTTGGGTTTTACCCAAATTATGTGCCGTACCTAGACCCCTCTGAAAAGTTTCTGTAGAAAGAATGCCTCCAGGTTTGTCTCAACCTCTAGAACTTAAGGTGGACAAGTGGACAGCTAGATGATTAAATTACCTGATAGCCTGAGGGGAAATTTGGAATGGAACGTTCCTGTTGTACTGGGCATCAGAAACATAGGCAGCTCCAAGAGAAGGTTCTGGAAGGGAGAAAACATCAGCACAGGAACTAAACTGCTTTTTCCTTGTGGGAATGCATCAGGCATGGAGGGGAGCCCTGCCCCTCCACCTCCAGCCCGGCTCCCTAGAGGTTGCCACCATCAGCAGAGCCATAGGTGCCTTTCCTGGTGGGTCCCCTGGGACCAAGGATCCTGCAGCAGAGCTGGCCACGTGCACACTGCATTTTCTAGAACTCAAATACAGGTTCTCATTTGAGGAAGGATAATAAGAAAGCACTGAACAGAATATGTACATGGCTTACGTGGCATATTTACACATAAATAAAGGTTCCGCCTGTCCAAATATACATATGAGTATATGCACACAAACCCAAGTATAGAAACCCCAAATTAACACTTGGTGGGTGATTGAAGGGATTTTTGAGGCGAAATCTGACAAGTGAATTATCCATGTCTTCCAAATCTACTTAAGGTAGATCTCTATACATACATGGAACTGAAAACCAGTCACAAGGCTTTCATGTAACTCATGGTGGACACATTTCAGCCAATATATTCTGGACTTTACCCCCTGTCAGGACACAGAGTTGTATTCTTCTTAACAAGCAACTTATCATTCTGATAGTACTCATTTTTTTTTCTATTCAAACATAGTTGCATTACATATTCTTATAGAGGTGGGTACAACGGAACTCAGGGAGCTTAACCACTTTGCAACATCCCCAGTCCCCCCTCCCCCCACCCCCCACCCCCCGCCTTGAGACAGGGGCTTGCTAAGTTGCTGAGGCTGGCTTTGAACTTGCAATCCTCCTACCCCAGCCTCCAAGTGCTGGGATTACAGGCGTGTGCCAATGTGCTCAGCTCAACATTCTTTTGTATATTATACACACACACACACAAGAATATCACACGTGCACACATAAATATCTTGGAGCCCTATGAGTGTTTTTGTAGGATTAAAAACGTGCATTACTTCTTGATGAAAGAAGACATAGATATCCCACAGGCTTCCAAATGGTATGGGAAAGAAGACTTGTGCAGGTAAGCATGCGCGCGCGCCCAAACACATACACACGTGCGTGCACGTTCTCCTGCTTGTCACTAAGGGTGATGTGATTTTAAACAGTGTCTAACACCGACCAGCCAAAGGGGCTTCTAGAGACTTTGTTTGCCTTTCCTTAGGACCAGGACTGCTGCCTCCCTGTGTGATGATTCACATTCTGATTCTGCATCGATGAGATAAGAACATACACACACTGACCAGCTATTTAGCCCTTTCCATAGACTTCAGAAAGAAAAATAGTCTGATAAGCTAATTGACTACCTGAGCTATCCACTGTAAACAGAAGCCATCTTCCTGCCTGTTTTGAATGGGTGTCTCTTACTGGTCAGGCAAGTTAATCTTAAAAATGCATCACGTATTCAGAGGGTCAAAAGATTCCCAACTGTATGCAGATGGTCAATCATAGTTCTATAAAGCTGTTAAAAATTATCCAAACAGAAAAGAAATGCTTGAATTAAAAGTTGATGCAGAACCATATCCTTAGAGATGGATTCACTGCTGTAAGAATGGATCGATTTTGGAGTCTCATGCATTCCAGGGCAGGAGGACACTTCACCAGGGCACATTCCCAAAACCTAAGATGCACTATCTATGTTTTTGACACATTATACATTTTTCTTTAACATATCTAATAAAATATTAATAGAAAAACTATTAATATCAATAATTTTTCCATCAAGCATCTTTAATATTGAGCAATAAATAGTTTCCCAGTATACTCTTAGAATTCTGTTTTAGGTAAAAACATCTTGTATCAATAAGAGTTGATTTGTTTCTAGCTTTTTCAGTGCATGCACATCAACTTTAAGAAAATTCTTTACCTTATATAAATGTTAAAATAGATTCTACTGTCTTTTATGCCTAAAGAAGAAAAAGAAAAAAATAAATATATGTTTAAAAAAATAAAGTCCTATTAAACCTCGGAAAGATCATACTGGGGCAGCAAAGAATTCTGACTTTTTAAAAAAGTATTCACAGCAATATCTTTTTAAAGTTCTGCTGTTCCTGGTTAGAGAAGATGACGCAGGGTTTGGTGTAGAGTGTGTGCTCAGCATGTACAAAGCCTGGATTTGATTGACACCCAGGAAAAGAAATTTAAAAAATGAAGCTATTAACATCCTTATGACTGGACCCTGAGACAGGAGCCCTTTGACACTCACAAGCTTGAGGTAGACCATTCACAGGCTCTCCAGAGGGAGGATGGGGAAAACCACTCCCACCATCCCTGGTAGCCAGGCCAGGGGGTTATCTCCCTGAGACATCACCCAGACACAGACCTTAATGAGACCAGCACAGGTTTCCCTCCAGTGCCCCTGGCCATGCGGACACCCCTGGTTGTCAAGATCTGCTCAGGCTCTGTAACACCAAGCCTGCTCCAGGACAGCCCACAGAAGTGCTCTCGAGGCTTTCCCTGCCTTAAGAGGAGGCACATTTCTGACATCTGTCTCCACTTGCAATCTCCTCTACTCTGCCTTCTGGGCCTACTTCCCTCCTTCTCGTTACTGTGCAACTTCTTTCTCCTGCTCATTTCACTTGGGAGATGTTGTTCTCAGCAGATGAACTGTAGTAAGCATGGTTACTTGTACTAAAGCCATTTGTGTCTTCCCAGAAAACCAACTCTTTTCACCCAACCCAAGAATGTGACCTATCTTAGACACCCCATTTCAACACTTTATACTTTTCAAGTTCATATGGTGTATTAGTTGGCTTTCTGCCACTCTAAGACCTGAGGTTGCTCATTTATAAAGAGAAAAAAGTTTATTTGGCTCACAGTTTCCATATCCAGTTCACATTTGATTGACCCTGTTGCTTTAGACCTGTAGTGAGGCAGCACAATATGGCAGGCAGTGCATGGCAGAGCTACCCACTCACCTCACGGCAGCTGGGAAGCAGAAAGAGAAAGCCAGGAAGGGACCAGGGTCCCAACATGCCCTTCAGAGGCACACCCTTAATGACCTAAGATCCCCCACTGGACCCCACCTCTTAGACATTCCACTACCTCCCAAGAGAGTTACAGGCTGAGGATGGAGCCTTTAATATATGGGACTTTGGGGGAACATTCTAGATCCAAATGATAGCCTTTGGGAACCACTGTCAGTATCTACCATGAAAATGGCAACCACCAAATACAGATGCTCCCCTGGAGGCACCTCCTACAGGTGCACCAGCCCACAGAGGGCCCTGGTGGACATAGGGGTTCTCAGTCCCCACGGCAGGGGTCCACTCCCTGGGGAGCTCTCAAAGACCCTGGTGCCAAGAACACCCCACACCAGCCATGTCAGACCCCACAGGAGGCGGGACCTGGGATCCACTTTTTAAAGTTCAAATGTGACTTGACGGTCCAGTGACAGTGGGAAGCAGGGTCTACACTGGCCTTTCCCTGCGGCTTCCCTCCTGAGGTCGGTTCTCAATGAACCGTGAGGGATGCACCTCCCTGACTCCCTTGTCTCCTCTTCTCATAGCTGTGACGTTTCCTCTTCTCGAGATTGAAAACTGGATTTTGAACAGTTGTGTTTCCTCCCTCCCCTCCTGACCCAACTTTGTAAGCCTTAGAAGGGAGGGGAGAGCACAGAAAGGAGGCACAAATGATTCCAGAGGTTCTCAGGGGAGAGCAAGGACGTTCCTTCCAAACGCCCAGCAGACACCCTCTTCCGTCTCCCCTGCCCTAGGAGTGACCACCGCCAGCCCCAGATTCCATCAGGCAGGCAGGCGACAGGAGCCGGGAATCTGAAGCTGCTGATGGAAGTGCTTTGAAAACACACTAACATGTCTTGATGATATAGATAAGAAAATCAGCAAAACTAGCCCTATCTCAAGGTCAAGAGAAGTCCCCACATGTCTTAACTTACATTCTTCCACTCGGGTTTTTCCTCCCGATGCCAACACTCCCTCTGTCACTACAAACAGTCTTGCCCCCGTCTTGCCTGACTCCACTCCTGCCATAAACTCATCCTGCACGTGGATAAACAGAGCAGGCCCCTGTTTCCCAGGGCCCCCTGTGCAAAGCTGCCAGTGACTTCTCTTCCCTTAGAGCTACTCTCCTTTGCCCAGATAACCAAGTGGGAAATCCTTGCCTCGGCCTTTAGGGGCCCCACAATCCCCTCTCTCCAACTTTCTCTCCCTGGCTTTCCTTCCAGGAACAACATTCTCTGGAAAAAACAGATGGGATTCCTTGTCCACTGCCCTCCATGGGCTCCCCCTCCACACCTGATCTCATGCTCAGGCGCTACCCTTGTACTGTCCTTCCTTGGACTCCATCTCACACTGCAGTCTCTCCAGGAGGACGAGCGATCCCACATTTCCACATGGAAAGACCACCCGGAGAAGCTGGGGAAGTGCCCGTGCAGTGTGCATCCCGTACAGACAGCAGCCACAGGTGGAGGGCACCGGCCACTCTGGCAAGAAGGGTGAGTGAGTGAGTGATGGCAAACAGGCATTAGGACAAACACCTCGTGTCCCTCAGCATAGCCACTTGCAAACCAACAACCCACAGGCCAAGTGTAGTCTAAAGGTATGTTTTGTTTGGCCTGTAGAATGTGTTTACAATGTTGGCTACTAATTCAATTTTTTTTTTAAACTGGAACTTACACAAAAATTTGAAATTATGATTTCTATTTAAAAGATTGATAACATCTGGCAAAGTGGGGCTGTGTTATGGTTAGTTATTGCCATTCGCCCCAATACTTCATCACCTGAACTTCATATTTTCCCGGGTTCTGCAGGTCAGCTGGGCAGTCCTTTTGGAGTCCACTTAGCTGATCCTGAAGGTCATGAGCACTGGGTGTTCTAGGAGGATCTTGCTCACATCTCTTGGCCGTGTGCGTCCAGAGCATCCAGAGAGCAAGCACCAACACTCATGGGCTTCCCACACCTCTGCTTGTGGACATCTGCTAATGTCCCATTGGCCAAAGCAAGTCCCATGGCCAACTGCAGGTTCAAGGGCTGCAGAAATGGACCCTAACTGTATGAAAAGGAATGGCAAAGTCACCTTGCAAAGGGGCCTGCATTCAAGGATCAAAAGACTTGGTGAGCATTTTTGCAATGTATGATCAACCCCATGACACAGCTGGAGGTGGGTGACTGTGCTTTTCTTAGGGCAAGGGACATGCCCTCCATGTCATCACAAGCCCTGTCCCCTCTGTCACTGAATCATTCCTACCTAGCTGGCTGGTTTTATGGTGCTCTTGAGGGCACTGCAGATTAAACCCACACTGCTCTCTGGTGAGCCCAGGGAGCCCTGGCCAGCCCTCTGCAGGCTTCTGGAAACTGTCATCTTCCCCTGACACGAACTTCTCTGCAAATGGCTATAAGGTAACACCAGGGACCCAAGAGCTTGAAGACAGAGTAATCACAGACCTGCATGAAAAAGTTGAAGAGTGAGAACATTCAAATAGAAGCACACAAAATATCAAGAGGTGACCACAGAGGACAGTTGACAAGAAACAGCTGGGGCACAGGCTCTCAGCCCTGGCTGCACCTCAGAATCCCCTAGCAGCCTTAAAGTTACTGGTGGCATGAGTCACATCCTGACCAGTAAAATCAGAATCTCAGGGGCAAAGCTGAACAAAGTACCTTCCTAAAAACTTCCCAATGAGTCTGACCAACAGTGATGTTGGGAATCCGTAGCATTGGGATATTTCTGTTTCAACTCTGAAAGTGAGGGATGCTGATGCATTTTTCAAGGACTATGCAGTTTCCTGTTCTGTGACCCAAAGCTAACTTACAAAAGATTAACCCAGTCAACTGGCCACCCACCTCCCCAGATCTAGATGTTCTGCCGCCTCAGAAAATATGGGGCTCTGCTGAGGACTGTCTGTTGGTACCAGGTGCATTACCCTTAGTGCCTGCTGCCTGGAGGAGGTCTCTGAAAGACCTGGAGTCGCAAAATCTATGGCTTCTGTAGACATGCATTAAACAAAACGGCTCACACTGGAGTCAGCCAGGACTCTGACTTATTTTCTGTTCTTCTATTTGCTAAGTTGCTGAGGCTGGCTTTGAACTTGAGATCCTCCTGCCTCAGCCTCCCTAGCTACTGTGATTTCAGGCCAGTGCCACCATGCCCAGCTGTATTTCTTGATCTCTCAAAGTATTAGTCATTTGCATGTGTCTCTTATTTAGACAAAGAAATATGAAACACACAGAGGGAGGGCATCGAGCATCTCTGGCTAAAATAATTTTCTCTCCATTGAAGTCTCTCATGATCACAACGAAGCCTGTCATTTTGTAGATGCTGGGACCAAGGGCAAGACTGGGAACCAAGAAACCATCTCCTCCTCCTGTCCTTTGCCTGATCACTCATTCATTCACCCACTCACTCACAGAGAGGACTTAGTAGAATCCACCTTTTGGAAGGGGCCTGACTTCTGTGGGAGAACAGCAGGCCAGATGAAAAGCCCAATGTTCCACCCCACACATAAGGGCGCTGTGAACTCTCTCCAGCAGGCTACTAGCCCACTGGGAAGCAAGGGAGCAGGGGATGCCATTCAGCCCAGAGTTGAATGACAGGGCGAGTCCAGGAAAGATGGGAAGCAGGACTAAAACACTCTGACCTCCTACACACTTGCATGGCCTGAAGGAAATGACCAGCGTCACTGTGTGCCAGACACTGGGCTGGACCCAACCTGCGTGGTCATCCCACAAAGTGACTGTGATTTACCAATCCCACCTTACAGAGGCTCAAGGAGGAGACCAGTCCGTTTTCTGGAAACTGCTCCATCAGAACACGGGTTCTTGCCTCTCTCTCCACCCTCTGTTTCTTATCCCTCCAAAGGACGCAGCCTAAGAGCAGCTGCTTGGAAGCTCCAAGTCATCCAGAGGAGCCTGTCTGTCACAGCAAACACACAGAGCCCACTGTGGAGCTGGGTCCCATAGGCCCAGGAAAAGCCAGGGCTGCAAACCCCATTCTGCGCTGGGACCCTTGGTTGTTTTCCTTGTGGTACACAGCGTAGTGTGAGGCTCTGGAGCCAGGCCAGCAAGACCTGGAATCAGGTCTCCACGCAATCCAGCTCAGTCCCCGCAGATGGGAGGCCTCTCCTGTGGCACAGGCTTGACAGCTCCAAGTGACCCCAACTCAAAGGGCTGCCCTCCAGCCCACTGTGCGCTTCTTGGCTTCGCAGCTCTCCAGAGCAGCCAGGGCTCTCTGGGCGCAGAGGGGCTCCCTGCCTCATGTCCCCACAGAGGCCCTGGTTCGCAGCAGCAGGTGCTGGCTTTTAGCCGGTTCGTTTTCTTCCGGGGCTTTTCTCTGGGGAGGCATCTGGCGCGGGGAGGGCGACTGGACGCGCTGGGATCTGGGCGCCATCGGGCACCAGGGATAGCGTCCCTCACCTTTTGGGCGAGAGGCTAATCGCGGGGCTCCAGACATAAGCGAGTCACTCCCGCGGCTGGGCCGGTCAGGGCATCCCGGCTGCGGTGCACCAGATGCTCCAGTGACTGGGCCGCGCCAGGGGACTCTGCCCCAGCAGGCTGGCAGAAGGCCCCAGTTGCGCTGGGCTGTCCACGTGACACAGCGAATTGGCCCAGGGGTGAAGGACCTGCTGTGGCAGGAGGATCTGAGGCGGGTTTAATTAAAGGATGACTTATAAAAGGACAGGGGCTCTAGAATAATCTTTAGGGCTAGCCAGGCTGATCTGGCACCCTCCTCAGCCCCTCCCCAGGTCAAAGGGAGAGGGAGACGCTGCTGCTTCCGCAAGGAGGAGCAGGGAGGATGGAGACATGTCTGTGTTCAGAGGGGCCAGAGCAGAGTAAGAAGGCAAAGCCCTCTGTCCAGAAGGCACGGTCACCTGAGAGGTATTACAGTGTCTTCAGGGGTTCCTCCTCCTCCCCTCTTCCTCTCTCACGTTTTCCGTTCTCCTTCTCTCTCTCTGTCATGTTGCTTTTCATTGACTATTTAGAGTCGCACTCCCTCCAGAGAGGTTACAGACCCTCGCAGGCATCTGCTCTGGATCTTAGCAGACCCTTCCTCCCCACTGCAGGGTTCTGCTGCCTCCAGCCACAGGACTGGGTGGATGTGTCACGCCCCAGCAGGAGGCGAGCAAGTGGAGCCAGGCATCCTCCATTCCCAAGAGCTGCCACCCCAGCCAACATGGCAGGAAAAGCAAGCCCCCAGGAATTAAAACCTTCACCCCAGGATGCACCAGGCACCCGCAGGAGCTGGGGAAAAGGCTCAACCCTTCAAGAGGTGCCTATGGAAATGGCCAGGGTGCTGCCGACTTGTGGGATGGTGGAGGACGGCCACAGCCATGCCCCAGGTGTGGGCACCCTACCCTAACCCCCCATGCACCCACACCTTACCTGGGGGGTAGCATGGCAGCAGTTGCTGCACCAGGGGAGAAGGGAAGGCCATGTGAGTCCAGGGCACTCAGTGGGAAAGCAGGTGGCTGAGAGCCCACCTTGGGAGATGGGCCTCTCCTGAGGCAAGGCTCCAGGTCCTGGCACATGCTCTGCTATCCCGATTGAACTCCCTTTAAAATGCAAACTCAGAGCAAATGATTAAGAATTTCAGGATGGCCACTGCAGAGCCAGGGCCATTCTGAATGTGGGACCCTGTGTAGCTGTGCCAGTCCTACACCTATGAAGCCATCCCTGAGAGGAGAGGGACAAGACCAGCTGGAGATGACACCCTAGAAAGGCAGTCAGGGAATAAGACCCCACCTTCGCTTTCCTCCCCATTTCTGGGTGGGTCTCTTCAATGGGAGAACCCAGATGCCAGCCAGAAGGCAAGATTGCCAGTGGAACAGAATTCACAGAGGTCAGCCTCCTGGGGCCGATGGAAAGACCAACGATGTGGAGAGTCTAATCCCACCCAGTCTGCACCTTCGCGCCTCAATATTCACTCTTTAATATGGGTGGGAAAAAGCTACCATATCACTGGAAGCTAATGTCAGCTTGGTCATTGGTATGGTCTGAATGATTGTGTCCCCCAGATTCATGTGTGGATCCCTAACCCCCCATATGATGGTCTTAAGAGGTGAAGCCTCAGTGACATGAGGGTGGGGCTTTAAGGAATGCAACTGGTGTCCTTATAAATTTCTATTGTTTATAAGCTACCCTACCTATGGTAGTTTGTTACAGTCACACTCCCACCTGAAACAGAAAGGGAGCCACCAGCGACATCCTCTATATAAAGTAGTGGGACTGCAGGCAACAATGAAGTAACAGCAGCATGACTGCAGAAACCCTGCTTCTGTAGCTGGTCCCACGGGGTAATGACATCCCTTCACCTGCTCCATGATCCCCTCAGCCTTTGCTAAACAGGGATCTTTAGCTGGCAGAGTGATCCCACCTTCCTCTCCTATGGGAACTCCACTGGCAGTCCCATCTTACTTGGGTTGCTATAGTTTTTTCCATAAACTTGTACAGTGGGACATGGAAATATAATAAGAGATGTCCAATGCACCTGCAAGACTCCAGACCTGGCTCTCCCTGCCCCACTGTAGAGCAGATCTTCCCTTGGCCGTTGGGACTACTAGCATAGGCAACATAGCACCCCTCCCTGTGCATGTTGTTTGGCAGCACAAGGAGCCCAGAATAGGCAGGGATATTCCACTTGCAGTGCTTTGGTACCTGGTAGAGAGAGTCTCCCTTAAGTTCCAACACTGCTTTGGTTTGGAAGAGTGTATCCCTCAGGTCCATGAGTTGGAAGCTGGGTCTGCAGGGTGATGCTATGGGGAGGTCCTACGGGCCTTTAGGAAGTAGGGCCTAGGTCACTGAGGGAGCACCCCAAGGTACATTCTGGGACCTCATGCCCATCCTCTCTTTTTCTTTGCTTCCTAGCTCATGATGTCAGCAGTTTGTTCCATTGTGCAATCCAAAGCCCCAAAGGAGTGGGGGAGTCACAAGGTCTAGGGATGGATCCCCCAGAACCATGAGGCCAAATAAGCCTTTGGGCTATTATTACCTTCTATCCCTGGCTAAAGGACCACCTTGCACAGCTCCGTGTGGGAGGAGCCCGGAAGTAGCGCCCTGGAGGCGGGGCTGCAGCTCGGGGTGTGGTGGGTCTGGCTCCCGGGATCCAGGAGCTGAGAAGGTGAGCTGACCCGGAGCGGCCCCGATCTAGGCGCCCACACGAGGGTGGGACCCGGGAGGACTCTGCCGCCGCCCTGGAGCCTCGGTCCTGGGCTGCCTGTCCCCTGGAGCCGCCGGGGCGGTCCCCACAGCGCCCACCGCCCGACCCCGCTGTCCTGGTTCTCACCTGAGGGCTCTCCTCAGCGGAGCTGCTGGTCACAGCGGGTGGGTTTTGATTTGCAGGGTCCTGTTCAGGATGCGGTGGCCTCAGCAGTGTGGCCTGCGCCGTGGACCTCAGAGGAGAAGAGGTGGCCTGACCCGCAGGCCCCCTGGAGAGGGGAGGGCAACGGAGGAGCCCAGGTGACCTGGGGGCAGGAGGCGGCTTAAAAGACAGACCCGCCCAGGTATTTCAGGTGTCACTGACTCTGTGTCCTTTTGTTTTCCTGTCGCACCTGTGGATTCTGGGGTTTAAGTCCTCGCTTTAAAAACCCTCTCCTGGTTCCTTCTGTGTACCTGACCCATCATTTTAAACTATGTTCCAAGGTCACTTTTTGGTGTATGTGTGGTTCTGGGGATTGAACCCAGGTCCTTGAGCCTGTTAGGCAAGTGACCTACCTGAGCTCCACCCTCAGAGACCCTTGTAATTTTTTCCCCCTTGGCCACAAGGTCTAATTGCCAAGGCTGACCTCAAAGGTTCCTCTTCCTCAGCCTCCCTGGTGGCTGGCATGACAGGCATGCACCTGGGACTGCCACACTCTAGCCTGTGATGGGAACTCATGTGCCTCTGTCCAGGGCTGAGCATGGTTCTGCAGAGCTGTGCTCCAGGCTCCCTGTAGGACTGTGGAGGCTTCTGCTGCCCAGCAGCCCTGGTGCCATGGCCAGTGCTCCTCCCAGCCTGGGGCATCAGCTGCCCATTGCTGTAGGCTAACCGTATTTTCTTCTTATGGCACTCGTACATTCTCTGGAGTATGTTGGATGGTTTGTCCATTAGGAGTCTAAAGTTTAACAGTCCACTGTTTTAATGAGTGTCTAGTGGGAGTATAGTTACATTGCTGGTAAGAGAATTAAATGGATTTAACACATAAGAAGGTTAGTTTGGTAACACTGATTAGTAATGCAAACACACTGACCCAACAATTCTGATTCTGGATATTTACCCTCCAGTATCCTGCAAATATGTATTCATAAGCTGTGGCATGCACTAGATAATCTTTGTGCATACATAATTAGACATAAAAATGTTAGATGATGAAACGCTGTCATGAGAACGAGATAAGCCATAGACTGGGAGAAAATATTTGCAAAAGAAATGTGATGTGTCAATATTGGTTCATTGATTTCAACAAGTGCAAGACTCTGATGTGTGCGATATTGATGGCAAGGGGGTTTTGTGTATGTGAAAGGGCCTATGTCAGTGTGGTAGCCATCTTGGGATGCCATAGCAAAATGCCACAGACTGGACGGCTTAACCAACAAACTTTTCCTTCCCAGGTTTGAAGGCTTGGGGGACTAAGATCAAAGTGCTGGCCAATTCAGTTCCTGATGAAGGCCCTTTTTCAAATGGGTATCTTCTTGCTGTGTCCTCACACAGGAGAGAGAAAATGGAGGAGGAGGACATTCATTCAGTCCATGGCAGGGAACCCTGTTTACATTCCATTTAGTTTTGCTGTGACCCTAAAACTTCCCTACAAAATTAAAAAAAATGGTGATGACAATGAAGAGACCATCAGGGTGACAAGGTAGAGTGTGCAGATGGAATGAGTGGGCTTCTTGTCTAGTATGAGATAACTGTCTTGATGTGGATTTGTCTCTGTGTCTTCTATTCTATACCATTGCCCTACATGTCTGTTTTGGTGCTAATATCATGCCATTTTTGTTACTATAGCTTTGTAGTATAGTTTAAGGCCCGGTATTGTGTTGTCTCCTACTTCACTCTTCTTGCTAAGGATTGCTTTGGCTATTCTGGGTCTTTTATTTTTTTAAATGAATGTCATGATTGCTTTTTCTATTTCTATAAGGAATGATGGGATTTTAATTGGAATCACATTGAATCTGAATAGCACTTTGGGTAGTATGGCCATTTTGACAATATTAATTTTGCCTTTCAAAGAGCATGGAGATTGTTCCATCTTCTAAGGTGTTCTTCAATTTCTTTTTTTAGTGTTCTGTAGTTTTCATTGTACAGGTCTTTCACCTCTTTTTTTGATTCCCAAGTTTTTTTTTTTTTTAGGTTATTGTGAATGGAGTAGTTTTTCTAATTTCTTTTTCAGAAGATTCATCACTGATGTATAGAAATGCATTTGATTTATGGGTATTGATTTTATATCCTGCTACTTTGCTGAATTCATTTATTAATTCTAGAAGTTTTCTGGTGGAGTTTCTTGGTTCCTCTATAGAATCATGTTGTCAGCAAATAATGATAGTTTGAGTTCTTCTTTTCCTATTTCCTATTTTCATATTCCTTTAATTTCTTTCATCTGTCTAATTGCTCTGGCTAGAATTTAAGGACAATGTTGAATAGGAGTGGTGAAAGAGAGCATCCCTGTATTGTTCCAGTTTTTAGAGGGAGTGCTTCCAATTTTTATTATAATTCTTGGAATTGAGTAGATTAGTTCCTCTGCTTTATTTGCAAAATTATTTTAGTTTGGGTTAGTTAGCTGCTCAGCACATGCTGAGTGTGTGTGTATACACACACACACACACACACACACACACACACACACACAGAAGAAAAAGTAGTTTTGGTTATTCTAATTCCTTTGCCTTTTAAAATAAAATTTACAAAAACAATCTTGACAGGCCTTTGATAGAATTGTGTGAAACCTGTGTGTCAGTTTGGAGGAGAATTGCCATCTGAACTATTTTGAATATTCCAATCCGTGAACATGATATGTCTCTCCATTTATTTAAGTCTTTTTTAGTTTTTCACATCAACATTGAAAACTTTTCTCCATATCAATCCTGATATATTTTGTTGGATTTGCATTCATGCATTTCACTGTTTTTTTGAGTGATTGTAGTTTTAATTTCTATGTGTAAATCTTCATTGCTAATCTATGGAAATATGATTAATTTTTGTTTATCTTATGTCTTTCAAACTTACTTGGAATATCAAGAATTGTTTTTGTTCTTGTTTTATTCCATGGGATTTTCTACATACGCTATTATATCATCTGTAAATTGAGGGAGTTTTACTCCTTCCTTTCTAATCTGTATTTTTTTATTCTTTTGCATTCTTTAATACAGTGACTAGAATTTCTAGTATTCTGTTGAATAAGAGTGGTGAGAGTGGAAATCCTTGCCTATTCTTGTTCTTACTGGGCAAGAATTCAGTCTCTTACTATGTTGCTAAAATCACAGCTGTAGACTTTCTGTGGATGTTCTTTCTCAAGTTCACATAAACTCTTTGCTCTTTTTAATTGAAGAGAGACTTTGTTTTGTTTTAATCATGTATGAGTGTTAGGTTTTATAAATACTTTTTCTGTGTCAACTGAAAAGATGTGGTTTTTCTTTTTTAGTTTATTGACATGGTGGATTGCACTAGTTGACTTTTAAATGTTGAACCATCCTTGCATACCTGGAAAAAATCCTACTTGGTCATAATTTTTATACATTATTAGATTTGGATTACTAATATTTTATTGATTTTTTTGCACCTAAGTTCGTAAAAACACTTATGCAAGTTATTTTTGTTTGGGTTGGGGCTGTATCTCAGTGGTAGAGAATTTGCCCAGCACATACAAGACTCTGTGTTCAATCTCCAGCATTGTAAACAAACAAACAAAATATAAATTATCTTTGTCTGGTTTTGCCATCAGGGTAATACTAGCCTCATAAAATAAGTTGGAAAGTTTTCTTTCCTCTTCTATGTATTGAAATAGTGTGTGTAAAGTTTGTGTTAATTCTTCTGTAAACGTTTGGTAGCATTCTCTAGTGAAACCATCTGGGTCTGAAGACTTAATTTTTGAGGGCTTTTAAAGTATATAATTGAAGTATATTAATGAATAAATTATATTAATACATAATTTTTATTATATGAAATGTAGCCTTACATTTATACAGCTTCATATTTCCAAAATAGTTTTTTTTTTAAATTTTCCCAGAGGAAGGATGTCAGAGGAGACCATGCTTCACCCTCCTGTCCCACCCCCACCCCCACATGGCGTTTTTCCTTTCCATCTCTTTGATGATTTCAAAGTGAGGAATTGGGAGGTCAGGAAGCCTCCTTGTGGGTGCCCCAGGTGTTTCCTCATAGGGCTGACTGTGGCTAGTACGTGTGAGATGAAGGTGTATCACCAGTGTCCTACATTAGAGAAGAGGCAAGGGAATCAGATGGGGTGTTCCCAGAAGCCCCCCGGCCCCATTTCTTTGTGGTAAGAGGGCTTGATAACAAACAGCAGGTGCCAATATGGAGATAGGCACAGAGGGCCCCAGCTGTCCCCTCACTCCACTGTGCTGTTGATGTTATCACTGTGATTATAACAGCAAAGAGAGGCAGGTGTTAGGCATTAAAATAGGAGCATGTAAAATGGAGGAGAGAGGATTTCAGTAGAGGGTCAAGATCACTCTGGGGTTACCTGCAAGGTTACGCTTTGGGGTACCCAAAGTCCTTATGAGAGTAGATTCAGCTTCACAGGCTTCTTTCATTCTGAGCAAACCATTCTGGGTGTACCGCACACATCTATGTGAGCAGATACTTATGTCCCAGATTGGCTCATGGCCTTGCAATTGCTCTGGGGTGGAGTCTCTAGGCTGGATTAGCACCTCTTATGACTGGACTCACTTCATAGCTGACCCGAGCCTGCACTCCCCACCTGGAAGCTGATGGCCCATTTTGCACTGTTAGAGGTCATGAAGGGATGTGCTTTCATACCAAATGTTGGCATGAGCAGGAGAGGAATATGACAAGAAGCTGGCAAGAGCCTGCATGGGTTTGCCACAAAGGAGTGGGAGGCTCAGGTTAATTCAAGTTGCTTAAGGTGACATAGCACATGACTGCTTCAAAGCCTGGAATAAGGGCCTGTCATAAGCAATGTCCTTCAGGGTTAATGTCCAGAATATATAAGGACTTCAAATAGCAAAACAAACAAAACACCCAAATAATCTGATTGAAAAAATGGATAATAGATCTAAATAGACATTTATTTTTAAAAAGACACACAAATGGCTAACAAGTATATGAAAAATGTTCAATATCATTAATCATAAGGTAAATGCAAATCAAAACCACAATGATTTAACACCTCACCCCAGTAAGAGTGACTTATCAGGGTTGGATTGTAGCTCAATGGCAGAATGCTTGCCTAGCATGTTTAAGACTCTGGGTTTAATTTCCAGGACAGACAAAAAACAAATGTCTATTATCAAAGAGATTAAAGATAACAAGTACTGACAAGTATGGGAATATTTGCACACTATTATTAGGAATATAAATTAATATAGTGACTATTGAAAACTGTGTGGAGCTTTCTCAAAAAATTAAAAAATAAGACTACCATATGATCCAGCAATCATACTACTGGGTATATATCCAAAGGAAATGAAATCAGTATGTTGAAGAGATATCTACATCCCTGTGTTCATTGCAGCACTATTCATAATAGACAAGAGATGGAAATAACCTAAATGATTAATTTATAAAAAGACAAAACTGTGGTACATGTACAGTGGAATACTGTTTGTCCATAAAAAGGATGAAATTATTTCATTTGCAACATCGTGGATATAACTGGAGGAATTTACTTTAAATGAAACCAGGCAGAATCAGAGATATTACATGATCTCATTCAGATGTGGAATCCCAAAACGTGGATCTCATAGAGATTTAGAACAGAGTGGTGATTACCAGAGCATGGGGGGAGTAGGAGAGAGGGAGAGAAGAGGAAACAGTTTGGCCAACAGGTACTAAATTATATTTAGATTTGAGAAATTCTGATATTTTGAATGGCAGCTATTATGAAGACAACAACCATAAGTGTAGGGGAGGATGTGGGGGAAAAGGGACACTCATACATTGCTGGTGGGACTGCAAATTGGTGCAGCCAATATGGAAAGCAGTATGGAGATTCCTTGGAAATCTGGGAATGGAACCACCATTTGACCCAGCTATCTCTCTCCTCGGGCTATACCCAAAGGACTTAAAAACAGCATACTACAGGGAAACAGCCACATCAATGTTTATAGCAGCACAATTCATAATAGCTAAACTGTGGAGCCAACCTAGATGTCCTTCAGTGGATGAATGGATATAAAAAAATGTGGCATATATACTCAATGGAATTTTAGTCAGCAATATGAGAGAATAAAATCATGGTATTTGCAGGTAAATGGATGGTGTTGGAGAAGATGATACTAAGTGAAAATAGCCAATTCCCCCCCAAAAAATGCCGAATGTTTTCTCCGATATAAGGAGGTTGACTCATAATGGGGCAGGGAGGAGGAGCATGGGAGGAATAGATGAATTCTAGATAGGAAAGAGGGGTTAAAAGGAAAGGGAGGGGGCAGGGGATTAGCAAGGATGGTGGAATATGATGGACATCATTAATCAAAGTACATGTATGAAGACACAAATTGGGTGTCAATATACTTTATATACAAACAGAGATGTGAAAAATTGTGATATATATGTGTAATAAGAATTGTACTATATAAAGACATGAATTGGTGTGAAAAAATTCTGATATTGCACAGTAGAGTGAGTATAGATAATGTATTAGATATTTCTAAAAGGTTGGAAGAAAGGACTTTGGATGTTTTTTTCCCCACAAAGCAATAATACATGTTTGAGGAGATAGATACTGATTTGAACATTACACAATATGTGTGTGTATCAAAGCACCATGTGGTAGGTGTACCATAAATATGTACAATTTTTATATGTTTGTTAAAATAAGTACATACATATCATGCCTATATAATAGGGTTTGGTTTTCTCATTTGTATAGTGAATGAACCAATGGTCCTTAGTCCCAGTAGGGTAATGAGGATTAAAGGAACAATCTAGCACATAGCTTAATAGAATATAAGATCTTGCTTAAGATTACCCATTATTATTGTTAATATGTCTTTTTATCACAAAGGCAGAATTATAATTATGGTAGCCAAAACTTAGCATTAACACAAGTATGATAAAATTGGAGTTGTCATCATTCATAAACCTGTGTGGCCTTTCACTGGACGCTACCAGTCTGAAGCTATGGCATTCCCCCATGTCAGCCACCCCTCAGCCTTCCTCTCTGCCTTCACTCAGATGGAGTGGCCAGTCTGCCTGCCCCTCAGAACCTCTCTGTGAACTCAACCAACATGAAGCATCTCTTGACATGGAGCCCAGTGATCCTGCCTGGAGAAACAGTACACTATTCTGTTGAGTATCAGGGGTGAGTGATTGGTTTTTGTTTGAATAATTTTTCCTCCCTCAGACAGCAATTAGTTCCTGGAGACACAGCCCCTTCCTTCTTGGCTCAAGGAAGCCTTGTGAGCCCAGGGATGGATTATCTCCAATGATCTGCCCCCTCTGTGTGAGTGGGCATTGAAAGAGTCAAGGAAGCAAGGAACCGCCCTTTGGTTTTGACAGTGAACTCTCTAGAAACATGAATGGGTAGACATACATTTTGTTGTGGCTTCTTTTCAACAGTGAGTCAGCTGTCCAAAGAGTTTGACCCTGACTTGAGATGGACAAATCATTGGAGACCCAGATCCTTTGGGAGGAGAGAGAGATCTCAGTTTTCTTGACTATATATAGTCTTGTACTTAGAAGCCAAAACAAATATTCACCCTAAAGATCAGCTGGCCCTGGGGCCTACCAGGCTCTAGTCTTCTCCAGGAATTTGCAACTGTTAAGTAGTGACAGCAGCAGAGAAAGTGCTCAATGTATTTCATTGGCAGTAAATACAAACTGATCACATTATTTAGAAGTGTGTAAGTATTGTAGGCTCAAGACACAGCTGACAACATTTCTGGATATAGGGAACTTAATATATGAAGGAGGAGATGGGCAGAAAATATACTAGGTCCATTCTTTTTCAATATGTATCTTTTAGCTACAGGGAGTTATTTAAGTTTAAATTAATTTAAATTAAACTCAAATATCTGCTTCCCAGTCACACCGGTCACATTTTGGATGCTCCAGGGCCATATGTGGCTAGTGGCTGCCATATTGAACACTACCAGTACTGAACATTTCCATCAATTCAGAAAGTTCTACTGGGTAGCAATGCTTGAGGCAATTTCAGAGAGTGATTTGTGCTAGAACAACTGTAAGGCTGAGGCAAAAGGGCTGACTCTGCAGCTGCTTTATAATAGGTGGTTGGAAAGGCCTCTCTGAGGTGGTGATCCTTACATCAGATCTGCAAGGAACCATCCCTGTGAACAGCAGGGACAGATCATTTGAGAGAGTGAACAGCTAGTCAAAGGTACTTTGGAATTAAGAGATCAGCATTCTGGGAGAAATGACCAGGAGGTCAGTGTGGCAAGAATATCTCTCTTCTGAGCAGGGTGAGAGAGAAGGCCAGAATCTTATAGCAATGGGGATGAGTTTGGATTCCATTCTAAGTGCTGTAAAAAGCCATGGAAGACAGAAATGTCATGGTATGCTGAGGGTGGTGAATGGCTTGAAGAACAGCAAGAGCGGAGGCTGGGAGACCTCAGCAAGGCAGGACATGAGGGTGGCTGAGATAAGGGTGCTGACTGTGGACATGGAGAGAAATACACAGATTGGGGTTCATGCCTAGGTTTCCCTTGGCTGGTGACAAAAGGAGTGAAGAATGGATGGTTGGTGAGGGAAGAGAGTGGAAGAGCTGGGGGTGGGGAGCAAATGCTGACTATGAAGAGTGGGAGAATGGAGACAGTTCCCATCACCTTTGCGCCTGGGTCAAGGGGTTGGTGTGATGCTGCATCTTCTTTTCTTTGGCCAGAGAGTACGAGAGCCTGTACATAAGCTGGATCTGGATCCCCACCAGCTGGTGC
Organism: Ictidomys tridecemlineatus; assembly: GCF_052094955.1. Lineage (NCBI taxonomy): Eukaryota > Metazoa > Chordata > Mammalia > Rodentia > Sciuridae > Ictidomys > Ictidomys tridecemlineatus. Next base: position 11,608,722 of record NC_135488.1, on the reverse strand, counting down.
ACAGTCATTGAAGAACCCAAGTGTGACGTCACGGATGACATCACTGCCACAGTCCCTTACAAACTTCGCATCAGGGCCACATTGGGCTCCCAGACTTCTGCCTGGAGCACCCTGAAGCACCCCTTTAATCGAAACTCAAGTAAGGCACTTTTTTTCCTTACTCTCTGCTCTACCATGTTCCCCTTCTCATGTTCACCAAGACTTTCAGGATCCTTTTTATCATCAAAATAATCTTGCAAAGCTAGAGTATGGTGGATGTAAACCACTCTTACTGATACATTTTTGAAAAATATTTTTAGTTATAGATGGACATGATACCTTTGTTTTTATTTGTTTGTTGATTTATTTAATGAGGTGCTTAGGATCAAACCCAGTGCCTCACATGGGCTAGGCAAGCACGCGACCACTGAGCTAAACCCCCAGCTTGCTGATATATTTTTAAAATTGCTGATCACTTCCCTCTCTTTGGTTCTTTGACTTTGGATGTCATTGCTGACTATCTTGGTCAGGGTTTGTGGATGGTGGAGACCCTGGCATTGGGAACCTGGCTATTCCGGAAATAGGGAGATAGCTCTAAGATTGCCTCTGACTACACCACTCGTACCTCCATAAATCTTATACTGCCTCCCTTCTGGTGCCTCCTGAATTCCATATTTACTGACTGTCAGCAACTTTGTTGTTTAAAAAGATCTATTTCTTTAATGGCCATGAGAAATAGTACCCTTCTGTGGTTGCTGGGAAATGACTCTTCTAATTGCTATAGTACCTGGAAAATGATTGAAAAAGAAGACAAGAATCCGGGTAGGTGTTCACATATAGCTGAGTGCAAGCAATGGCCAGAGCATGACAGGATGTGCAGAGGTGGAAAACAGTAGAAGCCAGGACTTGATGGATGGCAGGGGGTAGAGAATCAGCTATCCATGTGGCTTTGATATGAAGCTTGTCAAGTCAACAGAAGGTAGCCATGGAAGAGAGAGTGTCTAGGCAAGGTCTGTCTCACAGCACAATCCTTCAGGCTGCTGTGTGGAAAGTGACCTGGAATGGGCAAGCCTGTCCAGAGCAGCGGAAGAGCGAGGAGAGGGTTGTAACACTCCAGCTGATTCAAGATGGAGCCCAGTCCCAAGCGTGGAGGAGAAGGAGGAGGAGGAAAGGATGAATTCAAGAGACATGATGAGTTAGAAAGGACGGGGCTTGGAGACCAGTTATTAGGGGATAGGGCTGGGAGAGATGGTGATGGTGTCCAGCTTCTGATTAGAGTCAGAGAGAATGTCATCCAAAGCAGAGACACTGGGAGAAGCAACTGGTCTTGAGCAATGAGAGACATCTGTGTCTCTGTGCCCTTTGTGATGGAGGTTCCAGCAGAATAACATGCCATGGATGCCTGACTGGCAGCTGGACATCAGGATCTGGGCCTCAGAGAGGTCAAAGCCAGAGACACACAACACCAGAGTTGGTAGCTAAAAATTTGGGAGAGTATAAGATTATCCAGGGAGAAGATATGGGAGACAAAGAGATCCTGGGGTCTTGGGGAACCTCAGGGTTTAACATGTCTATGGAGAGAAGATGGATGGGCTGGAAGGTCATGGAGGGAGAAAAGGCTGAAGGAGGCCCCTGCATGGGTCCTCAAGAAAGTGACCTCATGGAATGGAGAGGATGACAGTGTGGTTGCCGGGGTGGAAGACTGATGGAGGTGGGAAGCAACAGGGCAGCTCTTCCCCTAAGCAGGTGTGGGTGAGAATGCAGATGGTTGGGAGCTGCAGGAAGAACAAGGGCAAGGGCCTTTGGTAGCCTTTTATTCAGAGGTGGCAGAAGATTCTCTGCTGTGAGTGAGGGCAGAGGAAGTAATGGGACAAGGTCAGGGTGGTTAAGGAACTTGTGACATTGGGTGGACCTTAGAAGGTGGGGGCTTAGAAGGTGGGGGCGCCCAAGCAAGAGGCTGAGGAAGATGAAGACAGCTTTGAAAGGGAAGTTGGCTCCATGGAACTTGAGGGATGTGGTTCAAATCCCAGTTCAGTCACTTGATGCTTGGGTCCCTGCCTTTTCCTCTGTAAAAGAGGCAACAGGTTGCTTCACTGGATAGTTGTAGGGACCACATGAGAAGAAATGTGTAAATTACTCAGCGGAGTGCTATCCTACCATAGCACTCAACTGTGGGTAGGTGTTATCACTTTTTGCTCTAGGGATGCCTGGAGTCGAGAGCCAGAGAACAGAGGAGTGGAGGGGTGGGGCAGGAACAGGATTGTTGGAATGAAATACCAGTAGGAATTGTGGTGCCAAAAATGGATTCCTCCCTCTGGCCTCCTTCCTAGGCAATGGAAGGACTTAGTGGAAATGGCAGGATCCTAGGCACTGGGGGAGGGCACTGCAGCTCTACCTCTGCCTGCAGTACCCAGGTAGCACCCAGCACCACCTCCCTCTGGCACCTGGGAGATGCCAAGACTATTGCTGGGGATTGGCAGCTGTTGGAAGGAAGACTGGGGTCAAATAGATAAGGGAGTGCCTTCCAAACTATGTGGGCAGGGCTGTGCTGTCAAACATGGGCTGAGAAGGCCAGAATAAACAGGAAAAGGTCTTGCTGCAGGGGGAGCTGAAGAAAGGAGCCCGTACTTGCATCAGAAGGTTGAAGATGTGTTCTTGAGCTATCCCTGCACAGTGGAATCAGCAACTGGGCTGGGTGGCTTGGTGATCTCTTAAAGGCATTCCATCTGTCCTTTTCTGTTTGTAAAAGGATACTCTGACTTTCCCCCAGGAATGTGAAAGATCCTTCTTTAAGGCTCCCCTATAGAGGATCTTCTGCCCTTAACCTTGTTGGGAGCAGAGGTTCTTAGCCTCAACTGCATGTTGGAGTCGAGGAGGAGCTTGAGAACCACACTCCTGGGGCCCATTCCTGGAGGGTCTTATTTGACTGATTTGTGTGCATCCTGGTCATTGGGAGTTCAAAATTCTTCCTAGTTATTTTAATTATAGCTGGACTTGGGATTGCCTGGTACAAAGAATAAACACCCCTCATGGGGGAGCTAGAAACATAGACATGGGCTCAAATTCTGGTCATTAACTGTGATTCTGGGAAAGTCCCTTAACATTTCCATACAAACAGAATAATATTTACCCTCTTAGGTTTCCTGGGTGGATTAAATGAGACAAGTATGCAGAATGCTTAGGACAGAGGTTCCTGGCCCAACACTGTCAAAAAATTCTTCTATGAACTTTGGGTCATTTTCTCTAATAATATCTATCCTCCATAAAGATGGAGGTCAGAGGACCTGGATCTGCAAGGCACATATGGATTTATCATCAGTAGCGAGGGGGTGGGAGCTGCCTCTGTGACCCCTTCTGTTCTTGGCCTGCTGGTGGGGATTCCTCTCTCTTTGGGATCCAAGTAATGTAAAAGATGATATTTATATTTAAATTGTAATTTCTAGAGTCAATGTTAAAATTTGTAAAAAGCCTTTGACTTGCCAATAATATCCCTCTGTCAGGATGTGAGATGAGGCCTAGAACAGAATAGCTAACCTATCCACAGGCCTCTGGTGGTTTGCAGATGTCTGAAAGTATTCAGATGCCTGTACATGCCACTGTCTATGAGAACTATAGGGATGCACATGCCCTTCTAGGTATGTTCATTCCTAAGGGGAAAAGATGGGGCCCAGCTATGCTCCACATAGATCCAAGTTCAGGCAGGTGTTTGGCAAGCATTAAGAAACGACATCTGCTCATTAGATGAGCCAAGGTGAAGAGCAATGTCTACTAAAATATTAGGTTAGTGGAACCTGGAGCACACAATTTTAGAAGGGAAAGTAATAATGTCTACTTGAGTATGTAATCCCTTTTTTCTCTTTTCTTGAGTATATATATTTCTGGAAAAGAATAGAAGACTTTATCGAAGTTAAGAGGCCAAAAAAAAAAAAACAAAAAAAAAACCAGAATCATAGTAAATCTTTGCCATTTGGGTTTCATTCATTCATCATTAAAAAAGTGGTCCTGCCTGGGACTGGCTTTGATTCTGCCCTTGTCTTGCCAACAGCCATCCTCACCCCACCCAGGATGGAGGTGTCCAAGGATGGCTTCCACCTGGTCATTGAACTGGAAGACCTGGGGCCACAGTTTGAGTTCCTCGTGGCCTACTGGAGGAGGGAGCCTGGTGCCAAGGTGAGTCGGGCTTTGCGGGGAGATGGCACAGCTCTCTGAGGGTGGGTGAGGAGAGCCAGGTCCTGCAGTGCTCACTGTCTGGGCAGCCTGAGAATGAGCAGCTCTGGGTGAAGCCTGTGGAGGGAGAGATGACTAGATGCTGACCATTCCGTGGGCCTCTTTAAAAAATAAAAATGCCTTAGTCCACTTTGGTCTTGGCTGGGAACATTTTCAGGCAGATCTGCTGAAGTTTGGGGGACAGTCTCATGCCCCAAACTAAGCTAGATTGACCTGGAACATCTTTTGAATGGACTTTTCCCCTCTCTCATCAGCTGATCTCCTCAGCCAGTTAAGGGAAGCAGGCCAGGGTGTTCCAGATCAACTGGATGACTTCAAGAGCCTACGAGGCTGGTACAAGCCTCTTGAGGGTGTGGATCTTGGCAGGGAAGAGAAGGGGGCACATTTAATTAGGAGCAGGTAGGCCATGCAGAAAGCCCGGGAGGGAGCTGCCCCTCCCCGTGGGAAGGCTGCTGTAGTCCAGGTGAGTGGAGTCCAGCCCTCACAAAACAGCAGCAGCAGAAGGGGTGGGGCACCAATGAAAAGTGAGGGGACACTCAAATCCATGGAGCCCCTGTCCAAGCTGAGAGGGAGACAGGGCCTAGAGGCCCGCTCCCATCAGCACCAGGAAGTAATGGGCTTTCTCAGAGTATTAATATGGGCTCTCACAGAATCCCTGAGCAGAGCTGGCAGAGTCTCCTTTCTCCAGGGACCCCTACCTGTGGTGGCCTTGCTTCCTTCCGCTGAGTCCTCTTTCTGTGGCTCCCTGCCCAGCTTACTCCCAGGCCCTGCCCTTCATCACACCTTCCAACATACGCCTATGATGGTGCCTCCCAGCCACTCAAGGCCTCTGAGCCTGAGGCCTCTCACAGTATCCTCTCCCCTTTATCCCTACTTCCAGATCTAGGTATTCAGTTTCCCAAGACCAAAGTCTTTGGAGAGGAATCCCATTGTTCATGCTCATCGGGCCAAGCTTAGTGGTTGCAGGGAGCTACTTGGTCTCTGATAGGACCCTTCTCAGACCGGAGGTATCCCAGATCACTTAGTGGTGTCTGAGGGCAGTGCATATGCCCTGCCACACACTCAATAGGGGCTTTAGGTTGGGAAGAGTCCCCTGGAAGGTGGGTGGGGGCAGGTAGGGCAGGCAATAATACCAGCCCTTATCCCCATGAGGTCAGAGCCAACTGATAGGACATGGCATTGCCAACCAGACAGGTGGAGTGGTGCTGGGGACAGGGTCAGCACCTGGCAGGAGGCAGCACACAGCTCCCTCAGATTCTTTGGGACAGAGTGGCTCCCCACCCTTGTAACTGGCAGGGCCAGTGCTGAAAGAGAAGTATGTGCCCTGAGTCACCTAGGCTCAGCCTACACAAGCCTCTGCAGGCTCAGATGCAGAGCATAGGCCTGGGGCAGGCGGTGGATGTGGAAAGGTGGACAGCGGAGTGCATAGACAGAGGGATGGATGGGCAAGTGGGGAGGCATGGCCCACCAGCTCTCTGATTTTATGCACTGATCTCTGTGGCAGCAGTGACCATGCCAAATCCTTGCCCAGTCAGATTTCCAAATTTCCAGTCTCTGCTCAAGTATCATCCTTTCAGAAAGGTTTCTGCTAACCACATTGTCTAAACTAGTGCCTCCCTGTCACTCTCTAGCCCCTTGCCTTTTCTCTGCACAGCTTTTATGGCCACCTGACATGTATGTATATATTGTTGGTCTTCCCCACGACAGCTCTACAACAGCAGACTTTGCCTCATTCGTTATATGCTCTGTCCCTGTTCCTGGAACAGTGCCTGATACTTATTAGGTGCCTAATAAACGTGAGTGGATAAACGAGCAAGTGAGTGCAAACATGCGTGAGTTAACAGGAAACATTCTGTACGTACCCCAGATAGGAAATTTCTGCAGTGTTCCCTTCCTGGCTCTCCTCAACCTTTCCAGTCCTGCTACCCTCAGAGAATAACTGTGTTTTCTATTCTCCCAAAGGAACAGACCAAAGTGGTGAGGAGTAGGGGCGTTCCTGTGCACCTGGAAACCATGGACCCAGGAGCCACATACTGTGTGAAGGCCCAGTCTCTGGTGAAGGTCATCGGGAGGCACAGTGCCTTCAACCAGGCAGAGTGTGTGGAGGTGCAAAGTAAAGAAGATCTGCCTGTGCCTTGGGCCCCTGCAGAGGTGACAGCCCCTCTTGGTGCATGCTCAGGTGCCTTTGATTCTGATCGATTTCACAGACCTGGGTGGGTTCCGGTGGTGAATGTGTGCAGGAGGCCATCCTAGTGCTGGGTGGGGATCTTTAGGCAGCTGTCACTCTCCCCGTGAGAGCTTCCTCCTCCCTGGGCCAGATGTGTCAAGGCTGATGAATACTGCCTGTGATTAGAGGTGGCTGCAGGAGAGGCCACCAGGTTTCTTGGCAAGCCTGGGAAGGAGGTCATACACCATACAATTCCACAGTTTCTTTTATTGGAAGGGGCTTTATGGAGTGTCTCCAGAAGCCTCTTTTTTCCCCCCTTGACATTAAAATTTTTTTTTTTTTTAGTTGTAGATGGATACAATACCTTTAATTAATTAATTAATTTTTTTATGTGGTGCTAAGGATTGAACTCATTGTCTCACAGTTGCGAGGCAAGTTTTCTACCACTGAGCTACACCTCCAGACCCCCCTTGAAATGTTATGGTCTAAAAACTTGAATAACTTGAAAATCCTTTTGGAAAAAATAAACCCAACAAAATTCTACATCCTATGATCCTACCATTCAAATATCACCACTTGTGTGTGTGTGTGAGTGATCTTTTAGCCTTGAATATATAGTACATTCATATGTGCAAAAAATATAAGAGACACATGGAAATTTTATTTTCCATATCCATTTTTTCCACCCATAAAATTCCTATACCCTCTACCATAGATACGGACTTCTTGCATATACTTCTGAAGACTTTTTAATGCATATACAAGTAAATGAGAATATGTTTACATATATTGCCTTTCCTTTTCTTTGTGGGGTGGGTACTAGGGATTGAACTCAGGGGCACTTGACCCCTGAGCCACATCCCTAGCCCTATTTTGTATTTTATTTAGAGACAGGGGTCTGTCTGAGTTGCTTAGCATCTCTCTGTTGCTGAGGCTAGCAAAAATGGTGGCATGTTCTATACATTTTTCTGGATCTTGTCTTTTTCATTTTATGTATCTTATAGATTTTGCCGTATTAATGAAGTAGTTCCTTTATCCTTCTTTATTGCTACATACTATTTCATTATATGTATATGAAATAACTGATTTAACTAGTCCCCTATTAATGGGCATTTAGTTTTTCCCAAAATATTTTGGTATTATAGCCAATGCTCTAATTAATTTCCGCTAATACATTGATTATTTTGCCAGGGATGGGTGTGTAGCTCAGTGGTAGAGAGCTTGTCTAGCATGCACAAGACCTTAAGTTTGACCCTCCCAACATTGTGAGAAAAAAAAAAAGATAATTTTTCTGGTATACATTTATTTGAAGGATAAATTATTAGAGGTAGATTGACTTGGTTGAAGATATAGACCTTTAATTTTGATTAAATTAAAGGTCTATATCAAATTGCCCTCCAAAGGAGCGTAGCCCTCAGTCATTACCTACACGTCGGAGTTCTATAGCATATAAACACTGTGCCTATTTTTCTGTTTTTCCCCAATAACATATCTATAACTGTTCCCATGTAAATTTTCTGATTATTATTTTATTCACTTACAAAAAAATCATGTCTTGTTTAAAAAATCCAATCAACACAGAAATTTTAAAAAGGGTCAGAGTTAAATATTGTCCACTCTTCCCCATATACCACTCAGGAGGTTTCCTTTGGTGAGTCTGGCATTTAATCCTCCCAGTACTGTCTGTGTGATTCCAGTGCTCACACACACAAAGGGGCCTATCCCATACCTAGTGTTCTGTGCCTGGCTCGTCTTCACTTGGCAATATATCATGAGCATCATTTTATGTCGGTATCTTTGGGTCCACCTCAGTTTTTTTAAATGCTGCATAGTAAACCAGTATATTTACTATCTCCTTATTAATGAGAATATTTTGTGTTTTCTAGTCCTTTGCCACTATAAACCATGCTGTAGTAACCAAGTGTGTATCTGTCCCAATTCTCATTTTAATAGCTGAATGACTAGCCTACCATTCTGGTGAATCCCCTTTATTGGGTATTTGAATCACTTCTGTTTGCTTTTTGGGGGAGGGGAGGTACCAGGGATTGAACTTAGGGTCACTCAACCACTGAGTCATGTCTCCAGTCCTATTTTACATTTTACTTAGAGACAGGGTCTTACTGAGTTGCTTAGCACCTTGCTTTTACTGAGGCTGGCTTTGAACTTGTGATTCTCCTGCATCAGCCTCCCGATCCGCTGGGATTACAGGCAGGCGCCACCACACCCAGCTTTCATTTGCTTTTGAAGATGATATTCATTCTTTTATTAAATGAATATTTACTGAGTATTCACTGTGTGCCAAATCCTGGCCTGTGCACTTGGATACAGCAGGGAAATCCCTGCTCTCAAGAACCTCCCCTCTAGTGGAGACAGACTCCCAACAAGCAAAAGATGGGATGGTATCAGTGGGTTCCATGAGGAAAATTTACCAGAACATGCCTGGAGGGGTGGGAGGGGCAGGGACCACTCTGGGCAGAGAAGGGGGTTCTGTTGCTGTATTCCAGAAGTTTCCATGAACAGACCGATGCATATAATTGTTTCCTTTCTTGGAATTATTTTTTTGGAATTGAAATCACAGGAGTGGATTGAAAGGGTATGAACATTTGTGTATCTCTCAATGTACACTGCTAAAATAATTTTCAAAATCTTTGAAACAATATGCATGGCCCCAGCCACTTGTGTGACTACCAGCTTCTCCACAACCTCCCTGGCTAAGTTACCCTTCACATTGTGAGCTAACTACCCGACCAGGGGGCGCTTAAATGAGCTACTCCAGGTTACACAGAACAGAGATGGGAAAATACTGCATTCCCCTTCTGCATCTCCAGATGCCCAGGTCTGGTCCTTTCTGCTACATTTACAATTACAATAATTATGGGCTTTGGAGCTAACCCTATCTGTGTGACCTGGGATAAATTGCCTAACCATTCTGAGCATAAAATCATCTTATAGAAGCAGAGAAACTCATGCCCATTGCAAAGATCAGGGGTTTACCACCCAGCCCCCAGAATAGAGATGGAAGGAGGAGCCACATAACAGGGGCTTGATATATCATAGTTATTATGTGACTGTTTTCCGGACTTAATATTCTCTTCCATAAGATGGATCAGTGCTAAGAGCAAATTGCGAAACACTTTGTTTTCGGTTACCACCAGCCAGTTCTGGGGCCTGGCCGGGTGCCTTCCTCTGGCAGCTGTGCCAGGTATGTGCTAACACCACTCTTGCCTTCACACACAATGCTCCTCCCTTCCCCTTCCTGAGAAAGAGATTTTAATCTTCTCTGGAGCTTTCTGGAAAGCATACCTTAATCTAGATTTTCTAGATTAAATCTAAAATTTAGATTTTAGAAAAATGGCGGCAATTTTGGTCACCAGAGCACATTATCAAATCTCAGGTTTCTGGCTTCTGCCGTCTTGATTGACATTCGGCGTCAACTCCAGGGGTCAGGGGAGGCCTGGGTTTGGAGGCTTCCCCTTAATTGTGGTTTCTAAGCGTCTTCTTGTCTTTCTGTCTCCAGAAGAGGCTCTCCCGCTGGCCCTGGCCCTGTTTGCCTTCCTTGGCTTCATGCTGATCCTCGTGATTGTGCCGTTCTCCATCTGGAAAATGGGTCAGCTGCTCCCGTACTCCTGCTGCCCCGTGGTGGTCCTCCCAGACACCTTGGTAAATAAGCTTCCTCTTTTCTTGCAGCATGACGCTGATCAGAGGGCTGTACCTTAGGCCTTAGGTGGGCATGGCATGCTTTTTGTGGGTTTTTTGGTTTTTAGAGAAGAGCACCTGTCTCAGTCTGTATTGCTAGAATAGAATATCACAGATTGGGTAATTCATAAACAATAGAAGTTCATTTGGTTCTGAGGAAAATATGACCTTTGACCTTTGGGTTTGACTTATTTTGCTTAACATAATATTCTTAAGTTCCATTCTTTATGACTGGCTGAAACTCCATTGTGTATATATACCACATTTTCTTTATCCATTCATCCATCGATGGACATCTAGGCTGGTTCCACAGTTTGGCTATTGTGAATTGTGCTGCTATAAACATGGGTGTGCATGGATCACTATAGTATAACAACTAATTCTTCAGGATAAATACTGAGGAGTGGTATAGCTGGGTCATATGGTGGTTTCATTCTTAGTCTTTTGAGGAATCTCCGTGCTGATTTCCGTAGTGGCTGTAGTAATATACAATCCTACTAACAGTATAGAAGTGTTCCTTTCTCTCCATGTCCTCTTCAGCATTTATTATTGTTTGTGTGCTTGATGTTGCCATTCTAACTGGAGTGAGATGAAATCTCATTTTAGTTTTGGTTTGCATTTCTCCAATTGCCAATTATGTTGAATATTTTTTTAATGTATTGTTGGCCATTTGCATTTCTTCTTTTGAGACATCTGTTTAATTCATTTTATCATTAATAAATTGAGGGGTTTTTTTTGGGGGGAATACCAGGGATTGAACTCAGGGACACTCAACCACTGAGCCACATCCCCAGCCCTGTTTTGCATTTTATTTAGAGACAGGGTCTCACTGAGTTGCTTCACACCACGCTTTTATTGAGCTGGCTTTAAACTTGGGATCCTTCTGCCTCAGCATTCCCAGCTGCTGGGATTACAGGCGTGCACCACAGAGCCTGGCTGAGTTTTTTTGATGCTGAATTTTTTGAGTTCTTTATATATTCTGGCTATTAATCCTCTGTCAGAAGAAGCAGCACAGTTTTTCTCCTATTCTGTAGGTTCTTTCTTCCCATTCTCAAGTCCTTTTATGATCTACATCAATCCATTGGTGAAAGTAGAGCCCTCAGCTAATCATCTCTCAAAGGTCCCACCTTAAGGCTGTTGCCTTGGGAATTCAGTTTGCAATACATGCTTTTGGAAGAACATATTCAAACCACAGCAATTTCTAATCAGAGGGTATAGGAGAGATCTCCCTTCTCCAGGGTATTTTTCAGAATCAGCATTCTAACGTTTGAATCACATCGCAAGTTTGGAATAAAAATTCCAAACTTTTGCTTTGATGTTTACCTTACCTATGCAAGTACCCATGGGCTTTTAATACTGGGTCAGGAGAATCACCTCTTAAGGCCTCCATACCCTGTCCGTGCTCTTCCTAAACCACAGATGGTCACCCCTGGGCACCAGTGTGGTCATTGCCACAAGGGCTGATCCTGATCCCTGCCAAAGTCTGGTCTTGGATGGGTAAATGCTTGTACTCTGCAGAGTGAATTGTCAGCTGCTATCAATGTTATGTAAGCAGCTATTACTCTCAGAGCCCAGCACAAGCCCCAGCCAAGCACCCTGTTAGATTTAGTTCTCCCAAATCCTCAGACCCCAGATACTCTGTTGCAGCCTGAGTCCCCACCCCACCTCAGGCTTCCCTGCCTCCAGGCCTGTCTATCCTGACAGCTTTCCTAGCCTCAAGTCTGGATCTTAATAAACTTGTTACTCCTGCAAGGCTTGAGCTGCCCCTGCAAACTGTCTACCTCTTTTCTTAGCTCAGCAGTTCTAGGGGTCTCGGGGCAGGAACATGTCTTCACAGCATGACAAAATCATGTGACAGTCCTCCAGGGCATCAATGATAAGGGATTGTTCACCTTATGTCCCCGAGGGCCTCTGCATCATCTACTGAAATATATAAATATACATATTTACATAAAATGTGTAGCCTTAACTGGCATAACCAATAAGGATCTCCAAGGGTCCCAAGATGACATGCTATCCTTACCACATTGACAGAGTCAGCCAATATAATTTACTAGCTATTGGACTCACTTTTGGACCTACTTACAGTAAACTGTTTATCTTTGTGTTTGCAGACGCTCAAAGAAAAATCTCTAAACATTGGTTCTTTATTTGTTGATTTTTATGGAAAGGCGCATAGGAGGCAATTGATGTCGGTTTTTAAATTCACAAATGCAGGGTGTTTTGTCTGTGCTCTGTAGAAGAACTGGCTGGCAGCTTGACAGGCTAGGTGGGCAGATAATTGTGCTCTTGTTCATCCCTTTCACCTCCTCCCACCATCTCTCCCTCTCATCCTTTGCCCTCTCTAAACCGGAGCATTCAGTCTGTTTGGGGGGCCTTTTTGTTGGGTTCCTTGTCCTGATTTCTTAGTGTTATTTGCTGCTACAATCAACAGTGAAGAGGTCTTTAAACTTATGTTGAGAAGAATTGTCATTTGGGTCCAGAGCAAAACATGGGCACCCTGGCACAGTCTGCATGATATCATTTACTATGCTGCCAACAGCAGAGGGCTAGGAAGGGGATTTGTGGGTGTGTGTGTGGGGGGGGATGTAGGAGCTTTTGACTGAATCATTTTATGCTCCATGTTCTGGAGAAGGCAACATAGCAACATAACTAAGCGTTCACCAGTGGGTGGGGAGTCAGCTGCGGATTGGAGCAGCAGAGGGTGGGGGATGGGGAGAGCTGGGAACACAGAGTTCTGGGCTGAGAAGAATTCTGTGGTCTGGATTGATATCTGGGAAGTGACTAAGACTCTCTCCTAGTGTCCACTCCTGTCTAGGACTCTAAAAACTGATCTCTGTTTATAGGGGGTCAAGTCTGGAGGTGGAGCACAGGAGGCCATTAGAGCGAAAGCCTAGTGCAGCCAGGAGAAGAACCCACAGAGAGAGAGAGAGAGCCCAGGGGAGGGAGTGGGGCGCTGAGTCTCCTCCCTTGGATTTCTGTTGTTTGAAATCTAAGCTGTCAGCTGCACCCTCTTGGGGCAAGTGATGAGCCAGAACACTCTTAGCCTCTACTGAGGCTTCCTGTTGCTTAGGAGGCCGGCCCTGCCAGTCTCACCACCCGTCCTGTCCCGGTTTCCTAACATGTGCCTTGTGCTCTTTCCTCTCAGTATCAGTGCTCATCAGGCATTTGGGCTTTTCTCAGGCCAGAAGGGTCAGCCAGGGCTTGACTTTGGTCCCTGGCCAGCATTTCAGCTGCTTTGAAATGTATTAAGAGTGGCTATGAAGCCTGTCCAGGAGGATTGCGTGCATGCAGTCGGAATGTGGAAGTTGTCACTGGTCAGCTACTCCACTCCAGGACTCTCGCAGGTGAGGACACAGAGAGATGATATTCTCAACCTGCCTCTTCAGCCTCCGTGAGCCTCTGGGCCTTGCTCTGGCTGCTTTGGTTGATTTCAATATTGTTCATCTGCGTTCAAGTTTCTGCCTTCCTGGGTCCAGTAGAATGGGAAGCACAATTATTGTCCCATCACTGCCTGAACACCTTTAAAAGTGGTGCTGGATTGTGGGTTACCGGCTGTGCCTCTGAACCCCCAGGCAGATGGGAGTTTTCACCAGAGGGACATGACAGTTCCCCCAACATAATGTCATTGGGGCTCACACTGCTGAAGGCTTTCATTGGAACAGGCATGAGGTGGAACTGCCTCAGTTTCCCTGGGTGAGAAGTTAAAGAATAAATAGATGTTAAAGAATAAATAGCCCAGAGAAGATAGGAATATCTGCCCCTATTTTTCTACTCCCTGAGCTATTCCCTGAGCTAAAAGAGCTCATAACCAAATCCTCCTCCTCTTTTCTTTTTTGGAGGGGGGAACTGTGGGGGGCAGGAAACACCTCCACACATTTTAAAACAGTAATGACAGTCAGAATCATAACAGGAAGTACTGAGCAGTTCATTCAGCTAGTCACGCATCCTGGAAATACTGCTGAAGCACACCAACTGTAGAGAACTCCATTCTGAAAATCTCACAAATTTGACTAATGCCTGTTTGATGTTCCAGTTTTGTACATCAGGAATAATATGTGGTATGGGTTGAATCTGTAGCAAAACTTCTTCTTTTTTAAAAAAAATTACATCCTGTGGTCTCTTTTGCTTTATTTATTTATTTATTTTTACCACGAGTACAATGTACACCGATAAAAAAGATGTACGTCGCATGTATCTGTGATAATAGCCGTGGCAAAGGCAGTCTAGGCATATTAACAACAGACTTATCTATGGAACAGCACCTTATGTAAGATGCATTTTCCTCTAGAGCCAAGCATCAAAAAATTCACCTACATGAGTAGATAAGTGGCCCTTAGGCTCACAGACAGTCCAGCACTGGGCCCTGAAGCAGGGGGCTTCTCACCTACATAATTGGCTCAACAAGGGGAAGATTTCCATTTAGCACCACAGAAGCTGACATGTAAATTGGGACCTGATGCTCCACAGTCTAGCTGTATTAATGTCACCCTTGAAACCCAAGTTAATTTCAGTGACATCTTTCTTTACTCTGGTGGCAAAATGTGCTTTCTGTCGGGGTCCATCTGACAAGCTTGGGTAAATATTTGCATGGCAAGTGGAGACATGTTTTTAGGTTTTGCTTGAATTTAGCCATTCAAGATGTCTTATAAAATTGTCCCCTTCACTCCTCCTGAAAAACATAGAACAAAATAATGATGGAAAACTTGGAAGAAACTGATGGGATGACCTTTCCTTCCTGGTGGCCAGGGGCTCACTAGGCTGTGGCAAGCAAATCACAACTTCTTCCTCTGGCCTGATGACTCCTCAGATTACAGTGTTCTCCTCTTCTCCCATTGCTAGACTTCTCCAAGGAGAGGTCAGAATTTCTGCCTCCTTTTCTGTACCATCCCACATACTCCTAATCTCTTGGCATTTAATTTTAACTCCTCCTTTATTCAAGTGATGCTTTTGAAGAAAGCAGATCAGATGGTAGAGCCTAGACCTGGTGGTTTTTCCACAGCCTCGTGGTAGGATTTAACCCATGTGATCATTGTATTTGTGTTGGGCCCTCCAAAGATGTCCATGTCCTAACCTTGGAACCTGTGAATCTGTTGCCTTACATGGCAGGGACTTGGCAAGTGTGATTGAGTTAAGAATCTTGAGATGGGGAGATTATCCTGGATTATCTGAGGGGACCTAAGGTAACCACGAGGGTCCTTGTGAGAGAAAGAGGGAGACAGGAGAGTGTCACATCAGAGATGAGATAATAGAAAAAGAGGTAGGAATGATGCAAGATCATGAAGCGGATGTGGGTGAGGCAGGCATCTCCCAAATGTGCCAAAGACAGTGGTATTATTGGATATATAGACCTAGTCTATGAATATTCATTGTGGAATAATAAGTGTGGGGCTATGTGCTAAGAAATGCTGGCAGCCTCTAGAAACTGGGGAAGGTAAGGAGTGGATTTTCCACTGGACCTCCAAGTGGAACACAGCCCTGCTGATAGCTTTGTGTCTTTTTTGGGTACTAGAGAATGAACCCAGGGACACCTTACTACTACATCTCTAGTCCAGGATCTTACTAAGTTGCCCAGGCTGGCTTCAAACTTGCTATCCTCCTGCCTCAGCCTCCTGAGTTGCTGGGATTACAGGTGTGTGCCACTTTACCTGCCTCTGTTGACATCTTGATTTTAGCCCCATAAGGCCCACGCAGACTTCAGACCTTTAGAACTATAAAGAATACATTTTCTTTGCTTTAAGCCACTAAGTATATGGTAATCTGTTAAAGCAGCAATAGGAGAAAACAACAGAGTGTTCAAACTTCTCCCAAGAGCGTCATAGTCAAACAATAGAAAATTTCTGCTTTTTCTGCTGTCCTTTTCATTCTGTCCTCCTAAACAGGGGAATTTTAAATCTCAAACCTCTTCTCTTGTCTTGCATTTAGCACTTTCATAATGAATATTGACAGAATAAATCTAGATGTTTAAGAATATCACTGAATTTTGGACCCTTGGGGACACCCACATCACCTAAGCCCCTCCTTTAGAGATTCTCTTTCTGTTCACAATCCCAGAGGAGTGAACAGCAGGCCACCTGACCCCACATCAGTCACATCTGGCAGGTGTTAAGGTCTGCTCCATCCCTAAGGGAGCTCACTGAGAAGCTGGGCTGGCTCAGATGAGATGCGTTGGGCTGATCAGATCCCTATTCTGAGGATTCTATTAAGTGATCAAGATTTCCGGTTCATGGTTGGCACTGGAGCAGGAAGGCTGTGGTAGAGTCATGTCTGGAGTGGCAATCGAGGCTTACTGAAGTTAGAGAGAAGGGGACATTCAGAGCTGGCTGACGGGGAGGGTGGACAGGAACAGAGGGAACTGGAGAAGCTGAGGAGCCACTCAAGGGTGAAGAGGTGACAGTCTGTACTTTTATAGTGTGGGTTTTGTCTTCTCCTGGGCCCAGAGTTTTCTGTAAGTGGCTGAGATGGTTTAAGACCTCATAAAACCTTTGTCTGGTTTGCATGCATTTCTGTTGCTTGCAATCCAAAATTCCTGACTAGAATCTCTGTTTGTCCATTGATGAAGCCAGAAACCTGGGGGTGGGGAGAGAGAGTTGGCTTTGACTCTCCTTCCCTTCTCTCTTTTTCTGGGGGCTGAATACAGGAGAAGGAGGAGAACCCTAGGAGGTCCTAGGCCAAGTGGCTTTTGTTTCTATGTCAATAATAGTTTGGAGTGATTTGAGACATTAACTTTTTTTTTTTTAAGTTGGTAACTCAAAATAGGGAACCTAATGAGCATTTGGATAAAGGACACATAAGTCACCCTCCAGTGGAAGGCACGGAGATTCTTTATTAACACCAACTGCAAAATACATTCTTAACCATGATTTAAAAAAAAAAAAAGATGATGTGGGATTTAAACTAGGTCTGGCCTAGATAGAGCTCCTCAGGGCAGAGTATGCGACTTATCCACCACCTACTTGTGGTACTTAGTTCAGCACCTGGCATCTATTCATTCTTTTTTTGCGGAGGGAGGAAGGTACCAGAGATTGAATTCAAGGGCACTCAATCTCTGAGCCACATCCTCAGCCCTATTTTCTATTTTATTTAGAGACAGGGTGTCACTGAGTTGCTTAGCACCTTACTGTTGCTGGCTTTGAACTTGTGATCCTCCTGCCTCAGCCTCCTGAGCCGTTGGCATTATAGGTGTGTACCACGGCACCTGCCTCTATTCATTCCTTCTACAATCTTTGTTGCATGCTGAGGCACTAAGCACATAAGCAGGCATTCAGTGTATACATATTGGATGAATTAAGCTGTCTATACATCATGTTCTGAAAATTGTTCATCTAAAAAGCTCCAGATTCGCTTGCCTGACAATTTTAGCTTGGGAAGAAGAGACAGTTTATTTAGAAGTACCACCATTTTCTATTTGCCCATGAAGGAATTCAGATTTTGAGCAAGTCTTGAATTATGATAGTGATAATACTTAATAAAATTATTAATCTTAATAAAAACTCATAAAAATACTTAATAAAAATTGTTGTTATTGGATGGATCCATACAAATAAAATTATCATTCTTGAGCAATTAAAAAAGAAAATATAGGGATGTCCCTTAATCAATTTTTTTTTTGCACTGTTGTGGATGGAACCCAGGGCCTTGCACATGCTAGGTAAGTGTTCTGCCACTGAGCTGCATCCCCAGTACCACCCCTAACTTTTTAAAAAAAATTATATATGCTAGGCAAATACTCGACCACTGAGCTAAATCCCCAGCCCTCCTTAATCAAAATTTTAAGGATAAGTGCCATTTTAGTGTTGGGTTGTATGTGTTCCTTAGTGAAGGTGCTACCTTGAATCTTCCCTATGGATTCCTTTGTCCTACCAGATGAGACTCAGTGGGGTCCTGGATCTTTGATAATGGAAAATAAACTCTCTCCTCTTTTTTGGCTCATTTTGGAAAAAAAAGAAGAGGAAATCTATGGTAAAATTTCTCCTTCTGGAGATTCTGGGAGCAGCGGGGTAGAAATCTTGCAGGTAGCCTGCTTGGGTTAGCACACAGCGGAGCATGCTGTCCATGGGAAGCCCTCAGGTTGGCCGCAGCCTGGCTCTGTGAGAGCTGATTAGGATGCGGAGCGGAAATGCAGGCTTGTTCATAAAGCTTGTCTCACCTCTGCCCCTCAACTCTGCCTAGGCCCATTCCTAAGTGTGGAAGTTCCGATTGTTATCTCGGTTACAGAATCCCATTCCTTGTCTGTTTTCTTTTGCCCTTATCCTCACATTTCTTTGAATGTTTTTTCATGGGACGTCTTGATCTGCTCCCAAAGAAATGCAATTATCAGAAATCAACCTCTCTCACCCATTTCTGCCCTAAGCAGCTTTTGCCCACTGGTGAATTTCACATTGTACTGAGAAAGTCAGCAACTAATACTAATAACAATAAAATATGTTTGTATTTTTAGATGACTTTTTCCACTGGGGACTCCCTGGTGAGAGCCAGGCGCTGAGCAGAGTGAGGGTGTATATGAGCTGGAAATAGAGAGCGAGAAAGAGACCTGGCCAGCTGAAGCCTTTTCTTGACAGCTAATTTCCATTTTTTGGTATCAAGGGGTCTGTGCCAGTAATTGGCATGCAGATTGTGTCTGATGGGCCTGTTATACAGAATAAAGGAATCTGCTCATTAGAATAAGCCAACCCCAGGCTGATGGATGGGGCATAAGGAGGTCATTGCGAAAGAGAAATTGTGTGTGTGTGTCCCTGTGCGTGTATGTGTTTCACAAGAATTCCTACCCCCTCCTCTTTCCCTCTTTATCCAGCAAACTCTAATCTTTCAAATTGCATTGAGACAAATGTTGCTCTGTTTCTCTCCCTCTCTCTGTTTTTTTCCTTGAAGGGATATTTGATGGAACCCACTCTAGGTTTTAATAAAGTATGGGGGCAAAGGAGAAATTAAAGCAGTGTCATGGTTTGTTAGGTGCCCAGGATCGTCCAGGATGGGCCCAGGCTACAAATTATACTCTGGAATTAATTGGCAGAAGGTAGCTCTCCTGTCCATCATCCTTAATCCAGCAGCTATGGGACAGCAACAGGAAAATGTGGCTGTTATCCATCTCTTTTTTTGCTTTGTCTAAGTCATTGGTCTGATTAGTTGGTTTTCCTTGGTCCCCACCTCACCCATCCATTAGCAGGCAACAGCTATCTGCTGTTACCTCTTAATGCTAGGCATCCTCTTAAGGGAGGCTGCTCCCAGTTCATCTGTCCACCTTGGGAGACAGGGGTCAGCAAGAAGGCTTCCCAGGGGCTGGGGTTGTGGCTCAGTGGTAGAGCACTCACCTAGCACATGCGAGGCCCTGGGTTCCATCCTCAGCAACACAAAAGAATAAATAAGTAAAATAAAGGTATTGTGTCCAACTACTACAACATATATATATATATATATATATATATATATATAATTTATGTATATATATATATATTTTTTTAAAGAAGGCTTCCTATACCTATGGGAAGCTGCAAGAGAATTTAACTTTCTTTTTCATAGCTATGTTGAAATTGAAACCACTGCAGATTTAACTCTTTAAATTTTTTTTTGTTGTTGTAGTTGGACACAATACCTTTATTTAATTAATTCATTTATTTTTATGAGGTGCTGAGGATTGAACCCAGCTCCTCGCACTTGCTAGGCGAGGGCTTCACCACTGAGCCACAACCCCAGCCCCAGAGTTATCTCTTATCAACACAACATATGTGGGTTAGACTACTATCTCTAGGATGAGTTTTAAAGAAATATAAAGAAGAAAATGGGAGAACCAGCCAGCTTGCCTGTCCATGGTTCCTACTCCCAGATGATAGTAGATGATGTTGGCACTTTCTTGCTTGTTTGGGATGTGCCAGAACCTTGGTCTCAATGACATTTAGACAGTTTGGGGAGTTTCTTACTGTCAGCCCACACTTAGCTTCCCCCAAGAGCTCAGACCCCTGCCTCTTTGTACAAAGGAGAAGATGTGTTTGTATTCAGTAGATCTGACTCTGTCTTTCTTAAGCATTCTTGCATGTCTGACCCCAGAAATCTTTAGGATTGTACCGTTTCAAGTTAGAAAGGAGTAATCTTTTCCTGCCTGGTTCTTTTCTCTCTGAATACAAAAATTGAGTTTACCTTAATTATTAAGATGAAGTTTTGCATCTCACTCCAGTAAGATTGGCAGCCATTCTGAAGTCAAACAACAACAAGTGCTGGTGAGGATGTGGGGAAAAGAGTGCACTTGTACATTGCTGGTGGGACTACAAATTGGTGCGGCCAATTTGGAAAGCAGAATGGAGATTCCTGGGAAAGCTGGGAATGGAACCACCATTTCACCCAGCTATTGCCCTTCTCGGACTATTCCCTGAAGACCTTAAAAGAGTGTACTACAGGGATACTGCCACATCGATGTTCATAGCAGCACAGTTCACAATAGCTAGACTGTGGAACCAACTCAGATGCCCTTCAATAGATGAATGGATTAAAAAATGTGGCATTTATACACAATGGAGTATTACTCAGCACTAAAAAATGACAAAATCATGGAATTTGCAGGGAAATGGATGGCATTAGAGCAGATTATGCTAAGTGAAGCTAGCCAATCCCTAAAAAACAAATGCCAAATGTCTTCTTTGATATAAGGAGAGCAACTAAAAACAGAGCAGGGAGGAAGAGCATGAGAAAAAGATTAATATTAAACAGGGACGAGAGGTGGGAGGGAAAGGGAGAGAGAAGGGAAATTGCATGGAAATGGAAGGAGACCCTCATTGTTATACAAAATTACATATAAGAGGAAGTGAGGGGAAAGGGAAAAAATCAAGGGAGAGAAATAAATTACAGTAGATGGGGTAGAGAGAGAAGATGGGATGGGAGGGGAGGGAGGATAGTAGAGGATAGGAAAGATAGCAGAATACAACAGTCACTAGTATGGCAATATGTAAAAATGTGGATGTGTAACCAATGTGATTCGGCAATCTGTATTTGGGGTAAAAATGGGAGTTCATAACCCACTTGAATCAAATGTATGAAATATGATATGTCAAGAGCTTTGTAATGTTTTGAACAACCAATAAAAAAAGATGAAGTTTTGAACTTTTATTTACAGTATTTGTGGCCCTCCCAAAGCTTTATGACCTTGTGTATGATAGGACTTTTGACAATAAGGTGTGGGAAGCTTTTATAAGAACCTTTCTTTAAAAATATTTGAACAGAATATTATAATATTTAAAAAATTATGGTAACTGATGCATAAAACATAAGAATCGTTCATATTAATGGGATACCATATACCATTTTGACACATGGATTCATTGCATAATGTTTAGATCAGGTTAAAATTTTAAAAGAAAATAGATGAGTCTCTCATAGAAATTCTTTGCTTTCTTATATTCCATTAGATAATTCAATGTGTCATTGAGGTTCTAAAACCATCCTTTTGTCTTTTGATCCAGAAGGAGTTATCTCTTCAGGCAATCTTCCCCTAAGGATGCCGTAGGTGGTAATAGATGGATACAGAGGGCCCAAAGTCATCTTTGGCTCAGTCCTACTGCATTGCTTGGCTCTGCCATTACTTCTTGTATTGCTCACTCTCTGAGGTGTGGCCAGAGTCTGCTATTTCTTTTTTTACCTCCAACAGCATGTAGGAGAGATACTGCCCACAGTGGTTCTGGAGAGCAAGGAAGTAAGAGGGAGGTAGAGAAGAGCAAGGAATTGGAGGCTTAGAAATGGGAAGGAGAGGAGGTGAAATGAAGAGGAAGGGATGGAGATATGACATGGAGAGGAAGAGGGGAACAGAAAGATAAGGGAGCTGCTCAGCCACCTGCTCCAGAGAGAGCTGGCCCCTCTCCAGACTCTCTGGGGAGTCCCTGCTGTCCTAGGATGTTGCTGCTGAGCCACCTTTGGGGGTCTGGAGATCCATCAGAAGGAAATAGTTGCCTCTACCATGATTTCTTTTCACTCTGCCAGCCATCTGCTTTGCCTTTGCCTGCTGAGGAGAGCCACTTTCCTTTCTGCCAAGTACACCAGACAGTGCATCGTCGGATACTGAGTTCTCTCTGTTTCTCTCATTCAGACATACCAGCATCTGGGAGTGTTTGCTTTACCATTGGAAAAGCATAGAAATATTATTTTTTTTTTGTGAGAGGAGGAAGTAAAAGAAGAAGAGGAGGAGAACAGATGGGTACAGTTGTGTCTACCCAGGTCATTGTCCAGTTAGCTCAGGGGACTGGGAGTGAGGCCTCGTGGCTGGACTGGGGGTTCTGCAAGACAAGGGGATCCCTTCTGAAGCCTGGGTCTCTCTAGGCTACTAGGCCCAGGGCTGAGGGGTGGAGTGGTCCATGAGTTGATGGAGATGCTCAATGAGGCTCTGGGTACCATCTAAGCTGCTTTGGGGACCTAGATGAGGAGGAGCGTCACAGAGTTGGTAAGGAGAATCACTTCTCTACTTCTCCATGGGCCCCAGAACCTGGAGGGCATCTGAGGAAATTTGTCACCATTCTGAGGGATGGAAAGCCCAAGATCAAAGTTCTGGTGGATTTGGCCTATGACAAGACCTATCTCTTGGTTCACAGATGGCACCTTCTTGCTGTGTCCTCCCAAGGTGGAAGTGGTGAGAAGCTCCCTTAGGCCTCTTTTATAAGAGCACTAATCTCATTCATGGAAGCTTCTCCCTCATCATGTGATCATCTCCCCAAGCTCTCACCTTCTAACACCATTCCCTTAGGGGTTAGGATTTCAACATACTAATTTTGGAGTGACACAAACATTCAGATTACATTATCTGAAGAACAGGATACTTGTCAAAAGCATGGGGTCCCATTCTAATGAGACCTCTTCCAGTGGACTACCATAGGCTTCTCAGAGGACAGACTCTGTGTTTGATGTTCAAACCCTGCTTCTGGACAGGGAGACTCCTTCTTCTCCTTCTCTTTCTCCTTCTCCTTCTCCTTCTCCTTCTCCTTCTCCTTCTCCTTCTCCTCCTCCTCCTCCTCCTCCTCCTCCTCCTCCTCCTCCTCCTCCTCTTCTTCTTCTTCTTCTTTTTGAGACTCCTTCTTAAACATCCTTTCCCCTGTGTTACTGGGAAATAAAAAATCTTGAACAAAGCTCTTCAGGGTTCAGGTTGGCAGCATTTTAGGCTCTGTTGTTATTTCATGTTCCTCTTCATCTTCCTCCTGGCTGCCATGACTATTGGAAACTCTGGATGGAGCCAAGACTAGCTCAAGGCTAGCCTGTGGGAATTCGAGGCAACTTTGAGGAATCTTTGGGCATGTAATAAAAGGAGCCTTTTCCTTGGGGGAATAGCCCCACACAGGGTGCAAAGAAAAGTGAGGGAAACACAGGCTGAAATGACCCCCTCAATCCCCTGCCCAGGGGCCTTGTATAGAACCAACTTAAAGGGATGCCACCCTCTTCCACTTTCTCATTGTCAAGAGGACTGCCATTGTCGCATGATCACTATGTCTTATTTTCAATATGATCTTATTAACTACTTTGCATTGAAAATTTTCTACCTTTGTGTTTGCCATAAGCATGTGCTTTAAAACCTAACTTCCTAAGGGTATGAATTTGTTATTGCTTTAGCCATATGGCAGTTGGGTTTTAACTGAGAAAAAAATACTTCAATTATTACAACAGAAGGACTTCAGTATAGGAAATTGTGTAAGCCAATGATAGAGGAGCAGAAAAGAAAAGCAGTGGATGAGGAAACCAGAAATTAACACCCCTAGTTTGGAGGAGAAAAACGGGCAAGAGATGGTGTAACCAGCGACCATCATCATGCAAATGTGAGGCTGCAAATGTAAGAACCAAGAGCAACCACCCAGGATAGGAGCGTGGATGGAGAAAACTCTTGGTTCTCCTATAGCATAATTAGGCTGCATACTGACTCTAAAATCACCCTTTTCTTATCTTCTTATTTCCAAATCATAAATGTCTGCATATTTTGAACCTGTTAGTGATATTTTCTGTTACTGAGAGACAAATACGTCTGATGCAATATTTATCCAAGTCCTAGAAAAGTCTATTTACAATAATATTTGCATTACATTAAGTATCTGCACTTACAGTCAACCAACCCTTTGAAAGCTGAGGCCACAGTGACCTCTGGCCTGGCCTGTGGGTGCAGCTTCTGTTCCCAGGCCTGCAGGGGAAAACTAGAATTGCTGGTCAGTGAGAGAAGCTGCTCTGTGGGGTGGAGCACACTGGGATTCAGTTCCAGGGTCTCAGCTGGACACCTTGATTGGGAGGCTCATTCAGCAAACCTAGCCTCTGTATTCCTGCCAGGGGTCCCCAGGGAAGTCACTTCCATTTTCTCTTGGCCTGCGTGCATGCAGGGCTCCCTGATTGACCCGCACAATATAAACACACAGTTATAGTATTTATCCTGGAAACTCCCCTGAGCCTTAAATTGAACAGTGCATTCAAAGATCTCCTCTCCTTTGTCTCTGGTTCTGTGATCTAAGAGAACCAGTTAATGAAAAGAGAGGTTCCTTGAGGCAAGGCCCCATGTCCTGTCTTTGCTGAGATTTGCCAATGGTGGTTGATTTTGCTTGTTTATTGGGAGCTCCTATGTGGTATCTGTGGGAAGTGTGTCTTGCAGATGTGATAGACATTCGTTAAAAGAATTATTTAAAGGTAAGTTCATTTTGCCCACCTCTTCAGTTTTGCTTTGCACAAAGTAGGCTGAAATGATTCTTAAACTTGTGGAAATTGGTCTGGCAATAACCAGAGAGTAAACACTTTTGGATGGATTCTGTATTCTCTTTCACCTTGTGTGTGTGTGTGTATGTGTGTGTGTGTGTGTGTTTTGGAGGGTACTAGGGATTGAATTCAGTGGCACTGAGCCACATCCCAAGCCCTATTCTGTGTTTATTTAGAGACAGGGGCTCAACAAGTTACTTAGTGCCTTGCTTTTGCTGAGGCTGGCTTTGAACTTGCCATCCTCCTGCCTCAGCCTCCCGAACCACTGAGATGACAGGTTTGTGCCACCGTACCCAGTCCCCTTTTGTGTTTTATGAAGTTTTTTTTATACTTTGTCTCACAGTCACTTAGTGATCACTCTTACTTTATTTTTATTTTTAAGTATAGGACATAAAAGTTAGGAAGTTTACATAATTGTCATCATTATCATTATAGAAAAATCTTTCCTATTTGCCTGGTACTGATCTAAACACTTTATAAGAACTAACTCATTTTAATCCACGTAATAACCTTATGGGCAAGTGTGAGGGGTTGATTGTATTCCTAGTCCTAACCCTTAGAATGTGACCCTATTAGGAAGTAGGGTCTTCACAGAGGCTATCAAGTTAAAGTGAGGTTATTAGGGTGGGCCCTAATCCAATATGAATGGTGTCCTTGTAAAAATGGAAACTGTAGTTATGAAGATATACATTCAGGGAAGATGATGTGAAGGGACACAGGGAAAAGGCAGCTATCTATACACCAAGGAGAGGGTTCTGGAAGAGCCTTCCCTCATGGCCCTTCAAAAGAACCGATGCTGCTAACACCTTGATTTAAACTGTCTGGAACCCTGAGACAATAACTCTCTGTTGTTAAAGGCACTCAGCTTTAGTACTTTGTAATGGCAGCTGTAGCAAATTAACATAGTAAATACACTATTATCACAATATTTAAATCTCATTTTAAGTCAAGGAAACCGAGGCAGAGAGGAGAAGCTATGGATCTAAATGTACAAAACCAAGTAGAAGACTGTGATTCCAGCCCTCTGGGTGGTAGTGGGGGGCAGGCTCTAGCTTCCCAGGCACCCAGATGTGTGGGAAGTAGTTAAATGGAGCAGCTGCCTGGCCACCAGGATTCCTTTATCCCAGGACTCTTCTCTTACTTAAGACTTTGGTTCATGTGTCAGTGGACTCTGTGTGGAGATGGAGCTGATGTTTGCTCAACTGAGCAACGGGGCTGTGTTTATGGTGAAGTGTCATCCCATTGTGATCCAGGACGCTTGGAAACGTGTGGGCTCTGGGTTGTGGGGGTGTTCAGATGCCTCAAGCTACCTCTTCCCTTGACCCCCCCCAGTGGGAGAGCAAGACACAGGTGTGAACATGTGTACACACACTACCACTTCCTCCCCCGCACCCTCCTCCCACACTTAGACCTGCATTTGCAGACAGAAACTCATACATCTGGACATACACACAAATGCAGGCAAACTCACAGCACACCTACACACGTCCACACCTACACACAAACATGCCTGTTCTTACACTCCTTTCCACACAAATGTGCATGTGCATGTGCATATACATGGCCAATGACACATATGTGGTGAACTGACCAAACTTCTGTCTCATCAGAGTGTAACAAGTAAGTGTGGTGCCTTAGATCAGGTTACCCAGGGGCAGATCTGAGATGGGGGGAGCAGGTGAGTGATTTATGAAGGCAGTGCTCCTGCGGGAGGCCAGGGAGGGAGTAGGGTGACCCCAGAAGAGAGAGAGAGAGAATGTGGCTTTGGGTGGAGCTGCAGACCTGCTGGATTATTGGTGCATTCAGGAGCCCAAGTCATCCCCATTTTGTTCCTCATCAAGGCGATGGAGCTGGTTTTGAGACCCTTGCCCCTGTCATGCATGGGCTTCAGGCAGCGCTGGGACTTACCCTCCGAGGTTCTTCTGTGTGTCAGTGTGGCTGGGGAAGGGCTCCAGCAGCCCAGGCATCATCCTGAGAAGACTGCAGGGTGAGAGCGCTCAGAAGCAAAGCACACTGGGGAAGAGGAACCCCGGGGACAGACACTCTGACCTGGCAAAGGGGGTCTGGACAGAGATCAGTGTCTGTGTGTTGAGGAATGTAGGACTGGAGGTGTGGGGAGATTTCTTTCAATGAGCAGAGGGATGGTGCAGGGGCGTGGGGAGAAGAAGAGCCCTGGGTATTGGTTCTGGCCCAAGAAGACCAACTGAGCAGAAGCTTGAACAGGTAGATCAACGACAGTGGCCCACTGGGCAGAGGCTACTGCCCTCCAGGGTCTTCATGTTCTTTGCTAGATGTGAGGAGACCAAGGTCAGCCTTGGTGCCAACTGCTACTCTATGTGCTGGGGGGGGGGAGAGGGACAGAGTGTGGGAAGATCTTCCCTATAATCTGTGAGGAGACATGCTAGCTGAGGATCTTGGCTCAGAGTCCCTGTCACCACCCTGTACCCCGGGCAGAGTTCCAGGCTGTCCCCACACTTGTTAAATCTCACTGCTAAGAACAGATTCTGCTGGTGTGTCCGTTGGAAGGATGGACAGGAATTTCTCTACTTCTAGCAGCTTAAAGTATTAATTTTCCATATTTCAAGTCATTTACTTGAAGCTGGTGCCCCAGTTTCCAGGAAGTCTTCCAAGGACGACACCTGGGCTGCTGGAGCCTTTGCCCAGCCCTCTGATAGCCTGGAGGGCAGCTTGTATGTACAGGATGGCAAACTCTCCAATCCAGTGCAGGGGCCAGGGAAAGAGAATAACTTTTGCTTGGCACCCCTCTAGCAAGTAACATTCCCCACCACCTGTTTGCAGATGAGGAAACTTGAGACAGGAGAGGTAAAGTGAATTTCTCAAGGTCACACAGCTGCACCCTGGTGGAATTGAGGTTCAAATCTACATTTATTCTATTTGGATTGTTTCAGGGCCTGGGACTGCTGGGATGGAGGCAGAAATAGCAGAAGGGGCAGCACCTCAAGTGTGGGGTCCCAGCTCTGTAGGCCAAGGGAGCACTTGGTGAGCACAGCCCAGGTTCTGTCTCTGCATTGTGCCAAGGTAATTAGGGCTTATGTTTCACCTGGCCAGGGCTGGTCTGGTAACCTTCTGGGAATAAGCATTGGTGACTTTAAAAAAAAAAAGAATTCTCTCATAAATAAGCAATAATTTTCATGGACCAGGACATTTAAATTCACATTTTAAAACAACTGATTTGTGAGGGCAGTCCTGTTGAGATATAAGCCAAATTTTCATGAGCGAAGAGAATACTTAACAATCTTTGTCCATAGCACTGGCTGGTTCTGGGCTGTTCTCAGGAAAAAGAAGGAAGAAATTGCTTTATCAATCTGCATGGCTGAAAAGGTCAGCAGAGTGGGCCCTGACAGCAGAAAGGAAACCCGACCAAGGACAAATTCCTGCTGAAACTCAAGGATGCAAACCCCACTTGGTTACCCCAATGACAGCTACCCAGCTTCAAAAATTAAACTTCACCTGTAGCAATGGGAAGGGGCTGTTGGTTAGCAGCTTAAAAAATATTAATTTTCCCTGTTCCAAGTTGTTTACTTGACAGCTGATGCCCCACTTTCAAGCAAGATTGCTTGTGCTCTTTAATAAATATCTGGTAATTTGATTAAAACTAGCACTTCGAAACCTGCCTTTGGCCTTAACATTGCAGCGTTGGAAGACGGATTCCTTAAATAATGGGAGGTTGAGGATAAAGACTTCACAACCTGGTGTCCCTTGCCTTGAGTGTCAGGGCTTTTATTGAGAGTCAGGGTATACTTTTGGAAATTTATATATTTAAGAGAAAACACTTTGCTAAATGTTCACATTAGCAAAATGTTTTTTTTTCTCAAAATTTTCATTTTGAGGCAATTATAGATTTGCATGCAGTTGTAAGAAATAGTTCAGAAAGATATACAAAGTATGTGTGTGTGCATGTGTGTGTGTGGTGTGCATTTATTTTTTAATCTTAGGATGCTTAAGTACCCCTCTACTTAGTCTTTCTGGTTACTAAGCACATTATCAACTCTTTGTCACTGTGATCAAAATACCTGACAAGAACAACTTAGAAGAGGAAAGATTAATCTTGTCTCTCGGTTTCAGAGGTTCTGTTCATGATCTGCTGCTCCAGGGTAGAAACATCATGGCAGAAGAATGTGGTGGAAGAAAGGTGCTCAGCACATGCAGCCAAGAATCAAAAAGAGGAGAGGAACAGGAAGGGGCCAGCGACAGATACAGTCCCCATGACCACTTCTCCAGGGGCCTACATCCTCCAGCCATGTCCCCATCTGCCGGCAGCGGATACCCAGTAGTCCACTTAAATTATTAATCCTTCAAATGGATTAATTCATTACTGAGGTTATGTCCCCCATGATCCAATCATTTCCTAAAAGTTCTACCTTTGAACCTTGTCACATGGGGGGCCATGCTTATAACCCACGAGTTTTTGGAGGGACCCTCAAGATCTGGACCACAACACTAAGGAATCATGCATATGGTACCACAGCATCCTGGACCCAGAGCTGCTCTGCACCAGCCTTCTCAGGGCAGAAATAAATGGCTGCATGCTCTTATTTGCAAGTTAATGTTATAAGGGAAAGGCTTAGCGATGGATGCATTTCAGAAGTCCAGGAAGTAATGAAATTTACCTCAGGTTTGCCCTTACAAATGACCGTAACATAAACCATAAAAAAATCAAAAGAGGATGAAATAGAATAGTTATATCTACGGCGAAAGAGAAATATATTTGTGTTATTCAAGGTAATAGAAGATATCATCAGAAACAAGGTGAGTCGAATCAATCATTAAAAATTTTGACTTTTGAGAGTTAAAAAAAAAGAAAGGACTGAGTGAAATGAATAAATTAGAAAATTATTATAACTATTATGAATAAGGCTTACAGCCCAACATAGATAAAGAATTATATAGTCTTATAGTTAGGACCTGAATTCGGAATGATGACTTATCAAAGCTATGAAGATATTGCTTACATATAAAGAAATGCAGATGATATCTTTCACCTTTATAACTTATAATGTCACCAGATCATATAATAGATAGATTTGCTTTCTGGGCATGTGTTTTTATTTTATTGTTGTATAAATAGTAAATGAGCATGAAGAAATGTTCAACCTAAATAAGAATGAAAGAAATAGGGATTTGAACAGCTATGGAGCGTCAATGTTAAATTGGTAAAAACTAAATAAGATGGATAAAATCCACCGTATTAGACTCTGTGACAAAGACTACCCACATACATTGTTGGCCACCCTGCAAGGTGTCCCCATTTTTCTGGAGTGCAGGCTGGCAATTTGTAATAAGAACTATAAAAGCATTCATACCCTTTGACTTGGTAATCCTACTTCTGGGAATATGCCCTAAGGCAATAATCCAAATTGAAAAAAACAAGTCATCTGTACAAAGATATTTATGGCAGCATATTCATTCTAGGGGAAGATGGAAAGTGACCAAAATTCCCAGTGAATGGGAATGGTTAGGTGAACCATCATGTATCAGAATTCTGTGTGATCACTAAAATTGACAAGTCCGTGAACCGTGCTCCTGGGTGAAAGTCTGTGTTCATCACCAGGCAAAGTGCAGAACAAGACACCCACTTCTACAGCTTCAAGGAAATGGTGTCTGTGCTTTCATGAGTCTTGGGAAAAAATGTAGGTGAATGTAAAAATCTGGGAGTTTTAAATTCATGGGGGGTACTTTTCCCTATAAATTTTATTTATTTAAACATTTATTGAACATCAATTAGATAAAGATGATAGGTTAGGGAAGAATAGACAAGTTCTTATCTTTTCTAGCACCTTGGTGTTTTTGGCTTCCTGTAGGGAACTGACCTCACTATCTCTATAGCTGGGTCATCCCTGTAGTAGAGCCTGTGGCTTGTTCAGGAAGCCATTTCAGGGAGGCTGCAAATACCTGGGATCTCCCTTCCTTCTCTGCTCCACACATTATTTCCTCATTTTTCCTCAAGTTAAAATATCCTTTGAGCACTGGGGAAGACTGATGTAATATTCGGCTGGGAAGCTAAGGGCCTGACCCTTGCTTCTGGTCTAGCAAACTTCTTGTCTTGCATGTACCTTATAGGACATGACTCTTAGGTACGTTTTGGCTGCAGGTTCCATAAATTCTTCGTTGACTCAAAAATAGAAAAAAATGATCTCTCATCACAAGAAGCCCTGCACTCCAGACTGGTTTATTCCAGGGCTCCGGGTTCTATTGTTTTGTTTTGTTTCCCCCCATTCGCTCTGTGTCGGTGTTAGCTTTGTCCTCTGTGGGCTCAGATGGTGGCTGCACATGGCTGCTGGGGTCCCAGTCCATAGTGTGATGCACAGGACTGTCTTGTTCTCTTTCCTCATAAGAGCAAAGAAAATTTTACCAAAATCTGCCTTCTCTCCCTGCTTCTCAGAGCCTCTTTTCATTTCTCATTGGCCAGAACTGCATTCTAGGTTCATGCCTAAACCAATCCCAAGGTCCTCTGCTTCCGATCTTTTGGCTGGAAAGCTCAGGTTTTAGTTTCCCCACTCTGCTACCTACTTACTGTGACCCTGTCTGCATCCGGAGCCATGGGGTGAGTGAATAGGTAGAGAAAAGCAAGCAAACAAAAAACCCGCGGGGTTCTCTTCATGACATGGAGAACCCAGTTTCTCTGTTCCTCCTCTTATGCAGGTTTTGGATTGGCTTTGAATCTAGGTTCAGAGATACTGAAGAATAAAACAAGGAAACTCATCTTTCTTTTTCTTTTTAAAGATAGTTCCTTTATTCTGGTTTCCTTCCCTCATCTCTGCTAGCATTTACTTTTCAGAATCCTCAGATGATGGCTCCATGCCTTCTTTCCAGACAGATGTCACCCAGAGTCCTTGAGGAACAAATGGATTGTTTCTCAACCTCGATTTCCAAAGGAAACATCCATGTCTGTCCTGGCCCATGTGACTGAGAAGTGGCAGAACCAGGAGCCATCCTTGGTCTTTGGGGACCAGGCCCCTAGTTGTCGTACTACCTCCTGCTGCCTCTGAGTTCCGCTCAGGCTTGGTTCCTCCTCTTTCCTGTCTTCAGGGTTCTGTTGCCTTGTGATATCCCTCTACAAAGACATGTGCTTCTCTGCGGCTCTCATCACCTCTCTGGGATTTTCCATTGATGGGTCCATAACATCTAAGGAGAAGGTTCTTTTTTAATTTTCCAATTCTTTTTACTTGTTCTAATTAGCTGTACATAATAGTAGAATATATTTTGACATATTATACTTATATGGAATGTAACTTCTCATTCTTCTCCTTGTACATGATGTATAATCACATTGGTTACGTGATCATATATGCACACAGGATAGTAATGTCTAATTCATTCTACTCTCTTTTCCATTCCCATTCTGTCCCCCTTCCCTTCTTGACCCTTCTTCTAATGCAAAGTACTTTTATTCTTCCCTAACTGCCCACTTCATTGTGAAATTCACATCAGCATATCAAAGAAAACATTCAGCTTTTGGTTTTTTGGGGATTGGCTTATTTCACTTAGGATGATATTCTCCAGTTCCATCCATTTATAGGCAAATGCCATAATTTTGTTCTTTTGGGCTGGGGTTGTGGCTCAGTGGTGGAACATTTGCCTTGCACATGTGAGGCACTGGGTTCCATCCTCAGCACCACATAAAAATAAATAAACAAAATAAAAATATTGTGGCTATATGAAACTAAAAAGAAATTAAAAATATTTTTGTTCTTTTTTATGGCTGAGTAATATTCCATTGTGTACATATACTACATTTCCTTTATCCAATCTGTTGAAGGGCACTTAGGTGGGTTCATAGTTTAGCTATTATGAATTGAGCTGCAATAAACATTGATGTGGCTGAGTCACTGTAGTATGCTGATATTAAGTCTTATGGGATAAATTTTCTAAGGAAACTCCATATTACTTTCTAGAGTGGGTGTGCCAATTTGCAGTCCTGCCAGCAATGTATGAGTGTGCCTTTTCCCCCACATCCTCCCCAACATTTATTATTACTTGTGTTCTTTATAATTGCCATTCTGATTGGAGTGAGATAGGATCTCAGTGTAGTTTTAATTTGCATTTCTCTAATTGCTAGGGATGTTGAATGTTTGTTCATATATTTTTTGATCATATTTCTTCTTCTGTGAAGTGTCTGTTCAGGTCCTAAGTCCATTTATTGATTGGGTTATTTGTTTTTTTGGTGTTAAGTTTTTTTGAGTTCTTTATATATCCTGGGGATATATATCTGAGGTACAGGTGGCAAAGGTTTTCTCCCATTCTGTAGGTTCTTGCTTCACATTATGGATTGTTTCCTTTGCTATGAAGAAGCTTTTGAGTTTGATTCCAGGGAGGAAGTTCTTATAGAGCCATATGAGTGAGAGAACATCACCGGTCATTGTCCCAGCCCTTTGCATTTAGTAAGGCTCTCTCAAAAAGCGTATCTAGAAAACAGTTTGTGTTAGTGATTCATAAGCCTTGGGATATAAGCCTGGAGTATCCTCCCAGATAATTAAGTACATATTATGGGGTAGAATATAAGGATTGCATTACTTTCAGGCTTAAAGCATAAAAAAGGTTGAACGTGAGGTAGGAAGAATGCTCCTGAGACCATCAAGTTTCCTGACTCCAGACCAGGCTCCAAGTATCAGCAATAATCATGGTAAAGGACTGACTTATTGAGGAATGTCAGGTGAATCATGGCTCTACAGTCAGTGTCCTTGTGCCTGAATTGAGGAGTTTGAATGGGAACCTTCTGGAAGCACTGATGTCACTGCTATTCCTCGCTGGACAGCTTTGCTTGCCTTCTATCCCATACACTGCTGCCATTTTCAGAGCCATCAACTTCATAAAGAGCGCAGTACTTACTTCAGTGGCTGAGATTTCCACAGGAGACACCTCTAAGTAGGTGGCCCTTCACCTGCATTTGGTGTCATCTTGAATGCAGGGAAAGAAAGTTGAGTTGGTTCTTGTGTTGGGTTGAATGGTGACTTCAGAAAAGGTAGATGGAAACTCTGATCAACCATTGAATGTGACCTTATTTTGGAAATAGGATCTTTACAGAAGTGATCAAGTTCAAATGAGATCACTAGCATGGAGCCTAACCCAATATGACTGGTGTCCTGATAGAAAGGGGACGTTTGGCTACACAGAGACAGACATGGACAGAGAGAAGACAATGAAGGAGAAAATGGCGTAGGGTGAATACCAGGTGAAGATGGAGGCAGGGATGGGAGGGACGCATCACTGAACCAAAGATTCCCTGGAAACCACCAGAAACTAGGAGAGAGGCCTGCAGAGACCACCCCCCTCCCAGCCTGCGGAAGACACCAACTCTGCCAACACCTTGACTTTGGCCTTCCAGCCCCTCAGCTGTGAGATGATAGATTTACATTATTTTAAGCCACCTAGTTGTTGGTACTTTGTTATGGCGGTCCTAGGAAACTAATGTAGCTCGTAAAGGCTCAGGAGATGGAGGGCTTCTCAGATCCACACAGCGCAGAGTATTAAAATGCATGGAGGACTCCCCGTTAGAGAGGGTAGATTGAGGGAAAAGACACATATTTACCCCTGCTTCTTCCTGTAATCCCACTGACCAAAAAGTGATCCTTTTTTTGTTTTGAAATTCATAAATTCAACAAACACAAAGAAAGGAGAGTCAATCAGTTCATCCAACCAACCGAGCTTGGAAAGCAGATGGGCCAGTGATAGTGACTTTGTCAGACCCGAGGAAGCTGAATCTTAACCTAGTAATCGAGAAATCCAAGGAGCCACTTAACCCATAGTACAGGCCTCACCGCTCCTGTAGGAAACAGGAAGAAACTTCTCTGAGAAGTTTGATCAGGCTAAGGGGAAAGACTTAGGATCCTAATATCCGGGATGTTCTAATGAACAGTCCTAGTCCTCATCACCTGACTGTGAAGGGAACTGTTGAACTCCAGCCGCACATCCTTAGGACTTCTAGGGACCTTTTGAAAGTCACACTCTTAGGATAGCATAGGATCTCTATATTATTATTATTATTTTTTTCTAAACCTTTATCTATCTATCTATCTATCTATCTATTTTTATGTGGTACTGAGAATTGAACCCAGGGCCTCACACATGCTAGGTGAGCGCTCTACCGCTGAGCTACAACCCCGGCCCAGGCTCTCTATATTATAAAGACATTTTCTTACATGTGTGAGAGAGACCAAAACAACAGATACAAAGACTTTTGCAATAAACAGTCTGCAGTAGGAAAAAGTGTGAAACCCAGCTATTTATAATATTTTCATAGGTAAAAGAAGATATTTCATTCATGAGACAAGAAAAACGCTATGAATCTAAAACTATTGGAAATTTAAAAAGAGAGACAAAATTAAAAGCTCAATAGAAAGGGTAGGAGAAAAATTTGATAAATTTTCTCAAAAGGTAGAAGAGAAAGTCTGGTGATAGATGATAGGAGGATCCATATAAGAAAGTTATAGAACCAGTGCAGGAGGTCCAATACCCAAATAGTAAAAGTCAAAGAAAGAGAGAACAAGGACAATAAAGAAGACTACATCATTTAAGAAACAATTTGAAACTTTTTCAGAATTAAAAACTCAAGTATCCAAACTGAGAAGTCCCATCGAGTGTCAAACATGACACACCATGAAATTTTAGAACACTGGGGATGAGGAAAGATTTAAAAAGCTTTTAGAGACAAAATCCAGGCTCTCATTTCATTTCACCTCTAAACTTTCTTGCATTGTCTCACACATGAGCTTTGAGGGGGACACCTCATAACCAAACCATAACAATGGTAAAGGGAAATTTCAAGATCACAGTTGCACTGGATTTAGGCAGTAATTCAGACCATTGGAGAAGATCAGAAGACTAGGAGAGAAATATTCAAGAATGTAAAAATGATACACTGCCTAATGATTCTGAACATATTGAGAAGAGATTTCTGTATATAGTTGAATT
Organism: Ictidomys tridecemlineatus; assembly: GCF_052094955.1. Taxonomy (NCBI): domain Eukaryota; kingdom Metazoa; phylum Chordata; class Mammalia; order Rodentia; family Sciuridae; genus Ictidomys; species Ictidomys tridecemlineatus. The sequence goes on along the minus strand of NC_135488.1, from coordinate 11,573,024 downwards.
AATGATAAGAATATAGAAAACTAAGCAGATGAAAGACCAAGACCATGTTAAAACTCCACGGAAAAGAAAATGTATTAGAAAATACAAGTAATCATAGCCTACAAACCTAAGGAATAAGTTGTGGATAGTATTTATATGATCATAATTATGTAAACATTGAGTTTATTGAATTTAACTAAAAATGAATGAACTTCATTAGGAGGTTGGGAATAGGAAGTAGCTGTGTGTGGAGGGGTTGGAAAGAATGGTGGAAAAGTCCAAGTAACACACAGTGTCAGTGTATTACTTACAGATAGGGACGAAAGCCCAAGACCAAAGTATCTTAAAGTTGAAAGTAGTTTTCTCTGCATGGTGAAATGGGGCCACGGGTACAACTCTTCTTTTTCATACCAGTCTTATAAGTTGCTTGGATTCTTGAAACTATACATGTAAAGAAAGTCTTAAAGCCAAGGATGGAAGAAACAAGAAGAAATGCAAGGCCATTTGGATATATTAGTTTATGTCTTCTCTCTCCCCAGTAGAAACCCAGTAGAGAACAATGCTAGCAAGAACACCTTGATCTTCAGGCTTTAGAAATAAAGAATCTTAGAACCTTAAAAAGCCTAACTCATGGAACCATAAGAATTTGAAATCTTTTATTCATAGAATCTGTTTTCTTCTTCACTGTGCTGGGGAACAAACACCTGCTAGGTAAGTGCTCCACCAGTGACCTACATCCCTAGTCCTTAACTCCTTCTTTAAACCTCAACTCAGGTGTCATTTCCTCCAGGAAACATTTACCAGCTCCTCCCCACATCCCAAGATACCTGCATTTCCAGCTATCCAAGCCCTCAGAAGCCTACAGTTCAGGATGTTTGGTTGTCCTCCTCCTCTATTGATGGCAAAACATGCAACTTAAGCATTTCCAAGTAAAGACGTTCAGCTCAGGTTTGAACATGATTGTTCAGGATCATACCCTCAACTCCCACCGTCTCCCTGGAGTAGCATCAAGGCAGAGGAGTTGTAGATCCCTTGGCTTCATGGTAAGCTCTTGATCTCTGATCACAAGTCTATGCTAGCATCTGAGAGGTGTGCCTTCGACCTCTAGTTCAGTTTCTGGTATTGATCCTAGTGGCACCTGCTGAGATATCTGTGTCATTGGTCCAGGACGTCCTTGTCTTGACCACAGACCCTTCTTATCTTCTGTCCCTCCTCAGCTATGCCCTTTAGCTCTTTGGATGTACTCCTGAGCCTTGGCAAGGCTGACACAGACTTGGGGAAGTGATGTAGATACTATGGGCTCAAACATCTCCAACTGCCATTTTTTTTTCACTGTCCTATGTTGGACCTCACTTACCTTGCTGAATCTTAGCTGGAAGTGAAAGACATCCCATCTCCCACACATTTCTAAAACTAATCTGTATAATTTTCTATTTTTGCCTAATGACGTTACCACCAACATAGAGGCTCTCTTATCTCACGGTTTCCACAGGTTAGGAGTCTGGTCACTGCTTAGCTGGGTCTATTATAAGGCTGCAGTCAAGATTTCAGCCAGGACTGAGTTCTCATCTGGACCTCAACTGAGGAGAGATATTCCAAGCTCATATAGTGGTGACTGGCATTTAGTTCCTTGGAGGCTGCCAGATGGAGGTCCTCCTCATTTTCCTGTTGTCAGTTGGGGACTGCTCTCAGTTCCTTGCCACAAAAACTCACAATATGGCAGCTGGCTTTTTGTAGCCAACAAGATATTTTTTTCCTTGTCAATGGACACTACAATCATAGCAGCATATAATCACATATATGTAATCATGTTCTGTTGGAAAGTCTAAGAGTCCATCCATACTCAAGAGGAGGGGATTATGTGACAGCATGGACACCAGGAAGAGGGAGACCTTAGAGTCTGTCTCCTGGACCTAGTGCACCCACCTGGGGTGGGGGGCAGAACCTCCACTTTTATATTCCTTTTTTTTTTAATTTCTCTGATTCCTCATGGCCAATGAAGTCTTCTTTGGGGGGAAATGACTTGCTCTTCCTCCAGTTATGTTCTACTGTTTGTACAATGCTGCCTTTTTTGTACTTAGAAACCAGGGTTTTGAGATTTTACAATATATTTTTTTTCTGCCAGAAGTTCCAAAATTTAAAAGCTTGAAATTAACTTTTTCATGTTTTAGTTTTTCCTTCCTTTCCAATGCAGTAAGTACAGACTGTCCTACCTGCTGCCTGAGGAGTGGGAAAAGGTCATGGGCAAAGGTGAATGACTGGGAATAACATCACTGTGCTTTGCTGTGATACCCACTGAAATGACCCGGGTGTTAGTCCCAGCTGTACACTACAAGCTCCTTGCTCTTGGGCAAATCTCTTATTTCCTATGAGCCTCAGTTTCTTTCCCTTTGAAATAGGGATACAATATCTATTCTTATGTTGTGAGAATAAGTAGTCATAAAGTTATTCAAAACACCTTTGTAAGTTTTAAAAGTACCATATGTGTATATGTTATTATAGTTACTGATTCTATATTGGGTGGTTGGAATTGGCCAAAGTGCACACATTGCCACTCTAATGGTGGTTAGAGATGGCGCTTGATTCTGATGAGTCTTCTTTGCATTCCTGGAATTGGCTGAGAGTTTCAGCACTTCTGCTGCAGGTTAAATGTGTGATAGCAGATGCTGACTGCAGATTCATTGCTGTGTCAAACTCTGATTTGACTTGAGACTTGACCAAATCAGTGTCACAATGCTAGATGTGTGTGGATGCCTCTGGTAAATCATACAAGTGCCATGAATGAACAGTTAGATTTTTAAACCCAGGCTTATCCACCCCTGGGACCGTTATTCCAAGATGCCATTTAGACAGAGTTTATTCATTCCCTGCACAATGTTCTTTCCATCACAACAGCATCATAACACATCCTGTTCTTGATCCCAGGCTTTGTGCAGGGAGAGTTATATTATGCACAGACGTGCAGAAAAATTTTCTTCACTTTTGACTCAAACAATATTATTTTTAGTAAGAATTTATGAAGGCCCTGCTGTCATTGGGTGGTACGGACAACATAGATAGGCTATAAAATTCCTTTAACTTTCTCCTGGAAATCTCATCTTCTGTTGCTTAGTAGCTCATCTTTTTCCAGAAGGAAAAATTGATGCACATTGCAGAACTGGCTGAAGGACTATAAAATGGGGGAAGCAGATGAATGCAATTAAGACCCTCAGGTGGTAGAGGACCTTCTAGACAGGACTGTCTCATTTTGGTCACAGAGGTTTTGAATTTGCCCTCCTGGAAGTTGATAGAAAGATATTCGTTCTCTTCAGTGGGACCTTTTCACACGTCTTTCTTTGAAGCAGGCTGTCTTGAACACTCCTTGCCAGAGTAAATGGCGTTACTAAATGTCGACAGCAGTGTGGCTGAGAGTTCACGTTGACTTGGGACAAAAGAAAGAGATAAGGTGCTCATTGGTCCTAAATGGTGGTGTTTTGGATCAACTGAGGACTCAAGCTTTGGTGGACAAAGGGACAGAATAAGTCACAGGAACCAGATCAAGAAGCCTAGCCTGCGTGACTTCAGAGAAGGGATGTGGGTTTAGGGTGCCTGTGTCTATGAGGCTTCAGAGCCTGAGGAATATAGGTGGGTGGTGGGACTCCCAGCCTGGGAGTGTCTGCTCTCTGCAGGATTTCACATTCCTCGCTCTAGCCCATGGGTGTTAAGTCTGGAAGGAGGAGGGAAAGGCAGAGGGGCTACTAATATTTTTGAGTTTTTACTATGTGCCAAATCCAGGGACTTTGTAGATGGAGCCTCCTTTAGTCACAATAAAAACTATGTGAAGCAAGCACAATGACCATGACTTTAATAGTATAGTAGCCCATAAAACTCAGATGAGAAGAATCGAAATAAAAATTTTCTCATTGAACTCAGATGGCAAATCTCTATTTCTGCTCCTAGGAGAAAATGTAGTCTAATGATAGTTCAAGATTTCAATGCAACATGTGTATTTTCTTATCACTTCTGGCTCAAAACTTGACCATTTAAAGACATGCTGCTTGCTCCCTCATACTCCTGCATTTTGGTCAAGAGAGTCTTCAGAAACCAGTGGCCTTGGGGTGGGGGGCACCTGGCCTGTGGTCTCAGGGTATGCTGCTGACCTCCTCTTTATCCCATCTTAGTATGGCATGGTGCTCATCCTTGGAGCCTAGGTTTCTTCATCTGTTAGTTTAGCCCTACCTCTTCCCTGGTGTTACTGTGCTGTTGATACCCCAAATTCAGTTTCAGAGAGTGTCCCCCATTCTCAGCTCTCAGGTCCCCTTGCCTTGTACTGTCTGTGGTTACCTCCAGGATGGCTGGTGGTTCTTCTTCTCCTCCTCCTCCTTCCTCCTCCTCCTCCTCCTCCTCCTCCTCCTCTTCCTCTTCCTCCTCCTCTCCCTCCTCCTCCCCTCTTCCTCTACCTCCTCCTTCTCTTTCTCCTCCTCCTCCTCCTCCTCCTCCTCCTTCTTTTGGTACCAGCCCTTTTTTATGTTTTGTTTTGAGACAGGGTCTTGCTAAGTCCTTAGGGCTTTGTTAAGCTGCTGAGGTTGGTCTTGAACTTTTGATCCTCCTGCCTCAGCCTTCCAAGTCCACTGGGATTGCAGGTGTGCACCACTGTGCCTGGCTCTAGAATGGTTCTTAGTGCTCATTCTCAGTGGCCTTCTGCCCTCTACTTGGGTCCATACAAACTCTAGGAACTCCTACAGCCTCTCAATGTCATAACCGGTCACTGTCACTGTCACCCTCAAAGATCCAGGATGGGCAGTGTATCAGTCCTCTCCACTCTCAGAACCTCTCTGCCCACCCTGGGCTTGGCACAAGGATGAGGACAGGGTGTTGGGCTCCAAAAAAGCATCTCCTTCCTTCTCCCCCAGCTTGGAAATCTTCCATTTGCTATAGAGTACAAGGACAAACCTGCTCTCTCTATCGGCATCTTCATTTCAAAGTTTTCCTGTCTCACACCTTTGGCCTCACAATATAAAGAATGCAGCCCCTCGATTCCCAGAGGTAACTAATACTGATAGAAGCTCAGTCAATTGGATGCCCTCTCCTGTTAAGAGTTGCAGAGCCTGGGTAGGACACCTGCTATCTAGCAGTACATCAGCAAAAGCTGTGAAATATTATTTCATGATTCTAATGTTATACCCATTTCACACTTGGAGAAATCAAGCCTTGGAGATGTTGAGGCCAAGTTGAGGTCCCAGCTGGGGCAAAACCCAGAGGTGTCTCAAAGCAGATGCTTCTCCCCACTGCCCCACCAAACCACGCTACTCTTCAGAGGAGATCGGTGCCAGGTTCTGAATGGCTGCAAAGAAGGCCCATATAATGAGTGACAGGCCTCCAAGCCACACTGAAATTGTTGGTCTTGAGTGCAACCGAGACAAGAGTCATCACTTGGAGACTTGGCTCTGCCAGGTGAGGCTGTGGGAACCATGGTAAGTGTGCAGGCAACAGACAGGCTCTGGCAGGCAGGACCTTGCTGCTTCAGCCAAAGCAGGAAGGAAAATCTGGTAAGTGAATTCCCAACTATTCAGACTGTGCTGTGCACTCAAGGAATCAGAAAACCCCCAGGAACTCCCAGTAGGTTCTGTCCAGTAACAGGGCTGCAGAGACAAACTAGGGAGAGACAAGGGGACATTGTAACTTCTGAGTGCTACCTCACTAGCAGGTATAGACACAATTGAGGGGCCCATAGACAGCACACAACCCCCCAATTTCCCAGAAAAAAACATGAATTATCATAAATATAATAGAAGACCTGCAGCTCAGTGAGGTGGATTAAATCCATACACTTATTTATTTTTCCTACTCATATTTCACTAAAATCATAGAAGGAATAAAAAGGTGTAACACCTCAAGGACAAGAGTACAAGAAAGAACAGACCTTCAGGTACTGCTATTGGAAACCCCATGCACAAAGTGGCTGTGTCACCATATGATCCTCTGCTGTGAAACCCATCAACCAAAAAAATCTAACCTGGCACAAGAACATTTTGGACTTCACTTTTAGATAGAAAACCAAAGAACCAAAGATCATCAGGCACTTGAGAAAAGTCTCCTATTGAAAAGATAGTGATCAGAACAAGCAAATAATACAAAGTAACTCCAAGGAAATGCCAACAGGAAATATATAAGAGAACTTCAAAACAAAACAAACAACCCTAAAACTACATAGCCTCAGAGAGATAATATTATATAAGGTACCTTTGCGGAGATAAAAGATGATACAGTACAGAAGTGCTTCTGAGAATTTAAAATATGATAAAATGATATATTCAATAAATGTGATGGGAGATAGCATTGAGGAAGAAAATGTGGAATATAATCCCTAGGAAGTAGAACAAAAAAGCTAGAGATAGAAAATAGTGGAAAAAAGATAAGAAAACTGAAGAATGAGTCCAAAATGTCAACAGTTGACTGATAGAAGCTCAGAAGAGAGAACACTGAGGATAGAAAAGTATCACAGAAATAATACAAGAGAAATTTTCAGAAATACAGGACAGGAATTTCTGAATTTAAGCCCCAACAATGAATTAATGGGGTTTGGCTCTCTCTCATCCATCATCTTCATGTAATTTTAGAACACCAGGGATGTGGAGGAGAGTCCTAAACCTTCTACAGAGAATAAGCCTGTACATGTAGATAATCAGATATCAGAATGGCCATGGAGCTAATGCACAGCCTCAGGAGCTGGAAGACAATGAGTAATGCCTTCATAATCCTAGGAGAAGTTAATATTGACCTAGAATTTTATGTTCTACCAAACCATTGATCAAGTGTGAAGGTAGAATGACTTTTGAAAACATATGTGTTTTTAAACAAATATTTCTTTTGCCTGATATTCAGAAAGCTAAGGAGTGTGTGTTCCACAAATGAGATTGCAAACCAAGAAAGAGAGCATGAAGACAATGTGAGGAAAGGGAAACAGGAAAGAATGGGAATTCCCAGGATGGAAGGAATAGAGGTTCCTGGATAGAAAAGTTAGCAGGTCTAGAGAGCCCCAGTTGAGATATTGTCTGAAACACAGACAATATCCAGCGTGCTTGGTGACATTGAGATGGTTCATGTCCCCCCACCCCAGAAGCAAGTTCATATATAAAGTATAAAACAGAAATCTCAAGAAATAAGAACATATTATTATTATTATTTAGAAATAAGTAATCAGAAGAAATGGTTTAAACAATGAAAATGTTTCCCTCAGTGGAGTGTGATTCAGGGGTACAGAGGTCAAGGTTCCAAGAACCGATGTTTTAAGTCTATAGATCTATTTAAAAATATGTATATGCATTATTTTGAAATTTTCTAATATTTGGCAGTTTTAACCTATGAAAATTGCATTCTTCTATGGTTTAACAATAAAATTAAATAAAAGTGTGAGGAGTCCTTAGGTGTAAAGCAACGGAAAGACAAATACTGCTTGACCTCACTTATATGTGGAATCTAGAAAATCCAAATTTAGAGAGAGTAGAATAATGGTTGCTAGAGGCTGGGTAGAAGGGATTGTGGAGATATTAGTAAAAGGATAGAAAATTTCAATAGGAGGAATGAACTCAAGAGAGCTATTGTACAACATTGCGACTAAATTTAAGAATAATGTATCCTTGAAATTGCCAAGAGTAGATTTTTATGTGTTCTTACCACAAAATGATTAGTATATGAAGCAATGCATGTTAATTATCTCAATTTAGCCATCCCACAACATGTATGTATTTTAAGACATCATGTTTTATGCCACAAATCTACAAAAATATGTTAATGAAATAAAAATATAAAGGGCCTAAAGAATAAACCGAGCAATGCTATACATATTAAGATAGGTTTGTTACATGGAATTATAAAAGTCAAGAATTTCCCATCAAGATAGAAAAAGAAAAATAAAAGGAATTATAAACCGGTGAATGAGAACACTGCATTTCCGTCATCTTTGTCCTTCAGGTCAGGTGTGTTAATTGTTTTTCCATTATAATGTTGCAGTTCCCTTTACAATTTCTTCCATGATTGTGGCTTCCTTCTTGATAAATCATTATTTAAAAGTAATTCCTTGGCAATCCCTTGATGTCCCTGCATGTTATCTCTCCATCTACCTATCTGTCTGTCTGTCTATCTTCACCTCTTGCATTCTTTTCACCTTCTCCTTCCTCACTTGGTTCAGATTTCCTGGGAGAGGTTGAACAGGACTCAGCACTGCTAGGGCTGGGAGAGGCATAATGGTGCTCTATACAGTGTTGGTTCAGGACCTCGGACAGCACAGGAACACCTGCTATCCTGGGAACTGCTTCTGGGTGCTCCAGGGAGGCCCTGAGCAGCCCCGTTGACACTGCAACGAGTGTGTTTCCTTAGCTGCAGCTGGGTGGAACAGAGACGATAAACTTTCACAGGCTGGGAAGGTCAGATTCCCTGCTCTGGGAATTCTGAAATAAATGCCAGTGTACCTCAATTATTTCATTTATTTGCGTAGCAACATGGTGTCTCAGGAACTCTGGGTAATGCCCCCTGTCCTGTGGACTGAAGATCAAGAAATGCCAGTCTGCAGTGACAGGACAGTGAAGCAGATATGCAAAGAGGGTCAGAGAGGATAGCTGGAATCAAAATCATGGTGATTTTCTAGTTCCACGTTTTGAATTCTTTCTTGAGAAAGGCTGCATTTTTCCTCTTGGGCTTTGTGATACAGCTTAGTGGTCTTGAAATAAATAAACATAATTCCCTTTCTCTGCTTAGGCTCGATGGAGTGGGCTTCTGTTACTTGCAGTTCTGAGAATTCTAATGGGCACATGTTAACCTCTAGATTTCTAGAATTTGGTGACATACAGGACTGCTGATGTTTTGGGGAGGTGGGGAGCGAGGGAACTGGCAGTTCTGGGCAAGGAGCTTTGCAGGGTACTTGGCATGGTTCTGTGAGGATGAATTGGACTGGATTTAGTGAATATGATCAGGAAGAGAGCCTAACTAGACTCAATCAATGTCATTTTTCCTTCAAGTTTTGACATCAGTATTTGAAGTGCTCAAAAGCCTAAATGAGCCCAGCTGGTATTTAGCTGTGGTGGGAGGAGATGCTTTTTTTATGATGAAGATCTTTCTTTCTGGTCTTCAGTGTATGCAGTATGGAATCCATTTTTAGGAAGTGCCTGTCTGTATTAATTTCTTCTCATGCTCAGTATTTTTCTTCCTTCCTCCTGCTCTTTCTGACCTGATGTGATGTCATTTGGGCTGTATTAAACATTTTTTTAAAGAGTGAACATTATACATTTCATCCCCAAAAAGCTATTTCTGGGTCTACAATTCATCTCTGCCACGGCATTTTCCTGGTTCCTAAAGGACTCTGGTACAGACGTTCCCTCTCCCCCTCCTCCCTTTCACCTTGGATTCAACACTAAAAAATGTAAAAGATGTTAATAAGGCAGGAGGTGCTTTTATGCCACAGGGTATAGATGATACTACTGGAAATGATGAATCTTCTTCCTGAATGTTGTCAATTTGTTACTTTTTCTGAGTCTGCTGGTAGCAGCTCAGCATGGGGCCCCCGTTATCTCCCGGCCCAAGCAGCTGGCTTTGGGCACAAGTCTGGATTGGGAGAGATTGCTTCATGGCCCCAGTGGGACATTTCACAATTTCCTTTTCCTGAGAAACTTAAAAAAGCCATCTAGGCTCTACCACCTGTGTACTTCATTTAGAGCTTTGACCATGTGACTCAGTTCAGGAAAAGTAGCAGCCAGATCCCCTGCTGTGGAGAGGGTGAAATATGGCACCCCGCTGTGAGCTTGTGCCTGGGACCTAGGGTGCAGTGGGTCTGGGAATCAGAACAGTTTGGCTCAACACTTAATTGACATCTTCTGTGTGTGAGCAATGATGCTAGGTCTAAAGATACAGAAGTCAATAAAAGGTGGTGCATGTCCTCCAAGAACTCACAGTTTACTGATGAAATAGAGAAATAAAGCATATATAATGGGTGGAGTGCAGGGAGAGAAAGTATTACAGGAGCAGGAGGAGAGTTATTGGAGACTGGTAGGTGTGGAAGGGTGAGAAATAGGTTCTGGAGGGAGGTGACTATCTGATTTGAGTCTCAAAGAGCCTGCTAGAGTATCCAGGACTAAAGATGGGGGAGAGGCAATAATGGCAGAGGGAACAGCATGGACAAACCATGGAGGTATGAGATGGAGTGGTCTTGTAGGTCAGTAGGCTGCTAGAGTGTTCAGGAGAGGAGGGCTGCAGAGGCAAGGGGGCCAGGCAGTTGGGTGCCATGTTGCACGGTAGGGGGTTTGGACTTTCTCTTGTAGGTTTTGGGGAATGACCAAAAGCAAGGGTGGGTCTTGCATAGACTGGGGAGCTATGCTGCAGGGGGAGCCTGAGGAGGGGAGACTTAGGCCCCTCAGGTGTTAAGAGTCTGAACAGTCTAGAGCAGGAGGGAGCCATAGGTGCACAGATAGGCAAGGAAGATCCCAATTGGGAACAAGGCCTTGAAATCCTGCATCTAAAGTCAGCACTGTGAGATTAAGTTTAAAGGTGGAGGCAGGGATTGAGTCAGAGCAAGCCTGAGGAGGGCAGAAGAGGTCAGAAGTCAGAGGCCAGCTCAGCAGTTGGAATAGGAAGGACCTGCAGGAATTGTGACCCCAGCCAATTCATCACCTTCCCCTAACCACTCCTCCCCTGACTACCCAATGTCAGGCAATGACAAAGTTCCACTAGCAAGTCCACATCTGCTGTGCTGCAGGGAACTAATAACAACATGCCTGATTATCAGATAGCTGAAGTGGTTCTAGTCAACAGATAATGGCCATGAGGTAGCAATGGAGGAGGAGAGAGGTGGACAGATTGAGATGTACTTTGTGGATTGACACACACACTTGGCTATGAGTTGGCGGTGGGATGGGTAAGATGTCTAAGGAATGACTCCCAGTTTTCTGGCTTTTAGCTACTAGATGTTGGTGGGGTTCTATGAGTTGTTTATATGGTGTATTCATTTTCTAGAGATGCAGTGAAAAAGTAGGTGGCTTATAAAACATGTTATTTTTTCTCATAGTTCTGCACACCAGAAGTTGAAGATCAATGTGTTGGAATGGGTGTATTCCCCATGAGGGATATAATGGAAGAATGTGTTCCTTGTCTCTCTCTCCTTGCCTTGCCGATGAGCAGCTTCTCCCTGGGTCTTCTCATTGTCTTTCTTCTGTACATGTCAATGTCCAATTTTTTCTTCTTGTAAGACACTACTCTTAACAGATTAGGGTCTACTGAAAGGGTCTTACTTAAGTTTGTCTTTAAAGATTCTATCTACAAATAAGGTCACATTTTGAGGTTTCGAGGGTTAGGAATTCAGCACGTGAGTTTTTGGAGGAGCACAGATCAACTTAGAACAATGGAGATGACCAAGAGGGGGAATAGTTTTGTGAAGAAACTGAGTTGTTTAGTATTTAACATCAATTTCGAAATAACTTTCAGATATATAAGGACAATGTCAGGCTAGCAGTTGTGGATACAGAGTCTAGAGCTCTGAGGTGAAGTCTGGATTGGAGAAACAAACTTAGGAATGTTGGTGGACTTAAATTTTATGTAAAGCCATGGAAGTTGCCCCCATGTGTATATGTGGGGGGAAGGGCACTTGTACACCAGGAAGGGGATTCAAGTTTTTTTGCAACATAAGTCCACAGATGGTTCTTCTACCTACAAAGGACCCCTAATTTCCAGCATGCCACACAGTTGGTCCTGCAACTGTGACAGTAAGGTCAGTTACTAGTAGACATTGGCTTGGCAAGAATTGTGGAGTTTTTGGCAAAGGAATCTTTTATTGCAAATAGGTGTTTATTTAAAATGAAGGTTATATAGTATCTTTATAAATGTGACACATGCTGATTACAAAACATTCCAGCAAATTAAAGAGTATGATAAAAGTGAAAATTACTCCATACTGGACACTTTATATTCTGTTTGAGCCCTATCCCAGCCTCAGCTATGGCAAATGACTTTTTACAGGATTTGACCTTCTTACGTTAATAGCACATTGACTTAAGTTACTTGACCTAGGCCTTCTGTGACACCATGACATGGGATGCCAGTGGAAGCCTGCTTGGCACTCACACAGCCCAACACTGACAACTCAATCAGTGGGGATGGAAGCCAGCAGATACATAAAACTCCATGGTAATCATTGGGAGAGGGGAATAATTCTGAGAAAACTTCTGTTCATTTCCTCAGGAGAAACTGGCTCGATGGACCACCATTTGCTCATGGTGATGCTCAACTTGATAGCGTCCTCCTATTGACTTTTTCTCCTTCCCTGTTCCATTCTTCTTGGTTTCTAGAAATAACTTCTGGAATTAATTATCTGTTTATCATCTTTGTCCCAAGATGCATTTCAATCACTCAACCCAGAAATAATCTTCTTCAATATGAAAACCCTTCCAGAATCTATGTTCATACACAGAACTGTAGAGAGTTGAAATAAGTTTATAGATATTTTATATATCCCTGAATAGTATTTTTTTTAGAATGTCAAAAGGCAATCCTTAAAAAAAGCCAGGTCTGGGACTAGGATGAGGTAACAGGACTTGGAGGGTGCAAAAATTAAGGTGCCACTCATTCCTGGTGTCATATAGGTAGGTGCAGGGTCAGCCTCTCGTCTCACCTAGTCACAGCCCTAAGAGATTCAGTGGGTCTTTTGATGACTATCATTTCAAAAGCTTGTTCAGGAACAGGGCACAATGTTTGCCAGGTAGAGGAGAGCTTTGGGGACAGGATGTTCTCTTCCTTGTGCCATTTATGTGGTTAGGTAAAGACAGCATAGTCGATGAGTCTCAAAGAGCACAGGTTTTAGGGCCAGAGTGGCTGAGCTCAAATCCTGGCTCTATCACTCACAAGACCTCATGCATCTACGTGAGAATTTATCTGTTCACAGTGGGCAAAGCCTGCCACCCCATATTGTTGGGAGCTGGGTCTGCTTTACTGAAGGTCTGATTATGGCCCTCTCTCATGAGGTGAATATTCTGGGAATCCCAGGATGGTAAGAATTCCTCTGTCCTGGAGAACTGGATAAAAATACTGTATGTTAAAGGAGAGTACTTCTAAGTGCATTTTAATTCAATAAATAATCATTAAGGAACACAGTGTAGGATGCATTGAGCTGTAGAGGACGTAAGGACAGAGGTGTAGTTAAGGCAGTGGACATCCTTACGATCTCTTGTAGGGCTGTGCCTGCTCTTGCTGCTGTGGTGTCCTATGGGGGGTGGTGGGCCAGGACCTCCTATCCCTCGACTGTAAAGGAGGCCAATACTGGATCCAGGGAGAAGGTTATTAGTGGAGGTGAGGAGGGGATGGAGGGAGAGAGAATAAATGTGAAGAGGGTCATGGCTGAATACTTTGGAGAGAAGCTGCTCCCCAGGCCCTGCTTCTACCTTCATGGCATGCCTATGGTGAAGTAATGAGGCAGGTGCCCATCACCTAATATAGCAATCATCTTCCTTCTTCCTTCTTTAGCTTAAGTATTCTTGAGGAGGCATGAGGACATTTCTTGGGGGCACAGTGGGGCTAAGTTTGGAAGTAGCCTTAAAATGACTACTCTTCATTTTACTAAAATATCAGCATAGTTTGGGAATCAAGCCAAATTTCTACCCTCCACTGCTCCAGATCAACTCTTTATTATTCTTGACTTTGCTGTGACTGACATCAAGTATTCAGCCGTGACCCTCTTTACATTCACATCTGTCAGTCACAGAATTTCACCCATAAACACATAGGTGATTCATGTAAGAAGTGTTGGCCATGACTACTTGTTGCCACCCACAGTAAGGCATATACAATTTTTCTCTGATATTAACAAAATATCCTTCCCTGACCTCATCCCATTTACTTTTCTTTTTATTCCTTCCAAGTTCTTTGGAGAGAGTGTAATTTTATCATTTCCACTTTATTTCTTTCTACCTGTTTTTTAGAAGGGTGCAATCACCTGGTCTTCTCCACAATCACCCCACAGACCCTTTTCTACCAAGATCCTCACTGCATCACTATATCCAATGAGCATCTTTCTGGAAGTGCTCATTTGGTGGTATTGGATACTGTCAGCCATGAATCTCTTCTTGGTTTTCTTCTTTGCTTTCTTTACTATGGCTGTGACCCTCTATCTCTGACTGTCCTTGGTGGGTTCCTTTAATTTCATTTGTCCCTCAGATGTTGTTGTTCCTTAAACGTTTGTCCTGACCTCTTCTTTCCTCCTTTACCCTGAATGTTTTTGATCATTCCTATAATTTTGACTGAAATCTATCAGCCATTGACACTCACATCTAAGTCTGCATCCATCTCACTTCTGAGAATTCATACCCAAGTATCACATTACCTACAGAGTACCAGAAGTGCTTGAAACTCAAGGTGCCCAAACTGGACCCTTTTTTTCCCTAGGAAGCCTGGTCTACATCAAGTACTACATTTCTCAGTAAATGTTAATCTGGTGTATTCAGTTGCCAAGGCCCTGGACATCATCCAAGACCCCTTGCTTTCCTATTTTTCACACACAGCTGATGACCACATTCTATTCTTTCTGACTGCTTGATATCTCTCCTGTTTGTTTCCTCTTCTCTATAATCTTTTCATTGGTCTCTTTGGAGTGAGTCTCACCACAGTCCATGTATTCTTCATTTTTTTTCCCCTTGGTACCAGGAATTGAACCCAGGGGAGTTTTACCATCGAACCCATCCCCAATCCCTTTTAATATTTTATTTAGAGACAGGGTCTCACTGAGTTGCCTAGTTCCTTGCTAATTTACTGAGGCTGGCTTTGAGCTTGCTATCTTCCTGTCTCAACCTACCGAGCTGCTGGGATTACAGGTGTGTGCCACCACACCTATCATCCATGTATTCGTCAAACTCTTATCAATGTGATCTTTATACACATTTGATCATTGCTTATACAAATCTGACCATTCACTCTCTGTTTTAAAACTAGTGAGTCTTCTCACCACCTACAGGAAAAACCTAGGCTTCTTAGACTGACCCACCTGAGCTGCTATAATCCAGCGTCTATTCATCTTTCCAGCCTCATCTTTAGGAGAGTTCTATGAACATACTATGCTCAGTGACAGAATGAATAAGTGAAAGAATCCATCATTAAAGTCACTAATAAACACAACAAGTGTACCAAGCAGGTCAACATCTGCCCCTGTAGAAGCCCACTCATCAGGTTGATAGGTCTATAAAATATTCTGAATCAAAAAAAAAATGAAATCAGAGAAAATTTTATTCTTTGTGACTCTGGAGGGCAGGACAAGGAATTTCAGGGATATACGATTCAACTCAGCACAACTTTCTAGCAAGGAGAACTTACCACACAGGGATGGATTTCCCTACAGTAGAAAGCTCACATTTGGAGGTGACTAAACAGGTAGGTGCCTAATGACCATAGCAGGCAGGATGGAAGAGGAACTCCAGCACTTTGTGAGGTGTGGGTCTTTATTACCTCATCTCCTTTTCATGAGAAGGGGAAATAATATTTATTTATTTAGCAGTACTGGGGGTTGAACAGAGAGCCTTATGTGTGCTGGGTAAGTGCTCTACCACTGAGCTACGTCCCCAGCCCTTTTTATTTTTTATTTTGAGACAAGGTCTTGCTAAGTTGCCAGGTTGGCCTCCAACTTGCTATCTTCCTGCCTCAGACTCCTGAGTGGCTGGGATGTCAGGTGTGCACCACTACACCTGTCTAGGAGCTAATATTTCTTGAATATCTATTACATGCCTAGAATTGTGCCACACACACACAAACACACACACAAACACACTCACGCACACACACATGCATATATTCATTTTACCTTACAATTAACCTACAGGAAGGTGCTATTATGATCTCCATTTGATTGAGGAATCTAAAACTCAGAAAGGTAAAATAACTTTCCTAGCACCACACAGAAGATAAGTGACAGAGCTTGGCTTAGACTCCCACCCTGGTGTGTGCTTTTTTCCTGAGTGTCACCATCACTATCACCTGGGATCTTGTTAGATGCAGATTCTCAGACTTCATTATAGATCTACTGAATTAGAAGGTCTGGGATGTGGGACCAGAAATCTGTGTGTGTGTGTGTTTTTTTTCCCCTTCAAATTTTTAGAGAAATTAGAAAAAAAGATGTGCTCTCACTTGTGTGGAATCAGCATTTTGGTCTGATGCCTTCTAGTGTGGGGCAGCCTGGGGGGCTTCATGGCAGGTCTAAGCATCCTGCAGCCCTTCAGCTGGCTGCAATTCTGCAGATTCCAGTTGGTAATTCGGAACCAAATTTTCTCTGAGAATATTTCCTTGTAGTTTCACATATTGTTCTACAAAAGGAACAATATGAATCTGAGTAAAAGAAAAACAAAACATTAAAAACAGAGAATGGTCTCCAAGTTAAAATACAAAGAAGATGCCACAAATCTTCTCATAATCTCCTTTTTATAGGATGAGTTCAATAAAAGCAAGTGAAAATTTTGTGTTTTGAGAAAAAAACAGATAGAATTGCCGGTGGTAGGCTATCATTTATTTTGTTAATTCAGCAACATTTCGAGTGAGACCCAGACACTATAGCATTTAAAAATAATGCAACCTTGCTCCCAATGCAAGTGGCAAGAGTGAGAGGTCTCCATGGAGCTTTGCTAAAGGGGGGGGGAATAAATTAAAAACCATCCACTAATGTGCCGGCTAGTAATAAAATAAGAATCTGACACTTGGTGCATTGAAATGCAAACAAGATGTCCCTGTGTTACCCTGGCAATTCATCATAAAGGCCAGAGCATTGCTGCTTATTATACATGAGGTGCAGTGAATTATTACCAGGCTGGTTCTTCTAACAAACTTTTCAAACTACGTATACTATAGGGTCAAAAAAAGATTTATATATGTGTTTGCATATGTGTGTGTGCTCATGCTAGGAAATACACATTGAAGTGTATCTCTGCCTGTGAGTACATGGAGCCAAATATATCTGGATTACAAATGAGAAATTCAGGTAGTGACCTAGGTATTTGGAGGCATTTGCTGTCTCTCTCTCTCTCTCTCTCTCTCGTTGTCACTGTATATGCATGTAAGTATGCATATATGTGTATGCATGCATAAATTTTAGATGTATACCCACTGTGCAGATGTATCCCTAGATAAAATGCAATCTAGTGTCAAGGAACACTAATCCAAGCAGGTTCTGGAAAATGTATTGCAAGTGGAGTTTTGGTGGGTTAAGATGGTCTCAGAAAACTATTGCTCGAGGTACTGCATCATCATACCAAAAGGAAGAGTTGGAAAATAAATTTGTGAAATTATGAGAGTTAAGAACAGAAATAAGACCAAAACCTGGGAAGTGACTGTCTGGGTGGTTGTGCTTGGGACACATGGATATCTACATGAACATGTGTCTGTCCATTCCCATCCCCCCTCAGTGGAAAGAGAGCTTTGTGTTGGGAGGAGGCTTTCAGTTATCCTACTTTTTAGTGCAAAACCCCCTGAAACTTTATAGTCTATTTGTGGTGTGTGTGTGTGTGTGTGTGTGTGTGTGTGTGTGTGTGTATGCGTGCATGCATGTGCATAGAAGGTTAGAACTGGGTTTTGTGCTTGAGTCTGGCAAAAACACAGAGAAGCAAAAACATATTAATGAGAAGATTCTGGACCAGAATTTAAACTTCAAAGATGTTACTTATCACTGCATCTTGAAGAGTTGGCTCTATTGTTAGTATCCTGATGCTCAGGGAGATTGAGTGAAATCCCCAACTACAAAATGGTGAATCTGGGATTTGGACTCTGTCTGGCTGCTCTCAAAGCCTTCAGAGTTCCTGAAGAGGGGAGAATCAGAAGAGAAATTGCCCTGTGGGCCATAATGGCTCTCAGGCAGTTGGATTGGGAGTTCAGCCGCCAGCTTCTGTTTTTGGTTGGAGTGAAACAGTAGTTGTGGGTGTGAAGGAAATAGAAAGAAGGTGGGTAGGGGGTTTATAGTGATTTCCCCAGGAAAAATTTCTAGTCACATTTTCTAAACCAATTTCATTACAGGATCTGTCATGAGGTTGGCACCTATGTGGAATAAATAAATGGAGATTTAAAAGTAATATACAGAAAAATATCTGGAAGGTAATATAACCAACTCCCAATAACAGTTATTACTGGGGAACAAGAGTGTGGGAAGGGAGAAACAGGAGGCTTTAGTTATTATTTACATGCCTCAGTTTTATTTTTTAAAAACTTCTAATCATATACCAAAGTATAATAAAATAATAGAAACAAAATAGAACCCATTCTTAGTCCCAGGTTCAACAGTGATCAATTCATGGATAAACTTGTTTCATTTGAACAGAACATCCCTCCTCCCAGTCTGCCCTCAACCTTCCAGTTTATTTTAAAGATGCTCTCCAACACTATGGCCCTTTACCACTAATGTATCAAATTAGAAAAGAAAAATAATGTTCTAATATGAAAAGGAGAGAGAAACTATTTTGGCATCCATGATAATTCCAATAGGGTCGGAGTTTCCATGGTTTATTTAATTTTGTTTTCTAATGCATTGATTCTCATACCTGGCTAATCACTGGAATTTCCCAGGAAGGTTTTTAAACATGTAGACTCCAGAGCCAACCAGGACCCAGGGAATCAGAAATCTCCATGGTGAGTAGAGGTATCTCTGATTATAAAGTTCTCCATATGTTTCTGATGATGAGCCACGTTTGAGAATACTTGGTCTACTTAAGATAAACTGTTTCAAGAACCTTCCAGCACTTTGGAAAGACTTAATTCCATATAAGCAGTTGATACACTAATTACAAATTTGCCTTATCTAGTCATTAAATTAGGTTCCCTAAGGACTACTCTTGAGTCTTTTGGATTAAAGGAGTAGTTGAATGTAGTTAACCTAGTTCTGATTAGTGTATAGATATAACATAAAAAAACCTTCATTTTTAAAAAATAGTCTACAATTCATACATATTACCAATGTAATACTAGTCTTTGCTATAATTAGTGCAAAAAATATGCCTTATGTTTATCAGTAGATTCCCTTATTTTAACATGAGAAAATGGAATCTCAAGGCAATTAAAAAATTTGCCTAAGGCTGTGCAGCTGGTTAATGACTGATTCAGGACACCTTGCAAAACCCACACTGTGGTAGGCACTTATTGACCTGTGGCAAATAATATAGGGTTCCAATATTCCAGGAACTTAGGGCACAGTTAAAAAGCCAGACAGATGGTGTGGCCATAACTCTCAGTCAATAGAGTTGAGAGATTTGTACCCTAGGGTGAATGACAACAGAAATTACACAAATTCAGGTGCCCAGAAGTGAAACCAATTTCTTGTCTCTAGAATGGAAATCAATTTCTATTTTGAGCTTTTATTCTTACGGGAAGTGAATGTTTTCAAACAATATAGATGGTCAGTTCAGATTTCCTGCCCCCTCCCCTTCCATGGGAATGCAATTGAGTTCTGGGGGTGGGGTGGGTATCCAAATGCCAAGACGTCAGGGAATGGAGAGATTGTCTTCCATCTGGCCTCCACTGAGCACTTCATGTCCATCTGGTCCCTGAGGGCTGATCCATGTAGAATGCAGCTGTGTCTGTCCTAACCACAAGGCTTGTCCCAGACAGTTGGCTGTTCTGTGCACTGTGCTCAGAAGCTTGAGAACTCTGGGAGGAAGCTTTGGGCCTTCCTCTGGGAACTCCTGGTGGCTATTTTCGACTTTGCTTTTTAAAAAACTTTTTTCTTTGAATATTTTTAAAGTTGTCAATGGACCTTTTTTATTTCTTTATATTCGGTTCTGAGAACCAAACCCAGGGCCTCAAACATGCTAGGAAAGTGCTCTAGCACTGAGCCACAACCCCAGCCCTCGACTTTGCTTCCTTACACATTACTGGGCTTAGGGAGATTCCATGGTTTGGCCCAGTGCTGAGCACCACCTAGGAGTTGATTACAGATGCTCTTTACCTCTCAGCCTCACACCTATATGGGAATTCTCTTACATATCCTACTTCCAAAAGACTCTGAATGCATGAGGGTGGGTGGAGGTAGATGGGGTAGATGGGAATGTAAATGGCAGGGCTACTCTTTCAGGGAACCATCAGGGTTCAAATTTCTTCCTTCATACTTACTGCAATACTGTCTTATATCAACCTGTCAACATAATATTCTTGTAGGGTGTACTTATTTTTCAGTAGCATAATGCCAGTGTATTTTTCTTTTATCTCCTATTCCCTTTGTCTCAATTTCCTGAACTGTAGAATATTCAAAATATTATATGATCTACTGTGTTTGGGAATTGGAATAAAATTAACTTTGCATGACCACATGAGTTCTTTAATTTTTTTTTTGTTCTGGGGTTTGAACCCAGGGGTAGTTTACCACTGAACCACATCCTCAGTTCTCTTTCAAAAAAATATTTTGAGACAGGGTCTTGTTAAGTTGCTGAGGGCCTCACTACATTTTTGAGGCTGGCCTTGAATTTATGATTCTCCTGCCTCATGTTCCCAAGCCTACCTGAGATTACAGGTGTGCACCACTGACCTTCCTTTACATCTTTTTATTTTTAGCATAAACTGTGCCTTGACATCTTCACGGTTCAGAATGTCAATCCACCCCACCCCCCACAGATAAGACCAAGGGGAATGCATTTGTAGTTGAACTAATTGGGTTTGTAACTCATTGCAGTGAGTAGGAGCATATACCACAGGGAATTGGGATATTGTTAGTAAGAGTTAGAAAGAACCTACAGGATTTGGGCTTGTGTTAAGAGGTTTTGGAAAGGGTTTAAGGAAATGGGGTATTGCTCTAGATTGTTACTGTCAGGAAGTAGGGTAATTCTGTGATTATCTTGCATCTTTGATCTAGAAGGAGGAATGAGTAGGTAGAGGCTAAAGCAATAGCTGGTAAAGAAGCAGCAGTTACTGGTATTACCTTGGAGAGGGAGATGTTGGGTATTTTTGTGGTTTTGGCAACAATCATGTTCTTTGTTCAGACGTGCCTATGAAGTGGTCTCGTGTTTGTCTGATCATCATGATCCATCACAGATCATCTACTGTTTATGTTCTGTGAAACTAGTTACGTTTAACAGGCTGCCTTCTTATAAGTGCCAGGCCACATCCTCCAAAACCAGGGCCAGGCTGGTAGCATTCATTTCCAAACATCAGGGGCAGTTTTTCTTTCTCCATACATATAAGCAAACTCTGAAATCTAGGTTTGTCTTCCCCAAATGGATTTTAGAAACACAAGAGCCAAGAATAAGGCACTTAGGATTTCCCATGTTCTCAAAGTATAGCTTCTCAAAATGGGGGGAGCTTTGAGGTATTGGGAAATCCTACAGAAATTGCATCAATTAAAATACTGAAACATTGCCCCATCTGCACAATGATGACACCAGATGGTTGGTGCTTCGACAGAGGAAGCACTGTGAAGGGGGAATGTAACACTCTCTTCCTGGAAGAGATGACTTTTGAGGTGGCCCTTTTCAGCAGAGAAAGGGAGAGGAAAGAAAAGGATCTCTAGGCAGAAAGAAAAACATGCATTTTTTTTTTTTTTTTGTACTGGGAGAAACAAGCCAGATGTAGAGTTTTTTTTTTTTTTTTTTTTCTCACAGCCCCTTCTTGGAAAAAAAAAATCAAGAATTCTCCTTGTAGTTCACTCAATAGAAAGTGCTTACTAATCTCAGGGCAGCCAAGTGGTGGGTCCTCAGCAACCTGGGAGGTTGCCCTGCCCACAAAGAGGAGCTGGGCCAATCAGAGTCTCTCTCAGGACCTTGGCCTAGGAAATACCAAGACAAAGAGGCTGTGAGGAGCCAGGAGGAAAGCTGAACAACTGTGTAAAGAAGAACCCCGAGGAAGAGTGGGAGCCAAGAGGGGCCCTGGGTTGGTGAAGTTCTGAGGAGGCAGGGACCAGAGGCAGAGAGATGGCATGGGGTTGCTGTGACAGACAGAAGCTACCTGACCGGAGCCGAGTGCTGTGATTGTGGAGTGGCAGAGTGGAAAACACTTTCTCCGGTGGTCCCCCCTTAATGCCGTTGGGACCTGACTTGACTGTTATTAGATATGGAAAATGACACCCCCCCAAAAAAAATGTGAGGCCTGGGAAAAGGGGAGTGAGAAAGAAAGCCACACCTTGGTGGCACTGATCCTTTCCCAGTACATTCTTTGCTGGGGATAAGACAAACCCAGGGGAGGAGGTTTCCATCAAATCTAGAAAGGCAGTCTCTGAGAAGAGGCCAAAGCATTGATCCTTCCCTAAATAAATCCTTTCCAGATACCAACCACTGACCCCAGGCCCTCCATCTGGTCCAGTGAGAAAAATCCCAGATACTGACCAGTGACCCCAGACCCCCTCCCATTTTGCCCAGTAAAGCAGACCCCAAATTCCTGAGTGTGCAAGCTGACACGCTCATTAGTTAAGTCACCTCTCGGTATATAAGCCCAGTCCCCTCTATTGTTCAGTGGCTTATTTTGCAACAGGAGAGTGGATCCATTCCCATGAGTGCAATCCCATTCCTAAATAAAAGGCCAAGATGATCCATGAAGTTTGCATTTGGCCTGGTCTTTTGTGCTAACAACCAGACTCTCTGGTCCTGGGCTCCTGGTCCTTTCCTCTTCCTCACCACTCCACATACATCCTTTCAACCCCCAGCCCCCTAACTTATTTGAATTCTTTGAAAGAAACTAATTAAAGCAAGAACAGGGGGAATCAGGACCAGACCAGTGAGTGCTGTCTGCTAAGACCTGGGGTTTATAAATGTTCCCAAAGAGCTCATTCAGTTTTAAGGGACAGAAAACCCAACTCAACTTGACTCAGGACCAAACATCCGTGTATGATCTCACAGAACTGATAGGCCTGGGGGTAGTTAGCTTCAGGTATGCTGGATTCAGGGGCTCAGAGATGTCAGTGAACTCAGTCTCTCTCTATTTCTGCACATTTTTTTCTCTGCGTTGTCTTCCTTTGGGCAGACTGTCCTCTAGATTTTCATTCTGTGGCTACACATGAAAACAGCTGGCTGGAAGTCTCTGCAAGGGAGCCTAACTGTTCAGCTGGGGTCTGCCCTACAGTCATTTATTGATTCATTGCACTCTGTCTTCTTCTTGGAAATGGACGCTTCCTTGAGTAAGAGTAGAAACCACTGAGGGATTGGAATATAGATGTATCCCCAAAACTCAGCTGACATTCAGTATAATTGGTTATAGAGTTCTAAGACGGAAAACACGTTGTTTCTGATGAAGGGAAGCATATTAGCACATTGGGAGACAGATACTATCTTGTGATAATTTCTATAAGTAATTGCTAAACGAATGTGTTAAGTTCCTCTTTTCAGTGGTTTCTTAAGTTTGGTGCCTGGACCAGCAATATCAGCAGCATCCAGGAGCTTGTTGGAAATGCAGACTCTTAGCCCCTCCCCAAACCTATGAATCTGATACTCTGAGCAGGGGGCCCAGACATCTCGGCTTCCTCAGGCCTACCAGGTGACTGATGGATGCTCACGTGTGAGCGTATCTGCTCTGCAGGTTGTGCCCAAGTTCTTTTTATTGCACTGAAGCCCACCTGCCTTCTTCAGCAACCTGTGAATGCATGTGACCCATTTCTTGGTTTTCCCTAGGCCTCTGGTCCTTGTATTACTCTGCAATAGGGATGCCAGAATTGTCTTCCACCAGTTAAATTCAAGTCCCATTTGTTTTTAGGAAGTTGATGGTTGTTTTTGGAGGGTAAATTCTACCAGAGGTCTTTTCACCTTCAGACTTGTAGTAATTAAAGATGAATGCTCTTCTTATTTTTAAATATTTTTTAAAATTTTTATTGATTGATTGATTAGATACCAGGGATTGAACTCAGGGACACTCAACCACTGAGCCACATCCCCAGCCCTATTTTGTATTTTATTTAGAGACAGGGTCTCACTCAGTTGCTTAGTGCCTTGTCATTGCTGAGGCTGGATTTGAACTCATGATCCTCTTGTCTCAGCTTTCCGAGCTGCTGGGATTACAGCTTGTGCCATCGCGCCTGGCTTCTTCTGCATTTTTTTAAAAACTGTAAATCTTTGCCAGTGTTGTCAGGGAAAAACATATAAAATACGACTAGTACAATTTATTCTCAGTTTCTTGCTTACTATGTAGTTTACCATCTTATTAGGAGTAGAAATTTCAGTTCTATCTAGTAAATCTAATCAAAATTTCTAATTCTAATTGTTTTTGTCTTTTCTCTTAAAATCAGCACATTAATTCGTTTGGATATTTTCAGAACATCTAGCTTTTCCATTTCTATGGCATTTTATGTGTTCTATTTTTTTCCCCTAAAACCAAACACAGTGAATCATTTTATTAAGAGAAAATGCAAAACCAGACAGTTGACTTCAGATTAAAAGACAACTTCAGATTCAAAACACTGAGAGACTCAATGTTTTGATTTTTATTTAGGTTTATCATATTACATAGACTTACCTAAAGCTTATTACAATGTTGAAACACCTTTGGGGATTCTATACTTACAGTATTTAAAAATGTTGGCCAATTCCAAGTAGAATATCATGTGTGTGATCTTTCTTCTTTAATTCACCATACCAAGAACAATGCCATTTATGTTCTCTCTGGGTACAGTCTTGATTAGTGCAGTTATGTAATAAATTTTGAACTTAGACCAGTTCCTCTCACTTTTTTTTCTTACAAATATTTTTAGTTATTTTAATTTCTTTGTGTTCTATATACATTTTAGCATAAATTCTTATTGAAACTTTGGTAGGAATTGCATTAAAGTATAGGTAAATTTAGAGAGAATTGACATATTTACTACACTGAGTTTCTCAATCCTTAAACATGGTATGTTTCCCCATCTGTTTAGATCTTCGTTGATGTCATTTGTCTGCCTGGTGGAGTTTTCAGTATATAAATCCTATTCATATTTCTTTAGATTTATACCTATTTAATTTACTTGAGAGATTAGAAATGGTATTTTATATATATATATATATATATATATATATATATATATATATATATATATATATATATATTTCAAAATACCTTTATTCAATTTATTTATTTTTATGTGGTGCTGAGGATCAAACCTAGAAAAATGGTATTATATTTTTTAATTTGAGTTCCAAACATTCATTGGTGGAATATAGAATGTACAATTAAAATTTTCTATGTTTATCGTATCGTGTAATCTTGTGGAACTCATTTATTAGTTCTTAAAATTTTTTTTGAGATTCCTTGGGATTTTCTATGCAGATCATCATATCATCTGAAAATAGGAAGAGATTTATTTCTTCTTTTCTAATTATTTGTATTTTACTCCGTTTTCTTGCTTTATAGGTCTGGATAGAACTTTTATCATTCTGTTTACTAAGAGTGGAAAGAACAGAAATCAGTGCCCTGTTACTCCTTTTATGGGGAAAGCATTTGTATCTTACCATTAACTGTGCTGTGAGCTGGAGGTTTTCGGGTGTGTATGTTCTTTATGAAGTTTAGAAAGTTCTCCTGTATTACTATTTTTTTTTAGTGTATCTTGTTTCCTTTTTTAATTTGTTGTTTTTAGACATACATGACAGGAGTTATTTCGACATATAATACATGGAGTACAACCCATTCCAATTAGGATCTCATTCTTGTGGTTGTACATAATGTGGAGTTACACTGGTTATGTATTCATTTATGAGCAAAGAAAAGTTATGTCTGATGCATTTTACTGTCTTTTCTATTCCTATCCCCCCTTTATTCCCTTCATTCCCCCTTTGTTTAATCCAATAAACTTCTATAATTCTCCTCCTTATCCCCCTTGTTGTGGGTTAGCATTCATGTAGCAGAGAGAACATTCTGTCTTTGGTTTTTGGGGACTGGCTTATTTCACTTAGTATGATAGTCTCCAGTTCCATCCATTTACAGGCAGATGCCATAATTTATTTCTTTATGGCTGAGTAATATTCCACTGTGTATGCTTTAGTCAGATTTTTCACTGCTGTTGCTAAAGGATCCAACAAGAACAACTGTAAAGGAGGAAAGGTTTTTTTTAGGGGCTCAAGGTTTCAGAGGTCTTAGTCCATAGAAGGCCAGCTCCATTCTTTGGGGCTTATGGTGAGGCAGAACACCATGGTAGAAGAGTGTGGCAGGGGGAAGCAGCTCATGTGATGATCAGGAAGGTGGGAGAGAGAGACAGACAAACTCCCTGTCCAGATACAAAATATATACCCCATAGCCCTGCCATCAGTGAACAACTTCCTCCAGCCAAACCCCACCTGCCTCCAGTTACCTCTCAGTTAATCTCCTCAGGGATCAAGTCACTGATTAGGTTAATGCTATAACCCAATGATTTCTCCTCCAATCCTTCTTGCAGTGTCTCACACTTGAGTTTTGGGGGAGCACCTCACATCCAAACCATAACGTGTATATGTACCACATTTTATTTATCCATTCATCTGTTGAAGGGCATCTAGGTTGGTTCCATAGCTTGGTTATTATGAATTGAGCTGCTATCAACATTGATGTGGCTGCATCACTGTAATATGCTGATTTTCAGTCCTTTGGGTACAAATCGAGGAGAGGGATAATTGGGTCAAATGGTGGTTCCATTCCAAGTTTTCTAAGGAATCTCCATATGGCTTTCCATAGTGGTTGAGCCAGTTTGTATTCCCACCAGCAGTCCTTTTCTCCACATCCTCGCCAACATTTATTGTTGCTTGCATTCCTTTTTCCCCCTATGTATTTAATATTCTGTGTACAGTCTAAATTAGAACTCATTTAAAGAACTTCATAGAATCATTTATGGGATCACCAAAACTTTTTTTTTAAGAGAGAGAGAGAGAGAGAGAGAGAGAGAGAGAGAGAGAGAGAGAGAGAGAGAGAGAGAATTTTAATATTTATTTTTTAGTTTTCGGCGCACAAAACATCTTTGTATGTGGTGCTGAGGATCAAACCCGGGCCGCACGCATGCCAGGCAAGCGCACTACCACTTGAGCCACATCCCCAGCCCGAAACTTTTTTACTTAACTTCAAATGAGTGAGTCAAGCATATAACTTAGCAGCTTTTCACTTAGAATGAACTCCTGAGGTTGTCAGATTGAACATATAAATAAGAATAGTTACTATTCTGACTTACTGACTATAGCTGAAGTATAAGGCACTTTCAAGAAGAATAGATTATTTTCATTTTACTTATATAAGACAAAAATTTGCAAGTGAGATATAGTCATTCAGGTCCCTCTGCAAATATTTTATATCTAACATAAAATTTAGATGGAACACTGATCTTGGGTTATATTTATTTTTACACAAATATTTTGAACTCAAGAGTTTGCAGAATGAGTATTTCTTTACATTTAACAAATAACTAAAACTGAACAGCAAATAGTTTATTGGTAAGTACATGGTTTCAATTGCAGGAATAAATTCACTTGAACAGGAAACAATAATCAAGTTAAAAGTAATAATGCTTGCTAATCATCAGAAAATCTGTGGCCATTTGGGCTGTCACATAGAAATCCAAAATCACTTAGAGGCCAGATCTTAAAGAAGATTCATCCTCTTATTAGTCCATATGGAATCGGTCCATAATACCTGGAATCTGTAGAATTCTGTAAATGGTCACCTTCTAACCAAACATGACCTGTTGGCACATAAATATGGCTTTTAAAGAAATCTGATGGACTAGTGGTGAGGATTTTGTCTCCTTCTAAACCAATTACTTTTTTACAAATATTTGATTTTGGATCACTTGGGCTTTTTGCAATCACAATGTCACCTTTTTGGATACCAAAAAATGTTGGCTAAGCTTTTCTTCAAAGAAAATATCTGAATTTTGAATTGTTGGCTCCATTGATGGTCCAGAATACATAGGTCTGTTCTGCAATCCATTCAATTTTAGGGTAGTTGCAGGGCTTCCAGGAAGAAATCTAGAAAATGTCTCAAAGCTTATGTGGGTGATTCATGGTTTCAGGATTCCTCTGGCCCCAAAGAACCCCAGGAGACCCTCACCCAAGACTCAGGTAGGCCTTTCTCACCAGGGTTCGGCAGAAGTCCTCCCGTTACTTGTATTCTTGATAATTGCCATTCTGACTATAGTGTGATAAAATCTAAGTATAGTTTTAATTTGCATTTATCTAATTGCTAGAGATTTGGACATTTTTTCATATATTTATTGACCATTCATATTTCTTCTTCTGTAAAGTTCCAGTTCAGTGCCTTTGCCCATTTATTGATTGGGTTATTTAATTTTTTGGTGTTAAGTATTTTGAGTTTTTTGTATATCCTGGAGATTAATACTCTACCTGAGATGCAGGTGGAAAAGGTTTTCTCCCATTCTGTAGGTTCTTTCTTTACAGTCTTGATTATTTCCTTTGCTGTGAAGAAGCTTTGATACCATCTCATTTAACAGTTCTTGATTTTACTTATTGCACACTCCTATATACTAATGACGAATTAGCCAAAAGAGAAATCAGAAAAACTATACAATTTAAAATTCTTGTTAATTCTTTATAGCTGAGTAATATTTCACTGTTTATGCTTTAGTCAGACAAACAAAAAACTTGAGAATCAATTTAACAAAAGCAGTGAAAGACCTCTACATTTGTAAACTATAGAACACTAAAAAAAAAAATCGAAGACCTTAGAAAATGGAAATATCTCCCATTCTGGGATAGGCAGAATTAATATTATCAAAATAGCCATACTGTCAAAAGTGCTATACAGATTTAATGCAATTCCTACTAAAATCCCAATGATGTTCTTCATAAAAATAGAAAATGCTGTCATGAAATTCATTTGGAAAAATAAGAGGCCCAGAATAGCCAAAATAATCCTTAGTGAGAAAAGACTGATGTAGGTAGCATCACAATATCAGATCTAAACTCCTAGTACAGAGTTATAGTAACAAAACTGCTTGGTGTTGGCAGCAAAACAGACATGAAGATGAATGGAATAGAAGACACAGAGACACACTCACATAAATACAGTTATCTCATACAAGTGTATGTTTAATACACGGGAGGAAAAGACAGTCTCTTCAACAAATGGTGCTGGTAAAACTGGAAATTCATATGTAGTGGAAATTTAAATTGAACCCTAGATTGAAATTGAACCCTATTTCTAACCTTGCACAAAACTTAACTCAAAGTGGATCAAGGACCCAGATGTTAGACCAGAGACTCTGCACCTACTAGAAGAAAAAATAGGCCCAACTTTCCATTATACTGGCTCAGAAACTCACTTCCTCAGTAAGACTCCTAAAGCATAAGAAGTGAAACTGAGTGTTTTTCTTTTAATTCATGAGTGGGTATTGGATTTGCACTGATTAATATGATCATGTGATTTTTCTTCTTTAACTTGATACTGTAGTGGATTACACTGATTGACTTTGAATATTGAAATAGCCTTGTATCCCTCATTTGGTCATGGTATATAATTCCTTTTATATACTACTTAATTTTATTTGCCAATATTGTGTTAAGAATTTTTGCATCTATTCTAATGAGGGATATGCTTAGATGTATACTACAGTTTGATATGTTGTACTTTAATTTTCAATCAATTCAATTGTCTTTTGATTTCCCTAAATACTTCATCTTTGATTCATGCATTATTTGGAAGTGTTTCTTTGAAGACTTTTCTGTTATCTGTTATTAAATTTTAGTTGATTACATTGTGGTTGTAGACACACTCTCTGATTTATTTTATGTTTGATGAAGTCCCATCTCAAAATAAAAAGGGATGGGGATATACTTCAGTGGTAAGAACAAAGTCTAATTTTGTATATACTCCACAAACAATAATAATAGTCAAATAGCATTATTAAACTCCCGGTCCCAAATTCCCACTGAACTTAGCATCCCATCCTGCCTGCATTGAGCAGTTTGATGGGCTTCACTGCCCTCCATCTATCCAATTATACCAGGATAATTTAGTCATTTTATAATGAGATGAGAATCTTTATCAAGAATCTACTCCAAAGGCAAATAAATAATCTCAAATGAAATTAAAAGCAAACACTCAACTTTTCTGAAAATACTTTAAAAATGTAAAATTTTCTGAATTATAACTGCATTACTTGAAAGAGAAATGAGTCATTTGTAAAATGTTGGTCATAATTTTTTTTAAAACAATGGCTTTTCTTTTTCCAACCTGAAATTTCCCTTCAATTGATTCATAAATCAATTAATTACCATTGAGAGACCCGAGGGCAGCAGAAAATCGGGTCCAAATTAAAAAGAAAAAGAAGGCAATTTGTTTTAAGTCTGAAAGTTTAATGTTCAATCGAAGTTTAATCAGAAGTGACCCATTGTTAGAAAAGGAGAACGTCAATGTCTTTTTAATTTCACTGTCATTAAATGAGGACATTCGGGAACATGGAGATAACTGATTATTTTCAAGTGAAAATTAAGGAAAGATAGTATCAGAAGTCAACTAAAAGCATATTTTCTTTCTTTATATTTTAATTCACAGAGGAAATAGTCTGTTCTATTGGAGGTTGGCTTGCTCTTTCAAGTGGAGCTACATAGAGTCCTTAGAGACAAATGTAACCACATGTGCTTTATCTACGGGGACGAAGATAGCAGTGCGTTTCTTTAATACCTATTTATTCAATTAAGTGGGATTTTTGCTTTAGTGAATTGCAGAATTAATTTGGTGTCTTCATTGATTTCCAAACAAGTAAATGGAATGAATGACTAAAATGAATGCATTTAGCCAAAGGAAAACATTTCCCCAAACTCAAGATATTCAAGAAATCATTCTTAGTCTTTCAAATTAAATCTACCTGTCGTCCCTGAGATACAAAGAAAAATAAAGACTTTCACTTAGCTTTTAATTAGTAATAGCTATAATAGAAATACATAATTTGCCCAGGGATATCTGACAGCATTAATATGAAGTCATTCTTAGGTAGCTAAATGAAATAACAGTCAGGGTCAGCTCCATGAGAAGGGGAAGGAGGGTTAAGAGGGATTTCAGTAACCAGTCATTTCCAGAATCATTTCTCTGAATTCCCCACAGCTAGTATCTATACTGAATTTAGTATTTGACAAAAAATTTTAAGATGATGCTAATAATAATAGGATGAATGGTAAAATTTTGATAGACTACTGTTTCAGCTTTAATTTCCCTGGTTGTTTTCACCCAGATTATGTAAAAGGAGGTCAATCCTATAAAGCTAATGTCTTCCTATTTCTAGCCAAAGGACTTTGAAAAACTAAATATGTCTTCCAGGATTTGAATAATGCATTTGTTTCTTCTTAAACTGATGTTTAGATTCTTTTGCCCTTAACTTTAAGACCTTCAAATCCCTCAATTTTTTCACAGTTGATTAAGTACAGCCCTGAGAAAAGCACTGCCTGACTGTTCTATAGAAAGCTTTTCAGGAGGCTAACAGGCTCTGACCTCAGAGAAATGCTGCAGTTAAATTGACTTGAGACCTTACCAGAGACCAGATTGTTCAAAAGACCACAATAAGTATGGAGTCTTCATTATTGAGAAAACTTCTGCCCCCCATAAGATCTGAGAACAACAGTTTTTCTTTTCCTACCTTGCAACTTATTTGTGTAACTTCTACATTTTAAGTGATACATAATGCTGCAGTCTGGCTGGGCACAAATCACAAGCCACTGAAGCAGGAACAAACTTTATTTCTGAACTTCACCAGCACACTCCACACATGCTCTGGGGAACTCTCCCCAATGCCACGTGGCTCCTCCTGGAACCACACATCGGAAATCCCTCCTCCAGCCCTTCCCCAGCCCATGCGAACTCTTCAGGAATCCCCGTTGAGCTCAACTGGAACTCAAGGGGAACTCAGGGAGAACTCGCTGGCATCACCTCTCAATCCCTACTTCTGGCAAAAATGTCATGTGTCATCCCAACTTGGCTATGGCCCTCAACAACATAAAATGCTAATTGTGTCACTATGCCATGGGGTGCAGTGCCTCGAACCTGTATGTAACAAATATCTAGCAGTAGAGTTGAACCCATTATAATAAAATGCATTACTAAAAATGGTAAGTAGCTGCTGCTCTGAGACCCTACAGGCCTTTCTCTCATCTACTCTGGGTCTGACCTCCAGGATCCTCCAGGAACCAGCTGATTGATGGTTAAATAATCCTAGAATCATCTATTAGTGTATCTGATACTTAGGAGAACATCTTTCTCCCTCCCAAAAGGAGACAAGTTGAAGAAAAGAGTACTCAACTAACCATTTAATGACTTAGAGTTATGGGACTACCTCCTTCACTTCACAGTCATTGAAACTTCATGTGAAAATAGAGATAGAATCATTATTGCTTTAACTCAGCCTTTACTGCAAGGGTCTGCAATATTTTGAGGAATTTTAGTTTCATACATTCTGTTTTTCAAACTGAAATATGATAAAATACTGCATGGATTTAAAGTTAGGAAAGAAGAGATAAGTTTCAAGGCTAAGATAAAACAAGGGCAAGAAAAGATTTTTAAATGACAGTATTATACAGTTGTGATTTTTATTCATATAAGAAAATTATAGGAAGTGAATGTAGATTTCATTTTTTTCTCACCTACCATCATTCTTGAAAGCATATAAGTAAATATTTACAGTATTATGATCTATATGCTGCATTTTCTAGACAATGTATTTTATAATGGTTAAGAGCACCGATACTGTCTGGATTCTTTCTCCATATTTAATGCTTAGGCAAGATATATAAAATGAATGTGCCTCAAATTCTTTATTCATAAAGTCAGTATAATAATGTATTTACTTATTAAGGATTTTATACAGATTGAGCTATATTTGCAATGTGTTTCATTAATATTAGATACTATTCATGATGCATAAAGTATGTTTTATCTATAGATAGTTCCTTATTTCATGGACTATCTATAGACAGGTATATTTCTTTTGCACATCAGTGATTTTCAATTGGCATATAATACCCCTACCTTCCCCCCAATATTCTACTAACACAAAATTGGCTTGCAGAATCTCTGAAACAATCAAGACAATTAATACTTATTTTAAAATGGTACTTGGCTTACATATGTTTATAAACTCAAGCTTAAATTATAAGACATCTTTCACAATAAATTATATTTAAACATTGGGAGTGCTTATGACCTCCTGCTAAGTAGTATTTAGCATATATATTGAAAACTCTGTTAAGCCTTCCTACCAATCAGAAAGTCTATATTATCTTGACATTTTGCCATGTAGCTATTACTTCTGTAGAAAAGTGTTCCCGTTAAGTGTTTTGTTTATTTTTAATGTTATGGAGTCATGAAATTGCCTACTAACCTTCTAAAGCCATCTCCTACTGAAGGTGTAGAATTGTGTAGTTGGATGTAGGGTTGTAAGTGTAAGGACCTCTGTAAGACTCAAATGACCAAGGTTAAAGTTTCAGTCCTGACCCAAGGTATGCAACCATGAAAACATTGAATAAATTCACCAAAAAGCAATTTTTTTAACCTGTAAAACTGGCATGATGCAAGATACTAAAGGATTTAAAAGTGCTTCTCAGATTTTCATCTTTCAGGAAAATTGAATTAGAAAATCAAAATGCTCAGACTGACCTAAAGTATTAAATCTAAATTTACCATGTAAAGGCATTAAGAGAAAACAAATAAAAAACAAAGACTGCAATTTACTCTCAAGTTTTTTTAGAAGAGAAAAAATAAATATTTTAATATCAAAAGATGAAAATACAACTTCAGGAAAATGGCAGCTCTTTGATTTAATATATTTAGTTTTATGAAAAAAATTAATTTTCTGCATTTCTTGTTTTGTCTTGGACTAGACTACAACACTAACTTTTTCCACTAGCATTTGACTTAAATGAGAGTGAGTGAATCCTGATGGATCAATAAATGTAGTTCCTTAAGCAAACACTGACATCCTTCTTAGCCTGTTACCTTCCTTTGCAAATTGGAGAAAATAGTACCTTAATGTTAAAGCTATTATATGGATTGACAGTTCTAGACATGATTTTAAAAGTTTTATGTGTATTAGCACTTTAAGTTTGTATGATGATATCCTGGGAGGTAAAATTATTTTATTAATTCTACAGATGAGAGAACTGAGGCACAGAGAATTTAAGTCACTTGCCACATGCCAAATATTCAATAAGTATTGGTAAACATTCAATAATATTCATTAATATTAAATATTTGTTATTTATTATAGTATATAACATATAGTATATATAGTATAATATATCATATTATATATTGTTATTAATTTATCATGGAAGGGTTATTGTATATTTATTATAAATATGATGCATTGTACATTTATTGCTTAAATAATAATATTTCATTATAAGCAAATATAAATTTAAAACAAACATTTGATTAAACTTGTATTTTAAAGTCTCATATTTACTCAATATTTATATACTTATTTATTTGTTCATGTTCATTAACATTCACTTTATTGTTATTGTTATTAAAACATTTAGTGCTGATGTGGGTTATAATCTCTCTATATATATTATCCCAAATTTTAACATGAATTCTATACAACAATATTTAAAATTATTACTTATAGCAACCATATTGGTTTCTTTTTTTCCCATTCTTTTCCCCATTCTGGGATGAGGCAGTAAGAGACAGACAAATTTGCATGCTGTATGTAACACAGTATAGGAACCCTGAAAATATGAAAATGAGAATTTTTATGCACGTCACCTTCTCCCTTCCTGAAAGAAGGAGATGAACAAGGGAAAGAAGGAAAAGTTCTAAACTTCTTACCCTCTGGATATAGTGGAAGTCATGAGTGTTATGTATGGGATGGAATGCTGTGTTTGTTCTGGGTTTTAGCGCCTTTGAAATGGAAACACATACCTACAGGGAGGTAAATCTCTCTGGTTTTCTATCACTATTCAGTCATCATTTAACTTCTAAAGCTTATCCTTTAATCCAGGTTTTAATAAAGTTTTCTCAGAAAATCCTTACCATGCAGAATATAGAAGTATTCACTGCCTGACAGTGCAGTTCATATTAGACATTTAGTAAGTGAGAGCTGTATAATCACTATTTTTGATCTCATTCTCTTAAAAGAAACTTCTTGATGTTGCTA
The DNA here is from genome assembly GCF_052094955.1 of Ictidomys tridecemlineatus. Lineage (NCBI taxonomy): Eukaryota > Metazoa > Chordata > Mammalia > Rodentia > Sciuridae > Ictidomys > Ictidomys tridecemlineatus. The sequence goes on along the minus strand of NC_135488.1, from coordinate 11,538,058 downwards.
TAGTCTCCTACTATTAATGGTAGATGCCAAACTTTAAGGCTTTCATTTTAATTTGTTGTTTCAAGAGAATTAATAAATGTATTATATATGAATATATGAGTTTTTATAGATGCTTGAAATTTTTTGATATTACATGTTAATACTTGTACAAATTAAGAACATGTTATTTATTTGGACTGAACCCCCCCCGCCACCCCATTCTTGTGGATAGTAAGATGGCAGTGATTTCAATAGTAAAACATCATTTAAATCTAATGCCCACTTAGCTAAGTCTTAAAAATATCAAGAAATCCTTAAAGGGACTTTAATACTTTGTCTCCAACTCTGATCATTCAGAGAACACAGCCCAAAAATCTCTCATTGATGTGGAGAACTTTATCATGGATCTTTACATCTTAAAAGGAACTTTGTTGCGTCTAGCTTAGTTTAACAAGCCTGAGCTCTTTATTTTTCTTTTGATTTCTGTAATATCATCAGGATTATCTAGTAATCATTGCCAATTTGGCTTCATTTAGGCATTTGAGATACAGGGATGTGAAATTTGAGTAGCATCAGATGAGAGTTGAAGATTCAGAATCCACCAATGACCAGCAAAATCTGAGAAAAAAATATCTCTGAATCTCAGTCTATTCACCTAGAAAATGACAGTAGTCACAGAACTTTACTAATCTTAAATGGTTGTGCTATCAAAAAGTAAATATTAAAGGAACATGGAAGGCTTTAAAACACTGAAGGCATTCATAAGAAATTATAGGATTAACAGAAGAACAGCCAAGATTTCAGTTAACTTAAATAGTTGATAGGAGAGAGGGAAAAAATTACCCATAGTAGAATGAAATGGGGATGCAAACTAGATCTTATGAAATGGGTAGTAAGAGGATATTAAGGACAATTTTATAACAAAATATAACAACATATTAGATAATTTATATGAAAGGGTAAGAAAGATTTTTTGACATGATAGCTCCATAGAAAGATTATTTTCCTTTCAGATATAATTTATACATAATAAAATGCACAAATCTTAAATATGCTTTGACATTGTATACTCATGTGACCATCATTCAAATCTAGAATTTTAAAAAAAATTTGTAGATATTCCATAACTACTTGGAACAGTAGATCGGAATTACCTCAAAGAAGATTACCTCTTCTTTGGCTGAAACAAGAAAATAAAAATTAATTTCGCCTTATCTCCAGGATTTTTAGAAATTTACAAGTCTTCTATTTTATATCTATTCCCAAAAAGAGAAGCAAGAAAATGTCTGGATTGGAATTGAAATCTTGCAGTTTGCTGTTAGAAAGAACTTTCCCATGCTCTAATACATTGAAGATGTGGGATTGTACTGCTGATCCCAAGAATATGTACCCAGAAACCTGTGAATGTGACTGTATTTGTTAAAAGACTCTGAGCAGGTGAAATTAAATTAGGGATCTTGAGATAAGATAATCTTGAACTACTTGAGTGGGCCCCTATCCAGTGACAAGTGTTCTATTAGAAGAGAAGACAGATGGTGGAAAAGGAAACATGATCACCAAGGCAGAACCATGAGTTACTCAAGCACAAAGAAGGAATGCTTGAAGCCATCAGAATCTGGAAGGGCCAGAAAAGTTTGTCTTCTCAAACCTCCAGGTGTTGAATGCGGGAATGTGGGGCCCTTGGTGGTAGGTAGACAGCAAGGATATTACAGGCAGTCAAGGAGTGATTGACAGTAGAAAAAGCCTGCTGATTTCTCAAACTTTATTCTATCTTATACACTGGTGGAGATTTTGTTTGTTTTCGAGGCATAAACTAAAGAATATAGCTCCAAAGAATCCTTAGTAAAGTCATATAGGACTTTAATACCAAAAATAGGGAAAAAACAACAATGAATATTAACATAATTTTCTTTTTTCCTGATGTGAACACATACACAGTGTCAAGTGCCCACTTTGGCTGAAACAAGAAAATAAAAATTACAGGAGTGTTCTCAAGAAAGTTTCCAGGTTAGGATATTGGAAGAGATGAGTTATCCCTTTAGGATTGATTTATAGAGCTAATAATTCTTCATTGAGTTAATATTATGAGATCTTCGAAGTTGTGAGTCTGGTAAAGAGGACTTTGAACATATTCTACATCTGTTCTTTTGTTATTATGGGTTCACTTTTCCAGAGTGTCTCCTCATCTGCCTTATCTTTATGCCAGGTCCAGTCTTCCATTTATAAAAGCAGAACAGACATGGCAACATTAAAAAATATCAGACAATTTGTTTTTTTAATGTATATGAAATAATAAATACTTGTTAAGAAAACATAATGGTTTGACAATATCTGCTCAATCTTAAATTATTTACCATTAAAATACTAACCTGAAGGTATTTATTAGAAAATGTTTCTGAGAGCATCTTTAATGTTTTCCTTGTAGTTATCCCTTAGCTTTCCCAACATCTCATCTGCCTAGAAAGTATACTGTTAAAAAATATTATAATAACAACACATGATATGTGTAATGGCTAAGATAATGATTAAGATATGAAACAAGGCAATAAATATAAGGGATATTAGTTTGAAAGTAGTCTAAAAGAAGAAGACTGTATCCTAAGGAAATATTTGGTAAGCATATGGGACTTTAATACCAAAAATACATGTGGGTTCATTGGAATGATTCACATTGTAAGGCTTACATTTGTTTTCCCCATCTCAAGTTACCTTAAAAGAAATGGCAAAATATTTTAGAAAAGCATAAACATACCAACACACACACACACACACACACACACACACACACACACACATATACTTTAGCCAAATTTTAGTGTTCACTTTCCTACAACAGTTTCATGACTTCATAAAATCATTCAATTATTTGAATATTCCATGCTTTACTGTGTATATTTGGTCGAATTAAAAGTTTTAATGTCTTTCTAGGTCTGAAATTAGGACACTAAATCAATATGAATAGAACTATAAAGGTACTTTGACTATTTTCCATAAAGCCTATAGAACAGAGTTTCTTAGAACCTGAAAAAAATAATTGAAATATAAAAATGAGTGTGTTCAGAAAATAATGTGCTAATATTGTTCCACATTTGACCCTTGGATGGTTACACTTCTATTTAAATTCCACATTATCTCAGGTCTTTTTTTTTTTACTTTTAATAGTGATGAGAATGTTATGTTTCAAAAATTATGACTGTAATTACCTTCCTCTCAGTCTAGCACATTATGACTGTCAGTGCCATTCAAAGGCTGCAAGTGCTTTAATTTCACATATTAAATTTAAGTATTGATGCGTATGTTCTCTGATTTCAGAGAGAAGACTATTGCAATGAGGGACCCACACTTGGGGCTTTTTGGATAACAATTTTATTTAGAATAAGCAGGGAGTCTTTGATCATATCCTTTAAATTGTACCTTCTGCTTATGCTGCTTATGGAGAATAGATGAAGGTTTTAAGGAAATTAGAACAGGAGGTAGGCAAATCTTCTCTGTTAACTAAATACACAGAATCATTGTCTATGAGAAACTTGGGCAGTAGGGAGGGTGTTGGTGTGGGGATGTAAGGGTGAGCTATGAGGTCAAATAAACTGGCTTTGTTACTGATTTATGGTATCATCTTGGGCAAGTGCCTGAAACATGTTTGTTCTCATTTGTAAAAGTGTGTGTGTTGGGGGGGTAATAATAGCTCCTACCTAAAAGTATGCATGTAGATTAAATTAGGTGATGCATGTGGAACACATGACCTGGGGCTGTGATATAAAAGCAATACAATTATCCTGTTCATCTCAAGCTGTACCTACTGAGGGTTGACCAAAGACTAGGGATGTTTAGAATGGTTTTGCCTAGTGTCTCGACTCAGCCTATGTGAACAAACAATGTTAAGTGATCATTTCTGAAAAATATGCAAAATAATATATTTATTTTTTAATGGCGAGTTGATGTTTATCTGTCTCAATTGAGGCTAAAACTTAATTAAAAATAACTTCAAGTTTTTCTATTCTTTTCTTCTGTGTATGTACTAATACTGTCTCCTATTATATTTAAATCCTACAATGTATTTGTTCTCCATTCATCATATACTTACAATTCTGTTTTCTAGGTAACATTATTTTCTTTCCTCAAGTTCATTATCTATGAATTCCCTCAAATTTTCTTCTTTAAAAAAATCTCTACTTGTCTTTTGGGTACTTTCTATTACATTACAAATACACCCATGCCGGTTCTATCTAAAATACAATGAATACACTTTTCCTACCTTGATTCTTTAACTCTTTTAATTTAGCCAATGATTTATTTTTCTAACTTCTCAAGATGATCTGTTTTTTTTTTTTTTAGAGAAATGTGATTTGGTGTTGATGTCTACTTCTCCTTACATTTTGTCTGCAACAAATTGCCTTCTGTCTCTTTCACCTATTAGAACTCCTCAGAGACCTCTCTGACAGAAGTCCAGGGACCTCTGAAATTCCACCTCCAACACATATTTTTCTTCTTCATCTTAATTTACTTCCTCTACTGTATCAGTTTTTCATTCAGAGACATTATCTACTTGTCTACCTTCCATGACATCAAATATGCATGTTCTCTATACACTTCTCTGATATTTCATCCATAATATTTTCAACAAATTATACTTTATCCTCCTACCTCTTAAACATTGGTGTTATTCAGAGTATTTTTTCTAATTACTCAAAACGTGTTCTACGCTGTTACATTTTAGCTACCATGTACATATTTCAAAAGTTATCTTTATGTCTCAAATCCAGAATTTGGTCTGAACTTCAGACCAATATTGTTATTCACATTTAGATGACTTCTTTGGAATATCTCACAAACATCTTACCTTCAATGTTTAAAATTAGATGACTTTTCTACCCCAACCCCTCAGGCATTTCTATAATTTCTAAATAAACAAATTTCTAACTACTCAAACTATCAAATCTAGAAACACTTGAAATTTTGACTTATTTTTAAGATTTCTGCATCCAATTATTTTCCAATATTGCTAATTTCAGTTATTAAACATTTACCAAACCCATCTCCTCATCTCTTTCTCTAACATCACTCTTTGGTTTTAGTCTCATGTTATTTCTCACTATATTAATGCAATATCCTTCTTTCTAAATTTTTTGTTTCCCAGCATATTTCTTAAATTTATCCACCACATATGCATTGGTAAATGCTATTGTCAATGCAACCTGAAAAAAAAATCACTGTTTCACTCAACAAATACTTTACCCCTAATTCCTGTCACCTGCCACAATTAAAAAGCAAAATTTCACATAGAATGCAATATGTAGAGGCTTATTTTTAGTAATTGAAATTTTTTAACCAACTATAATTCTTGGCTACATAGAAAAGTAATTCTTGATCAGAATGGTAAATATCAAACACATTCACCATTAGAGTCACTTCTTCCTCCTTACAGAATAATTTTGTATGGGTTTTTTGTTTGTTTGCTTGATCTTGAGGATCAGGGAAAAAAAATCTGGTGAAGTCTGGTAAACAGATGAGAGATGAAAGACTATTCTAGGCAGAATAAGAAATAGCATAAATAAAAAAAGCAGAGATATTAAAAGTATGGGTAGAGCTGGTGAATACCCTGTTGCAGAAGAAGCAGAAACAATATAAAAATGGTACAAAAAGAGTTTTGAGAAAAAGAAATGATTAAAGTCTAAAGAAGAAAAATAGGGTTGGGACTTGGTTGTGAAATTACATACTGATGAATTTGGTACACATCTAGATAACAGGAAGCATAGGTGGCTGTAAGTTACATATAACTGGGTTATGACCAGAGGTAAGAACTTGTAAATGACTGTTCAACCGTAGTGTAATTCTATGGTTCTGATGGTAAAGGAAATTGGAGTCAAGAATGATATAGATTTTCATATTTTGAAAAATATGTGTGCTCATTCAAGATAAGAAATGAAGGCTACAATGAAGGAACACATGATCGTGGTTCAGAACATTATATATTTATGCATTTGAAGGGTCTTGTGGATAAACAGAAATGATAAACTGAGAACAGGGATCAGGCATAGAGATAAAGATATGGGAGTTATCAATTTGAAGTTGATAGGTGAATCCAGACAAGCAGTCAGTTCCACCCAGGGAGTTTATGTAAACAAAATGATTGAGTAATACTAAGAACAACATAAAGACTCAAAAGAACAAAGAAAATGTAGTTATAGGAAGGTAACAATATGCAAAAGAAGAATCAGGAAAGTCAAATCATAGAGTACAGGCAAGAGAATTGGTAAATACTGATAAATGTTACAGAAAGGAGACATAATTAGGGGATATGGGAGGCAAATTGGATTTTACCCCACATCTCAGAAAAAGTTTTATTGTCAATGTTTATTCTTGTGCAGTATTCCTAATATGATCTCCAAGTGGCATTCAGTCCATATTTGTTCAAGAATTGCTTAAGTTCAGTCCATGAAGGAATTATTCTAAACAAAACCCTTTCTTAGTGGTTAGAATTGCTTTACTGCCCTGTCTCTGTGAATATAAAATACTATTTAAATAGTAATCATGTACAGTTAATATAATAGCAGTAGAAAATTTTCATAAAGTGTATTTTTTTCTTTAAATCATTGCATTATTTTTGTAAGGCTATATAAATACTTATTTACTAAACAGAATTGTTATCTTCACATGTGTATGAAGTAGTGGTTTTGTCTTATTGTTTTGAACAAAGTAAAGTTTGATCTTTTTTATGTACAGATCTCAGTAGATTAAACATCATAAGATTAAGGACTATGGACTGCATTTAGCACAGTCCCTGGCACATAGTAAGTGTTAAATGAATATTTTTTTTAAATGATTATATAAGTGAGGTAGTAAACACAAAGAAGAGTAATCTATTAAAAGATAAATGAAGGAGCAAGACAAATAAAGGAACTGCATTAGAGAATAAGAACCATATTTATAATTTAAATTAATAGGGTTTGCCACTGAATAATTGAAAGTTCAATAAAAATGGCGGTAATTATAATTCCCAGCGTACATCTTTATGGGATCATTCAATTTGAGGCTGGCTGATATTTTACCTATGTAATATTTATGAAGTGTTATTTTTTTAAGTAAGCTAATAAGATAAAAACACTTCAAGAAGTTCATTTAAAACTATTTGTGTGGCAAACTTTTAAAGATATCAAAGATGAATTATAAAGTGAAAATGAATGCAACAGATTATCCATGTTATGCATACACTAATCTAGTTTCAAAATGATCTCCATTTAGAAAATAAATATAATTAAACGCGAGTTGCTTACTGTCCCTCATAAGATCATGGATTCCCTCTAATTCAACCATGCTACCATAATAAGAAATCCTCTGTATAATGTCCTTGACAAGCTAGTAATGCTCATATTGCCATCAATCTCCACCTCCCTTTCCTTATTGTGGTGTCTAAGGGTTTTAGAACATCAACAATGCCACAAATGTGGTGTTTCCATGGGCCAGGCACCTAAGAACTTACATATTTCTGAACTATATAATATTTTCCATGTTTCTTATATGAGGTAACTTATCCTTTAGAGAATAAGACACCCAACTAATGAAGTAGAAAAATTAAACTTTTATCCAACGTTTAGGTTGACTACCCAGAATATCTCTAAAAATATGTTGATAAGCAAAATTAAGTTTATTAGGCCTATCGCTTATTGAAGAATGAATGTGACGTGGTAGTTTGATAGGTCTACTGTAACAAAATCCCACAAACAGGGTAAATTAATAGAAATTCATTGTCTACTGTTGTGGCTGTTGTCAGGGTTGATTCCTTCTAAGAGATGTGAGAGAGAACCAGTTCCCCTGCCTCCTGCATGGATTTTGTGAGTTTTCTTGCAACACCTTTGGTATTCCTTGACATGTAGATACATGATCCCAGTCTCTGACTTCATGTACACATTACATTCTCTCTGTGTGTAATTCTGCCCCCAAATATCTATTTTTTAAAAAGACAATAGTCATATTGCATCAGGGACAATTACCATTTTTATATGACCTACTGTAACTTAACAGGTTACAGTTACATCTGCAGTGAGCTATTTTCTAAGTGTGGTCATGTTCTTAGTCGGACTTTAAAATGTACATTTTTAATGGATTCAATTCAACCCATAATACTGTGTCTTAATGAGGAAATTAGGAAAGATTATTTATTAAATTTTAGGCATGGGTCATATGAATTTTATGGTAAGTCTTTACAAAGTGGAGTACTGGTTGGGACTGAGCAGATGTTCTGACAGTTTTTAGATTAGTGGGCAAATGAAAAGAGGAACATGAAACATGTTTTTGTTAAACAAACTGTTAATCCTGATAGGTACTAACACCATTGGTTGATTCATGGTCTTATTTAAAATTGGGAATATGTTGGACCAGTCAGATTAATTTTGCCTGATTTCAGTGTTTTTGTAAATAGGGACTAAAGCATATATCTTGTCACAGAATTGATTAATACATAAGAACTTGGGATTCAGTTGATTTCAGTCCTCATCTATATTAACTTCAATTACATAATCCTAAATTCCCACCATTGATTGGTATAACCCAAAGTAATCTGTTCTGCTTCTGGAAAGCTCCATGAATAATAAAATTTAGCCTAAATTTGTAACTCTGCTGTAACTGTTGTTGTAGATTGCTTTGAATCTTTCTCCTCCATGATTGTCTCCAGAAAGATTATTAATTCATTGGTCTCTAAATCTGTTTGTCTATCTAGCTTAATTTATCAAGTCCCATGTATTCTATTTTCTAGCCAAATAATCTAGTTCCTTCAGGTTTTCAAGTAAAAGCTATTACTGTAAATAATAATAATTTTATAGGATGATGATTTTGTTGATATGTCTAATAGCATTGATTTGGGTAGTAATATCATCATCATTACATATATTTTTGCTTCCTAAAACCTGGTTACACATGTAACCACAAAATGAATTAGAGTTTGTCTGATTCATTTCAATCATCTTAACACTAAACTTCTAACACTAAGTGTTACCATTTTAATGGCAGCACAAATAACTATATGGGATTTCTACCCCAAATTCATCTTCCTATTATTTTGAAGTTAATTTGAAAATATTTGAAATACTATATACACTTTGTCTAAGATATTATAGGTGATCATATTTGTCAAAACTATTCTGTTCCACCTGTCTTAAAACAGAAAATTCTAAATTTAAAACAGAATTTCAAATAGGTCTTTTGTAATCAAAGCAGATACATAAATATCTGCATTTCAGGGGAAAGGGGTGACAGATGTTAAGATTAATCTCTCTTGCTAAGAAAACATTATTTTGTAAATACAAACAATGTCAAGGTTTATAGAATTCTACTCATTTTAATTTACAAATATTCAGTGATGGATAATTAGATCAGTACAATGAAGTTCAACAATCAACAGGAACCTTAAAGCAATTTAGAGTCACTTTGAATCTTTAAAGAAAATCCAATAAGCACTTGAAAAACAAAATAAATGGTGAGTTTTAAATGTTTCCTTTTTGATTTGCCACAGGGTCCAAGTTTTCTCTCTGAGGCCGTTTTTCCTAAACATGCAACAAAAATTGAAGAAATGGATCCTTTTTTCAACCTTCATGAAACCATAAGCAAGGTAGGGGAAGAGTCCATCCTGAACTCATAAATGGAATTGGAAAGGTTTTTTTGTGACTTATTGTTTATGTTGACAGGTGCAAGAAAGAAAAATAATCGTGAGAAATAATTTGTAAAGCATGCTAGAAAGAATTTTAATGTATCATATTGTTTTTCTAAGGAGTAAAATTAATAAGCAAATATCCAAAAAAATTCATTCAAGGTCATACAAATCTATAACTGGTATTTTATACTAAAATATGTCCTTAATATAACAATTAACTTTTCCTTTATAATCTGAAGATAGGTTTGTGTTATATTCCTAATGCTCTTCATCACTTTAGACATTTACATCAATGCAAAATGGGTCTTTGAATTTCTCTGTCCAAAGTTGCTTTCAATATTCAAGATATTTCTTTGTGGTACTTACTGGTTATAGTAAGAAGTGATTCTTTTTTTGAAGGAAGAGGTTAGTCTGCTTTAAAAATAAAACTTGTTTTTACTCTATGGTAGGTGTATTTATATCTTTAGTGCATTTCCTTAACCATAAGTTTATTGTGAAGAAAATTAAGTTTTACAGTGTGAAATAAATAAATTTAATGTTTCTGGCATCACATGACATCATACACATTTTTACATTTGCCAATTATTTATCTGAACTGTCAAAACCTGCCTTTTGGGATAGATTTTATAAAGGATATTGGCATTTCAGTACTTTAAGAATAATCCATATTTATATGTGCTTACTTGAAAGATTTAATCATCTTTAAATCTTAGTGAAATTTTACAAGGTTTTTTTTCTCCTTCAAAAAAAGGAAGTGTGGCAAAATGAACCAAGATTTGGTGATGGAGTGAGCTCAGGAGAGAAACAGGAGTCTAAGGTCATCTCTGACATTTAAGAGCTAGAATTTATTTTATTTCTAAACCTTTAAAATAAGAGAAGTGTGAGATATATTTTATTTAAAATTGTTCTAAGCTTGAAATATCTGGATCTTAGCTAAATGTTTATCATAGTTTTATTTCTAGTCTATCCCAGTTCCATATTTTACTTTTTAATATCTCCATCATTTGATTTTATATTATTATTTGGATATAAGAAGAATAGAAATGAGTTTAACTACTTCCTTAGTATCCACAATCTTAAAACTTACTGATTATATATGTGTGTGTATATACCTACATATTATTTCACACAAGTATAAATAAATATAAATATGTATATATATTTGAATTAATATATACATATATTTGGGTGAACATATGTATATACTTTATGACAAATAAATGTATATTTTCAGATATTCTGGCTACTTAGAATATAGGTTTTTTACTTATTTTTAAGCAAATAATTTGAAGATTTAAAGGTAATGGAATAATGATATTTTCTCCATTTTTCTTGTTTTTCTGATGATCAGAAATATCAAGGATTTTGGTGGTAGGGGTGATTTGAGACCATATTAACATCAGATATATAATGAGATGAGAGTATTTTTAGCAAAGAAACCGTTGGCTCTTTTATTATAAAGGTATACACACACATGCTAATTCTCAGATCTTAGCTGTATTTAAGAACAGTGCTGAGAACATGTTGAGAAATAGGCATGTTGAGAAATAGGAAGGGAGAAGGGGAGCCTTGACATTTTTAAGAGGTCAGTATTTAATGTGAACTAGACAGAAGATAAGAGATTATTAAAAGAGAAGGTATAAATGTTTTTATATATTTTCAAAAATATTTGATGTGTAAATGGATATTTCATTAAACCAATGAATATTGTGAAAAATCCATGTCTGTGAAAAAAAATAGAACCCATTTAAAGGCAGAAACAAGAGTTCTAGGAATTTTTTTTATGACCACATGTATGATCCAGATTTAATTTTCTCTTCCCAATTATAGTGGATACTTTCATTGATATTGTAGACATGGACAAAGGGAAGAAAAGGATCTTTACAGTGTAATCATTTCACAAATAACAGAACTGAGGACCTGTACAAAGAACTGTTTAATAGTGTCTGAATTTATTTCAATGTGAATTTTTTGGAAAAACAACAAAATAAAAGCACCTATTAAGTATAGAATAACTGAACAAAATACATGATGAGAAAATATGGAGCTTGGATTTTAGTTCTGTTTTAGCTACCAAATTGCCATCTCATTTAGTACAATGTTATTTTTTACACCAATAAGTCATATACTCCCAGTGTTCTTCCTCACTTGCAGTCTCTGAAGTCAGAAGACACTATTTATTGTGTTTTCTCTAGAAATGTTGCATGTGTGTGATTCAGTACCATTATTAACATTAAAAAATTCTAGGGCTAAAATCTTTAAATAGATTGTTACCTGCATTTTCTGAGTTTTGTTTTTACTTTAAGGCAAAAATCTGTCTAATTCATGCTTTCTTGCTTTTTCTCAAAGATGTGAAAATATGTATGTATTTATCTCCAAAGTATGAAAACAGAGAGCTAAAGTAATTAATTCAATGCTGAGAATACAGGAAGTGACCCAAATGGACTTGTGAAGAATTGAAGTCTTTAGAATGTCTCATTTCACTAGGGGTAATGCTGGTGTTTTCACAGCATGTCACATGTTTATGACATTCCTGTTCCACATAATAGCACAATATGATAAAAACAACATTTGACCTATATTAAAAGACACACTAGGATCAATTCTTGTCTATCAATTATGCCAAACTGATATAAAATATAAGAAATATTTGGTAAAATTGTGACACATATTTAGTACTAAATATTAATATTTAGTACTAAGGAATAACCAGTAGTATAATATTAATAAATATTAAAACATTTTCAAGAAGCTAGAGTAAGTGAAATATTAGAGATATATTCCTTGTTTCTTCCAATAAAAGTTTGTATTTGACATAACATTGTAAGTCACATATTCTTAGTTATCTGTTTAAATAACATAATAAATACATGCATTTAGTATCATCAGTGATGATAGTGATATCATCTTGTATCCTTTCCAAGTGGGTAACAATTTGCATTCTAGACTTTCTCTTACATTATATATGCTTTTATGTGAATATAAATAATTTCTGCATATAAGAATGTATTATTTGTGCTGTGCTGAATTTAAATAATATTTTTAAATAAATGTCATATAGTATGTGAGTTGTGAGTCCTTGAAGGTGGGTATTCAATGTCCTGTAGTGTTGTTGTTGTTGTTTTTTTTATGAAGTTTGAATTTGTCTTGGCATTTGTCTTTTTGATGTAAAGCATGGAACCTTATAAAGTAATGCGTGAAGCTCAATATTGATACCAAAAGGTGTAATCCATCATGGCTCCAGTGACTGTCAGATGGGTCCATATACAGTTGCTGAAGGGTGACCCATGCTGCAGCAATGTTGAGGCTGTTTTTCTTATCCTCTATAATTACCTTAAAGGTAGTATTTATTCTTAAAATTATCACAGAAGTCAAACATGAAATTAAATATCAGTATAAATCTTAGCTGCTTAATCTTTCAATAACTGAATAAAAACCAACATGGATTCATGTTTTGAAGTAGGCTTATTTACACTCTCCTTTTACACCTAGGAATTTTCTAGCTATGTTTTCAAATCTTCAGCATTTCACTCGTAAGCTGCTATTAGTTATCTAAGCATTCTAGTAGTCTACTGTAAATGACACAGGGAGTAAAAACACTTGATATTCCAAAACAATTAGTACACAGGAATTGGTCCCAGGTAATTAGTAAGGCAAGTAAATTATTTCATAGTGCGTTACAGGAGGTGATCGTAATGTGGTCAAAATATGGAAGGGGAAAGAAAAGACTAAGGATAGAATGATTTATGTAATCTGTGAGGAAAGGATGGAAGGAAGAAGATGGAACCTGAGATTACTATTAGAAAATTTGAAGAATTCACCAGAGAAGTGACATTTGAGAAATTTAGTAGTTTTAAACTTTGTCTTAATGTCATTGAGCTTCCCCTGAGAGTGATTTAAAGATTGGGCTGTTGGTGATAGTGTGTGAAAAATAATGATGTGCATTTTAGAAAAAAATGACAGGTTTGTGAGACAATTTTAAAATCAAATAATATGTTGCATAATATATGAAACACAAAGAAGAGTGAGGAGTCAAGAGTAATTTTAATAGTTCTATCTTAAGCCAAGTTGATATTATTAGTTAATTATTAACTAAATCAGGAATTGGTTTGGAGAAAGTGATGACTTTGACATTGGACATGTGGATATTTGACATGCTATGGTACATCCAGGCAGATGTATTCAGGAGGTAGCGGGACACATATGAGTTTCCTTGGGAAATCCTGGCCTACAATGCACTGTAGAATATATATAGTGTCCACTACTCACAAATCAATTTAAACTAAAAATTAATTTTGATTAAATTAGAATTTCAATTAGAGTTTCAATTCCTCAGTGACATTAGCCACAACTCATGACGGGTGTCTAGGTATGCCAGTAGCTACTGTGTCTCAGCAGATTACAAAAAATTTATAGCATCATTGACAATGCAGGTGATGTTACCCTGACAATCATGCAGAGGAGGAAGAACAAAATGAGATGGAAAAGTCCTAGGATAAAATGGCACTTGTAATATGCAAAAAAAGAATAATTTTTAAAGGGGAAAATTTTGAAAACTACATCCATTCAATCAACTTTTTACTCATATAACTTTTAAGCCAATTATTTGGATTTCTTTTATGGTTTTCTTCCTCATTTATGCCTGACCTTCAGATCATTGCTATATTCAGTAAACAGGTTCACATTGCTTGTTATTCATTCCTTAGACTATTTTAGTAGATGTAATGTCCTGTATTTAATATTTATTTTTTATTTAACTTATTTTATTAGCACTTTATTCCTAAAATTTTGTTCATAACAGATATCTAATTAATGATGGGCATAAACTTATATTTAAACAAAGCAAAAAATAGTTTATCTGTATTTAGAAGACTTTACAAACAAATGTGAATATAGGTTATTTGGGGTACCAGAGGAAAGGTATCATCTATTATGTTATTGGGTTGACATTACATTTTATTTGGCACTTCAAATACTCTATATTATAAGTAAAAATCTCTGAATATGAACGGTACATCCAGTGAAGCAAAAATATATGTGGTATCATGAAAACCAACAAATTATCTAATTATTTTTGCAAGTTTTTCAAGAAATATTAGTTTGACTTTTTATTGTCTTTCTAACCCTATTTTAGAAAAGAATGTCATTGTTTTTCTTTAATATTAGATATGCAGTAATAGTATAAGGCTTTCAATAATACTTCCTTAAGAAGAATTACATATTTCCTTTTCCTTTATATAATGTCCAACTATGATCTTTTACTAAAAGTATTTAGGGGTGGCCAGGTGTGGTGGTACATGCCTGTAATCCCAGTGCCTTGGGAGGCTGAGGCAGGAGGATCCTGAGTTCAAAGCCAGCCTCGGCAAAAGTGAAGTGCTAAGCAACTCAGACCCTGTCTCAAAATAAAATACAAAAATAGGGCTGGGGATGTGGGTTAGTGGCCAAGTGCCCCTGAGTTCAATCCTCAGTATCCCCCAAATTATTTGGGGGTATTAAGGGTGGGAGCAGGGATGACAAATGGGAGATCAGTGGAATGAATCTGACCAAACATTTTTATGTACATATATGAATATACCAAAGTGAAATTCACCTTTATATATATTCATAATGCATTAATTTAAAAAAATTATAAATAAGTAGAAGAAAGATCAATAGAGTAGAGGA
Source organism: Ictidomys tridecemlineatus (assembly GCF_052094955.1). Classification (NCBI taxonomy): domain Eukaryota; kingdom Metazoa; phylum Chordata; class Mammalia; order Rodentia; family Sciuridae; genus Ictidomys; species Ictidomys tridecemlineatus. The sequence continues at coordinate 11,522,769 of NC_135488.1, read as the reverse complement.
AAGAAAACAGGAGGAGAGAGGAGGGAAGGGAAACAGAAGTAAAGGGAACAGAATTGGAGTAAATTATATTCCATGCTTATATAATTATGTCAAAATAAACCCCAATCTTATGTATAACTATAATGAACTAATAAAAATTCTCAGAAGTAAAAGAATACATTAGTAAACATCTGATATTTGAGTGGAAAGGAGTGGCAAGGAGTAATAATATTTAAAAAGTAAAGATAGCAGGGGTGCGGGGGGGCTGGGGTTGTGGCTCAGGGGTAGAGCACTCACCTAGCATGCTTGAGGCACTGAGTTTGATCCTCAGCACCACATAAATGCAAAATAAAGATATTGTATCTACTTAAAACTAAAAACTAAATGTTTTTTAAAAACGTAAAGATAGCACTGGCTGTGCATAACTTTGTATGTTATTTAAGTATATCTATGTACCCAGCAGAATAGAATAGTGACAAGTATCAGTGGTTCAACTTAGTAACAAGAAAACATTAGCAAGTTTTGCACCTGCTCCAATTTGCACCTTGTAAGTTTGCAAGACACACTGCTTCAGGTCAATTTTACCTTAGTATTTCAGGAATTCCAGATATTTTGCTAGTCATGATAAATAGCCTTGCAGGACAGTTGTCATTAATTAATGTTGAATATTAAGAGTAGGCAGTGTATTCAATCTGCAGTGCATGCATATAATGTTTTTTTAAAATCTCTATTTTTCAGGGAATCTATAGCATTAATCCTAAATGTACTCTCTATTTAACAACAACAAAAAGAACTATTGGGTATTACAATATTACAAAGAAAATATAGTAGGAATAGTGTTTTTTTCTCATTATGTATGTGTAGAAATATTAAAGTAAGATTAAACTTTAGAGTAAGGCAGTGTTGATCAAAGCCTAGAACTTATGGTTAGTAATCCTTATATAGTTTGTATCCTATAATACATTTACATTTTCTTTTTTTTTTGGATACAATTTAAACTCAGTTTTATAGTGATGTAAATAAAGATATAAGCAAAGGTTAATGGTGATGTCTTTAGTGATGAAAAACATTTAAATGATTCTAAGTTTTAATGATTTCAGCTAATAATAATTGCATTCAGCTATAAATCATCCTTTAGAGTTATAAAACTGTAATTATTTTGATTAATGGAATCATATTTGTTAACATATTATGTGGCTTTTGAAAGATAAATTTTCTATTTTTAAAAAATATCATTTTGAAAACATGTTTATACCAGTTGCTACAATATTGTTAATATTCTTAGAGCATGTTAACTGAAAACTTAAGAAAATCTAATGATTTTATAATTGTAAACTAGACAGACTAAAATACACAGTGATTTAAATTCTCTTAATCATAGCTTTGCAAAAGAGTTAAGTTGCCTTATATAAACAAAGAAAAAAAGAGACCACATCCTTTATTTAGTTTTTTAAGTTTCAAAGGCATGTTGTTTTCATTAGACTACTATAATTTCTGATATAATACTTTAAAATGCTTAGAAGACCTGGTTGTGGTTTCTAATCTAAATGCCCAAATATAAGTGATTTCCTAGTTCTCTAATGTTGATATATTGTTTGGATAAAATATGAAAATATATTTTCTGTTTAGGAAAGCAAGTTCAAGGATATTCTATAATCTTGTGTATGTATACATTTGAGGTTATTCTAAAAAAATGAGGATGTAAAGCTTTTGTTTTAAAAAAATTTGTAATTTTCCCCTGCTATATTAAATTATTGGTACTATATTCAAAATGTTTCCATAGAGATCTACACTCTATATTTTCCTGACATTGAGCTAAACCAGAAAACATCCCAAATATGTACTTTCAATCCAGAGATTGCATGTTGTAATAAAAAAATGTTGGTTGGAAATACTCGAGGGAGATAATGGTATATTAAAACCAACCCCTTTTGCTTTGAAGAGAAAATATTATAGGTGTGCATTTTCTTCATAAATGTATAATTAAACTCAATATCTTCATTTATTGAAATTGGAGACTGTGTTATGACTATTTTCTCTTGCCCAGAGAGGTTTGGTTTATTGTTTTTCATTATGCTGCATGAACATTATAGTTTCTAAAGGCATGCCTTATACCCTTATACTATCATTTCTTTTTTTTTCTTTATGTTTTTATTACTCAAAGGTGAATTATCACATAATAAGAAATTGTTAAAATTTGACTCTCTTTTTAACCAGAAGTTAGTTATCAAAGTGAATATTTTACCCAATGCTATAGTATATTAAAAGAGCTAGTACTGCATATTAATTTAGGAACAAGTAGGAAGGCTGTGACCGAGTATACATTTACATAAAAACTAATTTTCACATGTATTTGTATTATAATATTAATATGTTATTCATATAAATCAGAAGATGAGTTATATGATCACTAAAAATAATGTGCAATATTTTAAAGGCACAATCTTTCAGGAAACAGTCACATCTAATTGGAAAGAAGTAGGTTTATTCTATAAAGTAACATTTTTAGTGATAAATGAATTTTGTATATTCTAAACATAAATTCTTATTTTAAGAACCTGTTAAGAAGTTGAAAGTGAGTTTTTTTATGTTAAGTTCTGCATTTTTCCCTCACTTTGAAGAGGAGACTGTCTTTTCAAACTATTCTTAGATAATACTATTCTCAAAGTACTACAGAAATACAAAGGCAAAGGGCAGAATAATCAATGAACTAATCCAAGGTAGGCGGGTTGAGTGTCTTTTCAAAAAGTGTTGTTGAAACAAACTCCTGTATAACAAAACTATTTAAAGCCTCCAGACACTATCTACTTAATAAAAGCACATTGAATATAACACAGCATATCAGAAGAATCTGAGCCATCTTGAAGTCTATTATTATAGTAGATTTTAATCTTGAGACTGATACTGAGGTATCCTGGGAATAGTGCCTCTTATCCCTATGTATGGCTATAATAAAAGATGCAAAGACATACAAATGTACACAAACTTATATAGCATAGACTAAAAAGGGTACATATTTTCAGTGAAATCACTCTTGATATTCTTCCTTGGAAAACCCTAAGACACACACACACATACATAACACACACATTAAGAAAAAGTTTATATTTATAAGTCTCTATCTCTATCAGTTTCTATGTGTATCTATGTCTTTCTTCTTTTCTAGGAAGAATCCAAATTTGGGCATGAATAAATGTCTTACTATTGTTTCTGTTTGTTTACCGACCCTTGGTTCTGTATATTCTGCTGCTTTTGGTGTGATACATAAAATATTCAAATTGCAGATTTCTTATAGTATGTCACCATTTGAATGATGCAATGGTTTTTGTTCTCTTTTTTTGTTTGTTTTTAATGCATGCCAGGCAAGCACTTTATCATTGAGTCATTTCCCGAGCCCTGATGCAATCTTCTAGTGTGAAATGAATATATCCCCCAAGCAGGACTATTTTATTATAGAATTACAATTCTTACCACTAAATAAGAATTATATTTGGATAAATCAAGCAAATTTATGTTTTAAAAAGCATAAGAGATAACTATTTTGGTGTAATTATATTTACTTATTAATAGGTTCATTTCATTTTTAAAAATTAAGGCTTAAATTTTGAAATTACAGTGGCTTAAGGTAATTTAATAAAGATTCAAATAGTAAAATTTCTGCATTTAAAAATAAAATTATAACAAATAATAGCTATATTCTTAAGTCTTTAAGAAAAAGCGTTATGATTCCTAATAATTCCAGACTTTTAAAAAGGCAAAGAAAATGGTATCCAGTTCAAACATTTTCTTTAATGATAAAAAGATACATATCAGATAGAATGTTTTTGTTTGCTTTTTGTTAAACACTCATAAGCAATCTTGTTTAATAAAAATAATGAAATTCTATTGACTAATGTAAATGAAAGTTCTAGAATAGACATTTATGAGGTGTGGATCAAATTCAGTGCCAGACCCACTATCTGTTTTAATCTCAGTTCTGTCTTCTATATTGAACATTTTATCATTGGAATTTCTTCATATTAAAAAAAATACTGTTAGTAATTTGTGGGCTTCTATTTGCACATGATTCTGTCAAATCAGGTGAGAACCTTTGTTCTGGTGACTTTCTCAAAACAGCGACTATGCCAATTTCTAGAAAGCCCCAGAAAAATTAGCTTTCATCTTAGTGTTCTGAATTGGTTTCTGGCTTCATTTTTTGAACCAGTCTTTATGAACAGGGATATATTGTTAACTGAATAAAGCCTGGTTTGCATAAACCAATCACTGTAGAAAGCAGATTAAGGTTACCCTGATGAATTTAGGAGAGTCACTCTGGTGCAAGGGGGATCATTTTGGGTTTAATATGTGGATGCAAAACAGTATGAGTTGCAGAGCAGCAAAAATGTTGTACAGGCAACTACCAAAATCCACTACTGATTGTAACAAATGCTGTTGTCCACACAGGAGTAAGAACCAGTATTTGGAAAATGCAAAATCAGTTCTCAATAATGGAGACATTTTCTGATGATGGGATGCTGTATGCTTTGGTATATTTAATCATTATAATCACCAGAAACGGAACAGGAGAGGTATATAAAAGTTTTTAAAAAAGGGTAAAATATGATATGAAAATTATTCATAAAATGAATTTGGCTAACTGCATTTATTCCCATAGCTTCACTGCTTTTTCTGTAGAATTAAATGAAACTAACAAGAGTTTTTTTAAAAAAAAATAAATAAAGCTCACTGCATTTACCAAGAAAATGTCTTTTCCTGCCCTCTTCATAGACATCTGAGGATAATCCCCATATTCACCCTGAGACTCAAAGTCATTCTCAAATATAACAGCTTAGACTGATGCAACAATGAATTGATTGGATTTGACAGATGAGCAACACCTGTTTGCCAATCTGGATCTGAGATAATCATCTCTTATAACACTATGCTCTTACAGAGGTGGGTGACTCTCAGAACCTTAAAGAACTCTAATTGAGTACCCCAGCTACGGACAGGGACTCTGCAAGCCCATGTAGTAATTGAAGGAACTAATAAATATTTTTTTATAGTAACTTACATTCAAAATATGAGATATTTTTAAAAATTAAAACTGTTTAAAGACACAGTATCTTTCTGCTCTTCAAAAGGAGACATCTTGTCAATGTTAGAAATGTTTAAGAGCATGCCACTATGTGTAACACATATCTAAGTGTTTTATTCTATTTCTTACTCAAAGACTTCACACTTAAAAGACTTTGATTATAGATCAAATGATAATGTACTTACACTTTTCACTATTTTAAAATTTTAACCTTGATCCAGAATTTAACCAATTAGCCATAATTGCCAATTCAATGAAATAAGCATACAGATGTTGAAATGCTTTACACTCTAAATATCTTCCAATTTAGCTATCATCATTTATTCATGCCCAAATTTGGATTCTGAAGTTCCCATTTGAGAAATTTGTATGAGTATTTTATATATGATATGGCTGTCAGTTATTGGTCTACCAAATTAATTCCTCATATTTCTGATTTAGCTATAGTTTATAAGAGGTTCTATGTACTAGCTTTCTGCTACTATAATAAGATACCTGAAATTATTGTCTTATAAATAAGAAGGGTTTATTTTGGCTGTCAGTTTGGGAGTTTTGAATGCATGGCCAGTTTTACCCATTGCTTTGGGGGCTCCAACCAATAATTGTAACAAATGCTGTTGTCCACACAGGAGTAAGAACCAGTATTTGGAAAATGCAAAAGGGTGTGCTAGGGAAAACCCACTTATTTTTGGCAGGGAATAAGAAAAGAGAGAAAGAAATTACTGGGGGGGGGTCCCATAATTGTCTTTGAGGGTAAACCCCCAATAACCAGAAGATGATCACTTAGGTCCCACATCTTAAAATTTCAGTACCTCCTAATAGTGTTGTGGCCTGGGGACCAATCCTTTATTTATAAACACTTGGGTTTTGGGATCATTCTAGATCCAAACTATAGCACTCTATAAAGCCCACAATTTTTCCTGGCCATATAGTTCAAAGATACTGAAATTCAATTTAGTAGTTACATGTATATTTTCAGTTTTGTTTTTGAATATTAGTAACAGTATATTTCATAGATTTAGGAGTAAAAAGATCAGAGTCCATATTTAGGAACCTATAGAAATATTATACTAGTCAAAATTTATATTTAATTTTAATAATAGCTTAATATGTAAAAAATGAAGGAAGGGATAGGAGAAATTTGTGGAATTTAAAATAGTTGAGAAGGCAATACATATCAAACTATTTAAAAAGTCGTGGAAAACATGAAAAGAAAGATTTTCAAAATAAATAAATGAGCAAAACAAGATTATTACCTAAATCATAAGTTTTTTTATAGGGGTATTACTGGAAATTGACCCTAGGGACATTTTAACAGTGAACTTAATCCCCAGCCCCTTTTTTTATTCTTTATTTTGAAATAGGGTCCTCCTAAGATGCTGAGGCTGGACTTGAAATTGTGATCCTCCTGCCTTAGCCTCCTGAATTGCTGAGATTACAAGCATGCAGCACCATACTAATAAATTTCACCTAAATACAACAAATTAAACATTATCCACAAGTCCCGAATGTTAATTAGACATTTATCTGATCCAAGTATTTGACCAATTTTCAGGGCAGTGGAAAGAAAACATAGATTCTGTGATTCCTTTTCATTTTTCCATATCAATTTCTATCCTAGGAAAGATTCAAGGAGAAGACTCAGGTGTCTTTACTGAAATAGTTGATTCCCATCCAGATTTTTTCTGATACCAGTGAGTTAATTATGAAGTCAAGCTATTTTACTCCAAGTTGCCTCTAGGAAATATGGTCACTGTGCCTAGAACTTGAGCTTTAAAATTTTAATAGTTGTCACAGATGGCTTATTCCCTCAGTTTGGCAGCATGTGTTACATAGGTATAGCCTCTCTAGGTAGTACATATGAGATCAAGTGCATGAGCTTTTTATAAAGCTACCTTTACAATTAAATTCAAAATATTTTTATTTAAAAATAAATCACAAGATTATTTTCAAGAAACCTACACAGATTAATATATACCATTTGGAGAATTTGAACAAACTTAAGAATCTAGATATTTTAATGCATACAGTAGCTTTTCTGAAAAATCCATTGCCTAGTATATGCAAGGCCCTTGGTTTTATCTGCAGCACTGGGGAAAAAAGAAAGAAAGAAAGAAATCTATACAAATCCCCTATGTGACACTGATGATAAAATATTTTATATACCAGTCTCCAACATTTAGCCAGCTTTATTGGGAATTGAAGTTGTTCTTGTATATACCTTATATCTTCTAACAAGTTATAAGATTTGGACCAAAATTTATCTCTTCTTGTCCATCGCTTTATGTCCTATAACGTTTGTCACTGGTTGGTTATATTAACCACTAGTTACATCTTTTATTAAATAACTAGAGTCTCTTTGCTCTGAAACCCTCTGCATTAGCTGGCACTTTGTCCCTATTTCAGCTACAGCATAAAGCATCATGTTTACACTGGCACAGATGCAGTCGGGAGTCACAGTTAAGTAATAAGAATTATGCCCTGCATGAAGCTTCTGTAGCAAACAGTCTGACCTGGTGGGTAACTACTTCACCTGTTCAAAGTGGCTTAGCTATCAAACTGGCTTCTGCTCACAGCAGTTTTTCCAAAAGTGTTATCCTTAAATGTGATCTATTTTTAAATATATAAAGCATAGCAGACATTTCTATAGTTGATAAACTGAATTGTTTTCTCCACACCCTTACTTACTCTTTTTTTTTTTTTTCCTTTTTGAAATAAGATTTCACTGCTTGGATATTTTTAAGTTCTATCTATTGAATGTCTTGAATCTAAACATTTTCCGAGGCTCATGTGGATGTCTTAAAATCCCCTGGTTTGGAAGAATGAGACTAAGGAATATCAAGTAATTATGGTTCATTGTTTCTGCTTGTAGTGATTCATAGCCTGGCTAATCCAGAGTGCAGATTACCTGGAGGGAGGATGGTTGTGGGCAAAATAGATATTCCAGAATGGATGCACTAAATGTCTGGGTACAGGGGTCCATGTAGTGAATGTATAGAAAACAGTTTGACAAGAGTCATAGAAAGCACAGATACTTCAGATTAGAAAAAAAATGTAATTTTCATGTTGGAAGGCTTGAGGAAATAATAAAAACACTCTAAAATAAAAAGAGAGAAAAGTTATTGCTTTGTTTGTAACAATATGGACTTTATTGAACCCCTCTAGGTCACATTTACTGCTTCAGTCAAATAGTAGAAAGCACTCTTCATCTAGATCACCCATAGATGTACAGTAAAGAGCAATAAATATAGAATTGTGAAGAAGTGATGGATCACAAGTAATGTAGAAAAAATATTTAATTAGAGACAATGCTAATTATATTTGTTAGCACCGTTCATTGTGAAGAAATGCAACCATTTAGTATTATCTGTTTACTGGCCAATTTGGAAAGCAGTACGGAGATTTCTGGGAAAGCTGGGAATGGATCTACCATTTGACCCAGCTATCGCCCTTCTCGGACTATTCAATGAGGACCTGAAAAGAGCGCACTATAGGGATACGGCCACATCAATGATTATAGCAGCACAATTCACAATAGCTAGACTGTGGAACCAACCTAGATGCCCTTCAATAGACGAGTGGATAAAAAAAATGTGGCAGCTACACACAATGGAGTATTAAGCAGCACTAAGAAATGAAAAAATCATAGAATTTGCAGAGAAACGGATGGCATTAGAGCAGATTATGCTAAGTGAAGCTAGCCAAGCCCTAAAAAACAAATGCCAAATGGCTTCTTTGATATAAAGAGAGCCACTAAGAATAGAACAGGAAGGAAGAGCATGAGGAAAAGACTAACAGTAAACAAAGACGAATGGGGGGAGAGAAAGGGAGAGAGAAGGGAAAGCATATGGAAATGGTAGGAGACCTTCAATGATACACAAAATTATAAGAGGTTATGAGGGGCAAGGGGGAAGGGGAAAAAAAGGGAGAGAATTGAACAACAGCAGAGGAGGTAGAGAGGGAAGATGGGAGGGGAGGGGAGGTGGGATAGTAGGGGATAGGAAAGGTAGCAGAATACAACAGTCACTAATATGCCATTATGTAAAATTGTGAGTATGTAACAGATGTGATTCTGCAATTTGTAGTTGGGGTAAAAACGGGAGTTCAAAACCCAATTGAGTCAAATGTATGAAAGATGATATATCATGAGCTCTGTAATGTTTTGAACAATCAATAAAAAAAAAATCAAACCAGGTGGAAAGGACTAACTTTGTTGATTATGTACGTGTTCTCATATTATTTTCATAATAGGTCTATAAATAAAATATTGTCATGCTACCATGTTCTATTAATAATAAAGTGATGCTCAAAATGTATATGGGTTTTGGTACGATAGGTTTTGAAATCTAATAGAAATAGATAACCAGGAAATATGGAGTGTGGTTTCTTTGCTGTCATGATAAGGAAGTGTAAGAGACGTTGGTATTGCAAAAACTCTTAAGAGGGAACAGAGAGCCACAAGACACATGCATCCTTGGGTTGATTATTTTAGCAGAAAACTGCTTTCTCAATCCCATAAAATTGACAGAGAATTTCCAGGAAAGGAAGGGTAAGAATGCATTTATCCACTGGCCCCCATACCTCATTGTGAAAGGTTCAAAGGAAGCAAGCCCTATCTGACTTCATCTCCCACTTCTCTTCTCACTCTCCTCTAGCCTCATTGAACTCTTCATTGTTCTTCAAATGCAAAAAGTTCCCTTCTGCTTTCTCCACAATAGTCTACTTTTGAATATCCCAGTGGCTCACTCCAAAGCTTGTTTTATGTTTCCTTTCAAATGTTACCTTGCCTCTGAGGCAGTTCTTGGGAACCCTATATAGTAGCACCCATTTCCTCATCAGCTTTTTTATTTTAAAAGCCCTTACCTTCTCTGACATAATTTTTTTCTTTCTCTTTCTTTTCTCCCTCCCCTATTTCCCCAGTCCTTCCTGCTTTCCTTCCTTCCTTTTCTTCTTTCCATTCTACTCTCCTCCTCCCCCTCCTCTTCCCCCTCCTTCTCCTCCTCCTCCTCCTCCTCCTCCTCCTCCTCCTTCTTCTTCTTCTTCTTCTTCTTCTTCTTCTTCTTCTTCTTCTCTCTCTCTCTCTCTCTCTCTCTCTCTCTCTCTCTCTCTCTCTCCCTCCCTCTCTCCTCTTGTCTCCTTCTCTCACCCTTTTTACATTATTGTCCTGTCGTCCACTAAAATATAAATTCCTTAAGGGCAGAGACTAGGTCTGTTTTCTTCCCTGCTTTACCTACAGAAGCTGACCCATAGTTGATGCTCAAAAATTGTTTGTTGAATAAATGACTAAAAAACAATTGACAGCATAGCATGGAAATAAACTAAAATAGTGTGATTCTTTGTTTCTGTACACGTCTTATTCATTCCAGTGGTGATTGACTTGACCTAGCACATGACACAAGGACACAAGGCAGCATGTCATTTCCATGTCAACTTCACGTGTCTTTCAATTTTAATACATATACATACTGATTCCATACCCTATAAGGCAGCCTTATATACCATACGTATCAGTGAAAGGACACTCTCAGAGTCCATGCAAAGTCCAAGGACCATGCCACATACCAGAATGTCACACAAGAGATTTATTGTCAGTAACAGTAGTCATACCAACAAGGCTGTCCCTCTGAGGAGGAACTTTTCTACTTATAGCCATTTTGTAGAGTTTTAAAAATTATAATAAATTAAATTTATTCAAGAAAATGTGAAAATAAATATTAATATTTAAAATTTATTTATGTTCATGATTCCAATGTCAGATTTACTAATTATCAGTACATGCCATTGAAAATGAAACAAATTTATATTTCTTTTTTATCATAAAGTGGATCATATGCACAAAAGCAATTATATAACATATGTGCACCTTAGAGAATTTTCATGAAATGACCTCATATACAACCATAATCCAGGTTAGGAAATAGAACAATGCCAGTTTCCTAAAAGACTACTGCTGAAGTGTCCCTTCTCCATTACAAATCCAAATATTTTTACCAGAGATAACTACTAAGTTGTATTTTAAATTATCCTGTCTTTGCTTTTCTTTATACATTCATCTCCTTAATATGCATCCTTAAATAAATATATTGTTTATCTATTTTCAAATTTCTAAAAAGAGAATTATAGATTTTTTTGTGATTTGCTTCTTTATTCTCTGAAACTTTTTTTCTACAGAAAACTATAGACAGAAGAATTAAAAATTAAAAATAATGTTGTTTCCCTTAATTTTTACTCAAAATAAAATGAGGGAGATTGACAATCAGGAAGAACCTGGAGCCTGTAAATATCTCAAAATGTAACACTTAAGTTTTACAAGTTTTTTTTTTAATAGATAAATATACCCATGATATTCATTACCCAAAACCGTTCTAGGAAAGACCAACAGAGTAGAGCAGCCCTGTTCCAAGATGTACAAGCATTAAATGGCTACGATTATACATTTGTGTTAGGGTCTGTAAACAAGTCAGGATGGCGCCTGGCAAATGTTAGAGTCTGTAAACAAGTCTGGATGGCGCCTGGCAAATGTTAGAGTCTGTAAACAAGTCTGGATGGCGCCTGGCATTTTGCCAGGGGGAGTGGTTTGTGAGGTGGTGCCAGCGAGCCATTAAGTGTGGAGAGATTTCCTATTGGTTGACTGCTGCTGTATCTAGTTTATGTTAATTAAGATAAGCTGTGTGGAATGTATAAATACCTCTGTTGTCCTACAATAAACGGCTCTCACTCCTTCTGTATTAGTTGATACAAGTTGCTTGTCATCCCCCGTCAGCCGGACTGCAGCACATTTGAAAAGTGATTCAAACATATTTTAGAAGCAGAGGGAGTGATAATATGATCAGATACACATGTGAGAAGAAATTATATTAAATTATACATTTTGAACCCGAGAGAAGCACAGAAACTAAAGAACTAAAGTTAATGCACATTTCTAAAAGGAAGTCCAAATAGTTGTTTCGAAGGAAAATGAGTCAGTATCAGTTCAGAATAAAGGTGCATTTGATTTTGAAGAATTAGCACTGGAGATGTGTATTGGCTATGTTTTAAGTTTTTGAACAAAAGCATAAACTTTTTTTTTATACTGGGAATTAAACTCAGGGACACTCAACCACTGAGCCACATCCCCACCCTATTTTGTATTTTATTTAGTGCACATAAACTTTGATAATAAAAAGAAGACTTATTCCCTTATCTTATACATGTTGATATGTTTGACAATAATTTGTTTATTTTCATTACTATAAAACATTCTGTTGCATAAATATATCAAATTTTGTTTGTCTATTGCTCTACTGTTGATGGGTATTAGGACTCTTTCCAACAATTATTAAGAATATTCTCGTAAATAAATATCTCCAGTATAAGAGTTTTCTCTAGGATATGTACACTGGAATGGATTTACTGCTTTATAAGAAATGGATATATTTAATTTTACTGGGGAATGCCAAGCTTGTAGAACAGTTAAGCGCCAACACCCCCAAAGAGCAACTGAATAGTCTATTGATCAAGTGGAATTTACTACAATTACTTTACAAAGGGAGGCTGTTTATGGTTTGGATCTTTAATATCCTCCCCAAAAGCTCATGTTTTAGAAGCATAATCCCCAGCATGGCAGAGTTCAGAGATGGGGCTTTTAGGAAAAGATTGGATGATGAGAGCTGTTACTTCAGTGGATTAATCCATTTGATGGATTAATAGTTTAAATGGACTACTGGGTGGTAATTGTAGGTGAATGGGCATGGTTAGAGGAAGTTGGTCACTGTTCTGCTTCACCTCAGACTCAGAGAAATTGAGTTGGCCAACAATAGATTGAAACTTCTGAAACTATGGGACATGACCAACTTTTAATCCTCTAAGTTGCTTTTGTCAAGTATTTGAGTCACAGGGAGAAAAAGATGAATAACACAGGCACCAACTTGATGAAAACTTAGTAGTATCTCAGGATTTATTGAGTACTTGGGTATTTGAGCTAAAGTTTTAAGGTGAATGTCTTAAGTCAGAAAAATATTTGTGGATTGAGAAGTATGGTAAAAGAGGATTATTTTATAAGAAAACTCTTCTTTCAGGTGAGCAATAAAAGATGTGTTGTCCTGTGAGAAGAGGTGTTTGCTCAGAATAGCAAGTTATTTGTTTGGATATATTTGTTGACAGAAATTTCTCGAAGCAGCCATTCTGAAGTCAAACAACAACAAGTGCTGGCAAGGATGTGGGGAAAAGGGTACACTTGTACATTGCTGGTGGGACTGCAAATTGGTGCGGCCAATTTGGAAAGTAGTATGGAGATTCCTGGGAAAGCTGGGAATGGAACCACCATTTGACCCAGCTATTGCCCTTCTCTGACTATTCCCTGAAGACCTTAAAAGAGCACACTACAGGGATACTGCCACATCGATGTTCATAATAGCACAATTCACAATAGCTAGACTGTGGAACCAACCTAGATGCCTTTCAATAGATGAATGGATAAAAAAATGTGGCATTTATACACAATGGAGTATTACGCAGCACTAAAAAATGACAAAATCATGGAATTTGCAGGGAAATGGATGGCACTAGAGCAGATTATGCTAAGTGAAGCTAGCCAAACCCTAAAAAACAAATGCCAAATATCTTCTTTGATATAATGAGAGAAACTAAGAACAGAGGAGGGAGGAAGAGCAGGAGGAAAAGATTAACCTTAAACAGAGACATGATGTGGGAGGGAAAGGGAGAGAAAAGGGAAATTTCATGGAAATGGAAGGAGACCCTCAATGTTATATAAAATTACACTAAGAGGTTGTGAGGGGAATGGGGGAAAAGAACAAAGAGAGAAATGAATTACAGTAGATGGGGTAGAGAGAGAAGATGGGAGGGGAGGGGAGGGGGAATAGTAGAGGATAGGAAAGGCAACAGAATACAACAGTTACTAATATGGCATTATGTAAAAATGTGGATGTGTAACCAATGTGATTCTGCAATCTTTGTAATGTTTTGAACAACCAATACAATAAAATTTAAAAAATTTAAAATTAAGCTTAAAAAAATTTCTCAAATCAAACAGTGAAGTTGTTTTTTAAAACCTTATCTTCATAAGCAAGAATATCCTGAAATAAATAGCTATGAACACAAGTAGTCTTGTTTTTTAGTGTTGATCATCAAACTTAGTGGTTACAGGTAATCTTAATCCTTGAAACTATGTTTGACAATTATCTTTGATAAAATCCTCTACTAAATTTGATTTTGTTTTGGTTTGCTCTTTCATTTTTGCCAATCTGAAATGTATCAAGGCCGCTGAATTGTGGCTTAAGTTATTTTTCTCTGATTGGTGGTGAAGTTGAGGACCTTTATATATTTGTACTGGCAATTCTGGTATTCTTATTGTTTGCATGCATATTTTCTAAGTAACTATGAAAACAACTATAACACTTATTGGATTGTTTTTCTTGTTTACTCATAATGTCTATATATTCCAGCAATGAGATTTTTATTAGCTAGATGTGTTGCAAATATTTTCCCCCAGATTTTGACCTTAACTTACACATTTTTTTTTATGAACAGTTAATTATTCACTTCAGTTTTACTTAGCTTACCATGTCTTTCTTTATCTTTAATGTTTGTAAGGTCTTAAATTCTTACCTACTATGAGGGAATAATAACATATTATCTTATAAATATTTATAAATTTTCTTTTTTATTTCAGTTATTATGATGGTTATTATGATGGTAATGAAGATGATGATGGCTGTGATAATTTAAGTAGGAGTGTAATTTCCATTTTCAACCTCAACTTTGTGAATTACATCCTACTTCAAAGGTTATACAATGAAACTGTAGCATATATGAAGTTTACATATAAAAGATTGTTTCTGGACTCTTGAATCCTTTCTTCATTTTATTGTCCATCTGTATAAGCTCAATGCTGTTTAGTCTCATACTTCTAAAATAAGCTGTTCTATCTGATAGATCATGGTTCCCTATTTAATTCTTCCTTAGGAATATATTGACTGTTCTTGCTCTTTGCACTTCTATAAAAATGCAAAAATCAGCTTGCCAATTTCTAAAATGTCCTGTTAAGGTACTTATTTGAGTTAAAGTCAATATATAACTTTCTAATAAATACTTTCTTGCTCTAATGCTATTGATTTTGATTGTTCTCATTTACCGTGCAAATGCAGTGATTGCAACAGCAAGGTAAATAATTGAAAATTCTAGATTTAAAGATGATTAGTGTTGAAAGTATCCTTCAAAATCACCATTTTAACAATCAATTTTTAAGATACTTAATTGGAGGTAAAAAATACAGAATGTAGGTAGCTGAAGTGAGACTTAAAATTGTTTTATCTCCATTCCTATTCATTCAAACAAAAAAGACATTTAGCACTTCTGTATGTGCAGGGATATAAAATGAACAAGATAAGAAACTGCACTTTCCAGGTATCTCACTATATAATACTTCATAGCCCCAATTCAATAAACCCAGTAGACTTATCTTTACTAACAACCTTCTAAGTGACTTCGTTTCACAGGATATAGAAATAAACAAAAAAACAAACTGGGTACAATGGCAGACATTTGTAATCCCAGCAATTTAGGAGGCTAAGGCAGGAGGATCACAGATTCAAGGCCAGCCTCAGCAAATTAGTGAGGCCCTAAGCAATTTAGTGAGGTCCTTTCTCAAAGAAAGGCTGTGGATATGCCCCAGTGGTTAGGCACTCCTGGGTTCAATCCCCGGTGCTTAAAAAAAAAAAAAAGTTTAATTGTCTTCATAAAGCTAAAAGTCTATGTGAAATTAATATAACAAAAATAAATTCAATACAAATCTTGCTTGAAGGAAAGTATACAATATCACTGGGATGAAAGTAGGGCTACGGGGAGTCCTACCTAGTCTGGGGTACCTGGAAATTTTTGCTAGAGAAGTGATTGTTTAATTTTGAAACAAAGAGAATGAAATAATTTTATAATTAAACAGAGAGAAGAAAAGGAAAAGAGTCAGGCAAAGAAACCTGTATGACTAAAGTTGAGTTAGAAAGCACAGTTCATTCTAGGAAGTAAAAGTAGTTCATGTCACTGGAAACCAGAGCCAAAGTGAGGTAGTGTGACTCCTGACTACAGAGGGAGGCTGGGGTCAGTTGATAAAACAGGACCTCACTGTGCTTCACATTGTTCCTGAGATAAAGGAAGTTCCCAAGACAATATGAAAAAGGTTCCAAAAATGAATGAAATGGGGGTTTGCAAAATCGATACTCACATTCTTTAGAATAGATAATGATGACTGATTCTATTGATTTTCATTTGGCAGTAAATAGCTCCAGTCAGTAGAGCTGACATGGCTGAGCAGTAATTGATTCAATGGTCTGACAATGATATAAATTTTAAATGTAGGAGAGGGATGGAGAGAAAGAAAATCCAGTATAAAATAATTAGTATCTGTTGACATGTAAAACCTTAAACTTGATTTCTAGCTTCGAATTAATTTAGATGTAATTATGAACATAAATTGTTTAAATCACTATTTTTTGTCTTTTTCAATATTCTTTTAGTTCATTTCATGCACTTTATGTTCAAAAACTTTAAAGTGACATTTGTTCTAGCAAGTATAAAACAGTATTTTAAAACCTTAGCTTTAATAAGTTGACATATTTAAAAGTAGCATTTCACATTTAAAATACTTGAACAATATGTTCCTAAATACTCAAAATAATACTAACAATTCCCCAAATATTATCTAATATTTAATTCATTTTGGGATTTTTTTTTAGTTGTCTTCCATATAATTTTCTTAGCTGGCTTGTTCATAACCAGATGCAATTTACAACTTTACTTTGCATTTGGGGTAAGTTCTTTGTGTAGTTTAATTTTTTCATCATCATT
This sequence comes from Ictidomys tridecemlineatus, assembly GCF_052094955.1. Classification (NCBI taxonomy): domain Eukaryota; kingdom Metazoa; phylum Chordata; class Mammalia; order Rodentia; family Sciuridae; genus Ictidomys; species Ictidomys tridecemlineatus. The sequence continues at coordinate 11,505,872 of NC_135488.1, read as the reverse complement.
ATTATAATTTACAAAACTCATCTGTTGAAGAGACCAGGCCACTTGTCCTAACATTGGGTTTTCCAACGGGTTTTGAGGTACCATTTAACATATATTTCATGTATCCTTCTAGCCTCCTGTAAACCTGAAGTTTGGTTCTGATTACATTTGCATGAAGCAATTTTTTTTTTACTGTAGATAATTTTATATCCCATTGCATTCCATTAGAGACACTTCTTTGCTGGTCACCCTCTCATCAGTTTACCTAAGATTGAGCATGTGATGAGGGTGACAACATTCTCATCTATTGTACAGTTATTCTTCTCCTTGTTGTCAGAAAATTATATGTTATCTTGATCACAGTCAAGGGTTCGATTCCCCATTACAATTATAATAAAAGATTGGGTTATCCTGGAAGATAAAATAATTCCAAAATCTAGGTGACTTAAAATGACCAAAAATATATTTTTTTCACATTACAAATCTACACTTTTCAACATATGATGACTGTTAAATATGTCTCTACACCAACACCCTTTATAATCACCAAGGTAGAGAAAGGGCAAAATCTACAAATATGCAATCTCCCTAAATGTTTCTGCCCCCAAATCATACATCTTGATTCTATTCATATATTATGGAACAAAACAAATTATGTAGCTATGCTCAAGTTCAAACCACAGGAAAATGAATTATTACTATGCCTTCTTGACAGAGAAGTAGAATAATGGTGATCAGCATAAATCACACCTTTTAACAATTTACTTGGTAGTTTTTTAAAAATATTATTTATTTATTCTAATTTGTTATACATGACAGCAGAATGCATTTCAATTCATATTACACACATATACCATAATTTTTTATTTCTCTGTACAGAAAGTAGAGTCCCATCATTTTTGTCTTCATACATGTACTTAGGGTAATGATGTCCATCTCATTCCACTGTCTTTCCTACCTTCATTCCCCATCCTTTTCTTTCCTTCCCCTTTGCCCTACCTGGTAGTTTTCATGCCAATTCTTAATTCTTGCCAGAATGACTAGCTTCATTAAATATTATAAATTGCTGATTTTCTAATTCTATTATTTATTCTGTCATTAGTAGTGGTATTCTTCTGTAAAATCTCTATTTGGAGACACTGAAATATAGTTATTATGGAAATGCAGGCTACATTTTTAATGCCTTTCTTGAATAATTGATTTTCATGGATTTGATTTACTAGCTTCTATGAATGGTAAGAAAACAAATGTTTCTGGTTTTCTTACTTTTATGTCTTTTAAGTTTTATATATTAAAACTCCCAATTATGAAAGCCTATATTTACATTCTCAATGTGAAGACTATACACAGCAATTACATCAGATTATCTGGGGGGAAAAAGGAGAATCTCCAATCAAATAATTTTTGGAAAGGTTTTATGTATACACCATGCTACTGGATGATTATGAAGCACATTATTAAATCAGAGACTAAAAACTGTGAAGCAAACTCACCTGTTTAACTTTGTTTAGAGCAACATTTCTCAAATGGAGCTGGTTTTTAATTTGGGAAACCACTAGTGTAAATTAAAGTTAAGGACTAGGCTTTCCTTCATGATAAGAGCCACAGCCAAAGGGGCCCCAGCAAACTTCCAGCTGCCAGCAAACTTCCAGCTGCCGGCTGATGATTGGCTCACAGCGGCCCCAGCAACATCTAGCTGATTGGCTCCTCCACGGAGCTGCTCATTGGGCTGTTTCCCTGCCCTTTCAGACCACGGAGCTGCTCATTGGGGGACTTCTTTGGCTCCGCCCACGCGACCCAGCCAATCGGCCTCAGGAGCAAGAGGATTGTGGGAGGTGGTAAGGTTTGTGTGGGTGAGAGGCTTGTGGAAGCCGGTGGTGGCAGTTGGGCTCCGAGGGTTTTTTTCCTGAGGAGCTGTTTTGTTTGGCGTTTGTAGTTCTAAAAATAAAGTTAGTTTCTTTTGACAAGTGGCTCCTGAATTGTGCCCAGACAGACTGCGTGGGCACCTTCATAGTTCAGTCTATGTATATAGTAAAGATCTTCTATTGTTATGCACAGTCTAAGATGTCTTTCAAATACATACATGTGATATCCTCTATGTTAATGATTTTCAGGAAATTTTTCAATTCCAGCTAAAAAATCAATACAAATTCTGCTAGATTTAAAGAACTGATTTAAAATAAGCCTTCTCAAATTCTGTGGTTAGACACTATAAATAGTTCTTAATATTGTTTTCTGTGTCTTTGAACAGACTTCTAAAATGATAGCTGAAGGTAAATAATTTTGTAAACCCATCTATAGAAAAATTCTTACAGTGTAATAAACTTCTGTAGTTATAGACTAATGTTATATGAAACCTTTGGTCTCTTGTATTGACAATAGTATATGATTCTACTGTTTTTACTAAAGAAATATTTTTGGAAGGAGACTTATGTTTTTAAAAATAAACATACAGCCATATAAAATGAGTAATTAGACTCCATATAGAGTCTTCACAAAGTACAATATATTAACCATAGCTCTATCATATAATATATTATGAAAGTACGTAATAGTTTATAAAATATTAAGCATTTAGTTCTACAAAAATGTAAATTAAATTCATCAAAAATTTTGTGCTAAAATGTTATGCTTTTTAAGGCAATTAACACTTATGGTTATTTTGAATAAGTATGTTAGTTTCCCTATGAATTATTGAGATTCAAACACAAAACCACACATATGTGTTAATGACTAAATGTGATGATACAGCATGTGCACCTTGAAATGTTTCCTCCATGTCTGTCATGAGTGATGTAATAAAAAGGAGGAGCTTTTCTTTGGGGTATTATCTAAACTCTCAAAATTAAACTTTATTCAAAAAGACAGAAATATATGTTGATGTAATTCACCATTTGAAGTTCTTCTAAATTAAGATACAGATGCCTGCAACTTTTTTTCAGACTCTCACTACTACATTCAAAATATTTTTCCATTTATTTGTCTTGATGACAATCGAATTATCTTTAAATATTTGATTTCAGAATTTTAAATATTAAAATTTTCAAGTCTCTTAATATGACTGGGAAATATAACTGGGAATAGTTTCTGAGGATTAAGATCTAATGGGCAGTTTTGTGTGATATATTTTCTATTTAAACTTCAAAAAGGAAGCATAATTCACTGGAAAGCACAGTGATTCCAGGTAATGTTTGTGCAGCGCTTTGCACCTGGAGTCCTGTGTAAATGCAAGAGCTCTCTGAGAAAGACGCGCCTCTGTAGCACTTAGATGAGTGTCCACAGAGGACTTCCTCGACAGTTACTATGGCATCATGGCAAAAAGAAAGTCTCTCGCCAGCAGCTCTCATTTCTTGTGCTTGTTAACTCTCGGTATTTATTGTCTATGGATTTCCCTGAGAGCAATCAGAGGCAAAGCAATTACTTTACAACGTTGATTTGGGCAAGATCGGGTGTGCCCCCAGTAGAGCTTTGTAATAACATTCAGCACTGAGTAGTGCACACTAAAGCCATGTTTTGTCTTTCCATTCTGCCTCTTGCTAGCTCCTTGCAGCCAGGTTCACCGGACTAGAGATCTAGTACTTTCACTTAGGTACTTTTCTAAAAGCACAATTGAACCACAGGGAGGGGGTAAAAGGATTAATAGACTATGAGCACTTATACTAAATTCTACTTTAAACCAGGTAAGGTGGAACAGGCCTGTAATTCCAGTGGTTTGGGAGGCTGGGAAGGAGGATTGCAAGTTCAAAGCCGACGGCCTCAACAAATTACCAAGGCCCTAAGCAACTTCAGGAGACCTGTCTCAATATAAATAATAAAAAGATCTGGGTCTGTGGCTCAGTGGTTAAGCGCCCCTGGGTTCAATACTTGGTACAAAAGAAAAATAAGTTCCACTTTATATTGACTTCAATTTCACTGTGGCATAACTGGAGAATGGGTGACAGTTTCTCTCTTTTCACTATTTCCCCCTGGTTTTCTCCTCCGTAAGAAATGGGCACAAAATGCAGACATAAAAAGATTCTTTGGGGGAATATTTACTAGATAATTATATAAGAAAATGCATAGTATGTAAAAGTTCATTCCATGATTGTGCCCAATATATAAAAAATATTTTTAATGTCTGGGTATGATTCTTACTTAAAATACATAAACTAAATGAAACGTTAGAACTATACTACTCTTGCTGGCAACAAATGAAGCATCTGAAATTCATATAATTTTCTTTACTTTCTTCCATATTTTAATTTTTGTTGAATTACAAAGAACACATTACTTTTGAATATGTGCCCATATCACATATATTTTAGATTGTTTACTTTGCCAGCAATTGCTTCCAAACACAGTGTTTGCTTTAACTAGCTCTTTTAATTATACTCTCATATATCTAGTCCAATCCATGTGCACTCCAGAGAACTTTTCTTAGATCTAAATACTTTCTATTTCAAAAACATCATTACTAAGGCTTATTGCATCTCATGAAAGCTGTACAACTAAAAATAAAAAAATAAAAGTGAGAAAATAAAAAGTGTTCTTTTTTCTTTATAAATTCCAACTCTAAAAATAATAAGGTTAAGCCTATTTTTCCAATAAGAAGAATCAAACAATCTGCCTAGGGTCACTTGTCTCCTCTCTTCATATCTTTAGTGCCCCTTTTAGAAATTAGTTCCAAATATTTAATTCAGGAATAAAATATTAAGTGTTTTTAATGTTGGTGAATACATTTGTCCTGCCAAAGGCAGTTGCTATTGGCTACAGAGATAATTCTTTTGGCAGAAGCTTGATTCTTATTGTTTGCATATAATTAGTGAGTTAGATGCCTGTGAGAACAAGATAACTTATAAAAAAAAAAGGAATCTACAGATGGACCACCATAGCAGATATGGCATCAACAATTTTATAATATTTTAACTCTCGATATTCCTGCATAACCTTTTCAGTCTGATTGCTTGTTATTATTTGTAGTAAAGATAGTTTTGCATAAAATATGACAAAAATAAAAAACATGATATTATCTAGTTACATTTTAGAGGAATTCCAGACTCTAAACTTCTACTGGCTCTATCAAACATTTGGTGAAGAAAGATCCTTTTCTGGCTGTATTATACATGCCAAGTTCTCCATGCTATCAACTGAATATACTTGGTGTGTGTATTAGTCTGCTTCTGCTACTGTAACAAAAATAGCAAAGACACAGTGACTTAAACAACAGAAATTTAGTTTCTCTTGTGAAGGCTGGACATCCAAGATGAAGGTGCAGGCAGGACTGGTTTCTGGTGAGGCTCTCCTTTGTATGCACCTGTAGAGATAGAAAGAGAGCATATGTTCCAATACCTTTTCTTATCAAGACACTAATTATATCAAATCAAAGACCCACCCTTATGACATCATTTGACCTTAACTACTTTCCTAGAGGGCCCAATTACAAATATAAACACCCTGGAAGTAAGGATATAGACATATGAATTAGGGGAAACATAAAATTTCAGTTTATAATATTCTGCTTAGCACCCAAATTTTAGAGAAGTTTACTATTTATATGAACACTTGTGTTTTATGATATTTAATTCCAAAATAAAAATTAAAGCTGTCTTAATATACAGCTTGTGAATCCGTTTGGCAGTGTCTTAAAAAGTTGAATGTAAGTACTCTGTGATTCAACAATTCCAATCGTAGGAATCTATGAAAAATGCGAATGTTGATTTTTTTTTGGCATTCTATGTTTGCAGAAATACATGAACACAAATGTTCAAAGCAGCACTATTCAGAAATACCCAAACTCCAAACAATCAAGATTTCTATCAGTCAATAGTAAAAAAAATGAAGTACTACTACATGCATCTGTGTGGATGAACTTCCAAAACATTGTTCTAAGTAAAAGAAACTAGATGCAAAAGACTACTTATTGTATGATTGCATTGGTATGAGCCATCTAGAAAAGACAACTTGTAGAGAAAGACAACATAGATAGTTTGTCTAAGGCTGGATTTGGGAGCCTGTGAGATCCCATTGGATGGCTTACATATGGGACTTGAGGGAATTTTGAGGAAGTGGTGGAAATATTCTAGAACTGGATTGTGGAGATGGATGTATTGCCCTATAAATTTACTTAAAAGCATGGAATTATATGCTTGGAATGGGTGAAATTTATGTTATATAAATTATACTTCAAAAAAACTGTTCAAATTAAAGTTCCCTCACATAAAAGATGTGTCCCTAACTCATTTCAGTACTTTCAAATTAAATTTTTGTCAGTGTTCACTAAGATTCAGCTTTATTCTTCCTCTGAAGTGATCTTTAATTCCGGGAGCCTGTATCAGTGTTGTCCCTAACCCTTCTGTTTTCCAGGAAGAAGTTCCCAGTCTGAGTACTAATGTCCCTTAGAGGATATTTTCTTCTTCTTCCAAAATTAAATTTCTCAGTATTTCCTTATATGAAATATTTTGTCTTCTATTAAGGATCACTGGCATTCACATCTCCTGAAAGATGCACTAGAAAGGGAAACATCTCTGTGAGTCTGGGTGCTGCCATATGATGTAGCTCAAATTGCCTGGACCATTCATTTGAATCAGAAAATGTGGGTTCAGATCTTTGCTCTGCTTCATGTTGAGTAACATAACTTCTCTGAGCTTAGCTCCTCATCTCAATAATATGGATGACATCAGGAGGATCACTAGTATATATATACTAATAAATTGTAATGTCTCTAGTATTGCTGGTATAATATTGAATGGGCCTTAAATGTTTTCTTGTTTCTTTCCTGAAAAAATATTTTTTTCTTTGAGAGAGAAAGAGAGAGAGAGAGAGAGAGAGAGAGAGAGAGAGAGAGAGAGAGAGAGAGAGAATTTTTTAATATTTATTTTTTAGTTTAGGTGGACACAACATCTTTATTTTATTTTTATGTGGTGCTGAGGATCGAACCCAGCACCTCGTACATGCCAGGCGAGCGCATTACTGCTTGAGCCACATCCCCAGCCCTGAAAAAAATCTCTTAATGTATTATTTAAAAAATATTTTGGAGGGCTTGGGCTGTAGCTCAGTGGCAGAGTGCTTGACTTGCATGCATATGAGGCACTGGGTTCGATTCTCAGCACCACATAAAAATAGACAAAGACATTATGTCTATCTACAACTACCAAAAAATTAAAATATATATATTTGTTTTAGTTGTAGTTGGACCCAATACCTTTATTTTATTTTTATGTGGTGCTGTGGATCTAACCCAGCACCCTGCACGCGTTAGGTGAGCACTCTACTGCTAAGCTACAACTTCAGCCCCTTAATATTTTATTATTTTCTTTAGTATGTTGTATAATTCATATATTTCTCTAATTCAACTTCACATTGTCTTTAGCTTAATGGAATTTCCATAATTGAAGAAAACTATTAAATCAATGTCAAAGGATGTGGAGACAACAACAAAATAATTATTTGAGTATAATGAGTGCATGAATATAACTTTTTCAAGGACAATATAAGTAGGAAATTCATGTCAAATATTTGTGGATGATTTAAGTCTTTTTAGCTGAAGCTTATGAGTATGAACGGACATACTGCATTTAATGATTAAGTGATACGATCTACTAGCATGAGCCTTTGTGGGAAGTGACTGGTTGGCTACACTCTAATTCATTTCAGAAGGGTTTTTATCAAAGCTAATCCAGAGGAAAAAATAGTTTAGAGGATTCCTATTATTTAAAGATAGGACAGCAGAAGTCACTTGGGATTTATAGGAACAACATAATAAAAATGGGGATTCAAATGTTATCAAGAGTTTATGCAAGTTCTTCAGCACAACCCACTTGATCTTTTCAGGTATAAATTTGTTTTCTACCTTCAATAATAGAGACTAACCTTGACATAAGACATACATTTGAAATGTTTCCAGTCCATTTCTTAGCATTCTGCAAAAGCTTTGTAATTTGTGCAGGTTTTGTTTACAGCAGATTTAACTTTTTATCAGCTATTAAATATAAATCCTTCAACAAGTGAGAGATCATATGACTCTGACAACCAACACGGGCAACTATTTTCTATTCAATAGACTTTTAAAATGCCTGGAACAAAGCAAAGCAAAATAGAAACTAAGGAGAAACTTGCTCATAAGCAAAGTTTTTTGGATTTTGCCTACTGTGTTTGCTTATGGAATAAAAGAATTATTTCTTTCAATGGTTTATGGTTCACGAGCAGAAATGGTGAGATGGAAACCATACCTAAAAGTTCAATGTGGATGTTAGCTTATTAGTCTTTCTTTAAAATAATAATTATTCTGTAATAAAAAGAAAAGTATTATATGACTCTCTTTGTACCTATACACTTTGAAAAAGTTAACTATTTTCAGTAATTTCCCACTATCATCAGCAATAAATCCTTGTTTCTCTAATATCCCCCTTGCAGACATCAGAAGAAACTTTAATTATTTATTATGGGAGAGGCCATGAGGACAAAGCAGATGTTAGAATGAATGAATTTTATGTTTTCTTATATACTTGAATGAAGGAGGATTCATCACTACCCCAAAATGGATCTCATATGAGATCCTCGGGCTTCACAATGAAAACATAGCACAGTAATAATATATCATGCTCACATTTTTCATCTTTCAATTAGAAAGAAAATCATTTCTAGACAATGATTTTTATGTATGATTCAAATGGTACTATATATACGTTATATGGAATATGTGGGGTTTTTTTCATGATGTTATATACTTTAAAATGTGAGTATTTTCTAGGGGTAGTGATGCCTATAATCCTGGCTAACTTGGGAGCCTGAAGTGGAAGTTTGATTCAAACCTCCATAACTTATTGAGACTCTGTCTCTAAATAAAAGAAAATGAAAAGAGTGGAGATGTGGCTCACTGATAGAGCATCCTGGGTTCAATCTCCAGTGTGTGTGTGTGTGTGTGTGTGTGTGTGTGTGTGTGTGTATTTTTTTTCCTAGAATATCTGTCAGCAATAGATATGAAAATTGTTTTGCTTCAGAATATCAGAACTTTATTATTAGCTCAAAAGGACTCTTTCTTTAAATACCATAATAATTAGTATCATAACTGGTGCTGAAGAGCACGGTCAAACTCATGTCCTTCTTACTATTGGGCAATGGAAAGAAAGTGAATAAAAAAATGTCATTTTAGTGTGTTTCATTAGAGTTATTTCATTTATATATACACACATATTGTATATATGTATATATCAAACAATGCAAAATTATTACTATTATTATGTTTATGTATATTTTTTCCTAAGTAGTGAAGAACACAAATGCTATTACAGTCTTGGATTGCATGGTATGTACCTTGTGATTGCTAAAAGAAAGTGCTTTTGAGAATCACTAGAAAATCACTTTTGAAAATCACCAAAAAAACATTCATCAGCAAGAGCGAGTGATTTTCTCCTATCCCAACAATATGGAGCACTACTTCAGAGTTAAGTATTAGGAAACAAAGGGCACTGGAGTTGTGCTTCTAAAAAGCCCCCTTAAAGTATGTTTAAGTGACAGATAAGGTTACCATATTGCTTTCGACTACCATTATTTTCCTATTTGCTATTTTCAAGGTTTGACTGATGCCTGCTATAGATGCTGGAATTTGCAGCTGGTTCCCCGTGAAAGGAAAATTAATATAAAAAAGAAAGCAAATAGTATGTTCTTTGTATGTCTAAAGTCACTTGCTACTGGCATTCTTATTGTGCATTGAAAGGAGCTTAAGAAATTGTCCATTCTGACCCCTTAATTTTACATATAGGTGGCTGAAGTATAAGAGTTTTGAAATGGTTGTCTAAAGTCATTTGGCTAAAGTCTCAAAGCTAGTTAATCCTATAGCTGAGTTGCAACTCTTAAAGTGCTGATGTTTAGTCTACTATTAACTGTTCAGTTTGCTGTACCTTCCTCTCAACCTACATTTTAGATGAGAGTTTTGTTCAGTGATAATACCATATGTGGGTTTGACAGAGAACAGTACAAAAGTATATAAGTGGATATTCAAGAACATTCACCCCAGAATTATTTGAGATGGGGAAAAAATCTACAAAGTTATTTGCTGTCTAATTCCATATAAAATTACTTCTCAGTTTAACTGAATAAAAATTTTCTGGAAAACACAGATTTACACTTAATTAAGGTATAATTCATTTATGCTTTCGCCCTTCTGAGAATAAACAGCCCCATAAAAGGGAATGTCCTTCTTGGGAATTTACAGTCAAAAATTTTGCCTACTGTCTCAAAATCTATTTTTATATTTAGACAAAACTTCAACCAACCAAGAACATTTTGTCTTATATCCAATTTTAGCAGACATACAATACCATACTTGGGAAATCATTTTTAAACATTAAGTTCCTTAGAATAGGTAGAATATTGTCTGATCAGAAATATAAACTCTTTTCCTAAAATACTCCAGAGGAAATCAAAATTTTGTTGTCTGGGGGCAACCATAACCAAACCCACTACAACTCTTAATCAGAATTGTCTTCTTAAAAGCAAACATTTAGCTGCAACATGCCTATCACCTTGTTTTATATCAGATAAACAGAATTAAAATTCAAAGTGAATGTATCTTAACCATAAAAATGGCCACCATAATTGAGTATCTACTATGTTCCAGATATGAGACTAGGAACCTTCATTTTTCCTTTGTCTTTGACTCTTCCACTCACCTTGAAAAATGAGGGTTGATTTATCATCTCACATCTAGAAAAAGAAGATTCATTAAGTCATGGTCATGCCAACAATGTTTCAAAGTGACTTTAGAAAATTAGTTTTAGAATCTCAGTATTTTTTCCCCTTATGAGAGTTATACCAGTTCTTATTTCTGCATTCTAAGTTCCACTATAATTTCAGCATTCTAACTATTTGTTAAGAACTTTTGTCTGGGTGGATGTACTATTTATGCAATTGTTTAAGTGAGTATATAATAATGGAGTCTGAAAAAGCTATCTAATTCAAAGGCTTAGTCACTGTAAATTGTGTTCTAAAATCCACAATAGGACTGCAAATGTAGGATAAATATCAGAGAAATTAAAGGCAAAAGTAGAATTCCATTTTTATAAGTCATAGTGCTCTCGTGTTTCATTTGTTAGCATATTTACATAGGTTTCAGAATGAAGAGATTGAATTGACAGGACTTCCTCTAAACAGAGTAGTTTCTAATTGTTGACTCTTGGAGGTTTGGATGAGAAGAGAACCTCACAACTTTTTTAACCATGTCATCTCATCCCTGGGTGCAAGTCAGAAAGGAAGAGTGCTTTTACTGTTTCTAATTAGGACTTTAGAATTTCTGTCCCTTTCAGTGTTGCCAGGTTACAATCTCTGCCAAAGGACTCAATCTAATAGGTATGTGAGATGAAAATTTTACTCGTTCTCTAAAGGCAAATATTGTGGTTCTTTGTCGGAACATGATCACAAACATTTCAGCATTGTAGATTCTGAAATTACTCTCTGTAATTGGACTGCTAGATTGGATGAAATTAACATTTTATCATGTCATTATAACCTCAGAGATATTTCTCATGTATGCATTCCTCACTTGATGTGGTTGCTATGGATTATGTAATACAAATGAAGTGGTTGCTATGGGTTTTGCAACCTAAGTGACAGGGACCGAAATATAATCTCTTAGGATTTTTTGAAGACTTCCTCAAAATTAGTTAATTACTCTCTGGGGAAAATGTCTGAGCAAAGAATATATGATCTAATACACTTATTTACAAGTCATTAAGAATGATGTTTTTTTTTGGAGTGAATCTCTGATGTTCACTTGACTGGACTTCTTTCTTCTGTTCAAGTAGTGATTATGGTTAGCTGGTATTTAGGAATACAGAAAGAGTTAGTTCTTTAAAGTATAAAATATGCAGCAGAGTAGAAGTTGACTATGATAGCTTTGCTTTTTCCTTGTAAAACAAGGAACAATGTACAATCAGAAGGTGTCAGAATTCAGAAATGCTTTTTAAGGTTTCATAACTGATTGAATTACATATTATTCTCAGGATGCAAAAATCAAAAAAGTACATAGCCACTAGAAAATGTTTTGATACATCCAATCTAATTTTGAAAGGCCATTGTAACTTATTATTCATTCATTCAAGTTCATTGTACCTTGACCTTATTGAATAATAATCAATTTATTATTCATTCAAGTTAATTGATTATTATTCAATAAGATCATTATTTAAAGTTGTACTTCTGCTGTTATTTACATCAAAATTGTCAAAGCAATATTTCTGAGTATCCCATAGATAATTATTTTACTAGGTCTCATAATTTCCACTATTTACTCAAAGATAATAAACACACACACACACACACACAAACATTTGCTGCCTACTGGATTTACAGTTCTATGGCTGATGTGTGTTGATGTTAAAGATCTGTACACAGATGTGATCTTGAATTCTAGGTAGTCTGTTTATTAAGCATATAACTTTGAAAAATTTAGGTAAACTCTCAAACTCTCTGGTCCTTGCACTATAAATCAGTGATAATATTATGTGCAAATAAGGTTGTTTTGAAGATTTTATGTGTCATATATAGTAAAAGCAAAATCAATGTTGGTGTTATATATTTATTAATATTTCTTGATTAAGTTTTTAATATTACCACCCAAATTTTGATTATAAATACTATGAGCCCAATAGAAACATTACCACTTCCCAGTGATTATAGCATGATGCTTTTAATGGATTCTCAGATTTTAAGGAAAATTAAGATTTTGTTTAGATTTTTGAACTAGGTCATCTCATCCCTGGGTGTCATTATTATACATCCTGTAAAGTTTGCATTATTTCTTAATATTAGCAGTTACATTGCAGTCTATCTTTATTTATTCAAATTTCTATGACTTCCATTGTTTTTTTTCCAGTTATTAGAACATTGAATTGCTGAAGAGCACATAGTATGAACATCAGTAAGTCCCACTGTTAAATTTGACATTTTTCAATTTAAAAGCATTTAAACATTCCACTTTATACAATTGAATTGATTGCATTCAGTATTTGATTTAAAGAAACTTATTTCTTAGAAACTTTAGACTTGTTCTCAAAAATAAATTATATTAACTCATCATTTTATAAAATTGAATTTGATCTTAACATTGGTACACACCCAGCTACCTAGCTGAAGATGAGTCTAGATTTCTATATGTATCATTTCTGTTCTTTGTCTTTTAATAGTTAGTAAAAAACGATACTAAGGAAACTGAATTCATTATTTTCAATTGGGTACTGTTGTGGCTGCTATCACAAAATACCTTCAATTGGGAATTTATAAATAACAGAAATGTATTGCATATGGTCCTGGAGTCTGGCAAATTCAAGATCAAGGCAACCAGCAGATTTAGTGTCCTACAGGGGCTTCCATTCTGCTTTGAAGATGGAGTCTCCTTGCTGCTTTCTCTCTTGAAGGAATAAACAAGTTCTCTCTTGCCTCTTCTATAAGGGAACTAGTCCTACTCATGAAGGCTGCATCCTCATGAAGACGTTAAAAACCTCAGCTTTTAATACTACCACATTGGAGTTTAGGTTTAGTGTGTCAGTTTTGGAGGAACACAATTATGGAGACTGTAGCACTGCCCAGGGGAAATATATGGTGTATCTCATGATTTTTTGAATCAAGGCAACATACAATAGTAACAATTTAAAGACTTTAAAAACATCTACCATGGGCTGGGGATGTGGCTCAAGCGGTAGCGCGCTCGCCTGGCATGCGTGCGGCCCGGGTTCGATCCTCAGCACCACATACCAACAAAGATGTTGTGTCCGCCGAGAACTAAAAAAAAAAATATTAAGAAAAAAAATTCTCTCTCTCTCTCTCCTCTCTCACTCTCTCTTTAAAAAAAAAAAAATCCACCATCCACCATGATACTAGGATAGACCCTTTACCCTCTCCCAAAAGACATTGTTTCTTCATTTTGGGTTGTTTGTTTGACTACATTACTCTTGGTTATTATCAACACAAAAATAGCAAATAATATAAGTTTCTATAAACTTTGTGATATGTAAGGAGGATCAGAATTTTAAAAAAATATATTTCATTTTACCTTTATCTCTATCTTAAAGACAGAGACATGAGTTACTATTCCCAAAGTATTGTTTTTATTGTGTAATATGTTCTCTCATAATTTAAAATTCTTACTTTTTGAAAATTTTAGTGATTACACAAAATTATTATTCCATAATTTGTTGAAAACGAATATGATTAAAGTAAATTGTATAAAATATTTTCAGAGTTTTATGAAGCATCCAATACCTCAGAAACTTGGCATAAGTATGACAGGATCCAACTCCTCTTTTTAATCGCAATTGTCACACTATTTGAAACTTTTAATTTTTATTTAGAGAGAAATACAAAATTTGTTAATTGAGTTGGTACTGTTTGTAATATTGGAGAATACCCAATTTCCAGGAAACAGGAAAAAATAACCTGAAACTTGGGTCTGAAGGATATATATAGATACATGTTAACTGATATTAATATGATGTAATTTTGTGACATGGCGAGCCTCCTTTTGAATTAGTTGTTTGCCAGTGTAAACACTTTCAGGGAGAAACACAGTGGAGGATATAGAATAGTACAATTTGTTGAACAATAACAGTGGGAGATGTAAGAACAGGCATTAGACAATTTAGAATAGTTTTCCATCTTTAGCCAGTTATAATATTTTATAGTAGATTCTGATTCCTTTTTCTAAATACCCATGCTTGTAAACAGCATGGGTATTACATCAATTCTCTAGTCTTAAATAACCTGGTTTAGTGAATCCTTGGGAGCACCATTTTAGGTTGTAGAGAGTACAATATTATTTTGGGGGCAATTTGGTAAGGCACAAAATTATTTGGAATCATCTGACTTCCTCCTGAAATTTTCTTCATATTGGATAGAGCTGGATTTTTGTGCATTAGATATCTAATGCTTTAACCCAAGATTAATTCATATTTTCATTAAGAATCAGAAAAATACAAGGACTATTTTATAAAAAACAGGCTTCTTTAGGGAAGTCTTTTTTTAAAATATTTTAATTGTAGATGGATACAATACATTTATTTTATTTATTCATTTTTATGTGGTGCTGAGGATTGAACTCAGTGCCTTACATGGGCCAGGCAAGTGCTCTACAGAGCCATAGCCCCACCCAATAAGGAAGTCATTTTTGACTTCTGTTTTTTTTTTTTTTCCATCTTTGCTATTTGTAAGACCTGAAATGGTGCCATAATCCTGTGCCCATAGATTGGACATCTGCTGAAAAGACTCTAAATTAGATATTCGTATATTCTAAATATCTCTTCCATAGAGGGATCTTTTTTTTTCTTAAAGCAAAGAAAAAAAAACAATGTTTAATTTGAATGAGTGGTCAAACCTTATTGAAATTAATTTATAAGCCTTTTATCTGCTCTTTTCCACCTAAAAACCTAAAATTATTCTCATGTTCACCCTCATTTGTATTAAGAAAAACTAATCTTAGATGAAGAGGAAAAAATATAATTACTTATATTTGAGTAAATGGGTTGAATTATTCTCCTCTATCTAAACCTACCAAAGGTTGTAACTCATCATATTTCCAGCTTAAGGTGACAGTTCTTTTACTAAGTTCCTATGACACACTGAATTTCTCCCTCTTCATTTTGATGGTCCCTTAACTTGTATTTTCATCACCTGGGTAATGCAACTGACAAGTGTGTGTATGAACACTGACACATCTCATCGATATATATTGTAGTCAAGGAGAGTAATTTGCCCAAAGGTCATAGCCTGCCCAGCAATTTATTTCACACCTGCCCAGACAGACACAACAGTCTAGCTCATCCATCAAAGTTCATGATGTAAGCTCAGTGGGATTTGAAACTTACAATAAGAAAATGAGATTGGTGTAATCAAGATTATATATGCAAGGTGACATAAAGCAACCTGGTCCAAGGCCATAATTTAATACAATTATTTGTCAACATCTAAATGTTCAAATAAGGCTGAAAATAGATATCCTTTTAAATATATTCTTTTGCACTTTGGATCCAAAACAACTCCTTATGGATTTCAGATGTAAAAATTTTCAAACATAAAAGATGTGAATCAAATTAGAAGGAAACTATTAAAGATTTTGACTTGATAGAATTATAAATTACCTAATTTATCATTTACCTAATTTTTTTAAGTCCTAATGCATAGAAGGGTTTATAGAAAGTAGACATTTCAATTTTTTTTTTATATTCTCATTAGGTTTAAATGGTAGAATAAATTCTGACATCATGATTATAATAGCATCTTAATATTTTTAAAACGTTTCATGCATGAGGTCCTGGATTTGATCCTCAGCACCACAAAAAAATTTAAAAAAAGGTTTTGCATACTTTCCTGATTTCAAAATCTTGATCAGAAAGAGTGCTTAAAGTAGACAGTACATAGATGATCATCTCTATTTTATAGATGAGAAAATTGAAATTTGGAGAGGTTTAGAAACTTGTTCAAAGTAATATAACTGGTACTGGAAATATTAAAAATATAATTTAGCCCTCCTGAATTCAAGACTTTCAGTCAGAGTTCAAGATGCCTTTTTATGATACTTTGGAGGTTCAGAAAGTATTGGCATATGGCATTAAGCAGAGCATCAGAATTTCAGAGTTAAAATGGACCTTGGAGATCTACATGATTTGATTGATAAGACATTGAATTTTAGGGTGGGGAAAATAAAATTAGGATTAAAAATTCCTAAATTCATCAACCAAATATTCTTTCCAAAATGCCAAGCTTCTCCTCAAATACTCAGTTTAGTAATTTCACATTTTAGAGCATGTAAATATATTATCTCTATCATATCATTATAACATTTTTCCAAACAAACAATACCACTTATTATTATAAATGCTTTCACTGAAAGATGCTTATTCTCAAAACTTGCATATATCTAGGTACCAACCTAACATAAAAAAAACTTTGAGTTTGAAATTTAAGGTAAAATATCATTATTTTATGCTATGAGCCCACAAGAAAGAGTTCAACTTTTGTTTTCCCATTTATCTTAGCTTTATAGATGTGGAATTAGTCCCTGGAGCATATCTATATCATTATAAAACTATTACTGCAGATGAATATGACAACTTTAGATATTGATTCTAGCCTTTATCTGGAAGGTTTAGCACCTTTGTAGTGTGAATTATCTTTTTATATAAGTAACTGGATGGATAAATAGAACAAAACCTATGTTTAGGTAGTCTGAGAAAAAGTTTAACAAAACCAGTGATAAGATCTTAAGTATAATAACACTTAATTCTCTTTGAGTTAAATCATTTAGTTATTCTTCTATTTCTAGATTTCAGATACATGTAGTTGACATGTGTGTACTTTTGTCAATTAAAAAATCATACAGGGTAAATTTTAGGTAAATACTAATAAATAAACATTTATTAGGTAAAGATCTGGTTTTAATTTTTAAAAGGCTTCTTTTATGTAAATCATTATAGAACTTAAGTCTGTGCTAGCAAGAAACAAGAGGGTGGGGAGGACCTCAAGGGATTAAATTAATGAATTTCTTTAGATTAGATGCTTCAAAGTCCAGCATTAACCTCAGCTCTAATATTACAGAATATGAAAATGTTTGCAAAGTTCCAAATTGTCATGTATTTTAAAATCTCAGTAGATGGCCTCATTTATTGAAAACCATTTTTATTTCCTAATGAAGGTTGGTGATTAGGAGGTGGAGAGCAAGGCTGACTTCATTATGATTATGTTCTGTTGCTGTGGGAATGTTTTCCTTGCTTCTTCAGAGTACTATTTTTATTACTGCTGGCACAAAGAATAGGCCATAAAGATCCAATATTGTAACTCTTATGCAAATATTATCAGGTTTAGCAGCTAGAAGGACACTAAACTGAAAGTTAGAACATGTACATCTTGGTTTTCACTTCTCTTTGAGATTCTTTGGCAACCTTAGATACATAACCTCAGATATCTGTTTGTTTTTTTCCTCCTTTTCCTCTCTTACTTTCTTTCTTCCTTCCTTCTTTCATTCATTCCTTCCTTCTTCCCTCCCTCCCCTCCCTCCCTTCCTCCCTTCCTTTCTTCCCCCCCCAGTTACCAAAGAATAAAACTAGACCCAAGGCTGTGTTTTTCCTTTAAATTTGTGAGTCTGTCCTGACACTCAGAATATCTGTTTGAATTTGGGTATTTACTGGTTTTGACACCCTTGAAATCTACCATGATTTCTACTCAAAGATGATTCACACAAGTATAGCTCCTTGGTCCCTTGACTAATCCACTGGGCATTCACTGACTCCTGGACTGTCCAGCCTGCAGTGTTGTGGGTGCACCCATTTCACATCACTAACAGGTGGTAGTCTTAAACTGGCCTCTTAGTGAAGTTTATTAAATTAATAATTACTCAAAGAGATGGAGAAAACTGATTGCCTTAGTCATTTTAGTGCTTTTATTCTTTACAATAAACTTTTGTAGCTGCTATGTTTACTAAAATGTTATAATCTTCCTTAAACTTGGTCTATGTAACTATAAGAAGGAGAGCCATCAGGGCATTTGATAGATTTTGTGCTATGACCACAGACTTTTCTATGAACTATTGTTTGCTATATTATGATTACCTTAAGAATAGTATTGTAATTTAACTGTATATTGCATTTGACTTTTACGTTTTCAGAGATTTTTATTTTTTCCAGAACAAAACGGAAACTGCATAAAAATTGTAGCTATGCCATATGTGAATAAGTTTGGTCTTGTTTAAGTGACCACAGAATAAATAACAGCCATCATACTGTACAAGGAAACATTAGTGAGATGAAAGAAAATTATACATTCAGCCCTTCTTTTTAGTTTATAGTCATATCCAATCATAATGAGATTTCTGCTTCTTTTTTATGATTGCTGTTCCCTCTGCAACGATGAATTTCCCCTCATCAGATTCTGCCTCGGTAGCAATGTCAGACATGTTTGTATATGAAAATATTTTTTTTCCTTTGAGACAAACTACCAGATTCCCTCCATTTTCCTTTAAAGGTAATTAATTGATAATGACCAAGAAGAATTTCAGTGAGGTAAGAAAACACACTTTTATCTATGATTTGATGTTCCTTTTCCAATACAAATTTTGTGCAAGTTAATAATCAGTATTTATTAATAACAGCTATTTATTGTGCATTTACTCTGTAGCAGACAATGAATCATGTGCTGCTTATTTACTTATTTAGTTACTCATTTTTTAGTGAATATTTACCCAATTTATCAATCAGCAACAGAGACTTAGAATTTCTACTTTGGGATGATTAATCAAAGTTTTAGTGGATAGATATTTTATTCTATTCTGGTCCTTTATTAATCATTAATAGCAAAATTACATAATTCTATATTCTCTTCTAACCCTAAAGCCATTGAACAAAAGGAAAATATATATTCTAAATAAATATTTCAGTTTTTGATTTATTATTACTTATGAAATTCATGTGAATTAAAGGTACTAATAAAATCAAGTGACATTCTATTTTAATCAAAACACTGAAATATATAATATGCAGGGATGTGTGTCTTTCTTAGCCACATTGGTAGTTATGACATGAATTGTATTATGATGTGAAAACTTCTATGGTCTCTTTGTTAAAATCATCTCTAAAGTGTTCATCACATCCTGTATAATGTCCCAATTATATGCATATTTATTCATTAAGGATAAAAAACATTTTTTCTCAAATTGTTAATGAAATAGGATTATAGCCATATAATATTTACTATTGTACTTGGTGATAAAATATCAGTAAATTTGAGCTTTGCTATTATTAATATGTAAAAACCAAGTTGAATAGCTACATTGAATCCCCAAACTGGGAAATACTGTTTGTAGCACCTTGAATGAGATTGATTTCCTTATTTGGCTCTGGGATGACTTTAAGTGCAGCTCTAAAATGGAAACATCCTAACTGTCTTTCATTTGTGGCAATATGAGGTAAGTGAATACTTTCTCAGGTGATACAATAAAATTCATTGGAATTATTCAGATGGTTGGTTAAAACACTCTTTTCAGGCTTGATAATCATTTTATAATCAGTATTATAAATGTAATAATAAAAACACGTAGAGAAGACCAGACACTGTTCATTCTACAACAGTTTATTTCCTATTCATAGATTCATGGGGCTAGTCCAGATATTGTGTCCATTTTACAATTGAAGAAAGGGTTATGTCTGAAAGGTAACTTGTCCAAGATATTAGAGTCAGAAGTCACAAAGTTAGCTTGAACCTATGCAATCAAGCTCTAGTGTGTATGTTCATTCCCAAAACTGGGCACAATCAACAATAACCATTTTAATATAGGGTGTAAATAAACTGACATCATGAAGATTGTGAAATAAAGTTAAAGATAATTAAATTTAATTGACTTTTATTTTTAGATTTTAATAAAAATCACTAGCATATAAGTTTTGTCTAAATGTGATAATAGAGAACCATGTGGCTGTTTTGACCTATGACAGTTTGAAATTACTGTACTAATTGTCTAACAGTTTGGCAAATTGTGTTTCTTTATGAACTTTGTTGTTTTAAAGTATAACATACCTCAATAATGTTATAAATAAAAATGTTATTTGTCCTATTTTCAAAAAATCATCTCAAAATAACATATAGATCAAATGTAAACTACTCTATTTTGGGCTTATGAGTAATTTATGATATCTAGTTATCAAAAAGAAAAAAAAGAAGAAAGAAAAAGAAAAATTTTAAACCCTTAACAGTGAAAGGATGTTTTATATGTATTTCCCAAGAGAAATACTGTCTCATTTTAAATAAGCAAATTAATTTGTAGTGTTTATATATGACTTAGGATTTGTGAATTTGAAATTTTCCATGAGAGAGTAAAAAGATAATTTGAATTTTTTTCCTTTTTGCATAAGTTCTAAAAAAAACATTAATTCCATTTTTTAAATTAAAATATACTTTGAGGGCAGGTATGGGCACATACCTGTAATCCCAGTGGTTCTGGAGACTGAGGCAAGAGGATTGTGAGTTCAAAGCCAGCCTCAGCAATAGCAAGGCTCTAAGCAACTCAGTGAGACCCTGCCCTAAGTAAAATACAAAATAGAGCCGGGGATATGGGGCTCAGTGGTTGAGTGTCCCTGAATTCAATCTTCAGTACCCAAAAGTAAAAAATAAAATATACATTAAATGATTTTTTCTGAATATATCTGAAGTTTGGATGTGTGAATAACCTCTTCAATATTGAAAGAAAAAGTGTATGGTTGCCCCAGTAATGGTATTCATCTGTGTGAATTTAACCCATTGTTTTCTCTTTAAGTTGCTAGTATTGGCTGTCTTTCCTCAAAGATAATCTCAGGCCTCTTTGGAAATTTGTTGTTGAAATAATACTAACATGTGATATCCATTGTTATGTGTTGAGTTTATAAAGAGCATATTGCTTGCATATTTAATGCATTCAGAATGAATCTTTACCTATTTCAATTTGGTTTCTGGTTTGCCTGAAGAAGTTAATTATTAGGAATCCTAAGTGAGCTTATTCTGTGGAGATTGGTGCTTCATTTTACAAACTTGTTCAAAGAAAACTATTACTATACCTCAATTTTTTTTATAATGGAACTTTTTCTCACAAATTTCTTGTAAGATTGTTTTATTAACTTCTAAGACAATATTAGCAATAGTAAGCTTTTAATCAATGATTAGTTTTTATTAAAATGTTACCAAAAGAGATTATTTTTCCCGTCTTTGGCGATGCTGTGATGGTATTTAACATTACTTTAATTACCGAAGCCTGGTAAAGCCGGAATCGCTGAGGGAGGGAAGTGTTGTTGAATTAGAACTTGAACTGGATTCAAGAGTTCATCATTTTTAGAAATTCTGCTGGTGTCTCATTGGTGCTTGGTTGGAACTGGCAGAAGCACATTCCCATCTTAACCCCATCAGGGAACACTGGTTTGTGACTAAATCATAAGTGACAAATAATGATCAGCATGCATAAATACCAAGTCTGGAATTACTTTGCTATTTTTCTGCAGACATATTTTTTTCTAATAATGGGAACTGATCCTCTTATCCTGCGTATTCTATGGAGAAAATGAACCTGTTAGTGTCATTAAATGAAAATACCACTGATCAAGACTTCTTATACTTGGCAGCTAGACAAGGGAAAAAGGGTGTTTTGTTTTGGCTTGGGTTTGAGCTCTAGAAAAAAAGACAGGCAAAGTAAATTGCATAACCTCTTGTGGAGCTCATTATAAAATCGAAACTTCAAAAGACTAAACTAGCAATACAAAAAAAAGCTAGTTAGGATTTATAAATCAGAAGTTTAAAACAAAAGAGTTGGATGTATAATAGCATTTGAAATGACGTAAGTCCCAAAACACTGCTTTGTAAATCTGTCATTGTTTATTGTTTATCCTTAAGGTGTACAGAAAAGATTTGTAAATCAAAAAGATTTGTAACTTAGGATTTTTTGGCATGATTAGTGACTTTCTTAGATTTTGTGAATTTGATGATGGTCTTAAAAGCACAATAAAATGTTTGACATTTTATTATAGATAGATAGATAGATAGATAGATAGATAGATAGATAGATAGATAGATAGATAGATATTATTTAGAGATATGTTGTTTATAGATTGTTTCCTTAAAATTCTCAGGTTCATACTGGAGGGTAATCTGCCTTAGATATTCTCACTTTTTAATAGCTGTGCTGGTACTAGTCATAGTTACTTTAGGAGGAATGCTAGTGAGTTTTGAAGGAGTATGTGTAATCTTTCATATCAAGTATGTATCTAATCTTATGAGGTAGTTTCCTTCTTAACTTCTCTTTATTTTCTACCTATGTCCAGCTGACTCCCTTCTGTTGTCACCCTCTAACTTCATTTTACTCACACAAGGAATCCCTTTAGCAGACAGAATCATTTGTATTCTCTCTTCTAAAAGTCAGATTTTTGTACAGAACTTGAAACAACTTACCACATCTGCATATCACAAAGTATCTTACATAGAACTGGGCAGTGCTTTCCTGTAAAGTAAATTGGAAGTCATAAGTCGGCAAAGTAAATAATACCATTAACATAAAAACAATGTTTTTGTTCTTTTATTAATCATAAGAATTTATTCTTTTTATTGGTTTGCCAGTGGCTTTTTATTGATAGAGCCATATATGAATAGAATGGTAGAACATTTGGAATATAATTAGACCTTAAGTTTCAACTAATTTTAAATATTAGTGGTTTTTGTTGTCATGTAAATTAAATAAAAGTACTAAAATAATTTTAGCTAATTTTTCAATTATGAAAATATTTATAAGATTCAAATTTTAAAGTTACTGTTTCCTCATTTCCACATTCCCTAATCACATAATTCCCTTCTTATGGAAACTAATATTCTCGATATCTTCTGACAAAATTTTACTATAAAATTTTCAATCAATAGAGTTTAAAAAATAAAACTTTTAAAGATTAACTGATATCTTACCTTCCCAACAACCATCATTAACACTTTATGACGATTATTTTAATAACCTTTCAGTACATAAACACTGTTAAAAATAGATTAAAATAGGTGAATATATATAAATATATTAAAGAAATATTTACATGATATAAGAAGAAAATATTATATTAATTTTTTCTTCATTATATTATGTATTAGCTTCCAAAGAACTTTGTTACAAAGGACTTTTTCTTTGCAATGTTATGTTGAAAAAAAAATCTGAAAAGTTTTGAGAGCTTGAATTCATTTTGCTGTTTTTGCTACCTGTTCCAATTTAAGATAATATCCACTAAACCCCTGCTTCCACATCTAGCTCTCTGGAAGCCATTGCTGAAGTAAACAGAATAGGAAATTTTCCATGTTTTAATTAATTTAGAACTCAGACATATTCCTGTTGACTCTTGTCCCCATGAATACCCAAGGCAGGCCATCTGTCTCCTCTCATTTTTCTGATAAGCTCATCACATCTTCTTTTGCTTTCATCAGACAAATACGTTTTTCATACATGTCATTACATACATCCACATTATGAAGAATGTTTTCATTCATTCCAGTTCATGAATTTCAGTTCTCAAGAATGTAGGCTTTCAGGAAGTTCTCAGCAGCCTGTTTTACTTTTGGCAAACTACACCCTACTTTGGGGTTTCCCTATCAAGTTTTAAGTTATATCTAATCTAGTATAGGTTAGTATTCTGAGTTTCATCAGGGAAAAAGTAGACAAGCTTCTCAGACTGATTTTCTCACACACTTATAGTTGATTAGTCTTCCAGTTGTTACAATACAGATTCCACATCTCTCTTCAAATAACATTTGTGGTCATTGGGGGGCATCACCATAGCTACAGATAGACTCTAAGTGATATGCATAATAGTATTCAGCAGCTACTTCCTTCACTTATTGGCCAGTTCCTTGGCTGTCAGCAGCACCATGTGAAAAGGCCCATGCTTTCTCTCTCGAAATAGCTAATGATTGACATGAATTTTGCTGATAGCAGATCACATGTTTTCTCTGATCCAGTCTAAGCCATTCTAATATACCCAATTGATTTGGAACAACTGACTACCCCTTAGTTTAAAGGGGTAGTAATAATTGAAGACCTCAATGACAAGCTACAGCACAACACAATTAGTGACAGATCTAAATCAATTAGATTATTTTATTTTTGAAAACCATGTTTATAGATACCTATGTTTAAATCCTTGAAGGAATCTGTGTGATGCCCTAAAAGTTAAAGGATCACTGGCCCTTTTATTCTGATAATTATTGTAAGATCATTAAAATAATTGACGTTTGAGTTTAGATGTCTAGTAACAGTTAAATACCATAATGTGTGTGTGTGTGTGTGTGTGTGTGTGTGTATGTGTGTTCATACACATGATATATCTACAGCAGGGTCACTTAGATAGAAGGATAGAGCTCAGAAAGTTAAAATAGCTTATTTATGGTTCATTGTTCATTTCTCCATCTTCACTATGCCCTTCAGGGGACCCTTCATTTCATTCATTGGGAACTATAGCTCTTTAAACCTGTGAACTTGTTTCATCAATAATCCATAGAGTATTTTGTAAACTCGCACGTTTGAGAATGCCTTGTGTGTTTATTTTTAATAGTAACAAGGCTTCGTAGGCAAAGTGGTGTGAAAGAGTGAGTTGATGGATTTAATTATTATAGATAGCCTATCTGAGTAGTTCAAGCAAACATTATCTCTTCCACAGTAGGAAATGTTTCTGCTTGAATTACTCTGATAATTGCCTCAGGTCTCCACTTCACCTGAGTAGGCGGTCCTCAGCTGTCTCACATAGTCACAGATAAATTATACTTGACTGAAAAACTCAGCCTCTCAGGGACTCATTGGGGAATTCTGAAGATTCAAAGGGTTAGACAGAGCCTTGTGGCTAGACCACTAAAGAACAAAACCACAGCATTCTTGTAATTTCAGTGAACTCCTGTGTTCCCAACTGCAAGGACTGGGTTTTTCTGTACATGTGTCTCTTACAAATGTATGGTTTATGATTGGAAATATAAAAGAGGATACCTTTAGCAAGAAACATTACATTCTGCCTAAGCTTGATATTTAACAAAATAAGAACAAGTTAAAGCAAAAAATAGCAGTTATTTCCTCCTTCTGTCTTCAGAATCAGGAACACAGTACAGTGTACTCATAAACTGTGTTTGACAGTGGAAAATACAGAGGGAGTTGTAGAACTTCAGCCTACACTGAGACAGTATTTATTATGCTGAATGAGTCTCAGATGCTGTATTTGAAGACATACCCCAAAAAGTGAGATTTAAGGTAGCATCTAATGGCTGATAAGGAATAATTCTATAACAAGAGAGAAATTACTCAAGTAAAATGTGATTTTTATACTCTAAAGTGCATTTTCATTTCTCTACCGAGCCTTTCAAGAATGAACTTGAAACACTGGAGTGTCGAACCACTTGTGAACTGGAGCATAGATAGCTGGATGCTATTGCATCTCGCTTGTTTTAACTTGGGTTTAATTCTATAGTTCTTTTTAGTGGTCTTAGTTTGAATACTATAGTCTTGAATCAAACCAATCAATATGAAATCTATTTTAACCATTATAAACAAATGACTAGCTCTTATCAACATCAGCACTGCTGTGCTTGAGAAGTGAAAGAAGGCTATATTTGCTAGTAATTTTCTTACCATGAAAATTGCCTTGTCAATGCATTTCAGAGACCCAATTTGAGCAAAGATTTCTCAGTGAAGAATGTAACAAATAAGCAGAAATAGAATTTGGAACTTGAGCTCAGACAACTCAAGATAGTCTGGTGGAGAATCGAGTTGATAGCTGAGAGAAGGTGAAGAAGGGGAAAAAAGCATGATTTCACACATGATATGAATCCAGGATTGCTATTTACTGCCTGAAAAAGGAAAAGAAAGGGTGATGAAAAAGATTTTTCTTTCCTTTGTAAGAAATTATCATTACTGGTACCAATTCTTTGAGAACTTTGAATAACCCAGAAGCGCTTTGAGAATTATAGAAATTGCTTTGAGATGTTATAGGCTTAGTGTTATTTTAACCCTAACATCCCATTTTAGGAAAGACTTGCTCCTTTGGTAGCTTAGTATCTTTAAAGCTTTTCGTTGTTACACTTAAAAAAATGTTCTATAGTGATTCTGAATGCATAGTAAATGTCCAATGTTTCAGTGAAAAGATTTTGTTTCCTATATGAGAGCTCTCTAAAGGAATGTGTACGTATTTTCCATTGATTTATTGATCTGCTATAGGCACTGCTGGGCACTGATGATCTAAGAATTTCTTTTCTTGAAGAACTTATGGTCTAGGACCAGTGATAGCTGAGCATACGCACATTAAAACTCAGAAATGTAAAAGATAATAGATATTTACACCTCGGTAAAGGTGTAAAAAATGTAAGTACTAATTTGCTGGTTTTCAGAATAGTAATTTTTGAGATTTGCCCTAACTTCAAGCAAAATGTTATGTGCTTTACCTTCATGATACCATTTAAACCTCATGACACTCTTATGAATAATAACTAGCATCTCCACATTGACTGAAATTAAAAATAGCTGCATACCTGAACTAAGGGCATGAGTGCCCATAGAAAATGGCAATCCTGGATTCATATCGAGAACTGTTAGATATCAGACTTTGAGTGCCAAATCACTATTAAATTTCTTCTTTATGTAAAAACCATATCATATCACATACAAGTATTAGAGAATGTTTAATGGAAATCTTTTAAAATCTTTATGTTCATTTTTCATTGTCAATTTGCATCCTCTTCTTTGTTTCTTTCATTGATGTTATGCCACCATAGAAATGTTTATCTATGATATTGTTTAAATATTGTTTAACTAGCTACTCACAAAGTAAGAACAGTATAATTTTCTCTAGATGTTTCAAGTTAAGTACTTGCAATCTCATGGCTTACATCTATACCATGATGCATGGAAATCTCCTTTATTGCATTCTTCAGAGCATTTCTAATTTTAACTGAATTATTAGTTTAATTCTATTACCACTATCATAGTTTCTAAATATAAGTCAATTCCTTACACAATACTGATCCATAATATGCTATTTTTTTGTCTGGAACTTATATGATTTTTATTATAAAGCATTAAGGCCATACCCTTTTGTTTATATTATTTTATAAAAATAGAAGAGATATCATTAGAGTAGAGGAAAGGGATAGAGGGAGAAGGATGAAGGATGAGAAAATGGAGGAACTACAGAATGAAATTGACCAAATTATGCTATGTACATATATATAGTAAATGATGTATGTATATGATGTACATAGTAATGTACCACAGTAAATTTTACCTTTATGTATATCTATAATGCATCAATTTGAAAAATAATGAGTAAATAGAAAGAAAACCATTAGAACAGAGGAAATGGAGCAGATGGAGAGAAGGAGGAAGGGAAAGAGAAAGTACTAGAACTAAAATAGAGCATATTATATTCCATGCACATATGATTATGTCAAAATGAACCACAATATTCTATGTAACTCTAATAAACTAATAAAACATTTAAAATGTAATAATTTTGATTTGACTAGACAAAGTTGCAGAAAGAATAAATTAGAGGTTAACACTGAGAAGCTAATCTATAACACATCCACTGAGAGAAAAGCATATAATAAATATAGAAAAGCAATTATAAAATACTGTAGAATAGATTAGGGAATTCTAATATCTACCCAAAACAAAGTCCAGGAAAAAAAAATGGAGATGACAATAGAATTTCAGTTTTTAAAAATATAACCAAAAATAATTAAAGAAAATATTTTTAAAATAATTTTATAGCAAAAAATTCTTTTCAAATCAATATTCATTACTTATGGTTTGTCAATATTTTTATATTATACCAGCTATAATACTACTGGATGAGTCTAAGAAGTTTTAAAAGGGGATATTTAGATGTGGGACATAGACACATTTCTGCTTCTATTGGATTAGAATTTGCTGTCAAAACTAATCTCTATTCAGATTCTTAAGGTTTTAATGTGATAAAACCCCTAAAGATTTATGTGATTTATGTTGCAGTAATGCTTATTAAGGTACACAAATATTCCCTTTATCAAACAAACTCCAAAATGTGTTAATAAATATTGGAATATTTAATAAAACTTTAAATGTGTTACATCATTATAGTCAGTAGTACTGTACCTATTTAAAGCCTTCTTGTACATATATTTTGATTTTTTGGTTTGCTTGTTTGTTTTGAGAAAAATGGTAAGAAGTGTTAGGAATCAGCAGAGAACTCAGTATTTGGTAAATGAGATCACAGGATATAAGTTTCCATTAAATATCTTATTATTAAATATATAAAGAATATAAAGCTATAAAGCAGGGCTGGGGTTGTGCCTCAACGGTAGGGTGCTCGCCTAGCATGTGCGAGACCTTGGATTCAATCCTCAGCACCATATAAAAGGTTTAAAAACAAAAGTTGTAGATTTGAAGATTGTGTATTCTGAGTAGCAGAAGTTAATATAGTTCCATTTCTTATTCAAAAATAAAATGATTACAGGTTTCAGATTTTGGCATCTTGAAATCTGACTCCTGATTCCTATCTCTTAATAGTTATTGGAATACTAGTCTAGAGTAGAATTCAACTTTGATATTTTTACTCTAATTTTGAGATGACTGTGCTTCTAATTTTATCTTCACTCTATATTCAGTAAAGCCAAACTATTGTTAGCTTTGGTATGCCATAATTTTTATTCTTTCAATTTCAGAAAAACATAATTGTGTTTATATAAATTAGTAATATTACTCTTCTACTTGGGAGAGGCTGTTTGTTGCTTTTAAAAATGTAAGGCAAAAATATAGTTGTATTAACTTAGAGGCTAAATATGTTTGTCCTGTCACCCTACCATATAACACAATATCATAATGATTTGCATATTTGTTTGTCCCTTGGTGTATGTGAAAAATAGGCTTCAGAACCCCCATGGACTCCAAAATCTGCAGATGTTATACTCTCTTATATAAAATGATGTAATATTTGCATGTAACTTATACCCATTGTTCCAAGTACTCTCCATCATCTCTAGATAAAGTACAGTATGTAATATAGTATAAATATGGTGTAAAAAAAAAGTTGTAGATTTGTTTCCCTCACAGGTTTTCCAAAACTTAACAAACACTATAAATTATAGCATACAAATTATTGAAAATAAGAAAGAAAGTAGCATGAAATATTAGTAATATCTTTAATATAATTTCCCACATCCCCAGGACTAAGCTGTATCAGCATTGACTATAGAAGCCTAGTAATTATGATAGAACATTTTATAGTAGGAACAATTTCATAATAAAATTTTACTTTTGTAAAGGAGATGCATTCCATTGAAAAGGAGTTAGTTGATTCATAGGATATAATGGTCATTAAAAAAATATTAACGAAAAATAATGCCACATAACATAAAGGAAAAAATATTATCCATTTTATTCCTTTTTGATCGTTTTTTAAATATCAATATGAAGTAAGTTAAATATCATCAGATTAATTACCAAAGTCTTTAAGCAAGCCTTTTGAACTGTAGTACAACTATCCTCATGATCCTATTCACATTTCTGGGATTTTATTTTTATAGTGACTATATAGACTCTAATTTCCAAAATATTATCATACAATATCACTTTATAAATACAAAATGCCTATGTAGAAATTCTATGAATAGAAAAATATATTTAAAGGTATATATTAAAACTGATGTTTAAAAATCTTCTGTTAAATACCAGAGAATATTTTTCTTCCTCATTTCTTCTAGAAAATTTCTTTGACATGCTTATCATTAAAATTTAAGTTTTAAATAAACTACACAGCGAAAGAGTTAATTTTCTCAAAGGTTATTTATGGACAAGTAAACTATTTAGCACAATTCTAAAATTCAATGCAAAGTTCTCCTAGCATGATTAACTTTTTTTAAAAATATATTTTTAGTTGTCAATAGATCTTTATTTTATTTATTTATATGTGGTGCCGAGAATTGAACCCAGTGCCTCACACATGCTAGGCAAGCACCCTCCCACTGAGCCACGACCCCAGCCCCATGATTAACTTTTAATACTTTATTTCATTAGTGAATTCAAGGAGAAACATTTGTTGAATAATTATGTACTAGCTTTTTATGTCTCTCCTATACCTCTTAGGGCTGAGGATTTTGATAGACAAGTGCCTTACTGCCTAAGGCTCTGCCCACCTGTATCTATGTGAATCTCAGACTCATCAGATTTTTTCTGATCCCTCATATCAATTCCAATTGTAATCTGCCTGAATTTTCAATTTGGTCCTGGTCTGTGATTTTTTTCATATTCATTAATAGTAAAATTAAGGAGAAATGCTTCTTAACTTTGGTTTTTTCACATTTTATAGAAGATATATATGGTGCAATATTCAAGGTTTTCCAGAGAAACAATCAATAGGATTGTGTGTGTGTGTGTGTGTGTGTGTGTGTGTGTGTGTGTGTGTGTGTGTGTAAAGAGAGAGAAGGAGAAAGAAAGATTATAAGGAATTGGTGGACATAATTAAAGAGGGAGGGCAGATTCCCAAGATCTGCAGGGTGAGTCAGGAAGCTGGAGATGAATCCAAAGGCCTAACAGCCAAGAGAAGTAATGATACTGTTCCCATCTGAAGGACAACAGACTTGAGACTCAGGAAGAACAGGTGTTTTTATTTGAGTCCCAAAGCAGAAAAAAGAGCCACTTCCCAGGCCCGCCCCCCTGACCCCCTAGGTGGAGGCATCAAGTAGGAAGGAATTCTCTGCTGGAAGAGTCTGTCCTTTTGTTCTAGTCAGGCCTTTAATTGGTTGGATGAGGGCCATGCACATGAGGGAGGCAAACTAAATTATTCAGTCCACTCATTTAAATGTTGATCTCATCCACAACAACTATAATGATGTCTCATTAAATATCTAGTGACCTAGTCAAACTGACATAAATAATTAACCATCCCAACCAGTAAACAAACAGTTGTCCTAATTACTATTTCTGTGTTCCTTGAGTTTAACTGCTTTTCCTACATCAAATTCTGCCCCATTGTTCTTAAATAATCAAAGATGCTCCCTCCATGAACATTACTGAAGACAAATTTAAAAGAAAATTGGCCAGTGTCATGCTGTAACATTACTTATTATAGCATTTGTGGAGATTAGATGATACATAACTATTACAGAAGTAATGATGAACAACCTCAATAATTAAAAGTTAAGTTAATCCTTTATTTGTGAAGTATATTAACAGGCTAGTTTGAATAATAACTGTATTTCTTAATTCCAGGTATGTAGATGTAGACAATTTTACAAAATATAAGAGATATAAACTAACAAAATGTCTTATATTTTATGAATCATATAATAAATATGATTTTATAAAATATAAGACATTATGAGATATACTTTGTGTTATAAAATGAATTTTGATTCATTATACACAATTGCAGCACAACTCTATATTTCTATGGTTGTACAAGATGTAGCATATGTGCAGTCATACATGTACCTAGGGTAATGATGTCCATCTTATTCCACCATATTTCCTGCCCCATGCTGTCTCCCTACCCTCCCTTCCCCTTTGCCCAATCAAGGTTCCTCCATTTTTCCCATGCCTTCCCCCTCTCCATTATGAATCAGCATCCACTTATCAGAGAAAACATTCAATCTTTGGTTTTTGGGGATTGGATTACTTCACTTAGCATGATATCCTCCAACTCCCTACATTACCTGAAAATGCTGTGATTTTATTCTCTTTTAATACTGAGTAATATTCTGCTGTGTATGTACACCACAGTTTCTTTATCCATTCATCTATTGAAGGGCATCTAGGTTGCTTCCACAGTTTAGCTATTGTGAATTGAGCTGCTATGAACATTGGTGTGGCTGTGTTATTGTAGTATGCTGATTTTAGGTCCTTTGGGTATAGACTAAGGAATGGGATAGCTGGGTCAAATGGTGGTTCCATTCCAAGTTTTTTAAGGAATTTCCATACTGTTTTCCAGATTGGTTGCACCAATTTGCAGTGCTACCAGCAATATGTGCATGTGCCCTTTCTCTCACATTCTTGCCAACATTTATTGTTGTCTATTCTTGATAACTGCCATTCTGACTAGCATGAGATGAAATCTTATTTTGATTTGTATTTCTGTAATTACTAGAGGTGTTGAACATTTTTTCATATATTGGTTCATCAAATTTATATCTTCTTCTAAGAAGTGTCTGCTCAGTTATCTCATACTAGACAAAGACACCAAAAATGTACATTGGAGAAAAGATAGCCTCTTCAACAAATGGTACTGATGGAACTGGAAGTCCATATGTAGCAAAATGAAAAGAAAACCCTATCTCTCACCATGCACAAAACTCAACTCAAAGTGGATTAAGGACCTAGGAATTAGTCCAAAGACCCTGCACCTAATAGAGGAAAAAGTAGGCCCAAATCTTCATCGTGTTGGATTAGGCCCCGACTTCCTTAACGAGAATCCTAAAGCACAAGAAATAAAATCAAGAATTAATAAATGGGAAGGAGTCAAACTGAAAAGCTTCTTCTGAGCAAAAGAAACCATCAATGAGGTGAACAGAGAGCCTCATTTTTTCGAGCAAATTTTTGTCACACACACACATCAGATAGAGCACTAAACTCCAGGATATATAAAGAACGTGAAAAACTTAACACCAAAAAGACAAACAACCCAATCAATAAATAGGCATATGTGTTTTTATGGACCCAGGGATCCAGAGGAAGGTGGCAAATAGAAGTGGATGAATAGAGGCACTGGGAGCAGGGAAGAGTGATGTTCGTGGTTTCCCCTTTCTTCCCTACACTCTAAAAAGTGGCCTTAGGGAGGTACCTGAAAAGGACCTCTACCCAAGGCCTCAGATCAAGAGGCACACAGGTTAAAGATGCAAATATGCAGCAGGTGGGCCTGAGTTCTTGACTGCAGCTCACTTCAGGGACTCCAATGTACTGTCAGTGCTAACAGTCTCATGTGGGCAGCTTTCCCCCAGACACAGGTAGGTCCTTTGTAATTGCATAGGGCCTGGTCAAAAATTATCTCATAATTATATGGGGCTTTTTGTTGTTGTTCTGCTTTTGTGGATGAAGTTACTTTTGTTGAAGAATCTGACAAAGATGTAATGTATGTTGGGCAAATAAGGAAAGGTAAAATATGGCTTCCATTAGAAGATAAAATAATAAACTAGTGCAGGTGAATATGATAAAAAAAATAATATGTGGGATAGATGTGAAATATATCACTAAGGGAAACTTAAAATCCCCCAATATAAATAATGTCTTGCCAGAAATAAAAAAAAATGATTCATCATCCCATAATTATGGACAATTCTAATGTACTAATAAAAAAATGTGGGAAAATGATTCATCATTTGAGCCAGACATGGTGACGCTCACTTATAATTCCAGCTATGTGGGAGACTGAGAGAGGATTTCAAGTTGAAGGCCAGACTTGGCAATTAAGATACACTGTCACCAAACAAAAAATATAAAAGGCTGGGGTTGTAACTCAGTGGTAGAGCATCCTAGGTTCAATCCTCTGTACAACATATACACAACAGGAATGCCAGAAAAAAAGGCAGAATGCAAAATAATGATGATAATAATAATAATAACAACAACAACAATAATAATAATAACTCCCATAATCGAAGAAGAGCACACATATTAATTTTTAACTAGAGTTTGACTCCTCACATACAACTTGGAATATAAAGTTGTTTAACCCTCCCTATAACAAGACTCTCTGGTAAATGTAAACATTTGTTATGAATCCTGCTGGAACTTACTGGAATTCGCAGGATAAATGGACTTAAATGCTTCATTTCCTTTTGATGAGGAGGGTTTAGAAAATTGACATTCTAACCTTCATAGTCATTATGTTTGCCTTCTCCACAAGCTTCAGGCTAAAAAAAAATCTGCAGCTTTAAAATGCCTTTTGCCCAGTGAGCATTATTAGCTATATTTCAAGTGTAGTCACACCATCCCTTTTTCCTATCAACTTCAACTCCCTTTTCTCTTTCTAATTCCAAATTCCATCTTTGGAATTACTTCTAACTGAGTTTAATTAGATTTTTAAGTAAATATATTAAAATGCCCCTCAAAAAACCTTGGAGTTTAATATTTCCTGCACTGAGAATTATACTTGGAATTTTAGTATGCAAAGAGAATATATAGAGAAAAGAAAGATACATTGATTCTATTAATATACATGGAAGGTTTGATTTTGTAGTCTCTCATAGCACCTGAAAGAATTTTTATTCCAAAGTTAGTATTGTGACTTGTAGGTCACTGGCATTGGTCAAAATAAAAATTTGGTTATGAATGAAAAATGCAAGAAACAAACAGTAGAAATAATGTACCATTGAGGGGATAGAGGAAGAGGAAGAAAATATCCTTTAAGGTATTCTCACATCTGCTAGGAATTGAGGATAATTAGGTACATCTTAGGAGGTTCCAAAGGTTCAAAATGTAGAACATTTTTTAACACTGCTAACATAAAGCAAATTCAAGAAAAATCTATTGGTTGTGCCAAATCTGTTACTTAGATAGATCACCCAAAGTTGTTTTTGTTTCTGTTTTTTTGTATTTTGTTTTATCTTGTCATTCAAATTACATTACTTCCTGGTTATGATAGAGTCTATTGTATAGGAATCATAAAAAAACTGAATAATAAAATCAGGAAGGTAGTAATCAATTAGACAGAGGACCACATATGGAGAGCGGGTAGCAGGCAGGCTGGAGGCACATTCTCTGAATCTTTAAAAAATAGATGTTTAAGAATCTCTTTGGAATTACAGAGGGAGGAGATTAAGGAAGGTTTTAGCTAGTGAGGGATGATAAATGAGAATTAATTACATTAATAATTTAGGCTGTATAAAAATGTCATTCATAGCATTTTATTTAACAAGCTCTCTTTATTGTTTTATTTTAGTGTAAAAATAGAGCCAAGATTTTTATGGATTTTCTATTACCCTAGTCCTCAAACTCTATTTTTTTCTGTAAGATCTTAAATACCTGCATGTCAGTTCTCTTATGTTAGTAATTTTTCAAGATCCTAACTCTCATATTTGTGAAAGGCCTGTTATTGATCCACAAGTTACCTTTGAAATATGCCTTTACACTTGTAGTTGAATCACTTTGTAATAATTACATTTGTTGAGTTACTGTTATGAGTTAGGTACTTTACATACATTATTGTATTTAATCCTTAAAACAATTCCATAAGAAATATTATTTTACCTATTTAATAAATGAGAAAATTGAGGGTAAAAGGAGTTCAGGTACTTGCTCACATGTTATATATATAGATTATGTCACAAGATTGATATTCAAGCCAAATCAGCTCCAAATCTGA
Organism: Ictidomys tridecemlineatus; assembly: GCF_052094955.1. Classification (NCBI taxonomy): domain Eukaryota; kingdom Metazoa; phylum Chordata; class Mammalia; order Rodentia; family Sciuridae; genus Ictidomys; species Ictidomys tridecemlineatus. The sequence continues at coordinate 11,470,074 of NC_135488.1, read as the reverse complement.
TTTATACCACAACCGTACACTTTGCCTCTCTCTCCTACAATTCAGGGTAAATAGATAAGCCCTACAAAGAAGGTAGAAATACGGGATTCTTAACCAAAATCATATGGTATATTTGGAAAATCTTTACCTTGTGAAAAGGTTTCAGTGAGTGAATCCCAAGAATTTATTTGTTTTATTGTGCTTCTCCTTTACAGAATGGAGATTTCATGTTGCTTTTCCTTATACATTCATTGCAGATAGGGATGGCCAATCTGGGGAAAACTAAATAATCAGCAAATAGAAGGAATGAATATTCCAACTGGCTAAAAATGGAAAATTCAACATAGTGCCCTGAGATCTGTGAGACTCAAGCCGTATCATTTTGGACCTTCTTATCCACAGTATGAATGGGTCAGTGATATGGAACTCAGAAAATAAGTACTGGTTTAATCAAACTACTTGTAGTAGCTTACTGATGGACAGTTTTGAATCTGTAATTTCTTTTCCCATTTCCATGAGAAATTCCATTTCCATGCAGACTTAACTCAGCTTCACAGATCATACCTAGATCTACTCCAAAGTCAGGGAGGTTTATTTCACTTTCTTCTTTCTCTTGAATTTTCAGTGTATTCTAAAATGCTACCAGATTTACAAATTCACACAATTCATACTTGTCTAGGAAAAAGAACACTGGGAAGTAGGAAAGACAAAAACTTGTTTACATTGCTCTTTAAAGTGACAGATTTAATACCAGATTAAAATCTAATTTATCATTTAATAAATATTTTTATTGGATGTGTATCTAAAAATATGAAAATTTCATTATTTTTCTGACTAGGTTTTCTTTTTTTTTGTAAACAAACTTGAAATTCAGCACCTAGTTATATTGAAGCAAACAGAGAACTAATCTATTGCTAATTCTACTGATAATAAATTTAAATTAATTTACCTTTGAGGGAATGGTGCCTTCTTGAGGTTCATCATGTTTCTCAAGAACATGCCTCATCTTTCATTTGTGTTCAAGTTTTTCTTTGTGTCCTTTAGTACCATTTTAAGATTCTAGCCAGGCATGGTGGTGCATGCCTGTAATTCCAGTGACTTGGGAGGCTGAGGCAGGAGGATCAAGAGTTCAAAGACAGCCTCAGCAATTTAACAAAGCTTTAAGCAACTTAGCAAGACCCTGTATCAAGATAAAATTGGTTAAATGCCCTTGGGTTCAAACCCAGTACAAAAAAAAAAAATTCTTTCTATATCTAGGTATATATTTTCTTTACATTTATTGATAACCATAAATTTAATTATATGCTCTGATAAGTTAGTACATATGTGTACATATGTGTCTCCATATATCCATATTCATAAATATATAAATAACTGATCAGGATGTATTTTCAAATGTATACACATTCTATATGAATGTAGAATAGATATTTACATATAGAACATGCATATATATAGAACATATATGTTCTATCTACATGTATATAATATTTGTCTCTAAAGTTTTACATATTAGGAAACAATTAATTAATTATTTAATTATTTTTTTTGGTGAAAATATTGTGACCTTTATTATAAGTGAGATAAATTTATATATAATCCTGTTTTCACATGACTTTGTAAACACATGGCAGCTGCTCTCTCATAATACATATTACTAAAATTATTTTTCAACTCAACATTGGATTTTTCATGTAATAAAATTTATTATCTATTTTGTTCTTCCCTGTCAATTTTATATAACTTACTTATATTTCTTTCCTAATTATATAGATTAATTCCTTTTTTTAAAAAAAGTAAAAAATAATAGTGCTGGTACTAAGCATTTTGAATTATTTCTAACTTCAGCATGAGGACTTCCAGTGAATCCCTATTAAACCTGGTGCTGTTTGCTAATATGTTAGGATTTTTTGCAATATCATCTGTGAATTAGAGTGGATTACATTTTTAGAACACAGTCTTCTTAAGGATTAGGCTCAATACTAAACATATAAATGTAATTTAGAAGTTTCTTTCTGTGTGCTCTGAAATAATTTGTCAATATTATACTTGATGCTATTAAAAGGATGTAGTTGTTGCATTTTAAAGTGAACCTGTCAGCTTCTGAGATTGTTTTGCTTCTACTTTCTAAGCAAAATCTGTTAGTCTTTCACTACTCTTCCTATTTCTCTTCTAATGTCCTTTTGTATAACTTTGCTTGGTCTCTGGTTTTGCACCTCCTTATGAATTTTTTAAATCAGAAATTTTCTCTCTATAGAATTTTTCTGAAGACAAAGTTTGTTGGTAGTTTTTCCTCATTGTTATAATTTATATAATTTCTAAGACAAAGTCAAAGTTAGATTACTAAGCATCTTTGTTTTGGTTTTCTATATTTGTTTAGTTTTTAATGCTACAAATAATTATTTATATATTTATATACTTATTTTTTGAGGCAAGGTCTTGTTACATTGCCCAGGCTGGCTTCAAATACTTGGACTTCAGCAGTTCTCCTGTTTCAGCCTCTCAAGTGACTGTGACTACAAGCAAATGCCATCATACCCTGCATAGAAATCATCCTTAAGCACATCCTGAATTATATAGATTTAGCCATAGAAACTCAGCCTAAAGTAGTGAGGGATGGTAATATCCTAGCCATAGTAGTTTGTTTTTCTTTTTAACCCAAGAAAGGTATATGATGATACAAAATAGATATAGTAATATTTTTATTTGTGGTTGAGTAGTGAGGAACAAGAGACTTTCCAAAGCCTTTCTGGGTTTGAATTGGTAAGTTTTCATTCACCCCATGGCCAAAAGGGAAATTGAGGCTTATGAATGAAACTGGGAACATGGAAACATGGAAATAAAAAATATGAAGAAAGTAGATATATGAAAATAAAATAAGTTCTATTTATACTCCAATCAAGTTGTGGGAGCACAATAAGATTAAATTTCCCCTAATTAATGATTTTTTTCATCAGTTAACTAACAATTTTTATGTCACTTTTTCTTGGGGGAGTGTGCGGCAGAGTCAGGAAGCTGTCCACAAGATCACCTCACTCTGACAATGTTGCTATTGAGTCTATAAGTACAGCCATAGATACACTATTGCACTGTAAGAACTCTGAGAACTCATTAAAAGTTGTTATTATCAAAGTTACAATTTATTGCAGCAAAGGATACAGACTAAATTCAGGCAAGAAAATAAATGCAGTGAGCAGATTCCAGGAAATGGCCAAGTGGGACACTTCCAATTCTTCTTTCCCACTGGAATCATGTTCCCATTGGAATCATGTGATGTTATTTCTTACCACAATGATGAGTGAGAATAAATGTGAAGTACTGCCAGCCAGAGAAGCTCATCCAAGCTTTGGGGTACAGAGATTTTGTTGTGGCTTTTCACATTGGCATGGTTGACTGACTGGACATGTGGTTGACATCTATCACCAGCCCTCCCAGAGGATGAGCTGATCCCATGGATCTAAACTGCCAGCTCTAAATCACATTGTTAAACTAGCTGCTTTGGCTAAACCCTACACTAAATCATACTGTTAGACAATCTACTAGTAAGGAAGCACTATACAAACAAGCAAGGATAGTCTACCAGGCAAAATAGTCCAGTGGCATAGGTATTACCTACCAGAACATGAGGACAAAGACCAGGTATTTCCTTAGGCAAAGTTAAACTCTTTAATATATAGTAGACAGAGGTAGGGTTCTGGTTCTCAAAATGTAAGAAGTTATATACCCTGACTGAAATATAAATGCTAGAAAAGAGACTGATAAGATGTTATAAGATTTCACTCATTGAAGATAGTTCCATCTCAAAATAAGAAGTTTTGTACTCTGACTGAAATATATATGCTAGAAAAGAGACTGATAAAATGTATTATAAGGTTTCACTCTTATTTTAGATAGTTTCATTTGGAATAGAAACAGTGATCAGTGAAATAAAACAGAAACATTCTTAGCAAAGTGAAAGGATTTTTTTTTTAATTTCTGTTTTGGATACTGGTAATTGAACCCAGAGTCACTCAATTACTGAGCCACATTTCCAGCCCTTTTAAAATATTTTATCTGGAGACAAGGTCTTGCTGAGTTGCTTGGACCTCACTAAGTTGTTAAGGCTGCCTTTGAATTCATGATCCTCCTGCCTTAGCTTCCCAAGCCACTGGGATTATAGGTGTGTGATGCTGCAACCAGCATGAAAGGATTTTTTAAAACTTTTTAGACATTGATGGACCTTTATTTTATTTATGTATTTATATGTGGTGCTGAGGATTGAACCCAGTGCCTCACACATGCTAGGCAAATGCTCTACCACTGAGCCACAACCCCAGCTCCATGAAAGGATTTTTTATAACAGAAATTTTTGAAGTCTTTCCTTTCAAAAGTTTAAGCCTAAATGTATTGAGTTTGTCAACATGTTTTACTTTATCTTCACTAGTGTTACTGTCAACTTGCTATGACTGTGGCAGAATATCTGAGAGAATCAACTTAAAAATAGAAAAAGTTTATTTTGGCTTATATTTTCAGAGGTTTCAGTCTGTAGTCACTTGACTTTGTTGCTTTGGGCCAATACATGATGGTATGAGCCATGTAGCTACCTTATGATAGCCCAAAAGCCGAAAGAGAAGAAGGAGGGGATCTGGGATACTAATATTCCCTTCAAAGGCATGCCCCACATGACCTGACTTCCCTCTACTAGGTCCTACCTGCCAAGAGTACCACAGTCTAGGGAACAAGCCTTCAACACATAGGCTTCGGGGAGACATTCATGATTCAAATGATAGCAACTGATAATATCAACAGATTATTCATATTTTTAAGAGGAAGGTAGAAATAATTTAAACATTATCTGATATTGCTGTGGAATGTTGATGAGTAAATTTCTGACAACAAATGATAAGCCAATCTTCAAAGGGATGGGAAGGAAGAAAGCTGAGCCTGGAAGCAGCATCCTTTAGCTCCAAAGAAAGACTTCCCTTAGGGTCCTCCTTGCATTCCATTAGACTTATCTGCTAAAGCAGCAGCGCCAACTCCCTAAACTGAAGAGGTCCTCAGAATTTTGTATTTTGTAAAATTTGGATACACATAATCTGTTTAATGTAGATTAGAGACATATTTTGAAGTCAAATTAATAGGCTAACAGGTCCTTTGGAAGCTCAGTTACTGAATCATTTCTAATCCCTTCTTCAGGGTTCTTCATATTTAAAATTAAACCTAAGTGAACAAAAAGGTCAACCCCACTTATGTGTGTATTCCTTACTAGATACCAAATAATGGAAAGCAGGTTATTAGCACATGTGCAATATAAAATGATGAAATAAAAATTCAGAGGAAAAGAACATAGAAAATTAAGCAAAAATTAATAAAAAATATTACATCAAACCCAGTTGTTAAATACATAAAATTCTTATTCTCCACACTTGCTAAAGTTGTTTAGTCAGAGATGACTGGGAAAAAGAAAGTGTTGGGGAATCTGAATGATTTTCAGCAGTTAATTCTTGGCACTTAATTTTATATTTGTTTTCCTTTTGTGATTAATGGTCAAAAATGAAAAAAATGCAAATTATTTGCAATCCATGGATCTACTAATCTGTCTTTAATGGTTTAAAAATGAATAAATATGTCAAAATTTAAATTGACTTGTAGACAAAAATTATACAAAAGCTATGTTTGTAAGTATGTAATTTATAAGGAAACTGAAATAAACATAAAAGTATCAGTTGTAGGCAAACTCCATATAAATTTTTTTCCCTTTTTTTCCATTTACAAATTTAGGTCAGTGTACATAATTTTGTAATTAAGAATTTTTTAAAGTAGCCATAAAATTAGGCTTATTGTCTCATAAAATGAGTATTAAACATAGTAATCACTATAATAATTTTATAACTGTAGTACCCATTTATATATATATATATATATATATATATATATATATATATATATATATATATATATATATATATATATATATTTATTTATTTATTTTACCTGGAATTGAACTCAGGGGCACTTGACCACTGAGCCACATCCCAGACCTATTTTTTATTTTGTTTAGAGACAGGATCCCACTGAATTACTTAGCACCTTGCCTATGCTGAAGCTAGCTTTAAACTCATGATCCTCTTGCTTCAGCCTCCTGAGCCACTGGGATTACATGTGTGCACCACCATACTTGACATCTATTTATATTCATAACCCATCAAAGTGATTTTTTTTATTTACTACATGCACTAAAGAAAAAAAGGGTATATATTGCCACTTGTCTCTAAAGTTCTTTATATAAATGAATCTTCTACCCATGATATAAACATTTTGGAAATATATTTTGGGGAGCTATAATAACATCACTTATTTAAGATCTTTATTACAACAACCAATATTGTAATAAGAGTTTTAGAAAAATTACTGTAAGAACCATAAAACGAAGTACAAAAACATTGTTAAGAATGAATATATTTTTACACAGGGCTCTGTGTGAATTTTAAAAATTCAAAATGCCAGTCTAGAAATTCTCTTTGTAACTTAAATAAAAAATAAATTCAAGCAAAATTTTTCATGAATGAATAATAATGTCTTTAGTTTTTCTTATATATGTTCCCACCTGTTACATTACTCATAGAAAACATGACCCAATTTAATGTGAAACATTAATCCATTTGAATAGTTAATTTAATTCTTCATTTATTACCAGTTACTTTTTATTACTTGGAAGTGATTTTACTTCTAGCAACAAAATCTTGCTTAATTTTTTTTTTTAATTACAGTGGGTATATGTAAGGCATTCTAGAGAACAGTAGTAAACCTTGTGTGAAAATATTGACAGAAGAGTAGAAAAAACAACCAGGCCCTTTGACCTTTAACTCACACCTATAATCCTAGCTATTAGGAAGGCTTAGGCAGGAGGATCACAAGTTCAAGGCCAGCCTCAGCAGTTTCACATGACCCTGTCTCAAAACTTAAAAAAAGGCTAGGGATTTAGCTCCCTGGCAGAATACCCCTTGGTTCAATCCCCAATACTGGGAAAGGAAAAAAAAAAAAAGAGTGATAAAAGGTAAAATTACACACAGGCAGTAGTGGTCTATTTCAGTTATCTTATTGATAAAATTAACTTTGGGTGGCATTCAAAGCCAAGGAATTATGCAGGAGCTCCAATTTTACATTTCATCTCAATTTTTTTTTGATGTGGTTGTTGTTGTGTGTGCTTTTATGGTTTCCTAAAGATGATGAAGGAATCAGCATCGGAGAGTGCAGGGAAGGAACTTTCAGATGCCTTTATGACATCTGTTTTTAATCTGTTCATATTAAAAACAAAACATGGAAATACTGACTTTAGAGAGTCTCTTTTGGTATCATCTTTGAGTCCTTTGTCTTTTGTCAGTATTTAATAAAAGCGGTAGTCCTCTTCAAGCCCCCATTTTAGCAATTATATTTTTAAGGATGTAAAAACAGAAATCTAGGTAAATAAGTTATGTAATTTAGTGATAGACCTTTCCCAGCAGCGTACAAGTGAAGCTTTTGAGGGCTTTCAACAATGTAGTTGGTAAACACAAAATTAGACTCAGTACTCAGCTGTTAATGAGCAGTTTTGACTTCATTGCTGTTGGACTTTCTGTGCCTTGCCGTGTTTGCATCACCTAAATTGATGTGCTTGTGGTGAGATCCATATAGATGCCTGAAAAAAATACAATCCCTGGGATAATTGGGCATTTTTGTACAATACACACTGGTAATTTTATGTAGAGTGATTTTTTCAAATTATACATAAACCATGGTTTCTAACAAGATCCCTTCAGACTTTGAATAGGGACTTTCTGTTTTTCCCCCTTCCTTGCATCAAAATAATCTCAAATTGTAGACTCCACATTGCAATTTTGTTGTTGGAGTTTACTTCCCAACATCTGTTGTAGTGATTTTCACAGTGATGTTTAAAAAAATACTTGTTGAAGAAATGTACTATAATCTTAGCCTAGTGATATATGCAGGGCTGTAGCAGGCACAGTGTCACCCTCTTTATCTTCATATGTGCAATTAGTGCTCTTTATTTCCTTTAGTATCAAAAATAATAATTGGAAAACATCATTTTTAGGCAATAGTACTGAAAAAATAGTTAAGGTAATCAAATAAAATATTCTTAGAATGGCATATGGTTCCAAAAATAGATTTAAATGTATAGGAGATAGTTGGGAAAGTATCCTTGGAGAAATAAACAATTAAATGGTTAAAATTTTTAATCATCAAAGTTAATAATATCTATTACCCCAAACCTCATAGATGGTAATGTACTTATTAACAATAATTGGCTTGACTGTCCCTTTTGAAATTAAAACAGTAATACAATGCCAACTTAAAAAAAAAAAAACAGGATGAGGCAAGTGACTGGCCATCTCACTAGGTATGCAGACAAGAAATAAATGGCATTGTGTTATTATTGTCATTCCCCAATCTTCATCTTTGTGGTTCTGTCTCTGAAGGAAGGGCATGGTGAAATATTCTCTAGTTAAGCCATAAACTTTAATAGCAAGACAGAAACACATTTAGATAAATTCCAACACCCTCAGAAAAGTAGTTTGCTTCCTAGTGTTTTCAGGGAACATTTATTATCATTAACATTTATTTAGTATATATTACTGAACATCTAGTATGTGCAAAGTATACCGCTTGATGCTATAGAAATAAAAATGAGCCAGATATAGGCCTTCTCTTAAGGAGGTTAGTATCCTTGAAGGAAGACCAGACTTGCAAACTATATGATAGCAAGAGGTGAATTATTGTGCTGGAACATATATAAATAAATAATAAACAATTATATATAATAAACAATTCAGAATAGAAAGTCTGTTTTCCTCCAGATTGGGGATCCTTTGGAATTCCATAGAACAAGGGCTTCAGAAAAAAAAGAAGAGAACAATTGAGGTTTTTAGCATTCTATATAGTAAAAAGAGTGAACAAGTCCAGAGATGCAAACCCATGGGCTGTGTCTTTTTCATTGAACCATAAAAGAAATCCATGGCACAAAAATTGGGGAAAATATTGAAAAGTGTGTTGTGTATAGCTAGATTATTGTTTCATGATATTCATTTCAGATGTTGGTCTGTTGGTCTCTCAGCAATGGATTTTAACCTAAGAGCACTTGGATATACCAGTCAATCAGAAGCCTCAGACTTAAGTCTTATGATGACGCTCTAACTAAGTTCCATAACATGTAACTCTGCCTGTCCTCTTGAGCCTATGCAGCTGGACTGTAGGGGCAGGAGATTCCTACTAGATGTGATCCTTCCTGTGTAATGGGTATGAATATTCTAAATCCTATGTCACAGATGCATGCTTTACAGACAAGGCTCACAAGCTGCTTTCCCTTGGAAACTACTTCCAGTGTGCTGGTGGCTCAAGTTACACCAAAACAACTGAATATAAAAACTACCAGCATATTGTTATTTTTGCTTTTCAGGTGTAGATATTAAATTACAGTTGGGGGATAACTCTAAAGGATTGAAAATAAGACTTAACTTCAAAGCTAACTGATACCCTCTTCTAATCTCATGATCCTGCAAATCATAGTTATTGTCAAGATGATGCTCAATTGAATTTTTAAAAATGACAACTGATGATAGAGATATCAGACAAAGCAGACAGAAAGGCAGGCACATAGCCGAGTTAACTCTTATGTAGATAGACTACGGAAAGATTGATTCTGATGACTGCATTTTTGAAAAGAGAGTAAGAATTTTGTATCCTTAGACAGTGTGCATCCTTTGAGAGCCCTTTTGGTTTTATATATTAAGAGAAAATGAATTAGCTAAGATACATAAAATTTTAGAGTTCTCTTGCCATGTGCCATGAGTTTGTTATTTAGGGTACAGACTACCTTGGTCTGTATATGGCAGCTATTACAGAACATCATAGACTGATTAAATTACTAACAATAGATGTTTATTTGCCTCACAGTTCAGGAGGCTGGAGAGTCTAAGGTCAAGGGACTGCATCTGGTGAGGGCCTCTTGATGCCTCATACCATGATGGAGAACATTGTATGGTGAGAGAGCTCATTTTTCATAAAAAAAAGTCACTTTCAGGATAATGGCATCAGTCCCTTTATGAGGGTAAAACATGGTTTAATCACCTCTTAAAATCCTACCTATCTATACTATCACAGTGGCAATTTCAACAAGAATTTGGGATGGACATTTAAAGGCAGCACAGGCACTACTATAACCATCTGTACACATTAATACAAGAATCTCTAGCTTTCTTATCTTCATACAACACAGAATGTGGCCAAATAATATTCTGTCATGAAGATCATATAACAATACACTCGGATTGATTTCAATATTACTTCCAATAAATACTAGGAATCCCAAAGTGAGATAGAAAATCAAATGCTGTGAAAAGCTCTAAACACACATACACTTTTCTGGCATTATTTCAGGTATTATAACAATACCTAAAGCCCAGAATTTGAATTGTTAGACTCAAAGTTTTTGATTCTACAGTCTAACACACTCCTATAGAGAAGAACTCCAAAAAGCCTCCACAAAGTAGATTTTTCTTTAAATTTTTAAGTTTTAATAATCATTTTTCAATTATATAATTAAATAGTGAAGCTATGTCATGGATGGGATATTGTGGCAAACTGTCTAGGCTTTAGGTTTCACATCTTTGCTGGAAATACTTAATTTAAATGTTACCTTAAATGTTCAAAAAAATAGAGGATCCACAAAAGCAGTATTAAGGACATATAAGTGTGAACATAAAGCATTACATATGTGATTTTCTAAATTGAGTCTTTTTTGTTTTTCCATTATCTATATAGAGGACAGGCAGCTAGGGATTAAGAACAAAGGATGTTGCTATTTTGAATATTGCTTTGCTTTGGATGCTAATGTTTAAGAGGTAGTCAATAGTTTCTAGCTTGATCTTTCTCTAATAGCAAAGTAAGACGTTATCTCTATATTTAAAAGCATGTCCACAGCCTCCACTGAGATTCTGTGAGGTATTTCTGCTTCTCTAGTCCTGTTTCATTTCTGCTTGAGAGACCATAGATTCATGTGTCCTGCAATTATCTGCCATGAGATTAATACTCTAAAATTTGGTCTTGCAAAAATAAATTCTCTTTTAATATTTATTGAATGCCCATTGTGTATCCTTTATAGGACTACATGAATTAGAACAGAGTTATATGTACACGAACACAAATAAAACATTATATTTATTGAGTATCACTGAGTGACAATTTAGATATTTTTGTATGCTATGACATATATCATAAGATTTTTTTCTCAGCACAGTCATTATTATAATATGTCCTCTTTAAATAATTGATAAATGCCAAATCCTTTAATACTTAGTTTCAAGCCATTTTAAACAATGTTGTACTTGTAATGTCAGAGGACAGGAAATTCAAAGACTTGGCAGAATGTCTAAGGGCATTTTCTATAGTATAGTTAAAATACCAGAGATGGTAAACTTTTATGATTTCCAAGTTACATATTGAGGTTTTGCTTTTTAAATTTCTCATATGAATTTTCTGAAACCAAAATGATTTACTGAAACCAAAAGGATTTACTTCTCATATATTTGCAATAAACTGTGTACTACAGTGCTATTTTGAAAGCTGAAATAAAACTGTGAAGGCCTTGTTTGTATTTGTAAATATAATATGTTGAATTATGTTTATTCAGATTTGTTAGGTGTGTGTAAAAAAATAAGCCTAGATTTAAAAAAAAATCAAATTGCTAAGTTTCCCCAGTTTCAATTGAGGCAGTTGATTGGAGTAGATTAAGAAGGATCAATACTGTCACCAGGCTGATAGGATGTGAATCCAGTAAAAGCTCAGGAACCTTCTGCAAATGACATTGAAGATCATAAAACCTTATTATTCAGAGGAAAAAAGCTACTGTGGCAAATTTAATTGGAAGACAGGTACTCCTTTAAGAAGAGTTACTCAAAGTAACCAAATATTTGGTCTTGAAGATCATATAACACTAGATCAGATTAATTTAAATATTACTTCCAATAAATACTTGCAATCCCTAAGAAAAGCCACCACCTTTTCTTAAACCTATTGAAGAATCTTACAAGAACTTTTGTTATTCTTTGCAAAGCATATGAGATTAGCAATATATATGATTTTTTAAAGTCAGAACTTTTGCTATTTAAAACTGCTTAGAAAAGTCTATGTATGTAATTTCTTAAGAGAAAATATAGGATCATAGGATTTTAGAACAACCTTTAAAATTTCTAAACAATCCTAATTATCTTAATGAGGAAATTATTACAAATGACATAAAGTAAGTCCCAACCCTTTTTTCTTCATCCTTTCTAATCTTACCCTGGTATGTTTTTATATTTAAAATAATTATGGTTGATTAGTATTCTTCTATTGCTTTTGCATAAAATGCTCATTTACTTTTGAAAAAATACATTAGAGCAGGGAGGTATTTTATGGAGTCTTATGTTGTGGTGTTGGCAAACAGTACTGTTTTACTTGGTAACAAGACAAGGAAAAAGAAAGCATCACAGAGAAGCCATCACAAAAATTTCTAGGATGCTCTACTCTGAGTCATACTGGTCATGAATATTGCTTACTGCTATGGAAATAAATGAAGATCACTCAGATGAGAACAAGTAAAGGCTCTTTATTGAGAACTTATTATAACTGGGAGCAGTTCACCATCACTCCACTTCGGCAGAGAACCAAAAACAGGCAAAAGAGTGTAATAGTTTTATAGTAGAAAAAAGGGAAAGTTTCAGAAATGTCCTGATTGGAGTCTGTAGGTTTGGGGAAGTTGCAGGCAAACTGACTAGAAGTGGGGCATCCTGTTAGGTTAGAGGAATATATTTGACTTTTTCTGCTTTATCCTACGTTGGAAGTAGATTGAAAATTAGAAAAGCCATCAGTTATTCATTAAGAAATGTTGCTTTAATTTGATAGCATGGAATTTGGAGCTTGGCTTCCTGGACTTATTGTAGCAGATTGTGAGTCTGAGTTCTATTTTTATGTGGGTCTGGTCATTGTTTATTTGTATATTCAGTCTCTGATGTGCCCATGTGTACATGTAATTAGCAGCTGATTTCACACATGTGTTTGCCCAGAAATGTCATTGTTTCCATTGAAAAATTGCACTTGTGGGCATGGTCGAAACACAGCACCAAATGGCCAGTTGGCTATGATTCCACCATGTTGGATGTGTCTAGGAGAAGAGACAGCAGAAAAAGCCAGGGCCAGTGCAAATAGATAGGTAGCAAAGATGTTAATATCAGGACTGTGTTTACTTATGGAAAAGAATAAAAATATTTACCAAGCCAACTTTTTTAAAGTAATACTTCCATATTTTAACATGATAACATTGTTGTTATTGAATAGGCTCCTCCATTGTAGGTAATACTACAATACATTCACTTTTTCTATATTTTTGTACTTCTTCTGCCCTTTTGCTTAAAATTGCATGTTTTTCAACTGTATTATGCATTTCCAAATTTAGGAACTAGATGAATACCACACTAATTTCCAAAATTTCAATTTTCTGAACAATGGACTTTAGCAGCCATGAGAGCTAATGTATCCAGCTAAACGTTTAAGATCCTGCCTCTCAAATAGTTATTTACAGTTTCCTCTGACGTTCCTTTCCTCGAGGAAATAAATTATAAATATATCAAACATTTAAATTCTAACATTTAACAAGATAATAAATGGTCTTATAAAACAACACTAAAGAAAAGAAAAAATTAATCTTGCAATTTTGTGCTAACAGTAGTTTATAGAGAAGTCTAGAGCTAAAGTTTTTTGTGTTCCCTCTCTGTGGGTCACAAAGCATCAAGAATATTTTGATCCAAAAATAATAATTTGTTCATATATCCTTAAGTTGAATTGTCACTGATGAAACTTGAAGATACAGATAACCTAAAGGTCTCCTTCAAAGTGAATTCTCTTCATAGTGTTGACCTTCCTTTTGTTACCAACTCACTCAATGAAAACATCTTTATAGAGAACTTACTATGGACAATTTGCTGGGATTAATGGAAGTTAAGAAAACAGAATTATTGCCTGTAAAGTTACAGAAAAGCAAAGCATACTTGAATTACGGGAATTAAGAACACTCTATTAAAAATGCTCAGGGGCTGTAATTTTGGCATCTCTGTTATAATCCATTGAAAGAAACATAAGAGAAATTGTTTTCCAGTCCATTAAGAGTTCTGATATTAGTTCCTAATTTAAGAACCCAAAGCTACTAAGAATGAAACTTTCCTCAGTGGTCAAGGAATCAAAACTTCTTCATCTCTCTCAGGTACTTACAGAAACTCCTTTATTTGCCAAACATTTATTAGTGAATTAAATTTTCAGCAAAATTTTCTGGATGAACTAGTGATATGGGTGAGAAGAGTAGATATGTCGATCATGTACTTCAATTGGAAGACACTTGAAGAAAAGGAATAAAACAAAATAGAAGAGGATGTCACATGATTCTCATACAAGAAGAGGATGGGGAATTCCACCAATGTGGAGATGTCCTCTGAAATATGCATACTAGTGTTTTACCTGCTGCTGTATAAATTATTTTAATTAATTGTAGTCCCATCATTGACCTCTCTCCTGAAATCTTAGAAAAACATTTCACTGGAGATCTAATCTAGGGTTAGGATAACACGTAATCAAAATGTGCTAGCACTCATAGCATTTCTCTGATAAATAACTGTAAATATAATGCATTCTCAAACTCTGATTTCCCAGCTTATGGTTGTATTTTTTTTAAAAGTAGAGAGATTTTTTTTTTCCTTGCAGGTGAATCTTAAACCTTGGGAACAAGCAGAGTAATTACAAAATACTTCAGGAGGTCTATCAAACTGTCTAGAGATTCCCCGAAGGTGCTATAAATCTGACAGGTTTGGTATTTTTTACTAGTCTGAGGAGAAATTGGACAGTCCCCAAAACATGGGGACCATAATTAATTTGTTCTTGAAGTACCTTCCTTTCCTTCTTATTTAACCTAAGTGTTTAACTGTGAGTCAAATAAATCAACCTGTATTTTCTTTTTTGCCTTTTTCATCTAACATAACGATTACATTTTATTTTTATAGAAACTTTCAGTGACTGCATACATTCATGAAAAATAAAATGGTATGGGTTGATCTAAATATTTAATTGACTCCTGAGTTTTCCTTGGAAATACAGAGCCAAGCTTATAGAGATTATGATTCTGTTATTACTTAAAAATCAAATAAAATTGATTTAAATTTTTGGATTTAGGAAGAAAATAGTAATTTTCTAACTATTTTCTCTGTAAAGAGAGCTTTATTTCACACTTCTCCCAGGTGCCTTCTAAGACTCTCTAGAATTCTAGTGGTATTTATGCAATACAGTTTGAAGATTGCAAAAGTTTATACACACATGTATATATAATGAACTTCATATATATTATATATAACAGTGCTATGCTTGTAATATACTAGATGTTACATACATGTTAGCTATTATTGTTATAAGGTAAAGCTATTTGCTGTATGAAAAAGGATGTTCCTCAGTTTGTGTCATTAAGTATAAACATTTGCTCACACAGGTGCACTGTCAGCTGTGGTACCTGGCCTCCTCATTTCTGCACTGTATCTTGTCAATCTTTGCTTTCAGCACTAGGATTTGCTCTTAATATGGTGATCTGGACACAGCTGGTGTTTCTCTGAGTTCAATGTTAATTTAGTTTGCACCTGTAAAGTCCCCTGAAAACTCATGTTTGGTGACTTGGTGCCCAGTTGGTGGTGCTCTTGGGAGGTGATAGAAAGTTTATGAGGTGGGATCTAGGTGAAGAAAATAGATTACTGGAGCTGTAAAGGGTAAATTGGGACCTTGCTTTTTTTCTTTCTCTTGTTTTGCTTCCTGAATACTTTGAAATGAGAAGAGTTTCTCCACTGTGCATTTCTGCCATAATTACTCCCTTGACACAGCTCTAGAAACAACAGAGCCAACCAAGCATGGGCTAAAACCTCTAAAACCTTTCTTCCTCTAAGTTAATTTTCTTATGTATTTTATCACAATAACTAACAAATTGACTAACACAATTTGAAAAGATCTGGAAGATGTAATATATAAAGTTCATTTGCATTCCATGAAGTCCATTAAGAACTATGTCAAAGTCATACTTCTAATGGTACTTTCTAGCAATACTTTTGGAAGAGTCACTTAGCTTATGTTGATGACATAAATAGGACTTAAAATAAGCTTTTCACAGATAGTATTTTCCCAACACAAAGATAATATGAACCAGACAGTTAGATAAAGTTGTTTCTTTATCCTCTAAATTCCTTTATCTCATACTGTCTCTCTTTTTTTTTCATCTCAATCCTCAATGTGTCCTCACTACCCACAGACTCTCAACAGAATCTTTGTTCAAACAGCTACAAGCTTTGCATTTATTTACACTTTTGTTATCACAAAACCTTAAAATTGGATACTTTGGTGATTTTAATAATTCCCAAGCATGGAAATTCAAACTGTTCTTGAAGTCTGGGGTCTGTGGGGAGATAATAATTTCATTTAAATATGTTAAAACCCTCTGCATAGAATCCAGTGGGAATAAAGACAGGAGGAGCACCTGTATTTCCAAAGGTCAATGCTAAAACTATTTTCCAAATAAGAAACATTTGCCTGATTCTTTAAAGATGAATCAGAGCTTGATGTTGAAGGCACCCCTCTAGGTGAAGAGAAAAAGAAAAGAAAAAATATATATTGTTTGGGTATCTCACGTGAGCCACAGATTTTATTATTTTGTGTTGTATTTTTTTATAAATATTTTACCTATCATATTATTTTAGTGCTCACAACAGTTTTGTGAAATTGATGCTTTCACTCATTTTTGAAGATGAGGAATCTTCAGATCTGAAAATTTGCTCAAGTAACTTGCTCAAAGTCTTATAGCCAATTAAGTGGTAAACTCAGTTTATAATCTAGGCCTGCTTGACCCAGGTCAAAATCATCTTGTTACCAAGCAGCACGAGGTTCTTTTACCCAATTCAGGATATAAATCATGAGAAGGCAAAGAGTGGCTCTTTTTGATGTTATCTGCTCCTAATGTTTCTAGCTCATCTGAGGGTTTTGTTGATGAATTTGAAATAGAAATAACCAAGAAGCAAGTGATGCCATCCAATGAAGGCTTTATTGGAACTTGTGCTCAAGTACCAGGGAAACTGCATAGGATAAGATTCCTAGGACTGCTTGCTCTCTAAGGACATAAGGAGCAAAGCTTATATTGACAAAAAGGGTGAGCTCACACAGGTGCACTGTCAGCTGTTGTACCTGGACTCCTCATTTCCGCACATATCTTGCCAATCTTTGCTTTCAACACTAGGATTTTCTCTTAATATGGTGATCTGAACACATGCATTGAGTTCCTCTGCAATTTGCTCTCAAAACATGATAGAAGTGCTCATTACCACCATACCAGATAGGTTGAATATTGGTAAAGTTCAGGCCTATGGCACTTGCAGGAGTTGATGTCAGCAGCTACTGAACAAACATCTTTTGTAAAAACAATTTTTTGAAAGTAACTTGTGTTAGACAGGAAAGCTTCATGAGGGTCAGGGCCCTTCCTGTTCTGTCTCAGTCTCATCAACTTATCCAGCTGGTGCTTCTGTCAGTTCAATGTTAAGTTTAAAACACAACCAATCAGTAAATTGAAATATTAATGAAGGAAAAATTGGGGGATAGTATCGTTAGGAAAAAACATACCTTAATAAATGGAGTAATTGAGCATTTTCAACTTAATTTTACATAAGCAATCTGGTATTCAGGTAGTGTTGGACCCCAAACTTACAGAAAGAATGATGGGGTCAGAAAAATATATGAGAGACAAAATAGGTCATGAGGCAGCATGAAAAAGAAACAGTGAGTAAAAATACTTACACTGCAGAAGAGGGCAGTAGAACACCTGGTTATCAAGAGCTCCATTTGCTTGCTTAAAGTGTTATCTGGGTTGCAATATACCCCAAAGCCGTATTTATCAAAGGCTCAGTATCCCATATGGTCTTGTGTCCTGAAATCCCATATAGCTAAGCATTTTAAAATTACAGTTGTTGACCAAGCCAAGTTATAGGACAGATTGATATTTTAGCAGGGCAGGCCAATTAACACAAGCTCCAAGGAGGAAAATACTAGTGTTTGAGAGACTACTTCTAGCAAGAGGAAAGAAATTCAACACTGGTCTGAGTCTAATCTAGTCAGCTTCACAAATCTTGGATACTCAAGTTATTTCTTTAGCATTTAGCTGTCTTTCTTGGAGATTCTGATCTTGGAGGAATATCTCTGATACATATTCATGGAGTCTTTTTAAGCATATTTTATTGTGCAAAGGTGGAAAGTGAGGTAATTTTTTTAAAAAGTAAAAAAAATTAAATCCCATCTGTAGGAATCATATTAAAAATCATGTAAATTCTTTGTATTTGTAGTGTAAGTGTTTTTTTCCCACTAAAGACAAAACATTTGGTTATTTGACTATATATTTATTACATATTTATATATAGAGAGAGAAATATTATATGTATAAAATGTATTACATAATACAAGAATAGAGAACTTTGTCATAGTTTTTATTGTCAGAAATTTTTCGGGTAGATGAATTATAAGTCACTTAGGGTATAAAGAAACTTGTGATGAGTTTTATTAAAAATAATATAATATCTTATTGGATGCGTATAGGCACTGTTCTAAACCCCAGGGCAGATAGTAAATATTTGGAGTTTGTGGACCATTTCTCTTATAATAACTCAGCTCTGCTGGCACAAAAGCAAACATAACAATACCTCAGTGAATGGGTATGGCTATGTTGCAATAAGATTTTATGAACAAAGCGAACATTAGATTCCATATATTTTAACATTATAAAATATGATTCTTATTTGATTTTTAAAACTACTTTGAAAATTTAAAAACCTTTCTTAACTCATGATCCATCCAAAAGCAGGCGGTAGGCTGAATTTTCACATAGCTCATTGTTTTTCATTCATTGTGTGCACACTTAGCTTTCTAACCACATCTCCATTTCTGTCACCTGTCTCCAGGTAAGATTTATCAGCTCTGTTGCATACATGATGCAAGTGAACACCAGGGACATTAAATTGACATGAACATCACATAGAAAGTGATTACAAACCTTTCACAATTTTCTTGACATATTTGAGTCTTCTCTATATATAAACTAGGGAGAAATGTGCACATTTGTAAAGTTATTATGGGTAATGAATAAAATTATTCATTCAAATATGATTAAGTTATTTCTAGTTGCAGAATTTTTCACATATTACAAGGGAAAGTTGAATTGTCCACATGAAGCATGTAATTAAGTTTGTAAGCTATACAATAAGAAATCATAATAAATGTGATACACATCCAAAGGGAAAAATGGGGTCTAAGGGAGAACATAGCATATGTACATATCCCAGTTGGTATGAAAAGACTTCTGGAAAACAATAGTGTCAAATGAAGCTGTAAAATGATAAAATGAAATATATATGTGAGAAAAAGTTTTCCAGGCAAGGGCAATTCTAAGTTAAGTCTCAGAGGTAGAAGGAGTTGGCTCATTAAGAAACTGAAACAAGTTAGACATGACTTGGTTATAAAGTTCAAAACATAAATAAAGCAAAGTTCAGGACATATTGTTAGAGAAATAAAAAGCACATAAAGACATGTTAATAAGTCTGGGCAGTATCTTAAGAACAAAGGAAATTAACTGAAGAAATTTAAGCAATGAGGACACATGATTAGACTTTCATCTTGAAAAGGTCATTCCACTGCAAAATGAAGAATAAATTGGAGAGTGGCAAGGATAGGTCCAGGGAGATCAGCTGAAAAGTAGATGCAATGGTTTAGCTGAATGATAGTGGTTCAGTCCAGAATGGTGACAGAAGGAATTAAGAGAAACACATTCAAGAAATACTAAGTTATTGAACTCATTTAAAATATTTATTATATACTTATATATTTTATACTCTGCTCTAGGGATGCAATACTCAAAACAAATTGGAATCTCAGCCCCATTATTAAAATGATAGACAATGGGCTGGGGATGTGGCTCAAGCAGTAGCGCACTCGCCTGGCATGCGCTGGGTGCTGGGTTCGATCCTCAGCACCACATAAAAATAAATAAAAATGTTGTGTCCACCAAAAACTAAAAAAAAAAATAAATATTAAAAAGTTCTCTCTCTCTCTCTCTCTCTCTCTCTCTCTCTCTCTCTCTCTCTAAAAAAAATGATAGATAATGTACAGTTAAAGATTATCTCTAGGATTTTACTTTTAAAAACTGGGTGATTGTAGTAACAAGAATTGAGATGAGAAAACGAAGAAAGAAATTTGGTGTTTGTTATTAAAAATGTTGACTAAGTTCCTTATAATTCCATCTTAGCATATCACCCCACAGACATTTGGAGTCAGAAGCCAATATAAAAGATAGAGTAAGTTTGTGGTTCTCTAAAAGAATCTTCCTATTCTTTTAACTTTCTTCTAACTTTTATATCCAGAAAATAAAGGAAATTTAAAAAACAGAGGAGAAAGAATAAAATAAATAACAACAACAACAAAAGAGAGGAGAAGAAATATATGGATGGAGGTATAAAGCAAGTGTAGGTATAACTAATGGACAGATATCAGAGAAAAGTACTCAGATATTGTGCCTTTCTTACCCACCCCCAAAATAGATTTTACCTCTGAGGTAAAAGCTGCACTACTTTAAAATAGTGTACTGGAGATTTTATGTACTAATTGACTATATCACTGAAGATCAGAATCTTGACTTCTTAGGTAACATTCTTCATCCAAGGTGATCCCTATCAATATATCAAGATCTCCACCAGTCTTATGGGGCCACCCTACCTCCCTTCAGCATTCCCTGGGACCTTTGAAAATGGTAAATACCACAGATAATTTTCCTTAGAATGATATTTTACCAATTAATATAGTTCAACTTCACCATAATTTTTAGCTAATGATTATTCTGCCTTAAGCTTAAATGGTTTCCAGAGGTGCACTTATCACTATTGTTAAACTAACTCACACAGCTTCACGGCTTATACTTTTTACATACAATAAACCATATTCATAAATATTTCTAAAATACTCCACAGCTAGAAGTGAAATCTTTATAAAGTACCCTAGTTAGGTGAACAGAAAAACTTAGCAAATGGAGCTCTCTGTTTAAAAAATGTACGGAGTGAAATGAAAAGTTTGATTCTTGGCATGTTAAGTTAGAAGTATCTATGAAGCCTTAACCCCCCGGGGGATATGTCCATTGGGCAGTTGTATATACTTATGTGAATGTAAAGAAAAGCATTGGGCTTGAAATATGGACTTGCAATTACTCTATTTGTATGTGACATTTAAAACTATGGTAGTAGAGGAAATACCAGTCTAATTATCTGGAGAAGTATTATTAGCACAAGGCAACCTGTTTTACGACTTCCTAAAGATCTCTTGGGTTTAGCAAAACAGTTGATGACAGACTTGACCAAACTGGTGTTAATAATGAGATTGGAAATCTGATGCAGTGTGCATAGGAGTAAGTGTGATGGGATGAAATCAAGACTGTGAGCATAATAGTTTTGTAAGGAAGTTTGGTCTAGAACGGCTAAAAATAAGATAGAACAATTATTGCTATCTAATCCTCCACTATTAAAAAAAATGTTTGCTTTTTGTTCAGCACATTTTTTATGAGACACCAAAACATGTTACATTGGTGATAGAAAAGTCAGTAAGAAGAGATGTTGAAGACTGTGAGTGAGATGGATAATGGATAAAAACCACTGGTAAAGTAGGAGGGGGATGGATCTAGAAAAGATGTAGAAGATATTCTGCCAAATAATACCTTTTAATTGATTTTTTAAAATAAATGACAGTGAAATGCATTACAATTCTTATTACACATATATAGCAAAATTTTTCATATCTCTGGTTGTATATAG
This sequence comes from Ictidomys tridecemlineatus, assembly GCF_052094955.1. NCBI lineage: Eukaryota > Metazoa > Chordata > Mammalia > Rodentia > Sciuridae > Ictidomys > Ictidomys tridecemlineatus. The sequence goes on along the minus strand of NC_135488.1, from coordinate 11,448,172 downwards.
TATGTTGACACCAATTTGAGTCTTCATACATGTACTTTGGATAATGATGTCCATCACATTCCTCCATCCTTGCTAATCTCCTGCCCCCTCCCTTTCCCTCCCACCCTTCTGTCCTATCTAGAGTTCATCTATTCCTCCCATGCTCCCTCTTCCTACCCCACTATGAATCAGCCTCCTTATATCAGAGAAAACATTTGGCATTTAGGTTTTTTGGATTGGCTAACTTCACTTAATATAATCTTCTCCAGCGCCATTCATTTACCTGCAAATGCCATGATTTTATTTTCTTTTATTGCTGATTAAAATTCCATTGTGTATACATGCCACTTTTTTATCCATTCATCCACTGAAGGACATCTAGGTTGGCTCCACAGTTTAGTTATTGTGAATTGTGCTGCTATTGAAATAAAAGGAGAGTAGGAAAGTATAAATGCAAGATAGATGTACTTATAAACTTGATATTAGGCAGTAGAGAAATTTCACCTCTGGAGAGATGTTTTTGTTTTTGTTTTATTTTGTTTGGTGAAAAAGTGAAAATTGGAGGGAAAGGAGTAGGATATCAAGATGTTTGTATCTCAATGTCATGTTGGAGGGTGGTATGTTATGAAAATGCCAGATTGAAATTGGCAATCATGAATTAATATTGCCATTAAATATGCTTTGATTTAAAGTAATGAAATTCTTAGAAAAAATTTTTGCAATATAAGGTTTTCTTGTAAATATTTCTATAGAATGTATAAGTAGCTTTAATTATATGCATATATCCATATATGCATACATATGCAAATATATTAATATTTATACATATACAGAAATAAAAGAATAGAGAAGATGCAGAATACATATGTATTTATTTCAGGATTTTTTCATATCTACATATGTATTCCTGATATACTTAGAGAGGAATAAATATAGGTGCATATACTGACACATATATACAGATATATACATGTTGTGATTGTACATAATGATGTATATGCACATATATTAAACATAAGAAATATAGTCACATATTTTTCTGTACCCTCAGAAGTATATTATTTACTATATGCTTTGTATGGTTGTACTGTATACAAAATGGCTTGATATATATGCACTTGGTTAGACAAAATTATCTCATGGTTTTTCTATTTTTGTTGCTCAAAAATGAGTTTAATCAAAAATTATTATTGCTTTGTGAACTGTATGTATGTGCACAATTTACTACCCTGTTGTTGAATTTTGGTGTATATGTCTAATATACAAAGATATGATTCAGCAGATTACTGGTACAGGTATTAATGAATTATTTTCAAATTTCTATTTGCTCAATACTAAGAAGAAAATATTTTCTATGAATAAGAAAAGATAAAAAGGCCATAATAATTCCAGAATAATTACCAAAAAAGAAAGACATCTAAGATTATATGCATTATTTTAATTAAGGATGCTTGAAAATACATATGGCTTTCTTTGAATAATAAGCATCTACAGATGAAGTTTGATTAGAAAGTGCAATTTCTTTTACAGGTTCAATTAAATCAATGTCATTTCAATAATAGTGAGTGATTAAAGAAATTTTATCAGAATCTTACTTTGAGCATCATTCAAAGAACCTATTTCATTTTTTAAAAATTCTGCAGTGTAGTTTACTAGAAAATGACTACAAGGCTTAAAATTAATGGAAATAGTTAAAGAGTGATTAAATTATATGTCTTCATCAGTCTAGGATTTAATATTACTGATGGATTTAAACAATCTCCATTTATTCACAAAATACGACCATCTCTGCCAGTCAACCTTATCATTCACAAGAAATATGCCTCAGAAGTAAAAGTATCACATAAAGAACAAACTTTGCATACCACCTATAGCCCATTGGCCTTCACATTTCCCTTTCTTATAAAGTTGAATTTTACTTTAAGGCATTCTACTATTTAACTGGTAATATTTCAATGACATTAATGTTGTTTCTGGTTTTTGTTTTTTTTGTTTGTTTGTTCATTTCAGACAAAATCAGAATGATTAGTTATGAGGAGAAAAAAGCATTATGTGATAAATGGTCATATATTTACTTTAAAATGAACACGGGCTTTCAGTTTGTTTGTTTGTTTTTTAAATTCAGCTTAGCATGTATTTTCAAATCCATTTCAAATGCAATTTCAATGTGCATTTATCTCTAGGCAGTTGAGATATAGTGTTCAACTTTATCCAACTGTCTTTCATTATAGAGAAATATACAATTCACAAAAGGTTTTCTTTTTGAAAAGTTACACTATTTATTTTTTTAAGAGATAGAAAGAATGTATAGAATCTATTTGTCAGAAATGATAAGGTATATAAAATAGGAGATGATTTGAATTTATAGAGAAGTGCTTTTTTTGTTGGAATACATGTAGAAATATGGTTATGGTTATATCGGAAGGTATAGTAAAGTAAAAAAAGCAATAATCATGACATTTTATTAAATATTCATATTATAAATATGTAAAAGTTAATTAAAAATTTGACTTCAATTGTTCACTTCCTTCTCTGTTGATTGACAGTTCAATGAGATCAATAACTTTCATATTATCAATCTGTACGGTAATATTAACATACACTTTCAGCTTTTCTCATAATCTATCTAAAAAGATACAAAAAAAATCAAATTTTATTCTCTGTCTCTTTCTTGCTGAGGTAAAGTCAATATTTGAAAGCAAGAAATCTCAGAGTGAAGCAAGATGGTAAAGAAAGAATCCCTTTAGTGTTCTCATATTGGAGTCCCCAGAGACAATGTGGATTTGATTGCATTGCATTTGGGAAATGCAATATACAAATTAGTACCTGTAATTAAGAAATAAGTTTCATTGATCTCTGAATCCAGCAGAAAAGAGTCAAACCAGTGATAGCAATTATTTCAGCAACACACTTTTATAGATATGTGCATTGATGCTTACTATAATTCCTTTACATATTAACAACTGGCACTTGCTTATCATGTTATATGGTACAAAGCTTTAAGTTCAACAGAAATATGTTGAAAATCACTATATTAGTTACTATACTGACTTTTGAGGAAGCCACATGGTCCATAACTTTTAGGGCTCATAGTTTAGAAAAATTAGAAATATGTCACTGTGTCTTAGTCTGTTTTCTGGTGCTGTAATAGATTGGGACAGACAGTCTGGATCATTAGTTAAAAACAACAGAAGTTCATTTGGCTCACAGTCCTGGAGGCTGGAAGGTCAAAGAGCATGCTTCTTGCATCTGGCAAGGGTCTTCAAGCTATGTCATAACATGGCAGAAGTGATTACATACAAGAAAAAAATAATCAGGCTGAAATAATCCTTTAGGAGCCAACTTCTGTGGTAAATAATCCACTTTCTCAAGATAACAGCATTATCATTGTTGTTTTGTTTTGAGTTTTTGTGGTTCTGGGGATTGAACCCAGGGCCTTGTGCATGTGAAGCAGGCACTCTACCAACTGAGCTATATTCCCCCGGCACTTTCTTTGTCTTTAAAGCACATTAGTTTAAAAGCTTCTTCTCAGCAAAAGAAACAATCAGTGAGATGAGTAGAGAGCCTACTAATTGGGAACAAATTCTTGCCCCATGCACATCAGGTAAAGCATTAATCTCTAGAATACATAAAAATCTCAAAAATCTTAACACCAACAAAACAAATAATCAATAAATGCACCAAGGAACTAAACACAAACTTCTCAGAAGATATACAATCAGTCAACAAATATATGAAAAAATGTTCAACATCTCTAGCAATTAGAGAAATGCAAATCAAAACTACTATAAGATTTCATCTCACTCCAGTCAGAATGGCAGCTATTAAGACAACAAACAACAGTAAGTGTTGGTGAGGATGTGGGGGAAAAGACACACTTGTACACTGTTAGCGGGACTGCAAATTGTGTAACCAATATGGAAAGCGTTATGGGGAATCCTTGAAAAACTGGGAATGGAACCACTATTTGACCCAGCTATCCCACTCCTCGGTCTATACCCAAAGGACTTAAAAATAGCATTCTACAGGGACATAGCCACATCGATTTTATAGCAGCACAATTCACAATAGCTAAACTCTGGAACCAACCTAGATGCCCTTCAGTAGATAAATGGATAAAGAAAATGTGGTATATATACATAATGGAATATTATTTGGCATTAAAAGAAAGTAAAATCATGGCATTTGCAGGTAAATGGATGGAGCTGGAGAATATAATGCTAAATGAAATTAGCCAACCCCCAAAAAACAAATGCTGAATGACTTCTCTGATTGTCAGAGCGACCACCAGGCATGATGAAAAATCAATATGATATGAATATCCATGTCTCAAAAATTAATAGGTTGAAACCTAAATCCGCAAATAATGGTATTGAGAGGTAGGGACCATAGGAGGTGTCTAGGGTCACCTTCATGAATGGAATTAGTGTTCTCATGAAATTGGCTTGCAGGAAGTTGTTTGCCCCTTCTAGTAAGTGAAGACTTATGAAGAAGTCTACAAAGACTGGGCCCTCACTAGACACTGAGTCTATCAGTGCCTTACATTATGACTTCCTAGCATCTGGAACTGTGAGAGATAAAAAGCTTTTGTTTTTAAGCTGCCTAGTTCCTGGTATAAACAGCCTGACCAGATTAAGAAATGGACTCTAAATTATCCTGAGGCTAAAATGACCATTCAGTATAGTTATAAACCTAATGGGCCATTATGGAATTAAATGACTGAGATCTGGGGTTTCATTTGCTATTGCAGCACAACCGAGACTGTAACTGTGGTTCATGACCAAACAAAACTTCAAAGTCTGTGCTCTTCATATAAATGCCACAATGGTGGTTCTGATTTAATAGCAGAAGAATCCAAACACAACTTCATAAATGGTTTTATTTCTAATACATCCTGAAGTTAGAAGTCAAATATAGGTTTCATTTATATATATAAAATTGAAATTAGTAGATTTTCCTATAAGATATTAATGGCAATATTAAGATTTACAGATAATCATAATGTTGTAGTGAATTGGTAAAATTGTTAGTGACTAAAGGCTGTAACAGCTTAGAATGAGTTGACTTTGCCAGTTATTATTTGCCTGCCCAACACATACTTTTCATCAACTATTTTGAACTCAATTCATTTAATGTATACATATTGGTTTTTGTTTAGAAAAAAAATATTCTAGGAAGCCTATGATTCATACATTTTTGTTGTGCAGACATACTTAATACCATTAATTTTTATAATGTCTTCAACTGCCTTAAAGTATAAAAAGTGTGATAGTATGCATGTGGAATTGGCCACTAAAATATGTTTAAAATAATTCTGTCTTCCAATATATGACTTTTTGAGGAAGAGTTTAAATGTTTAGTATATAAAGTACATATGATGTTATTTAGTAAGAGTTACTAAATAACCTTGAGATTCTGCTCAAAGTAGACGTAAAAAATCAATATTTTATATTTTCTAGATTATACATTCACTTTGAAAATAAGGATAAATATTTTTTAAAGTTCATTTTTTCTAATACTTTTTATAACAAGATTAACAGCAGTAATACATTGAATATTTGGAGAATATTCCTTTGGTATTGTGTAAATGATAGACTGTCCTCAAGTTATGATAATTTGTCTTACAGTTTTTCAACTTATAATGGTGCAAAAGTAACTATACAATTATTGCTTTTCACTTTCAGTACAGAATTAATATAAGGACTTTGAAAAAATACATCAAAGCATCTAATAAGAATATCTTTCATTTCTATGCAAAAAATATTCAAGTATAATACACTGATAATTCTGGTGAGTATATGCATAGTAAACACTAAAATTATCAAAGTGTTATTCCTGGAGTCTTTTTTGCATTAAAATGGTAGATATTCTTATTAGATGTCTTGATGTATTTTTCCCAAGTCTTTTTATAGTCTGGTGCTAATTGATAAAAGAATGTCAGGGGTCGAAATATTTAAGTAAATACCATAGGGTGAATACTCAAATACTTGAAAATATAAAAATAGCCAGCTTCACAAGTCCTTTACTCATGTGGTCAGCACATGTTCATTTAGTGCTTACTTTAGGAATGAGCTGTGGATAGGTATAGGACATATAGCCATAAACAAATACGTAAGTTTGCTGATCTCCAAGAACTTAGATTCCATAGATAGTGACAAATAAACAAACACAGTAAACATACACATACTTGAGAAAAGCTTTATGAGGGCTGGGGATATAGCTCAGTTGGTAGAATGCTTGTATTGTATGCATAAAGCACTCGGTTCAATCCCCAGCATCACAAAAACAAACAAACAAACAAAGGTTAAAAAAGCTCTATGAAAGTAATAACACAGCTCTTTAAGAGAAAAAAAATGTTGGGAGAAGTAGGGAGGACTCTTTCTTCCCTGTGGTTGACATGGAAGATCGACTAAGAAACTCAAAATTATGACAAAGTTAAGGAGTCAACTCTGCAAAGAATAGAAATCACAGCATTCCTACCAGTGGGAAAAGCAGATGCAAATGCCATCAAGGCAAGGAAGACCCTAGAAGATCTGAGAAATAACAGTGACAACGGAAAAGTGACTTCCCTTGGCAATCCAGTCTTCAGCCTTATTTTGAACTATACTTAGTCCATTCGGGCTAATATAGCAAAACACCATAAACTGTATAGCTCAAAAGAAACATATTTGAGTCTCATTTCCAGAGACTGAGAAGCTCAAGATCAAGGAACTGGCAGATTCATTGTCACTTAAGGGCCACTTCCTGATTCATACATGGTCCATGTCTATTTGTTATGTGTTCACAGAGTAGAAGGGACTACCTGCTTAGATTCTTTTATAAGGATACTAATTCCGATGATGAGGGCTTTGCCCTTATGTTCTAATCCCCTTCCTCCTTCCCCCTTCCCCCCTCACGGAAGGCTTCACTTCCTAATATCAATACTTTGGAGATTGTAATTCCAATACAGGAATTTTAAGAGAACACATTGATTGAGACTATAGCAACCTCTTAATCTTGTTCCTTAGAAATATCCAGATACATATATGCACACACAGTTCTCTTTTGGACCATCTTATTCTAAATGACCCCCAAAAGTGACTGGGGAGAATGAGTGAGAGGCAGTATCTAAAGATAAAATGGAAGAAAATTAACCCAGATTTAATAAAGATGTTAATTTTTTATTTTAGCGATTACGTGGCAAGTGGGATGTGTTGAAAACAAAATGCACATCTAAACAAATTGGGGTGAAACTACTCTTAGAAAAGATGGCAAGGGGCTGCAATGGAAGGCTCCTCAGGATCCAAGCATCCCAGGGGAAGAAATAACTGTGGAATTCCAAGGAAAAGAACACGCCACCCAGGGTCTACACTCATGCAGAGTGCTATTCGAAAGAGAGGAAGAAACAGAGATACTTTTAGGAAAAGGCTAAGAATATCGCAACTTACAGGTGTTCCACGAAATAGCGTTGAGTAGGAAGGAAACTGAATCCCAAAGAAAGCTGCAGGTTTCAAGGAGCAAACAAAACAACAAAAGCAAAAGAAAAACCAGGTGAACTTGTGGATAAATCTAAATAACTGGTGATTGCAAAGGAAATCACATTAGCCAGAAGGACTAGTTTGTGATAGTTTTAAAATGTCAGGAAACACCAACATAAGCATGTGAGGGAGGAAGACCTTGAATATTCTGAGGATCTTGCTGAGTTGCATGGTTGGGAGCTGGAGAGAGAACTGATGGACTCTAGTCTCTGTCAGTCTGAGCTTACCTAAAACATAATGTACTCATTAAAAAAATAAAGTAGAATATACAGTTCCTAAATCTACAGAGAAGAAGGGAAAGACAGGCAGGAAAAATAAAAAAAAAACAAAGTCAAGTGAATAGAGCTTAAAAAGGAGAAAAGGAAGCAAAAAGAACACACTGTCTAGAAGACACAATAGAATAAATGAAGCACATCTGTGGTTATAATAACTATAGATAAGGCAAATCAAGGGAACAAAAATTTCTGACTGGATTGTTGAACTTTCAAAAATACCGTTATGTGCTAATTTCATTTTTTACAAAATATTAAGAGAGAGAAAACTGAAAGTAAAAGCAACTGAAAATAAGATGTATTAGACAAATACTAACCAAAAAAAAGCTGATGCAGCAAGATTATCATCAGACAAAATAGACTTCAAGGTGAAGCTCAAATTTAGAGGCTTATCTAATTAGAGATTATCTCACAAGAGGATTAAGCAATCAATCAAGAAGATTCAGCATTTCTGGATATTTACCACCTACCAACATGTACACATGACAAAAACCAGACACATTATAAGAAGGGATCAATACATCCATAAGTGAAATATAGGATTTTTATCCATGTCTTATCATCTATTTTTTTGTGTTTACAATTATGCTCACCAGATTTTTTTATGATTATTTCATATTTTTATCTCTCTCTCTCTCTCTCTCTCTCTCTCTCTCTCTCTCTCTCTCTCACACACACACACACACACACACACACACACACACACACCAATCAAGTTTGATCCTACTTTTATGGACAACAACTTTGTTGTCCATAAAAGCAATGAATTAACATCTTTAAGGCTATTATAAGTTGAGCTGCTAAAAACATTGATATGGCTGCTTCACTGTAGTATGCTGACTTTATAAGTCCTTTGGGTAAAAACTGAGGAGCTGGGTCAAATGGTGGTTCCATTCCAAGTTTTCTGTGGAATCTCCATACCACTATTCAAGAGTGCTTGTACCAATTTGCAGTTCCATCAGCAATGTATGAATGTAATTTTCCCCCTTCTTGCCAATATTATACAATAGTTAAACTATGGAGCCAACCTAGATGCCCTTCAACAGATAAGTGGCTAAAGAAAGTGTGGTATATGTACACACTGGAATATTATTCAGCCTTAAAGAAGAATGAAATGATGGCATTTGCCAGTAAATGGATAGAGCCTGGAGAATATCGTGCTAAGTGAAATAAGCCAATCTTCAAAAACCAAAGACCAGATTTTTCCCCTCTGATATGTGGATGCTAATTTATAATAAGGGGTAGGGGTACGAGGGAAGAATAGAGTTACTATGGATTTGGGTGAGGGTAGTAAAGGAAGGGGAGGGGGTATGGAGTTAGAAAGGGTAGTAGATTGAATTGGACATTATTACCCTGTGTGCATACATGATTACAAGACCTGTGTGATTTTATATTCTGTACAACCAGAAGAATGAGAAGTTATACTCCATTTATACATGGTGTGTCAAAGTGCATTCTACTGTCATATGTAACTAATTAGAACAACAACAACAAAAAGAGCTCTAAAGCCTTAATCCCACTTCTGGTTTTGCCTCTGAACAGTTGTGTGGTGTCCAGAAAGTAATCTTAACTTTCAACCCCTATTTCTTTATCTGAAAATTGAGGTGGTAAGATCAGACAGCCAAGATTTCTTTCATCCTTTGCTACTCCATAAATTTATGTAAAAAATTTGATCTTTTGAGAATTAATTGTGTTGCTTATAAACATATATTTAGATTATATATTTCACAGAAGTATATTGTCCTGCAATTCATTGTTCATTATGAATTGAGGAAAAGTAAAGTTGTCTTATTCATTCCATGAATCTCATAATACAGATCTAAGATAAAACCCAGTTACTTTTTAATCTGCCTAAACAAAAGAGGTGGTTCAATACAGCATGACCATAGGAAGTGTCCACAAACTTCTAAATAAGTTGAATGATAGACGATCACTGTTTCCTGTCACCTTAAAAAAAGAAATCATTAGTAGCTAATCATATATTACTAAATATACTCTCTTTTGGTGCTGTTTTCTAGTAAGTCATGTTTTAAAAGGAACAACCTATATTTTTACTACTTGATAAATTTTTCCATTTTAAAAATTACCTAAATGATTTGATAAGCTTTTCAAAATTGCTGTTATTGCTTTGTCCTCAAGTTTCTGAAAGTTTTCTTATGCCTCATTTATTATATGTACTTTGTTACAAACTATTATGACACCTCACTCATATTTACATTTTAAGACTTTCAACATAAATTCTGAAGACATTCTGAAATATATAAACCTGATATCAATTTCCTCTCAAACATCCTTCACTGGATGTGTATGTCTCTATTTTGTGTTTTCAAAGTATGATCACTTGCATCAAAATCATTAGAGGTGTTTATTTTAAAATGATGAATTCCATGATCTTTATCCAAATCAACTGACTTAAAATTTTGTGTGTGTACATGAGAATCTTGCTTGGGAATTTGCATTTCAAAAAAAGTTCCTTCATAATCTTTTCTGATGTAAATAGTCCAGCAATCACATTGATATTTCTACTCTGTAGTACCAGGTTCAAACTCTTTATTGTAACCTACCAGATCCTTCATAACCAAACTGCATTATTACCAGTACCGTTTAATATAATTTGGCAGGTATGCTGGTAGAATTAAATGAAATCAGGTATTCACAATCCCAGTGACATGCCTGGTGCATAGTAGAATTTTAATTAACACTTAATCCTCTCCTCTCCCCTCTTTGGAACATACAGAATTGGATCTTTTTATTGAACTGGTGGGCCAATTTCATTGCAAAGAATGAGCAGATAATACAATAATGGATAATCTAATGTGATAAATTTCTTTGTGCATCTAAAAATGCCAAGATCACACAAACTTCTGAGGACAAAACGACCTTAGAAACATGGAGTTTGTTAGGATTTGTTAAGAGTCATTTCAGCTTCTAGAAGATAGTCACACTACTGGGCTCTTTAGATAGCCTCACATATTCAGCATTAGATTAAGTCCCAGTACTCTCAGTGCCCCTAGATAACCAATCACATGCTAAAACTACAAAGAGAATATTGTGATTGGACTTAAATGCACGTAGGGGTTCAAAGACTGAACCCGTACATTCTAAACTGAAGGCCATTGTGTTTTCATCAGCTTGTATTATAATTTTTGGTAATGATAGAAATATGGGAACAGGAAGACATGAAAACAGTCCTAGGTTTTCCCTGTAGCCTGTTTCATGGAATGGCTTAAGCCTTTTCCAGCTTAATGTATTGGTAATCTCAAAAATCTTTTTAAAATATTTTTGTTCAGTCAAGTAATACCAAGATAAATGGAATATGTTTCTCCTTTACAAGGAGTTTGTTGACAAGTAAAGAGATATCTTACAAAACAGTTATCATCTCCAATTTTATTTTTCTTCTCTTCTTTAAAAGAATCCTCCTTCCATCATACCTGACTTACTCAGTGGTTGGAGTCAGAGTTTGCACTTGCCTGTTCCTCTTCCTGAGAGTGCTGCAGACAACTCTATGTCTTTCTCTGTGTTGTCATTTGTCTATGGACCATTGTGGTCCATAGTAACGACTGTGATCCTACTCATTTGACTCTTTCTATGGTCCATTTTTATGCTTTTTTGTTTTTCTTTGCTAATATCTTAGCTTCCAACCAATAAGCCCCTTTACTATTGGAACAGCTTCACATTTTAGTGTTCAACCTACAATCCTTCAATGGTAGGTGCTGTACAGCATTTCAGCAAGATAACTATCTCTCAAGATGAAGTGTTCTAATGAAATTGCAGGATCCTATAACACAGGTTAATTGGTTAACTAAAATAAGATTTATCAATCCTTGAGATGTTGCCCTATGTTGTTCTGTAGGCCATTCTGTGATGTTTGAGAAACAAGGAACCCTAAGAGTCCTATCTGTTACCATGCAACATATGGAGAAAAGGAAAACCATGAAAATTCTAGAGTTTGACAGTGTGCTTTGTTGTGCAAGTCCTTATTTACATGCATTTTTTTTTATTCAGCTCAACAATATCCTGTTTCAGAGAAAGTTGCTATAAGAAACTTGTCATGAATACAATTGCACATCAAAGGATCTAAAGCCCTTGTGTTTCTCTGACTATTTTTAAAATGTCAAGTCTCACTTGGTAGGATGCAGTCTGCAACAACATTTATTGTGTTTATAGCCAGAAAAGAAACTGCATTGACAATGTAATTGCATCCAGTAAGGGTCACATATATTTTGACCATTATTTAACATCTCTCTGGATAGAAGCAGCAAGTTCAAAAGAACAATCTGTTTTTCATTCACATATTTTCCATCCCTCTCCATTGCTTTGATTGCTTCTATAATATAAAAACATGATGTCATTATTTTTCAATGTGAATATTTTACCAATGTCCCAATGTATAATAGGACAAAGGTTGGTCTCAACTAGGACATACAGAAGGAAAAATTATATTATCAATTTATATCTAAATGATAATATTGGTTAATTAATTAAATAATTGCCTCTGTGTGTGATTGAATCTACTGTTACCAAATGTCCTTTGCTTAATGGTTGGGTGTTATAAAAAATGATGTTTATCTTTTACTAAAGCACCATTTTATTACTTTTTATTAAAATTATTAATTTTTATTAAATTCTTAAAACCATATTATTTTGCATATACAGATACCCAGCATTACAATCTGAAAATACAATTCCTAAAAATAAGCTATAGGTAGGAAATCATTGGCCTCTTCTGTCTTGCTGCATTACGTAGACGTGATGTATGTTGCTTTAGTATTATTAGGAACTCTGCTAAATCAGCTCTCTAATCTTTCTATGATTATTGGATTTGGATAATTTATCAAGCACATGATTTAATAAATGCACAATGACTCTTTAAAGATAAACAACCTCTAGCCTATTTGCCACACCACAGCTATAGTGATTGCAACTACAGAGAACTTGATTTCTTTTTGTGGTAGTCATATGGGAGGTGCAGGGTGAGGATAGCCACATCTCCCCCTCTCAGAGAATGAATCTTCCTATACAAGAAATTTTCAATACATGTGATATGCAATCGAATACTTTTCATTTTTAATTTTTATTGTATATAGATATATAAAATATATAACTAAGCAGCCTTTTGTAAACTGATGTAAGAAGATGTGCTTTGCACCAAATCTGCTTCTAGTTCTTTCCTGTATGATATAGAACCTTGTATAGTACCTTCCTGATAGAAGAAATTTTGTCCTGGAAGTCCTTCCTGATCCCTCAGATGAGTGAGGACCCTTGTAGACCTTTCCCTAGCACCATGTAGAAATTATTTTATAATTAAAGTCAATACCTCTTCATAAAAAATGTTTCAAAACCTGTGGGGACTTGACTTAGTCCCTGACATATAGCTAATGCCCAATAAATATTTAATTAATACTGGAAATGTCTTTGAGCAGTATGAACATGGATTTATAAATGATCCCTGATAGCAATTTGGTAGGTGTTCACATTAGTTTCTAGAACTATTTCTCTGAACCTTATCCAAAGTCCTAAGTTGAAGTAATAATAAGGTACAATATAAGACAGGTCAACACCAATCATTTTGCATACCAACTTGTCTTCCTCTTTTGTTATCCCTCTTGCTGCTAGCTGTATTTGATATGTATTTAATAAATTCTATATATAATAATAAAGTATCTTTATTTACTTAGGGCATCTTAGGTAATTGCATAACTTTATTAGCCTTTACATCAATTTTAGGCAGGAGAACAGGAAACCGGAATCTACAAACATGCAAATTAACAATGGCAAGTGTCAAAATGTATAACCCTGATGGGACCTCTTGCTCAGGTCTTTACAAATATCACTGATAGGTGTTCTTAGTTCTTGATTATTCTTTCGAATCCTATGTTCAGATTTGGGAAACATTGTCTCAGTAGCTACTGCTATTCCTGAGTTGTTAAAATTAGGAAAGAGATTGAAAAATAAAGAAAAAAGATGCTAATTGGTGTTTGAGAGTCCAGATTCTGTAGCCAGAATACTTAAGCTCAAAACACAAAATTACTATCCTGACTAAGTGGCCTTGGGATATTTAGTTAACTGTTCAATGCCTCTGTTTTCTCATCTGCAAAATAGAATAAAGCTATTGTAAGGACAAAACAAATTAATTCATACAAAAATTTAGACTAATGCTTGGCTGAGGAAAGAGCTTAACCAATGTTAGTTGCTATTACCATTATTAATATCATGCTGAAGTTAGTTATTAGCAAAATGTAATGAAGATATTTAACTTTTAATTTGTCAACCAGTCCAGGCAAAATGCTGCTAGACATAGTAAAACAAAAATTGTTTCCTTGAAGCTTCTCTTCTTGCTAAGAAATTCTAGCATACTGTGTTCCCTCTCTAGGAACAGCACGACTGGCAGAGAAAACAACTTGTTTTACAGTCAAAACATGAGTATAACACTTTTAAAAGTCATTAAAAATACCCATAAATTATTTCCAAGTTAATATGTAAATATATTTTGCTTGCTACAATTTAACAACAGATGAGTGATGACATTCCCTGAAAGAGGAAAGATATCTCAAAAAAGTGAAAAAATTAGATCCATTATATTTCAGTGGTCTGATAGAAGACAGTAAGCATTCTATTTCAGTAAAAAGGTTTCTAGATAGCAAGCTTCCTCTCTTAGCCTGGAGCTCTCTACAGCCATGGAAAGTTGCAAGTGCAGAGGATAATCCTGAAGGAGTAACTTTCAGTACCTCCTTGGAGCAGCCCTGCTCTCTTGGCTGATGAGGATTTAGTGACTCAATACCCAGCTTCCTTGCCCTTTGGATAAGAAAATTCTCACACACCTATTTGATACTGGATTTTCAGTATTCTCTAGCAAGATTAGGTTCCAGTCTTCCAGGGTGGAAGATGGTTTGATAAGATGCCTTCTATTGCCTGTCTTCCCTTTCTCACCTCTCCTCTTTCTACTATCCTCACCTATTTGTGAACTACTTACATTCAAATTTTGTCTCTAGGTCTGTTCTGGGGGTAACCCAAATTAAGACTCATGGTAATCTCCAGGTGTGTCTTCAGAGTTTAGGCTCAGAACATAGGAGGTAAGTTTTTTTCAGCAAGAGTAGAGAATAGGAAGGATAAAAATCTGGAAGTTTGTGTCCCTGGCTGTTGGTTTCTCAATTGTTGGGGCTATTTTCTTCCTTGAAGGCTTGGAATTGACAGTTGTTAGTGCATATTTATAGGAAATCTGCTTCTATCAGTGTATGGGACAAATTAAAGGCCCATCTCTTTCATAATCAAGTCAAATTTCTGGGGAGTCATAGCCTCTTTGTGTCTCTTTTTTTTTTTTTTTTTTTTTTTTTTTTTTTTTTTTTTTTTTGCTCTATACCCATCTGTTTCCCATCAAGCCTAAGGAATCCAGCCAGGCTCTACATGGTCTGTCAGCTGTAGCAATTCTGTAGTGAAAGGAGTTACCAGCCCCAAACCAGGTGTCCAATAATCTTGCTCAGCCCTTGACAACAGCTGGTAGCATTGTAGGGACTGAAATAATTCCTCAGGGTACTGGAGAGGAAAGAACTCTTTCTCCTCTAGGGATAGCCACAGCTATGCAATTTCAACAGCTGGATTCTAAGTTTACCACTGTTTGCTAATATAGTTCTTTAGTGTCTCATGTACTTTCCCTGTGGTGAATCTAAGGACCAGACAGGATAGGTCACAAGGAGTTCCTAAGAAGAGCCCCACGTTTTGGAATCAAATATTTGATATACATCTCTAGGGTTAAAATCTTTCTTAAAATAAATTGCTATCTCAGAGGCTTTTGGAATTCTTCAATGACTTTGAAATTCTCTGCTACTAGGAAACTTATTTAAGTCTATCTCAGTCCATCAAGAATATTCTAGTATTTTCAAAATCTTAAGAGGGAAAGGGTTGGGTCTCAAACCATTTTTTTTTTCTGAAACTTAAGTCCTCCATAATAATATATCATTTTCTTCTTCTGCTATTGGCCTTTATGAACGTAAGCAAGATAAGCAAGTTCTTTAGCAAGACCTCCATCAAAACCTTTCTGCAGAAAGATACCCTTGAGTTACTCACTGGCAACAACAGGAGATATCTTCCAGGTGCCTGAATGTCTCTACTTCCACATGCAGCTCTTACATGGTGGTTCTTCTTGGGCTGAGGATAGGGAGCAGGGTGACTTGGATCTTGCCGATTAAACTCCGTGATGTGAGTTTTCTCAGAAGTATCCATTTTGGTAGTTATCAGGATTATATAAGTCCTTCATTTTCTAAGAGAGTTTAACTTTCAAATAATTTTTGTTTAAGTAAACTTTGTCAAATATAGACATTGAAGTTCAATACGGATTCCATTACTTTTCCTGTCAAGGGCAAGCAACAGAAAGGAAGTAACACAAATATGGCTATTCTTTAGAGGGGTGCACACAAAATATATTTTGAATATATAACTCTAGCTATACTATGAAGAATTGGTAAGATATAGAATGTCAGATCATTTAGAAAGTTTATGGAACATTCTAGATGAGAGGTAATGGAAGGCTTAAAGCTATATTTTAGCCATGTTATGAGTGCCTAGATTTGTGTGTACTGGTTTTGTGTAACACTATATAATTTCTCCTTTTTCTGGGAAAATACATCAGGTATGTCAGAAGTAATATCTTTACTACCTCTCCTATACTGATACCCTAACTTCGGAAAAGGATCATGAGAACTGGAAGGTCTTATCTTCAAGGAGATTACCCCCAGTCCCCCAGCTCCTGGAAGGCTGCCATGAAGTTTGTTGTCTACAGGGTATTTGTTGGTAAATTGGGGGTTTTCTAGTATTAAGAGGCTATAAATCAGAACCAGGCCACTTCAGGATGAATGTAACAGCCTGAAGGTCACCATACACCACAAAATCATGCTATGCAGACTCTCACCATACCGTAATTTATCAGATAATACTGCTGCTCTGAAATTTAGGAGAAGGGAAAGGACTCCCTGCAGATCACTGAATCATGGCCCTATGCACTGGTTGAGGTTCAAGTTTTCTGACTCCCGATGCCAGCTCCCTTCCCACTAATCAAGAACTATGCTCCAGTCAAAAAAAGAATTCTTCAAGTTTGTATAAAAAGTCTGTGCTTCTTTCTACCTCCAGGGTTTTGCTCATTCTCCTCCCATAGTGTGGACTACTTCTCCTCTGTTACCCTCCACCTTTCTGAGCCCAAAACACATATATGATGTGTAATTACCTGATGTCTTCAAGATAGAATAAAACATTGTTGTTTGTAGGAAACAAAAGCTTCATATTTAATAACTTTGTGCTACTAAATTCTTTCTGCAACTGAATAAACTGATGTTGCCAGTGAGTAACTCAAGGGTGTCTTTCTGCAGAAAGGTTTTGATGGAGGTCTTGCTAAAGAACTTGCTTATCGTTCTTACGTTCATAAAGGCCAATAGCAGGAGGATAAAATGATATATTATTATGGAGGACTTAAGTTTCAGAAAAAAAAGCTTATGATTTATCTACCTTTTGTCATATTATGTCACACCATGTCCTAGTGATACAGTTTCTCTCAATGTCTTTCTCATGCTACCTATAACACAGGTGTAATGATTATCTCATAGCATCAACTTCTGCAGTAGGATTCTGTTGTATTTTAAATTTCACTGAGGGCATAAAAACAATCCCACAATGATAGTTTTAACTTACAGTTCATGTATGAGATATGAACTCTGCTTACTTTACTATGAATTTACAAAAATGAAACAAACCACACAATGTTCAATGAGTTTCTTGGCCTGCAACTAAAGCAAAATTACATTATAGAGCCTTGGTATTGTTATTGCTTTAGTGAACCTATTTATATCCAACTACATTGTTTGTGCCTTGACTAATAAATCCATTCGAAGCATTTACTGCAAATACAATCACCATGCTGAGCAATGGGCTAAAATAATTAAGGGTAGAAAAATAGCCATATTTTCTAAATATTCACAGTTTATGAAATAAAGATTTATCTTTTTTCCCCTCCAAACTGATCTAGATTTGTGACAGAGTCAGATAAATAAGCACATCCCATAGGGCAAAATGAAAGAGGTTATTATTATTCTTTACTAAATTTAAGAAAAAGTCTAAAATGTATGCTACATCTATGTGTGAGTGTATATAATATTTTCCCCCAAAATGAAGCTTTCCTGTGTAAAACTTTCCTAAAATACTCTTAAGAACCTTTAAATACAACTAAAATTGTATCAGGTTGGAGAAAAAGCAAACTTTATTTGAGATAACTATAATTTTCCATTATTACCCTTAAAATCTAAAATACTTGATGTATAATTAATAATTTTTTTGACAATCAGACCTTGCCCAACCTCAATGAGACCACTAGGGTCAATATTATTTAGTAATAAAAGAATGCCTTTGCAATGTGGTGATCATTAATTTATTTTATAATTTAAAATATTTTTGTTCTGCATAATAATTTTTTCTTTCCAATTCACTTTTTCTTCATCTTTTGACCAGGAGTAAAATGGTCTAAGAGGTGTATAGAAGGAAGAACACCAGGGTCATGAGGCATAGTTTGTCCTTGTAAAGTTATAATAATGGAATTTCACAGAATTTGAATCACTCTTTGCTGATGAAGTGTGCTGCAGTGTCTTAGTCCACTTTGTGTCATTAGAATATTGCAGACTGGGTAATTTATGAACAGTAGAAGCTTATTCAGCTCACAGTTCTGAAGGCCCAAGTCCAATATCAAGGTGCTAGCACCTGGTGAAGGCCTTTTTGCTGTCACAGCATGGTGGAAGACATCACACCATCACATTGTGAAAGAGCTGAAGAGAGTGCAAGCCTGGGTCTCTTTCTCCTCTTACAATCACTAATTTCATCACGGGGACCCATCCTCAGGAACTGATCTAATTGTCATGACCTCTCAAAGCACCCCCCCACCTCCATTCACATATGAATTAGAGACTGAGTTTCTCATACCTGTATTTAAAAGAAAATTTCAAATACTACACATGGAGATCTAAATATCATAATCATTAAGGGGCTGAGATAAGATAGTATAGATACTGGCCAATATTACAAATAATATATATATTAGAAAAGATGGTTGTATAGTAGAAAGAACAGTAAAGGAGCCAGATCCACTGTATTTAACCACATAATCATTGCAGATGATTATGGAAAATTGCTTTGCAAGAATATGGGGGACAACCAATATGTAAAGCTTTTGAAAACAACTGTGCCAGTATTACTTGAAAATCTTTATTACTAAATTAAATTGTCTTTGTTGTGAGATTAGAATACATAGAATTCCCGTGAATATACATTAAAATCGAATAATCCAAATCAACATACATTGTTTCTCTGTGATTAGCAAACATTTTTCCACCCTGGAGGGAAAATGGTAACAGATTAGATGTTATTGATTTGTGAATTATAGTCAAACTGAGAAAATGTACTACAGTGTTTCTAAGTATAAACTTAGAAACTTTTATCTTCTGTTAGAAGATTCTCTACTGCTTTGGCCCATTTCATTCCTTATCATTGGTTTCATTGTGTGATGTGCTGTCCATTGCACCACTCACACAAGATGTGTTTGCCATTAATACTGCAGCACTCTGAATAAACCCTGCAAGTGGGCTTTTGGAAAGCTACTGACAATGTGCATGAACTGATAATTGTTGGCATCGTGCTTTCAGTGAGTGAGAAGACAAATGCTCATCCATTTTGTGCCACTGGTGAATACTTTGCAGCTCTGTTTACCACGTATGCAGAATTATAGTATGCAACAACCACATAATGAAAGGTTATAAACCAATGTTTGGATGAAAAAAAAACAGAATTCAACAATTATGTAGTGGCAATGATTGTGAGGTGAAATATGGTAGTTGTAGTTTTTTACAAACAACCAGCTGAGGGACTTCTGCTGGATCCTACTATACATTTTATGCTACAGCAAAGCCAACAGCATAGACCTTCAAATCAGTCAGACTTGGGGAATGACTTGAGAAAGTTACCTAATCTTTACAATCTTCAGTTTTATTTTCTATGATATGAATGGAAAATGCTTGCCTTGCTGAGCTGTTGTAAAATTAAAGAATCATGTTTGAAAATATCTAAACTTTTGAAAAGTACCGGATATATCTAGTAGATGCTCAGTAAATTCTGATTATCAATATTTGGGTTATGTTTTATTATTATTTTTCTATTAATTTATTTATTTACTTGGGATTGAACCCAGGGTTTCTACTGAGCTCTGTCCATAGCCCATTTTATATTTTTGTTTTGAGACGGGGTTTCACTTAGGGTCTTGTTAAGTGGCTGAGGCCAGCCCTGAACTTGCAACAATCCTCCTGCTTCAGCCTCCTGCATTGTTGACCTCAGTGTTTTTAGCATAAGATATTGATTCTCCCATTACCAGCCTCTAAGGCTGTCAGCATAATGCAATGAGATAAGTATAAAGCACTTGGAAAAGAATAAGGTCTTCCATAAACATAAGGGGCAGTTGAGTTGCCCTGGTGTGCCCAACAAATACTGAATTCCAGAGTGCGTGAAGAAAGTGTGCAGCTTGGCTCATCTCTTCTCACATGGTTGACAGGGCTGTACAAATTTCCCTCGTGCTTATGAAACTGCAAATAGGCTGATTTAGTCTAAGCATTTTATCATGGGCCAGGTGCCTAGGAAGTCCCACTTTTTATTGCCAGGTTCTTATTGAAAGAAATAGAAAGGTGGTTGGCTTAAATTCCAGCTATAGGAGCTGCCAAATGAATTAAAAAAAAAAATAACAAAACAAGTCAGTCTCTCTAGCAGCACACAAGGTCGCCTTTCTCCTCTTTCCGCCTTCTTTCATTTTAATCTTCTGTAATGTGTGGTTTTCAGATTCCAAAAGTGTAAACAAAACTTGTCTGTTCTGTAGTTTCTATTATCCAGTGCAAATTGGAAAAGGAAACCATAATGCTTCTTAATCTTCTTTAAAAATTTCTTTTTACAAATAATTTATTTCCAAATATCAGTGTCCCTTACACAATTTGGATGGGGTGGGTGGAATAGAAAGAGGATTAATATCAACCTATTGCAGACAATTCTCCTTGCCTGTAGTGCAGCATGATCCATGCCAGCAGTTTCCCAGAATATTTGTGATCACTATGCTGGGGAGAAAACTCTGCAAAGACATCCCAGTCATTGAGAAAGTACTGGTTACTACATTTGCAGGGAAACGTACCTCAAAGGAATGAAGGTGGATCAAAGGTGCTTCTTTCTTTCATTTGTTTCTAGAAAACACATTTTCCCAAATCAAATTGAATTATATTTTTATCACGATGTGAATTTTACGAACAATTGAAAAATATAATTTTAAATGTTAAATGAAATTTTGTTCTTGTTGAATATATATATATATATATATATATATATATATATATATATATGAATTATAAAATTTTATTTTCCTTGTAAGTTTATATCTTCTATGTGTTCCTTACTGTCTCAAGGTGGTATGCTGATTTCCCTGTGTGGTTTCACAACACAATGTCTTCATTCATTACTCACATTTCATAGTGCATTAATAATCTCAACACAAGTCATTCCCTGGGCGCTGGATTCAGAGTTTTAAAAGATATAGGGACATTTCTTAAGCCTAGGTAAATATTAAATATCAGTTATGCGAGAGAGGGAGAGAGAACAATGACATTTGCTGCCAGCCTTGCAGTCCTTTGAGATGTGTGTTTGAGCACAAATGACTTGTTGAGTCTATGAAACAGATCTGGTTCAGCTGTGGTGCTTATGTTGGTTTTCAAATATAAGTTCAGATGGGTTGTTGGTAGAATATGCGTGTACATGAACTCGAGATATGAACTTTGGAAATGCAGTTTGAAATTTTATTCATTTTAAAAATTTAAATACTGATCTGAAAAAAATATATAAATAGAATTGGTTTTGACATTTGGAAACATGGTTAGGAAGAGTAAAACATTAAGGAAAATAGTTCCTAAAATATTAAAGGAATGCTTTATATTGAATTATATTTTAAATGAAATAAATTGAGCATTAATTCTGTCTGGAGTTTTAATTAGTTTGATAAGCAGATTGTGGATCTCAACTGTTCGTGTGATAGTGATCTGAACTATTGTATAAGGAAATATTTTAAACCTGGTTATGGCTCCTTCAACTAGAGGAGATACTTCATAATAGTTTAGCTCAAAAAGAAAAGGAACAAAATGTTATGTTTATATAAAAGGGAGTTTAAGAAAATAGAGATTTTTATTAAATTCTATTTTTCCTTCTGTGTTTTTATACTCTAGATGTATAAAATACATGAAATAATAATAATAATAATAAACAAGCAAACTCTTAATTACCAAATGCTAATTACTTTTTCTTTTTCATTTCAGCTCTCAGGAGAAGTGATTTTGCAAATTGCCAATGAACCAGTTCTGCCCTTTAATGCTCTTGATATAGCTTTAGAAGTTCAAAACAGCCTTAAAGGTAATTTTTCTTTAAATTATAATAATTTTAGAAAATGAAAAATTATTCAACTAATTTTCAACAAGGAATAAATGAAGTCACCTACTATCTCATTAGCTATGGTAATGGTGTCCCTCCCTTCCTATGGAGATTTATCATGAGAAGGGCCTGGAAGAATTTTAACTGATATGTCAACACAAATGAGATGTACACAGTGTGAACAGAAGAGTTTAAATCCCGGTCTCCCTGCTTTCTTTAATCAAAGAGATTTCTAATTCTGTTTCTGTCATTATTTACCAGTTACATATGAGATAATATAGTTCAGAGATCTGATCTATTTTTTTTCAACATTGTGCCTAACACCCAGTCATTCCAAACAATGATGCCCCAGAAATTTCTCCTTTGGGATTGGTTTCTATGGAGTATGGGCCCCATTCCATTTGACTGAAATGTTGTCTCTGGTCAAAGATGATAAGGAGACAACCAGAGAAGTATTTCCACAGACTCGATTTAGTCCGTTCATGTTTGAATATGGATCTCTCTTCAGAATTCTGACCCCACCCTAATAATTACTCTCACTTCCTCTATTTCTGTATATGAATCTTTCCATTAGGTTCCTATTTCCCTTCATTAACCACACAACAAAGAGCAATATTATAATTAAAGATTTCACTCTTGTCTTGAATCACACATCTTCCTATTAGGTCTTTAATGAGTCATTTGTAGACAACTACTTCTCAATGCAAAAGCCAATATTCCAACTACAGTGCTTAAGTGGTTATCTCTGAAAAACAAATCATTCTAGAGTCAGAGATTTCCAGTAACTAGAAATTTAGTTCTTTTTATTTTTTCCTTAACTACCTGGATTGCCATTTTACTCAGAAAATTCTCCAACAATTATTTTTTCCTTCAATAGTTCATAAAGATTCTTTACTAAAGTGGCTGAACAACTATGACTCAGGAGCAATAGAGCCATAGGTCTGTTTATGTCCCTCATGGTCCTCAACATGCTCTCCATTTTGTATACTTAAGTCAGTCTTCATGTAGTTGTGTTCTTTCCTGCTTTTATCTGACAGTCTCCAGTGTGGATACCTATAGCAGTAACTCTATCTCCCATACTTCAGATTTGCTGTCTAGAATATTTTGGGTTTAAAAACTGGATAGCTATGCATATAACATTTTGCAAAGTAAGAACAGAACAGGTATAAATAAGAGACCAAATAGTTCTGTGAATAATAACTTTTCTGCAAGAATATATTTTAGAACATCTATTTTATTTATTCTGTTGATTATTTTGCTTTTTCTTTGGTTTTCCTTTTCATCCTGTAGAAAATTGCAAATGATACTTTAAGCTTTCAGAGAATAAAAAGAGGAGGTCATTATTTACATTATTTAAATACTGTCCATCTAAAAAGGAGTAGCTATTATGCAGGTTAAGGATACCCAAAGAGCAGACTTCAAAATGTTATAATATAATAGAATTATAAATGATAAAGTTGTTTTCTGAGTCTAAATTTTCTTTGATAAATGTATAACATCTTAGTAACAAAGACATGAAAAATTATATTTAAGAAAGGTTAAAGCAATAAAGCCAGCAAAAACAAAAGTATTAGCAATAGTATTTTAAATGCTAAATGCTATCATTTTTAAACAACTGAGTTTATTTCTAAAAATCCATAACTAGACCTAATATTTCACATTATAATTGCTATGTGAACATTTTTGGTAAAGTAGGCTAATACTGAAGCTCAAAAAAGGACCTATTGTTCATCATTAGAATTATATTATTAATTTTGTTTTTGGTTAAGGACCACTTTCAACATATGAATTATGATTTTTTATTTCATAAAGTAAAATATCTACAGATTTTTTTCATATAATCATTATGGACTTCACAGGATCTCTTGAATTCCTTATTTATTAATTTAATAAAATAAAAACCAACTTAAAACAAAATACAAAAGCTAAATACAGCCAAAAAACAATTAAAATTCCCACTTCTGAGAAACATACATTCATATATAGATAGTTTTCTGTAATATAAAAAAGAGGCAGAATTTTTTTTTAAAAAAAGAGCAAATTTGAAAATACCATTATGCTTAAATTTTGCCCTAATATCGATCAATATCTTTTGATCAAACTTGCATTTTCAAAATGAATGTTACACTAGAACTTAGCAGTTGTGTTACAGGAGAAAAGATGTCTTTGAAGAAAGGTTCAATGAGTTCCTGGAGATAAGGGGGAACTTGGCTCAGGGAACAGGGAGTTCTTGGAATACCCTGATGGAAAAGAATTTCCACACAAGCCAGAGACATGGACAGAGATTTATTTAGGAAAGCAAGGGAACATTCAAAGGAGAATGTGGACCATCCCTAGAGGGAGAAAACAGAGCCAGTTGGTACGGAGTGTTAGGGGCTGGACTAAAGTTGGAATCAGTGTGGAAGTACACAATTTCATGCCAGTTTTTCCTGGGCTTGCACATTGCCCTCTTATTTTTTGCAGGCAAAGACATTGGTTAAGGATGAAGACAAAGGGTGTGGGTTGGGTTACTCAAAAGTGCAACAGTCATGGGCATTTCCTGCCACTCAATGATTCTTGGTGTTTTCTGCATTTTAGAGTTTTATGGATGTTTCATTTGAGACAGTTTCTCTACTTTTATCTCCAAATCCCTATCTCAGCTGTATCCAGAGTACCAAGGAGAGATCCAAATGGGGAGTGTCAATTTGGGAGATGTCCTAACTGAGTTGTTAAGAATTTGAATGAAGGTCTAAGATGTCTGGGGAATGCTTGGATTTAGAAATTGGGAGAAGAGGTGCAATCAGAGGAGCTCATGAAGGAATAACCAAAGAATAAGAGAAAAAAAAAAATGAATGTGAAATCTCAAAGCCCAATAAATTAAAGAAGAAGAAGAAGAAGAAGAACAGGGAGTAATGGACCATGGAAGATGCTACTGATTGGCTAAATGATATGAACACAGAATTTACTACTGTATTTAGCAATTTGGAGGTCACTGCGGGTATCAGCAAAAACAGACATTTTCATGCCTTTTTGTTGTTTTGGGTAGTGGTGGTAATGGTATAAGCAAAGCTTGATAAAAGGGATTTAATGGAGAATGGGTAGGAATAAACTGAATGCAAGTGATGTAATTATTAAGAATTATAGAGCAAAGAAACTTTATCAGATTTTTCCTTTGATGACAATGCTACAGTGGATAGGGAAAATTTGTTCAAACCAGAGAGAAAAGGAGAATTTCTGGACTGATTTTCTTGAAAGGGGAAGCATAAGTTTAAACGACTTTGCCTCAATTAAGAACTGTCTTGGTCCCTTTAGGTTGCTATAACAAAGTCCCTTAGATTTGGTAAATTATAAAAGCAGAAATGTCATCACTCAGTTCTGGAGGCTGGAAGTCCAAGATGAAGGCAAAGCAATACAGGTATCATTTTGCTCTATAACCTCACCTGGCAGAAGAGGTGAGGTAGCTGTCTTTGGCTTCTCTTATAAGAGCATTAATCTTATTTTTGAGGGTTCTAGCCTCCCTCATAATCAAATCATTGTCCCAAACACCCAACCTCTTAAGATTGGGAGTTAGGATTTCAACATATGAACTCGGGGGGAACATAACCATTCAGCCCAAAGCAAGAACACAGTAGTACATCCATAGCCATGTGCAGAAACACAAAGCTTATTGTAGATGGTTTTATGGGGTTGGGACAGCTCTTGCTAAGTCTCTATAGTCTGAAAAAGCAGTAAAATTGCTCTTTAAGGGAGTGGGAGAATAAAGAACTATAAAAATGTGACAAGTTTATTGGGCACACTAAGGGTCCAGAAGAAATAGATATTTAAATAAATATATCGCCAGCTGTGGTAGAGCATACCTGTAATCTCAGCTGTTCAGGAGGCTGAGGCAGGAGGATGATCCATTGGAGGCCAGCCTAAGCAACTTAGCAAGGCCCTAAGAAACTTAATGAAACCCTCTCTCCATACAAAAAAATTAAAAATCCTGGCAGGGATGTTGCTTGTTGGTAAAGTATCCTTGCAATCAATCCCCAGGACCAAAAATAAAACAAAACAAATCCCAAAAAAAATCTGTAATCATAAATGTAATTCAGCATAAGTATACATTTCTTCCAGCCTTCAGATGGAGATGAAGGTGTAAAGGATAAAAGATTTCTTTCTTAACTCATCACCATGTTGATAGTTGTTGAAAGATTGACAAGAACAAAGCCAACAGATTTATTTAATATAAATTTCATGTGACAGAAGAGCCTTCAGAAATGAAGGTCCAAAGAAAGAGAGAAATGATTATATTTTTAAGCTAATTTTAATGAAAAATAGACAGTTGTATAGGATCGTGGTGATTGTAGTACAGAAGGTTATGGCCTAATGATAATGAACTATGGAGGTGGGTGGTTACCAATGATCTGATCTGTTTGTTCAGATTATTCTCTGCATTCCTGTCTCTTCAAGGATAAGAATGTTTCTTCCTCCAGGTACAGGCAAGGCATCTTCGATTGGAAAGTTTTACAACCTACTTCATAGGAAGGTCAGAGAATTCTTTTATGGCCTGCTTCAGGGGAAAGTAGTGGGAGACGATCAGAGAGAACTTCTTGTTTTTGATATTTCCTCAAATGTCAAGGTGCCAAACTTTGGGATAATGTGTCCTGAAACCCATCATAGGCATAAAGCCAAGAGGTTTAGCTTTAACCAGGACCAGGGTTTTTCTAAAAGGATAGTAAACTAGTTAGATCAAACTGAGATTGCATGCAAAGGAGTGTTTCTTGTGATGTATCACAACACGGTAGAACAAAGTGAGTCTATGCAGGAGTGAGAACAAGGAGGGGGAAGAAGAGCCCACATCAGGTCTTGGGCAATTCAAAGAATTGATTCTAGAAAGATAGGAAGGGTGGTCAGCAAATGGGACCCTGGAAAAGGAGAGTATGGATATTGGCAATGATAGCATCCAGGCCAGCGTGGGACCATGGGAAATGTGGCAAGTGGTCATGAAAGCTAAACTGGCTAATACGAATGAAGACCAGAATACATCAACATGGACATTGAAATTGCCAAGAATTAAGACAGAAGTGGTGGAAGAGGGAGCGACTGTGAGTCAGGAACTAAATTCTTTAGAGCATGAACAGTAACTTAGAAATGACTCAGAATATCCTCCAGGGGCCCATGATAGGAAGGGCATGGGAAAAATTGAGATCCGAGAGGACATTGTCAATAGGCAAAAGCCAGGTTTTGACTCAAACAAAAAAGTAAATATCCTGAGAAGAGGCCACATTGATAAGCTTTTCTTCAGTAGTTACATTCAAGAACATGTCATTATGGGAGGAAAAAGACAAAACTAAAAAGCAAGACTTCAGTTTTTCTCCAAAGATTCCTCCCCAGGTCCGGCACTGCTTTGTACAGATGAGGCTCTGCCTGAAATGCACGTTCTGGGTTGGATGAGCAGGAGCCCTTTGGCTTCTTGCTGTTTTAACAGACTGCTTCTGCTGCAGGTGAAGAGCTCTTCCTTTGGTTACTTCTGTGTTTTGTTTTCTTTTGATGTGAAATTCCTTGAATCTCTCTCTGTCACTTTCACTCAGAAAATGTGGCCAGTCTTTGAGGTGCACCCATCTTAAAAAATAAAAGCACACTGAAACAAAATGTAATAGATAATAGGTTCAAAAAATTCTTTTTACCATGTCCTGGAAATGAATGAATATTTGATCAAAGTCCCATGGCTGATCCCCTTTAAAGGATACATTTTTGTAGTTTATCACTACCGAATTAAAATTATCATGGTCAAACATTATTTAAATGTTAGATAAATTGTAGGCACCTGTTCTATTTTTATTATATTGGTAATGACTTTGTTTCTAAAATAGAATACTTTAAAGTACTAATTGTGAATAATGGACAGGATTTACCAACACCTAAATTAATATTTCATTTTTGTCTACAATGATAGATAATGCCATTATCTAAAAAGAGTTTTCATATTGTGTTAACGGGAATATAATTTTACTGCTTAATACAAACTTAAGTTGTTGATATATTTTTTAGTTTGTTATGACAGTTAGCAGTGATTAGTCTTAAGTTGTAAATTACAGTAGGAAAAAAAAGTGACCTTGAAGGGCTGAACTATGAAATACTGTTTCTCCTTCCTGCAAAGTGTATAAGGATGAAGGTCTCTGAAACCCAATTGCATTTTCAACAGTGTAATTTTTAGCCCTTGACAACCGGCCATCTTGTTTATTTATTACACTAGTTTACAGTAGCAGCAGACCATTCTCCACCGTTCTCACAACCACCCGAAAGAAGGATAATTTACCAGTGAATAATTTGTTTGAGTTGATTTATTGTGTCATTCTTGGAAGCTCATTTTGATGAGTGACCTTGGCTCCTAATATTTGGTCAATGCCAAACACATAATATAAAATGAATATTTATATGGGTTTATGAAGATAGAGCACAAATAGTAACTGAAAAGGTAACTGACACACTTCAGATATATTTGTGACAAAGAAAAGTTTGCACCAAAATGCACTGGGACTGGTTTGTTGGGTCAGAGGGAGGCATCAAGGAAAAAATTAAAGTATAACCATATCCTGGAACCTGAAGCAGACTAAGAAGTGATCTTAGTTCACTATTTCCCACTTTATCTGCTTTTTAAGCATAAAGCAACACTTTAGATAACAACTGTAGAGTTCTGATGCTTTTTGTTTAATATTTGCTATTTTTCTTTGTCAAATTTCTGAATGTTAATTATTTAGCATTATTATAAAAATGTATATGACCAAATAAAGGAAAATAAATTTTTATTTGATCTAACTCTGTATACATTTATTTAGTGCAAGCCAAAGACTTAGCAAGAAACATAATTTTGAATTCTATGGCTTGTTGCCACCTCCTGATTCTCTCACTAAATGTAAAATAGTTATTGGCAGCATTTCCTCCTGTTCTTTGAATAACTGACAATGCTGATTTGATCTGATTTTTTCTTTTTTTATTATCTCTGATAGTTCATTAATGCCCATAACTTTATTTTAGAAGGGACAGTATTTCAAAGTGATCCTACCACTAAGAGAAGCATTTTGTGTCTGTAGTTTCAACTTTTAAGTGTCACTGTTAACTCCTACAATCACAAGTGATATAGACATATCTACTGTATTTAATCTTCTTTTTGAGTAATATAGAATGAATTTTCCAACTGGTAAAACAAAGTTCTGTGCTATACAAATTGCATGTCTCCAATCTTGGTTTTAATTACCACAAATTCCAACTCTACACAGTCCTATGGATAGTAAGGGATCTGTACACTGCTTACCTCGTGCTCCGAACTCCCTAAGAAGTCCAAGGCACTCTGTTAGAAATCCAAGCAACTCCAAGAAAGACTTTGTTCCCATGGGAATTCTGAATCCTGCTAGATGGGTAGCCATTGGAACCTGAATTGGCATTTTGAAAACTGACCTTTAGGTCACAAGGATTTCAAAGCATTCTCTGAGAGGTATCTTAACTTGCTTGCTTGGATTAATGAAGAAATCTGATAAAATATTTCTAACAACAAATTTAGTCTTGATGTTCAATATAATTTTGTATGAATTCTAACTGTAAAGCTCTGTTAAGAATTGTATTGCCTTTGTTGGTAATCCACACCTAATTCAGAAAAAGGACTTGAGACTATTGGATCTGTAAGAGAATCTGTTTTTTCTCCACATTGTCTATATTTGCATCTAGAAGGAAGCTTTTCTTCAACACCATTTCTTATATTTTTATCACATACTATCCCTTAATTATTATTCTAATATCCCTGTTCCTTTTGTTCTCATTGGAACCTACTTCTTTTATTTATCTTCTGTCTCACAGTCAGCTTCTCTTTGTGGTCATCCTTTACTTACATGCTCACCCAAGTTTGCTTTTCATTTTTAGTTGCTTACATGTGACAGAATGGGGATTGAAAGCTGCTAGTGAGTTCTCATTTTTTGTACTCTTACATTATAGTAATGGTCTGTTGTTTGATGACTTTTCTCTCTAAATGTATTTTTAGGATAAATTTCTTTGCCCATGACAGTATAGAACCATAATTCTTTATTCTATGTATGCTGTCTCCCTGGCAACACTTTTAAAGTTATTTCTATAAAAAATATTTTTGCACAAGGTCCTGGATTTGATCCCTACCAAGAAAATAACAACAACAACAAAAAAATCTTTTTATCTTGGCTTGTAATAGAACATAAATACCCTTGCCCTCATTGTGATTAATTTTGTTTTAGCTCCTTTTTTTTTTTTGGTCTTTTTCTATTTCCTGGTTTAGCCAATACATAATTAAACTCACATATATTATTAAACATACAATTCCAGATTTCTGCTGCAGGAGGATAATGGTAAGAATAAACCACACATAAATGTAATTCATAAGAATGTTTTGGCTCATTCTTCTAAAGCAGCCAATAACTAGATCATTTAATCACAAATATATCACAGTGACATCTATGAATGATAGAAAGAGCCCAAATTTCACTTTCTGCACCAGGCTGACAGACTGGTAGAACCCGTGTCATGTAGCATATTGAAATCTTGCTAAATTTTTACTTGCTGAGGCCATCTAGATTATTGGAAAATCTTAAAAATTTATAAATATTTTTTGTCACTTTGTTAAAAAGAAAGTGGCTACCTGAATTCTTCTAAACCTGCTGATCTGGCATTTTTGCAAAAAAGCATTTCTATTGTATTGTTTAGCCAAATTATCCATTGTCTTCTGTATATAATATCCTGTATATACATGCATTATAAAATCAGTGTTAGATTCTATGAGTATCAATACTCCACTAGTTGACAGATTTCTAGCTTTACCTGAGTTTTGCTTGTATAACATCGTTTAGTAACCAGCCAAGGTGATACAGTGTGATTCATACTAAAGAAGGCAGCATGAAGAATAGAAAAATGTAGAAAAATGAAGGACTGTTGATTCCACTGGCTGAAATCATATTGGCAATTTTTTTCTCTTCTCTTTAGTGATGCCACAAGATATTTTGAAGATGACATTAAATAACATACATTTTCCTCCCCAAATAATCTCCTATTCTGCTTTTAACCACCATATTATGTGCAACATAAATCATACTTTTTCTTGTCACTATAAATCAGTGAACTCTAAGCTGTGATTGTGCAATTGTTAGCACCTTTAAAACTGTGATAAGCTCATCCATAGAAGAATAGGTACTGTGAAATACTTTAAAGAAAAAGGCTGTGTTTGTTTGATATAAAAATGTAGTTTTAGAGTATGACCAGTACATTTCACTCTTAATTTAAAATGAAATTGAGTGGGTTTTTAAAACTACAGCCACAAAATAGAACCAAAAGATAGAGAAATAGAAATAAACTAAAATCCAAAAAACTTTTGGAGTATAAAGCCCTGAAGAGACCATAATAATAGACAGTAAAATCACTCTTTAAAATAGGACTGGTATAAATTTGTCAGAAGTTGTAAAACAGACATAATACACAGGAGTTTATGCCAATGAAACTCATCACACTGCTGAGGGCCATTACCAAGTAGGAATGACGCATCGAAATTTCCTTGCCAAGCGTACCCCATGCTGCTTAGAGGACATTTGATGGGACATTGCATGCATGCTTTAATGAGGTGACCTTGCTCAAGGACCAAGGCAGATCCGGGTTTAGAGCTGATCAGGTTTGAGGAAGTAACCGGCTCCTTGAGTTTAAGGCGTTGCCAGTTTAAGATAATGGGTTTTAAGGAAGTTGGAAGTTGAAGATTATTGCTGGGATTAGGGTGTTCCTGCTGCTTGTTCCCATTGAGTTCTCGTGAGATAAAAATGGGATTTGGAGAGAGCCTCGTGGAGTAGGTGGTTTGTGCGGGAGACAGGAGAACGCGTTTGCCCCTGGACCTGCGTGGAGGTGGTGTGAGAGCTGGAATAAAGAATTGCTGTTTGAACCTACAAAGCTGTGAGTGCCTCGTGATTCTGGTGCCAAGCCGAGACATTGGCCTTGGCATTTTGGTGGCCCGTACGCGGAACGTCTGAAATTTGGAGGTGAGTAAAATCGCTCCCCCCTGAGGGAAGGCGAGAGAATGGGTGACCATTTCAAAAAACAATGTGTTCTTGTTTTGATTTATTTCGTTTTTGTTTCAAGCTGCCTATCCCTAGAAATTTCTCAGGCAAACTGGAAAAAATGGTTGGCTCAAGGTTTGAAGTTTGTTAGCCCCGAGAAAGAGAAAATTGATACAGTGAATTTTTATTCAGTTTTTGTTTCATTCAGTTGTGGTTTTGTTTTGTGTTATCTTATTGGGTTGCGTTATCTTTATAGAAGATTAGAAATTATTAAAAAAGAAGCCGAAAAAGTGTTAAGTAAATTGTTAGAGATTCAGACCATGGAGGAAGACATTTTAGGTCAAGCAAAAGAGAAGGTCTCTCGAGCTAGTCAGAGAAAGGGAGAAAATTTAAAGGAAAAGGGGTTATTAGAAAAAAGGCCACAACAAGAGGCTGTCACTAACTCCGTTTTACCAGAGGGTGTAATTCAACCAACAGCCCCACCGATGGAGACAGCTGAGTGGCCCTCAAACCCCGTAGTTGATAGATGGGATCCTGAGACAGGACCTCAAAGATTAGCATGCCCTGTATTTGAACAGGTAGGAGGGCAGCGAATTCGCCGTGCTTTAGAATTTAAAACAGTGAAGCAGTTAAAGGAGGCTGTAACAACCTATGGTCCTCAAGCCCCCTTCACGATAAGCATGGTGGAGTCCATTACTAACTTGGACATGACGCCAGCAGATTGGGCTAGCATGTGTAAATCTGTGCTAAATGGAGGACAATATTTGTTATGGAAGGTTGCCAATGAGGAATTTTGCATGGAGACAGCTAGGCGAAATGCAGCAGCCGGTTACCCTCAAAGAAATCTTGAAATGTTATTAGGAAGGGGACCTTATGAGGGTCAGCGGCAACAAATGGAATATGATCCTGCTGTATATGTACAGATTGCTGCAGACGCAGTTAGGGCATGGAAGACTTTACAAGGACATGGAGATTTACAAGGTCAGCTATCTAAGGTAATACAGAGACCTAATGAACCTTACGCTGACTTTGTAGATAGGCTTATTCAAACGGCTGCCAAAATTTTTGGTGACACAGAACAAGCAATGCCATTAATAAAACAACTGGCTTATGACCAAGCAAATCGTTGCTGCAGAGAGGTTATTAGACCATGGAGACATGAAGATTTAAACACATATATTAAATTATGTAGAGATGTTAATGAACAAGGGCAAGTCTTGGCAGCTGCAGTACAACAGGCTTTAGATGCCAGGCTAGAAACATGCTATAATTGTGAACAAACAGGACATTTTAAAAGGAGTTGCCCCATAAGAGGAGGGTTTAACAAAACTAGAAATCAAAGGAATAGAATACCGGGTATTTGCCCACGATGCCGTAAAGGGAGACATTGGGCTAATGAATGCCGTTCTCAAACCACCATAGAAGGTACTCCCTTATCAAAAAACGGACAAGGATCAGGTATTTACCCACGATATCGTGGAGAAAGGCACCAGGCTTCATTGCCAAAAAACGGACCGGGGGGCCCAATGCTCCGGGGCCCACAACCACAAATATACGGGGCAGTGGAGGAACCCAGAAACCCCATCAGGGTGGTGCCCAGGACACATTGTCCATTAAATCCCTCATCAGACAAACCCGAGGGAGCGCAGGGTTGGACATCTGCGCCTCTGCCAGAGCAGTATTAACTCCAGAGATGGGAGTTCAAATCATTCCCACAGGAGTAAAAGGACCTCTTCCCCAAGGAACAGTAGGCTTATTGTTGGGACGTAGTTCATCTACATTAAAAGGACTTATGATAAGTCCTGGGGTAATTGATCCCGATTATGTAGGTGAAATAAAAATTATAGCTAGTTCTCCAGGAGGTATATCAGTAATTTCACCTGGAGATAGAATAGCACAGTTGTTAATACTACCCAGCCTACATAATAAGTTCTCTAGTCTTAATGTAGAAAGAGGTTCCAAGGGATTAGGCTCCACAGGTGTAGATTGGGCTATGTTGTCTTTAAATTTAGATTCTCGCCCAATGTTAAAACTAAATATTCAGGGTCGTGACTTTAATGGACTGCTGGACACAGGTGCTGACCTTAGCATCATATCTCTTCAAGAATGGCCAAAACATTGGCCATTACAACAAGCCACTCAAACGCTTCGAGGCCTAGGAGTGGCGACTAATCCCCATAGAAGTGCTATGGTATTAGATTGGAAGGATCCTGAAGGATGTGAAGGAACTATACAGCCATATGTTTTGGATCACCTTCCTATTAATTTATGGGGACGAGATGTCCTAGATCAACTAGGTTTGATGTTAACAAATAACATCAATCCTAATGTGCCCACTACTAGGGCTAGACAAGGTATCAGGAAAGAAAAAAGATTAGGAAAACAAGAACAAGGTATAGCAGCGCCAATTCAAATAGATCAAGGAACAGACAGACATGGGTTGGATTTTCAGAAAGGGCCACTGAGACAATCAAAATTACTTGGAAATCAGAAAGACCAGTGTGGGTTCCTCAGTGGCCCCTGACTAAAGAAAAGATACAAGTAGCCCATGATCTGGTCAAACAACAATTAGCGGAAGGACATTTACAACCTTCCGTATCTCCCCATAATACTCCCATTTTTGTTATCAAAAAGAAATCGGGTAAATGGAGATTATTACAAGATTTAAGAGCAATTAATAATGAAATGGTCATTATGGGACCTGCTCAATCAGGGATTCCTCAATTGTCTGCTTTACCAAAAACGTGGCATGTTTTAGCTATAGACATTAAAGATTGCTTTTTTTCGATTCCAATTCATGCCGAGGATAGTCCACGTTTTGCATTTACTATCCCTGCATTAAATCATGAAGGTCCTGATGAGAGATATGAATGGAAAGTACTCCCTCAAGGAATGGCTAACAGTCCAACTATGTGTCAAATATATGTTAATAAAGCAATCCAGCCACTTAGAAATCAAAATCCTGAACTAAAAATATTTCACTATATGGATGATGTATTATTGGCACATAAAGATAAAAACACATTGCTGGAATGTTATGCCACACTTACAAACTTGTTAAAAAATTATAATCTAGAGATAGGAATAGACAAAGTACAATTAAATTTTCCAATTAATTATTTAGGAGTTCTATTATCCTCAACCATGGTCCGTCCACCTAAAATTCAAATACGAGTAGATCAACTCAAATCACTTAATGACTTTCAAAAGTTGTTGGGAGATATAAATTGGATAAGGCCTTATCTAGGCATACCAACAGGAGAGTTGGGACCTTTATTTGATATTCTAAAAGGTCCATCAGATCCAAATTCACCCCGAATGTTAACTCCTAAAGCTAGAAAGGCATTAAAAATTATTGAGACATATATGGAAAATATGCATTTAGATAGAATTGATATAAGTTTGCCTTTATTATTTATTGTACTACCAACAAGAAATATTCCTACAGGAGTATTTTGGCAGGAAGGTCCATTATTGTGGATACATTTATCTTATTCTCCTAACACTATTCTTACTAGGTATCCTGAGGCTGTAGGACAATTAATACTCAAAGGTATAAGAGCAGCAAAGACAGTGTTTGGAATTTCTCCCAATAAAATTATTACTCCATATACTATGGAGCAAATTGATGAGTTAGCTAATGAATTAAATACTTGGGCAATAATCATGTGTAAATCGAATGTTTCATTTGATAATCATTTACCATCTAATCCTTTGTTGTCTTTTTGGTCTAAGCATCCTGTAGTTTTTCCTAAAATGACAAGAAAAACACCTATCATGAATGCTCCAAATATATTCACTGATGGGTCTAATAATGGTACAGCTGCAGTAGTTACCCCTGATCAAACTTTTACATTTTTAGTTCCCAAACAGTCAGCTCAAAAGGTAGAGCTTAATGCAGTTCTACAAGCTTTTGTGATGTTCAAAGATTCTGTATTTAATTTATTCTCTGATAGCCAGTATGTAGTTAATGCTATAACATCCCTTGAAGATGCTGGTAGGATTTCCCCTTCCTCTACTGTTTTCTCTTTGTTTTCCACTATACAAAGTCTAATCTGGGATAGAAAAGATCCATTCTTCATAGGACATATCAGGGCACATACAGGATTGCCTGGAGCCCTTAGTTTGGGCAATGATTTAGCAGATAAAACTACACATGATATACATATTTTTTCTACTGTAGAAGAAGCTACAAATTTTCATAAAAGGTTTCATGTTAACGCTAATACTTTACAAAAGCGTTTTAAAATAACTAAGGAACAAGCCAGGCATATAATAAAACAATGTCAAAATTGTGTGACCTTTTTACCACAAGTTAATCTTGGAGTCAATCCTAGAGGACTGATACCTAACCATATTTGGCAGATGGACGTCACACACTTGCCAGAATTTGGAAAATTAAAATATTTACATGTTACAGTTGATACTTCTTCCGGATTTTTGATGGGCTCCCTTCATGCCGGAGAAAAAACTAAAGATGTTATAGCTCATTGCTTACAAAATTTTGCCACTGTGGGTGTTCCTAAACAGTTAAAAACTGATAACGGTCCTGGTTATACGTCTAAATCTTTTAAACAATTTTGCTCATCATTTGGTATTACTCATATAACAGGAATCCCATACAATCCACAGGGACAAGGCATAGTTGAAAGAGCTCATCAAACTATTAAAACGTACCTATTAAAGCAAAAAGAGGGAATTGGAAAGGGGTATATATCCCCCAAAGATAAACTTAAAATAACTCTTTTTACTCTAAACTTTCTAAATTTGGATTCATCAGGACTTAGTGCTGCGGAAAGACATATGTATCCGAAAAATGTACATAAGCCTAAGGTACTTTGGAAAGATATTCTAACAGGACAATGGAAAGGTCCCGATCCAGTTATTGTCTGGAGTCGGGGTTCCGTTTGTGTGTTCCCACAGGGAGAACAGCAGCCGATTTGGATTCCAGAGAGGTTAACCAAAACAATTTCTACAGAAAAAGAAGATGATTTGACTGAAATCCATAACAGCTGAAATCCAGAGCTCCAGCTTGGCTATTCTTACATCTGCGACAGTGATTAACCATGGTGCTTTTTTTCAATATCTATTTTATTATTGCATTTTTCCCACATCGTAAAGTTCTATTTTATTTTTTGAGCTCATACAAACCTAGGTTAATGTTTTTCTGATCAGTTTTGTTTTTTGACTGTGTTTTATTTTTTGACTGTGGAGTTTTTAAACATTGCAATGGAGATTTTACCTAGGTAAAGCTACAAGGCCGTTATTATTGTCTTGTATGTTGTATGTTATGTGTGCCCTGTTTTGTGTTGCATGTCAGTATGTGTGTATGTCCATATTTTTATATGAGGAGCGCTCATGAAAAAATGGATCCGAATTTTTTTTTTTTATTCACGTGATTTAAGTGGTTTAATCTAATTAGGTAAACAGCTGTTAATGATTGTTTTCAAGGGTGGTTAATAGATCTGTTTGCTTACTATTGTTTTTAAAGGTGATTAACAGATCTGTTTGTTTACTTTCACTTTTCCTTTTCATTATATTTAATAATTCTGTTCAGGATAATGTCTCTTTAACATCATTGCCAGAATTCCCATCTCCATCCCAGTGCCGGTGAAGACAAAGAAAACCAAACTACAGCTTCTATGATAGCTACCACAGTAAACTGTATAAACTGATGCATCAATGAATATAACTCAACAAGTAATGCTCAATCAAGGACTTGATTTACTTTGGGAGGAAATGGAGTTCCGATTTGAACTGCCTGCAGAACTTGCCTGGACTATATATCAGTTGCATGCATTGTGAACTATCGTCTGGTGCAGCGAATTGTGGTACTGCTGGCATATTTTTGCTGATGGTGTCACCAGTGATGCAATTTCCTTGCCAGCGCACCCCATGTTAATTGTGGTAATGCTGACATCTTTGCTGATGGTGTCACCAGTGATGCAATTTTTCCAAAGGAGCCGTCAATTGGCTTGGTGTTGTGGCATTTCTGTATCTTCCTCCCTTCTACTAGTGATGGTCTAAAATTTGGGGGCCAACAGAGGTGAGGCAAGAACCTCACCCCCCCACTGGCACCAAGGTTAAATTTGGGGGCCAACAGAGGTGAGGCAAGAACCTCACCCCCCCACTGGTGCTTAGGCCTATCCACAAGCATGGCTGAATGCTGGACCGGTAGTCAGCGACGGGTTGATCTGATTGCAGTGGATTCAACCTAAGACAGGGGACTGACGCCTAGAGGTCAGTTCATCCGATGACGGGTAAGAACCATATGTTGAATTGGACAACCTACCAGGCACGGTCCTAAGCCACATTGCTTGTTGTTTAATTAATCAGAAGGGGGGAGATGCTGAGGGCCATTACCAAGTAGGAATGACGCATCGAAATTTCCTTGCCAAGCGTACCCCATGCTGCTTAGAGGACATTTGATGGGACATTGCATGCATGCTTTAATGAGGTGACCTTGCTCAAGGACCAAGGCAGATCCGGGTTTAGAGCTGATCAGGTTTGAGGAAGTAACCGGCTCCTTGAGTTTAAGGCGTTGCCAGTTTAAGATAATGGGTTTTAAGGAAGTTGGAAGTTGAAGATTATTGCTGGGATTAGGGTGTTCCTGCTGCTTGTTCCCATTGAGTTCTCGTGAGATAAAAATGGGATTTGGAGAGAGCCTCGTGGAGTAGGTGGTTTGTGCGGGAGACAGGAGAACGCGTTTGCCCCTGGACCTGCGTGGAGGTGGTGTGAGAGCTGGAATAAAGAATTGCTGTTTGAACCTACAAAGCTGTGAGTGCCTCGTGATTCTGGTGCCAAGCCGAGACATTGGCCTTGGCATCACACGGTGAAGTGTTTCAGATGAGAGTTGGTGCCTGCAGGGCCCAGACCCTGGCAGGTGGGAACCTGGGTGACTCAGTGGATGCAGTCAGCCCTGCAGGTAAAGGCCTTATCTGGAAGTCATATGTGGATAGGAAGTTGCTGATCTACACTTGAAAGACACTTTGGGAGTACCTTCTGAGTCAAGGGAAGCACCTAGGCTATACTATCAAGGTCACTTTACAAAGCTCTGGCATTGTGACATTTCCACCTCACTCTAGCTCAGAACTGAGCTGGGGATTAAGTCCAATTTATAAATTAAGAAACTGAGCCTCAGAGAGACATTGTGTCTTGGCCAGATGTATACATTTAGTAAGTCCTAGGTCAGGCCTGAATCTGCCTTTCCTACTGCACCTGGCTGCCTCATGAACCACACTGTCTTGAGGGGAAGATCTGCAGTAATCATAAAAGTTGGCTGGAAGGCAGAGGATTCCCTGATTTGTTTCCTCCAATACACCTTTAGGTCTTTTCTGAGTTGACCTGTTCAGATATCAAAATCCATCTCAGTGTCCATTGTCTCTTTTATAATATCCACCTCCATTCTCTCCACAATAAGCTATGAGAGGAAAGTTTTATGTAAGAATTAGATCCATCCACTAGAAGGGTGAAGATTGAGGGAAGAAAGTAAGATATGAATATTGTTGTTTACAGATAAAACAACCTCTTTCCAATGCTTCAGTGTAGGTAAAATCCTAGGACTTTGAAGAGCTCGTCTTAAAAGTTTGATGTTTAGGTAAATTCATGATCTCAACACTCTAGATTCACTCCTTTACTGTGTTTAGTGAAATGATCATTTCCCCCA
Organism: Ictidomys tridecemlineatus; assembly: GCF_052094955.1. NCBI lineage: Eukaryota > Metazoa > Chordata > Mammalia > Rodentia > Sciuridae > Ictidomys > Ictidomys tridecemlineatus. Next base: position 11,408,244 of record NC_135488.1, on the reverse strand, counting down.
AACATACTGAAGGACAGTATTTGAGTAATTTATTCAAGACTGCACTGATAGAAATTATGTTCACTGGCCTCTTTTTTATCTGTCTTTGAACATTAAGTGCTTGGTGTTTAGAATCCGTACATATAACTTAAAAATAACCCTATCTAGGACAAATCTCTAGTTTCCAGTTCAATTTCTTTAGTCGAATGGACTTATTGTTTTATTAAACTTAAACTTTTAATAGCCTCTTCAATTCTGTGATTTCAACATTCACTATGCCTCAAGTGAAATTTTACATATTAGTTTTTACAGCTTATTTGTAAGGAATATTTTAATTCAATTTAGTTTAACTTTTCATTACCTTGAATTACCTCTTCTCTTTTAAGTTTCTTTCTTTTCTTTTCCAACAATTGATTTGTTGCAACCAAAATAAATTAAATAGTATTTCTTGTTGCTCATGATGCACCAAACATCTCCCTTGAATGATTTTGTGGACATGGTTTAACATAATAATATATCTCAAAGAAGGCATTATCTTATAACTCAACATTCCGTCAACAAAATTTTTAATAAATAACTACCATAGAACAGTTATTATGCAAGCATCTGAAAATGCAAAGACAAAACATTTGCTGACCATGTGTGATTCTTTTCAGTCAAGAAAACAAGAGAGACAAGGCAAATGAGGATAAAAATATTGCAAATGCTTTGATGCTATGATAAAAGTACACAGTGCAATCACTTGTTGGTTGAATGAAATGCCTGGTACAGTTTCAGTGTCAGGGAAATGACAGTGCATCAGACAGCAAATTGGACATTCTACTGCAGGTCCCAAGGGGCACAAAAGATCAGTCCTTCTGGGTCACCAAGGCTCCAGTAAAGAAGGGGGCATTTCTTTCTGGATCCTGTTTAAAGGGGGAAAAAAAAAGCAAGCTCTAATTGCCAGAGAAATGGTAACTAGGAATTATGTGGAGAATTATTTATATATCAGAATGATTGAGGGTACATGGAAAGCAGAGATGCTTTTTAATTTGTAACCTTGAACCCTTGAAGCAATGCATACTGTACCTGTGTGGGGCAGGTTTCTATGTCAGGGTTCTTTGTGGAACTAGCTAGTTCCTGAAGCTGTCAATTTTCTAAATCTGCTCCACCATGAAAGATAAATTCATTTAAAGCTAAATAAGGTAGAATGGTACAATTTGTCTCACTTGATTCAGTAGTAATGCCTTCAATTCTGTAGAGTATGTTAGATCAGAACAGATTTTTCTTTCTTAAATGGAAGACTCTCAAGGATGTCGAAGTTGTTTTTTCTGTTGTTCAGTCTTTCAATTCCAGTGTACTCTGAATGTGAGTCATTCATCTTATGCATTCCTTGTACAGATACTCCCTCTAAGTTCCCTATATATTAACTTTGGTGAATCATTATAACTTAAGAAAAATATTTATAAAATAAGTCTGAGCAACATATTTGGGATTACATTTGCACAATGAATAAAAATACTTGCTCCAGCAACCTCAAGTTTTGCTGTAAAATCAAACAAGATAATGAATGTGAAATGTATTTTAAGAATATCAAAGGCCAAAACTTTGTGGACTCCTACAAATGACTTTACTCATATTAATTTCAGTAAACAGGGAACTACATATTAGCTTCAAGTATACTTTTTTTCTTCTACCAAAGTCTTTTACTAGGTTTGTGCATATATAATAAAAACAATTATTATATTTTCTGAAAATGCTCCTTATACCCTTATACCACTGCCTGTGTATCTCATTGTATCCTTTACAAAATGATTATATATTTACAAAATTTTATTTTATCATTAGCCTTTTTCTAAACATGCTTTATTAGATTTATTTAGTAAGCAATTATTGAGTGTCAGTACTCCATTGGACTCTAAAGAAATTGACATGTAAATCAGTCCCCATTAAATTTAAATGAGAAATAATAAATATTATTTTGTTGGAGGTTGGTTATTCTATGATTCACCTATTCCATGCATCAGTACTACTTCTAAACTTATTTTCCTTTTCTTAATTTATTATTACTTTTCTGCAGTGCTTCTTAAATTTTAAGGTGCATAATTGGAGTAACATATTGAAATGGAGATTCCCAGGCTCTACCCCTAGAAAGATTAAGCAGACCTGGGGATCTGCATTTTCATGAAGTGTTTGGGGAGCTGGTGATCTCTTGGATTTCACTTGGAAAGAGTACTTACATGATGTGTCCTTTTGATCCAGGACTCTCCCTAATGAAGGCAACATCAGACCTCCTCAAATCCCTCCATCTGCCTGTCTCACTGTCACACTCTCAGACTGCCAATTTAGATTTTTCAGTCTGTATTCATTCATCACCCTGCCTTGAAATAGTCCTCTGTTGTGATGCACTGACCTTGTTGGAGTCACTTGTACCGAGTCTCCTGAGAATGACACCACCTTTTGTTTCACTTAAAAACTAAGTGATGTGGTGGAATGTCTGGAAGAGAATGAAGGAATGCCCCTGTCATGATATGACAAAAGAAAGAGTTTTAAAGGATGTCTCAAAACAAATCACCTGGGAACTGCTTACCCGTAGGGAAAATCCTTTATATTTATTAATTAGTGAATCTTCATAACAATTCTATAAAGTAGGTTCTATCATTACTTTCATTTTATAATTAAAGACACTGAGGCTCAGTAACTTTATCAATCTCACTCAAATAGTATAGGGTGAAGAAGGAGTTTAGGTCAGGTGGACTGTCTCATTTAGGGTTCAGGGTCCATTACAGTTCTAGTGCTACTTTTCTCAAAGGAGTGACTTTGTGCACCTCTTGTAACCACCATTAGCATAAGAAGAACTTTCAGTAATTTGCAAAACAAGTAAAAGAAATAGAAACAATTCTCAAAAGAAAATCAAAACAAAACTGACACTACACCAGATAGTTTTTGATGCATTTTAAATTCAAAGATTTATTTCACTGTCAAATTACAGAAAATCTCTAGTAAAGAAAAAAAAAGAGTACACATACATATAATGACATATAGTAATGTATTTCATGTTGTCAGAAGTGAAGATGACTCTTTTTATATTTTTCTCTTATTAGAGAATATTCCATGGTAAGTGTAAATACTTGAATCAGAAAAACTGGGTTTCTAATTGTGGACTGTTACTACCTTACTTGATGACCTATGAAATTTGCTTACCTTAATCCATTCTCAGGTTCTAATAAGGTGAATTGACAATGCAAGGTTTGGTAAATATGAAATAAAATAATTAAGTAAGTGCTCAAGATAATGTCTGTAATATAGCAATCTCTAAACAATCAGTACCTATTTACTGCTACTATGACTGGTAGTAATAAACTTAATTTAGTATTACTATGAAAACTAGGTTAGACAACACTTTTGGCAAAATGAATACATTATCAAAGTTTAATTGATGTGGAATCTTTTCCTTGTGATGGGCAAAATTCAAATACCTACATTCCTTTTTATGAAGTGACAGGAAAAAAAGTGAACTGTCACAGATAATACACTTCTTCTTGGGTGGTCTGCCTGGTTTACAACTTAGAGTCACAATGGCAGAAGTTGACTTTGCTCCTTTGAGTGTGTCTCTTCTGAGATGGCTCATTTATCTTCCACAGGTGATCATCCCAATGCTCAGCACCTGCTAGCCATGGCATCACGACTTCGGGAGAGCGCTGAACTCTTTCAGTCAGATGAAATGCGACCTGCTAATGATCCCAAGGAGAGAGCTCCTGTCCGTGTTCGGATGCTGAATGACATCCTCCAAGACATGGAGAAGAGCTTCCTGGTGCAGCAGGTGCCACCGGGTTTTTATAGGTAGGATATTTATTTCCAAATGTATTTATTTATTGATTTTTGCCCTTGATTAAGTTGTTTTAATTTTTAAAATATGTATTTTCTGTGAACACGACACTTAAAAAAAATAACTATGAGGCCGTAACATCTACAATTTGAAGTCTATCCCTCTGCCAAAGAAAAGTTCAAATGTAAAAATAGAGAATAAAGAAAACTTATTTTAACAGTAACCATATAGAAAATGACTAAGAATATTTTTACATTAATTTCAGCATCAGTCAAATGTGATATGGCTACTGAAAAAAGCAAACAGAATTAAAGCTCTGTGGATATTACATCCTAGTCTGGATGCCTTAAGCATCTGAATATTTGGGTAACACAAGGTTTTTAGGATATTGGCTTTTAGGACAAAAGTTCTGTGATCCAACAAGCATCTAAGCTCTCTCCACATCTTAATTTCTATGTCAATAAAGTGAGACAGTAAAATGAAATCTTTTTATTAAAAAAAAAGCTTTTCATATTTCTGATGTTTGATAATTTCTCTTTATGATTTTAAACTCAAATTTACATTTTAAATCCATAGTTATATAATATCCTTTAAAAAAAATTGTAGGTACTAGGGATTAAACCCTATGTCCCCAGTCCTTTTAATCTTTTTTTTTTTTTTTTTTTTTTTTTTTTTTTTTTACATTTTAAGGCAGGGTTTCACTAAGTTGCTTAGGGCCTCGCTAAGTTTTTGAGGCTAGCCTCAAACTTGAGATCTTCTTGCCTCAGCCTCTTAAGCTGCTGGATTACAGGTGTCTACCACCATGCCCAGCCTTTATATAATGTCTTCTAACACTATGATCCAGTAAGACTTTGGAAAATAGTCACTTATTAAAATACTTTAAATGAACTGTATGCTCCAATGCATTCTTTAAAAGCATCAGAAATGGAGCATTCTCCTTGTTGAAAACACCTGTTTTTTTTAAAAATCAGGTTCTTCTAGTGCAGGAATGGGAAACAGAAAGAATAAGGTAATTAAATAAAATGTAGTGATGGTAGATATTGTAATAAGAACTAAAGAGAAAAAGCAAACCACATAAAATCCAGCTTTATTAAAAAGTCCTTAGCAGGTTAGGCATGTTATGTTTTGGGATACATTTAGTAATTTTTTCTATTTTCTTAATTTATTAAGAAAAATTTAGAGGCTAATAAAAATCATACAAGATGAATATATTTGATATATGACAAAATAGTAAACTTTCCTCATTTGTTTTTCCTGGCACCTGCACTAGATATAAAAGACACCTCTATAAGCTAAGTTTTCCATCTAGTAAATTCTTTACCCTTTCAATAACCTGTATGTACTTAATTTACTTTATCAAGCATTTTTTAATAGAAAAGTAAGTATTTGCCTGCCCCTGAGTTAATAATGAGCAAACAAATGGTATTTTTTTTCAGTGAGTAATATTATAACAGAGTACATTTTATCCCAGCTGTACAGGCCTTGAAATGTTGATTATGAAATGTCCTGATTCATATAACAAACTTTAGGGATGAAAACTTACTGTGAAATATTTTGATATTGTGCTAAACTTTTGCTACTGTTTTTAAAGGGATATATATCTGACATTCTTTTCCCGAGTTCAAATGCTAGATCATATGAATAACTGATATTTAGCTTCATAAGAAAACTGTCCAATTTCTTCCCAAGTGGCTCTACCATTTTACATTCTCACCAGTAATAAATGACACTTTTGGTTGTTCCACATTCTCACCAAAATTTGGTATTGATGGTGGTTTGGGAATTCACTATTTTAATAGGTATATATTGATCTGTTCTTTTGAACTTACAGTTCTCTATGACACATGATTTGCAACATCTCTTTGTATGCTTATTTTCCATCACCATAGCTTCAGCAATGAAGTATCTGTTGCAATAGTCTGTCCATTTTTCGAAACTGAGCTGTTTGTTTTCTGGTTGTTGAATTTTAAGAATCCTTCCTGTAACTTGGATATAACATCCTATTATCGGATATATGTTTCATAAAGAGATTTTTATATCTTTGCTGATATAAAGTTTGTTTAGTTTTAATGTCATCTAGCTTATTGGTTTTCCCTTCACACATCATGCTTTTTTGCGTTGTATGGAGAAAGTGATCGTCAAACCCAAGGTTACCTAGAGTTTCTCCTACGCTATGTTCGAGAAGTTTTATTATTATGTGTTTTGCACTTAGGTCTATGATCAGTTTTGAGTTTATTTTTGTATATAAGTTTTGGCTTATATATAAAATTTTTCTTTTTCTGCACAAAAATGTTCCATTGTCGCACATTGTTTAGACTCCACCTTTCTTCATTGACTTGCCTCTGCTCTTTGGTCACACAATGTAGTTTTAATATTGCCTTTTGCCGGCAGCATCTTACTAATTCCCAGTAGAATAGCTCTCAGAATTAAGAATGCCATATAAAAGTGATACTGGAGGGGCTGGAGTTGTGGCTTAGTGGACGAGTACTTGCTTCCTACGGGTGAGGCACTGGGTTCGATTCTCAGTACCACATATAAATAAATAAAATAAAGGTTCAACAACTAAAAAAAATATTTAAAAAAAGAAAAGTGATAGTAGAGAAAGGGCATTGTGCTTGGGATTTACAAAAGTGAGAAGACGTTTGAGCATTAAAATGTGTCTTTTCCATTCAGATGACCTGCAAGCTAATTAGTACATGAGAACCAGATGCTCATCTCTAAAATAGAAAATCTCAATAGGCTGTTAATATTAACATAAAGTGAGATGAAATGAGAATAAGATGTGAGAAGATGATTCATAATAATAATAATTCATAATTACAAAATAAAATAATTGTATATCATTATGCTGTTTTTATTCCTGACTATCTAGTGTTCTCATTTCCAAACCCTCTTTTCCATAAAGCCTAGGGAGAGATATTGTTAAATTAAATGACACAAAAGGTTCTTTACTACCAGAATCACTATAGTGAGGTACATATTTCATTTAAATTTTAAAATATATATTATATATTGCTTTCCATTAGTAAACATTTGCTAATCACCTACCATTTGAGAGATTTCCATATTTCACAGAAAGTAAAAAAAAATTGGAGAGAGGGGATCGAATTAAATATGGAGTTAAAAAAAAGAGTAAACAGATTATTTGAATATACTAGCTTCTAAAATAAATCAAGGTACTTTAAAAAAGAGGTTAAAAACCATTTTTTAAAGTGTTCAGGGAATGTCACTGTAAGCATTTTGGTTTCCTGAGACAGAGTTTGTTACATGTATTAATGTTTAAAATTGGAACTACTTTTTAGAATTTGGCATCAGCCATTTTGTGATTGAAATGTTATCTTGTGTGTGTATTCTTCCTAGCTTATTTTAGCAAATTTCAGCAAGATTCCTGGCCTTGTCATCAATTATTAAGTTTACAGGCATGCATTCTTGAGGCTGAGGTTGTATCTATTATTTCCTTTTTTTCATTCACTGATACATTCAGTCTATATAGACTTTAAAGTTAAATATTACCAGCTCCTTCATTTTAAATGAGTGGAAACAGAGACTTTTGATTTGAAAATTTTAAATGTTCGACTAGAAACCATGGGATTTCAAAACTGCTTTCTGCAAAAATGATTAGCAAAGGTTTTTTGTTAATAGGCAGCCCAAATATAGGGGTCCTAGATATAGCAATATGAACTCATATTCATGAATTGGGGTAGAATATCTGCATAAGATCACACATTTACTATGTTTACACATTTAAAGGATAGCAATTAGAAAGAAGTAATTTCTCTTCCTTCCTATTCCCCTTTCTTCCCACCCTCACACATTTCTGCAGCATCAACTGTGGTTAGGCAGAATTTTAAGAGAATTTTACCAAAGTTTAAGATATTTGATGTGGTTTGGGGGAGAAGCATCAAAGTTTACCATTGCAGTGGTTCTAATTGAAGGATATAGGAATTTGAGAAGGAAGCAGACATGAGCCAGTGTCTAGTAATGGGTACCAGGTAGAAATGGTACTTTTAGAAAAGTGAACATCTTAAGCTCCATCATTAAAACTGAATTAAAGTCTAAATGTTACCTTTAAAAGAGATCCACTGATTAAGTTATAAAATCATCCTATTCTTCTTTCAAAATCTGATTTTTTTAGTTACATCTTGGTTAAGTAGAATGTAGGAGTCTCTAAGTAACTATATTTCTAACATTATTTCTCCAAGGTTACATCAGAGTACACAAAGATGGCTATAATCAGTGACTTAGGGAACACGGACTATTTGTAAGTTGGGGGACATTATGTTCATGTGCCTACACATGTATCCTTATGAAAGATGTGGCAACAGGTTTATGATAAAGTACGTTCTTTTGGAGATAGCCAAAATGGCCTTGTGAAAGTTCAGAGGACCATTTCAAGCTAATCCAGCTCAAGGCAATTTTTTTGTTGTTGTTAGAATCCCTGAAAGCAGGAAAATAGCAGTGTAAATGTCAAGATGCTTCTGCCTTGAACTAAGAATAAACAAACCAAGCAATCCATTAAAAGTAGTTTTCAAACACATAAGCTACCAAACTTTGTTTTAAAAAAATGTTAGAACTATTTATTCAAGGAATGACGTTACACAGAATTATTTAAAAAACACATTTCTCAGAAACCCTGTGATCAGGTTTCTAGCTATACATTCAGTATATACATTTGATTTTAAGAAATTTAAGATATGAAAATCCAAAGCCCCAAGCATTTCAGAATAACAATGATCTCATTATACAGTTTTCATGGTGTTTTAATAAGAGTTAGTTATGTAAGTACTAATAAAACCTTATGTTCAGTTTTTGATTGGAATAATGACTACTTTGTTCGGGTTGTACTCTTTCTTTTAGTGAGGTGTGGGTGGTCTGAATGGAACTAAAATCTCACCATTGTTTCTCTTGTCATTAATTCTATCAGCAATGCCTCTGATTTCTTTAGGCTATGAAAAAAATAACTAGTGATTAAGAATTACCATAATGCTTTAAAAATATTTTTAATAGCCACCACTTGCACAAAAGAGTCTATGTATGAATATGGATCATTGTCTGCACAATGTAAAATTTCCAAAAGGAGGTTGAAGACCTGGCTTGTACACAAAATTTTTACATTGATGCTCATTGTATACATTCCCTTTTACATTTTTATGAATAAGTGCATATTAGCTTTATAACTATATTAGCTTTATAGTTACATATCCCTTTCATATTTTAAAAGTTTCCACTTCTATAAGGAGCAAAGAAATAAAAAATAAAATTCTGAGTTTTAAGAGAAACAAAATTAACATACTGAAATTCTGCCTAATCTTTTGTAATCTCTCTTTTTATTAACATTAAAATAAACCATGCATACCATACTGACAGAAAATATTCAGATGCAATTTGGTTAGACATGTATCCCCTTATTTAAAAAGAGAGTGATCAGTTTATAAGCGTAATTAGTCTTCAATTCAGTCTGCCACTATCAAAATAGAAACTCATGTACATATTCTATTTGGATTTTGTAAAAATAGCTCTTTCAGGTTTGAGGTTTCTTTCCATTTAAAGTGAGGAGAAACACTATCTTTGACATATTAGCAGGTCAAGACACATTTCCCAATCTGGGGCGGGGGGAGTGTAAATTGGATTTCATGTTGCATTTAATAACATTAAGACTGATAATAATAATGATTCCTGTCACAAAGGGTGATTTACTTGTACCAGGTGCTTTGCTGTACATTTGTATATGCATATTGCCAGTAACACTTGTAACAATCCTGTCAGATTGTTTTAGTTTCCCCTTATACAGATGAGAAAACTGAGGCTTTGGGAAAGTTAATATGTAGAAGAATTAGATTTGAACATGGAATGTTTGCTTTAAAACAACTGCTAATTCTACTAGATAGTCACCCCTAATATTTGACCAAAAATTTTGGTAGTTTACTCAGCAGTCAGTAAAAATTTTAGACTGCTAATATAGTCAAAAATTGTATAAGTTCAATTTTCTTAGGTGCTCATTAAATTTAATTAGTTCTACACTTCTGGAATTGCATCTTCTAACCCTGATGATTGCAAAAATGCTTTTGTGAGGTGCCAAATCTAACCCTGCTTCTGGGTAAAAGATATGCATTATTATCTCAAATCAGTAAAATTGCCTTGTCCCCCAATATTATTCTACCCCTTATGTTTCCGTAAACCAGATGCAAGGGTAGGGAAATTTCTCTGATAAATCTCATATATCATAGTTGGATACTTTTTTCTAACCTAAATAACTGTATTTTAGGGGAGAGATCACTAGGCTAAGAATTTAGAGATGTAGATTTGAGACCCAAAAGGGCCACTTATCAAGTTGCCCTAGAATCTTCCACTTGTCTTCCATGTTATTCTTTTAGACAATTATGTAAGAGATTATAAAGCAGTGTATCTGTAAGTTCATAGAAATATTAGTTGTGAAAATATTTAAAGCTAATAATGAATTGATTATGATTTTTTTTATTGCTGTTTTCTTCTCAATGCATTTCAGAGAAATAATGATTTCATTGAATGTAGATAAATGATAAAATCCAGGTTCTACATTAAGGATTTTACCACATGATTTTCTCTCCTTTATGTTATCTGATTTTACTATCATCAACACAGCATTTTCATGTTTACAATCGCCCAACTAATTTAATATGATCCAAAGAAAATTGAGAGAAATGATCATGCTCAGTGTTTTCTTTGTAACCACTGAAGCACAAAACATCTCCTTTTTCTAAAAATGAAAGTACTCATAGATTGCATGTTTAATGGATCAAATGCTCAGGAATTATTTTGTTCTTAACAATAGCTAAATTATTAATACTGTCATTTTCTTCCTGTAAGAAGTAGATCTTTATTTCATGAGTAAGTAAATATGTAGTAGATATAGTGTATTGAGACAGAAAGGACTGAGAACCAATAGGCATGGTTCTTTAGAGTCATATTTGTTTCTGTACCCTCACCCTCAGTGGAATCCTTTCATGAAATGAAAGTTTACATGAGCTCCTCTAGTTGAGGAAGAAATCGACACATATCTTCCCTGTGCTCATGGTCATATGAAAGGCCTTCTCAGGCCGCCAGAATGACATCAACTTGGAAACTTACAAGGACAATAAAAGATGAAATGGTAAACACTCATTTCATAGTCTATAATTAGATCTAAACATTCAATTTAATAGATAATTGTCATTCTTATAAAAATACAACAAACCACCAAGTTATATATGGCAGGGTTCTAGTATGTCTTCTCAATCTGCCTTTATCAGATTTTTCTATTTTGTGAGAAATAGAAAGTAATCTGTGAATTCAAAGTAGGAACAGTCTTAGTAGAGAGAATTAGAAGTTTGTATGTGCTTTCAAAGTGCTGGAGATATAAAAGTCAAAGACAACAAAGGTTGTCTCTTAAATCAAGGACCATAGAACTGAAACAACACCCGCCCTGACAGTGCTAGCTGCCTGCAGCTCTCAAGCAGCCAATTTCCAGTAGCTCTCCATGAAAATCCATGAATCTCCTTCTGCCTCCAGCTTACCTGCCTTCAACCACTGCTGAGGGATACGGATTAATTTTCTCTTCTGCCTTCTAAGTCTTTCATTGTGCATCTTTTCCTGTGCTCTTAAAAAGGTTACTTGATCCCCTTCCTCTACCCTAATGGTTTCTCTTCTCATTCATGATACACTTGCTCCTTATTTCCCCCTCTGTCTTCTGCATAAGAGAGAAAACTACTGTACTTGTTGGAGACCAGCTTATTTCACTTTACATGATACTATCCAGTTCTAAACACTTTCTTGCAAATTAAATTGTTTTTTCTTTTTTTATGACTGAATAAAACTAGATTTTTGTATATATTCCACATTTTATTTATTCCCTCAGCTGTTGATGGACATCTACCCTGATTCAATAACTTCAGAGTTGTGAAAGAAACCATGTATATGCATGTATCTCTCAAGCATCTGATTTTGATTCTTTGGATAAATAGCCTGACCATATGGTAGTTCTATTTTTAGTTTTTAGGTTTTTTTTGAGGCATCTCCATCCTAATTTCAATAGTGGCTGAACTAATTTAAACTACCAAGAGTATATAAAAGTTCCCCTTTCCCACATCCTCACCAGCATGTATTGTTATTTGTATTCTTAAGGATTGCCAATCTGACCTGAATAAGATAGTTACTGAATATAGTTTTGATTTGCATTTCCTTCATGGCTCAAGATGTTGATTTTTTTTTCATATTATTGTTGGTAATTGTACTTTGTCCTTTGAGAAATGTATGTTGAGCTCATTTGTCTATTTATTGATTGGGTTTTTATTTACTTGGCATGGAGTTTTTTGAGTTCTTCATATATTTGGAATATGAATCCTCTGTGAGAAGCAGAACTAGCAGAGATTTTCTCCCTGTCTGTTGGCTATTTCTTTCGACTGCTGTCTGCTTTGCTGTGCAGAAAAATTTGATACCATTTATGGATACAACTTATTGATTCTTGTTATAATTTTCTGAGTATACAGGAACTATTCAGGGATTTTTTGCCTGTGCCCATATGTGGAAGTGTTTCCCTTGGTTTTCTTTTGGAAGTTGCCAAGCTTCTTAGGCCTCAGTTTTCATCCATTTTGAGAACTTCTGTATGAGATGGGAGATAGAATCCAGTTTTATTCTTCCTGGATCAGTTTTATTAGTGTTATTATTATTATTATTATTATTATTATTACTATTATTATAATTTGTGTGTGTGTGTGTGTGTGTTTATGTGTGTGTGTGGTACTGGAGATTGAATCCAGGGATACTCTACCACTAATCTACACCCACCCTTATTTATTTATTATTTATTTGTTAAATTTGAGACAGGGTCTTCTTAAGTCATTAGGCTGGCCTCAGACTAAATCTGTGCTCATCCTGTCTCCTGAGGAGATAAAATTACAGATGTGTGCCCCTGTGGGCTTCCTCCTGGATTTGCTCTATGCTGCAGTGGTGGTAGTGGAGGTAGAGCTATATCCCGTGCCAGATATTAAATGGAATGTTTAATTTATAATATATTTGTCTGTCAAGCAGAAGTTAGAAAATTTAGGGAATAGCACATAAGAATTTTAAAAAATAAAATAATCATCATGTATCATGTACCTAATGTGCTTAATGTATATCTTGGTTCTTCACAACAGCATGCATGATCTCGTTGGAGCTGGTAGTTTTGCCCAGATCCCTTATTTCAAAGCCTTCTTTCTTCTTTACTACACTCTCCAAAGTATTTATGTAAGATCCTATTTTTTTCCTTAGTTGCTCTACATATGCTCTTTTTCTTGATCTGTGAATCATTTGGGTTCATAGTTTACTCATTATGCGAGTAGACTGTGTGAGGCTCATAAAAATGAAAACTTTTTTCCAAAGTTATTAGGGATGATAAAAGGCATATACTGGTGAACCAATAAAGCCTGGTTGCAGCCATTCTGGTTTATTTTTTAACTAAATCATTGACTGCTTTGGTAATAAATTGACAGGAGTAAAATTAAAAAGGAAACTTTTTTAAAAAGATGAGTGATTTAAACAATCATATTTCAAGCTAATAAGGCAAGCAGAATATATTTTGTCTAACAAAAATTGGATATGAATCACTTTGCTTAGGCTCTATAATTAATAGCAATGGGTTAAGTGAATAATTTCTTCCTTGTATTTGCCCTTTTCCTGAATTTAATATTGTCATTTTTCATCTGTGAGGTAAGAATTGGTGCCTCTTCTTAAATATATGTATCCAGAATAACTACTGATAACATTAGATCCATTAATTCATCAAATATTTAGAGTTCAACAATTGCCAAAACTAGCCCAGGCATGGAGAATATAATGTGCATAAATGAAAAGATCAGCCCTACTCTGTGGTCTTTACCCTTTTTTGGAAAGAAACAGAATAAGAAGACAAAGGATCAAATAAATATATAATTAGAAACTTTAAATTCTCCTTAAGAAACTTTTTCTTTTTAAACAAAGCCTAATTATTTGGGGGAAGTAATTTAAGCTGAAACTAGAGAATAGGCAAGAACCTAGAGGCCATGGGGAAGGGCTTAGAAGCTATTTCAGTGCTTTAAAAATCTGAATGTATGCAGATAGTAGCAAAATTTTATCTACCTATTAATCAGTCTATCCTCCCATATCTATGTATTACTGATGTGTAGAAAAAAAGATTATTAAGGTAATGAAAGTAATGAAGAGGTTATAGTAATGTATGATTTTAATAATCTAGGGGTATTGGTCAGATTTCTCCAGGTAAACAGCAGGAGAGAGAGGCTGGGGGGAGAAATGAGACAGACAAAGAGAGAGAGAGGGTGAAAAACTATTTTAAGTAATTGGCTCATATGATTGAGGAGGCTGCAGAGCTAAAATCTGATCTATAAAGTAGACAGACTAGAGACTCAGGGAAAGAATTGGTGTTGTAGTCTTGAGTCCAAAATACCCCAAGAAAGGTAGACTGAACATTCAAATGGAATTACTATCTTGCCATCTTGAGGCAGAATTTCTTTTTCTCTAGGTAGGGTGGGGGTAGGGGATTTTGCTCTTTGTCCTTCCACTGATTAGATAAGGCCCAGCCACATCATCAAGGGCAATCTCCTTTATTTAAAGTTAACTGATTGATTGTAAATGTTAATAGTATGTACCAAATATGAGCCTAGCAATATATAGACTAGTGCTTGACCAAATGACTGTGTTACATAGCTTAGCTAAACTGAGGCTTAAAATTAGCCATCACAGAGATCATGTTGGTGGAAATGGGAATAGAAAAAAAGCAGTTGAATTTGTAATATTTTGGATATAGAACCTACAAAACTTTGTGATGGATAAGATCTAAGAGTGAAGATGAGAGGAGAAATTTAAAAAAAAAATAACATCTTTCTCGTGAGTAGTGAATTTTAATCACTATGAGGTAAATGGAATGAGTCTAAAAGAGATTCTGCTGATTTCTGCTCAAATAATATGATTGACAAGATAAGAAAACTCTTGTTAAGTTCGTTAAGTGGATGAATATTCTTGGAAAGAAATTCTGTCCATATCTGTCTGGTTATATTTGGCTAATTCTAACGTCGACAAAAAAATTCACCTTGCCTTCTCTTTCTCATCCAGAAGTAATTACATGCAAATAGTAATCGGCTCTTGGTGCAATAATGTGAAATGGGAGGAAATGTGGCCAAATATTTTTGGAAGGAGTAGCTCTTAATTTTGCCAGTTAAAGAGTCTCCAATTTTTATTTTTATTACTAATCATAGTAGGTTCACTTTCTAATCAAAGCTCACATATGCTACACCAGGGAGTTTTGAAGATAGACTAACTCATCGTAATTTTACACAATATCATTTACGATCCAATAAAATATAGCCTTGCTTGATACAAAAGTTTTGGAGGAAAGAAAGTATATTGTATGTCACCAAATGTTACATGTATTTTTTGAAGAATCTACCCCATTTCTCATTGTTCATCTCGTCCTCTTTTTCTTAACTATGAAATTAAATAGTCTTGAAAAAACAAAGAATAGACGTTTTCTGAAAGCAGATTCATAGCCAGTTTTTTTTTTCAAAATGGAATATCAAATAGATAAACAGAAAATCATTTTGGGCATTCAACTGCCAAATAAGATGAAAAAAAAAAACAGAGTTACAGAGAAATAGAGATAAGAGAAGTTTCTTGTTTTGTTTTCTTTAATTGGGGTGGGATCCAAGCAGATATCATGTTGGTAAGTCTTAAGCAAGATCTTATAAACTAGTTGACCTGGTCTTCCAAAGATGAGAATGAACAAATTGAAGGGTACTTCCCAACAAAGGCTTCCTAAATAGTATCAGGTTTTATGTTTCTCACAATCAATTTGGTAACACTTAACATTTTTCACTGTTGATTGAGATCATCAAAGTTATATGTTCTCTTAGAATGTGATAAATCCTTCAAAGAGCATTGAGTCCCTTGCCCCTATGCCTAATAACTATGAATAGGCTGCTGTCAAAAACTGGAAATAGAAGTGAACAGTTTGATGTTTTGTCATTATTTCTTCTTCCCTGGGTTTTATTGATTACCTCTAACTGCTGGTGATTGCTGCAGTTATTCGGTGATATTCTACCTCTGTTAATGAACAGTCTGTTGAGCTCTGTGCAAAGTCATTTGCCTTTGCAAGTGCTCTTTTAGCTTATTTCCGTTTGATTGGTGTGTTCCAGAGCATGACCTCAGTGTAAGGAGGAACGTTACCCTGCATACATAAACTCATTCCTATCTCGGCTCGCCCTTTCTGGCACAGGAGAGAGCAGTTTTAACTTTCATGAGGTTCTGGAGTATTCATGTTTGCGTTATAATCAGCAGAAACTTTGCGGAGAGACCTTTGAGACCTCAACTCTTTCGATCTCTAGGACAATATCTAAGATTTAGAAAATGAACCCACATTATGAGATCATAAATAACTGAGCTGAAGATAAACATTAGGATTTTGCCACACATTGAAGATCAGTGTGTAAATGCAAGTGAATTTTTTGAGTAGTTTGAAATTTAGCATATGAGGCCAACTACATTTTCCTTTCTTATCCCATATAAAATATGTGGTTTATTGTGTCCACATAGTCTCTTTCCAAAGATTGTAAATTATAGTTTTTATGGACTCTTGATGATTGAAACATAGTTGGAGCTTGAAGGTCAAGGCAGCAAACTGTACCCTAAATTTCTACTCATTGATGATGTATGGTACATTTAGTGTTACACTTTTTGCTATTACAATTAAAAATCTGTCAATGTACACTATTATTTCAGGTTTTCATAACATGATTGGTTATCCTTAATCTTTCTTGAATTATGTGATGCAAGGCCTTAACCTTGGGAGAGAATCTTCAAGTTCTTTAATAAGATAGTAAGATATTTATTTGCTTTTTTGTCCCTACTATAATGTTAAACCATAAAATTTAGGCTATGCTTGTTTTCAGTAGTGTCATAAGCAAAACTACATAGAGGCAACATTCTGCCTGTAAAAATGCTTTATTTACATGAATGTTAAGAAACAATTATTTCAGATTTCAGTTTTTACTTATTTAAAAATAAATTTAAGGAAAATATTTTAAAAAGCAATGCTATTTTAAATTCCTGGCTTCTTACTATTCCATTATCAGATGTCTATGTAGACCTAACAGTACAAACAAAGTATATATTTTGATTCATAGAATTGTTCATAGGAAAATATCATGAATCAATTTTTTAAGGACCTCAATTAGCTGTTTAATGCAACAACTGCTTATAATTATGTGACTGAAATCTATAAATCTATGTTTTTTAATATGGTAGTCACTAGCAACATAAATCTATTAAAAAGTTTGAAATGTAGTTAGTCTAAGTTATGATGTTAAAAATATAAAATGCACAATGAATTATGGTAGACTTACTATGAAAAAAGATAAATGAAAAATATTGCTAATAATTTTTTATTGATCCATGTTCAAATGATAATACGTAGATAAACAAATATAATAAAAGTACTTGACATTTCTTCTTTACATTTTTTTACTTTTAATTTATTCTAATTAGTTATACATGACAGTAGAATGCATTTTGACATATTGTACACAAATGGAGTATAACTTCTCCTTCCTCTACCTGAAAATGGTGCAGAGTCACACTGGAAGTGCAATCATACAGGTTTATAGGACAGTAATCTCTCATTCCAGTCTCCTTCCCATCTCCACACCTGCTCCACTCCCCTTACTCCCCTCTGCACAATCCAAAGACCCTTCATTCTCCCCCATCCCACCCCATTATGGATTAGCATCCGCTTATCAGAGAAAACATCCAACCTTTGGTTTGGGGGGTTGGCTTATTTCACTTAGCATGATATTCTCCAGCTCCATCCATTTACCTACAAATGCCATAATTTCATTCTTTTTCAAGACTGAGTAATATTACATTGTGTATAAATACCACATTTTCTTTATCCATTCATCAATTGAAGGGTACGTAAATTGGTTCCACAGTTTAGCTATTGTTAATTGGGCTGCTATAACCATTGATGTGGATGTATCACTGTAGTATGCTGACTTTAAGTCTTTGGGATATAAACCAAGGAGTGGGATAGCTGGGTGAAATGATGGTCCCATTCCAAGTGTTCTGAGGAATCTCCGTACTGCTTTCCATAGTGGTTGCTTATTTTGATGACACAGGGTCAGCTGAAAAATTACAATATGTAAGCATTGTGGGAGGCCCTGTGGGCTAGAAGTTTTGCAGCAATGCTTGTGCAGGATATTACACACCGTGGCTATCAGTGAACACTAGTGAGCAAATGTTAAAATTGAGATGAAAATATTTTAACCAAATTAGCTTAGTAACTTTCTTTTTATTAATTATGAATTATTTTTTGCTATTTTTACCCTCTTTTTTTCTTCTGACTAAAAATATGACCTTTTCAACACTAACTTGGTCATTTCTGTTCTTTAACCCTTTCACTCCTGACCTTACTCTACCAATTTTCCAAAATCCTCCCACCTCTATTTCTACACATTGATTATCAGTTTTGGTTGCTGCAGTGATTTCTACCTTTTGCTTTGAAAACGTATTCCTAAGGCCTATGTGAAAATAAATCATTTTCCCCAACTCTTTTACACTACCATACCCTTCTTTATTCATTGACCTAATTTCCCAAAGCCTGGTTTACTTTACCTGGTTACTTTAATCCTGCATTTTAAAGTAGGATTAAAGTTTTAATATATATATATATATATATATATATATATATATATATATATATAACTTTAATATATATATTATATATATACACACACACACACATATATATACATATTCTTTTATACACATATATATTTTTCTATGGCTTCTCTCTTCTCTTTTTTAATTTGTTCTTTTTTATATATATACATGGCAATAGAGTGTATTTTGACATATTATACATACATGGAGTATAACTTATTCTAATTAGGGTCCCATTTTTGTGGTTGTACATGATGTGAAGTTACATTGGTCATGTATTCACAAACATGTGTAGAAAAGTTATGTCCAATTCACCCACTTATTTTTTAAGCCTGTAGCGTTGGCTCCCCTTCCTCATGTAACATTGTACTGCTGTTATTATCTCCATATCATTGAAGACTACCACTCGGTTTTCAACTCTCTTTTGGAAGCCCTCCATTTTCATCCTTGGTGGAGTGTACCCAACTCGGGTTGCCTCAGTTTCCCCATTCTGTTTTCAGTTGCTCACTTTTATCTTAGAAGTTTTTCTTTCAAGTTACTTGTTAGACTCTCTTTAAATTAAGAAGTACTTTTTCCCAAAGTTAACATCCAGAAGTTTGGACTCATAGCCAATTTTGCTTAAAATAAATAGTTCAATATTTTATGATTATTATTATTACTATTTTTTTTAACAAAGTCAATACTGTGGTTCGAATGTCTCCTTCAAAACACGTGCTGAATTTAGTTTCCACTGTGATGGTATTGGCAGATGGGATCTTAAAGAGTGATTAGGTCATGCAAATCTGCCCCTGTGAAAGGATTAATGCCTTTATCAAAGGACTGGGTGGTTAGTTAGAGTGGTCTTGCTGTGCATGTGAGCTCTTTTACCCCTGTGCTCTCTTCCTCCCAGCCTTTTGCCCTCACTTGCTTTCTTGCTTTTTTCCTTTGGACATGTTAAGATGCAGCAGGAAGGCCTTCACCAGAGGGCGCCCTTCAATCTTGGGATTTCTCAGTCTCAGAATTGTGAGAGAGGATTTTCTTTATAAATTACCCAGTCTGTGATATTCTGTTTTAGCATCAGAAAATGGACTAAGAATTTCACAATGATAAAATCCCAATTAATGAGGTTTACTATTTTTTTAACTATCAAAAGAGGCAGGGATTTCACAAAGATAGATTCAATAAGAAGTGAATAGAGTCAGAGGTTATAAAGCACATACTTGAAGGTCATATTCTTTTTTATGTTCCTACTTTCTTTTAGAACAATGTCTTTATTATGCTCGAAAAGTTTCTGCTAGTTCAACCCTCTATTGGTGTGTTAAAAGAGACATAGATTTTAAGTGTTCAGAGTGGGTGGACAAGGTTTAATGTCTGTGATAAACTGCTGCTTTTGTTAGAAAACACCCTGAGGCAAGTATCTCTGCCCATCTAACATGATGTTTGAAAGGAAACCATTGTCATGAAGAAAGGAAGAAAATTTATAAGCAGTTTTCTTATTGATGAAGCTATGAATTATTGTAGGTTTGGGACATGCTATACTCTGGAAGATTGGAAAAGGTTTATTTTGTTGTTTCTGCTGGAAGCCTTTTCTGTGTGTGAGCCATGAATTTCAAGTTTCATATTTGTTGGACTATTGTTTTAGCATAAGTATAAAAACCCATAAGATATTGGGATTAATACCCTTTTCACTGTATGCTTTTATAAATCTCAATTCTGCTCCTCAGGCCTGTGGATGTTAGGCAGACTAATCTCTCCATGTCTAGTTTCTTTCTATACAAAAAAAAATGCTATAAACTGGGCACAGTGGTGCATACCTGTAATCCCAGAAGCTCAAGAGGCTGACGCAAGTTCAAAGCCAGCCTCAAAAATGGTGAGGCACTAAGCAACTCAGTGAGACCCTGTCTCTAAATAAAATACAAAATAGGGCTGGGGATGTGACTCAGTGTTTAGGTGCCCCTGAGTTCAGTCCCTGGTAATCCCCCACAAATGCTATAAGAGGCCAGGTATATGCCTGTAATCTCAGCAATTTTGGAGGCTGAGGTAGAAGGATAGCAAGTTTAAGACCAGCTTCACAATTTATCAGGCCCCAGTCTCAAAATAAAATTAAAAAGGTGTGGAGCTGTAGCCCTGGGTTCAATCCCAGTACAAAAAAAAAAAAAAAAAACGCTATAAAAGTAAGGCTGCTTACATTAAATTGTTTTGAGAATTATATGAGTTAAAGTACACAAAATGCTTAGAATGTTGTCAAGCATACATTAAATGCTCAAGGAATCTTAGCGATTACTACTATCACCATAAATACTTTATATAATCAAATTTATTTGGTGTGTACTTGATAGAAACCTGAGGAGATAAACAATGAACAAGAAACTCTCTTCATTCTTGAGCAGTTCTGCCTGAAGAAAGATAAGTATCAATAAAAGAGTCACAATGGTCTGTGATTAATACTATAGTAGATTCATCCAGCTCTGTACCATGGTGGTACTGAGGAAAGATTAATAAACTTTGCCTGAGTTTGTTGCAAAGTACTAGTAGCAGGACTCCTTTCTTAACTACATCAAACGTGTGCTGTGTTCATTCAGACCATGAGGAACTTCTTTTCCCATTAGTATCTCTGATTTAGCAGTTGGATTCCAAGTCACAGAAATCGCATTCGCTAATTTGCTACGATCATTTAAAAAATTACAAAAAAAGACCTTCCCTATCAATCTACAAATGTATCTCAGAAAACTCTACTAGGGAAGTAGAGTTACAGGAAAAGCAAACAGGTATGTGATCTAGTAGTTAACGGCATGTTGAAGTACAAAGGGACAGGTGGTTTTATTTGCACAGACACTTGCAGGGCATATGTGTCTTGTAAAATCCATGGAAGTGCCCTTTCCCTTGTTCTCTAACTGTTGCTTTTGATCCACATTTTTCTGGGCAAGAGAAGTCATCTAATGATCTCAAGAGTTCTATGAAACTAAGAGTAAAGTCAGCTGAAAGTTAAGGGGGTTAGTATGTGTGTTATCCCAGAAAACAAAACAGAAATTTCAAATAAAAACAGAAGATAGAGCATTTTGTTGTTGACCCTACCAGGTACTGCGCAAAGCATTTCACATGTAATAACTCATTTATTAGAAATACGTATATTTAGAATAACAAATAAATGATATATTATAAACATTGTAGGAACTGGTGTTTCCCATTTTACAAATGAAGAGAAAGGGTTTCAGAGAAGGTAAATAGCTTCACAATATTCTAGATCATCAGGCCAGAACATGGTGGTGATGGGTCTGGTGGCTTGTGTTGTGGGCATAGAGAGGTAAAATTGAACCTCTACCCTCTTATCATTTCTGGCTGGCCCTGAAAATTAACATTTGAGAGATTAATAGAAGAAGGCATACCACAATTTGTTTGATGATTTTTTTAAGTACCTTGGAGCCATAAAATGAAATTGAAGACTCAAATTGAGAGCCAAATTCCTATACTACACCAAGAAAAGTGAGTATTTATGAAACTGTGGTAAGACAAAGGGAACTGGGCTAGGACAATGAACTGTAGAAAGAAATGGCTCACCTGGACACAATTTGTACATTTCCCTTGGCCTCTACTTCTCATTGCTCATGACAAAATGTCTCCCCCCTCCCACTGTCCAAGGAGTGCATCTTTGTTCTATCTCAGGCATTCAGGAAGAAAAATAATGAAGAGAGAACCCTTCATGTATTTGCTGCTTTTCAAGTGTGTTCAGCTAAAAATAATTATAGACAAAGTGATATGTGTTATAATGCCATGTTTGGACTCCTTGATTTTAGACCCAGATGGACATAATTTTGATACGGACCACTTAGTATTCCCCTCTTAAACTTCCCTCAATTATTATGTTTTAGATGTAGTATATATTATTTTCAAATATGTTCCTTCTTTAAATTGTTCTTCCTCAATAGGGAATAAATGAGTCCGTTACAGCATAAATCATAAAAATTAGGTATATTGGTGAACCTCACACTATGCAATCGAATGAGTTGATTACTGGTATAAATAGCACTTCCATAAATAATGTCCTATTTTGATAAAGCATATGTAATGAATATTAAGATTTGAAGATGGTTCTTGGAATGGAAAGAAGAGTATGATGATTTGAGAGTAAATACCAAGACAGGCTGCTGTGGAAATATTCTACAGCCTGTAAGAAATCCATGGCTTTCTACCTCCACATATTTACATTGGTGCCCATGAAACAATACAACCAGCACTTTACCTCTTAAAACACAGTGTGATATATATATGTGTATATATATATATATATATATATATATATATATATATATATATATATATATATATATATAAAGAGAGAGAGAGAGAGAGAGAGAGAGAGAGAGAGAGAGAGAGAGAGTTTGGAATGTCTTTTATTCTTGATTTTTATGAGACTAAACATAGCATTTTACAGTATAATAAACAGCTTTCTGTTCAGTTATATGATTTGGGGATGGAGGCACAGAATTTAGATTTTTTTTCATATTTCATCATAGGAAAGAATTACTGTACATATACACACATATATTTTGATTATGTACATATATATCTATTCTTATCCATACATATATGTATCACATATATAAACATATATATGTATTTACACACATAAAATACATATATATACAAAATGTATATACCTCAAAATGTATATACAGATGATAAACACTGAAATAGCAAGAATAAGGCAGAAATGGTTCCAAAATGCTGTCAGATATGAAGTGTTTCTCTGAGTTGATACTTTATATGCTAATAAAACCACAGGGGGGAAAAGCTTGTATGGCTTATCCTCCAAGTCTCTATTTATTCACAGCTGTTCAATAGTAGCACTAATGATCGTTATCATTGTACCTCATTTCCATTCGGAAAGTGAAAAACAATTTTCAAATTCTATTACAAAAGGCAAAGCAAAGTTTACCTGGCTGTATAGAGCTAGGTAGAGAGATTCAATGAAATATCTTTTAAAAGTCTTCCTAAATTTTCATAGGTATGATGAGAATAATACCATTGTAACCACTTTCTTCTTTTTCTAGCAAAATGTAGGCCATCCTGAATTCATCTTTTCTAAGTGTTAAAAAAATAAAAATTTTATAATCGAAACATCATGAGACTTAATCATCTTAATGTATTTTATGAAATTCAAAAATCATTTCACTGACTACCTGACATTTATATAATTTCGACATAGAACACACTTTACTATTAGAGGTCTTGGCTTTTGTATGGCACAGAATTCAATGAGTGAAAGTGTTTGGGGGATATTGGGTTATGTCTGCCAGAGCATTCACTAAGCATAGAATAAAATGTCAAGGTGACTTGTTTCAAGATGTTTAGTGCAAAGAACCCATTAGTTTTCTCCCTCTCAACTCAGGGCCACAGTTCCAAAGGGTCTGGATAAGAGATCCAAGTACTATTTTTTGCAGAGTCAGTCAGTATAAGGCTTCAAGAGAGAAACGGGATGGACATAGATTACCAGAACACAGTCAACTGGAGAAAACTAATGGCTTCAAAAACTAGTCTGTATTTCAGACATTAACATCTACATTCTGCAAAAGAGCTAACTACCCACTCATAATATATAGTTATTAACTAAAATACACATAAATTTTAATCAATTTATTTAGGTATAATTTAATTGATTAAGAAAAGATAGGATTAATTTTTAAATAAACAGTGACCACAGTATCTGGTTTCTTACTAAAGGGGAAAGTTAGCAATTAATTAATTCAAAAAGCCAGTCACAGTGGCACAAGCCTGTAATCCCAGCAGCTCAGGGTGCTGAGACAGGAGAATTGCAAGTTCAAAATCAGCCTCAGCAAAATCAAGGCACTAAGCAACTCAATGAGACTCTGTCTCTAAATAAAATACAAAATAGGGCTGAGGATGTGGCTTAGTGATTGAGTGCCACTAAATTCAATCCCTGCCCCCCCCCAAAAAAAATTGATTCTGATTTCATAACCAGCAAAGTCAGAGAATTTTGAATAACATTTAGAAGAAATTACTGGGTTTGACTTAACCTTAATCAGCAAAACCAAATGATTATGACTTTCTCCCTTCACTTTAATAATGTGATTTATATATCCTTATCCTTTTCCTTGGCATAATTACCAAGGAAATGGGCTAAGCAATCTTAAATGAAGTCAGGTCTGTGAATATAAGTCTAAGTAATGAGCCCCTCAACAGCCCATATCCACTGTTCATCGAAAACTTCAAGCCATCACTGCTAGTCCATAAAGACTGGAATTCAAGATTATGGCTGTTTTGTTTTTAAGAGTAAAGCATTGGCTGTCCAACTGCCCGGAGGGTGAACATCCTTGAATCTGAAACAAGCAGAACTAGTAGATGTTCAAATGTTTGAGAAACCAATTTGTTTTAACTGAAGCATGTGTCACCACTCTTTTGATAAGGGATGAAGCACATTTTTAAAGTATTTTTCTGACAATTGTAATTTTAGATTTTTCTCTCTTCTTTAAACTGCACAAGTGAGACATCATCTAAAATTTCCAGTTTCAATATCCCCATTTTTCGCAGTTTACTTGCAAAACAGTCTAAATGCAGATTTTTTTTATGCATCACTCTACTCCTCCCTTCCCTGATAATCTTTTCAATTACCTCTCCACATGTAATGCACCAATACTTTGTATCAATTAATCTTTGTGAAGTTTCCCAAAACATTCGGGTTCATTTTCACAGAAATAACTATTTCCTTCACACTTAATATGTAACTATTTATACAGTGTTAATTAAATCATGTAATTTTGTATATAATTACGTAAGTCCCTGGAAGAAACTAGTTTGAGAACAAAATAAGACCAGTTGCTAAATGAAAAACTCACTGGAGGGACTGTGGAGTATATGTAGGTATTGCTTAATATGGGTAAGTCAGGGAGAAGGAAAAAATATACAAATTCATGGAAGGTATCTCAGATCCATTGCATCAGAATCTTTTAAGCAGTTTAAAATTTCTCAGGTTATTCTTTTTTTAATATTTATTTTTTAATTGTATTTGGACACAATATCTTTATTTTATTTATTTATTTTTATGTGGTGCTGAGGATCGAACACAGGGCCTTGCAGGTGCTAGGAGAGTGCTGTACTGCTGAGCCACAATCCCAGCCCTCAGGTTATTCTTTTTTCTTTTTAAATTATTTTTAAAAATTTATTTATTTGTTTGTTTGTTTAATTAGTTACACATGAAAATACAATGACCTTGACATATATCCTATCTGACTCAAATGTATTTCAGGTTATTCTTATTCACATTTAATTTAATAGCCTCTGCTGGAATATTACAGAGTACTTATCAACTAATTTGAGGAGGAAAAACACTGTCCAATACAACATCAGTATAGAGAATAATTCTTTTAAAAAATCCTCTTGAAATTCACTTTTCTTTCCCAGCAACTAGTGCAGTGAATATTGTCTGGGTTGCTGTTTTTTAGATTATTGTTGAGTGTTTGATATCAGAGCCTCTTTCCCATATGAGGGGAGACCTAGAATTTAGTGACAAGACATATTTTATACCTGATCTACAGTACAGGCATGTGACCTTAGCTCAGCTAATTGCATGAGAACCTCCAAGGACTTCAAATCTGAAAGAAGTGAAACAAAGATGTAGAACTATTCCAAATTATTCATTGAAGATGGGATCAAGACTGGCTGGGGTTGATCGAATGTTGACAGGCAGCAGTATTTCCACGGTGGTGTGTTCCCCATGCAATGATGGGGTCTCTGGTATCAATGCTTTAAACTGACTATTCCTGTAGAAGATTTTGTCAGTGCTTTCGGATATTCGGCTTCCTTTGATTACTGTCGGGTTTTTAATATCTTCCATCACATCTGTAACCATTAAATGATTTATGAAACTAAATGTATAGTATACATGTACATACATTTATTTATTCTTAAATAAGACATTATTTTTTTTTTTCTGGATGGTATAACTAGATGCGCTCCTACTTTGTGTCAGAGACTCGAGAGCCCTCTTTAGCCCTCTGACATTCTTGGCTAAAATGAATGAAGGAATCTCCTTTTAGAATTCCCAAAGCATAAAACTATTTCTACTATCTACTCACAATTTGTATTTTTTTTAACTTTAACATAATCAATAGAAGTTTGCCTATCTAGTACTTTTTATAAATATTTTTTCAATTACACATGGACACAATATCTTTATTGTGTTTATGTATTTTTATGTGGTGCTGAGAATTGAACCCAGAGCCTCAGGTGTGCAAGACAAGTGCTCTGCCACTGAGCCACAACCCCAGCCTTAGTACATGTATTTTGAGAAAATTAATAGTACTATTAAATCAGATGATTTTAGCTTTTTTTAAAAAAAATACATAGTAAATTGTTTATGCTTCATTTGTTTACAGATTAAAACCAAAGCCTTCTTATTTCCTTATGCTAAGAGTTACAGATAGTAATGTATCAATAAATTTTGAGCAAATTGTGAAGGAACAATGCCAGAGAGTTCATTTAAAATATTATTTCTTATCACATTTTCAAAGTGAATATTTGGTACTTCAGCATCTGTAACAATTTCTTAAAATATGAAATGCAATATTTCTAGTCTCTGAGTAATTTAATATTAAAACATTTGTCCATTAAGTACTTTCAAACTTTGAGATCAATATTCATAGCTTCAATAGGTCAATCACTATACTTCATATTTATTTTTCCTTCCAGCTAAGATTAAGCAAACATTACAATATTCTGTTGATTTTGAAGTGTTTATCTTGAATAATATGTTTGTTATAGAAAAGAAACCATGCCATTTTTATCCCAAAACAGTCATATTTAAATGTCAAGTAAATGAATTTTCCAAATTATTTAGTTCAAAATAAAATCACATCTACAGCTATTAAATAAATATGCACATGTTCTAATAATCACCTAGCAAATCAATAAATATTGTATATATGGATACATTTGATTGAAAGTAACATAAAACTGGTTGAAATTGGCTTGAAGAGTAACATAACTTTACCTACTGTTTTAATCAGCTTTTTCACCCCTGTGACCAAAAGACTTGCAAAGAACAATTTTAAAGAAGGAAAAGTTTATTTGGGGCTCATGGATTCAGAGATCTCAGTCCATAGATGGAGAAACACATTGTTCAGGGCACAAGATAAGGCAGAACATCAAGGTGGAAGAATATGACAGAGGAAGGCAGCTCAGGAAACAAAGAAAGAAAGTTTTCTCACCAGAGACAAAATATGCACCCAGTGAGCCACCTTCTCCAGCCACACCCTACCCAGCCTACAGTTACTACCCAGTTAATCCCTATCAGTGGATTAGCTTAAAGCCCAATCATTCACCTCTGAATGTTCCAGCATTGTCTCACACATGAGCTGTTGGGGGATACCTCATACCTAAACCATAATACTCCTCAAATTGAAAATCGAAAGGAAGGGAAGATTTTAGGTTAGTTTGGTTACACATATCAATCATATCAGTAAGATTTAATTTACTTTTATTTCTCAGCTTTACAGTTGTCTTTTGTTTCTCTGAGCATGTAACACAGTGACTTACTCATCTAGGATGTTAAATACCCTACAGGATACTGTATCAGCTTCATCTAGAGACTGGTTTTCCATTGGGGGGAAAAAAATCGTGGCATTTACAGTTTCTGATTCTGTTAACCATGCTATTGAAAAGGAGAAAAAGGATTAGCTTTTATTACTTTTCTCAGAAATTGAAGGAATTACCACTCTTACAATCCTGTAGAAAGTTTCCCTTCTAATTTAATTCCCCAAACTTGGTCATATGCCTATTTCTGAAATCCATATTATGGCAATTGGAATCAGATCACCCAAGTTAAATTGATATTATCAAGAACTATCTCTGTAGTTTTCTAAACCAAAAGGCAAAGAATCTCTACTATGAGAAATAGTTACAGACTTTTTACTGCATTATGGCAAAGGCTATAAGATAGAATACTTATATTGAAGCAAAATTTTCTAATAGTTTAACATGCATAGAATAAGGGGAAATTGTGAGACATAAAATTAAATAATATTCCACATAATATTTTAAACATATGGATAATAATATGAAAAATAACTTTATATCTATAATAATAACTCTATAAAATTATAATTATATGGAAAATAATGTTTATAATTATTTATATAATATGCTTAAATAATATTTTAACTTTTTGTTTATGTCCTTTGTTTCCAACACAGACAATAAAGTTGTCTTTTGTTTCCCTGAGCACGTAACGCAGTGACTTCCTCATCTAGGATGTTAAAAAATGCTGTTAAGTAGAATAAGCAAAAAAGATCAATATTGACTCTGTTACTCACTTTACTTAAATAGATATAGCTAAATTATGAACTTTTTCCTTTAGAGTGAACTTTCCAAAACAAATCCATCATATCCTTCTCATTGGAATCAAATATAAATGAAAGAAAAACCTGAATTGCCCTTTTTTTTGACCTGGGCATTACTGTTTACCAGAGTTAATGAAAGTAGCTAAAAGAATAATGGAGAAAGGGCAAATGCAAATATTTGGGGTGTAAGTGTAAAGGAAATGCATCTTTATTATTTGTCAAAAGACCTTTAGGGTATTCAAGTGAAATTGTCTTTGAAGCGTAAAGGTCTTTTCTATGGAATGAAAGTTGAAATACTAAGAGATAATGGGTTCCAAATAAGTTAAAAGAAAGTTATCTAAATATTAAGCTTCAGGTCATACATTCATTAGTGGTGGGAAAGTAAGTAATAGCAGTGAAAAAAAAATAAAAATAAGAGACCAATTAAAATAAGAAACCAATTATGTGAGCATGAAATAAGTAGTAAACAGTACTACCATCTTCTTAAAATTCTGGAAGGTTCTAAGAATTGTGATAATCTTCATATAATTTCTGTTTCCCCTTTGGAATTATCAGAAGGTTTCTAAGTGTAAAAATATAATTTTTCTTGTTGGCCAGCCATCATGTACTCTATCGCATGGAAGGAGAGTCTTTCTGAAATATCCTAAAAGATAACCTCTTATTCAGGAAACTTCTCTTGAAAAACAATGTAGTTATGTGGACTGAGATGTCTTGACAATAACTAAATAGAAAAATTGTTGTTTATCTTTGATATTAAATATAAAATATAGCAGAATAAGAGTGGAAACAAATAGGATAATTTTTGTCCATTTCTTGGGCTATACCACAGCAAAATGATCTATACTTTATATATATATAATTTTCTTAACTTAGACTTCCTAAGACAAAATAGCATAAAATGGATGACTTCAACAATACACATGTCCTTCTGACAGTAGAGAGCCTGGGAAGTCTATGATCAAGGCACCATCATGGTTGGGTTCTGGAGAGGACTCCACTTCCTGGGTTGCAGACCATTGCCTTCTTGCAGTATTCTCACATAGTGGAGACAAGAAGCTGTGTTCTTGCTTTTTCTTCTCATAATGGCAATAGTCTTTTGCTGGAGGTTTCACCCTCATGACCTCATCTAAACCTATTTACTTTCCAAAGCCCTCATTTCCTGGTACTATCACATTGTGGGGATAAGATTTCAATATATAAATTTGAAGGAACACAAATATTCAGTTCATAATGTTGGTTGACTTTATGTGTGTTTAATGAAAAAAAATATCCCACTTGGCACTCTGTAAACAACTTTAAAACTGAATGAATCAACACAAATAAACTTTGTAATGTGTACCTCATGAGGACTGTTTGACATGATTTTCTCATTGTTCTCTGAATTTAGTTGGTCATTTGAAGACTTGTATAATCCTACTACACCTTGTACCCTGTCAATGTGTTAAAAGATAACAGAGAACTCATTCTTATATCAACATAAACCTTTCTCTTCCGGAAGAGAAGCACTACCAAATTATATCACCTATCTTTTGAAAATCATTCCAAAATTTAGTGGCTTGAAATGATAATTGTTTATTTTGTCCATATTTCTTTAGCTTGACCATTTAGGCTGAAGTCAGTTGTGTGGTTCTTGGTCTGGGATGGAGAGGTTCTGTCCTAGCTGTGTTTGTGTCTGTAATCAGTGAGCACTGGTTGTCTTAACAAGATGAGCACCAACTCATCTGATTTTTAACTGGAAAAGGAAGGCCTCGCTGTTCAGGTCTTCGGTATTCCGTGTGGTACCTGTTCTTCCAGCAGGTAACCCAGTATGAATTTCACAATAGCTTGGGGAAGAGACAGAACGGCAGCATGTAGGATCTATTGAGGCTTTCGCATAGTAAGTATGCCACACTCTTATTTCTCAAAGCAAATATTAAGGCCAAACCAGTTTCAAGCATTCAAATAAATTCTTTACCTTGATGGAATGAGATGCAAAGTCAAGTTTTAATGGAGTCTAATAACAGAAAGAGGACTCATTGTAGCCATTTTTAAAATTTATTTATTTGTTTGTTTGTTTATTTATTGGTGCTGGAGATTGAGCCCAGATCTCATGCATGCTAAGCACACACTCTACCACTGAGCTAGATCCCCAGTCCATTTTTTCAAACCATCTACCATGCATGTCTTTCTGTCTCAGATGTCTGGAGCATAAGTTTAAGACTTGACAATATCAACCATGGTCTTAATTTTCCTTCTGCTTTGACTAGGAGAGACAAAATTCAAATTTAACTGAAAGGATATTTGTTTGCACTTTAAATAGGGTAGACATGTGTTTAGTGAATTTTCATCCAAGTCAAATAATTTTTTTCGAATATTGATATAAATATAATAGTCCACTGTTAACTATGGAGTACAGTTAGTACAATCCCTAAAATAATTAGAAACAATTATGAGAACTAGAGCTAGCCCTTTCTCTTTGCATTCAGCATGTATACACAATCAGCTTTGCAAGACATGACTTATTATTTAGTGTGATTTCATTAAGAGTTTCTCAACATGAGGTATAATGAATGTTAATTCAGGTTTACAATGGGTGGCATCCTGTGCCATTGATGAATATACAAAGGAATATTTGAAAGAGAGTTATCATTTCCATAATTAATTGCTAATTCACACACAGGGTAATGACTCATGAAGATTTTAAATGCCTTTATTTCAAAATTCATTTTTTTTTCCAGTTTTCTTTTGCATTAGTTGAATGGGAAAGATTTGTCAGTTGAGTAAAGACACTTCATCTCCCTCACCAATGCTGCCGGGAGTTATTAATTAGGTTTCTGAGTTTGGCACTGCTCTTTCCTGGTCACCGTGATGTGTCATTGAAACAGACCCATTAAAATGAGTGATGTGTGTTGTAATTTCATTAGTGTCATCAATAATGTATTACACTTTCCTTTTAGTAGTCTCTTTGTGTTGTGTGGGGGTCAGGATGACTGTATGAATTACATTTATAAGATCCAAATTGTTACAGATGAGGGGAGATAGGCATGAGGGTGGAATTAATGTTATTTTAAACATGATAGCTACTAAAATGATTTCAATTAAATAATATTTTAATTAGGTCTGATTTCTCTACATGCCATGCTGAGATGCATGTTGTGTGTATGCAAATAGGATTCTGATTTATTGATTTAGAGCCATGCTAATACAGTCCATTCTTTATGTAGAGAAACTTTCTGAAATGTACTGAAGCAGATGTATCTAAGAGCATGAATGGTTCACTAAGTGGTATACATTTTTGTGGTTGTAAAGTACAGATTATTGACATAGAAACTCTTCAAATGTATTTTTTTTCACTTCCACTCAGTTTTCCTTCCAGACCTGTGACTTTTGACAGACTATGGATCCATTCCGGGTCTGACCTAATTGGAATAATATTGATCTGTAATTAGAAAGAAGAAACATTTAAGCAGCCTGATACAGATATGCTGTTGAAATCTCTGCATTTTGTTGGACTAAAGTTCAATTTTGGTGGCATCACGTGGTAATACAAAGATGTTTAGAAGATTTAGAGGTTACCATCAGAAGCATTGATTTAACTAAAATATTTAAAAGAAAAGAAGCATTTGCATATTAAAAATGGTACAGTCATAGTTTTGGTACTCAGAGATTATCCTGGAATATGTAAGTTTAATGGTTGAGTATATAAGAAAGATCTCAGAACTAAGAAATATGTAAGAATATATGTGATGGAATTTAAGCATTACCTGGGTTTTGTTTTAGGCTTAGTTCAAATATTAAAAATAAAATAACATAATGCTACCTTTCAGAAAGGAATGAAAATGCAGAATTTTATTTTATGTAAGCAGGAAGCTATATGGTTTTTAGTACACACACACACACACACACACACATACACACACACACACACAAAGAAATTGGAAAAGATGAGCTACTTCTGCAAATCAGTAGGAGAAATGATCCATCTAATGAAAATTTAAAGATTTTTTTAATTTTTGTTATCCATAATTTGTTTTTCAGGTAATGCAGTCTTTCAAGGTGGAAAATGAGCTTTTGTTATTATAATAATGATAAACTAACTTAAGTTACATCGGCATCTACACAAATGAAGATTTTTCTCGTAAATTGAGATGAAAACATTTTAGTGTCTTGTACTCAACTAGAATCTCAGTATCTGTAGTTTTATTCTGATTTATATCCAACTTTGGTAGAAATGGATATGAGTGTTTATCTGTATAATAGCTTGCTATAACTTTACTACTCGATTCACGTAGCATATGGAAAATGTGGTTAGCTCCTTGTAGAATTTCACTAAGCAAAAAAGATTCATTTTTATTCACATGGAATGTTTACAGTCATTATAAAAGCATGTTACTATGTAGCTTCCTAGTTAGGAAGAGCAGATGTGGGTATTTAGAAAGTAATTATAATCATTGTATTTTTTGTTCTTTATACCTGGACATTCATTGTAGGATGTATTTTTATTCTTCCATATTATCTCTCTTCTAGATATTTTGCAGTAGTTAGGACTAAAATTTTACATAAATATATTAGAGACTATTCATGATTGAATGAATTGTCATCAAGGGATCAATCCTGTAACCTTTATGAGCATGTTTTATTAATATCATCTTATCATTTGACTGAATATTAATATCTAAAATTTAATAGGCATAGACTGTATAAATATGAATGTACTTTATATCGGTTTTTAAATAGTGGAGAAAATCACTGTAATAGCCTAAGAAACATTAAGTAGGTTCTTCATAATGTACTAACTGCAGTGGTACAGTTTATTTAATGAAGAGTTTTGATAATAATGATTATAATATTTTTGTTTGTGAGCAAGCTGAGCAATATGTCCTCAAGGAATAGAAGTATTTGATACAACTTTTGAAAATATCTATTTACTTTTAAGCTCTGGAAATATATTTGCCACAAATTTGCTGAGGCTGGTTTTGATCCTTCTACTTCAGCCTCCTGAGCTGCTGGGATTATAGGAATATGCTATTGTGTACCTAAATTCATCTTTCTCAATCATTTGACTAAGTATCAGGAAACCATCATATTACACACTAAGACAATGTCATTCTAGATGTCAAACATGTAAGAAAGAAGAGGGAATAGTATAATAAATTTCATTTCCCACTTTTGACAATTATTACCTAATGGTTCATATTATTTTATATATACTGTTTATAACTCCACTCTATATTTTCCCTCCAAGTATTTTTAAAGTAAATCTCAGAAATCATAACATTTATTTGCAAATATTACTTTACATACTATTGTAAGACAACAGCAATTTTAGAAGACATGCTAATGATACCATGATATCTAAAATATTAATAATTGCTTTATATCAATCAATAATCAACATTCAATTTTGTACTTCCCATATTAATGTATTTGTTTGCATAAAATCTAACAAAATCTTTATTTTGTGACTGGTTGACATGTTTCTTTTAGTCTAGAACACTAGTTCTTAATTGGGGTTACTTTTGCCCTATTAGGAATATTTTGGCAATGTTTGCACACATTTTCATTTCTTGATACAAAAAGAAGGATGCTATTAATAGCTAGCCCATGTAGTCCAGGGATACTGCTTATCATCCCACAGTGCATGGGAGAGTCACCACAGTAAAGACCCATCTGGCCCAAAGTGTTAGTAGGACATGGTTGAGAAACTCTGGTCTACAGGTTCCTCCTTTCTCTACTTTTTAAATGAAATTTAGTAGTTGAACAAACTGAGTTATTGGTTGTCTAGATATTGTTGCAGTCTGTGGTTTTCTAGAACATACTGTGCTATGATTTAGCATAATTCTGTCCCTTGAATTATTAGCAATTAAATTTGGAAGCTTCATCAGATACACATCATTTTTTTTCTTTTTTAGCAAAATTGTTTATGCTATTTCATAATGTACCATACTTCCATCAGGAGGCCCATGTCTGATTATCTCCTCTAATGTCATCAAAATGGGAAACTACTAATGGTCAATGTCTCAATCTCTTAATTCATTAGGTATCAAAAAATAGCAATATTACCTTTATAATGTCTTCATATATTGCAAACAACACTGCTTCTGGCAGTATTCATTACGGTGTTTGATATGAAAGTGGCATTGTGCATAAAACATTTACATATTCCTTTTTTCCTTTCAGAAACATCCTGTACCACACTGATGAGAAGACAAGCCAGTTTTCCATACTCATGGAGGCTTGGGAATACTGCAAGTCACTTACATCAAATGAGACTCTTCAAGAAGCCCTGTCAGATGTGTTGAACAGCATTAATTCAGCTCAAGTTTACTTCAAAGCAGGAGTTGATGTATTTGAGAGTGTCTTGGTTGGAAAGAACTGAGAAAACTCTCAGCATTTTAAAAAGTTTGTTTACAATTCTACAAGCAAAAGCTCTAATCAGACCAGATTTTCTGACATTGAAGACTCTCCCTCCTATGATTCTTTGACATGTTTAAAGCTATTATTACATTGTATTTTTTTAATGTACATATAAAAGAGCACTTTGCACATTTAGTATTTTTCTCATATCTACATTTCTGAATATGTAAAGGCAAGTTATTTGAAAAAAATAGTTAAGATTTATCTGTTAAAAAAAATCTGCTGTATTTTTATATATAAACTATTTTGGGGGAAAGTTCCAAGAAGTTCTGTATATCTTCACTTTTCTAGATAAAATGTGTAGGAGCACAAGTTATTCTCTCTGATAGAGCTATTAATGATCGAGTTTTTATAATATAAATGTAGAGTTGATATGGTTTCAGATTAACTTTACTATTAAGTGTTCAATATGAAGAATTCTAGTATTTTGACTGAGTGATTGGTTGCCCAAAACCACTTTGAATGTTTCTACTTTATGAAATGAAGTTCCCTTTTTTTAACACAACTAGATGTAGTAATACACTGGTTATGAAATTGTATTTTTTAAGTATTAATGAAAAAAAAAGAGCCATAAACATTCCAGGGGAAAATCTCAAGGTAGCTGCACAGAGCAATTTAAATGCAAATTTTTTTCTGAACAACTTATAAGGTGACTAGCTTTGAAACCCCTAATTTGCCTCAGTTGGTTTTGTAAGAATTTGGGGAGTGATATATTTGTCTTATGAGGGAAAAAAACATTTCTTATTTCTTTTTCTGTGGTTTCTGTTGGAATCAATGAAACAGAGGTTACTTCTAAAATGAAAACATCTCACATGGCTTTTCCTTCCCATCTTTTCTAAAACTCCTTGCTGTAAGGCAGTTTTCACAGAACACTATATAATTTCCTCAGCAAAATAGCAAAGTTTCTCTTTGAAAACCAAAAATATCACCAAAGTGCTTTTTATGCTCCTGACAAAAAAGAAGTTACTATGAAAGAAATATTTGTTTTCATCAACAAAAACTTCTGTAAATCTATTAAAAATATTGATTTTTTTTCCCTTCTTTATCCATAGTTGTGGCTTAGGTAAAAATGTAGAAAATATGCATACTTCATTCTTGCACACAATGCCATGTTTCCATAAGGGTATCTCTCCCTCACTTCTGTTCTTCTCTCAAGTAAGAAATTCAGCTGTTCACACTGATCTTGTCATTGACTAGCTCCAGTATCCATTATCCCCACAAATTCTAAAATAATTTTCTGTTAATGGACAGGTTAAACTTTAGCTTACCTTTAAAAACTATTTGTAAAATGTTCTTCTGATATTGGATAACTCCTTACAAATGTCTGTTAATACATTTTCCCTCCCAAACTCAACATTCACACACACTTCCCTGTTACACATTGCCAGAACAACATTGTAGACCATCCCTAGACATCTGAATCTTCACTTCTTATGGAGAAGCATAAACCTAACCTTAGTTTAAGATAAAGCTGAAGGGGAAGAATTAATCAATATTGATTAATTGATTTATATGGTCTGCTGCTTCTACCCTAAGTAATATTTATATGTTCAAAGCAGAGAATTAAGGCAATTAACTAGATAATTCAAACAAAAATTCTTTTGCATCTGAATTACCTGTGTGCACATATTTCTACATGAAAAATATAAGTACTTTACAATTCTTTTTGACCCATTTACTTATTTGAAAATATTTTCCATGTTGAAGCATGTGTTTAGGAAAGGGTTAAGAGTATTAGGTTCCTGCGTGCATTGATGTCAGCTCCCTGAATGCTCTGCAAAGATCAATAGCACACAAGCAGTCAGACTACCCACACAGACAAGTATGGGCCTATGCAGAACGCCTGATATCAGGATCTTAAATATTCAGTCAAAGTCCAATGTGTTCACTCAGTTTCTCATGTGGAGTTGAATTATATAACAGATAATGACAAACTATTATCAATTTGGTAGTCTACCACTTTAGGAAAAAAAACATAAAATAAATTCACTCCCATAACTCACAATAGTATTGAAAGCAGAAAATTGTTTTTCCTCTTTATTTTTTTTAAAGACTGTTTACATAGGTAAATCACCTGGCATACATAAAAAAAAATCTCATTATTTTACGTTCTTTACTTCTATATCATGAGGTATTTGTTATATGAAAATACTGCAGTTAAGTATATGAATTAACATGTCTTTATTAGTTTATTTAAGAGATTGTGTGAAGAAGCTTAATCACATTTACAATAGATGTTCAGCAATTCTATAGATTCTGCTCTACACCTTTCACTATGACAAACCGCTTCACTAACAGCATTACAACTATGATATGATTACCTCAAGGCCCCCCTCCAGATTTGTATCATTTTAATTTCTCCCCACAATAAATCCAAGTAAATAAAAATCCTGAACACACACAGCAAGCGTTATGTGAATTCATAGTAACATTTAAATTGTTTCCAAGACATCTGGGTGTCTGGTACTTCTCAAAATACTTCATAGGTAGAATTGTGCCAGGAGATAATGAATCATAAGTGATTATTTTCCTAAGAAAACATGGCAAATGTGTATCTCTGGAATTTGTGTTCAGGTAGAGTACCCACTGCCCTTTTATGGAAAGCCTGGGTCCTAGAGATGTGAGGAAGCCTGAGAGACACTTTGATCTAAGCCCTAGGATCTTGCCTTCAACCAGAGAAGGTACTGTCATGATACAGTGACTAAGAAATTTAGAAATAGTCACATATTTAGTGACAGGAAAAAAACCCAGCTGGAATGTCAGATTCTCTGCTTTCTTGTGCATCATGCTCTCTCCCTAAGGAGACAAGGTTACATGACCTCATCCAGTATATTCTATGTACCCAGCCATTCTGTCAAATGTTGTCTGGGTTAGGCACACCACTTTTTCATTCCACACTGGCTTACTCTCTGACTATAACTGACAAATCAAAATTTCCCAGGGAATCCAGGCAAAGTACAGAGACTGGTGACAGGGAAACAAGTGGAGAACCTCTCTGCAGGAAGCAAGAGACAACAGGAGGGAAGACATTGAGCATAATGTTTCTACAAATGAACACTTCAGCCAGGCGTGGTGGTGCATACCTATAGTCCTAGTGACTTGGGAGGCTGAGGCCGGAGGATTATAAATTCATGCTAGCCTCAGGAACTTATTGAGGCTCTAAGCAACTTAGTGAGTCCTGTCTCAAAATATATAAAAAGAGCTGAGGATGTGGCTCTGTGATTAAGCACCCTTGGGTTCAGTCTCTACTACCAAAATTAAAAAAAAAATTATGAAAGCACTTTTCAGCTCAGTGTACAATCAGCAATCTAAAGTAATATTTCTCAAAATGTGAAAATTGGGATAAAAAGCCTTAAAATATCTTTTGATTTCTGGATGATCCTTAAGCACACTAAAGGTTAAGATTTTCTCATCTGCATTAATTCTGGGTCTTGAGAAAACATTAGTTGGAACATAGCTAAGTTAATCAGAAGGATCATAAAGTTTTATTAAATGACATTATCTGAAAGAAAAAAAAAAAGGACCTATTTTATCTCTAAGAAAACCATTCTGATGCAGTCAGCATTTGTGCCTGCTACATGTCAGGCATGGTTGATTTTTTTTTTTCCCTAATTGAATCACTTTAACAACCAATTTTTAAAATGAGGAAACTAGGTTAAGTGACTTGTCCAAAATTCCAAGGTTAATAAAAGATAGTGAGGTGTTTCCCTTTTCTCTGCGGAACCTTCTACTGTCCACTCCTGTGTTCTTCACACTGAGCACTACAGAAAACATCAGAAGAATCTTTTGATTCGAGAAATTGATATAATTGAAAGTTTTAAAACCACTGACCAGATTGTCTTATCTACTTCTTCTGTAATATGGTGAAAGAGTTTGAAGAAAGGAGTCCTTATGGTGGTAGCCTACCTCAATAATGATATGCACATGTGAGTAAATTTGGGGATAT
The DNA here is from genome assembly GCF_052094955.1 of Ictidomys tridecemlineatus. NCBI lineage: Eukaryota > Metazoa > Chordata > Mammalia > Rodentia > Sciuridae > Ictidomys > Ictidomys tridecemlineatus. Next base: position 11,369,078 of record NC_135488.1, on the reverse strand, counting down.
CTCTAGGCATCAGACGTATACTATTGTAGACTATCAGGGCAACTAGACCCATAAATAGGAAAAGGAAAACAGAAACCATAGTCACAATTTCCCCTTCCAAATGCCTATGTGATTTTGTTGAGATTAAAAAAAAAAAAGGCATATACCGTGATTTAGAACCACAGTTTTATATCAGTTTTAAAACCTCAGAACAACTAATCGACTTTTTAAATTAAATAAATATATAGCAGACAGTAGTTTCCCCACTGGAAAGATGAGTGTCACAAAAATAAATTGTTTGTTGCCATCTTACTAATGATGAATCAGCATCTTTGCCTCAAATAAAATACTATAATTATTTGCACGATAAGTTGATAGGCCTAGTCAAAATGTTCTCCTGAGACATTTTGTGGTATGTGTAATTAATTACTTCAAAAATTAAACTTTCTCTGAGGATAGCACATTGTCATCTCATTGGTTTAATAGGCTGTTTAAGTGTGCCTTAGTCACACATTTGCTTAATAGAAAGGAATTATTTTAAACTGCTAATCCATGTGTTGAGTGGAAGGGAAATGGGCCCAAATATTCCAATAAACATATCATCAATGTAACACTTTGATAACAGGATCATGAACTCAGCCTGGGGTGGGCGGGGGGCAGGGAACAACGTGTTATTTTAGAAAAGAAATAATTTGCCCAGTCATACTTGTGAATTTGTATTCTTACATGAGTTTAAATTGCTAACTTTAAAAAAGCCTCATTAAATTTTGCTATTCTAAAAGATCCTAAAAAGCTTCAGTGTTCTAAATATCCCCATTAAATGTGAATATATTTCAGATAAGTGGATTTGTTTTGTACATCTCAGAATTATAAGTGGCGTGAAGATGAGTAGCAAAAGAAATTTGTAAAATGTAGCCCTTTCTAATCCTCTCTCTCTGTCCCCTCAATTTTCTGTTTTCTTTTTCCAGGTACACTATGGTAATGGGGATAGACATTTTTTTTTCTCACTGAGAACTAATTTTAAGATCTACCCAACACAAGATAAATACATGTTAATCAGTCAGAGTTTTAGTTCTATAATACCTTTCCTTTATCTTTCAAAGATGTAAAGTGCCTTCACCTAAAAATCTTGAGACTTGGTTTATTGAAAGATGACATATTTCTTAAAGGCATTTATAATCTCATACTCAGATTGAGTCAGAATTCGCAAAGTAAAATATTAAATTAAGGCAGTTTCAAGTAGCTTGAAGAAAAAGAAGCTGCTTCCAATTTTTAAGCTTCTGATTATATTATTTTGTTTGCGTTACACCTTTATGTAGCTTGCTGTAACCAAAATGGTAATTTTGATGTCTTAAGCCAAAAATCCAATCAACAAGGCCAAAGAAATGCATGGCTACTCTGTTTCTTGTGCAGGATTCAGTCAAGAATTAATTCAGAAACAGTTGATTCAGTGTCTACTTCTAGTCAGATCTTTAATGAGTGTAGACAGAGCCAAGCAGTATTCCACCTGATTCCTTTGATGTCTGCAGCCAATAAGTGCTGAGGTTGTTTTTCTCAGAGGGAAACAGATTTTATTTTCCAGGGGCTAATTAACATGCACCACCTCAGTCCCCAAAGGACCACACAGGTGCCTGTACTATGCCATATGTCATGTGCTATATTCATGCAAGCTCAAGAGATTAATATACAGTCATTATTATGAATGATTATGTTGCATTGAAGTTAATGTGGGTCTTTTGTTCTAATTAAAGTACAAACTTGGCATCTAAAGAGAACTTAGCTAGAGAAGTAGACTTAAAGTCCCTGTCTTAATGAACTACATATATTTTTTAATCAAAATGTGTAATTATTTAATGATCTTGCCTGCTCAGTAATTATAACTCTCCAACTACTTCAAAGAACCCTTATTCAATGTGTTACCATGCAGACGGTTAATACTTATATGTCTATCTTTGGAATCTCTCTGCCATTTTTGATCATGTTTTCAATGTGTATGGTAGTATTTTATTATGAATAATAATAATTTTTATTTCATTTTATATCAAGCTGCTGAAAATGGACTACCTTACTCTAAAAGATAGAATAAAATGTTACTATACTATGAAGATGATTTTGGCATATCTGTTTAATAAAAAACAAATATCCAAACAAAAATATTTTATTCCACCATTGCAAATTGTCTGCAAGAAACAAAAAGGCACAGATGGTTAAGTGTAACTCACATGAGTATATTCCAAAGACATCATAAATAATTCTATTTAGCAGCTGAAATAGGACTCTATTAGGTGATTTAGTGTTTGCATTGCAAACAGAAAGGTTTAGTGGCAAATATATCCCACACACTCTAACTTGCTACTCGGAGAATAAGAATTTGAATAGTACTCAGAAAAGAATAGAATTGTACTCAGAAAAGACAAAGGCTTTGTAGGACACTTTGAAGGGCTAACTTGTTTTGTTTTGTTTGTTTTTTTTTTTTTTTTTTTTTTTTTTTTTTTTTTTTTTTTTTTTTTTTTAGAAATCCAGAAAATCAGCATTACATTTTGATAATGGTTTTAAATATGTGCTGGGATTTCAACATACTCCATGTATTGAATATTTTAATGATATCTGTAATGTAGCAACATTAAAATATACAAGCCTTTGTAAAGCAGAAATTTCTCAGTGGTATAACATTAAAAATAAAATGCTACAATAAAAATTAAGGATGAGCAGGAGACTATAAACTAACATGGGGTAAAATTTGAAGGGTAATTTCTTCAAGTAAATTTGCTGTGATTAAAAATAAATACTTGTCAAGAGGTGGGCCAATTACTGAATTGCACTGAACTGCCTTAGTGTTGAAGGTTTTTTTTTTCAATATAATTTGATTATCATCTGTGATTCATTGTACAGAGATTTTCATTGTCATTGTCTTTGTTGTAATTAATTTTTACTGGCATTAATTTAGAGGAATGTGTCTGTAATTTTCTAATTACAATGCATGGTTGAATGTCTAATTTCTATAATGTGTGGATGCCTTCAGAAATGTAGGGCTTTCTGTATTTAGTCCAAGTGTGATCTCAATTTATTGTATGACCATTTTGTATTACTTAACATGACTCAATATGCAGCTTTTGGTGTGATTTGGAGTGGCAAAAAAAAAAGAATTGGGATGTCATATCCATATTCATTAAGAATATAAGTGGATATTTTATGTTTGTTGCTTAATATTTACACATAATTAAAAATATAGTACTATGAAATGAAGGCATCTTTAGAAACATGTTTTGATTCATTAATGCAATGAATATGTACAGTGAAATAGCAATGTTTAAAACACCCACTTAACATATATTAAATACAGGTGAAAATCTTTGGTTGCCACAATGTGCTTTTTATCACATGATATACAGAATGTTTCATTAATGAGTTATTTTTACATACATGCATCACACTAAAACAGGTGTCCCCTTGTTTAGAAAATGCTGTAAGATAGTCATCTTTTTTTCTTCTTTACTTTGGTTCTTTCCTTGAACTTTTAGTTCTCATATTGGGTCATTTAGATTTCTAGTTTGTGAAAAATTATAATATCAAGGAATATCAACTGTACCAATTCCAGCATTAAGAATTTTATTTCCTCAAATATACTTTAAAAAATGCTTCAGAGCTGGGCACAGTAGTACACTCTGTTATCCCAGTGACTTGGGAGGCTGAGGCAGGAGGATGGCAAGTTTGAGGCCAGCCTTATCAACTTAGAAGACCCTGTCTCAAAATAAAAATTAAAAGGACTGGGATGTGGCTCAATGGTAGAGCACCCCTGAGTTCAATCCCTAGTACAAAAAAAAATTCTGGTAATTATTTATCACACATAGAGGAATCTCTGTTTGCATGGAACAGCAAGTTTTTTGCATTTATTCATTCAAAACATACTAATATTCTATTTTAGGCCAGGTACTATATTAGGTGCTAGAGACACAAAGATGATTTTCACAGTTTGACCACCCAGAATGTCACAATCAAACAGGATATAACAATTGAATTTGAGAGCAACACAAGATTTAGAAATACTCACAGAGAGTATAGTTTATCCCAAACCTATTGACAGAGTATATACAGCTGAAATTCTCCAAGCATTCAGGCCACATGCCTGACCCAGTGGGCCTGCCTTAAGTCTGTTATTTTGTGGACTGGGAATTGAACCCAGGGATACTTTACTAAATCCCCATCCCTTTTTATTTTTTATTTTGAGAAAGGGTCTAACCAAATTTCTGAGGCTGGCCTTAAACTTTCGATCCTCTTGCCTTAGCCTCTCCTCTCTGATATTATAGCTGTGCACCATCATGCCTGGCCTTAAGATATTTTTAAAGAAGATTTTTTTTCTCCATCAGCTCCTCTCTATATAATATCATTTGTTAGGGGCTTATGGTATTGCTTAGGATCACCTGGATGATATCTTTTAATCCTCAGAATATCTTATAAGATACTTATTCTTTCCATTTGATGAATGAGAAAACTGAGGATTAGGGAAACTAATAGTATGTAATAGTTTTACTGTGACATACGTACACACATATAGATATTAACAATTTAGAGAAATCTATAGGAAAAAATTATTCTGCTCAGGAAGCAGAATCAAAGCATCAACACAATATACTCAATTATATAGTCAGGCATCAGCTAATGATAGAGATATGTTGTGAATATTGTTGAGCAATTTTATCATCATGCAAACATCGTAGAGAATACTTACACATACTAATGGGGCCACTGCGATACATGGCAAGATTTGTCATTGACTACAGCAACATTCAGCACACATATAGATATGTATATATGTATTCAAAATATTAAAATATAAATAAAAAACTAAACACCTAATTTAGTTCATGAAAGTAGGACAACAAAACAAAGCCTAATATACAGAGTGGGGAGGTAATTTGATAATCTTGCCAGCTTTAGTGTTGGGCCAATGTGTATTTGTTATATAATTCTTACTAGTTTTTTGCATTAAAAGTAAAATCTTGGAGCTAGGGATAAAGCTCAGTTAGTAGATTGCTTGCCTTGCATGCACAAGGCCCTGTGTTCCATCCCTATCATCATAAAAAATAAATTAAAATAAAATCTTCAAAATAATTAAATCCTGATACAGTGTTCTGATCTTGAAGTCCAGTAACAATTAACCTGATCTAAATGATAAAACGTATATGTTCAGTCCCTTTCTTGTCCCCTGCTTCAACTAGACTAAAGTTACAAGGACAGTTTCTGGGGGACATTCTCTAACAACCTGTTAGGGTCTGTAAACAAGTCTGGATGGCACCTGGCATTTTGCCAGGGGGAGTGGTTTGTGAGGTGGCACCCTTGAGCTATTAAGTGTGGAGATTTCTTATTGGTTGACTGCTGTATCTAGTTTACGTTAAGATAATCTGTGTGGAATGTATATATACCCCTCCTGTCCTACAATAAATGGCTCCCACTCCTGCTGTATTAATCTCCACAAGTTGTTCCTCAACCCCCCCCCCTGGCTATTTTGTTGCAGCCAGACTGTGGCGGATGGTGGCCCCTTACGGGGAGCCCCGGGACACTCGAGGGCAAGTGACGAAAAAAAAAAAAAAGCTGCTCCTCCCTAGATAGGACGGGAGCAAATCTGCTTGTCCATAGGCAGATAGGGTGAGAGGAAAAATGGCCATTTTGAGAAAATGGAAAAGGTTGACACAGTATGTTTGTGTCTTGTTTTGTCTCAGTGTATTGTATTGTCTTTGTGATGAAAATATGGAAGGGGTTAGAAGTAAATTACTAAGGGAAGGAGGCACCCCTGTGGAACCAAGAATAGTTAGGGCATTTTTTGATGGAAGCCCGGGAACTCTAGTAAGAAAGAAAAAGAACATTCAGAAGAAGAAGGATTATCAGGAAAATAGTTGCAGCAAAAGGCTATTAGTAAATACTTTTCTTTACCAAAGGGTGCGTGAATCGGCACAGTGGCTGCCATGTGCGCGAGCCAATCATGGTGAAGCAAGGATTTTCCAAGCAGCAGCAGCTGGCTCCTCCCTGCCCCCTCCCGGAGCGGAAGAGCCCAAATCCAAACCTATTCGGAGGCACAGTCTGGCGGGCTCTTGCTCCCTGTGCCCAGTGGCAGTTTGAGTCCAGAACATTCCCCCCCCCCACTTTCCCCGGGCCATCTGGGGCTGCAGGTGGAAGACAGCCAAGGCCAGTAACTACAATGGTTCTCCCACACCTGGAGGCTGATAAATAATGTGCACCATTAAGGCTTATTTCAAATGTAAAAAACCTTGAGATAATGTACGAAATTGTTCAGAAGGTTGTTTTCTTAGTGGAATACTACAGGATTTTCTTTAACATTTGCCTGAGTTCCTGCCTTAATCTCAGTGCCGGTGAACACAAAGGTGGAAGAATTTCCAGTGTTGCTGAAAACCGGACTTGAGACTTCAGATCAAGCTAGCTGGCTGCAGAACTTACTTGGACTGTGATTTAAGCTAGCTGCCTGCAGAACTTACCTGGACTGTGAGTTAATCTATTGAGACACTGCTTTACCTGGACTGAGACAACAAACTGTAATCTACAACAAATTGTAACTCGGTATCTTTGCTAACGGTGTCATTGCTGGTATAATTTTTCCAAGGGCTTCTTGCATGGAGCCATCAAGTGTCTTGGTATTGTGGCATTTTGTATCCTCCCCTTCTGCTTGTAGCAGATTGTGGTGTTTGTGTAAAAACCCCTATAGTTGTTATTTAAATTAAACAAAAGGGGTAAATATTAGGGTCTGTAAACAAGTCAGGATGGCACCTGGCAAATGTTAGAGTCTGTAAACAAGTCTGGATGGTGCCTGGCATTTTGCCAGGGGGAGTGGTTTGTGAGGTGGCACCATCGAGCTATTAAGTGTGGAGATTTCTTATTGGTTGACTGCTGTATCTAGTTTATGTTAATTAAGATAAACTGTGTGGAATGTATATATACCCCTCCTGTCCTACAGTAAACGGCTCCCACTTCTGCTGTATCAATCTACACAAGTTGCTCGTCACCCCCTAAATGCTTCCAGATATAATTTCAGTATACTTATATTCCTTACCCAATTTGTTCCTCTTTAATTTTTCCCTATCAGTAAAACACCAAAGAGTGAGAATTATCTCATCATTTTATTTACCTCATTCCCTAAGTCCAATTCATCAATGAGTTGGTTAGTTCTGCTGAAAAACAGAGCTCAAATCCATATATTTCTCTGTCGCCACTGTTACCATCCTCTCCGTGCCAGCATCTTCTCTCCCCTGTATTGAGTAGTCACTGTAAGTATTTTAAACAGAGGGGAATTTAAAACAAGTAAATGATTGCAAAATTTTTGAAAGGATTGGAGTAAAAAAAAAATTAGAAGCATTATTTCTCAGATAATAACTGCAGGAAACTGCTACTGACCTTAAGGCTGGAGAAGGAAGGAGAAAAACTGTGATAACCCTGTAGCCAAACTGTCACTACTGCTGGTGGAACCCCTGTGCACAGCTGTGTAGGATTGCCACATGGCTGAACAGAAGTCCGGGAGTCACCACTCCCTCAGGCTCCCCTACAAGAAGCAGAGAAAATCAAGATGTCTTCCACATTTTTGTGACTTTTACTCTCTTACAAATGTCTGTCATAGGCAGATCAAACTATAATCCAGCTGGCATGAGGGACTGCTCAATGAGTTTTCACGCTCCTGGCCCTGGTATTATGGGGGCAGCATGTGGTTGGGTAGATGAAGGGTTGAGTTTATTTTTTTATGTCTCTATTGGGTCTCTTTTTTTCTGTGAATGAATCAGTGAATAAACATACCTAACTCGTACAACTGCATATATCAAGGTTCCTTGAAACTATTTCTCTGAAGGTATGCAAGTTTTTCAGCCACATAATTTATAACAAATTAACTTGAAATGGTTTGTGGTGTATTTCCTCACCTACTTCGTAACAAACTGAATGACTGTCTCTGGTGCAGAGCCAAGGGAATAGAAGGGAGGCAAACACACAGCTGTAATGAAGCCCTGAGTCTTAGAACAGAGTTCTACAGAAGGAAAAATGAGAAATTAAATGAAAACAATTAAGTCTTATAGAAGTCAAGTCAAGATTCTTAGTGAAGGAGAGATTTGAGTTGAGTCTGAAGGGTGAATTCTTAGGGATAAAAGGAAAAGAATAGCATTATAGAAAAAAAAATGTACCTTGTGCAAATCACACGAGAGGCATGACAGAGCTTTCCCTTAGTTTTCTGAATTGAAGTTTGTTTCTTTTTTCTCAGCTTCAGCAAATATTGTATTTTTTTCAATTCATCGTTTTTGTGGAAATAGAGAACTTCAAACTGCTTATCTGTTAGTTTAGACAGCACTTGATATTATAAAATACTTAGTGAAATAGAACATATTGGTCAGATTTTCATCATAATATAGAAATCATAGTATTAGTAGGTTCCTATCATTTTCATCATAAAACCTAGGATGATGTCCAATCCTTTAATGTCTAACTTATACCTTCCCTCTCCTTTTCACGGTATAGCTCCTGTCCCACTCACACCTGTGTCAGTCACTATTGAGCATGAGGTTTCCTGTGTGGGCCATGACTTCTCATGTCTGGCTACCCTTGTGAATGCTCTCTTCTTTCACTTCCTGTGGAACTTCCTTCCTTCATTATCTGTGTACATGGGTGCAGCATGTGAGTGAGTGTTTTAAGGGTTGATGAATACATCTCTCTTTCCAAAGTAAATTTTAAGAAGGAAGTCATTTCAAACCTTGCAACTATGGAGAATCATTCAAACCTGACTCGCAGCACATGATTTTATTATTGTGGGTCTTATGTTTCCTGGGATCTGATGAGTTAATTATTGATTTTGTGTTACATTATAAATGAGGTTTGGAAGATTGTCTTTCATTAAGTTGTTCAGGGTTGATTTCTATTTTCTTCACAGAAGAAAGAAAACAGAAGAAAAAGTAAAAGACATCCTATCAGGTTCCTGGGAAAAACAGACATAAGCCCAAATAAAAAATTAAGAAATAACTTAATTGTATTTGTACTTGGGATATTGGCCCCAAATCTTTCTGTTTTTAAGCATTTAGACTAGATTCCTTGGGAAAATTCTTCACTTCACTTTGTTTGACCTGAATGAATTAGGAGCATGGAAGTTGTACTCTCCCTGCTTAACTTTAAAACCCAAACTCCTTGACTATTTGAATCATTTTTGACTTGTTTTAAACATGCGGTACTCACTTTTCTCCTTTTCTTTTTACTCTTCAGAGATCATTTCACGTATTCCTCTTTCAGACATAGAAATTTAACTGCATTTCTATGCAAAGCATCCTCCTTTCTTACTACAATGTTAGATAAGTCTTGAAAGTTTAATCCCATCTAGGAAAGAAAACATCATTATCATCAACATGAACAATCTTTCCAAATTCTGCATTCCCACTTACACACTTGCTTATCTTTTGCCTTCTTCTCATAAATTAACTTCTTTTTTTTGCATACTTGCTAATTATCTTGCCCTTTTCTTATCTGTCATGCTTCATTCCTTCAGCGTCTAGCTTATATGCTTAATTCTCCAGGTTTCAATAATTTTCAGATAGTATGTCTAAGTATGGTGAACCATATTTTACAAATCATTTAAAAAATAAGTAAAAATAATCATTATTAATAATTATTGTAGAAATCATCAGCAATATCCCAGTTTTGAAGATATGGTCACCTTTTTTTATCTCTAAGGCACTAAGTCCAAAAATATGTTTTCATTCTCAACTTTTACAACTCGAATAATGTTCAAGTCTTTTAAAATTTCCCCTTCTTTGAAGTATTTTCTTCTGGATTCCATGAAACAACAATAATTAACCAAATTTTCACCATCAAAGTGATGCTGGAATTGGAATTGTTTGAATGCAGCAGCCATTAAAAACAAAGGAAAGGGCAAGCAGCTTGCTGTAGCAATATCTCAGTGAGATTTGGAAAAGACTCAAAATTTATACTCAGGGGGGAAGGGAGATGAGTACACTATGCCTTGAAGATTGAGAGCCATACTCTAGCTGACAAGCATTAGAAGGAACAAGAGACTATAAATGACAAACAACAACAAAGAGAAACCAGTAAATTTCACTAATGAGAAATATATGAGCATTAATCAAGAGAAGAAACATATGTATAGTTTGAAAGGTTCCCAGAACCTCTAGTTGGGCTGATTAGTGAATGTCCTTCTTTGTTGAAGTCCAACTCATAAAATTTGAGAGAGAAGACTATTCACATGTGCAGAGAGCAATGGAAAACTATAAAGATAAAAAGAACCAGGGAAACATGATTCAATCAAAGGAATACTATAAAATCTCCATAACATAAAGGAAGGAAAATCTACAAATTTTCTGACAAATAATTGTCTTAAACTCAGTGAGTTATAAAAGAACATAGATGACAACAAAACAAAATCAGGAAAATGATATATGAACTAAAGGAGAATACCAACGGGACAGAAAATATTTTAAATAAAATTAACAGAATAAAGATGAGTAATACAATAACTGAAATAAAAAATCACTTTCATTGAAGAAGGATTAGGCTAACAAGTGAAATATTCATTTTTATTGAATAATAAAGGAGTTAAAAGCAGACTCGATAAAATATTTCTCAAAAGAAGCAACACAAATGGCCAAAAAATATATGAAAAATGTTCCACATCTGTAGAAATGCAAATCAAAAGTCCTCAAAGATTTTTATCTCACTTTAATCAGAATGACAATTACCAATAATATGAATAATAATTAATGCTGCCAAGGATGTGGGTGAAAAGGTACACTCAAGTGTTGTTGGTGAGACAACAAATTAGTATGACCACTCTAGGAAACAGCATGGATATTCCTAAAAACAAATAAACAAATAAAAAAAAAGACCAAAAAAAAAAAATGAAATCACCATATGACTCAGCTAGCTAGTTCCTTGGTATTTATTTTAAAAAACTAAAATCAACATACTATAGTAATACAGCCACTTAAATGTTTATGACAGCACAATAGCCAAATTATGGAACCAGTCCAGGTGCTGATCAATACATGAATGGATGTAGAAAATTAAACACACTAACACACACACACACACACACACACACACACACACACACAATGGACTTTTACTTAGCCATAAAGAAACAATGAAATTATGGCATTTTCCAGTAAAATGATAGAAATGGAGAACACCATGCTAAATTAAATAAGCCAGCTTCAGAAAATCAGGGATCAAATGTTTTCTCTCATATGCAAAAACTAGAAAAAAAAGGGGGACCAGGGGTGGATTGGATATCATAAAGATTTAGAGAAGATCAGTGGAGTGGAAGAAGGAGAACAAGAAAGAAGAAACAGACATGGGGAAAGAGAGAAAATGTGAAAAATTTAATCAAACCATGCTGTATTTATGTATAAATATATCACAGGGAATTCAATTTTTATGCACATGTAACTATCCAATAAAAAATAAACAAATAAAGGAGGAAAACAACAATTAGTAGAGGAAGGGCAATAGAGGAGGGAGAATGGGAAAGTGGTGGAGAGAGCCAGGATTGACATGGAGTAAAATTAAATTCCATTCATGTATGACTTTGTCAAAATGAACCCAACTATTATGTAATGCTCTAAAGAAAGACAAAGACTTGCTGATGATAAAACCTGGCCCCCTGTGTAGTGCACTGAAAGGTAAGTAGGTAGGTGTTCAAAACATGTTTCACTGCTCTCCTTCACTTCTAAGGGAAGAGTCTCAGGTTCCACACCCTCTCCCAATCTCACAGAGATGTACTAATTGCAACAAATCTCCTGCCTCTTAATTCTTACCCACCCCATGACATCTAAACTGCTTGTTTAATCTGTGCCGTAGATGAAGCGAGACAAAAACTGTCCTCTGGTAGCATCCTGATGATATGAGTTGGTTGGACAAATACTCTATTCTCTCCTCCTCTTTGAGGAAGAAGTCAGTGACTGGCAACTCTCTTAGTTCTGAACACCACCACCTTGAGGGAGGAGCTGACACAAGTTATGTAAAATTGTCCTCACACATTTTTATGTGAGTATTTACAGATTTGTGCTTTCTGAGGATACTGAGGCTTCTTCACTGAATTCCAGATTGTTTATTTTAGTCTTATATCAGTGTTAAATTGGAATTTCATTGGGGAACAAGGGCAGGGACTCCCATTCCACTATATTGCTGATGTCATTCCTAACGATATTTAATATTTGTTATGGTTTGGATATGAGGTGTCCCCCAGAAGCTTACGTGTGAGAAAATGGAAGAAGGTTCAGAGGACAAATGATTGGGTTTTAAGAGTCTTAACCCAATCAGTGATTTAATCCCCTGATAAGGAATAACTGAGTGATGACTGAAGTGGTGGTGGGGAGGGTGGGGCTGGAGGAAATAAGAATCAGAGCACAGCTTGGGTGTATATATTTGTATCTGGAGAGTGGAGTCAGAGTAGAGTTTCTCTCTCTGTGTTTCTTGATCATGTGGTGTGAGCTGCTTCTCTCTGCCACCCTCTCCTGCCATGGTGTTCAGCATCAGCTTACTCCCTAAGGAATGGAGACAGCCTTCTGTGGACTAAGACCTCTGAAATGGTGAGCCCTCAGATAAACTTTTCCTCCTCTATAATTGTGTTCAGGTCCTTTAGTCACAGCAGCAAACAAAGTTGACCAAAATAATATTTTAAGAGATCAACATTGTTCATTATATTAATAGATCAAAAATGAAAAAAAAATTCCGTCTCTAGGAGAAAATAAACCATGAACTATATCTCAAATATTATGTAAAATTTGCTTAAAATATATCATACACTAAAATATATAAGGAATAACTATGAAACTTATGGATGAAATAATATGATAAAATCTTTAGAATAGGCAATGATTGTTTTATAAAAAAACAAAGCATAAGCCATAAGTTCTTTAAAAGAACAATAAACAGACTTATTAATGGTTAAATTTTGCTCTTCAAAAGGCATTATTATTTTTTATTAGTTCTTCTTAATTATACATGATAGTAGAATTCATTTGATAAAATCGTTCTAATTAGGACTCCATTCTTGTGGGTGGGCACAATGGTAGGACTCACTTAGATATTTTCTTATGTGTACAAGGAAAATTATGTTAGATTTATTTTACTGTTTTTCTTATTTCTATCCCTACTTCCTTCCTTTCATTCCTCTTTGTCTAATCTACTGAGCTTTATTTCTTCCCCTCACCTACTTTATTTGTGGCTTAGCTTCCACATATCAGTGAAACCATTCGACCTTTGGTTTTTAGGGATTGGCTTATTTCACTTAGGATGAAAATCTCCAGATTCATCCAGTTAGTCACAAATGTCATAAAGTCATTTTTCTGTATGATTAATATTTCATTCTGTATCTATACAACAATTTCTTTATCCACCCACCTGTTGAAGGATTGGCTCCATAGTTTAGCTATTGTGAATTGTACTGCTGTAAACATTGTGTTGGACCTGACCAACACAACCTGTGTCAGTAATATGCTGATTTTAAACTCTTTACTTATATGCCAAGGAGTGGGATAATTGTGTCAAATGATGGTTCCATTTCTAGTTTTAGAGAAATCTACATACCGCTTTTCAGAGGGATTACACTAATTTTGCAGTCCCACCAATAATGTATGAGCATTCCCCTTTCACCGTATCTTCACCAACATTTGTTGTTAGTTGTATTCTTGATACTTGTCATTCTGACTAGAGAGGGGTAAAATTTCAATGTCATTTTAATTTGCATTTTTCTAATTTTTTATATATAAATTATCCTTAAAAGGCATTCTTATGAAAAAGATAAGGCAAGACAAATGTTGGTAGAAATTATTTTCAAAACATATCTAATAAAGTTATTGTACCCAGAATACATAAAGAACTGTTATACCTCAATAAGGCCAAAATATCACAATCATTAAAGACATTGGCCACAAAAATTTTAACATGTATACCATTAAAGAAAAGCTATAAATATAAAATATATACAAAAGCCACACTGTGTTACTACTGCTCCAATAACAATACCAATTTCGTGTGTTTGTGAGTGTGTGAATGAGGGATCAAATCTGAGGCCTTGTGCATGGTACGCCAGTGCTTTGCCACCGAGCTACATCCCCAAGTCAACTATCCCCAATGTTTGCAAGATTATGGAACAAGTGAAACTCTCAGACATTGGTGGGAAGTAGGCAAAAATGTTAACAGCCACTTTTAACAGTCTCTTAAATTTAAACATATATACCATGTGACTCAGCAATATCACATCAAAGTCATGACTTTAGAGAAATAAAAACTTATTTCTAAGTAAGAACATGCTTGCACAGGTTCATAATAGATTTTTATAATAAACTGAATACAAAATATTCATGAACTGTTGAAATGATGTAATATATTATAGCTTAGCTATGCACTGGATTGCTACCCTGGAATAAGAGAGAGTAAATTATTGACATGTGCATTATGAAAATGAGTTTCAAAAGCATTACGCTAAGTGAAACACATCATATTTAAAAGACTAGTGTTGGGACATAATTCTTCAGGGGATTTCTATAAATTTTGTGACAACTTTTGTTGAGGACTCTTTTCAAGGTTGTGTATTATTTTAAGCCCTCAGAAAGAAAGTGACAGAATTCCCCTCTCTGTTGGAAAACAGACTAGTTTACTGACTTGTGAAATGAAGACATTGTCTCTCATCAGAGTGGGGAATTTGCCAACAGCACCCTTAAAAGATTGGAGGTAACTAAGCTCTGGTTTCTCAGTTGTACATAGACCCGACCTCTCGAGTCTTCCCTCCTTCCATCCCCATGAAACTTAGCAGCACACAGTGAATGGGAAAAAAAGCATGAGTTTATATTGCCTGCTATCTTTCTATATCTAATTTGAACACTGCTTGCTTAACTGGTCAACTTTATGAGCTTATGGCTATCCAGCTAAACCACTATGCCAATGCTACTTAGGTGCTGATGCTTAGCTTTGCAGGCATAATGTTGTTTGCATTTATGCAAAATTCTAGGAAAGGAAAAATCATGATGACAGAACCCAATTAGAGTTGGCTAAGGCTGAACAAATAGATAAATGAATAAAATTGTGTGAGGATTTGATTGCAAAATGTCAAGAGGTAGCTTTTGAATTGATGTACATGTCCTATATCCTGATTTGGATGGTGGTGACATGATGGTATAAATTTGTCACAGTTCAGAAAATTGTATATTTAAAATTGCTGAATTGTATTATGTTTAAAATTTGATAAAGCTAATTAAAAGAATCAACCAAAAGTTTGAAAGAAAAAAAAGGAGAAAATTGGAAGAAGAAAAGTAACTAAAGGTGATGGAGGATATAATTCATTGTAGTCAAAGAACTGTCATATTAAGGTCACACTGATTTTACAGCAAAATGAGGGTATAATTTATCATTGTAGACATGCTCTAAAATTCTAAAGTGCTAAGTTTAAATGTAAGAACTGCAGAAAATAAAACAAAATATAAGTAAATTTAGTACATAAAATTACAACAATCCCCCTGTTTTAGTTTTACATTGCTGTGACAAAGACCTGACAAGAGCAACGTAAAGGAGGAAAAGTTTTACTTTGACTCATGGCTGTAGAGGTTCAGTCCACGGTCATCTGACTCCATAGCTCTGGGCCTGAGGTGAGGCAGACCATCAGTGTGGAAAATGGGCATGACAGGGGGATGCTGGTGAGGCAAGCACCTCAATTCATGGCAACAGGAAAGCAGATAGCTCTTCTCATCAAACACAAAATATAAACCCCTGAAGTCACATCTCTGGTGACCTACTTCCTCTATTCATACCCCATCTGCCTAGACTTACCACTCAGTTAATCCAATTATTCCATCCCCATAGATTTATATAATAATCCGGTTAGATCAAATAATCTAATCATTTCACCTCTGAAAATTCTGGAATTTTTGTTCACATGAACTTTTGGGAGACAATTTTTGTAGGAGATGTGATGGTTCTATCCAAATCCTATGCAAAAACCTATGACCTACTTACTCCTTTTTTTTTCAGAATGGGATATTGAACCTAGGCACACTCTACCACCCAGCTACCCCCCACCCCCAGACCTTTTATTTATTATTTTAAGACAGGGTCTTATAAGTTTTCCAGTCTTGCAGTCCTCCTCTATCAGCCTCTGAGTACCTAGGATTGGAGGAGTAAACATGTCCTCTGGTGCCTTATGTTCTCTGGCCTTACCTCATTGCCAGTTTTCTGTGGTTTAGTCTGATTGGCACTCTGATATCATCTTGAACTTTCCCAGAACCTTCACAGCACAGTTTTATACACACTGTTACCATTGTGCGCTTCCATAATCTATTTGCTAGTTAGCATCTTCATATTCAATAGATTTCAGTTAAATTTTCAACTTTTCAAAAACTGTGCAGAATGTATCACATACCCCTCGTTCTTTAATTTTATAGCAACATGAACTTTTCTATCAGGAATTGGTTCAGTTGAAGTTAGAATTTTACTTATTTTATATGTGATTGCTTCCTCTATTAGAATTTAGATTTCTTACATATTCACACTTTTATTCCAAATGCTTCAGCTACCTGGCATCAGGTTGGCATCCAATATGTATTTGTTAAATGGATGATAAAAAGAAAGATGCCACGTTTAGCTGTTTGGGTGGTGTTGTTGCATCTGGAGAAGTGGGGAGAAAGAGTGAAGCACACTTTAGCCTGGGGAAGCTCCAGCCCTCACAGAAGGTAGAGTGTCAGTCAAATCAACCATAGTAGGAGTGTTCTTCATGGGAGAAATGAGGAGAGATAACTGGTAAGAGAGAGGAGTGTCTATGTTTCCTTTTCGTCTTCACCAGTATCAATTCCATAATGAGAAGTACATGCATCTATTTCTACTACTCCATTTTGTACTTTAACATATGAAAAACATTATTCAAAAATACTCTATTGCAATTCTATTTATTGCTATGAATTTTTCACCCATTTACTATCATTTCAATGAGTTTCTTAAAGAGCAAAATATTTCATGTTCAAGACTCCATCTTTAAATAAAAAATCTTCATAAATTGTAAATTTCAGTAACTTCCCATTTTTTTATTTTAAAAAAATATCAATTTTTACTGCAACTGACAGTAAATAGAAATGCTCATTTTTTTCTCATAACTGATAATGAATAAAGGAGATTTTTATGGCGATACTAAAATGCACAAATAATATAAGATTAGAAGCTAACCTTGTAAATAAGGGATTCTTGAACAATTCTTGGATAACAAAAATCTGAAACAACATTAAAACTTGAAACAAAGTTTAAAGAAGATAGATTTAAAACTGTACAGTCTTCAAATTTTGCTAAGGCAAGGTAGTTATTGTTAGTACAGACACATACATGTGCATATATGTATATACTCCTGCCTCAATTTCTCTATTATTAAATTATTTGGATTATCTACAACAAAAAATCAGAAAGCTTTTGATCAGATTCAAAGTAAGCATAAAACATATTGGCTATATTTGCTTAGTGAGTGCAACTAAACATGAGGTACATAACATCAGCCTATTTTGGAAATATAGTTCTCACTTCCTTAAGTTACCTTAAGGGGCTTCCCTACTGGGGACACTTGATGACATTTTATTTTGAGGCTATAGTTTTTATGGCTCTGTGGTATGTGAAAAGTTGTACCTACAAAATTTTCTGGTAGTTTTCTCAAGTGGTGTGTACCTGAAGCTTTCTTATAAGTATATAATGTTATCCTGAATAGCAATGAGACAGTTATTAGGAAGAAAAAATCAAAAGTATCTAGGCACAGCCTATAAAATCTTCTTTTTTTTTATTGTTGGTCGTTGAAAACATTACATCTAATTTGATATATTTCACAGTTTGATTCAAAAGGGTTATGAACTCCCATTTTTACCTCGTATACAGATTGCTGAATCACATCAGTTACATCAATTACATTTCCATTGATTTACATATTGCCATTCTAGTGTCTGATGAATTCTGCTCTCTATCCTATTCTCTACTATCCCCCCTCCCCTCTTCTCCCCTCCCCTCTTCTCTCTCAACCCCCTCTACTGTAAAACACTTCTTCCACTTGTATTATTCTTTCCTTACCCCTCACTTCCTCTTTTATGTAATTTTGTATAACCCTGAGGATCATCATCCCTTTCCATGCAATTTCCCTTCTCTCTCCCTTTCCCTCCCCCCTCTCATCCCTATTAATGTTGATCTTCTTCTCCTGCTCTTCGTCCCTACTCTGTCCTTAGTTACTCCCCTTATATCAAAGAAGTCATTTGGCATTTGTTTTTTAAGGATTGGCTAGCTTCACTTAGCATAATCTGCTCTAATGCCATCCATTTCCCTCCGAATTCTATGATTTTGTCATTTCTTAATGCAGAGTAATACTCCATTGTGTATAAATGCCACATTTTTTTATCCATTCATCTATTGAAGGGCATCTAGGTTGGTTCCACAATCTTGCTATCGTGAATTGTGCTGCTGTGAACATCGATGTAGCAGTGTCCCTGTAGCATGCTCTTATTAGGTCTTTGGGGAATAGACTGAGAAGGGGAATAGCTGGGTCAAATGGTGGTTCCATTCCCAGCTTTCCAAGAAATCTCCATACTGCTTTCCAAATTGGCTGCAACAATTTGCAGTCCCACCAACAATGAACCAGTGTACCCTTTTCCCCACATCCTCGCCAGCACTTGTTGTTATTTGATTTCATAATGGCTGTCATTCTTACTGGAGTGAGATGGTATCTTAGGGTGGTTTTGATTTGCATTTCTCTGACTGCTAGCAATGTTGAGCATTTCTTCATGTACTTATTGATTGATTGTATGTCCTCCTCTGAGAAGTGTCTGTTCAGGTCCTTGGCCCATTTGTTGATTGGGTTATTTGTTGTCTTTTTGTCCAATTTTTTGAGTTCCTTGTATACTCTGGATATTAGGGCTCTATCTGAAGTGTCATTCTACGAGGCCAATATCACTCTGATCCCTAAACCAGACAAAGACACTTCAAAGAAAGAAAACTACAGACCAATATCTCTAATAAACCTAGACGCAAAAATCCTCAATAAAATTTTGGCGAATCGGATTCAAAAACATACCAAAAATAATCATACACCGTGATCAAGTAGGATTCATCCCTGGGATGCAAGGCTGGTTCAACATACAGAAATCAATAAATGTTATTCACCACATCAATAGACTTAAAAATAAGAACCATATGATCATCTCGATACATGCAGAAAAAGCATTCGACAAAGTACAGCATCCCTTTATGTTCAAAACTCTAGAAAAATTAGGGATAACAGGATCATACCTCAACATTGTAAGAGCAATCTATGATAAGCCACAGGCCAGCATCATTCTGAATGGAGAAAAATTGAAGGCATTCCCTCTAAGATATGGAACAAGACAGGGATGCCCTCTCTCACCACTTCTGTTCAACATAGTCCTCAAAACACTGGCCAGAGCAATTAGACAGATGAAAGAAATTAAAGGCATAAAAATAGGAAAAGAAGAACTTAAATTATCACTATTTGCAGATGACATGATTCTTTACCTAGCAGACCCAAAAGGGTCTACAAAGAAACTATTAGAGCTAATAAATGAATTCAGCAAAGTGGCAGGATATAAGATCAATACGCATAAATCAAATGCATTCCTGTATATCAGCGACAAATCCTCTGAAATGGAAATGAGGACAACTACTCCATTTACAATATCCCCCCAAAAAATAAAATACTTTGGAATCAACCTAACAAAAGAGGTGAAAGACTTATACAATGAAAACTACAGAACCTTAAAGAAAGATATAGAAGAAGACCTTAGAAGATGGAATAATATACCCTGTTCACGGATAGGCCGAACTAACATCATCAAAATGGCGATATTACCAAAAGTTCTCTATAAGTTCAATGCAATGCCAATCAAAATCCCAACAGCATTTCTTGTAGAAATAGATAAAACAATCATGAAGTTCATATGGAATAATAAAAGACCCAGAATAGCAAAAACAATGCTAAGCAGGAAGTGTGAATCAGGTGGGATAGCGATACCAGACTTCAAACTATACTACAGAGCAATAGTAACAAAAACAGCATGGTACTGGTACCAAAACAGGCGGGTGGACCAATGGTACAGAATAGAGGACACAGAAACCAATCCACAAAACTACAACTATCTTATATTTGATAAAGGGGCTAAAAGCATGCAATGGAGGAAGGAGAGCATCTTCAACAAATGGTGCTGGGAAAACTGGAAATCCATTTGCATCAAAATGAAACTGAATCTCTTTCTCTCGCCATGCACAAAAGTTAACTCAACATGGATCAAGGAGCTTGATATCAAAACAGAGACACTACGTCTGATAGAAGAAAAAGTTGGCTATGATCTACATACCGTGGGGTCGGGCTCCAAATTCCTCAATAGGACACCCATAGCACAAGAGTTAATAACTAGAATTAACAAATGGGACTTACTCAAACTAAAAAGTTTTTTCTCAGCAAAAGAAACAATAAGAGAGGTAAATAGGGAGCCTACATCCTATAAAATCTTCTTAAGGCTGGGGTTGTGGCTCAGTGGCAGAGTGCTTGCCTAGCATGTGTGAGGCACTGGGTTCATGAAAAAACGATCAAGGCCTGCCGTCAGTGAAAATGCCGTTTATTGAGGAACAGCTCTGCATATTTATAGAGCCGGGAGTGGTTTGACAGTTGGCTGGGGTGCTTTCTGATTGGTGGATAAGAATCATGTGAGCCAGCAGGGCTAGTCTGATTGGTGGGTAAGGATCATGTGAGCCAGCAGGGCTCACCAATGGACGGCTCTTCTTGGGGGATAAGGAAGTTAGTCTTTGGAGCCGGGGCGACTCCCAACATTCCCCTCTCTTTGTTATTAAATGAGAGTGGGTGTCGACTCATTCTGGCTGCTTCCTGCTGAGATGAGGTGGTGTGGGAGAAAGAGAGGAGGGAAGTAAGGAGCCCCCACAGGAGGGCAGAGAAGACTGGTATCATTGAAGGTTTCTTGCCACCACAGATCCATGATGATGTCAGTCTATTCGGCATAAGTCTCGACTGGAGTATCATCAGTATCCAGGAGTTGGTAATTCCTGAGAAGAAGCTGGTTAAAAGCTTGATTAGAAATTTTACCCACCTGAGTCTGAATGAACTTTATGATAAAGGGAAGGGACAGGCACAGGGAGTTTTTATAGGCCAAATCTAATGGGGTCTCTGGGTCTGCAAGTGCCTTGTTGGCACAAGGGCGGTTAAGTGTTCAGCTTTGAGGGGGGGCTTGGGCATTTGGGCTTGAAGCAAACAGGTGATAAAGAACCAGACAGAGGGTTTGAGAAGCCAGGTCATCCTGCAGCTAACTTTGTTTGGCATGCCCTGCAGACCAGCTTGTCCTGCACCTAACACCCTCAATTCCACTCTTCATTCCTAGTCCAATCTAGCTCCTTCCCATCTCTATTAAGCCTGCTCTTCAAACTTTCTCCTACCTGGGTGTACCAGCTTGCTTCTCTCTTTGCCTTTCTTGAAGGCGGCCAAGGGAGGATGATGGCCCATTGTTACCATATTTCCCTTTGAGATCTCTCCAGGTTTTATGTGAAACACTTCAACTTTAAATACTGTTACTTGAAATTCTTTCAAAACTGGGAGGGTAAACAAAACACATGTTCTTCCTTAGGCCCAGAAGGCAACTGGTAAAGTGTTCTCTTATGATCACACTTATTCAGGGGTCACCATGCTCTGGACACCTAAGTGGTTTGTCAGAAGGATAACCCACAACAGTCCCACTACTGGCCAGTTTTAAGCAAGTAGTGGGGATCTGGCTGGAGGGGGCCTTTAGGGTCACTTGCTTTAAATCTTCAGACATAGAGCGAAGAGAAGACCCAAGAGGGGCCAGAAATGAGGGGAGGCATTGACAAGAGTACTTAATGACATGTAAGGATCATTGGCTCTTCTGATGAAGGTGTAGGAGTGCTGGGCTTAAGCCTGGAAATATGAATCTATGGGGTAAGTTGGTTATTAGGTAGTTTGAGTTTGGCCACCGAGGGAGTGCACATAATCACCTGAGCAGGACTCTCCCATTTTGGTTTTAGAGGGTTATTTTCCCCTGGTGGGCAATAGTAAACAAGTTGACAAGGTGTTAAGGAGGTAGGGTTTTGAGATAGACTGAGGTCAGGAAGGAGCCAGCCTTGATAGCACCAGAGTTCAGAGCATAGATGGAAGAGGAGGGGCAGTGAAAGAACAATCAATGCTTGTTTTTTACTTGGGGCATGTTGGTGAAATCAATCTGCTAGTCTGCAGCTGGGGTATGACTGCAGGCCTGATGAGAAGGGAAAGGTTTAGGTTTTAATGGAGTATTGGTATTGGTTCTCTGGCAGATCTGACAAGCGGAAGTGATCTGTTGTAGAAGGGTCTTATTGAGTGGGGAAAGGGTGAAAAAAGAGTGAAGGAAAGTAGTGAGACTCTGTGGACTAAAATGGAATAGAGAGTGAAGAAACTGGAAGAGTTGCTGGGGATCTTTGGGCTGATCCCCAGTGGTAACAAAGAGTAGCAGAGAGGAGATAAAGCTCTGTAGGGCAGCAGATCAAGCCCCTTGATCAGCCTTGGAATTCCCCATAGTAGTAAGGGAGGAGTCAGTTTGATGGGCCTTGCAATGGATTATTCCCAGTTGGGAAGGCAGCCTGGAGGCTCATAGTAGGCCAGAAATAAGTGTGGAATTAATGACTGCTGTCCCTCTGGTGGTCAATAGCCCCCTTTCTTCCAAATGTTTGCATGGGAGATCGGTATATAGGGGGAGGGTTTTTCCCTCTGATAGCTCGTATGCCTTTGTGGTAGATATGAGTTCAGCTTGTTGGTTGGTGGTATTGGGTGGGAGAGGTTTTGCCTCTATGGTGGAGCATACCTTGCCACTTTAACCCCTTCGTGTATAAAAGAGCTACCATCTGAGAACCAGACGAGGTCTGAAGAGGGCAGGAGTCCCTCAGAAATGGTGGTAGGGCAGGGTAAAACCGTCTCTAATACCTCCAGGCATTTGTGGATGGGATCTTGTGAGGGAGAAGATGGGAGGAGGGAGGCAGGGTTTAATGGAGAGCAGGACTGAAAAGAGATGGAGGGACTTTCAAGGAATGAGACAAGAAGGAATAGAACCCTGGAAGGAGGAAGTGACTGTAGCCCCTTGTAAGTGAGGAAATCCTTTAGATGGTGAGGAGATGAGATGGTTATCAGTGAGCCAAAGGTAAGCTTGTGTGCTTCTTTCTGGAGGTCATGGGCCGCTGCTAGGGCTCTGAGGCATGGAGGTCAGCCCCTGAGGGTGGGGTTGAGCTATTTGGATAGGTAGGCCATGGTACAATTGTGGGGCCATATTCCTGACCCAGAACGCCCAGACTTTGTCTCTGTTTTTCATGTACATAGAGGGTGAAGGGTTGGGAGAGGTGGGGGAGATTCAGGGCGGGTACCCAGAAGAGGGCCTTTTTGTAAAGGGCTTCTCTACCACTGAGAGTAGGGGTTCATCTTGGGGGCTCTTGGCCAGATTATATAGCAGCCTGGCGAGGAAGGAGAAATTCAAAAGTAATCCAGGCCCTGAAGTACCCAGCCAAACCCAAGAAGGAGAGTCATCTTTTGTCTTTGGTGTAGGTATAGACACAATAAGCTGTTTTCTGTCTACTGTAATGGCCTTTTTCCCTTGAGAGATAAAGAACCCTAGCTACATGCTATTTGGGCCTTTTGTGGAAAGGCCCGATATCCCTTTAAGGCCAAGAAATTAAGTAGGAAAACTGTGTCACCTGTTGAGCGCCCTTTGGATGGACTAGAAGAATTTGTAGAGGTTTGCAAGAGGTGCAGAGAGCAGGATTGGATAGGAGCAAGAAGAAAGCCTGGACATAAACGATCTCTACCCATTTTTTTTTTAACTCTCATAGTAATTGTAGAGATCCCTTAGAATGGAAAGATCCAGAGACTCAAAAAGGGGCCATCTGCTTTGATTGTCTAAGGGATAAGTGGACCAGGCCTGGGTGCTATATTCCAAGAGGAATTGTAGGGGAGAGTCGACCGGCAGAAAGGACACATTACCCATGTAAGGAAGAGAAGGAGGAAACTGATTTACTGGCAAAAGGGGCATCCTTGCTAGAGCCAAAAAATCAGGAGTGCCTAAGTGGCAGGTTCGAGTTGCAGAGATTGGTTGTCACCGAATCCTGACAGTCGAAGCTCTTGTCCTGGTGGGAGCCTTGGGAGACCTTGGCCAAATTATTTGGACTATCTACAACAAAAAATCAGAAAGCTTTTGATCAGATTCAAAGTAAGCATAAAGCATATTGGCTATATTTGCTTAGTGGGTGCAACTAAACATGAGGTACATAACATCAGCCTATTTTGGAAATATAGTTCTCACTTCCTTAAGTTACCTTAAGGGGCTTCCCTACTGGGGACACTTGATGACATTTTATTCTGAAGTTATAGTTTTTATGGCTCTGTGGTATGTGAAAAGTTGTGCCTACAAAATTTTCTGGTAGTTTTCTCAAGTGGTGTGTACCTGAAGCTTTCTTATAAGTGTATAATGTTATCCTGAATAGCAATGAGACAGTTATTAGGAAGAAAAAAATCAAAAAGTATCTAGGCACAGCCTATAAAATCCTCTTGGGGCTGGGGTTGTGGCTAAGTGGCAGAGTGCTTGCCTAGCATGTGTGAGGCACTGGGTTCATGCCTCAGCACCATATAAAAATAAATAAATAAAAAGTAAAGATATTGTGTCCATCTACAACTAAAAAAAATCATATAAATTCATCTTATTTAATTCTTGGCAAAACAATAATCTCTTGGTGAATTATTCTGTGGTGTGTGTCTGTATATAAACTGTTTCACTCCTCAATTATCTGCACAAGAACATTTTAACTTACTATGTGTCCAAGATCTTAAATGTGGCTTGTTGCTCAATGAATACATATTGAAGAATATATTAAATACCTAGGTTTATATTTTCTCTAGAAATTTAATGGAAAAAAACAGTCTCTCCTAGGGTCATTTGGCTAATGGAATATGTGAATTGTATATTCAACAACTATAAAATACAGTGGGCCTTTGAAAAATTGTTTTTAAGTAATCGTAATTAATATGAAATCAGGGAGCAATAAATAATAGGTTGAATAATAAACCAAATTTAAAAAGATTGGAGCAAAATAATGAAAATTCAACTGCACCAATGAAAGATATAATATCTAGGTTAGTCTTGGTATACCTACAAAAATGATCTACTAGAGTTAATTGATTTGATTTCTATAAGAGCAAATGTAATATGCCTGTCAAATGTGTTAATTTAATCTTATATTGTATTCACAGAAATGTAGTTCAGGGCAAGGGAGGTGATGGACCACATGTTTTTCATGACAGCAAATAAATTATTTTATTCAGTACTGTGAACCACTTTAAAAAAAAAAAAAAGAATGCTGATAAACCAGACTTCATCTAAAGGAACATGACAAGAATTTTTAAAAATGAAAGAAACCTATTGGTTTCCAGATAAAGGTAGCAGTCTAAAGATACATTATAACCTTCTAGATTCAACTTGAATCCCAAGAGAGTGTAGAAAGAAATGAATAGCAAAAAGGGAATTGGGAAAAAAAAATTACCTGGGCAGATGTAGGATCACTTAGGAGACCAGAAACCATGAAAAACTGGAAATCCAAGGGTGTATAGAGAAGAGCAAAATTTTTTAAAAAATGACAATTATAGCTTCCCTCAAGGATAAGCAGAGCTAGAGAAGAGTCAGGAGCAAATAAGAGGTGAAAATCACTAACCAACAGCAATAGTAAGTGTTGGTCAACAACTGCATGGAAAGCTACATGTGAATGAAGCTTTTGTTCATCCAGCTCTCACTGGGGTATCTGTCTCCATGTTTAAACAGTGGGTGGAGAATCTGTCAGAGAAACAGCAGAATTCTCTGGAAAGTTGATATTGCCAGGAACACATGGGGAGTATCCATGTTCAGAAGACCAAATGATTACCCCCCAAACCCTGATGTTTTGACATTCTCAGAAACTCCCCTTCTTGTCCAACCTTGACATTGCAGCCTGTACATACTAAAGGCAACAGCATCCAGATGAAACCTCAAGCACCCAAAGCAAGCAGACTGGAATGGTATTTTTATATGCATTTAAACTTTTGAGAGATATCAGGGTATTGCCATCATATAATTGAAATGTGTGTTCCCAATGGGAAGTTTGATTTGACTATCCCCAGATTTTCTTCTGAAAAAAAGGTGGGGGGGTGGATAAAAATTTTAAAAAAGCACATCAAAATTGAATGGTTAAATTTCACGAAAACTTATGACTAGCATTGTAGCCGTACATGAGGTGCTAGGATCAACTCTCAGCACCAAAATAAAAAATATAGAAGAGAGAGAGGAAAGAAGGAGGTAGCGGGAGGGAGAGGAAGGAAAGAAGTAGGGAGGAAGGGAAGGAAGAAAGGAAAATGAAAAGAACAGTAACAAGCCACAAATTACATGCAAACGAGCAAAGTCAGAGTCTGGCAAGAGGTTGACATGATATTGCAAGGAAAGAGTTACCACAAAGGGATCTTTCCAATGGAAAATCTGAGAAAATATTCATATAAAAAAGAGAAGGGTGTCCTCCTAGGAAGATAAATGCCCTGAGCTCAGCTAAGATAGATCAGTATAAACAGAGAGAAAGAATGAGTAGGCTTAGAGATTGCTCCAAGAAGAGGTAGGTTTCAGAAAATATCAGAAAACTGTGACAAAATCTGGGTCAATTACTAATGGTAGCCTGTGAGAAAATCATGAAGAGAAAACCTGGATGTATAAGATTTTCTAAACCAAGGCAGGGTCTGATTATTAGACGGTGTATATAAATTTATGCTATATTTACAGAAGGGAACAATCCACAGATATATAAGGAAAGAAAGGAGTCTTTGAATTGGAAGTCTGAACAACCCAACAGGTCTCTGCCTGCTTTACTTGCAAGACTATTTGCTGAGGGACCAAGAAAATTCAACTCATGTTTTATGAGAACAAAAAGAAATATACATACAAATTCACTGTGACTAAAAAATAAAACAAAAGAGCAGTATGATTTTCCAGTTTTATGAAAATTTTGTAGATAGTAACCAATATTGTCTATCTATGTATTAATTGAACTCTTGGTCTAGATCTTGTTTCAGGACCAACACAATGAGAAGATAAAGAGCAAAGATAGAAGAGAAGAAATTTGAAGGTTTTACACAACAACCTTCCCTCTCTGCCTTCCATTTCCTACTATAATCCAAAATTACCTCTCTCTGGAGAAAAGAGGAAAGCTCTGAATCAAATATAAAATAAAAAATGTTACAAAGTTCAAAACAAGGTCTTGATTTTCAAAAAGGTGCTTTGGGTTGATATTAACATTTTAGTCAGTAGACTGAGTCAAACAGATCACCCTCCCAATTGTTGGTGGGCCTCATTCAATCATCAGCTGGAAGTCAGAATACAACAAAAGAGAATTTTCTATCTCTACCTGACTGTTTCTAGAGGGGCATTGATTGTCTCTTGCCTTTGAACTTCATCTTGGGCTATAATTTAAAGTAAAGGCTGTATTTTGTCTCTTTTTTAATGCATTTTTTTGGTACTTCTGACTCTATAACCATCTCATAAATAAATCCCTCTCTTTTATTTTATATGCATATTATTACATTTTTCCTAACAATACTTATAACAACCCATCAGGTTGTGTAGGTATCATCAATTCCCAGTACGTGGGTTTTCTGTTGTGGGGCAGGTCGCTCAGAAATCACACCACATCTCAGTTTTGTTCAAATTGAAGAGTCTTTATTTAGCTGGACACCCAGCGACTGCTCCCCACAGGACCCATAACTGTCTCTGTGAGAAACAGCCCGAACCTGAGCATTTTAGAATATTTAAGGCAAAAATTGCAAAAACCATATTCAGGTTGACGTAGCTGCATGAAGCAGGTATAGAAGCTGAATTGGGCAGTTAGTGAGACAATGCAATGGTTATATTGGTATTTCCCACCGGACTTTCCAGTTTGGCATAGCAGCAAGCAAGCAGAAGGGAAGTGGTTTAAAATGACCCTACTTCAGTACAAGTTAGAGAATGGCTACTAACATGTAGATAATCAATCTCTGAAAAGGTACATTGCACAAGTAAAATGGAAACCAAAAAGAACACCTTTTCATTAGATAAGAATTGCTATTTTGTGTTGCCAATATGTTATACTAGGTAACCATTAATGGGTACGGAGGTGGGGCCTTCCCATGGAAGAAGCATTTCTTACATGATATGAAATCTCAGGGTAAAATGGAGTCTGTTTGGTCATTGCCCATATAGCCTAGCCCATAACATTTTCTATTGGAGAAAATTTCAGAAATTAGGGTAGTGAAGAAATAAGGTGAGAGGAGAGAGAAAAAATACCTAATAAGAAAAAAAATTGGAATTAGTTGTTGCCTATTGGATTTTAGTGTGATTGAAAGAGATGGAGCAGGGTGGGGCATAAAAAAGGAAAGAAAATAAATTAAAGATTCGAGCAAGAATATATTCTTTATTTGATAAATATCATTGAATTCATCATGTGTCATCATTATTTTCTGAAGGACTGAGTCACTAGAAATAACATTTACAGTGTTACACTGAACTATATCATTGGAGAAATCTCTCAATTTTTTTCCTCCTATCCACAGTCACTTGTATTTTATATAAATCTTTATATGCGGTAATAGTCAGAAATACAAGCAATCTATCATACTTGATCAAGACAAGCATAAATCATTTATTCATGATTTACCATTTCTAGCTTGATGCATTGATTCATCTCTAGACAAGACAAGGTCAGTATCAAAAAAAAAAAGCATAAAGAAAGAAAATAAAAAAAAGAATGATTAAGCTTCTTGCCCTTAGGAGAGAGCCGCCTAACTGACAAATTCATCTTCACATGTGACCTCATGAATCTCGACACTGGGAATACTGTAAGAATGGAAATCACCCTAAGGATGGCTCTTCACATGGAAATCTCTGTGTAAAGAGTACAAACAAAGTAGAAGGACTAGTGATGAAATGTGATGGGTGTGTCACAGTTTTCCTGGTCCTTCACAGTGAGAAAATCTAACTCACCTCACCTGAAGTTACTTATTATCAGTATTAATTTTTTTTTCCATTTTGATTCATGATTCTTGCATCTTTACTCCTCCGTCTCATTCATATAATGGTGTTTAGCTATGAATTAGGGAAAACAGGGATGGTAATATTTTTAAAATCTCCCAATGATGCCACAACAAGCTACCATCAGATAGACCACAGTAGGAGGCTTCACCCTGACTGCCAAGGTCACGGTTCTCTGTAGCTTTCTTCACTCTTCCTCTGGTTGCCAGCCTAACTTTTGCACTTATTTCAAACACATGGAGCTATAGGTACAGTAAACTTTCATACTGCCTTTTACTGCTGTAACAAAATACTCTGGGTTAACTGAATGACCCCACAAGATATTGATTTTTCAAGTTCCAGTGGATGAAAGTCCAGGTTGAGAATGCTAGCCAGAGGAGGACCCAATTCCTGATTGTGGACATAGAATTCTGGATGTGTCCTCACCAGGCAGAGATGGGGAACTCTGTCCTCTCTTACTCTGACAAGAGATCCTATAATTTGGATCTTACACTGATCCTATAATGTGGGCTCTAACCACAATACTTCATCTAAACCTTATTGCCTCTCAGAGTCCCACCTCTAAATAGCTCATCAGTGGTTGTGGATACAACAGATGAATTTTAGAGAACACAATTCAATCCACAGCATATACCTATAATTTTATGATATACAAATTATGTTAAATGTAGAAAATAGTCCTACGAATAAATCTGATAATTTCTTTTCTATTAAAAAGTGTTTGCATGACCAATATGATTCTGCAACCTGTACACTCAGAAAAATGAGAGATTATATCCCATCTGATTCAAATGTATGATATATCAAGGTCATTGTACTGTCATGTATAACTAATTAAAACAAAATAGAAAAAAATAAAATAAAAAGTGTTTGGGTGGATCAACTGATTTTTCAGGGAACTCTAGTTCATTTCTAAAACTTTTAGCATAAGAATACAAGACAGTTTTACAACCTGACCCTGATTTACTTGTTTTCTATATTCACCTCCTTACTCTATGCTTTAGCTGCATGTGACTTTGGAAGGCTTTTTGCCTTTTTCATTCAGGTAAACCGTCACTCAAGCTTCTAGACCAGTTCCTACTGAAGTAATTCCTGACCTCTTCTTTCCCCCAGTGGAGTTAGCTACTCCCTCTTCCATTTCCATCTCATTTTGCTCATTCTTCAATCACAACTAGAAGTCATGTCCTACCAAACTCTGATCCCTTCAGTTTAGGGTTGATTTCTAATAAAACCTTTGCAGTTGGCAAACTCATTTCTGATACACAGTAATACTCAGTAGATAATGAATGGATGGATGGATGAACTGTTAACTCAAGCCAAAAGAAGAAGTAAGAGATCTGCTGTTTTTCAGTACTCCTTGGCCTTTGAAACATTTGTGCCTCATTTCATACCATCCCCTCTTTCTTGGTAGTCAGCACAGTTTTGTAAATGGTTGTACTACCTCAGCCTTGCAAACCTGCTTCTTAGTTTCTTCTTCCCTCACTGCCTGCTACAAAAGACCATGATGCTCTATGTCACCTAAGCATGTGACCCATGTTTTTCAAACTTGGTCTCATTATGAAGCTCAACTAAAATGATTATATATAAATTTTGAAGCCAATTTCAGACCAGTTGAATATGACAATGTAGGGAATGAGCCCAGTATCTAAATTAAAAAAAAAATGTTCCCTTGATGATTTTGAGGACAGTATATAAGTGAAAATAGGATTGATTTACCTGTTTCAGTACTACTTCCTCTAGTGCCAAAAGTATTAGCTTGGGACCTTATTAAGAAATATTTTCTGCTTCCTCAGACCTATAAAGAACCTTTTCACTTCCGTGTCTTTATGTGGCTTGTTTCTCAGCATTTAAAAAATTGAAAATTCTTGTAACGAGCTAACACTATTCTATTCCACATTGCCTAGGTACACACCACTGCAGAGGCTTCATCTGGCTGATTCTCCTACCAGATTCTTTCCAAATTTTTGTTTTACAGGTGCTGTTACCGCTGTTGACCTGTGAGGAGTCCTTGCTTCCCCAATGTTGAAGAATAACACAAGAGAAGCAAGCCAAGGCAAGGTCAGAGTGGAAAGTTAGAAGTTTATTAAAGGACAGCAGAAAAAACTTCTCCCGGAGGAGAAAGGGGACCCAAGAGGTGGAATCTGTTGAAGGGCGAATGTGTTCCCCTTTTTATAGTTTCTGGTGATGGAATGTAGGTGGGAAGGGTTGGGGAACAGGTGGGCCAAAGAAGCAATCTGGGCATTTCTAAGTCAAGTTTGCTGTTCATTAACATTTCCTTGGGATGGGCTATCTCCAAATCTGTTGGGGGCTGTTTCCTGGGCTTCATTTACATTTCTTTGGGATGAGCTGTCTTCAAATCTGTTGAGGCTGTTTCCTGGACTTCATTAACATTCATTCTCAACATGGCCTCCATTTTAGATTTCAGATATTAGACCAGATTTACCTAACTACAGTGACTACCTAATTTTAAATCTGGCTTCAGTGCTGTTTCTCTTGTTGCTGTAAAATCCTAGAATGGCTCTAGATATTGGCAGGCTACAAAATGACTGTGATGAAGTGTGATAAACCCATGCAGTGTGCGTTTATCTTTAATTAGACTAGACCCCAAAGATGTATAGATTTCCTGTAGAAAGCACAGATTGGGTGTCACCCAAGGTTAAAAAAGAGAATGAAGACTAAGTACTTATCATAGAGTTTGGCATAGAGTAAGCACTCAATAATACCAATTAGTGATACTTCTGTTGTTGGACTAACTGCATCTATTCTTCTCCCTTTGATCTCAACCAGTGGAGTTTTATACTATAAGATTTTTAAACCTAATTCTTGCAAATATGAAAATATTCTAATTATATAAACTAGTTAAGCTCCTTAAATTAGTTTTGATTAACTACAATTTATGCACATATAGATATTTTATACAGAATGCCAAAATCCAAGGCATTTAATTCACAGCATTAAAATTGCAGGGTCATAAACTTGTTTTGATGATCTAATAAGCATATTAATGCTTTAAGAACACTTTTGTGAATACTAAATGTTACTGCTTGTATTAGTTTACTATTATTATGTGTCAAACCATTCTAAAACTTAAAGCAACTGCCTTTATTATTTGTCATAAATTTGTGACTTGACTGATGATCTGACTCTGGCTGAACTTGGCTGAGTTAGGCTCAGCTCACTTACATTTATGATCAGCTAGAGGTTGTCGAGTATAGTCCAACTGTTCTGGTACTTTCTCATCTGAGATGCCCTGTTTTGATCTGTAAGAGGCTATTCCAAATGGTGGACATAAGAATCCAAGAGAGAAAAGATGCATGTAATGCCTCTTGACCTATGTTTGGAAAAGAAACAATATTGTTTTTGCCATATTTAGTGGGTCAAAACAAGGTACAAGGTCATCCCTAATGGAACAGGTGAGAAATAGACTTCAACTTTTAATGGAAGTTGTATTGCAAAAGACACAGTGAAACTACTGTTTGGGATTGCCAGTAAAATCAACCTGCACATTAATCATTGCAGCCAAATATCTCAATTTTGAAGTTCTATAGAATTGTATGTAGAAGAAAATGTTAGGTTCTGAAATTTATGTTTCATGGTTCCTTTATTATTCAGATGGTTATATGAAAGCTGTGAAAAAGTTGAGAACATCATTTGTTCATCTTTAACATAATGGTAGCAAAAATATTGTATGTTTTTAAGACTATTATGTTAGATGTCCTTATCAATAAGGACCTAACATTGTGCCTAATAAAGGAAACATATATATTCATGGAAGTTTTATCTAAGCAAAAAAAAAAATGAATTAGGTTTATTGTCCTCAATGGGCTTCTTTATTAAGTAGGGTCAGTTTTGTTTAGTTTCCTCCATGTATCATCACTATAGTAGTTTTATGACATTTGATTTTTAATATCATCAATAATGTTTTATCATTCTGCAACATAAGATTTTTCAACCAATGCTTTCATCTTAACTTATGAGTAAACATCTTGCTCTTTTTTACCAATGAAACTTTGTGTTTTTAAAGAAACAGGAAATATCTCTTGCAAATTTAAACAGAAAAGAAATTTATACAAAGAATTTTAAAGATTAACAGAATTGACAAAAGTATGAGGTAACCAAAGTTGAAAAAGAAATAAAAAGTGTACTGCAAAATCACATCAGGAACCATTTCCAAGGACACTATTTAAACTCAAGGGCTGTTGATTGCACATTGGGTGCTCATTAGTAATTTAACTTTCCTCAGAGCTCAGTGTCAACCCTCATGCTTTAAATCCCATGGTGGAACATCTGATTGACTGAGCCTAGGTCACATAGCCCTACTACAGCAACAAAGAACTGAGAAAAAAGGAATATACGCCCTATTCAGGCTTTCATTGTGGAAACTAGACCTCAGGGTCTCATCTTTCAATGCCATTAAGCTTTCTGAGGTTCCATCAAATAAAAAAGGATGTTTGAATGCTTGGCAAATTAAAATAAATGTCCATTGTAATTCATTGCCTTATTTTCTGAGTACATACCCACAATACCCTTTTTCTCACAGTGTTTTCCAAGAAATAATTCCAGGGCCGGGGCTGTAGCTCAGTGGTAAAGCGCTCACCTAGCACATGTGAGTCACTGGGTTTGATCCTCAGCACCACAGAAAGATAAATAAATAAAATAAATGTGTTATGTCCATTTGCAACTAAAAAATATTTTAAAAAGAAATAACTCCACATTATAGCATAAGGCAAATATGTCTTGTGTATAGTTACACTGTTCTTAAAGGATAGTCCAGATGATTTTCCTTATTCAATTTCCTTTCCTTCTTACATCTTCTATGAGTCCATCTCAGTATTCTCAAACCTGGGCAGTTGGCAGCAGGAGGGGGAGTCTGTAAAATAAACCACTAACAAACTTGCATAGTAGCAAAGAGGAACAGAAATTAAAAACAAGTGTTAATCTGTATAAAATATGTAAATATACTCTTTTACAAAGAAACAACCCTAGATGCTATAGTTTTATTTTGTATAACTGTTTATTAATCACATTTAATATAGTTGGTTATAACATAATTAGTATTGATAATTTTCAGTATACATCAACAATTCCATGTTCACAAGAGCCCAAGAAATCCCTAACCTTCTTTTTTTTATTGACCCAAAGGCAGGTGAAACTTAAAATGATATCAATAACCATTGTTATGTGCCTTGGTAAAAGCATCTCTTTTGGATGATACGTTAGTTGTATATTGCTAAATTAAAAAATATACCCTACAAAAAAAATATATATATAT
Source organism: Ictidomys tridecemlineatus (assembly GCF_052094955.1). Lineage (NCBI taxonomy): Eukaryota > Metazoa > Chordata > Mammalia > Rodentia > Sciuridae > Ictidomys > Ictidomys tridecemlineatus. The sequence goes on along the minus strand of NC_135488.1, from coordinate 11,334,695 downwards.
ACCCTAGAACTCAGCAACATGAAGCAAGAACATTAATGATTATATATCTCACAATTATTTAGAGGCAACTTAACTGGTTCTTTTGACTCAGGGTGTCCCACACAGCTGCAGTCAAGGTGTGTACCAGGTTGTTGTAGTCTCATCTGGAGGGTCTAATGGGGGAAAACCCTTTCAAGTTAACTTATGTGGTTCCTGGCAGAGTTCAGTGATTCATGTGCTACTGGAGTGAGAGTCTCAGTCCTTTTCTATTTGGGCTTCTCACTAGATTAGTTCACAACATGACACGTGCCTTCCATCACAAGCAAGTGGGGTATGAGAGAGAAGCAAGAATAAAGCCAGAGTCTATTTTTAACTTAAGATAGTAAATTACATTCTATTACTTGGCTGTATTCTATTTATTAAAAACAAGTCCTTCAGTCTGGCACATGATCAAGAGAAAGGAATAATACGAGAGAGTTCTATATGAGGATGCATAGATCACTGGAAACCATCCAACACTAAGTACCACCAGTACTATAACCAGCAGAACTCAGACTTGGGTATAGAAAACAAAATAATGGGATGTGTTGTTGAGTTATTTTACATCTTATTTTTTATTTAGTTTTTCCATCAATTGGTGAGAGAGGGTTATTTAGTCTATACTATTGTAGATTTGTCTATTCCTCCTTTATTTTGCATCTCTGTTGTTTGGTACATATACACTTAGGATTGCTATATCTTCTTGGTCAACTGATTCTTTTGTCATGTAATGGCATTTTCTATTTTTGGTAATTTTCTTCATCCTGAAGCCTACTTTATATGATCTTAATATAATCACTTCTTCTTTCTTTGATTAATGTTTGTAATATATATAGATAACATACCCTTTAAAAACCTGTATTTGAAGTGAACTTCTTGTAGATAGCATATTGTTGAGTGAGGTTTCTAGATACACTCTGCCAATCTCTCTTCTGATTAGTATATTTAAACAATTTACATTTAATTATTTATTGTTAAGAGCCACAGCCAATATATATAGATAACATACCCTTTAAAAACCTTGTATTTGAAGTGAACTTCTTGTAGATAGCATATTGTTGAGTGAGGTTTCTAGATACACTCTGCCAATCTCTCTTCTGATTAGTATATTTAAACAATTTACATTTAATTATTTATTGTTAAGAGCCACAGCCAAGTCGGGATGGCGCCTAGCATTTTGCCAGAAGGAGTGGTTGAGAGGTGACACCAGCGAGCCATTAAGATGATGATAATTAAGTTAAGCTATGCATAATTGCTGTGACTGGATGATGCTGGATTGAAACAGGCTGTGTATTCAGTTGTATATAGACCCCTGCAATAGTGCAGCTCCTGCTGCCTCGGGTGCCCACTACTTTTGAATTCTCTTGGAGCCCGGTTGAGGGCGGGAGAGTTCCCCCCGGAGCACGCATGGAGTGCCGGTGAGAGTTCAGACAATAAAGTAGTTCCTGTCTGAACCTACAAGTGCCTTGTGGCGGCTTGGTTATTTGTGCCCAGCCAGACTATGGCAATTTATATGCAGTTGGTTAAGTGTTTTATTTATTTATTTTTGTTTTCTATTATGTTTTTCATTTCTCTGTTTTCTTTGTCCTGCCTACCTGTGGGTTTCTTGAACACTCTTTTAAAATGGAATTTCTTAGAGCATTTTCAGTTCACAGAAGCATTGATTGGAAAGTACAGAGAATTCCATGACATCTCCAGCACATACATATGCGTAGATTCACACATTATCAACATCTCCCAGCAAAATGGTACATTTGTTACAAATGATGAAATGACATTGACATATCATTATCGTGTAGCATTCATAGTTTACAATAGGGGCTTCAACAGCAAAAAAATTCCATTTTAATTATTCTATAGTGCTTTTAGGTATAAAGTTTTATATAACTTTTCTATTAGTTTCTTTAGGAATTAATTTCATATATAAGTGTGTATATATATGTATGTGTGTATCTATTTATGTATTATCCATCTATCTGTCTATCTATCTATCTCCATAGTCTTTTACTCTTGTCATTTGACTAGTTTGAGTGGAAAATAGAAACATTGTTTCTCTCTCTTTTTAAAAAAAAAAAATATATATATATATATATATATATATTTAGTTGTAGGTGGACATAATACCTTTATTTTATTTTTATATGGGGCTGAGGATCGAACCCAGTGCCTCACATGTGCCTGCCAAGCAAGTGTTCTATCAACCCCATGCCTCCTTAGCTATTTTTATAAGGTTAGCTTGGCTGATGGCAAATTCTCTAAGTTCTGCTTACTCTGAGAATGTCTTGATTTCCCATTAATTTCTGAAGGATATTTGTGCCAAGTATAGATTTCTAAGTAGTCATTTCTTTCCTTTGAGCACTTGAAAAATATTGTGTCATTTTCTTCTGACTTTCATAGTGTTTGACGAGAAATCTGCTGTCATTAGAATTTTTTGTTTTTTAAACATATAGATAAGGTCATTTTTGTCTGATTGCTTTCAAGACTTTTAAAAAATGTTTTCTATAGTTTTTAGAATTTTAACTATGGTACAAGTTGGTATAAACTTATTTCCTTTCTTCCTTCATTTGCAGTACCAGAGATTGAACCCAGAGGTGCCTTACTACTGAACTACAACCCATCACTTTTTATTTTTTATTTTGAGATGAGGCCTCATTAAGTTGCCCAGGCCAGCCTTGAACTTGCAATCTTTTTGCCTTACCCTCCCTAGTAGTTGGGATTATGGGTGTGCACCACTGCACCTATTTCTTTGGGTTTGTGTTCTTTAATATTTGGTCATTTTCTTAAATTTGTAGTTTTATGCCTTTTGCCAAATATAAAATGTTTTCAGCCATAATTTCTTTTCCAAAAATATCTTACTTTTTTCTCCTCTCCTTTCGTGACTCTGACAATATAGATATTTTAGTCTCATGGGTTCCTGAGGCTCATTTTCCCCGCTAGTCTTTATTTTTTTGGTGTTATTTAGATTGGGGGATTTCTATTGTCCTCTCTTCCAGTTCATTGCTGCTTTCCTATATTCTTTCTGTTCTCTATTGAGCCTATCTATTGAGTTTTTAATTTTGGTTACCGTAACTTTTCAGCTATAAAATATCCATTTGATTTTGCTTTATATCCTTTACTTATTTTCAAAGAATTTCTGTTTATTTGCTACAGATTTCTATTTTTTCATTTGTTTCACATGTTTTTGTAATTGGTCTTTGAAGTATTTTTGTTATGGTGGTTTTAAAATTGTTAGATAATTCCAACATCTTGATTACCTTGGTTTTTTTTTTAATCTTTGCTTATCTTTTTAAATTTAGTTTGAGAGTATAGCTTTTTCATTATTTTTATCAGATTTTTTTCTTGAGTGTTTTATTATTTAAAATTAGCTTGGGTGCCACATTCTGGGACCTGAGTCAGGATGGGATTGATGAAGGGTCACTGCATAAATGACTTATCCTGAATACCCCTCTTTTTAGTTTCTGGTTTACACTCACCTGGCCTTGTGTCTCCAAGTTGGGACTTTTTAAAAATTATCTCCCTTCCCAGAGAATAGTACTTCACTTTTCTCCTGGGGTTCAGGAAGCATTGTCTCTGCTTGGGGGAAGGGAGAGGGATCTTTGGAGGTCATTTGCTTCTTAGAATTTCAACTAGCCATATTATTTTCAGCATCATCTAGCATCTCTTTCATTGTTCAGAGCTACCTAAATTCTAATTTCAGAAACTTTTAAAAGGGTTTGTGGCATAAATTTCTTTGAAAATTTGCTTGTTTTTAGCCATATTCCCAACACCCCAAATCATGGTTTATCAGTTAGGTTTCTTCAGAGAAACAGAAATCTTTAGAGTGGATTTATTAGATTGGCTCACATGATCACAGAGGCTGAAAAGTTCCACAATAGCCATTTGCAGAAGAGCCAGAGAGCTGATAGATGCTGTTTTGTGTGCTTTTTTGCTACTGTGACCAAAATACCTGAAAATAACACTTTTAGAGGAGGAAAAGTTTAATTGGGGTTTATGGTTTCAGTCCACAAACAACTGGCTCCATTGCTCTGGGCCTATGGTGAGGCAGTGGAAGGGCCCAGTGGAGGGCAGCTCAGGAATAAGACAGTGGGAGAAGGAGAGGGAGAGGGAGAGACATTGGGACTCTGTTCTCCAAGGACAAAATATATACCCCAAACACATGCCCCCAGAGACCCATCTCCTCTAGCCACATCTTACCCTCCTACTCTTACCACCTAGTCAATACATTCAAGTGGATAATGCACTGGTTAGTTAAAGGCTGTCATAACCCAATCATTTAACCTTCTAACTTTAATATCTAAACCATAACAGATGCTCAGTCCAGGAAGCTGGAAGTCTCAGAACCAGAGAGAGACCAACGATGTCATCTCAGTCTGAGGCTGAAGGTCCAACCCTCCTTTGGAGGGCTGCTGGAATTCCATGTTTAAAGGTTAAGAACTTGGAGTCTAATATTAAAGTGCAACAGCAGAGAAAAATGGAGAGAGAGAGAGAGAGAGAGAGAGAGAGAGAAAGAGAAAGAGAGAGCGAGAGAGTGAGCGAGCACATGCAAACGCACTTGTCCAAGTTTCTCCCTTGTTCTGCTTTTTTGGTCCATCTGGATCCTCAGCCTATTGGATGGTGCTTCCCACATCCAGAGTGGGTCTTCCCTACTCAATTTGCTGACCCATATATCAGCAGTCTTCTCTGGAAAACCCTCAGACATACTCATAAATGTGCTTTACTGATTTTCTACGCATCCTTCAATCTGGCCAAGTTAACACCCAAAACAAGCTGGGAACAGTGGCACATACCTGTAACCCCAGTAGCTTGGGAGGCTAAGGCAGGAGGATTGCAAGTTCAAAGCCAGCCTCACCAACTTAGCAAGGCCCTCAGCAACTTAGAGAGAACCTGTCACTAGATATGTTCAACCCATCATTCTAAATAGAAGAAGTCTTTCCTATGTGTTAATTTCACTATCTTCATTTTTTTCCACCTACCAATTTCATAACCACTCTCTTGCAAACATCTTCAACACCCTTGTCCTTCTCTTTTCCCCATGACTGTCACAAGCCTGGCTGAACTCAATTGCCTTTCTTCTTCATACTTATATAAGATCAGAATATGCTAGAAAAAAACGCATTCAGGCTGACTAGTTACACTTAAAAATTGTCATACCTGATTTTAAATAGGCACAGGACATTGTCTGAAATCTTGCCCTTCTCTCTACTGGGCTTCCTTTTTACTAAGATGATTTCTATTTTTTTCAAACTTCCTATAATGTCCCCCTTTCTCTTCTGTTGATTAGTGTGACCTCATTGCCTCTTTCAGGAACATTCTTGTTTCTAGAGCTCAAAACTTCAGTCTTCTCCATTCTCACATTCACATTCTTTGTCTTCTGCTATAGTGAAAGACACATCATTAACGTGAATTAGAATACCCCTCTCACTTTTCAATAACTTTGTTCATGCAGCCATCTTTTTTATATTTAAACTATTTTTATACCTTTATTTTATTTATTTTTATGTGGTATTTAGGATCGAATCCAGCGCCTCCCACATGCTAGGCGAGAGCTGTACCACTGAGCCAAAACCCCAGCCCCTCACGCAGCCATCTTTATTCTTGCTCCATCTTGGATTTCTCCCTTACTATTGGATCCTTCTGTAATCATGCTGACACATTTCCCATCTCAAAAATTTAACAAAGCAAAACAAGAACCCACCTTCCTTGATATGATTTCTCTCTTCTGTCACTCCACCTGCACTCCTTGCCTGAGCAAAACTTCTTGTTTACTCTTGCCGTCTTTGTTCTCTTATCTGCCTTCTAAGAGCTAATATCAAATTAAAATTAAATTATGTCACGGAACATTTCATATGAATTGACAAGCTCATTCACTTTTCCATCTGTTGGTTTTTGCCTGTGTGCTCTGCTACGGATGCAGCTCTTGTCTTAGTCACTAATGATGTTGTCAGATCTAATTTAATTTCCTTTTACTTGTTTCACTGTTGGTTTTGGTGACAATTTGGTCTTACTTCTATCTACCCTGCGTTTCCACTGGGACTCCCTCAGGTCTGCTAGGCGAGTGTAGGAGTCCCCTGGGCTCAGTCCTGCCTTCTTTCCTTTACCTACTTCCTCTCCTCATGATCTTACCCAGTCTTGGCCTCGTTGCCTCCATATCTGATCATTTCCTTCTATAGCTGTCCAGTACTGGCCTCTTCCCTGAGCTCAGGTATCCAGTTACCTTCTTGACCTCTCTGCTTAGACATTTAGGTGACTCTTAGACTTAAGCACAGTAAGCACAGTTTGGTTGAACTCTGGATTTTTGACATCCTTCCTCACCAGGCTTCCCTCTATAATCTTTCCTGTTTAGTCTTCTGAATCTCTGTAAATTTTGTCCTCTCAGCTGCTTGATTTCCAGGCTGAGGCATTACCTTGATTCTTGTCTTTCCTTCACTGCCATCCACAACATTAGTGCATCCTCGGAAATACATATGGAGTACATTGGCTTCTCCCTGATTTCAATGCTACCACCTGGTTCAAGGTACCCTTGATTGCCCTCTGTGGGACCCCATGGTCCACAGCCTTCTCTGCTTCTACCTTTGCCCCTCCATGAAACCAGAATCTTTGCTTTAATATGGAAAAAGAATGAAACCACAGAAAAGTATAGTAACAACAACCCGATACCCATCTCCATGAATGCACAAGTGTTGACATGTGGTCAGATATGGTGGCTGAAGTAGGATCTCTTCCAGATCAGCCTCCGCCACTTAGTGAGTCCCTATCTCAAGGTAAAAAATAAAAATGGCTGGGGGAGTGGCTTGGTGGTACAGTACCCCTGGGTTCAATTCCTAGTGTAGCAAAAATAAACAAAAACAAAAACAAAACAGAACAAATGTTAACATGCAGCCGTATTTTTTTTACTTCAGATTTTATTTTTCTCAAGTCAAAATAATATTGAGTTGGATTCCTCATTGTACCCTTGTGCCACTCCCCCTTTCCCTTCCTTCCTGATGTAACCACTTTTTACTTGGTCTTTATTCACCGAGAAGGTCACCATGGAATGTGAGGATAGTTGGCTGGGGATTTGGAGCATGGGAGAGAAACGGTGTTAGGTTGCCTGTTATAATAAACAAGTCACTGGACCCAGGCAGGTTGTGGTGTAAAAGGATAGGGTCTTATAGGAAGCAAATGAAGATAGTTAGAGGACGGTCTAAGAAGTCCTCTCTGAGGAAGGAGCGTGTGACCCTCATCCTGATGACTCAAGGCTGAACTGAGAACTGGAAGCAGAACTGACCCAGAGAAGATCAAAGCTTCAAGGCAAGTCAGAGCCTGGCTCCGTGTTCTTGGGTTTATAGAGGCTAAGGAGGGGTCCGCATTTATGCTTCTATTTTCTATCTTTGTATAAAATGTTTAGCATTGTTATTTCTAGTATGGGTCTGCATTTTTTTTTTTTGACAGTGCTGAGAATTGAACCCAGAGCCTTGCTAGGCAAGGGCTCTGTCAACTGAGCTACACCCCCAGCCCATGGTTTTGTTCTGCCTTAAATAATTTATATGTTGAAGAGATCAAGCTTATTTATCTTAAGAACCAAAGAAAATCACGTTAATTTCACCAGCAAGGGTGTTCTTATTTCTCTATATTCTCCAACACTTGATATTGCCTGACTTAAAAAATCATTGGCAAGATGTTAAACAAGTATTCTCTAAAATTAAAAATCATTGAAAGGTTTGTTACATCCTACATCACAGGGAGTAACATACCAGCAATATCATTGGCATATAAAGTCAAGCCTATCCATCTTCTAAATCTTTTCATTTCAATTATATAATTATAAAATTATCAGATAGTTTAATTCCTATTTATATCATTTTGACAGACTTCATCTTTAAAAAAGTGAAGATATCAGTGACCATTAGCTTATTTTAAAATGTAGATTTATTTATTTTTATTTTTTATTTTTGGTAGTAGTGATTGAACCCAGGGGTGCTTAACTACTGAGCCACAGCCCTCACCCTTTTTATTTTATATTTTGAGACAGGGTCTCACTAAGTTGTTTAGAGTCTCACTAAGTTGCGGAGGCTGGCTTTGAAATTTCAATCCTCCTGCCTTAGTTTCCTGACTGCTGAGATTACAGGTATGGGCCACCACACCCAGCTAGATCTATTTTGAACTGATAAGTAAAAACATAAAATTATACACATGGGGTACCATGTGATGTTTAGATACATGTATACATATACATAATGTTAAAATCACTTTGAACATGTCTGTCTCCTCAAACATTTATTATTTATTTATGGTAAAATATTCAAAATCTTTTTTTTCAGGCTTTCAAAATATATAGTACCAAGCTGGTCATGGTACACACCTGTAATCCCAGTGACTTGGGAGGCTGAGGCAGGAGTATTACAAGTTCAAGGCCAGCCTCCGCAACTTAGTGAGACCCTCTCTCAAAATAAATAAATAAGTAATAATAATAATAATAATAATAATAAGAAGAAGAAGAAGAAGAAGAAGAAGAAGAAAAGACTGAGGATGTAGCTCAGTGCTTAAGCACTGCTGGGCTCAAATCTCAGCACCCTTGCAATAATAATATTACATTATCATTATCTATAGCCACTGTAGTGTGCAGTAGGACTTCAGAACTTACTGTTTCTAACTACAATTTAACCATTATTCTTTTATCTATCAACCTATTAAGGAGGTAGATAACTGATCATCTGGGACAAAGCATCTCAGCTACTCATGCACATCAGAATGGGCAGCTGTCATGGTATTTCTCAAGCTTGGTTGGTACCACCTGGGGTGTTGGTCAGAAGCACACATTTCCAAGTCACTCTCTCTCCAGGAAATTTGATGCATCAGGTTTACCCAGGTGTTGGAAAATTATTTTAAAACAAATGATCCAAGCAACTTTTATTTTTAAAGCAAATTTGGGAAACATTACCTTATAAGAACTTTTGATGGAGAGGCAGCTAGTGTGAACTTGGAAAAGAAGGTCCCTGGAGTTTTAGGGAGAATGACAGGGAAACTAGGAATTCCTTGCAGATACAAGCAGCTTTTGTGACCAAATGTTATTTATACAACTGAATAGAAGCAGAAATGTGAGTACTCCACTAGCCAGGTGAGAAATGGAAAAAGAAAATCCCTGAAGGTAATTTAAGAGAGGAATTAGTAATAAGGGGTAATAGAAGGCCTGGGTAAAACAGGAAGGTGAGGTTCACCAGAGTCATAACTGCAGGAATCCACTAGCAGCCAGGCTGGAGGAGCAGAAGTAGAAACAAGGTAATCAGAACGGGGAGGCCTCTGAGGTTCCTGCTTGGAGCAGATCCCATGCTTAGATACCCCCAGGCTTGGTCATTGACAGAAGCAGTGCTAACACTGTGGGAGGGAGGCAGGGAGGGAGTGAGGGAGAGAGAGAGAAAGAGAGAGAACAAACATTGGTGTCTGCTCCCTCCCTTTCTTTAGTCTCCTTTACTGGCTCTCACTGGCTGAACCTAACTGGAATTCAGCTGGGAAGGCAGTGCAGGAATTGCACTATGTTAAATAGATTTTGAAAAAAAGTCTTGAGGCTATTGGTTGTGTCCTGCAGGCCAAGTTTTAATCCTTCTGTAACTCCCATATGGGTTGACTCCCACCTTCCATTTTCCCTACCTCTCTGGGACAGAGGAGTTGGCTGGAGTGTTCCCACAGGGTGCCTCTTGGTCTTTTACATTTGAAATAAGCCTTCCTGGTGCCCAGTCATATTTTTATTCGTTGGCCTCCTGGTGTGGTCTCTACCTTTGAACAAGACCTCAATTGGGGCCCAGCACTTCTGATTGTTGACCATTTACTCTTCTTGTTCAATCTGATATCGTTTATGATTTAACAAATGGAAAGAGGCCATCTATGATCCTAAGTCAGAACTAGCAGCCCTTGAAATGAGTCGGGATGCCAGCCTTATTTTGCAAAGCTTACACCTTTTTAAAACAAGTTTGAATTGGTTGTCAAATGTAAAGATTCCGACATTTTCACACAAAAATGAAGCTTCTCTTGAAAGGTCAGGATATTTGGTAACATTGGAGTCTCCTGCCAAGCAGGAGAGTGGTAGCCGTATTACACAGGGCATTTGATCTTCCCAGTGTGTGCCTGGCCTGTTCACATTTGTGTTTTCTGCTAGTAGTCTTAACCGACTGTTTTATTTTAATACACAACTTTATTGAGTTTTAGTTTATAAAATGCAAAAAGAGAGCCATCTGTGTCTGAGACAATTTACTACTGTTTGTGGGTCATATTGAGAGAGAATGATATGATGACAAGGACAGGATTTGGATGAGGATGATGAAGGACATACCAGTCACCAGGGGACAGTATCTTGGTGAATATCGATCCTCTGGGCAGATATTAAATTCTTCTCTAGCTCTGTCAACTTGTTTTTTTAATGTGACCAAAATGTCACATAGTGGACTTGCATAGTGTTTGCTTTTAAAAAATTTGGGTTTAGTGTCAAATTTCCCCTAATATCAAACGTAATGCTCAAGTTCCTGAATCATACCCTCACAGGAGGACCATAGGGCTGTGTGATCCTTTATCAGATTTCCTCAGTCAGAAAATAAGTATAGAATCACTTAGAAAATATCTTGGTCACCCTGAACACTAAGAAATTTCAAGAATCAACGTGTAGCTACATAGACAGGAGCTTTGATGAGGAACTCTTTGAAGATGCTTTTCCTTTACCACAGCATAAAGTTATTACTTGGTTTAGCTAGTAAAGTTTTAAGAACGGTTTGAGCATAGTTGACTAGAGGGATGAATGGTTTACTGGCATTCTGTGGAAACAGATTAAAGTGAATTTGTTCTTGGCTTTTCAGTCTTAGTACGGCTAAGTTCTTTACTGGGGATTTAGTCTCCACTGCAGTGTGGTGGCCTGATGAGGTTATTAGGATGGAGTGACCACGAGAGGGCGCCAAAGACAAAAGTATGTTGCTGTTGCTGACCTGAAGACTCTGAAAACAGGACATAAAAGGGAAGGAGCCAGAGATCTGAAGGAAAAAGAGGAAGGGATGAACTCACCGACAGAGGGTCGCAAATTCCTTTATAGTTTTGTTGGCAAAGAATTAAAATTACAGAACAAAACAAGATCTACCCACTATGTAACTAGAGTCTGCTTTAAAAGATTTTAGAGGACTTACACAAATGTATTCTGAAGTAGAGTTTGTGATTTGCTCCAGATCCTGAAAGCATTTGTGGTTGAACATTTGTGTCTTCTCTTTGAAGACAATGTCTTTATCCAGCTCTAAGTGAAGACAATCCTGAGTTTTTACTCTTCAGAGTGCATGCCAGGAAGGTCTCAGGACGTTTCCTTCTATTTTCCTTAGTCTCGTCCTGGGATAATTCCGGGGGAAAGATGAAACTCCATTTCAATGTACCTAAAATGTCCAAGAGTCACCTAAATGTCAATACTTGTTTTTTTTCCTCTCCCAAATGAAGGGGATTAGTTTGCAGTGACTCTGCTTTTCTTTCTGCAATGTTAACAGTACCACAATGTGAAAGAGCTTTTATAGAGTCTCATGATTTTAAGACTTTAAAAATTGTTTCAAAATACGTGTTTGGATGCTGGAAAATTAAATATTTTTTTGTCTGTACCTTCCCAATAATTTATGTTTATAAACAGCTAAAATGCTAACTTTCCTTAAAATAACTGAATTGCAAGAAGTCTTATGGTTCATGATGGACTATTTGAACTTTTGATTAAACAACATATAGGATTTATCTTGAATTTTTTTTAAACCCAGGAGCATAAAGTAGGAATTACTTCTTTAAGGAAATGGAGGTTTTTCTAGGTGGTGCAAAAATCTCCCACTAAAAGCAGAGGAATTCAGCCTATAAATAACCATCCATAAGCAAGTCCAAAAGGGCTCCAAAACCTAAGGTTGGCCAGTCTTCTTGACACCCAGAAAACTCAAAATAGATTCACCAGTGAGGATGAAATAACCTGTGGATAGGGAAACTGAGTCTAGACTATGAGCTCCTGCTTAATTAATCATATATATGTTTGTATATATATACATGTATATGTGCATATATATATTACATACATGTGTATATTACAAAAGATATTTTTTTTTCTTTTTCTTTTCTGTTCCCTTTTTTTTTGTGTGTGAGAGCATTTTTAAAAAGTTGTGTGGTGTGATACAGGTAATCGCCTAAACTTAAAAAGCAACAGTTCCACTGAACAAGGAATCTCAGGTAGTTATTAACACAGGAACCCGTTTCCATGGAACTAAGGAAACCGTTTTCATCTTAGGAAAGGGCAGGACACTGACCATGAGCAAGGTGAAGGATAAATGGATCTCTCATGGTCAGACGAATGGGGTCCTCTGACCATCAGTGTTTTGATGCATGGGTAATAAATGACTAGCACGAGACAAGAACAATGAACTCTGCAGATTTGTAGAAGATGCCAACTGCACAGAATCCTAGCTGGGCTGAAAGTCCCAGGCACTCAAAAGAAGGGGCTGAACCAAGTATCTGGTGTGTGTGTGTGTGTGTGTGTGTGTGTGTGTGTGTGTGTGTGTGTGTTTGTGTGTGTGTGTGTGTGTGTGTGTGTGTGTGTGTCAGGGAGGGGTGGGAGGTGGGCGTGGCGGGGAGGCCGGAGTAGGACAGCCAAGTTCAAAGTTGCGAAGAGGCTGCGCAGTGCGGAGGGCTGGTCGCGCAGCTTGCTGCCTGCACCAGGAACGTGGCTCATCAGCTGTCCTGACTGCCAATAGGGGACTGCGTGGCCTGGCTTCCAGAGGACAGATGGCCAACTCCCCTGCGTGCTCCAAGTTCCGTATACACCGTTGAAAACAGATTCTTTTAGATAAAACAGAATGTTCTTCGGCTTTGATAGAATCTTTGAAAACAAAGAGAATATTTCCTCTTTCACTAGGATCATGGGGAAGAGCGCTCCTCATCTGCCAGAGCCCCGCAGCGTTTGCATATGGAAAGGTTGTAGCAGATACCCATGTCACCAGTGGATGCCACTTGTGTCCCCTGAGAACCAGGATTCAGCGCTGAGTTGTTCAAACTACTTCACCTCACTCTCCCCCCCCACCATGTGTCTTGGGTCTTTCCTCCCCTTTCTCTTTCATTTAAAATACAGAAAAGCACTGAGAATAATGTATCCATTGTTTCTGTATCAATATTAGCCTAACATCTTTTGTAACATCAGCATTTTTGTTGTGTTTTCCTGTCAGGCTATTTTTAAAATGCATATGACATTAGATATTCCCTTGAGGACTGGTGGATTCCTCAAAATCCTTCTCTCTCTCCCTCCTTCCTTCCTTCCTTTCTCCTTCCCCAGAACTAACCACATTCTAAAGTTTGTTTATGTTTCTTTTGTCTGATATATTTTTACCACATTAGGGATGCTTGTTTCAAAAAGTAACCAATGGCTTTCTGTGGGGATTATTTACAAAACTTCACCTAAATGTGTGTATATTTCTGCAGATTGCTTTTGTCATTCAGCATTATGATTTTGAGTGGTATTGCTGTGATATAGCTAGGTGCAATTTACTCATTTTAATTTACTATTTTGCAATTAATTTTTAATAGAATACAATTAATCTCTTCACCTTTTGATGGGCATTATATTGTTTACAGTTTTGCACTATTTACCAGCAATGCTGGAATGAATGTCCTCTGTGGTTCCCTGGAGTATGTAGTTGAGTGTTTTCTCCCAATACAGTAGCCACCAGATACATTATTTGAAGTGTGGCTGGTCCAAATTGTACTATGCTTTAAATGCAAAATACATGTTGGAATTTGAAGACTTAGTGTAAAAAAGAATATAAAACCACAATAATTTTAATATTTCAATTGCATATTGAAATGATGATATGGCTATATTAAGTAAAATATATCATTAAAATTAATGTTAGCTATTCTTTTTATTTTTAGTGTGGCTATTAGAAATCTTAAAATTATATATGTGACTTGAATTTGTGGCTCACATACTGAATACTACTGCTATTAGCATGTTTCTCTGGGACTTGGGTTTTATGTATTCTCATTTTCTGTCCCATTCTTTCTTTTTACTCCTAATGGCAATTGATTTCTAGAGCCATTGCCTGCCTATGAAGAGGTCTCTTTCATTGCAAACCCACCAATCATGTCACTCCTTCTATAAGCTTCCTTTCTGGGCTCTACTTGTCTTTTTAATTTCTGCAGGAGCAGGGTGACTGCTAGGGATACTTGTGTGTTTTCTGATGCTCTGGATAGCCGAGGGTGTTTGATGTTTGACTAGCGGATAAGAGAGGTGCAACTCCATTATTTATGGAGTTTGGGGGTTATCACAGCACTCTGTTATGCCTTCTCAAAACTGTTGGTTTGAGATTCTGCTTAAGGACACAGATTTAGCTCTAAGCTATCACACCCAAACTTACAGTATCTGTGAGTCAGCGTCTCTACCCAAGAAACTGAATAAATCTCTGAAATGCTAATCCATCTCTATGGAGCCCAATAGTGAAGGTTCAAGAGAGAGAGGTTCCCCTCCCCTTCTCCCCCACGAACTCTTGCCATTATTCTCTAAGAAGGCAGGGATTTGAGACAGGGATTGGGTATGCACTATTCTCCCTGTGATCACAGCCACCTAAAAGATGGCAGCTAAGCCAAGCTGGAAGGAGCCTCTGTTCTCTATAGTGGTGGCTTCCCCATGTGTGACACGGCTCTGCTCTCTCGGCATCACCATTTCCAATGAGAAAATAAATTGCCTCTGTGCAGTCGCATGCAAAGCAGAGAGCCCTTTTAGCTGGCTGGAGCCGGGAGGTTGATAGAGACCTGGAGTTCTGCTCACCGATTGTTAGTGGGTCGAGCTAGGGATGATTTTTCATTGTCTGCTGAACTCCAAGCACACCCTCTTGGAGTGGTGGGTCTCAAATTTGAAAACAAATTTTCACAGTGGCTTTTCCAACCTGCTTGGTTTTAGAAAGATGGAGCCGTTGCTCAAATTTTTCAAAAGCCCAGAAAGTTGAGTGACACTTTTTGTATCTTAGCAGAAATACTTCTACTTGACACGTAACAAACACTCCTATCTTCAACCAAAGCTTTGTTTACAGAAAGGGAGGGACTGTCGGGGGTGGGGGGACCTTTATCCTTAGGGCTAAATTTGAATGGCAATGCCACCACTTTTATTAGCCCTGGGGATTTGGACAGGGAATGACTTGCATCTCTAAAATGGGAACAACAGCATTACATACTTTATAGATTGCTGGAATGATGCAAATATTATTACAACTGCTATTAAGATATAAACCAACTTGAACAGATTCAGTTGGATCAAGCTACTGGTAGCTTTGGAGCCAAATGTCAGGTTCGTTTATTTAAATCAGTTGTTTTCAGGCTAACTCTGAGATGTTTGCCACAAGAACTTGTTGGCTCAATCTTTCTGGATGAGATTCCTTTCACCTGTATCCCTGCAGTTCTCTTATGGGCCACTAGATGTACGTGAGTGCTATTAAGGACAGAACTCAGATCAGGATAATAATACATCTGTTCCTGGCTAGTTTGTTCTGCTTACCTATAAAAATATAATTTAATTTTACCTGTTGATTGTAGTTAGAAGAAAAATGCCATCTGAGGCAAGATAAAGGAGGAGACATTGTGTGGGGGGCTGGGCCACCTGTTCTCAAAAAGCGGGTGAATATAGATTCTTGGGAGGCAAAGTCTCTCTTTTTTTTTTTAAATATATTTTTAGCTGACAATGGATTTTTTACATTTTTAATTTATATGTGGTGCTGAGGATCTAACCCAGGGCCTCACACATGCCAGGCAAGTGCTGTACCACTGAGCCACCACCCCAGTCCTAAAGTCTCAGAGAGCACACGACCTAAATGGATATGCAGCACATGTGTGGTTTAAAAAAATCTAACTGGGTGCAATTAGGGGATGGTAAATGGAAAAAGCTGAGAAATCCTTTCAAGGTTCATGGGGTGGTTCCTCTAGTTTTTGAGGAAGGCATGGAGCCCTGAGACCCAGATGGTCAGCCAGCTCTCTTGAGGGCTTAGAGCTTCCAGAGGCTCAAGCCCACACCTGGCCTCGGCTTCTCAGGGTTTGGTGTGAGAATCATCAGCAGCTTTTGTTCCTACACACAGAACGTTACCTTAATGAGCTTGCTTACAATAGATGCCTTACCTATTTTCTTTCTGCTTTTCAACTTGGCCTTCAAAACTTATCCCTTTTGTATTTTTTTCCCTTGCCGTGGATATTTACTTCTAAAACAAGAAGGAAGGGAGGGAGAGAGGGGGAGAGAGAGAGAGAGAGAAAGAGAAATCCATTGATTGGGGAATCTCAGTTTGATCCTGATCCCATGACCCTTAACTTTCCAACGAGATATAATTGGTTGGGTGAGTGAGTGACTGTATTAATCCACTCTGTCTGTTCTTTCCAGTTGTACAACTGACTCCATGCAGGACTGGGCTGCACAGGGAAAGGAGCTATCTGAAGCCTCTGTGGTGGTGGCAGATGCACCTTCCTTCCACCACAGAGTCTTATTTAGGCTCCTAATGTTTTTGTTCTGATCTCACCATCTGTAAATGATGTTAAAACTGGCAGGTGGCCCCAGATCTCCATTTCTTTATGAAAGCATCTCCATTTCTAGGATGATTTACACTTCTTTTTAAAGACTAGTAAAAAATTTAAGCATATTGTCACCAAATACCAATGAAGTTGAGAAAACCTTCAATTATTAAATAAATTCAGACATTTCTATAAAGATGGAAAACTGAAAGAGTTGTTTTATGTTACCTTAGAGCTTTCCCCCTTGATGCTTTCTTCTTTCTGTACAAGTTATTTTTGTCTGTGCTTTGGATTTCTGGAAAGTGCAGCCTCAGCTACAACATGCCTGGGATGGTCAGTAGCAGAACATGGCACAAGGGTCCTCCTGGAGTCAGATGACCTGGAAGTAGGCCAGGAAGGGAGGGAGGAAATAGTCCCATCTGCTATTTTTTTTGTTTTGTCTGGTTCAGGTATGACCGAAAGAGTCAATAAATCCCACAAGATAAATGGATGAATGGCGTGAAACTCATTTATTAATGTAGAAAGAGGTAACCATGCCCCCTGTGAAAGGCAGATCCCTGGAGTCCTAGGAGTGCCTGGAGCTGGGGAGTCTCTATTTGCTGAACCACCGGACTTCCATATGCATTTGTGCTGAGAATGCAGAGAAAAACATTTTTGAGGGAGTGGGGTGGGGTAAGGTAGGTCCAAATTTGATATTTACTTATGTCAGAAGAAAAAGTTATATCTTTCCTCATCCACTGCAAACTTCAAGGATGACTCCCCTAAAACAAATGACAAGTTAACAAAGAAAAACATAGCAAATTTATTTAATGTAAGTTGTGTGTGACATAGGAGATATAAAGTGAAGTGAAGACAGAGAAATGGGAAAAATATGTTGCTGTTTTCATTTAGATAATTATCTTCTCAAAGGATCTGCCTCAAAATGCAATCATATTAGGGTCAGAGATTCAATATATGCATTTTGGGGGTCACAGTTTAGTCCCCAAAATGCACCACTTACTGTCATCATTAGGCTCTCTGCTCCTTGGAGTCGGGCACTTTATTGTTCATCTTTATATCTCCAGGGCTCGGCACAATCCTCAATGCATGGTAGGAGCATTGAGGATTGAGGAACTTAAACAATGAGAATCATCAGCACTGAGGAGCTTAAGCAATGTCTTCTGTTTGCTGAGACACCTTGTTTTGCTCTGTTTCTGACTCTCCCCTCCTTATGTCCTTGGCTCATATGAATCTTGTCATGGACAAATATCTATACCCAGTGTAGAGCCTTTACTGCTGTTTGCCAAATATCCCTGACTCTCTACATTCTGTAAACTTGTTAGGGCTGTGTTGCTTGGGCCCTCTGTGACTGTATGGGGCTTTGGAGTGGCATTGGACAGCGAGTTGTGAGTGGGGGTGGTAGGAGTCCCTCCACATATTTCATTGATGGGTGTGAGACCTCCAGAGATTTTGCCCTCTGTTGTGGGGGCCAGCAATGTTCCTGATGGAAGCTTCCTCATCAGCCTGCACCCACAGTGAAAGAGACAGAGTTGCCAGCTGATGTGGTGAACACGGAGTTGATCAAGACCCGTGTTACTGTTGTAAGTTACAGGGATTTGGGGATTGTTTTTTTTGTATAGCATAAATTAGTTCGTTCTAGTGAATACATTGTCTTCTCCCCTTTATTTCCTTGTACCACTCTAATGGTGTGAACCTTAACCATCTTCATATTTCACCCTCTTGGCCTACTTAAATCCTTCGTACTCTTAAAGCTCAGGTTATTCACTCCTCCATAAAGCATTCCTATGCCTTACCCAGTTGGAATCTGTCTTTCTCTCCTATGGGTTCCCCATGAATTTCCACCGTAACCTCATTCATTCTGGAAGTCTAATAGTTTGTGTAAAGTCTGTTTCCTCCACAGTACTGCCAGCTCCATGTGGATAATAATCCCGATGCACGTATCTTTCCTCACACCAACCTGGACAAATGATGGTTTAACTGAATTGAAACTTTACCTCCACACCCATCACTGTGCTTTTGGGGTCCTCTAAGAAATGGTGGTGGTGATGCAGATTTCACTTTCCAGAACCAAAAAACGCTGTGGAATTTATACTTACAGAGATGCAGGTGCTAATTTTTGGATTTGCCTTGTGCTAGCTGTGTCGCCTTGGGCAAGGTCACGTATCCTGTATGAGTCTTGCTTGCCTCATTTGTAAAATGGAGATTATTCTCTTTTAGGGTTGTCAGGAAAAATTAAGTGACGTTTGCCAAATGTCATCCCAGAGGTGTCTGGCATTGCTGCCAGTGAGTGCTAGCACTTTTTTCTTTCAACAGTCCATTTGGGAAAGCAGGATTGGATGCTCGGTGCAGAGGAGACATTCTGGAACACCTGGCCCTTCAGAAGAACACTTGGGGATCCTGTAGAATTCTTTCTCATTTTTTTTCTCTAATTTTAGGCAGTCTTAAATCTCACCCTTGAACCGAGGAGTGACGAATAATGGATGATTGTAAGATATTTAGGTGAGTTGTATTGGACATCTGTAAAATGTGGTTTATTGCTATTTCAATAGGATGCTTCATCCAGAAAATTCTTGGATGTGGGATCCTTCTTATCCTGATAAGTTCATCTTTGCACTTATAGCAGAAAGGCTCTTTGTATTAATCAGAAGTCTTTCAGTTATGGGGGGAGGGCAGGCAAAATAAGATTGGCTTAAATAAACAGGGGAATTTATTGGTCCATTTAATTGAGACGTCCATGGGTATCTGAAACTTGGCTCACTTGGATGCTGGTGACCAATGGCTGTCAATCTTCTTTGATGCATTTTCTTAGCTTTTTTTCTCTTGATCTCATTCTTTTCTTTATTATAATAGACAACTTTCCCTTCTTAACCCAGGAAGATGGGTCCTGGACTTTTCCAGCCTTACTTCTCTTAGCACTAACACCCCCTCCCCCCTACCCAGCTCCAAGATAAGGTAAGAGACATTCATTTTTACTGTTTTACCAAAAAAAGTTCTGGTGAAGAATCTGATTGGTCACATGATCTGTTATGGTGTAGATATAGGGCATTCCCAAAGCTCATGTA
Organism: Ictidomys tridecemlineatus; assembly: GCF_052094955.1. Lineage (NCBI taxonomy): Eukaryota > Metazoa > Chordata > Mammalia > Rodentia > Sciuridae > Ictidomys > Ictidomys tridecemlineatus. The sequence goes on along the minus strand of NC_135488.1, from coordinate 11,315,106 downwards.
TTAGATGATGCAAGAACGTTTGGAGGATAAATGATTGGGTTATGAAAGCCTAACCTAATCAGTGCGTTGATCTAGTTGAATGGATTAACTGGGTGGTAACCATAAGCAGGTAGGGTGTGGCTGGAGGAGGGAAAGCCATGAGGGCATATATATTTTGTCTCTGGTGAATGGAGCAGACTCTCTGCTTCCTGGTGGCCATGTCCTGAGCAGCTTTCCTCAACCACATCCTTCTGCCATGATGTTTTGCCTTATCTTGGACCCAAAGCAATGGAGTCAGCCATCTATGGACTGAGACTTTTGAAATGATGAGCCCCCAAAACAACTTTCCTCCTCTGTGTTGTTCTTGTTGGGCTTTTTGGTCACAGCAGAGAAAAACCAACTAAAACATGATCATCCCTGAACAAATCTCTGCTGTGGGTTGGAGGATGGGTGGAAATTCTGATTGATCAGCCTGGGTTTCCAGCCCGGGGGTTGGAGAGGATGCCCATGATTTACAGCACCACAGGTCCACATCCACTAAGAAGAGGGTATCTCTAGTCAAAGAGATTGGCCTGGCAAATAAAATAGGGTGCTTTGTTGTAGAGGATTTTTCAGTTGCCTCGGTCCATGCCCTCTTTTATTATTATTTTCCTCTAGAGGACTCCTTTCATTAAGTGTCTTCCTTCCACAGACTGCACTTTCTTCCACTGTTGTTTTCTACTTGGAGTTGGCTGACTATTTAATTAGAATTAAAGAGCCTCTTAACCTTTCCCCATATGTAAGTTCGAATGTGAACACCCAGTGGATTCCTGGGGAATGTCTCTGGAAGGACAGAATGAAGACGATAACATCATTTGAACTGTTAGGAAGACGAATTGCTCCTTTTAAAAAATGTTTTCTCCAGGGTTGAAAAAGCATCTTGGGTAAAGTTCAGCCTTCACACAGGTAGTGAGGGAGACAAATGGTGAGGCTTCTGCAAGTTGTGGCAGAGCCTATGACTTTAAAAATATGATCTTGTGCTTGGTAACCTAGCAGAAGGACACACACACACACACACACACACACACATACACACATACATATATATCACTCTGTAATGTAAACCTGGGGAGACTTGTGCCTTATGTTGATTGCCATGATCAAATGTTGGTGCTATGACCAGAAACCCAAGCTTGCCCATATTCTGCCCTGCCAATCAACCCTTGTTCCCCAGGACAACACAAATGGTAGACCTACCCATGTAGGGGTCTCTGGAAAAAGTTGGAATGAAATATGTTGTATGGGCCTGAGCACTAAGTAGGTTCTCCCTTCTCTTTCAAAACTTTGGAATTTTTACTACCTTTTGGTTGACCACATGGAAGAGTAGAACTAAAGAGATGCTGAGGGACTGCTGATGTGGTCAGATCCACTGGTTGGGACTTCACTTTCTCCCTTGGCTGCATGTGGGAGGAAGGAAGAGACAAGAGAAGCTATCAGGTTTCCTCCTGACACTGACAAGATGTCTGATTCTTCCGCATCAAGTGGAGGAAAGACTGTTAAGTGAGTGAAGCTCTTCAAAGCTCAGTGCCTCCATCCTTCCATTCAGTGAATGTTCTGGAACCTATGCTAATCAGATGCCTTCCTCTGAAGGGTATGGGTGGTGAGACCCCACAAAGGCAGAATTAGACCTGGTATGGGAGAAGGATATGAAATCATCCCAGAATTTTATTTTGTTCCATTTTCTGACCTGATTAAAAAGTCTGAAAACATTGGCCCATTGGCCACTTGAGTCCGGTAAAAACTTAACCTCCACCCCTCAAATCTGCCCAGTGTTCTTCTTGATTAAATGACATATATTTACAAGATAACCACAAGTCAATTCAGACTCTTTGTCAGCTTTTTCGCTACTGCAACTAAAGGATTTGACCAGAACAATTATAGGAGGAAAGGTTTATTTGAGGGCTCACAGTTTCAGAGGTCTTAGTCCATAGAAGGCTGGCTCCATTCCCCAGGGCTCCAGGTGAGACAGGAACAACATGGTGGAAGAGTGTGGCAGAGGGAAGCAACTCATATGGTAATCAGGAAGCAGAGTCTTTACTTGTCAGTTGCAAATATATACCCCAAATCCACACCCCAATTCCCACCTCCTTCAGCCACACCTGACCACTTTACCGCTCAGTTAATCACCATGGGGAGTTATTCACATATTGAGTTAAGACTCTTATAACCCAATTCTTTCTCCTTTGAACCTTCTTGCATTGTCTCACATGTGAACTTTTGGGGGATACCGCATTTAAACCACAACACTTATGCATGCCATTCTGCCATGATGTGATATAAAATTCTTGAAAAGCCCTGCATTCTACAAAACCACACACTGGAAATAACAGTGTGGGAGATTGTGGGAAAATAGGGTGAGAGAAAGATCACCCCAAACTTAGGCAGCTTTGTCATTTTAGAACATGGAAAACCAGCTGCAGTCCTGATAAAAATATTAGCAGAGCAAAAATATGTTAATTCTCTAACAGGTGAAAAAAATACTGCGGTAATTAATTCTAATTAAGTAATTAATCTAAAAAATGGTTATTGGAAGTGTGAGTTAGAAAGTGCTTAGCTGTTGGGTTACAGAAACAGCAGTAAAATAAAGATGATAAACCCATTGGAGACTGGTATGGTTTGGATGTGAGATGTCCCCCAAAAGTGTGAGACAATGCAAGAAGATTCAGGGAAGAAATGATTGGGTTATGAGGACCTTAACCCAATCAGTGAAACAATCACCTGATGGGATTAATTGAGTGGTGAGGGAAGGTAAGTAGGGTGTGGTTGGAGGAGGTGGGGCATTGGGGGACGTTGCTTTGGGGTATATATTTGAATCTGGTGTGTGGAGTCTCTCTCCCCCTCTCCCTCTCTCTCTCCTCCCCTCCCCTCCCTCTCCCCCTCCCCCTTCCCCCTTCCTTATCATCCTGTTAGCTGCTTCCCTCTGCCACACTCTTTTGCCATAATGTTCGGCCTCAGCTTGAGCCCTGAGGAATGGAGTCTGCTATTTGTGGATTGAGATCTCTGAAACTGTGAGCCCCTAAATAAACTTTTCCTTCCCTAAAATTCTTCTGGTCAGATCTTTTAGTCCTAGCAGTGAAAAATCAAACTGAAACAGAGACAGAGCATGTGGTCTCACCAAATGGGGAGGACAAGGTGTGTAAGAGACAGGCATCATGTGCAGCACCTGATTCTTTCCCAGCTTGCTGCATTTGGCACAAAACATTAAAATGTCAGCAAAAGTTGTACCTGAACTACATTGACTTCTGTGTTAAATTAACATTGTTTCTTTATTTTCCAGTCTTATATGAACCAATTTGCATTACAAATCAGCGGGTTGTGGGAACACTGTACATTTCTGAGATGTGTGCTACCAACTATTTTATAGTTCTGTTTGAGTTTCACTTATAAAATTTACCTCAGGTCTGTTAAGTGAAAAGATAAGCATTTGAATGCTTGCATAACTGATAAATGGTCAGGTAGGCATTTGATAATGAGATCTTATAATTGCATATGACTATTCTTTTTCCACTTACTTGCTTACCAACTTTGGGAAAGTTACTTAATTATTTTTTATCTGGTTTCCTCATCTGTGAAATGGAAAAAATATAAATATCCTCAGAGCTGTAATGAGGAGCAAATGAGATGACACGTAAGTCATTTAGAATTACTCTAATACACAGGAATGTTTCTTCCTATTCCAGGTATTTTCATGTCATTACTGGAAAAAAGAACATTTGAGAGGTAGGATTAAGTGTCTTTTACCACTTCAAATCCAAAAATTCCCATAAAACCATCAACACATTCCCTTCCAGATTTTCAAATTCTATAAGTAGCATCTTTTTTTTTTTTGGAGGGAGTGTTGAGGATAATTTCCAGTATCTTCATCCTCCATCCATCCTGTAATCTGCAGCTCTTGGTCACTCTTTTTCTTGCTCAAAATTACTGTCTTTTTTGTTGCATATGGATTTCTAGTTTTCCCAGCACCATGTGTTGAAGGGGTTATCTTTTCTCTGATGCATCTTCTTTGCACCTTTGTCTAATATAAGATAATTGTAGTTTTGTAGGTTAGTCTCTGGGTCTGTTTTGGTGTCAATATCATGCTGTTCTTGTTACTATTGCTCTGTAGTATAGTTTAAGGTCTGGTATAGTGATGCCACCTGCTTACTCTTCCTGCTAAGGATTGCTTTAGCTATTCTGGGTCTCAATTTCATAATTGTTTTTTCTATTTCTATGAGAAATGTCATTGGAATTTTGATTGGAATTGCATTAAATCTGTATAGTGCTTTTAATAATATTAATTCTGCCTATCTAAGAGCAAGGTAGATCTTCCCATCTTCTAAGGTCTTCTTTGATTTTTTCTTTAGGGTTCTGTAATTTCATTATATAGATCTTTCACCTCTTTGGTTAAGTTGATTCCCAAGATTTTTTTTTTTTTGAGGCTGTTGAGAATGGGGTAGTTTTCCTCATTTCCCTTTCTGAGGATTTGCCACTAATATACAGAAATGCCTTTGATTTATGGGTGTTGATTTTATATCCTGCTACTTTGCTGAATTCATTTACTAGTTCTAGAAGTTTTCTGGTGGAACTTTTAGGGTCTTCCAGGTATACAATTATATCATCAGCAAATAGTGTCAATAAACCCCTATCTCTCACCATGCACAAAACTCAACTCAAAATGGTTCAAGGACTTAGGAATAAAACCAAAGACCCTGTATCTAATAGAAGAAAAAGTAGGCCCTAATCTCTATCATGTGGGATTAGGCCCCAACTTTCTTAATTAGAAATCCTGTGGCACAAGAATTAAAATAAAGAATTAATAAATGGGATGGACTCAGACTAAAATGTTTCTTCTCAGAAAAAAAAAAAAAACCCACCACCACCAACAAAAACGAACAAAAAACCCACAACAAACAAACAAAAAACCAAACTGTGAGGTGAATAGAGAGCCTACATCTTGGGAGCAAATCTTTTCCCTCACACATCAGATAGAGCACTAATCTAATCTCTAGGGTATATAAAGAACTCAAAAAGCTAAGCACTGAAAAAACAAATAACCCAATAAAAAAATGGGCCAAGGACCTGAAAAGACACTTCTCAGAAGATGATATACAATCAGTCAACAAATATTTGAGGGGCTGGGATGTGGCTCCTCTAGCATGCATACGGCCTAGGTTCGATCCTCAGCACCACATACAAACAAAGATGTTATGTCTGCCGATAACTAAAAAATAAATATTAAAATTCTCTCTCTCACTCTCTCTTTAAAAAAAAACAAATATTTGAAAAAATGCTCATCATCTCTAGCAATTAGAGAAATGCAAATCAAAACTATTCTAAGATATCATCTCACTCCAGTCAGAATGGCAGCTACTATGAAGATAAACAACAATAAGTGTTGGCGAGGATGTGGGGGGAAAAGGTACACTCATACATTGCTGGTGGGACTGCAAATTGATGCAGCCAATATGGAAAGCAGTATGGAGGTTACTTGGAGATCTGGGAATGGAACCACCATTTGACCCAGCTATCCCTCTCCTCAGACTATACCCAAAGGACTTAAAAAGGGCATACTATAGGGACACAACCACATCAATGTTTATAGCAGCACAATTCACAATAGCTAAACTGTGGAGTCAACCTAGATGCCCTTCAAGAGATGAATGGATTAAAAAAATAATGTGGCATATATATACAATGGAATATTACTCAGCAATAAAAGAGAATAAGATCATGGCATTTGCAAGTAAATGGATGGAGTTAGAAAAGATAATGCTAAGTGAAGTTAGCCAATTCCAAAAAACCAAATGCAGAATGTTTTCTTTGATATAAAGAGGCTGATTCATAGGAGGATAGGAAACAGGAGATTAGGAGGAATAGACGAACTCTAGATAGGGCAGAGGGGAGGGAGGGGAAGGGAGGGAGCATGGGGTAATTAATGATGGTGGAATGTGATAATCATTATTATCCAAAGTACAGGTATGAAGACACAAAGTGGTGTGAATATACTATGTATACAACCAGAGATATGAAAAATTGTGCTCTATATGTATAATAAGAATTGTAATGCATTCTGCTCTCATATATAAATAATATATATTTATAATATATATTATTTATATATTATAAACATATATATTTCATATATAAAATATATATTATAAATATATATTATATATTATATATTTATATTATATAATATATGTAATATATAAAAAAATCTTAAAAATTATTCTCTTTTAGTGTGTGCAGTTGTTTCCTTAATACATATTTACATATGTACTCTGTCAAGTACTTATATAGTGCTTCCTGGGTGCTGGGCACTATGTTATGCACAGATATTAATTTATTTAATTCTCTGAGGTGGGTGTGAGTGTCATGCCTGAGACCCACTGCAGATGTATCTGCTGCCTAGGAGGATTCCCTGCTGGGGCAGATTTGCTCAACCCTGCTGATTGTTGGTTGCTTCCTTGGTCTCTGGCATCTATCTTGAGGTTCTTGATAATTACACAGGTGGATTCTTCACTATCTGGCTGGCTTTGGTCTTCTAGAATCTTACTCAGGGAATTCTGGGACCTGCAGCCTGCCCTTGCAGGAGAGAAGCATAAAGAGACTCTGAAATGTTTCCCCTCACAAAACAACACTTAGGTGGGCCAATGAGATCATTTTAGAAAATGTGTTATCTGTTAAGAAGTTTTAGGTATAATTATTTAATTCATTCAACTTACAGTCTGTGAAAGGATATTTTTTCCTCCCTCCTGTCCTCAAAAGTTGTTTTCCTCACTTCCAAAGGAAAAATTTATTATGCATTTTCCTTCATTTAAAAAATATTTAACAACTGATTTGTGTGTTGCATGAAAGTTACACATTTCCTAAGATGCATTTGCCATTTTATTTTCTTTCATTCAAAAATGTGTCAGTAATCTTTTTGTTAACATGAAGATAAAGGAATAGTAATGCAAGATGCAGTTTTCTTGTAACCTCCTTGAAAGCAGACGATAGTTTCTTATCTGGCTCCAACATTCATTTTCCTGAATTGAAAAAAAGGCGACTTAAAATGAAATAAACCACATTTGATTCCTAAGAGCATCGCTAGCAGGGAAATGTACTGAGAGAGGCAGACTTGGTCAGATTCCAGAAAGCCCCTCTGCTCCCTGAGTGAGGGAGTTGACTCATTTTGCATTTTAAAGTACAGTATTAATACAGGAAGAATTGTGAATTGTCTCTCATTTGATCACTAATCAGAAGATTTTATTCCCTGAAAACTCAGATTGTTAAGGGGAAAAAAATATAGTGAGATGTAAGTTTTCATGATTTCAGTTTAAAATTTCATTTTATGTATTGGGCACCTACTCTGAGAAAGGAAGTAGGCAAGATGCTGAGACCATTCAGAGAGGAAGGGTTACATCTGCTCTCTCTGACCATGATGGTGGAGGAAGTGTTTGTGGTGGAGGAAAATACAATGCTTGGGTTTTACTCTCAACCGAAATGTTCAGGCACAGAGAGAAGGAACTTGAGGTCTTTTATGCTCTTTTATCTATGGTCAGAGTGAGGATCCCTCCACCTCCCCCTTTGGTGGATCTGCATGTGAAGGTAGGGATTTAAGCCATTTGAAATGTTATGATGGTTCTAGATAGGAATCCATTTCCCCCAGAATCTCTTGGGCTAACAGACCATGCCTTGGGGGACCCCTCGCATATGCCGATTCCACAGCATGAACACCCAGCTCAGTCCAGAAAACACCTGGCCTCCTCTGGGTCAGACCCTGGTCAGGGCACTGGAGGAACATAGGTGAATGAGACCTGGTCCCTGCCCTCTAGGAAATACTTTCAACATAGAACAGATAAGTGCGGGTCATGTTCATGCCAGAGGTGGGCCATGTGGAGCAAACTAGGGCTTCTGGGAAGCCTCTTGGAGGCCATGTTAGTTGAGTGTTAGTGGTGAGGAAGAGCCTTCCAGGTAAGGGAGGGGACACTGCAGGAAGACAATAGGCAGTGCAGTAGAGAGCTCCACCTGGCATTGGTCAGGCCTGGAAGGTACCACGGGGTGTGCTTTGTGAGAGCAGTTCCATGATGTGAGGTGCCTTGTGTTCCAGACGACCTGTAGGTGTAAGAGTTGGACAGTGGCTCCACTTTCTCCACAGAGAGCTGAGGCTGTGGCTGGGAGAAGTGGTGGGGGAAGTTGCCCATGGAGTGGATGAAGGAGACTTCCCAAGACCAGTCCAAGGAGCACAGAGCAGAAGTGGGGTGGGGGTGAATTTGGAAGTGGGCAGGCTCAGGCAGTTGGTGGGACTGGCTGGGGACTGAGTTTTGTTGGGCAGGAAAAACAGAAGGGAAAGAAACACAGGAGTAAGGAAACTGATGAATGTGGTTCTGATCATCAGCCATGTCTCAGCCCTGGGTAGGCTAGAAAGAGGGGCCCAGGGGCATAGTAAGATGGAAACACTGAAGGGATGATGGTATCTTGGAATCCCTTGAAATGCAAATGTCCCTAAGTGGGGACAACTGGAGGAGCCATTATGTCACTAAACCTGAATCTACTAGAACTTTTTTCTCCAGGCTTGGAGAGTCTGGAACCATGGTAAAGTGACTGGGAAGATTAACCTTGATGAGAAAGGGGAGGAGAGAGAGGGCATGATGGGCATGCACCTCCTTGCCATGTACATTCGGCTGGTTGTTATCATGATTTTTTTTTCTGGCTTTAATGAAAGTATTTTCTAAATGTTACATTGAAAGAACCAGAAATTGCCTAGAAGGCAGCTACGTTAAGCTAGAAGCAGCTCTAAGTGCTGATCTTTCTGGGATGGGAAATGCTCAGACATGGTTAACAAAATTGAGAGGGATCAGAGGTGAGACCAGGGCAGGAAGCTAAAATTGGGTCTTGGGAAGAATATTTCAGAAAAGGCCATGTCTAGTGCAGGATAGGCATTCGGTTAATAGTTGTGGAACTCAATTGTTAATTCAGTTGTAGAGATGGTAGGAGAGGCTGCTCAGAGAGGGGAAGCTTTGGCAGCTGCAGTTGTGCAGAAGCTTTATTGAGGCAGGATCGATTAGGGACCCTGGTCCCAGGCTCCACTCCACTGTGATTAGTAGAGCCCACATGAGTCTAACGACCCCCTTTCACCTCATTCCTTTGCATTATTGGAGGAGCTGATTTTCCTGAACTGTAAACAAGATCCTGTTTTTAAAAAGATTGTTCCACCATCCTGATGAGCATGCTCAGAAACCCCCAAGTTTGACCCAGATTAACCTAAGGAAGGAAAGCCCCTGTTGAGGACCCCATACATATTGCTTGCATCTCATGCATCTTAAAATCTAGGAATGAACATTTGGTACATGTGCAATAAACATTTTGAGCAAGGCACAGGAATCTGTCAATTACCCCTTGTTTACCATAAACCACTCCAAACAAAAAGCATGCAAAAGGTGAATAAAGGACTCAGGAAGTGCATGCAAGCTCCAATCCCCCCTGAGACTTGGGGAAGATATTTTTGTCTTATCTGCACTGCACCCTTGCAGCAGATCTTTCTCCACTAACCTCTCTTAACTGCTTCTCTTTGTCTTGGAGAATTCTTCACACTGCCCATGCACCTGCCATCACCCAGGTTCCAAGACCCTTAGGACTAGAGGAAACAGTGTTACTAGTGGAGCTTCCTAGAGGCCATATGCCATTTTTGCTGTTGTATATCCTCCTGGCACCCAACCTGACACCAAGGACAAGCACACAGACGAATGCCTCACCCCGAGCAGTTTCCATCTTTGGGAAGCTGAATAATTAGAAACAAGAGGAGAGTAGAAGACAAATCTGGGATCTACAGGGATGCCTAGCTGGGAGGAGAGAGGTCAGGGGCTGATCTCTGGTGACTTGTCCATCATGTGGAAGTTCTTCCATTTCAGTGAAGAAGAAGGGAGTAAGTAAGCAGGAAGGTACTCAGAGAGGCAGAGAGGTAGTATGGTGCCTACCCAGTCTCCCTGTCCCCTGCCATGTTGTTCCTAAACCCCTCTGTCCCCACTATCTCCACTTTTCTCTGACTGACCTTTCTCTTCCATCCTACAGAGTCTGCCACATTCACTGAAGGGAACAAAAAGGAACATTGAAAGAGTCAATTCTTGGCTGTTGAGTTCCTAAATAGATTTAAAAACTCATAACAGAGACATCATTCTTGAAACCCAATGCTTTTGATTTGAAACTTTTTCTGTCTTTCTTTCCTTTTTTTTTCCTTATACATCAAAAGAATAAGCCCTAAAGGAAGCTGGAAATACAATTCTCCACAAACCAGTGGTTCTCAACTCCATCATCCCCAGAAACCTCTCCTTTTCTTTAATTTTTTTCTATTATAGAAAATTCCAAAAATTCCCACCAGTAGAGAGAATTATAAAAATGAGCCTGATGTAACATCTTCTGACATCAATAATTATTGATACATGGTATACCTTGCTTCATCTCTTTCTGACCCACTCAACCTCTCCAAAGACTTCAAAGTAAATCATAGCATTTTATCTACAAATACTTCTAGATGAAATCTCTTAAAATAAAGGACATTTAGAAAACATAACTCCAACATGATTATTACGTCTAAAGATAATGATAATTCAATTAATTTAATTAATTACTATATTCAGAATTCTCCCACTTTTTATTCATTTATTTATTTTTTTGTGGTGCTGAGAATTGAACCCAGGGCCTCGTGCATGCTTAGGCAAGTGCTCCACCACTGAGCTACATTCCCACCACCCTACTTATAAATTTGTTTGAAACACTTGGTGTTTTGCAAATTTCTTTAATTATCCTGAAATAAAACTAATAAATCTGACCTACACATATAATTACAAAAATCAATATAATGTCCTAAGCGAAAACAGAAAAAAAAAATAAAACAAAAGCTATTTAAATTAAAACGTGTATTTTAACATTGTTGTATTTGGATACTACTACTCTATAGGATATCTAATAATGTAGTGCTTGAACTTGAATATAGAGCCACCATGAATATGACAACCTTGAACATAAACTGGTACAGGGTGTCATGGTGATTTAAATATTATGAACAGCATTTTCAGTAGTAATATACTTCTTTGAAATGATGAACAACTCTTTAAATAATTTCTAACAAAATAGGGTTCAATATTTCCTTGATTTACAATATTGTTGCTATCCTAGAAAATTAAGAGTATATTTAAATTGTGCAAAAGTTACCTTGTGATTATATGTGAAATGGCACTAGGTTCTAGGTGCAGAAAATTACAAGTGATTTTTAAACCTATGCAACTGTCTGGAGACACATCCCATGGGACTTGGAAAAATTCTTCATTGTTGGGACCATCCTTGAGAAGTCGGTTGCTTTTGGTTCCTGTCCACTAAGTTCCTGAACTATTTTAGATAAAAAGAGATTGAAGAAACTTGAGAACAAAATTCAATGTATCATATTTAATTTTATCCTGGATGGGATGAAAAATAACCTATAAAGAACATCACTGGAATAATTGAGGATGTTTGTAAAGTAAACAAGGCTAAATTTCTTGATTATTTAAGTATTGATCTTTTCTTGCAACTTTTCCATAGATTCAGAAAAAAAAATTTGAATTAAAAATGTCTTAGGGAAAATATCCTCAAAAATAAAAATCTTCTGCCATTGTAGGAGAGTGTAGTAGATCCAGATGGAAAGGGATTGAGCTGGGAAAGAGGTAAGAGGGATGGACGTGGAGTGAGATTCCTTCCCTGACCCTGCCTGAGGCCAGGTCTTGGAGGAATGCCTTGGAACCCCCTTTAGATTTGGGCTTCTGAGAGTAGTGATGAGAGTTCTGCTAATCCTCTGGACATTGGGAAGTGGTGGACTTGCTGATGTTTCCTGGGCCACATGGCATGAGAGAAATAGATTAGAGAAATAGATTCTCATAGGCCTCAGAATATTGATGGAGAGCATCCGAAGGTCCCCACATCCCTGGGAGACTCACTTAATGACTGATGAAGGGTAGAGAGTCAGCCGATATCTGCAGAGGGCTGAGCATGGCTGTGGCCCAGAAGCCATGTCCTTTCACACATCCTGGACTCTGCTACTATCCTTGGACTTAGCCACTGTTCTGGGTAGAAAGGGCAGTATACAGTGGGGGAGCAGGGGGTAAGTGGCACATCAGAATGAATTAAAATGTCTGAGTGATCACTAATTTTATGGCAATTACCTAGGGGGTGACTATATTTTTTTTTCTGCTGTCTAGTGGAAATGGGGACCTCAAGGTAGAAACCGAGTGGAGTTATAGAAAGTTACATTTTTTTTGGCAAACCTGATTTTGTGACTATGAAAACTTGAATCTACTCAAGCATTTAAATCAGATGTGTCCATGGAACAGAGTATTCACTTCCTAAATTTGCATTTACTCATTTTTTTTTCAATGAAGTGCCATTGTTCAATTCTGCCAGTCATGGCAAGGCCTGGAACATTGCTATACAGAATGTATCAGAAAGATGACAGAGAATTGGACAGAACATTGTGCAAACAGAGAAATGCTATTTTAATGGGAGTAGGGAGCTGCTTGGGGAGAAGTGGTGTCTGAAATCGTGAGCTTGGAATAGTTCCTCAAGTCTTGGAGACGGATCTCTTTTCTAGTTCTTTCATTTCATCTAAGAGGAGATGAAGAAGGTGATTTGTTCCTTTCGTTAAAAATGTATCAATTTTAAAAACTCTTTGTATGGCTAGGTGAGATCTTTAGAGAATCTGTGGGTTCCCTGTGAAATAAAACCCCTGTTTCTGCAGCCCGGCTCCTTTGTTTAATCAGAGGATGCCATAGGAACCAGCAGGGGCAGATGGCTGAGATCCTATCGCAGCAGCCCCAGGATTTAGGAACATTAATTTTAAAGGGGGGATTAAAGCACAGAAGAACATTTTTTAAAACATCATGCATTTTCATAAGCACCCTGGCTGGGTATTTATGGGATGGACCTTTGGAACACAAACTGATGGAAGCAAGGGAGCTAAATAACATACCAGGAAGACTTCCTCCCTTGTCTCATGTTTGGTTGGTTGGCTCACAGGATGGAGGGAGAGAGTGGTATGTTCTGCTTTGGTGGCTCCTGGTGGCTCTGGGGATGGAGCCTCTCCTAAGACACTGTGGCTGCCATGGGAGAGTCCTCAGATGTCACTGCAGAGAGGCAGTCCACCTGTGCTGGGCCAGAACCTACAGTGGTTCACTTACTGTGTTTCAGAGGTCAAATTATTCTGTTTGTGGCCTTCAGACTGGTGGTACCCAAAGACTTTCTGAGAGGCTTGAGGATACACAGGTTAGACCCTCAGATTCCATGTGTCTTCTTTGCTGGAAGTCTGATGATTCTCTTTTCTCTTAGACCTGGGATGGCTAAACCTTCAGGGGCAACAAGCAGTTGTCATCAGAATAGATGTATGTTCCTGGTCTTTGCCCTGTACCCCCCCTCCTTTTTTTTACCTTGGTGGCACTGCAGATATAATTATTATGTCTATCAATAATAATTATGAGCTTTAACTGTGTATGGGATTAGGATGCATCTTATCATCAACAGCATCTTACAATTCTCTCAGTTGGGTCTTTTTAAAAAGTTCCTGTTTTAAAACTTGAATAATGGTGTCTATAGCTTGAAAGAAAATCCCAGAGACAATGAGCATAGCACTCTTGCAAAGTAATGTCACATCACCAATGTTCTTAATGGCACAGAGGATGACATTGGGTGGAAAACCATCATAATTTATGCCTCGGTTTGAAAAGCAACTCGGAAGAGCTGGATTCGGATTGAAGATGATTTAGGAATGCCATAGCCAATTTGTTTTGCTCTGTTACCCTTTGTATGAATGCATGAGAAGGACTTATCATTGGAACCTATGCCAGACCTTCATTGTGGGGTCTGTCAGTAGTCACCCACCCTGCTATTTGCTCCAGGACTGGAGGTGGAGAAGGGATGGCTGAAGGCATCAGGGATGAAAAATGGAGGCCTTGGACAAATGCCAGAACATAAAACAACAAGACTTCTTTAAGAGGGAAGGGAAAGCCTGTGGTGAAATAAAAATGATGAAGAGGTGATTTTAGCAACCGTTGGTGACCTTGATGATTATTTCAAAGACAGTTATTTTGAATAGTTTAAAGTGTTAACCTTGGCCCTGACCTGCTGCCCTTAGCCATGAGGCTGAAAGTATCTAAACTGAATTATGCAGAAGGCCATTTAGGCTGAGCCTCTTGGCATTCGGAATCGGATGCCATTTTTAATTCTCATTTTCTCATGGTTGCTGTGTGTGTGAGTTTGTGTTTGCAAAAGCAGTTTTGGCCCTGGAATTGCAAGCTGTTCTGTTAAGACCCGGGGCCGCCTCGCTATCTCCTATCTTTGTTCCTCACCTCATTTTGAAGGATTGTTACACTTTTGTAAGTACAATGGGATTATTTATTCATTGTGTTTGTCCACTCTTTTCTGTGCCACAAGAGGAGAAATAGCCTGCACTGCGACTTAAGAGCTTTCTGACTGCTCCAAAGTCATGACATTTCCTTTGCTTTTTGATGGCTGGCTTTGAAAAGCAGGGGAAGCTGGGTGACAAACTCTGTGGGCTCCAGGAGGGAGATGACTTGTCATTGTTGTGAAAAAGCGTATTTAGTCACTTTTAAAAAGCAAATTGTGGACTTAATAGAGCCACACAGTCTCCTTTGGAGATTGCTACAAGGTGGATTGTCTTGATAAAACATTTGAAGCCAGAAATCCATCAAGCCTCAGTGAATGTAAGCACTGACCTGAACTCATGCACATGGGGTTTTCTTACCAAACTTCAAAGTTATATATATTTTTTTAAATAGACAAAGGATAACTGTCCAGTATCTTTCATTTTGTCTTCTCTGCAATTCTTCCAGTTTCAAATCAAATGCAAGAGTCCAATGATGAACTATTTCGAGTCTATCTGAGACCAGAGGCATTGGTATCTGTAGGCTCAGCTTTTTGGGTTTCTGCAGAAGCCGTGAATGTGAACTTGATGCTGAGCATTTAGCAAGCCCTTTCATGGCCAAGGGCAAATCTCTATGCTAAACAGAATAGATGCCTTCTCAGCACTACCCATTCCCAACCCCCTCCATCACTGTGATGTTCCCTATCACTGTTGAGATGATACTGATGGAGCAACCCCAGGTCATGTTGATTTCCTCCTGGCTACTTCCCTGTCTCAGAGGCAGCTGCCACCATGTGAGGACAGAGGCTTACAGCACTTTACCTCTAGCTCCTCTGTCCATACCTCTTCTGTCTGAGGAGTGTAAGAGAGAGAGAATCATTGTTTCTTGTATTTTTTTCTTTTAAATTAATATCGATGCTGAGGGATTTTATTAGTAGCTAAGTATGCGTTAATTAATAAGCCTTTTCCCAACCTTCATTTCTGAGCCCTTCCTACTTTGGACTGTTGATGAAGTACTGCTTCAACGGATCATGCTGAAAAAGCAAAGAAAACAAACAAACAAACAAAAAAACTCCAAACCAACCAAAAAACAAGAAAATAAAACTCCCCAAATAATTCCAAATGAATGGATTTAATAAGGAATTTATTTGAGAAGGATAACAGACACTTTGTGAATAGTTGGGTTCTACTGTGATCAGTGGATTGAGCAAGATGAAGAGAAAGCTCAGGTGAGGGGGGAGTCCAATTGGAATGGACTCCTCTTGTCTCAGCCCCTGCTTTCCTGGTCTTTCAGCCCAGGCCCTTGAAAGGTTTGTGATTATAGCATTTTTCTTTCTTTTTTTCTCTTTCCTTCTTTCCTTTCTGGAGAAGAAAAATGCAGAAAAATGGAAATATCAATCTAAGATCAATACTTCTGAACTTACTACCCAGAATTAACTAATATTAACACTTAGTCATTTTGGCTTTATTCTTTTTAAAAAAATATTTATTTTTTAGTTGTAGTTGGACACAATAGCTTTATTTTATTCATATATTTTTTATGTGGTGCTGAGGACCAAACCCAGGGTCTTACAGGTCTCAGCTCTACCGCTGAGCCACAACCCCAGCCCTTGACTTTATTCTTTTAAAACCATTTAAACCAAACAGAACATCACTAAAGTTGAAATCTCCTTTTCCTTCCCCTCCCAGGGACCATTCATGTTCCTCTTTCCCTAGGAAAGGGAACTTGATAACCTTAGTTATTTTTCTTCCCCATGAAAAGCCAACCAGTATGGCCTGAGCCATTATTATTATTAATTATTTGGGGTACAGGGATTGACATTGATGATACTTGACCACTGAGCCACATCCCCAAGCGATTTTTTGTATTTTATTTAGAGACAGGGCCTTGCTGAGTTACTGAGGTTGGCTTTGAACTTGCGATCCTCCTGACTCAGCCTCCCAAGCTGATGGGATAATAGGTATGCACCACTGTGCCCAGCCTGAGCCATTATTATTATTCTTTAAATATAAATAGTGTCATTGTGTTCACAGTATTCTCCTTGCTTTTTCACTCAACATTTTGATCTTCTAATTCTTTCTGTGTTGAGATGTGTATGTTAATTTTGATTTCTGCATAGTATTTAATTGTATGAGTATATAAATGTCTCCTCTTGATATGTTCAGACACATCAAGAATTGACATTGCCAGACTATGGATATGGCTCAAACGGTAGCGCACTCGCCTGGCATGCGTGCGGCCCGGGTTCGAACCTCAGCACCACATACAAACAAAAATGTTGTGTCTGCCGAAAACTAAAAAATAAATATTAAAATTCTCTCTCTCTTTAAAAAAAAAAAAAAGAATTGACAATGCCATCTGCTTGAAGAGTCCCTTGGGCCCTCTAGACTTCCCCAGTCAGAACTACATGCCCTCTATACTGGTGGTATAGGTATTACCCTAGAGATGCTCCTTTTGCCTTTTCTGTATTAGATTTCCTCTCTCCTAGTTCTCCTAGGCACCAGTTGGGCCTCTGGGGAGGAGCCGGTGGCAGACGGTGGCACGACAGGGGCCATGTAAGGGAGGAAGAGGCCGCCTCCTGAGACGGGGTCAGAGGACCTTCAGGGGACTGGCTGCCCTACCACCAGGGGCTCACTGGACAGCGGCCTTGCTTCTTCCTGTCATTGTCCTTGGTTTGTCCCCCACAGATCCCACCTCCCAACGTCCCCACGCTGAGGGCCACTCCTGACACATGAGCCCTTGGGGACATGCTCAAGTCACATCTAATCCACGGGCAGGGTGCCCACCCAAGATCCGAGGACCACCACCAAGAGCAGGCCTGGGTCCACACCCCAGGGCCACGACCTGGGGGCCTTAGACACCCCACCCTGGGGAGCTTTGGGCTCCCAGGAGAAAGGGCCCTGGGCTCGCTTCTCTCCCCCAGGCTTTATGGCGCAACGTCCTGAGTGGACGTGCAGATGCCTGAGCCCAGCGCCAGTGGCCCAGCTGGGTGCTGACCAGTGCCCAGAAGGCCCAGGGCACTGATGGCCCTCTCTCGGGTGGACAGGGGCTCCACACCCCAAGAACAGAGGGCAGGGTCTGGCCTCCCGTCTCCTTCACGGAAGCCACTCCGCAGAGTCCCCAGAGGAGAGCTGCACAGGGACCTCCTGGAGCGGGAGGGTTGTTATGGCAACACATGGCCCTGCGTCTCCAGAGGGGGTCAGCCCAGGCGGCGAGGGAGGTGCTGGGAGGCAGAGGTCACCCTGCAGAGAGCTCAGACCACACGGATCTGCACGTGTGCAACTGGTCAATGGCTGGTGGGGGACCCTTACCCACGGCAGCACCAGGCAGGCTCAGGGACAGTGAGGGGACGGGGTCTTGGCCTGGACTCAAATGGGAACTTACAGTTGCTCCTGCCAGCCTCTGAGCAGGGCTGTGGGCCAGGCGTGGGGACCTCTGCAGTCCCTGTTCCCACAGTGGGGAGCTGTGTGGTGCAGGAGGGGGGTGTAAGTGGGGTGCTGTGGGGTGCAGGCGGGGAGCTGCACAGTGGGGAGCTGTGTGGTGCAGGAGGGGGGTGCAAGTGGGGAGCTGTGGGGTGCAGGAGGGGGTGCACAGTGGGGAGCTGTAGGGTGCAGGAGGGGTGCACAGTGGGGAGCTGTGGGGTGCAGGAGGGGGGACCACATGGTAGGGAGCTGTGGGGTCAGGAATGGGCCAGCATGGAGGCGGGGGACGCTGCCGAGGGCATCACAGGAGAGCGGGCACAGGGATGCCACCCAGCACCCAGTGCAATGGGGCAGGTCTGAGAGCCCTAGGGGGATGTCCACTGGACTCCGTGTGGATGGAGAGAGGATGATGCTGGGGTCCCTGGGGTGAAGGGCCAGCTTTGGGTCCCTGGGGACAGGCAGGGAGAAGGTCTCAGTAGGAGGACCTGGAGCTGCAGGAGCCTTGGACTGACCCTGCCCTGGGACACTCCTGTCCCTCCAACACACCTGTGTGTGGGGTCTTTTCCCAAGGCCACCTCTGCCCCAGCCCCCTGGGCACACAAAGTGGGCAAGGCCTGGTGGCAACGCAGGCTGTCCAGGAGATGTGGCCCCTGGAGCTGGCGTCCACCCTCACGGGCTCGTGTGGGTGAGGACCAGGGCCACCGAGCGCTCACCCCAGCCGAGGATGCCCCTGCCACCTCTGGTGTCCTTCAGCACTCAAGGTCATGTCGCATCCACTGATTTTTCCAGCAGCTGCCAGGACAGGGCAGGAGCAGCCAGGTGGCCCTCAGACCTCCTCCCTCTGTGTCCTCGCCCAGCTCCTCACACCCAGGGGTCACGGGAGCACAGCAGCGAGCTGGAGGGGTCCAGTGCCCAGCGCGTGTGGCTGCCAGGAGCTCTCCCGCCTCCTTTCTGGGCACAGGCAGCAGGACGAGGCAGGAAAAGGCAGGACGAGGGGTCCCCAGGCCAGCTGGGGACAGGGCAGCTGCTGGGTGGGGCGTGTGGCGCAGGTTCTCTTGCCTGCGGGTGCTGGGGCGCGGGAACCACCCTGGCTCTGTGTTGGGTGAAGACCTCGGGGACTCCTGGGCCGTGGCCTTGGAACCTCGGCTGCCTGGGTCCTCACCCATGTTCACGTGCCCAGGTGCTGTCTGCTGCGGCCTCTGGGGGGCCAGCCTGGGGCCATGCTCCTGGCTCAGGGAACAGGGACAACCAGGTGCCAGAGCAGGTGGTCACTTGGCCTCAGAGGTGCAGCACGGAGCCAGGAGGCAGAGGCAGGCTGGCCACCAGCCTGGAAGGCTGAGGGCCTCGGCAAGGCCAGTGGACAGCTTGGTGGCCCCCGACCTCTGGTGTCCTCAGTGGGGAGGAAGCAGAGCCCAGCAAGACCCTGGGAGGACCAGGAGTCCCTGTGGCCAAGGCATGTTGTGTCGAGTGGAAGAACCTCAGAGACCAGGCTGACCCTGGGCCAGGGGCCGTGGAGCCGCAGCTGACAAGGGGCCTTGGGACGTGCTGTGTCGAAGTCCATGAGTTCACCAGCATCCCATCCCTCCTCCCCTCTGCCCAACGCTCCTTGGTCTTTAACTTGTTTTAACTTTTTGAATTTGTTTGTATTTATTATCTATCTATAATGCAAAAAATAAATGCCAGGCGGCCAGGGCTTGTGTTCTTATTGACCCCTGTAGCCCGGATCAGTTTCTGGCACTTAGTAGGTGCACTTTGTTTGTTGAATGAATGAATGAGAGTCTTTCTGTCTGTAAAGCATCAGTGTCCCCTTCACCTTGTCATGTTTGGGGGCCCTGCGGCCTGTCTCTCTCCCTCTGTCTCCCTGACAGTCAAGACTCATCTGCAAAATGGTCCCTCTGCCTCACCTCCCCCTCCACGTTTCCCGCTCCTCCCCGCACCTTCCATTCCACACACACCTCCCGCAGGGTCATCTGTATAAACATGACCAGACACCAGGTGGCTTCATATAGACACGTTTGTCCCCTCCCAGCTCTGCGGCCACAGGTCACCCTGGCTGAGAGAGCTCATCCTCCCCGCAGCTCCCCGTGGCCCAGGTAGCCCTGGGCTTGTGGCCACCTTGCCCCAGTCTCTGTGTCGGTCTCCACAGGCCACCTCCTCCCTGTGTGTCCCTCCTTTTCTCATAGGACGGCAGTGAGAACAGCTGCGTCCCCCGATATCAAAGATGACTCCATTTTGACTAATCCACCTGCAAAGAACCTATTTCCGAATGAGGCCCATTCTGAGGTGTGAGGTGGAGCTGTCGGCCCACTCTGTCCAGGACGGCCAGCAGCTCCAGCCCAGGCACCCCTTGCCCGGATCCTAGGCCCCTCCCCTCCTCCTCTGTATTGCTTCTCTCTTTTCTGTGGCCTCACCCTCTCCTTCCCCATTGTGACAGGTCCCCTGGCCTCTCTCCTGGACTATTTCCATCAAGGGCTACACCAGTCCTGTGTCAGTCCTTGGTCCACTGCCTGCCCCTCTGTGGGAGGCCCTGAGAGCATTTCTGTAGAGTGAGCGTTTCTCGGCTGCGCTCTCTCAGGCTCGTCTCCTTCCCACAGCATCAGCCCCAGCCAGAGCCCCAGGAGGGGAACTGCCCACCAGCTTTTCCTGGGGACCGGCTGGCACACTGCTGTCACCTTGATTTGCTGGTCCAGTCCCTGCTAAGGCTCACCCTGGAAGAGGCCCTCTCTGTGGCACGGCAATGTGCTGATTCCTCCTGGGACCGTCTGAATGGAGGTCCCCCTCCCACGTCCAGGGTGGTGGTTTCTGACCAAGATGAGACCCACACAGGCAGCTGGGAAGGGGCCTGGGCAGCGGGCAGAGGTGGACAAGAAAGCACAGGACAGCGCTGGGCACCCAGACCAGGGCTCAAGGGGAGGGTCTGCTTGGAGCCTGGAAGTGTCCCTGGGGTGTGGGCTCCTGTGGGTGGGGTAGGGGGCTCAGGCCTCATGCTGGTGGGAGGGGACCCAGTGCCCTGTGACCACTGACCAGGGGTCGTGTTCCTGTACAGGTTTGTTCCAATGCCAGTTGGTGGCATTTGCTGCCCTCGATGCCCTCTGCTGGCTTGTTGAGGATGGCCACAGAATGCCCCACAGAGGCAGCCCGGCCGGTGCCTGGGGCCACCCAGTCTGCCACCAACACAGGTAACGTGGGGTTGCAGGGGTCGGGGGTCATGACATCTCATGCTGGGAGTCCCCGCGTCCTGGTGGGCTGGGGGTGGGGGACATTGCAGGTCCCACCCTGGTGGTGGGCCTCCAGCAGCCCTGTCCTTTGTGACAACTCCCCCCGTCCTCCGTGTCCAGGGTCTGACATCCAGAGGATGGGATGTCTGTCCTCTCAGGCCCAACGCTGGCCTCCTTGTCCAACAGGCAGGAGAGCTCTCCTGGGCCTCTGGGGCAGTCAGAACTGGGCCAGGGGGAGCACCCAGCACCAGGTGGCAATGGAGCCCTTGGGGTGCCCCATCCGCCCCTCCCCAGTGTCTCATTCCTTCTCTGCTCAGTTTGGGGACACAGCAGGCGTGACACCAAGATGGGTGACTCGGGTTTCCTACTCCCTTCCTTGCCTCTGCCATGGGAGACACCTCAACTCCAAGGATGAAGGTGGGAGGCTGGGGGCAGGAGCTGGGGGCAGCACCCACGCACGCTGTCTCTGCTCGGAGCTCCTTCTCGCCTCCCGCTCGGGCAGCCCCATCCCTGGGCTCCTGCCCCTCTCCAGTCTTCCAGTGAGAGTGGGTGACCCTTGCCTGCTTCTGCCCACTGGGAATGAACGCCTGTCCATGCACAAAGCCCAAGAGAGTCCCTGCCGCTCCCTGCTCGGGCTCCTCGCGGGGCAGGCGGGGCGAGGCCGTAGGCACCTTTTCCTCCTCCTGCCCTGGTGGTGGGGTGCTCCATGATGGTGGGAGAACCCAGGGGAAAGGAGAGGGTGTGGTCAGTGGGTGTGCCCCTAACCAACCAGCGCCCTGAGAGGGATGCCCGTGGTCCCTGGCAGCCCCTCTCCACCTCTGCAGGTCCTCTTCCATGGACTTCAAAACCGCAGACGGAAAGTACTCAGAAAAACATCTTGTCTCTCCCTAAGCAGAACCCGGGGCAGGGACTATTTACGTGGCGTTTACACACATTGGGGCTTGTAAAGAATCCAGAGAAGGTTCAAAACATCGGGAGGCCATGCACGGCCATCTGCAAATCACCACTGTATTATGAGCGACTCAAGCACTGTGGACTTTGGCATCCCAGGAGCTCCTGGGCCCAGCACCCTGGGGGACGCTAAGGGATGGCTATACCTACACACACTTTCGTATAATAGGGATATATTGTACATGTAAAGCAAGAGAAGATGGCTTCTGTTCTAAGAGAGAATACAGCGGCTATACCTCATCATAAATGCGTGCTCATGCGCTGGATACTCAACAAACACCTTTTAAATGAGATGCATGAACAAAAGTGGATGTTGATATTGGGGCCAGACACTGAGAAGGTGATCAAACAGACAGTGTGGGTAAACAGCAAATTGCCACCACTCTGCTGACTTCCTTGGTGGCTGATGGATTGCTCCAGAGGTCGCAGAACTCATGATAAATTGCCGGGACTTGTCACTCACCGGGTCTGTGCCTGGCAGCTGCAGGGACGTCGAGAGAATGTGGATGTTTGGAAAGCCACCTGGATGGTGAGCAGGGGACGCTTTGCTCACAGAGCTGCCTCCACCCGGAGCAGGGCTGCGTCTCTGGGCCAGACTGCGCAGGTGGGACAGCATCCCCAGTGGAAGCTCGTCTCCACACCTGCCAGGCAGGGGCACTTCCACCCTGCGCTGTCGGAACAAGGCTCCAGAGGGTACCTGGGGGAAGGTGTGCCCCTAGCAAGATGAGGAGCGGCCCTGTGCTCCGCACTGCAGAGAGGAGGGCTGCCCTGGGGTGAGACACCAGTGTGCACACTTGCACACACAGGCACACATGTGCACACACATCACACACACATACACTCACATCTAAGACAAATGGCTCACGTGATCACACACAGTCACACCCACACTACACACTCTAACACGTGTGTACCAAACACGTGTGTACCAAACACATGCACTCCCACGCGGGCTCACACACACACAGCAGATCCACACATGCATGCATGTGCTCACACAATGCCACGCACACTCACTAGAAGGCTGCACGTGCTCTCTCACGCCCACCCTTCCACACCCTCCAGCTGCAGATGTGCATTGACGTGCTCTGAGATCTCACAACTCTGCCTGTGGTGTGCAGAGGGACCTGGAGGTGGCTCTGCTGGCCCCTGGGCTTAGTGACCACCCGAGCCAGGTCCACACAGAGATGCTGATGCAAAGGAGAGGCCAGGCCCCCCAACAAAGTCCTCCCAGCCCCCTGTGTGGGGGCCACTCCCCTGGTAGGTTTGTGCCCTCCCACAGCTGGGACGTGGCTCACCACGCGTGTCCCATTTCTGTCCTGGGATGTCGTGGCACGCTGTGACTGCCCCCTGTGACGGCCCTGTCCTGCCGCGGCCTTGGTGATGACAAGATGAATCGGCTCTGATTTGGAGGTGATTGCTCTTCTCTGATGCCCTGTTCACCATCATCGCTCTATCACGAGCCTGGAGCCTGGCCAGCCCTTGGACGAAGTTGGCCCAAGGACTAAATCACAACCTGGACAGCAGGACCCGCAGCTGGCTGCCACATGCCGCCCCAATCCTGTGTCCACCCCGGTGCTCTGACCACAGACCCACAGTGGGGAGGGGCAGAGCTCAGAGGACTGCGCTCGCGTTGGACGATGCTGCACCTTAGGGGCCCCCAGCTGCTGCCCTTCTGGCCCAGTGGCCACAGACTCAGCAGTCCCCATACCACCTACAGCTCTGCTGCTCACAGAATGAATCTCAGAACTCAAAGCTCCAGGCTCCAAAGGCAGCTTTAGAATCAAGGCGCTCGGGAGCTGCAGCAGGCAGTCACGGAGGACAAGGCCGGGAGGAGTCCAGGCAGCTCCACGCCCTTCCTGCGCAGCAGAGTCTATGTGGGGGTCCCTGAAGCTGCACCTGGAGTGCGACCACTGACCACAGACCAGAATCCCCCCATCCCCACCTTCAGCCCCCTCCTGAGTCCGCCCTCTTGTTAGCATAAGCGGCAGCCCAGAGGCTCGTGAATAACAGAAGCCATTACGGGGTGCTCCAAGGCCTCAGGGGCTCCCTCAGGAGCCAGGGACAAGGACAGCCCATGTTTTTATGACCTTGTTAGGAACACGACTGAAGAACTCAACACTTAACATGGAAACAGTGTTTGGAAACTGTGCGACACATCCACCAAATCCACTCCCTGAGCGTCTTATCCAGCCTGACCTGTTCAGTAGCAGACCCACCCCGTCCTGAGATGCGCCACACTCGATCCCTCAGCCCCAAGTGGCAGGAGGACTCAAAGAAGTGGGGGTCACCACCCAAGGTGATGTCTCACAGTCTGGCTGCTTCTGCAGGGGTCCACTGAAAGGAATGCCACCCACCACTGTGGTCACCACCACGGTCACCCCCACGGTCACCACTGCGGTCACCGCCTTCGGGCAGAGGTACTAGGAGCAGGCTTGACTCAGTTTCCCCTCCACAGCCTCCTGGGTGCTCCCCTTCCCATCACAGCCCCCCCCCCGCCCCACCACTCACTGACCTCAGCACACACACGGCCTCCAGGAACCTGGAAGCATCCACAGAGCTCAGGGGTGCGTGTTCGATGTCAGGCATGCCCACAGGATGACCTTCCTCGCCTGAACAGCCCCGTGCCTGCCATGCCACCCTGTGCCCACCACGCCACCCTGTGCCCACCACCCCAGAAGGCTCCTCTCTTTCTAGGCCTTGGTCACCATGGGCCTCTAACTGGTGCCACCAGCCCCCACGTGGAGCAGAAGTGGCCCGAGCCCAGCTCTGCTTGCTTTGCTTCTGGTGGCCTCTGCTGCAGCCGGTGCAGCTACACGCTACTTAGATCGCTGCTGTCACCTGTGCTGCATGAAGGAGCGACCCCAGGCGTCAGCTCCTAGCCAGGCGATGGGCAGAGACGGGAAGTCGGCCTTTCGTGACATCCCAGGAGAACTTGTTAGGTGAGGGCTTTTGTTAGAAAGTGTGGCTGTCCTCCAAACTCGTGGTGCTCAGAAAGCCCGCGGGAGGGCCCTGGCCTTCATTCTGACCCGGCTGGAAAGTCCAGGGGACGTGTGAGAAAACGGAGACCATTAGGAAAACCCACTGCAGACGCCACACCTGGGCACGCAACCCAGGGTGGAACACATGCAGCGCCGCCTCCCCAGGTCTCGATGCCAGAGCTCTCCTCACCTTCCGAGCCAGCCAAGTGGGGGCCAGCAGGTGCGCCTCCAAGGTCATGAGCGGCCTGGGGCCCCAAGAGGGAGGGCCGTGAGCAGGAAGCTGACAGGCTTGGGGGCGGCAGGGGCAGGGCGGTGTCCTCGGTGACCTCGGTGCTCAAGCCAAGGTCGTGGTCAGCGGCTTGGTGTTTAGAGAAGCAGGATGAGGGACGGTGAGGGCTCTGCAGCCACCGGCTGAAACAGGGTGTCCCAGGGCTCCCTCCTGCCAGGTGAGCCACCCCAGCAAGCCACTTCCTGTCTCAGCACCTCCGTTTCCCACCTGAAAATCAGGACAATGACTGCCGTCTCGCATGTCAATTTTACAAGTCAATTTTTGAAGACCTGGCGCCCCGTGACTGTGGGTTCCTGTGGCTCTCCGCTGCAGGGGAGAGGAGCACCAGCTCCGACTTCCACCCTCCTTCTTGACCCAGAGGGTCCTTCAGGGAAACCATGCACAAAGGACAAAGCAAAGTCCCCCTGTCTTCCTGCAGAGGAGCGTGGGTCCATGCCCTCCATGTAGGGTGACCAGAGAGAATGCACAAAGTCTCCTCCCTTGGTGTCCTAACTGCCCTCGACCCCTCTGAAGAAGACGTCCTTGTAACTGGGCTGTGTCCGGGGTGTTGCTTCCTTGGTGATGGGTCCCCTCCAGGAAGGCTGGCCTCACCTGGTTGACTCTGCCCCGAACTCAGCGAGTCTGGCCAGTGAAGGACAGCCACGACCTGCAGGCGGGGCCTGGCCTCCCCCAGGCCACAAGGGTTCCTCAGGCTCCGCACGTGCAGACGCAGACTGGCCTTTGCTGTCCCACCAAACAGTGGCTGGTGCCGGGGCCAGGTTGCCTCCTGACTCGCTCCTGTTTTCTATGTGTCCTCTCCAGGAGAAGGCCACACAAGTGTCCTCGCACCATGCTCCCAGCCACCCTGTCCACAGCAGGGCCTGGGAGCTCAAGAGCCAGGGCAGGTTTGCAGGAAGAAAGAGGTTTAACTGACTTGCTGGCAGATAAGAAAAGCAGCAGCCTAAGGCCACAGCCTGGGATCCTAGCTCCCAGGGGGGACAGAGGGCTTCCAAAAGGGACACAAGGCTGGACTCCAAGTATTATTACCCATGGGTGTGGCCAAGGTCCCACTGTGTCCTGGAGGGAGCCCTGCACCAGCTCCAGGTTTGGGGTGCCTTTCCTCTAGCGGGCAGTGAGGGCCATGGTCCCTTATCCTGGGGTGGGGAGCAGGTGGGTCCTGTTTCCCCCACTGTTAGGGGAGGGGGGAAGGGGGAGGGAGAAAAACACTGGTTTCAAAATAGCCGCCAGTGCTTGAGCAGAAAATAGCGCCAGTGCTAATTCACAGCAGGAAGTAGACCCCTGACAGGCACAGGACCCCCGTCAGGCAGACGAGCAGGACGCGCCACTGGGAGGAGCGACAGCCCACCCTGGGGTTCTCCAGGCGGGGTCCCCACAGTCAGGCAGAGGCCCAGAGCCACCAGTGCCTTCTAGTGGCCTTGCGTCCCTGGTCCTCACCTTCCTGCCTGACCCCAGCTCCAGCCTCACCCGAGTGGGGGGGTCCTTGCAGCCCCTCTGCTCACTGTCCTGGCCCTGCCTCATGCTCTACAGTCGCCCACTGCCCTGGGGTTGCTTTCCCCGGAAGTGGGCCTCGCGCTCCCCACACCTAAATCCAGGTCCTTCTCTGCCGCGTCAGGTCCCCTGGTGAAACCTTCTCTCTGCTCGCCCGGCGGACTTGGAGGTCACCCTTCAAGACAAATGTGTAGTCACTTCTAAACAGAAGAGGTTGCCGAGCAGCGGCTGTTTGGGGAAACGTGTGAAGTTCTGAATCCTCTTAGTCTCGTTCGAGCCCTGGGAGGCCGGAGCTCAGCTCTTCTCCGCAGAGACGGCTTCTCTTCTGCCTGAAAGTGATTCTCTGTGTGTGACAGAATGATGCCTCAAGGACATTTTAATTCTGTTGTGACAGCCTTGTTACAAAACCCAGTTGAAAGAGCCGAGCAGGTCTAGATTCTCTCCATCGATTCTCAAAACCGTGTGGCCCCGGATGGCCCCAGAAGCAAAGATGAATAAGTAAATCCAAGCAAACAGACCCGTTCCCAGGGGCAGGCTTCCGAATACTGTTTCCCACTAACAGCACCAGGCTCTTTGGAGAGAGCGGATTCCAGGCCCAGGGCACGGAGGGCAAAGGCAGAGGGACCTCATCACCTTGCTTTGCCAGGGAGTAAGAGAACGAGGCAGGTGGGAGGGACGCGAGGACCAGCCTGGGGAGCCCTGCTGGCCAGTGTGGGCAGGTGCGTGAGGAGGAATAGTGGTGGTGAGGGTGACGGTGCTGCCACTAGACAATCCAAATGTCCATCGGTGGTTCCCAAAAGTGCCCAGTGGGGTGGCAGAGGGACTGCCCCTGGGGAGCAAAGACTGCCAGGAGAAGGGCGTCAGGACAGGAGGGCTCTGCGGCCACCTGGGCAGTAATCAGTGCAAGCCACAGCCATCCACAAGTTGTTAGGGCTGGCCCGTGTCCCCCCAGTCCATATGCTCAGAACGGGGCTCCAGGCAGAGAAAGGGCCTTTTAGGTTGTCATTTGCAGAAGGGGGACTATAGGGGGTCCTAACGCCATCCCAGCGTGTCCTTAGAAGGAGAGATCAGAACACAGACTCACAAGGGAGGAGGGCCCAAGCCAAGGAGAGGCCTGGAAGGAACCACCCGGCCACACCTTGACCTTGGACGTGGCCGCCAGGACATGGGGAGGCATCTCTAAGATCTCGGCGGCCTGAGCTGTTGGTGTGAGGTGTCGGACCCACTGCCCGCTGCCCTTGCTGACTCACAGAGAACATCACAGGCAACACTGCCTTCTGGGGACTCCCATCACCCACAGAGGGGACTCTTGATGGAGAGACCAGGGACACCGTTCTGACCCATAATGAGGCAACCCGACGTTCTAAGAAGAATTCAGAATCTGGACAGAAACTCTGCCTCTGAACTTAATTTGAAGGAAATGATCAGACACTTCCTAGTTATGGGGGCTTCTGCCAAACAACCATCCAGTCACAAAACATGAATAAATAGGAAACAAAGCCAGGGAGCGAGGCTACATTAAATGACTCCAGAGAGCGTCGGCCCAGTGCAGCACATGTCCCTGGCAGGAAATGAGGGGACACTAATTCAGACTCATCTGTAAGATCGATGTGATTATACTAATGCGAAGGATGGCAGTGATAAATGAAGGCCAGCGCAGTCCAGGGTGGCCCCGGGCCCCAGTGAGCAGCCCCAGCCCTCCATCTCTGAGCACTGGGCTGCGAGCGTGTGGGTGACTGGGCTCTTTATCTGGGTTTGAGCCACCTGCAGTCGCAGAGGTGAGAACTCCGCTGTTTGTTTCCCACTGACTTCTCGGGAAGCGAGTCACAAGATGCACAGGCCAGGAGGGGGCAGGCGGAAGTGGCAAACATCAAATGTGGTCCCTCTTGCCCACCGGTTCCTCAGTTGCTTCTTGGGGGCTTTAGTGCCAAAGGCAGACTCTATAGAGGCCCACCACACACCCCTGGCCTCTGTACCCTTCTGAAGCAGGGGGAGGTTCTGATTCTGTTCAGTGGCTATAATCCAGACCCCTGATCATGATCTGCCATCTAGCCTGCAGGGCTGCTGCGGACCCCCTTCTTGTGCAACCCTAGACCCTCCATGTGGGGCTGTTAGCAGGTGGGGCCTGGGGAAGAGAGGTGAGCAGAGGTCCAAGGGAGCGTGTGTAGCCCTCCCCCGTGTAAGGAGGCAGCCAGGGGAGCCCGCCACGAGGAGCTGGGCCACGAGGAGCTGGGCCTCGCCAGGAGCCAGATCTGCTGGGGCCTTGACCCTGGCCTGCCAGCACCCCGGGTGGTGGGCAGTGCATTTCCCGGTGTTTACCCCCCCGCCCCCCAACACACACCTAAGGTATTTAGAGGATGGGGCAAAGGGCCTGGCACAGGACGAAAGTGAAGGCACCTTGCTTAGTCATTTTAAGAATTTCTTGATCCACTTTGAATTCATTTTTGTGCAGGGTGAAAAAGTGATGTAAAATCCTGGGCCTACAGATATCCGTTTCCCAGCATCATTTAATTAAAAGGTTTTCCTTTCTCCAATGTATGGTTTTGGCTCCTTCGTCAAGTATCAGATGACTGTATGTCGGAGTTGGACCAAACCTTAGCAACTGTGAGAAGAAATCACAGAGTTAACACTTCAGCAGACTGGCTCAGGCACCGATCCCTTAACAAGACCCCTACTGCTCAAGGAATAAAACCAAGAATCATAAATGAAATGACATCAAATTAAACTTCTGCACAGCAAAGGAAACAATTAAGAGTGTGAAGAGTGAGCCTACAGATTGGGAGAAGATCTTTGCCAGCTGCTCCTCCAACAGGGGATTAATATCCAGAATATACAAAGAACTCAAAAAACTTAACACCAAAAAAAAAAATACAGAAAACAACAAATAACCCAATTAATACATGGGCAAAATAATTAAACAGATGTTTCTCAAAAGAAGTAATATAAATGGGCAATAAATGCATGAAAAAAATGTTCAACATCTCTAGCAATCAGAGAAATGCAGATCAAAACTACACTGAGTTTCATCTCACTCCAGTTAGAAGGGCAGTCATTAAGAATATAAGTAATATATGCTGGCAAGGATTTTCGGAAAAAGGTGCACTCATACATTATCATAGGGACTGCAAATTAGTACAACCACTTTGGAAGCCGTATGGGGATTCCTTAAGACTAGGACTGGAACCACCATAGGACCCTGCTGACTCACCCCTCTGTATCCCTAAGAACTGAAACCAGCACAATTCGCAATACCAAGACACGGAACCAGCCCAGGTGCCTGTGGACAGATGAATGGAGAAGGAGAATCATGCATGGTGGAGGTCTACTCAGCCACAAGGGATGGAGGGATGGCATTTGCCGGTAAATGGATGGACCTGGAGGGCATCATCTAAGTGAAATAAGCCAGTCTCAGGAAGCCAGGGGTCAGATGTTTCCTTTCCTCTGTGGAAGCTGGAGAGAAATCAGGAGAAAAGGGAGGTGAGAGCTCAGCAAGAGGGAGGGGACGTCAGTGGAGTGGAAGGGGGCCGGTGGGGGTGGTAGGAGAGGAGAGGCTCTCTGCAGTGAGTGACCGGATCATGTTGTATGCATTCCATGCCCAGGCTCATGTGTGATGATGCCCCAGTTAAAAAACAAAAGTAAGAAGGGCGGGAACACAAGGACGAAGTTTGGGGGGGATGGGGGACTGAAGGGGAGCAATCACCTTCCATGCATGTAGGGTCTGTCCAAGTGA
Source organism: Ictidomys tridecemlineatus (assembly GCF_052094955.1). Classification (NCBI taxonomy): domain Eukaryota; kingdom Metazoa; phylum Chordata; class Mammalia; order Rodentia; family Sciuridae; genus Ictidomys; species Ictidomys tridecemlineatus. The sequence goes on along the minus strand of NC_135488.1, from coordinate 11,284,643 downwards.
ACCCCACTAGTGCGTGAAACCACTGTGCCCCAACAAAATATTAAAGATAACTTTAATGATTCCAGGGTGGCAGTGGCCAAGTGCTGGGCCCAGGGCAGGCTTAGCCCTTCTTGAGGAAGCCCTTTCCGGGGAAGGACTGCGCGGGTCCCAGGCCCTGCAGCTGGCCCTGCTGCTCACGCCCCCAATCTCTCGTGTCTGGCTTCGTCCCCTCCTGTCCTTGAGATGGGCCACAAGGAGGGGCAGGCATACCTGAGCTTCAGCATCTGCCCACTGTCCCCACTTTAAAGGTTCAACTCCTCATGAAGAAAACAAAGTGACAAACAGCAAGAGACAGAGGAAAGCCGCCCAGCCCTCAATCCCTGCTCCAGACCCTCAGAATCTCACCCAGGAAACAAGGCTGACCTTGGTCCCCAACTGCTCTGTCAGCCGCAGGCCCCCCAGGGGCACCGGGAGCGAGATGGCTCTGCCTGCTACACCCCCCCCAGCTCTCTCCCTGTGAGGGTGCCTGGACCACGGGGGAGAGCAGTCAGCAGGCAGCAGGCCCGTGGCCCTGCCTGCCATCGCAAGTCACGAACATTCAGACTCTCCCCTGCCCTGGGCTGAAGGACACGCTGCCACACCTGAGACCCGCCACACAGTATTGTCACACGTTCCCTGCCAGCGTGAGACTCGCCTGCACACGGTGCCATGTTTCCCGCCATGTGCCAGGTGCCTTGGGTGCCAGCTGTCACAGTGCTCGACTGAGTTGCTATGTTCCTGGATACAGGGCCTTTTACTCTTCTCAGTGAAGCACTTGCTCTTAGGTGAGTCTGCGTCAGAAGCTCAGATATGGATCAGGTGAACACGGACCCCCAAGGTGGGGTGCTCCTTCCCTAACAGATCTGCTCCTGCTGCAAGTGAGTCTCTGACAGCCAAGGGGACCTCACAATGTGATTCAGACTCAGGGTTAAAGGGGCTGGGGCTTCTGGGCTGGCAGAAGTCAGTGCAGAGGCTCGAGATCCCGGATCCGCACTGCTGGGCAGGGGGCTTTCTGCTGGCACCGGTGTAGCCCCCATCTCTCCTTCCCCTGCCGCTCCTTTTTCTGTCCTCCTCCCTCCCCCTGCTAGGAACTCTCAGCATGACACCTGCCCTCCCAGAACACATTCTGCTCCTAACAGACCCAGGTCCAGCAGAAGCCCATCACCTCCAGCCCCAGCCCTGCCAGCCCTGTCCTACCCTTTGCTTCTGTTTGACTGTATCAGACACCTCATGTCACAGAGCCAAGGTGAGTGGACAGCCTAAACGTCCATCCCTCAAAGGATGGTATTCAAAAGTGTGGTCTGCACATGCCACAGACATTATCCAGCCTTGGAAAGGAAGAAAGTCTTGCTGTACTAGTAACACGGGTTACCCTTGAGGCCTTGTGCTTGGGGACCTGAACCAGCCACAACAGAACAAGCCTGCACCAGCCCACCCACCTGGGGGCGTCTCTGGCTCCTTGGAAGCTGAGCAGCATTGGTTGATCTCCCTGTTGGTGTTCAAAAGAAAGTGTGAGCTTGCAGGGGAAGAGAGGGTGTCAGGAGGTCCGACCACTAGGGTGTGTGGCAGACTGACTGGTCTCCAGGTGTCAAAGGCTCAGTTCTCAGCTCAAGGTGTCCTCGGGAGGTGGCAGGTCCTTTGAGAGGCGGGGCCTAGCGAGAGGAAGGGAGGTAATGAGAGTGTATCCTGGAAGGGCTACTGGGACTCCAGCCCCTTCCCCTCTCTTGTGTGAACATTTTCTTGAAGTGCTGCCTTGCCATGGGCCGCCAATCATGGACTGAAACCTCCAGAACTGTGAGCCAGAAAACCCTTTTCTCTTTAGGTGGATTGTCTTGTGAACTGGCTAGAGTAACAGGGAGTGACTAACAGAACACTGGGATGGAGAAGTGAGTTGGTGTGAATACCTGACAATGTGGAAAAACATTTGGGATGGGTTTTCAGGAGGCTTTGGAAATATTTGGAGAAGCAGGCTAGAGAAAGCCTCAAACTCTGTAAGGAGAGTTACTGAGAGGTTCTTGTAGGTGCTCAGAAGACCAGAATGCTGGTAGGAATTTGTGCACAGTAAAGGCCCGGCCGACAAAGTTTCAGATAGAAACAAGGACTCTATTGGAAATTGAATTCGAGGACATCCTTGTTACAATGTAGCAAAAAAATAAAAATAAAAATTGACTATATTTTTGTTCATGCCCTGAGACTTTGTGTGAGGCTGAGTTTAAAGATGATGGACTAGCTTATCCAGCAGGAGAAATTTCAAGGCAGCCCCAGTGCTCAGACAGCAGCATGGGCACTGCAGGAATGTTTAGCCAAATTTACATGAAAACCAGGACCAAAGAGAAGCAGAGCAGAAAATTCTGGGAATTTTACAGCCAGAAAAAAAAAAAAAAAAAGCATCTGTAAAGTTATGGCCCTGGAAGGTGAAGCAGCTGTGGCTAGTGTTAAAAGGAAGTCAGGTGCTTTGTACCAGGGACCATAGAAAAGATGCACCCCTCCCCCCGCCAGGCATCTCGGGAATCTGAAGACCCACCCTTGGCAGGCTCAGAGGTGTAGAAATACTCGCTGGTTTCAAAGACTTTTGAGCAGCGATCCAGGCACACTGCTTGCCAGGATAGCTGAGAATCTTCTCCCCGTGTCCATCCAGCGGGGCATCCCCAGCAGTTATGCTTCAGGAAGTTCAGGTCTCGCTCTGGCCAGCCACACACCTTGGCTGGAGTCTGCAGCACCTGGAGGGACCCCTTAAGCTTCGCATTCTTTCCCTGCAGCCTCAAGGGGGCGATGGCAAGTCATCTTCCCAGGAGGATGGACAAGGAGACAGAGCTGCTCCACTCCTGGCAGGAGGCAGGACATTGTGTCCGGTGGGGGTGGGGGTGGGGGAGCACGAGGCTGTGCCAGCACATCACATCGGGCTCTTTTCAGTGACGTGGCTGAAATGAAAGTCAGGCACCGTAAACCGTGGTGTCAGGACATTTTCCCCCAGCCAACATTCAGCAGACTGCCTCCAGCCCTGAATGCAGATGCCATGCCACCGCAAAGGGTGGCGAATTGATTAGAGGCTGATCTTCAATGGAGACACGGGCTGGACTTGCAGTGATAAGAATCCCTTTTCTTTTAGAAACTTTTATTAGCTCAAGATGATTCCATGACCTTTACCTCAGGAGCCTCCTACCACTGCGGGAGTTGGAATATGAATTATCACCCCATTTCACACCGCAGCTACCCGAGCCCCAGATTCCTTGCTGAGGTCACTCCACAGGACCACGGCTTAGCTCTTCTAAGTCCCAAAGCCACCATGTGGCCTGCTGCTCTGGGGTCAAAGGCTTTGAAATTGAAACACTTGGAAGGTATTGCCTGCGTCCAGCTGCAAGACTGAAACCTGATCAAAGTACCGCAGGGCAGGACGCAGGGCTTCAGGGAGAATCCCCGCACAAGGCGGGCTCAGAAAAGCCAAAGCATGGCAGAGGAGCTGGGCAGCTGGGCCCCAGGACCCCCTCCCTCCTCCCCTACTGCGGTGCCCTCCTCCTGGCCCCAGTCCCAGGAAGTACTTGAATCACTTCATCCTTCCTGTGCTCATTTGCCAGAGGTGAGGTGTGAAGGTGGCAGTGAGCCTCTTCCAGTGCCAGACACCTCACTTAGCACCTTAGCTCATTGGCTTCCCATATCAGGGCTCTGGGGAGGCCGTCAGGGAGGCCCACAGAGGTCAAGGAATGGCCCCTGTGCCACAGGCCTGTGTGAGTGGCACCAGGCCTGCTAGTGCTCAGGGCCAGAGGATCCCCTCTTGACAGGGCCTGCTCTTCCTGTGGGTCTCTGGGTGAAGGCAAGGATCCTCACGAAGACTGGCTCTGACTGAGGAGGTCACAGCCAGGGCTTGACATCAGTCTCAGAGCGAGAGCGCTAGAGCCGGGACGAGAAGCAGGCACCGGGAGCTGCCGGGAGCACCCTCCTTTGCTTCCTGTGGGCCAGCTGGCTCTCCCAGGGTCCATCTCCTCCGGCTTCTCCCTTCCTCTCTTCCCGCTGCCTGGTCTCCTGCTCACGGCCAAGAAGCCGATCTTGGTGTTTTATCCCAGTTCCCAGTGGCTGACCAGCTGCTCTTGGCTTGCACTCGGGACACTGAAGATGGAATCTTGCTGGCTACTAACCAGACTGGGCAGCCAGCGTGGGGTCGGGTGGGTGACCTCCTCTTCTGCCTGAACGGGGGTGGCGGGAGGTGGGGAGGGAGGGTGGGTACACAGCACTGCAGGCTGCCTCTGCTGAGCGCTGGGTGGAGGGCTTAGAAAGGGTGGCTGGGGACAGCCAGGCTGCCTAGGACACCATCCAGTGCCTCTGGGTGGAGCCAGCCCCGCCCATCCTTCCTCAGGCCGTCCTAAGCTCAACAGAAGACCACATGGGGAACCTCCAGAGCTGGGTCCCCCCTGGCTTTGCCCTCCCAGAAAACAAAGATGTGGAGCTTGTCACAACCGAGGGATGATCTGGCTGCAAACACAGAGGGGCTTGGAAACACCAAGGGTGAGTTTGCGAATTTTGAACTTGGAACAGAATCACCAAGGGAGCCAGGCTTTGGTAGAGTGTGGGAGGTGGCGTTTGCCCAGGTTGGCACAGGCGCTGGTCTCCAGGAGCCCCACCAGGTGGCTCTCAGGAGGAGAGTGGCACTGATGTCACCATGCTGACATTCTCGTGGTCCTGAGCTGAGAGAGGTGTGAGAAAGCCTGAGTCGCAGGCCAGCAGACCTTCAGCACCCACGGGCATCACCCTTCTCTACTGTGGGGGCCTGAGGGCGTGTGACTTCCGTGAGGACCTAGAAGTGGGCAGGGAGGTCCCCACGTGACCAGCTGGAAGGGAGACCTACTCCAAGGTCCTCCAAAGCTCAGTGGCTGTGTGGCCAAGGTTTTACTGCCCGTCCACTGTTGACCGGTGGGGCACTGGGGTCAGGGGGCCATCTTGTGTATGGCAGGACAGGCCACAGTGTCTCGCATCTCCCACCAGTTGAGATAACCAAGACCACCTGCAGACACTGGCAAAAATTCCTGCAGGACAGAGCGTCCCTGGTTAAGAATCACAGCTGTAGCCCCAGCAAGTCTCATCCAGAACAGAGTTAGAGGTGAACAGGCAACTTTCTGTTTATCAAAAGTTGAGGCTTACAAATCTAGAATCTTCCTGGGTTATTACCTGGTGTAAGCTCAGCCAGCCCAAAGAGCCCTGGGGAGTGATGGGAAAAGTGAATGAGACACCTGACTCAGACAATCCTTTTAGGATCTGCCCTGAGTTGGGAAAAAAAAGCCCGTGGCCCAGAGAGACCACAGCCTTTTACTGGGAACCACTGGCTTCGTGAGTCGGAGTCCGGTCTTCTGGTGACAAGACGGTCTCTCCCTCCCAGCCACATTCTCATCATCTTTCATTCCTGACTAGCTCAAGGCCCCCAGAGTTAGGAGGTCTGGGTCCCAAGGGCCACGTGGTGGATCCTACAGCCTCAGGCAGGTGAGATGTAGCAGGTGCATGATGGGGGCTAGTGCTCTGTCCCCTGGGAGGCATCCAGGACACGTAGACAAGGGGAGATGGCCGGCCACCACAGTCAGGAGGACTCGAGGGATGGGCTATAGGGTGACACAGGCCTGCAGAGGCTGCACCTGCTGTGGTGGCCCAGGGACTCGGAGGTGGGTGGAAGGCGGTATGGACGGTGGAGAGGGGCAGCCCACGTGGGCTCCCGTCTTAGATGGGGTCCCTTAGATGGGGTCCTCCAGCTGCAGCCAAAGGCAAGCCCTGCTTCGTTTTGTCGAGCTGCAAGTGAGGATGGAGGATGGACTCTGCACTTTAGGTGACTGGATAGTCTCAAAACCAGACACTCTCAGGCCACATGCAAGTCACATGCAACTTGTGTGACATTCCAGCTCCTGTGCTCGTGACCAAGTCCTGCTGGAGGTCAGGGGTGGCCAGCCATCAGTGCTCTGCTGGTGGTGGCTCTCGTGCCAGGACAGCACTGACTGATCAGAGCAGGGCCCTCTGGACTGCACCCTAAGACTTGCTTCCCTCCACAGAGGCCATCTGCTAATCCCAGGTTTAGGGCAAATGGCTGGGACCAGAGGCAGGTTCCCAGGGTTCCCAGGGAAGAGGTTCTGCTGAGTTGCAGGATGAACCTCAAATGCCAGGCTGAGCAGGCTGGGGATGCGCTGAGCTTGGCATCCAGGCAGGGCATGGAGAGGGCAGGGATTCAGGAAGAAGGACGTGCTTGTGCGGATGTCCTGCCAGAGGTGAGAGGCCAGAGAGGGGACACCTCTTAGCACTCATCTGGGTGTCTCAGGAGCCTGTCCTCATGTCCAGAGCTTCCCTAGCCCTTTGCAGAGAGCATCACAGTGACCCTCAGCCCAGGGTGGCTCACTGACCTGGCTTCAAAGGCAGGGCCTGGACCCACAGGGACTCAGCTTCTGGTACCTGGTACCTGCTCAGCTCAAGGGGGCCAGATGCAGAGGGACTGTCAGAGAAGAGCTGGGGAGAGAAGGCAGGATGGAGGATGGACTCTGCACTGGAGGTGAGTGGACACAAAGGAGGAGGAGACTGGACATGGAAGAGGAGGAGAGGGCGAGCAGCCTTGCCCTTAGCCGAGACTATTCTGCAGGAGCCCCCTGGTCACCCCCAGGCCTGTCCAGGCCATGGCAGCCAGAGCAGCTTTGTGAGCCAAGGACCTTCCCGTTTCATGACCACACGCCCATCTCCCTGCCCACCCCTTACCCTTGCTGCCTCCTCCAGCCCAGGTTGTGTGGTACAGAGTGAGTTGGTTTCAGGCCCCCGAGTGGGGGCGCTGGACAAGGAGGACCAGGACCATCTTGCTGTAACTCTCAGGGCCCAGTATTCCCTGCTCTGTCCCCTCGCCTGCTGGCTGGCTGGATTCCCTTGGAAGACAACACAGCTCAGTGCCTCTCTGGCGCTGCTGGGGGGGGGCTGGGGGGGCTGCGTGTCCTCACGGTCTCCTAGGAGCTCCCTCTGCTCGCCTCCACCCTCCTCCTCCTCTGTCCTGGGGAGCCTGCTCCATCCCCGAGAAAGAGCAGAAGCTGATGCAGGAGAGGAGGGAGGGTGTGGGGCTCCTCCTTCCCGCCCTGCAGGGGTGGGTGGAGACCCGGGCACCTCCAGGCACTGCCTCCTGCAGTCTCATCCCTTCCTGTCCTGGAGGCTGGCTGGCCCAGGCCAAGCAGGAGGGCTGGAGATGCAGACCGAGGGGGCCCAGAGCAGAAGCACCTGCCCCAGCCTTCCTTTCCCACATGGAAAAGAAACCACGCAGAACGGGCGGACCCGGGCACTGGCAGCCAGAGCTGCTCCCCAGCATCTCGCCCACCTTGTCTTTCAAAGGGGTCCCTGGGAGCTGCTGGTCCCCTCACATAGCGTCCCCTCCCCCTCTGAGTTTGGGTGGGAGGCCCCAGAGTCCGCTCCTTGAGGATCCAGGCACAGAAGCCCAAGAACCAAAGGATGCAGAGGAGGCCCCCCCCTGCTTTGTTTGGTGTGTTGATTGAACTGGTTTCTATTCCTGCCGGAGGATGAGAGCAAAGGAGGTTTAATGATCTAACTGCAATTTGCATATAAAGCTATGAGGCGAAGCAGGCAGACTTTCCATTACCCAGCCAATAACGGCTCCTTCCCCAGCAAATGGCTTTCTGGAGGGATCCAACAGCCCACGTGGGGGATGCGGGCCGGGCTCCAGCAAGGCTGCGGGAGGGCCCTCTGCACACGCTGGGCCTGGCTTGGGCTGGCCTCTCGGGTAGCAGGGTGGCTCCTTCTGGAAGAGTGGATAAAACAGAATCTGCCCCTCCCTCCCCATCGAGGCAGGGCTGCTCCTGCTGCCTGTGTGCTCTGGGGTGACCAGAGCAGAGGGCTTGGTGTCTGTCCTGGGTGGGCATTGCCTTGGGGAAATGGGTCTAAACTGGAACCTCTGTGATGCTCTCCAAATGAGGGGTTGGGGGCTGTCCCAAGACCTGGGGTGTGCTGTGTGTCTCTCTGTGTGTCTGTGTGTGTCTGTGTGTGTGTGTGTGTCTGTGTGTGTGCACTCACACACGGGGCGGGACCCTGGAGGGCAGGTTGGGACTTAGATCTTCCCCCCTCTGTGACAGTTTCCAGGTCAGTATGTCCTCATTGTCAGCTTCACTGGCCCCAGAAGAGCTGTGGCCAGGTGTGTAGTGGACAGGTGGGCATTAGCCTTGGGAGAGCTTCCCTTTCTACCTGGGTGTCTCTGCTGCACCTCATGGTGCCAGGAGGAAATGGTGCCATTGGGTGCTGAGAGCAGGAAGTCCAGGGACATTCTGGGCTTGGAAAATGTGGGAGTGTCATGTGCAGTGGACTCAGAGAGAAGGTGTTGGTGGGACTTGGCCCACAGGTCTCTAGCCTAGTGGGCACTGGTACCCAGGATGGAGTGTGGTCCTCAGTCACAGAAGCAATGGAGGGCCACGGACGGTCACAGCGGAAGGGCTGTGCCTGGGAGAATGTGCCTGCACACCGACTTGAAGGAGAAGCTCCCAAGAGCTGCTGGCACTAAGCTGTCCACCCCGAGCCCCATGGCCCCAACAAGAGAGGCCCAAGCCCTCCACCCAGGACTGTGAAGGCGACTTCTGTTGGAGATAAAAGTTTCTGCAGGGAGAATTAAGTAAAGATCTTGAAGTGTGATCATCCTGGAGAGAGGGCAGGTCCCCAATCCAATGACAGTACAGCCGGCCTCCCACAGCTGTGGATCCAGCCAACCACAGATTGAAAATGTGCTGGAAAAAACTGCAGCCGCACTGAACAGGTTCAGACTCCTCTCTTGTCACTACTCCCCTCGCGCACAGTGTAGCAGCTACTCACGCGGCATGTGCATTGTGCTAAGTAATCTGGAGATGGTTTCCAGAACACGGCGGCTGTCCGCAGGTTACATGCAGACCCTGCACCATAATGTGCAAGGGGCTAGGGCATCTTTGGATTTGGGTATCCACGAGGGTCCTGGAGCCCATGTCCCATCCCCTAGGAGAAGACAGGAGAATATGGAGTTGCAGAGGGGACAGCCCTATGGCCAGGAGGCAGAAACTGGAGCAATGCAGCTACCAGCCAAGGACACCTATAGCTACCAGAAGCTGGAAGAGGTGGCGCGATGTACTGAGACTTTGGAGGGAACCCTGCAGTCACCCGCCGTTGGCCCCTGGGCTCCGGAGCTGTGAGGCGATAAACCAAGGCCTCCAGCAGCCTTCCTGCCAGGCTCTGGCTCCTCCTCCCACCACCCTCCTCCCATAGAGGACCCTTGCTAAAGCCGCGGTCAGGGCACGTCCTGTACCAGGCTGGTGCAGGTACCAGGCCTTGTGCTGTGCAGCCTCGATCACAGCCACAGATGCTTCTGCCTGGTTCTGAAATCCAGCTGCAGGCCATGCATGTGCGTGCAAGTGCGGCTGCAAACCCAAGGACACTCTGTGGACCTGAAATTCAATGCTCGTGTCATTTCACATGTCGTAAACTATTTTCCTTCTTTGGATGTCTTTTTCAACCTTTTAAAAATGTAAAAGCTGTTCTTAGTTGGCAGCCCGTCCAACAACACAGGCAGTGAGCTGGGCTTGGCGTCAGCCACGGTTGGTGACCTCTGAGCCAGACGAGCCAGGAGAGCAGAGGAGTGTGTGGGACGCAGACTGTGCACCTCAGGCCAGGGAAAGGCACCCAGCTGGAGCCAGCCACCCTTCCCACTGAGCCTAGCTGCGTCCCGTGGGTGAGCATCACCAGCTGCCCAGTCCACAGAGCCCTTTCCTTGACTTTAAATAGGGAACATTTTAAATGTTAAAGAGCTTAATAAAAAACAGCTTGAGACAGAGTTGAAATAGCGTTGAGTGGGACATTTGGTGTCATTGCCACCTCTGGAGAGCAGCCTCCCCCTCCTTCCACAGGCGAAAGCCTGGCTGCTTTGGGATGCAGAGTGTTTCCCTGAGGGGAGGGCTACCTGCTTGGCTCCCCGTGGGACACCTGGGGTTGGGTGTGGCCAGCTGCTCTGGCATCAGGGCTCCTGCTCCTTCCCTCTGTGCCTGTCAGCCCCAGGCACACAGCAATAGGGACAGGGAAGGCAGGGGCTCAGCAGGTGGGTGGGGAGGCAGTGTGCGGGCTTCCGCCCCCACCAGGTGCTGGCAGGAAGGCAGGAGCCCTGGGCAGGGGCCTGTCCCCAGTGTGGGGTGCTGGCCAAGGGCCAGGGGAGCCCAGGGCCTGGGCTGGGTGCCAGAGGGGGCAGCTCGACGGAGCCATCCTGGCAAGGATGCCGTTCTCCAGCACAGCCACAGCCAGTGGCCACCACCACAGCTCCTTTCTGCAAGGAGCTGGTTATGAAGAGCATGGGGCCACGGAGGAGCACGGCCCTCGCGGCTCATCCAGACAGGCCGTCTGGCTCGGCGGTGCCGCTGAGCAGCCTGAAGCTTCCGTCCATGCCTGGAGGGTTGCACCTCAGTGACCATAGACAGGACCCATCCTGAGGAGTGGGTGGAGGCTCCTGGGGCTGCCGGCTTGTGGACAGCTCGGTCATTCGCGTCCGTTCCTAGCCCAAGGCAGAAGGTTTATCAAGTGTGCTGCCCCCGTGCTTCCCCTCAGCCACTGCCCACTTTCCGTACTTCACCTGGATGCTGACCACGGTGCTGCAGCTGTCCGCAGAGGCCAGCGCCAGACAGCACCAGGTTTCCCTGGGAAATAGGTGGCAAGTGCCTGCCAGGCAAGGGCTCCCTGACACAGTCAGAGACGCCTACGGGGACGAATGTCCTCACTGAGACGCACCTGGGGTCCCTCCCACAGGTGGCTTGAGGCTTCCCAGAACCCTCCAGGAACAGCGGTGGGGGGAGGGGTGGCACAGGACAACACCTCGCTGAGGTCAGAGTGGCCGCCGGGGCAAGTCCCCTGGGCTCTGCGCCGCCTCCTCTCTCAGCCGCCGCTCTGGCTGCCCTCATATTTCACTGGCCCCAGGTTCCTCTGACGAGTCCCTCCTAGCCCAGGCCTCTGAGAGCTCCGTCCGTGACCACCCTGGGTCCGGCCTCGTCTCCCAGCACTCCCCAGAGCGTCAAAGCACTGTCCCTAGCCTGGGGCCAGTGCTGCCCCCGGGATTGTCTAGGCCCTGCACATGCTGGTCCTCATTAGGCCTTTCTGACCTGCTATCACAGGGGCGTTGGCCTGGTGGACATGGCCAGTGGCAGGCAGAACAGCAGGACACACTGCCCCACAAGGGACTCCAGGCTGGGGGTCAGGGGCCACATCTCCATGGACAACTCTGCTGCAAGAGTGAGGGCAGGGCTCTCCTGGAAGGCCATCTTGGACTATGTGCAGGGTCAGTTTGAGCCAAGAGAAAGTGAAAGTCCTCAGGAGACGGAGAAAGAGAAGATGGGGGAGGCTGCGTTTCCTTTTTGGGAAGAAGAAAGGTTGTCAGGGAGAATGGGATTCACTGGGGGTGGAGGTTTCAGATAAGGGACGCAGAAGTGAGGCACCCTCTGCCCCAGCTGTCATGCGGGTCTCTGGACGGTCTCTCTCCCCACCGTCACGTGGCTCAAGGCCCTCAGAAGGGCCAACTGAGCTGCCGGACTGCTTGGGGACAGCCGCTCTCCAGAGCTGGAGCTGGATGGACCATGCTGTGTGGTGGCCAGGCTGGCCTCCCTGTCCGGGATGCCTCAGGAGGGGAATGGGGTGAGTGGTGAGGAAATTCAGGGCACACAGATGTCATCCAGGGTCTCCACTGCACTGGACAGCCCTGCCCAGGACCACAGGGAGGGTGCTGCCAAGTGGCTGAGCAGAACAGTCCTGTGTGGGGATGAAGGGGTGACGAGTTGAGCTGTGACCCCCAGAAAGATGCTCACACGTCCCAACCCCGGGGGCCTCAGGTGAGACCCTAATTGCAGACACGATCTTTAGAGCAAAAGTAAAAGAAAACCTGGGGTTGTGAGGCTGAGCCTAAGCCACCTGACTGGTGTCCTCGGGTGGGGGGAGTTGGACACAGGGCAGCAGGTGGACTCCCACGGGGAAGACCCAGAGACTTCTCAGTCTCATCTATAGCCAAGGGACACGGAGGACGCCGGGCAACACCTGGAGCAGGAAGAGCCAAGAACAGACCCTCCCGGGAATCCTCAGGGAGAAGTGGCTGGGGATGCCCCAGCTCAGGCTCACACTCCAGAACTGTGGGACAGCACATTTCTATGGTAGTCAGCCACCCACTTGGTGGTGACTTGCAACACAGCCTGAGGATACCCACAAGGATTGGGCTGAGCGCTGGCCAGATTCTGGCCCCAAAGGAATAGCCACGTCTTGGACCGTGGTGAAAACCGGGGGAGATCCACACAGCCTGGAGGAAGACAGTGCCATGATAAGGGGACTCCAGGACAGCTGAGAGAGACAGCTCTGAGGAAGAGGGAGGGCCGGGGCAGGTATGCAGAGGCAGGGCCCCACGCCAGCTGGCCACTGGCCCCTACGTCTGCGCCACAGCCAGCAGGAAGCAGCCTGGGCCCTGTGGGCTGTGGGGACCTCGGGGAACCTGGGCCTGTTGGCCTTCCGAGGCCTTGGCTGGCCACATGCAGCCTTCGCTGTGCCTGGCCGTTCACCTCCATGCTCCAGCGAGCTGGTGAGGACAGCACCTTCAGAGGAAGAGCAGCTGGACCCAGCACCTCTCACCCAAGGGTGTGGGTGCCAGGCCCTGGAGCCAGGACGGCCCCAGATCAGACAGGCTGTAAGTCACGGGGAGAATAAGATCACCAACAAGTGATACATTTAAATCTTACACTTCAGCCTCCCCCAGCCCTGCCCTCACACATCATGCCTCTCTGGGGGTGATTTCAGTCAACTGACCACAGCTGGCCATTTTTAGAAAGGTCGACATTTCCTATTAACACAGCTTTCATCAGATGATGATAATGAAGGTTTCCCGGTGCTGGAGCAGAGAGGACCGGGTGGGCTGAGCCAGGGGGAAAGGAGGCTGACACTCACCTCCTCTGAGAGCCCTCAGCTGCCAGCCTGGGTGGTTCCAGGCTGACCCCATTAGTACTGAGTGACCTCATTGCAGACAACCCACAGATGTGAGCACAGAGAACCCTCCACTCATGGCCCCTCCATCTCCACCACATGGCCCTTCCATCACTACTGCCATGGCCCCTCCATCCCACCACTCATGGCCACTCCATCCCTACTACTCATGACCCCTCCATCCCACCACTCATGGCCCCTCCATCCCACCACTCATGGCCCCTCCATCCCACCATTCATGGCCCCTCCATCCCACCACTCATGGCCCCTCCATTTCCACCACCATGACCCCTCCATCCCACCACTCATGGCCCCTCCATCCCCACCACTCATGGCCCCTCCATCCCACCACTCATGGCCCCTCCATTTCCACCACCATGACCCCTCCATCCCTACTACTCATGGCCTCTCCATCCCACCACTCATGGCCCCTCCATTTCCACCACTCATGGCCCCTCCATCCCCACTACTCATAACACCTCCATCCCCACCACCATGATCCCTCCATCCCCACCACTCATGGCCCCTTTATCCCCACCACCATGATCCCTCCATCTCACCACTCATGACCCCTCCATCTCACCACTCATGGCCCCTCCATCCCATCACTCATGGCCCCTCCATCCCCACTACTCATGACCCCTTCATCCCATCACTCATGGCTCCTCCATCCCTACCACTCATGGCCCCTCCATCCCACCACCATGACACCTCCATCTCCACCACCAAGATACCTCTATTTCCACAACCATGACACCTCCATCTCCACCACCATGACACCTCCATCCCCACCACCATGATCCCTCCATCCCCACCACCAACACTCCTCCATCCCTACCACCATGACACTCCATCTCCACCACCATGATACCTCTATTTCCACCACCATGACACCTCCATCTCCACCACCATAACTCCTCCATCTCTACCACCATGATCCCTCCATCCCCACCACCATGACTCCTCCATCCCTACCACTTATGGCCCCTCCTTCTCCACCACATGGTACATCCATCTCCACCACTCTTGGCCCCTCCTTCTCCACCACATGGTACATCCATCCCACCACTCATGGCCCCTCCTTCTCCACTACATGGACCCTCCATCTCCACCACACATTCAGCTCTTTTCCCCTTGTCATTATTGTGGTTTGTGACTCAACTCTGAAGCCATCTCATGCCAACTTATGCTGATGAATTTTGCAGTTTATGTGAAACAAGGGAACTTGTTTTTTATGCAAACACAACACAAAAGAATCTGGAAACTCATTTGTAGCAAGAACTTTCAACTCATTTGTGAATCTTTTGATGGAACCCAAACATCAGCTGGCTTTGAATTGATACTCCTGGGTGCGCCAGCAAAGGGTACCTTATTTGGAAGCAGCAGTGTTGTCTCGGCCTCTTTTGTTAGCAGCTGATTTGCATTGAAGCATTGGCAGGTTTTTGGAAGGACAAGCTTCAGGAGTACATCAGTGTCACTTACAGAGGAGGAAAACACTTTAGACTTGTTTCTGCCAATCAACTTGTTTTTCTTTGATCTAAGCTATGACCTGGATGGAAAATTGGTAATGCACAAATGTCTAAGGACACCACTGATCTTGGCGGATGCCAAGGTCCACTGTTCCAGGTGTTTGTTCTTCGTGCCCTCTACAGGGGACAGACACCCAGCTGGCTTAACTGAGAATGGGCTCGGTGGCTCATTTGTTCATTCAGCATGCACTCTCAGCCCCTGCTCTATCGCAGCATGTCTGGGCCCCACAGTCGGAGGCGTGAACACACCCGCGACTGTCCCTGGAGCTCACATAAGCTTGCAGGCTTCTGATACAACGTCCAGACACACCTGGTCAGGTCTCATGGGGAAATGGGGTGTTGGGGGGCTCTGAAGTTTTCTTCTCCCCTGCGTCCGTCTCTCAGGTGCTCTGTTCCCCGTGGTTCACACAAAATCCCAGGAGGAAGATCTCAGGGGCACTAAACCAAGGCAGCCTTGGAGCCACCACACGGGCCACAAGCGGGGCCATGAGGTCAAGATGCTGCGATGGGCAACCTGGGTCGTGTTTCCACCTGGACATCAACCCCCCCCAGCTTACCAGAGGCTGAGGTTGGGTGCAAAATGAGCTGATGGGTCAAGCTTGACCCCGTAGGCCACGTCTGAAACCCAGGGTTCAGGCTGCACAGGACAGGGCTTGGGGGAGGTAGGCTCCTCGGGGACTATGTGGCTTGGTTTCCCAGCAAAAGGATGAATGGATATTGGCAGATGAATCAGTTGACTTCCCCTGAGAACGGTTAATTTTATGTATCCATTTGGTAAGACGATATTTCCCCGTCACTCCCAGAGCAGTCCCGATATGCAGTGGAGGTGTTTTTCAGATGAACGGTGCACCAGGAGTAATTCAGATGACCTTCACAAGGTGGGTGGGCCTTCTCCAATCAGCTGAAGGCCTTCAGAGAAAGTCTCAGGTTTTCCAAAATGGAGGAAATTCTGCTCCCAGCTGGCCTCAAGGTGAGCTGCACCATCAGCTCCTCCATGTCTTTACAACAAGCGCCAACTCCTCACAGCCTCTGTCTCTGCCTCCCCCCATGGATCAGTTTCTCTGGGGGCATTGAGTAATAGACCCCGAGGGGCGGGGTTATGCGGAAACACACCCTGTCACAGAGACTCCGGCCTGGAACTGCACACGGCCCCCATGAGTCCCGAAGGCTTGGTTGCAGGGCCACCACGAGGCCAGCAGGGCAAAGTTGTCCACACACTCGTGTTGCTCTCCGCAGCTGACCTGTGTCCTGCAGGACGCCCGGCCTGGTTCTGAGCTCAAAGCTCTTGACCTTTGTGGGTTCAGAGGATCTTGTTTTCTCCCTTCCAGGGTGACCTTCCCCGAGTTCTCAGCCCTCGCTATATCCTGCTAAATCTCCCTGCTCTTCCCCGTTAGAATGGAAAAAACTGACTGCTTAAATAATTTACCCAGATTCCATGCAGCCAGTCTCTTGAAGAAATTCATCAGCTAATAAAGAAAATTGATTTTAGAAGTCAAAGTCAATACGGGTTAGGGAGACGCTCCGTTGGCATGTCCCCATCTCCTGAGATCCCGCCGCTGTCAGACGAGGAGACCAGCTGGGGGACACTTGACTGAAGGTTTCTTTCATTCATCTATTTTTTTAGGTAGCGTGCTGCTATTCATCCAAAGCTGGAGGGGGTAATGGATGCTGAGAATTTATTAGCGATTGGATCATAAAAATGAAGCTTTCTGTCCTCGGCTGCTTGGACTGGGAGCTGACTTGCTGGTGTGGCCTGAATTCTACTGGGGTCCAACTAGTGCATGTTCCTGTCCATCACCTTCAGGTTCAGCCGGGAGCTGACTTGAATGCTCACAGTGTGTTTCAGTGTGTGTGTTCTAATAACAGGCTCATTTGTAATTAGGGGAAATGATTTGCATAGAGACAATTAATGTAATAAGGTATCCAGAAACAATTCTTCCCCCTTTGAATAGCTCCTTTGTAATTTTTTTCACTTGACTCATTACCTCCCAAGACCTTTGTTCTCAGATAATGAAAAGGTGAGTTTCAGCTGAACCAGGGCTCGCAGCCTCTCTGTCTCGGGAGGGAAGGCGCACAGAGGGGAGGGGCTCCTGGCTCAGCCTGCAGAGGGGCTCAGGAGCAGGTGGCCCACTTCACCCCAGCCGTGCCCCCGCCACCGACTTCCCGGCAGGCCTGGGTGAGGCCTGGCCATGTGCACTGTAGCAAACTTCCAGGTGACGCGCCCCGCCAGCCCCAGGCCCTGCCCTGAGGACCACATGTTCTTCAGCTGTCACTTGAGGACCCACCGCTGTAGGTGGAGCCATGACAGTGGAGGGAGCGCCCCCACAGGCCCTTGCTGGTGTCTGGCAGGACTTGGCAGCCGAGCTTCCAAATGTCCTCGGCACTGTCCCCTCCCTCTTTCATCCTCTGGGCAGCGAACCCCTTGTACCGACTTCCATGGAGATGGAGACTTGGAGTCCCCGCTCAAACATGGCCTGAATCCTTCCCAGCCATCCCCACCTTCTCGCTCCAGTCCCCACCTCACCCCGCCAACTTCTAGAACATGCTCTCTCCTGGCAGAACAGCTGTCGGGGGCAGGGCGAGTCTCAGGACAGGGACGGATGTAGGCGTGTGGCCCCGGGTGGAGGACAGGGGGAAGAGCAGAGCGCCAAATGCAGTCCACCGGGGGTTGAAACTCAGGCTGCTGCTGCTGCCAACGTCAGTGACACAGATCAAAGTGGATTGGTGCAGCGTGGGGGGCTCTGCGCGCTGGTAAGAAGCTTATTCTGATTTGTCCTGCACCCGAGGGGCAGATGTTGGCCAAATGTTCTTACAGAGAAGATGATGAATTTTGAGATGAGCTCCTGGATTGATCTGGCTCTTGGGCACGTGAGGGAAACTGGCTGGGCTGGGGGCAAGGGGGCCTCACCGGCCTGAGCTGCCCCCGTCGCCCCTCCACCCACAGGTCTGCTGGGGGCGTGGGGGGCCCTCATGGGAGGCTGCTCCCCGCCGCTCCACCCACAGGCCTGCCCCGGGGGCTCATTGGATTGTGAGGACAAGGAGCTTCCGTGGCTTCCTGGAGCCTGTCCCAGGGTGAGAACTGTCCTGTGCTCTCCGCCTGCCAGGGGACATGGTGAGAAACCAAGACAGGACTTCAGAGGGACGGTGCTGTTGACCTCCCCAGGTCTGGGCCCTGCGTTAAGGTTGGGCAATGATGAAGACAGAGTGGACACTGTAGGGCCTGAGGAAAGGGGCAGTCGCCAAGGCCCCCGGGTCTCTTTGGGCCCTGGCCACAGGCCCCGCCCCTCCATGTGGCCCTGGCCAGCAGCAACAGCTCTGCCTGGGGGCTCCCTGGGAAGGCAGCCCCCAGGCCACGCCAAGCCTCTGAGGCAGGACCCAGGGCAGGTCACCAGCTGAGATGCTCTGGGCTGGAAGCAAGGGCTGGACGGGGCTTCAGCTGGGTCAGCTGGACCGAGGCCTTTGAGGAATTGGCTGTTTTGATCAGTGCTGACCTGTGGCCCAGAGTCCAGTCCAGCCAGGGACCCCAAGTGTCTCGGGGCTTCCATGCTCAGGGGGAGAGGCAGCCAGCCTGCGAGCAGGGCCATCCCTGGCCAGAAGCAGACTCTGGCAAGAGCCGTGAGGTGGACCAAGTCTCGTCAGACCCCTGCCTGTGGTCTTCACGTGACAACAGAGTTGGGTAAAGGAGACCGCGGTCCTCTGGCCTACAAAGATGGAAACATTAACATAGACCTTTACAGAAAGGCCATCCCTCTTCCCAGACAGGCCTATGCACGTGTCACGTGCCACCATGACGACTGACTCACCTGTGCTTCCTGCTCACGGGGCCCTTGCCCCCCAGCACGGGAGCCCTCCTGGTTATGGCTTATGCCCATGCAGTGCCACATCCAAGAAGCCCTCCTGATTGTGACTGAAGCCAAGTGGGCCCCAGGGGACTCGTCCTCTCCCTGGTGTGTGGCCAGATGTGACAGAAGGGCTTTGCAGAGATGGGGCCAGTACTGAGCCCCACACACACAGCCACCACCCAAGGCTTCGGCTGCTGGGTGAGTGGGGCCTGTCCCTCTCTGTGTGGCCTGTCCCTCTCCTCAAGGGCTCAAGAGGCTGTGCCCTAGGTGCCCCCAACTCAGGCCTTAAAAATCCGCCAGGAGCCACGGATGAGCAGAGTCTGTGTCTTATGGTGGATGCCTGCTGCCCAGTAGGTCCACCCCCAGGCCATCGTGGCCCCTGAGCCGGTAGTGCTGGCCCTGCCCCCACAGGAGTCATGGGTAGGCTGTGTGACACCTGGTCACAGTGTTCTCATCCCCGATGCCCACATAACCGGGTCTGTGTGCTCCTGTTTGGGCTCCTGCTCCGACTTACACTGGGGCCTCCCTCATGGACACCAAGCTCACGGCCACAGCTCTAGCTGTGACTCCGGCCTGGAGGAAGCTTACCTGACCCGCGTCTCCTCTCTCTGAGGCAACACATGGCCTGGTGGGCAGGGGATGGATGGCACTTTAGCACGGGTCGTTGTCACCAGCAGAACCACAGCAGAAGCCAAAGCACAGGGTCCAAGAAATGTGGCAGCAAACAGACCGCACAGGGACTGGGCACTGCCCGAGCACTGATGCGAGGCAGCCATCACTCTGCGCCACCCCAGCGGGCAGGGGCCCGTGTGGGCTTGGTTTCTACTGTGCTGTGGGTGACCACAAGACAGCCTCAATGCTTACTTGGGGGCCACAAGTAGATCGTGGAGTGTGCCAACGTGGAACCTGCCCGCAGTGCGCCTGACTGCCTACTTCAAAGCATCAGAAGAGGCGTCGTCAAGAGAAGCCTCAACTTCCTGTGTGCCCTGCACCTGCTGTTACAGGTGGCAGCCCAGCATCGCTGTGGAGGTCACAGCTGAGGGGTTCACGGTCTCGCTTTGTTTCCATGCATCTGTTGGTACACGCCTGGCTTGGTCCCGTGTCTCGGCTGTTGCTGGGGTGGCACCCAACATGGGAGTGCAGCGTGTTTCTGGCATGCTGATTTGTTATATGGGATCGGATGCTATATGCTGCACTAAAGAAGAATCAAGTCCCATCTTGTGGCAACATGGAAGGGCCTGGGAATGACAGTGTCACCGAAAGACGAGTACCACATGGTTCTATGCAATCGCGGGACCTCAACTGGCTGAGCAGGCTGCGGCGCAGACTGTGGTCAGCAGAGACTGGGGAGGGCAGGCGAGCTGGGGTAGGGAGGGCTGGGTTAAGCAGGGCAAAGACTCAGACCCAGGGATAAGCTCTGATGGTCTGTCACACGGAAGGGCAGTCGCCGCCCCAAAGTACTAATCAAAATGGCGAAAGAGGATTTGGAGTGTTCTAATCACAAAGAAGTGATGAATCATCAACCGGAGGGTGCTGAGTGTCCGGGGTCCACTAGGGCAAGTGCCCAAATATTACTGTCCTCCACAGGCATCACGACTGTGACTTGGTAAAAAGAACAGACAGATCCAACTAAGACACGGAGCGGAGCTGGGCTCTGCTTCCAGGCAGCTGTCCCCTGTCTCTGGGGACGGCGTCCAAGCTCCCCGTGGGGGCCGGTCTCATCCTGAAGATGGGCCTGAGGCTGGGTTCCCAATGGCTCCCGCTTACCTACGGGGGACGGAATTTTTAGAAATAAAGAATAAAGAAGCAGTTATGTGAAGTAAAGGTTGCTGTCCATCAATCCTCTGTGAGCACTGCTGTCCCTCAGAGGCCCTGGAAGTTTGCCAAACCCCCAGGTTTCAGAAAAGCAGTCATGAAATTTTGGCACTTGCTCCGATTTTCATGTAATTCAGTTGTTAAGTTCTGCACAAGTTCGTGCTCCGAATTCGCCGCTGGGGACCAGCTCCAGGGCAGAGATGAAGCAGCTCCCAAAGTGGCCCCCGGCCTTCCGCATGGGAATCTGGTGACTTGCAGCAAGTCTGCACACATGGGTAGCTCAGGGCCCGGACCCTGCTTCTGGAAATTCACCCTGAAGATGCCCTGCAGCCACAAACAGATAAATATGTGCAAGCTCCGTATAATAATTTGCTTTACTTGCAAACTATGAGAGACCCCTAAAGGCTCACTTGCAGGGCAGGCTGGGCAAGCTGTGGCCTGTCCACAACACAGAGCCACCGTGGTGCCAAGAGGGTGACGGAGCTGCCTGTGGACCCGGTGGAGAGATTTCCAGAACCTGTGGCTCAGCGGGAAGGAAGCCGGGCTCCAAGGACCACCTGTGGCAGGTCCCTCTCCACCCAGCAGGGAGGCTGGTGCTCAGATGTAGCAGTTCTACCATTAGGAAGAACAGGCTCCGTGGGGGACTCGGGCTGCCTGAACAGCCTGACCTGGTCACCTCACCTTGAGAGTGGACGTTAAGGGGCACAGCCAGTCCACTGGGGGGGGTGACCCCAAGAACGTGAGTTGGGCATGCGTGTTCTCTCCTGAGTCACCATAGGCCGGCACCTGCTGGCATTTACTATGGAATGGTGTGAAGAGGGAGTGTGGACCTGGCTGCAGGCTGGACCCCGGGCCTCCTGGCTGACAGGCAGTCCCCCCACCACAGAGCTCATCTGATTGCTCAGGCTCATGGTGCTGGGAAAGCAGGGAGATCAGCAGAAGGCATGCGGCAGACGCGGCGGGGCTCCTTCCCTGGGTGCTGGTGTGCAGCCCGTCCTCTCTGATGCTGGGCAGGGTATCGAGCAACAGACCCCAGTCAGCCTCCATGAACCAGGCAGCAGTGAGCCTGGGGTGCTGTGCAGAGTAGCCGAGCTACGGCGTTGGCATCTGGGGGTATTTGGGGCTCTTCTGAATAACAGTATCTTGAACCACCAGGGGCTCGTTGGTCCAAAAGCCGCCTTAAGCCAAGGAGCATCTGCCCTGAGCAGAGACCACGAAGTTAAGGGTTGGTGAGAACCTGTGCCCTTCAGCCTGATATCCGGAGAGAAGCAGAGATCGCTGCTCCTGCAGGATGGACAAGGAGCCTGCTGCCCACAGCTGGGTGGCCCTTGGAGGGCACCACGGCCTCTTGCTTCTCAGCCCCAGAGCTGGGCCCCTCCTGCCTGAGAGGTCAGCCCAGAAACACGACAAGCCCATAGAGGTGGTGACCTGTGAGGGTGCCCGCTCCTGCATGAGGTTCTGTGCTGGGGACCGGGTGTGCCAGGCCTCTCCTCCTCAGAGCAGCCGTGAGCAGCTGGGGCCAGCTCCTCAGCAGGCCACACAGAAGTCCCAGGCATCTCCTCCTTCTGGTGGACACCCTCTGTTCTTGGGCCTGGTTCTCTCAGTTAGGGCTTCGGCTCTGTTTGGCCCAAGCTGGCAGCTGCCCCCGAGCCTGCCTCGTGCATTGAGCAGAAATGACCCAAAGCCATGGAGGGGTCAGCGGTCTGAGGCTGCACCTGCCATTTTCTTGCTGTTGTCTCCGACGGGGAGAAATGGTTCCTAAGCTCTCTGGGATGGAGGGCCGGGAATGGGACGCAGGGAAGGGAGGGGACCCAGAGCGCAGGTGGGCGTCCCTTACTTTATTCAGACATACAAGGTCACTGGGCGGCTGGGAAACATGATTAGATTGTTGCCAACCAGAGTCTCCTTGGCTCCTCAGGCCCCACCGAAGCGGCCTGCAGGCAAGCAATAAAGCAGGCGCCATTCAGCGCAGTCCAGGGACCCGCAGACTGGAAAGTGATGCATGGCAGGTTCTCAGGGACAAGGGGACGCGGCTGGAGGGGAGAATTGGAGTCGGTTTTCTCAAGGAGGTAGATGGGGATTCTCAGGAGGGTTGGGGACCCGTGGCCCCCAACCCCCCCCCCCCCGAGTGAGCGGCTCCACAGGGGAGGGCAGTTCCCACCAGAGGGCACAGTGGCAGGTGACAGGCGGGGCTGTGATCTGTTTCCCCTGTCAGGCCACAGACCCCATGAACCTGGAAGGTGCTGTCCTGGCTGCTCACCCCTGTCCGGGGCCTGGCCCCTGTCCCCTCCCTGGTTTCATCTGCATGAGCACCTCGACCCTAGGAAACCCCGGAATGAATGTCACCAAACCTGACGACCAAACGGGATTCCCAGAGGAAGGACGGTCCCAGGTTCTGCCGACTGGAGGAGCCTGAGGGGAAGAACGTGGGGGAAGAATCTAGAAAAACACCAGGCTGGGAAAGTCAGCTGCCCCCGGCTCAGGTGCGGGCTGAGCTGGGACACGGGGCTGGCTGGGAGCCTGGAGGGCAGCCTCCCCCATGCCTGGCCACGCCCCACTGCCGCAGTGGACAGTGGGCTCTGGTGTGCAGACAGCAGGTGCTCACGCAAGGTCGCCAAACACAGGTGGAGCCTTGATGCTAATGGGACCCGTGGAAACCCAGGGCCACGTGGTCTGCACAAGGGACAGAGGGCCCAGGTCGCTCCAGGCCCTCAGGACAGTGCACCTGTCACCTCTCGGCGGGAAGCCTGGCAGCCTCGGATCGTGAGGCTTTGCGTGCCCAGTGCTCAAGGGCACCGTCAGAGCTCGGAGGAGAGAGCAGAGGGAACATCGCTAAGCTCCTAACTGTGCAGTCTCCTCAGGGTTTCAGGGAAGACTTGAAGCACTCCTCCATGGTGGGTGGGAAGACGGGCTCCTAAGGGATTCCAGGGGGTGGCGAGCAGAGGGGTGGGGAGCCCCCAGAGGGGCAGGGGTGGCGAGCCTGCAGAGGGGCAGGGGGTGGGGAGCAGAGGGGTGGTGAGCCCCCAGAGGGGTAGGGGATGGGGAGCCCCCAGAGGGGCAGGGGGTGGCAAGCCCGCTAAGGGGAAAGAGAGAGAGAGAGAGAGAAAGTGAGAGAGAGGGAGAAGAGGAGGGGGGCAAGAGATGAGATATGGGGCACTGGGTCAAGATATTGTCACCAAGGGCAAGCCTCCATGTCCTACAGGGACACTTCCTCCCAGTGGTCCGCTCAGATTGTTAACTCGTCAGTGGGTTGATCCATGGTGGTCAGGAGGTGGGACCCTCCTGGTCCAATCACTTTCCCACATCCCCCCTCTGAACCCTGCTGCACTGGGGCCCAGCCTTTGAACAGAACCTCTGGAGGACAGTCCAGATCTGAGCCACACAGCTCCAGGTGGAGATCCCAGGTTTAAAGCTGTTCAGTAGGACTGAACGCCGTCCATTGTACCTGCACATTGCACTCTCCCACGTGCACCAACATACTTGCTTATCTCCTCTATCGCCCCACGGGCATACAGACGTTTCAGAACAACAGCACTGCTGCCAAAGATGTATGGTGAAAACAGTATGGCGCTTATTTTACCTTATGGTGTCTGTCTTTGTGTCTGCCTATCTGTACATCCATCCCACCCACGGCCAGCTGAACCTTCTCCACAGGATTCGTCACATATATTTACAGAGGTACCTTTGTACCTTTATTTTCCCTTCTTGCCAGGAGGACATCCGCACCAGGAGGTGCAGGACCAAGTCGGCACTGGCCCTTGGCCATCTTGGTCTCTGGATGGTGCCTGGCCTAGAGGAGCACTCTCCACTCATTCCATGAACAATGAACCACCATGAGAACGCCCTAGAACAAAGTTTTCAGTTTTTTATGTCAGTAATGAATATAAAATATAATTTATATTTTGTTGCTTTTGTAAAAGGGAAACAAAAGAAAGATTACAAACAGGAATGATTCTAATAGAAGCTGTTCAGGAACGTTATAGAGAAAATTACAAAAATATTCCTTTAAAAATACTCTAGGAAACATAATTAATGTGTCATGTTTTCCGAAAACAAGCCTATTTTCAAATTAACCTGTAATGTTGCATTAATCTGTAATGTCATAAAATTCTTGTCCTTTAGAAATAGAAAATTGATGAGCTGAACTATAATTTAAATGTGAAAGGAAAAGGATAAAGGTGGACAAGATGGTTTTGAGTGAGTTTGCGGGGCGGGGTGGAATGCGCTGCTGTCTGATGTCGGATATTGGGGCACATTGCAGGGACATAGGGGTGTCATAGCAGCAAGGCCTCAAAACATACAAACACACAGCTCCCAGAGGGAGAGCCAGGCATACCAGAGAAATTAAAATACGATAGAGACTACTGCAGACCAGTGGTAAGACAATAAACAATCAATAAACGGTTCTGGAACAATTGATTACCCACATGGGAAATAAAATGAAATTAGGTCTCTATCTCATTATCTCATGACACAGCCAATATTCAGTTCCAGTCTCATCTAAATGAGAAAATAAAAATAATTTCACTGCAGAAAAAATTATGGAACTGTCTCCAAAATTTCAGAAAAGGAATGTATTTCTTTAAAGAGGCTAAAAATGTGAAACCACAGAGGACATGATTATTGTTAAGTTTAACTATGTTAAATTACAAAGAAAAAATTGTAATCAAGAGATGCTGTTTGGCAATGCAAAGAGAACCAAAAGTCAGGGCAATATGTCAAGAAAAAGAAGTAGAAAGCACCCATAGTGGAGAGGAGAAGTGAATCATCCCTGTTTGCAGATAACACAATCTTGTACGTAGAATATTATAGGGATTCACAGAAAATGATCACAGCTAATAAACGGGTTTAGCAATGTTGTAGGATACAAGATCAATATACAAAAATCAATTCTATTTATATACATTAGCAACAAACATTCAAAAATGAAACTAATAAAATAATTACATTTCCAGTAACATAAAAAGAATAAATGACTTACGAATAAATCTAACAAGATAAGTGTAAGTGTTGTACATTGAAATCTATAAACATCTCTGAAAGAAAACAAAGACCTAAACACATGGAAATCTATCCCATATTCATGGATTGGAAGACTCACGTAGTTACGATGGCAAATGGCAAATTCCCTAAATTGATCTGCAGATTCAATGAAATCTCCAAATCCCTACCAAAATGGTAGGTGGCTTTTTTTTTTTCTTTTTCTTTTTTGGGTGCAGATTGACAACGTAATACTAAAATATACCAAAATTCATACGAAAATGCAAGGAACTGAGGGTAGTAACAATAATCTAGAAAAGTTTTTAAACTTATTACAAGACCTACTGATTTCAAAAGTTAGCACAGAACTATGGGAATTAAGATTATGGTGTACTGGCATTCTGATAGACATAGGGAAGAACCGGACAGTACTGAGAGCTCAGTAATCCCACACATTTACAGTGAACTGGTTTTCAGCAAGTGTGACAGGGCAATTCAGTTGGGGACATAATGCTCTTTTCAAAAAATGATGCTGGCACAACTGGATACCCACACACAACAGAGAGGAGTTGGTTTTCTGCCCCATGCCAGAGACAAAATCAACTCACAACAGCGCATTCCCGTCTCACACGGACACACAGGCACGGTGTGCGTGAGGCTGACTCACATCTGCGGACACACAGCCACACGCATCTTCACACCCACACATGCTGACACACACACACTTCACACACTGCACACAGTCTCTTCCTCGCGACAGGACACACACAGGATTGTCGAAGTCACACCCAGCTCACACACTGACACATGCGTGCACACGCTGCTGCACACTGGTATGTGTGCACACTCGACAGGGTGCTCACACTCACCCCAATCCCGTCCTTTTTAAAGTCACATGACACCTATAAGGAAAAGTGGCCTGCGTGTCCCGGAGGCTCCGCCGCCCTGCCCACCCCCACCACAGCAGCATGGAGTTTGGGGATTCATTTTAACTTTCAGACCTGAGGTTGTGACAAGAGCTGAGTTTGAATGGCACCTGTAATCAGTCCTCAGTTATCCGTGCCATGGGAGAGGGCACGTGGGCCCGCGTCCCCCAGCCTGCCACTTGGTTCTGTGCTGTGCTCCGGATGTTCCCGTGACGCTCCAGCGTCCACCTTCCTGGAGATGGCTCCAGGCCTGGGCTCTGTGGAGTGCTCCATGGGCCGTGGACACCACACTTCCCCGGGGCTCCGGCCTCCCCAGCTCGGCCTCCCCCAGGCTCTGCAGGGCTTGGCCTTTCTCCAGCTCCTGGGGCTGAGGAGGTGGACAGAGGGCTTCAAGGCCACCTGCACCCGGGACAAACAGGTGGGAATGTCAGCAGGACCACACTTCGGCATCAGTGAACCCCTAGCTTATCTGGAGCAGGTCTCAGGTCCCTCCGACCTCGGCAGAGGCCCAGCCCGGGCGGCTGGCATCCAGGGAGGAAGGCCCTGGCAGCTCTAAGACAGTCACATTCACCTCAGGGGCCAGGGCCGGGGCCAGGGGCCTTGCAGAGTGCATGCAGGTGGTGCTCAGGGGCCACCGACTGTTTGCTCCTTGCCCGAGTCAGACCTCGTCCCACCCAGGCCTTGGGAGAGCCGATGGCCAATGGCCGTGAGCCTCTTGTGCTTCCTAGAGGAGAGCACCTGGGCCTGGAGTCCGGCCGGAGGCTGGCCAGTCCCACGGTTCTCAGTCTGTGTCCTCTTGGTGCCTCCTGTCATTATGGGCAAAAGGAAGGGGACTGGCAGGTCATCACATCGGGGATGATGGGGTCCGTTGGTCTTGGTCCTCCTCCCAGGAGATGGGCCCTGTGGTTGTCAGCTGGCTGGGGGCAGCCTCTGGGGACCTGGAGGGCATGGTCTTCTCAAGGTGGAGAGGGAGATGCTCCAGTGACCCTCAGAGGGAGGGGCTTGCCCTTGAGGCTGAGCTCCTCCTGCAAGAGAAGACTGGCCTTGTCCTGATGGAGGGTGACGACCTGGCCCCGCAGAGCCCTGCCTGCCTTGCTGACCACACTCCTCTCTCTCCTTCGCAGCTCCATGTCCATCCGCTGGCCAGGCCACTCCCTTGGAAGCCATGCTTGGATCCTGATAGCCATGCTGCAGCTTGCTGTGGATTTCCCGTCCTGTGAGTCCCTGGGCCCAGGCCCCGAGTTCCGCCTCCTGCCCCGACCACCGCAGAGGCCCCCGCGGCTGTGGAGCCTGAGGAGTGGACAGCCGTCTCGGCTCCCTGCCCCTGTGTGGAGCCCTCGGGTGCCCCGGGCGGAGCGGGCCCATGGGCAGATGCCCCGTGCCAGGAGAGCCCACAGGCCCAGAGACCAGGTGGCCTCCCTCGTGCCCAGAGGGGGTCTCGCCAAGCCCCCAGCTGCTGCCAAATCCAGCCCATCCCTCACTTCCTCCTCCTCGTCCTCATCCTCCGCGGTGGCCGGAGGGGCCCCCGAGCACCAGAGTCTCCTGCGGCGGGGGAAGAGGCACGTGCAGGACACTGGTATCAGTGGCTTCGACTTCAGGGGCAGCAGGCCCACGACAGAGACAGAGTTCATCGCCTGGGGGCCCACGGGGGACAAGGAGGCCCCGGAGGCCAACACTTTCCCGGGCGTGTTTGGCCCCACCACGGTCCCTATCTTACAAACACGGAAGACGACTGTGGCCACCACCACCATTGCTGCCACCACGGCCACCTCCATCTCGCTGCAGACCAAGTGGCTGACAAGGCCACTCCTGGTCTGGGACCAGCTCCCCTGGCGGGGCCTCTCTGGGGCCTTGGAGGTTTCTCAGGACTCCGTCCAGGCCTTGCTCCGGCAGTACCAGTGTCCGCGTCCACTCTCAGGTGGATGGGAAGGAGGGAGGCCCCCTTTTCATGTCCACCTGCTTCCCCAGTCCTGCTGACTGCCTGGGCGTCCCGACACGGGACGTCATCTCTCCCTGCGATCCTGCGCCTGACCCCTGGCCTCTTCCTTTTCAGTCTGGCCCCCATGAACCGCCCTGCACACCTCGGAGTCCCTCCCTCCCAAGCCGCACACGTCCCAGCCCCCAGACAGACCCAGAGCTCCGTGGTGGCCGCCTACCTGAGGTCTCCCCCAGAATCCGGGGGGGGGCTTGCTGCATTCCCGTTGTTGCTGGGCCTGGGAGAAGGCTCCGTTGTGCTAGCCCCAGCGGGGATCCTTCTCCGGGGATCCAGGGGCAGGAGAAGTGCTGCGGGGAGCTCCCCGGTACGGAGGGGCCGAGTCCCTGGGACGGGTCCTGCGAGGGTTCCCTGACCTTGGCCAGGCAGGCAGCCGGCAGCCGGGGACAGGTTTTTGTGGGGTGGTCGGTGTTGGCCCTTCAGCTCACCATTTTCCTCCTCCCTTCACTGGACAAGACGGTGTGTGCCTCGTGTCACCCCTGGACAGCAGCTTGTCCAGGGAGCCGGAGCCCCATGCCAGGCCAAGGCCAGGAGCCGGCAGCTCCCTGGAGGGCCGGGGGCCCGCCTCAGCCACCCCAGCATGGCGCCCGTCGCTCTGGTCAGGGGCTCTGAGAGTCTGACCTCAGTAGACGCAGCAGGTGCCCCCCGTCGCCTCCTCTGAAGACCCACTTGCTGTGTAGCCGTGGAAGTGGAATCAGGTTCCGTTTACCCCTAATTACATCCGTGATTACTCAAGTTAACGCCCAGGGCGGCATCACAGGGCTCAGCAAACCCGTCCACAGCCCACTGGCTGCTGCTAATCCAGCGACAGATGCTTATCTCGGGAAAGATTTGTGCCTCTTCATAATATAATCTGGTGCTAGATTGATTTGTTTAGCAAAGCAAATTTAAAAGGGGGAAAATGTGTGGGTTTGCTTCTAATGTAGAGAAATGTTGATTCTGGAAAACGCTGCCGGCCGGCAGGGAAGGGAACGGGCCCCCATCAGCGGCTGAGCAGCTTCACCAAGTCAAGGCGAAGGGAAGGGGGTGAAGAGGAAAGGCTGAGATGATCTCCTAACTGGGCTCATCACAGCACAGCTGGTCGTACCTAATTGAATTAGACCCCAGCCGGAGTAATTCAAGTTAGACCCTGGGAAGGACTGGCTGATGACTCTGAAGTGAGCTATTTTCTTGGACTCCGGAGGGCCGGCGGCGTCATCTCCTTCTCTGTATGAGCTTCTGAGTGGGAGGGTGGCAGGAAAGACCCCTGCAGACCCCTCCTGCCTCAGCAGTCACCAGGGTCGGCCTGGCCCCACGCGGGGTGGAGCTGGCTGCTGCTCACACTTCTCGGACCTGCGCAGCAGGTACCTGTGGGCTCCCGGGCTGCGCTCTGGGAAGCTGCATGGCCCCTGCTGGGTGGCTGCAGCATCTGGGGGGAGTCTGGGCTCCATGGCACGTCACTCTGTGACCCTGGGCAGGGTCTCGATGTCCTTGTCCTCACCAGCAAACCCAGAGCCTGCAAGGCTCTCCTCTGGACAGTGGCTGCGAGGATTCAGCAGGTCACTGCTGAGCGTCAGCTGCTTTCACACAGCCAGAGAGGCTCGGAGGACAGTGCCGCAGCTGTCAAAGGCAGAACCGGCCACCAGGGATTGAGAGTCTTGTCACCTAGTCATACCCAGCCTTGCCACTGCTCCTGGGGACACCTTGAACCCAGGCTTCAGCCTAGGACATGACCCCAGCACCCCAAGATGGCCCACTATCCAGGACAGGTCTCTGGGATAAGGGCTGGGGATCCATGGGGTCTACTCCTGCTTCTGTGGACAGACGTAGAGGGACGGGCAGGTCCCACTGCTGCTGCCTGGAGGACAGGCACTCCTGGGGACAGATGGGGGGGAGGGTGACCTAGGGCACTGTGAGATCCCGCAGAACCAAGGCTCCAAGGAAAGCCCCTCCCTCAGGAATCACCATGCAGGTGAAATAACTGGGACATTTCTCCAGATTTTAGGATAATGGTTAAGCCCCTTGCTGCCCAGCTTCATAGTCCTCATATTAGCTGTGTGACCTGGGCAACCTGCTTGTCTGCTCTGTGCCTCAGTTGGACAGTAGCGTTGACCATCTCCTAACATTGTCATCAAAGGTTAAAGGAGACAGTGCACGTCATGTGCTGACCTTCTGGCGCACGGGGGTCGCTCAATAAGTGTTGGCTGCTGTTAATATGAGCAGAAGGATGGTGATGGTCGTGGTGATGATGATGTTGGTGATGATGGCAATGATGGTGACCACAGTGATGATGATGGTGGTGATGGTGGTGATGATAGTGGTGGTGTTGGTAGTGGTGTTGGTGGTGGTAATGATGGTGCTATAATACTAATAATTATGATGATGGTGGTGGTGATGGTGATGGTGGTGGTGATGGTGATGTTGGTAATGATGACAATGATGGTGACCACAGTGATGATGGTGGTGGTGATGGTGATGATGATATGGTGGTGTTGGTAGTGGTGTTGGTGGTGGTAATGATGGTGCTATAATAATAGTAATTATGATGATGGTGGTGGTGATGGTGATGGTGGTGGTGATGGTGATGATGATGATGGTGGTGGTGATGGTGATGGTGGTGGTGATGGTAATGCTATAATACTAGTAATTATGATGATGGTGGTGGTGATGTCACATAATGATGGTGGTGATGGTGGTAGTGATGGTGATGATGATGGTGGTGATGGTGGTGGTGATGGTGGCACTGATGATGATGATGGTAGTAGTGTTGGTGGTGGTGCTCATGGTGGTGATGATAATGCTATAATTCTAGAAATTATAATGATGGTGGTAGTGATGGTGGTGGTGATAGTGGTGGTGAGGGTGGTGGTGAGGGTGGTGTTGATGATGGTGGTGATGGTGGTAGTGATGGTGGTGATATTGGTGGTGATGGTGGTGGTGATGGTGGTGATGGTGGTGGTGTTGGTAGTGATGATGATAATGATGGTGGTGATGGTGGTGATGGTGATGGTGGTGTTGGTAGTGATAATGATGAAAATGATGATAGTGATGGTGATAATGATGGTGGTGAGGGTGGTGGTGAGGGTGGTGGTGATGGTGGTGGTGGTGTTGGTAGTGATGGTGATAATGATGGTGGTGAGGGTGGTGGTGATGGTAGTGGTGATGTTGGTGGTGGTATTGGTGATGGTGGTGATGGTGGTGGTGTTGGTAGTGATGGTGATAATGATGGTGGTGAGGGTTGTGGTGAGGGTGGTGGTGATGGTGGTGATGGTGATGGTGGTGTTGGTAGTGATGGTGATAATGATGGTGATAATGATGGTGGTGAGGGTGGTGGTGAGGGTGGTGGTGATGGTGGTGGTGTTGGTAGTGAAGGTGATAATGGTGGTGATAATGATGGTGGTAATGGTGGTGGTGATGGTGGTAGTGATAGTGGTGATGTTGGTGGTGGTGTTGGTAGTGATGGTGATAATGATGGTGGTGAGGGTGGTGTTGGTAGTGATGGTGATAATGATGGTGATAATGATGGTGGTGATGGTGGTGGTGAGGGTGGTGGTGAGGGTGGTGGTGATGGTGGTGGTGATGTTGGTGGTGATGGTGGTAGTGATAGTGGTGATGTTGGTGGTGGTGTTGGTAGTGATGGTGATAATGATGGTGGTGAGGGTGGTGTTGGTAGTGATGGTGATAATGATGGTGATAATGATGGTGGTGATGGTGGTGGTGAGGGTGGTGGTGAGGGTGGTGGTGATGGTGGTGGTGATGTTGGTGGTGATGGTGGTAGTGATAGTGGTGATGTTGGTGGTGGTGTTGGTAGTGATGGTGATAATGATGGTGGTGAGGGTGGTGTTGGTAGTGATGATGATAATGATGGTGATAATGATGGTGGTGAGGGTGGTGTTGGTAGTGATGATGATAATGATGGTGATAATGATGGTGGTGATGGTGGTGGTGAGGGTGGTGGTGAGGGTGGTGGTGATGGTGGTGGTGATGTTGGTGGTGATGGTGGTAGTGATAGTGGTGATGTTGGTGGTGGTGTTGGTAGTGATGGTGATAATAATGGTGATAATGATGGTGGTGAGGGTGGTGGTGAGGGTGGTGGTGAGGGTGGTGGTGATGGTGGTGATGGTGATGGTGGTGTTGGTAGTGATGGTAATAATGATGGTGATAATGATGGTGGTGAGGGTGGTGGTGATGATAACGATGATGTCAGTTGCTATTAATGTGCTGATCTGCTGCTACCAGCTTTGACAGATCATTTCACAGGTCCCAAGGCCTGTCCCTGACCTTGGAGCTTCCTGCAGAGGTGTAGCTAGAGCTCTAGCTGGGAGCTACTTGGGATGGAAAATCACCTGGCGTGGATTCGCAGAGGCACGCAGCTCAGCCTCTCTCAAGTGCTGGCAGAGGATGGACGTCAGATGGGTCAGAAGTTCGCCTGAGGCTCTATCAGGAGGCCCCAGTGTGACCCGTCTGCCTGTGTCAGCCTCTTGCCTGTCATCCGCTGAGTTTGGAGTCACAGTGTCTGGTAGGAGAGAGCCAGAGGGCAGTTCCTTGAGTGCTGGTCTTAAAGCTCATGGCGAGTGTGTGCGTGTCAAGGCGCCTGGTTCTGGTTACTGGACAGGCCACGGCAAGGAAGCCTGGCCCCGGCCTGTGCTTAGCAAGGTCAGTGCTCGGGAAGGATCTCGGACCCTGCCTGCTGGCACCTGCCAGGTGAATCTCGACTTCCCCAGCTGAGCAAGCTTGGGTCTCTCGGGAGGTGCACCACCCACGAGGGGCCATGCAGCCCTGCAGGTCCCCAGCGTCATTCAAGGCTTGTCTCCACTTAATCAGTCCTGTCCTTGACCTCAGCAGCTCAAGGTCACAGAGGCTCAGATGTCACCAGAGCCCTGCCTGGTAATTTTTACATTGCAATTCACTCAGGCATTTCCCCAAGGCCAGTTGGAAAGTTGCTTTGTCTGTGTCACCAGGGGGCCTTCAGTGTCCTTTAGGCATGTAATCAGGGAGGCTGGCCTTACTTCCTCTGCACCTTGATGGCCAGCTGACCTGAGCAGCGGTGGGTGCCAGCCAACCCTGGGAGCGAGTCCGTGACAGTGAAATACCTCCTAAATGCCAGAGTCGGAGTGGAAGGGAATCCGCGCAGAGCAGCAGGGAGAAGCGAGCTCCTTTCCCTTCCGTCGAAAGCCGTGGTGGCAGCTTAAGTGCTGAACCCCATTTAATTAAGTTGCTGGGTGTTTGCTACCAGGAAAGTGAATCTCTCCTTAATTTAAAGATATTTGAAGCAAATGACTCATGAACTTCAAAAGTTTTGAGTAGCTTAATTGGGGTAAGAGCATCACAGAACAAATGAGCGGCTGGAGGTCCTGCAGCACCCTGAACTTGGCAGACACCGAGGCCGGTCTTTAGAGTCTTAATTGGGACTGTCTCAGAAGCAGGGGTGGCCTGGCACATTCTGAGAGCCACGGTTCTGGCTGGTGACCAAGGACACACTGAGCACAATCGCAGGTGGAGATGGGTGCCAGCCGCCAGCCCTTGGGGCTGTGTGGCCCTTAGGGAACTCCCTGTGCTTCTGCTGAGCGGAGCCGGTTCACACCAAGTGGACCCGTGAAGTCCGCCCTGACTCTGCCTGGAGACTCCTCTTCCTTTCATTCCCATTCCCCACGTGCTGCTCTGGCTTAGTGCAGTTAGTGCCTCTTAAGCGTCTTTGATCCCCAGGGCCTTGTCCTCCTCCGCAGAGCGGCAGAGACAGGGCCAGTTCTTCAGGGCCTGGGAAGGCCACTCTCAGGTGCTCCCTTCCCTTGCCAGGTTCTCAAATGCTGCTGCTGCCTGGGGTATGGGGCAGGGAGGGGCCTCTGTGACACCCCCTCTAGGTTCTGGTCTCCTCTAAGGGACTGTGGGGTCACTGGCCGAGCAGGTGGGGAGGAGCCGTGCCAGTGCTCCTTTGGAACATGTCTTCCCTGGCCTTGTGTGTGGGACACGCAGTGCCAGATGACAGAGCCGTCTGACGTTCTGTGGATTGAATTTATGATTTCTTCTGTGTGCAGGGGAACAATCCCGAGCGCTGAGATTGAACATTAGACAGAACACCATTTTTAGAATTTTTATTTGACTGTGTTAAAAGGACCAGTTTTAGAATTTCTGGCTTCTTGATCAATTATGCAATGAACCGCCAACTTTATACTTAGTTGGTGCTAAAGTGCCCGCCCGGGTAGGAGGGCGAGCTGCTGGGGGCATGGGGCCCCTCCATCTCTTCAAGGGGTTTAGACGCTTATTTGGCCAAGTAAGATAGATGAGGACGCATCCCTACCGAGAGAGCCGACGGGCAAGGACAGTGCGGGAAATGTCACGAAGCCAGTGTCATCGATTGTCCAATTTTTCCGGCAGTGGTAGTCAGAGGAAGAAGGGTCTGCTGTGGGTGGCAGGGGCCAGACCAGGCCTCCAGGGGCCAAGTTCTGATGGAAGGGGTGGGTGGCCCAGGGAGAGACGCTGTGCAGAGGTGGCAGGCAGGTGGGCAGAGTGGGCAGAGCCTCCACAAGCCTGGATCCTGCGAGGAGCTGAGTTGGGCTTCAGCCCTGGAACCCAGTGTCCTGGCCCCAGAGGCTGGAGAAGACCACCTGGAAGCCCCTTTCCCAGCCCTGAACTGATGTAAGCCTGGGTGGCCCCTGGATGCCACCTGTGGACAGCTAGGGCAGTGGCCTGCACAGGCCCCTCCTCATTCTCTTCTCATTACAAGGTGAATGCCGGGGGCAGGGTGGCCCTCCCAGGGTGGCCCTCCTCATGTCCAGGGCAGGCCGTCCTGGGGGCCTGACAGTGAGCTCAGTGGTTGGCAGGAAATGCTCTGGACTGGACTTTAGAGCTGCCATTTGGGGTGATGAGTAATCTTTCCTTAGGGGTCACCCCTGTCCCAAGCCCCCAGGAGTGGCCTGCCTAGTGACGTGCAGTTGGAAAGGGGCCAACGGGCACGCTCCCGCAAAAGACGCACCGCCCTCACCTTGCAGCAGGTGAGCTCCCGGTGACGCTGGAGGCCTCTCCGCCAGCTGCAGCCGGCCAGGTCCAAGACTCCACCAAAGTCACATCAGACACTCGGGTGGTGGACTGAGGAGCCCTGGGCAGGTGCGAGGCCTCTGCTCTGCATGTGGGTCAGTGAGTCTCTGTCCTGCAGCCTGCTGCAAGGCTGTGAGGATCAGCGTCACAGAGGGGGAAGCTTTTCTTTCCAGAAGTTTCTCTCTGCAGGGGGAAGCTGCAGTTTTCCTGGGGACAGAGGCTCAGACTTGGCCATGGAGATCCTGCAGGGGGGGCGCCTGGTGCAGGTGAGAGCGCCTGCCCGGCCCACTGCACCCCCAGGCTCCCCACCGTGGCTGGCCAGCGCTCGTCCTTGGCTGTGACCTCGTGGGGCCTCGGCCTCCTGGACAGCATGGATGGGAGCTGGTTTCTCTCATGGGTTGTTCTGAGCCTGGATCAGGTCGACCGTGGGAAGGGCGGATGCCATCGTGAGCATCAGGAGATGCTGATGGAGTCGAAGGCCCAAGGTCACCTGCAGCCACCTGGCCTGGACTGCGTTGGGGAGATGGTGCCTGAGCAGGGGATGTGCCACTAGGTTTCTGTGTCCTTCGTACCCTCGAGGAGTCACCCTCGGTGAATGGCTACCCACTGCTCTCTTGAACTCATCCTGAGAGTGACAGATGGAAGGCCTGAATTAGCCTGAGGAAGGAGAGGCTCCTGGGGAAGAAGCCAACGTGGGGCTGCACAGGCCCAGGCCGGTTCCCGGAGTGGCTGAGGTGGGCGGAGCAGGTGGTGGTGGTCGGGTTGGATGAGTGGGCACGTGGTTCCTCCTGGAGCCTTCACCCAGCTGGACAGTGTTCCTTCCTGCCAGTCACGTGCTGTTCCTCTACAAGTGTCGTGGTGTTAGGCTTGTTATTTGGTGCTGGGGATTAAACCAGAGCCCCACACCTGTGAAGCACACGCTGTCACAGAGCTCCCCCAGCCCCTCACCATGAGTACTGTTGAACTTCTATGATCTCTATTCATTGAGGCACTGGGTGAGCAGAAATGGCCTTTCTTGTCTTGAGGACAGGCCACAGGCAGTGTTGGTTATGGGGACAGTCACACCCAGTGCACTCTTGGTGCAGAATTCTTAAACATTTGGATTTGCATTTTGCTTGAAGTTCTGTAGTAAGAACCTGTTTCATTTGACTGTAGTTTTTTAAATCTCAGGAGTTCAGGTCAGGAGCTGGGTGCAGTGGTGCACACCTGTAATCCCAGTGACACTCAGAAGGCTGAGATAGGAGGATTGCAAGTTCCAGGCCAGCCTCAGCAACTTAGTGAGGGCCTAAGCAACTGAGCTACTGCCTTGTGCCTTCCACAGTGCTGTCAAGAGGAGGAGGAGGGCCACCTTCATCAGGGTGGCCAGAGGTGGCCTCTGAGCAGGGGCAGTGTGAGTGAGATCCTGAAGGAAGAGGAGCAGAGGGGCAGGTGTGGGAGAACGTTCCAGGCTGGTGCGTGCCCCAGGTGCAGTGTGCCCTCGTGCACAGGCCATGTGAGGACAGTGCAGTAAGTGGGTCAGGCACGGTGTGTGTGTGTGTGTGTGTGTGTGTGTGTGTGTGTGAGATAATGATATTGTGGGGGGAAGATCCTGCAGATGTCTTTGTTTAATTCAGAGAGCAATGGCCAGTGAGAGGTTGTGCCCCGGAGCCTTGATTTGCTGAGGATCAAACCCAGTGCCTCACACATGCCGGGCAAGCGCTCTGCTCTATAGCCCCAGCCCTGGCTTGTGTTTTTGAAGCTCTTCTGGAGGAGGGATTGCCGGTGGCCAAGAGCAGGGCACGTGGCCAGAGGGGAGGAGACCACCCCAGCACGGAAGGCCATCAGGGAGGTGAGAAAGCACTCCAGGAGCCACCAATTCAGGAGACGCTGCCACTTAGGCCAGAAGGTGTTCCCAGGAGAGGGAAGTGGTGTCACTGCCAGGGCAGCTGAGTGGTCTAGGAGGGTGAGGACAGGCGTCTCCCTTGATGGTAACCAGGCATGGACACGGGAGCTGGCCTGGGCAGAGGGCCAAGAGTTTTCAGGCACTTAAGTTTTAATGTAAGTAATATCCTGGTTCCCCCCCACTACGTTTAAGGTAGATGTTCTGTTTAATTTTTGTACATACCATTGAATAAATGTCGTCCTAGAAGTCACACCAGCTGGGGGTGGTGAAGCCAAAATGTCATTCCCTAAACCCAGAGCCACACGAAAGACAGCATGCTGGCAGGTGCTCAGTCCATTTCCTGTCTCCTAGGATACGGCCTGCGCTGCCACAGGGCCATCATTACCATCTGCCGGCTCATTGGCATCAAGGACATGTATGCCAAGGTCTCTGGGTCCGTCAACATGCTCAACCTCACCCGGGGCCTCTTCCATGGGCTCTCCCACCAGGTAACCTTCCCTGGGGTTTGAGCAGGTCTGGCTGTGCTGCAGACCAAGGTGCTGAGGGTCTCCTAGGGGCTCCCACGGCCACC
The DNA here is from genome assembly GCF_052094955.1 of Ictidomys tridecemlineatus. Classification (NCBI taxonomy): domain Eukaryota; kingdom Metazoa; phylum Chordata; class Mammalia; order Rodentia; family Sciuridae; genus Ictidomys; species Ictidomys tridecemlineatus. The sequence continues at coordinate 11,247,107 of NC_135488.1, read as the reverse complement.
TGCTGCAGTGACCCCAGGGCTCTGCTGCCCAACCAGAGCTAATCTTGTTTCTCAGCATCACCTCACCGAGTCGTTTTGAACCAAATCTCAGGTCCCATTTTATTTCATTCGTAAATATTTCAGTGTATTTCTAAAGGATTAGAATCAGAAACCTGAGAAGTGGTTTCTGATTCTGATCCTTTAGAGGATCTAAAGGATCCGTTTACTTCTATGGTAGAGCGCTTGCTAGGAACACTTAAGGCCCAGGTTTGATCCCCAGCACTGGGGAAAAAAAAATGTCATGGTACCCTTACCATTCCTAAATATCATGACTCAGTATTATCAAGTATCGAATCTGTTCATTCAAATCTATCCATTCGTCCGATTTAAAAACATTTTTTTTTACACAGTTTGATTCAATCTTGTTGATTTGATTCAATTCAGTTGCGAAGATGTCAGCACTTCTATAGTTTCTCCTGTGTCTTTTAAGTCTCTCTTGGTCTGTCCCTCTCTCTTCCCCCCTTGCTGCTGTTGTGTTGAAGAAGTCAGGTGTTTTGTCCCATGGTGTTTCCAGGGTTGAGCACCCGTGGGGTCCTTGATGTCCTTCCCCCCCTGGACCTCCTGTGATTTGGTTGTTAGATCTCAGGGCTCCACCAGGTTCAGGCTTGGTGCTTGGCCCAGCAGGCACGTGCTTAGGGAGTTTGGAAGGCGAGGCCTGGCGTACCCCAGTTTGGGGTGGGAAGGTGGGCTGAGGCATCCCCCTGTGACAGCCACTGTGGTTTAACCACCCAGAATCAGCTGGCACTGCTCTTTCCCCCAAGCTCTCTGGTGGGTACTGCACCCCCACCCCCACCCCACCCCTGTGGTGGTGCCTCTCACTCCTATAGCCACAGGGACCCTCGGAGACCTAACTGCTGTTCTCACTTTGGTCTTGCCCAGGAAACCCACCAACAGCTGGCCGACAAGAAGGGTCTCCATGTGGTGGAATTCCGGGAGGAATGTGGCCCCCTGCCCATCCTGGTCGCCTCCCCCCGGGGGGGCCTTGAGGAAGGATCCTGAGCCAGAAGAGGAGGTTCCCGACATCAGGCTGGACTGGGAAGAGGTGAAGGCTGCACAGGGAATGAAGGGCTCTATTTGGTCAGGTCTCAAGAGGGCCTCCACCTGACCTTCCTGCCACCGATCTTCCTGCCCCCTGGCTCCCCCACTACAACACCGTGCCTGCTGCCCTAGGCGCCTGGGGACTCCCCCCTCACATCTTGCTGTGTCACCTCTTTTTTCTTTTTTGAGGTAATTTCAACCTTCTTTATTTACAAATAAATAATTCTAGTTTTGATTTATTGATCACGTGATCTGTGCCAGGAAGTGTGACAGGGACATTATGTACTGACCTCAGTTCAAGACTACTTTAAATACTCCATGAAACCAGCAAAAGCAAATGGAGCAGGGAGACAGGAAAAGACCCACCCAGGGGTAATGTGCACAGGGACATGAAGGGCTGTGGTGGCTGTGCCCGACGCCCACTCGGGCTGACCCATCCCTGGGAGGTGACCTCCTGCCCTGTCCCTCACAGCTGCACCCACCTCCAGCAGGGCCCAGGCTGCCCTGGTGGCAGGAAGTGCCTCATTGTTCCAACTTGCACATCAAGTGCCAGCAGCAGGAACCTCTTGTCACACGCTTGACACCGCTTGTGTGGTGTCTGGAGAAATGTCTCTTCACCTCTTTTTGCCCATTTGAAAAATTGAGTTATTTGTGTTTTTATCATTGAGTTGTAAAGATGCTTTAGTATTGTGGACACAGGCCCCTGTAAGGGGTGTGACCCACCATGTTCCTCCTCCGTGGGCAGATCATCATTTCCTGTTTCTTTGAATACTTTCTCTGCCCCCATCCTCCTCTAATCCTCTGCCTACCCAGGTAGGCCCTTGTCACAGTCCCCCAGTTTATTGCCTTTAAGACAATAGAGTAGTTAAAGCACAATTAATGCCAACATTTTTTTTACACATGTAAATGTGCAATGTATGATAACAACACAGAGACCAGGCAGGAGTCCTGGAAATATGCTGTCACCTGGTTCTCTCAAGGGGTCATTTGAAGGTGGACTGGTTAAGGTAAAGATGTGCACTTAAACCCTATTGTAAAAGAGTCACTAGCGTGACACAGAGCTGTAGCTATTAAGCCAGCAAAGAGAATGAGGTGCAATCTTAGAAATAATTCATTGTGCTGGTGCAGTGGCACACACCTATAATCCTAGCTGCTCAGGAGGCTGTGCAGGAGGTTCGCAAGTTGAAGGCCAGCCTCAGCAACTTAGCAGGACCCTGTCTCAGAAAGGGCTGGGCAAACATACAATGCTCTTGATTTGTTGATTATACATATCCTTTTATTAAAGTCCAAACATAACGAGTCTTTAGAGACATTTTGTATCAGAAAAAAAGAAACTTTTCTTTTGCAAGTTGCTAGATAATGTAGAAATTTGGTACAAAAAAAACAAAATGCAAAAAAATGTGTATGTATTTATAGTGAATAGGATTGCCTGAGGCGCGTAATACTTGTTTATTTAATGTGTGCCCTTGCAGACAATTTTACATGTTTGTATGACAGGACATACATGTATGTGTGAGTGTGTGTGTGTGTGTGTGTGTGTGTGTGTGTGTGTGAGAGAGAGAGAGAGAGAGAGAGAGAGAGTGTGTGTGTGTGTGTGTGTGTGTGTGTGTGTGTGTGTGTGAGAGAGAGAGAGAGAGAGAGAGAGTATGTGTGTGTCTTTTATATACAAAAGAGGCTGAAATGTCTACCCAGGCAGAATATGTGATCAGATCCAAGCCTGGGCAGGGAGTTGGGTGACCATTAACTATGCTGATCTGATGGGTCACAAGTCCCAATGTGTGTCACCCACACTTCAGTCAGCAACAGCAGCCAATCTCCCAACTGTAGCAGCATTAGTTAGTTTCCCTGCACACTCTGTGTTCCTGACATCACAGTGCTGTAAGTTGGTGGCCCTCGTTAAGCAAAGTCATATTTGCAAAACAGCATTATTTGTTTTTAAAGCTTTTAAAGAAATGATTTTCTTGGGGGAAAATAAAAGGCTTGGGACCCAGCTCAGTGGTGGATTGCTTGCATCGATGTGGGAAGCTATGGGTTCCATCCCCAGCACCACAGAACAAACTTAAAAAACCCTCAATCCAAGAGAAGGCAGGAAAAGAGGAGAAGGGAAACAAGGAACAGGCGGCCCCAAAGAGAAGCCTGGGAAGTTCAAACCAGCCGTTCCTCGACCGCAGTAAGTGCAAGCCCTCTGAACAGCTGTGCACATCCTGTCAGCGCACTGTGCTGTGTCCTGTTGAGCTTAACTTTGTCCTCCTGGTGTTCCCCTTCAGGGTCTGTCCACTTCTGGCAGCAGGCTGGTCCCATCTCCAGCTTTGGTCATGGCGTCACCCACCTCTCCTCGCAGTTCTCAAGTATTTTAATGTTCTGCCGTGCAGTGCGTGCTCCCTGAGGATGGTACATCTTGGAGAATGGTCCCATCATCATTCAGGTGGTGTCCCTCTATATGATTGGCAGTTTTCCTTGCACTTAGTTAATATATTCTGAGCTTCATACAGTGACTATTGCTTTCCTTCACTAGAGTTGGCCCCATGTTTCCCTCTTCAACACTTCACTCTTAATCTATGGTGGTCCCCTCCTATCCACAGTTCAGCTCGCCAAGGTTTCAGGTACTTGTGGTCAATTGCAGTCCCAAACTGTTAAGTGGAAAATTCCAGAAATAAAAAAATGTCCTAAGTTTTAAGTTATATTTCATTGTGTGTAATGCTATGAAGTTTCGCACTGTCCCCCTGAGGTATGAATTGTCCCTTTGTCCAGTGTGTCGACACTGTATATGCTCCCTGCCTGTTACTCACTCTTGGTAGCCATCTTGGTTATCAGATGGACTGTTGCAGTATCAGTGCTGATGCTCACATACCCCTGAATTTACTTAAAGCTTAAGGGGAGCGATGGTGGGAAGTTTATTGAATTATGTTAAAATTATTCTATTTTACTATTAGTTACCATTGTCAATCTCCTCCTGTGCCTAATTTATAACAGTCATAAGAATGTAGATATAGGGGAAAACAGTGTATATAGGGCTCAGTGCCATCTGCAGCTCAGGCATCCACTGGGAGTCTCGGGATGTATCCCTGGGTGGGGGTACTACTATATATTTTAAGTGGACTTCTAGACACCAAAGGGTTGGAACCTGTTTTTTGAACCCCTCTGATAATCTCTGATAATTGGTACGTTTAGGCCCCTGACGTATAATGTGATTATTGATCCAGTTGAAATAGTATCTGCTGTGCTTGGTACCGTTCTGTGTAATTGCCCTGGTTCTTTGTGCCTGTTTTTGTCTGTCTCTTCTTTTCCTGCCTTTTGATTCCATCTACTCACATTTCTCAGCACACCTGTTATACTTCTTTTTAAAAACCTTTTTTAGTGGTTGCAGTGTATACTGATAACTAACCCAGGTCCACTTTCGGATGACACTGCCGGGTCGAGACTGGTGTCAGTACCTCACAGCAACAAAGCATTCCTGGTGCTTCTGCCACCCCGCGTCACACTGTCATCTCACATGTACGTATACAGTTCTCATCGAGGACATTTGTTAATTTTGTTCTGAACAAACTTATCCAAGAAAACTTAAGTTGTTTTTCTTTTTTATGTCAGTCTCTATCTGGCCTGGATCATGGTCCTTGTCTTTAAAGGACTTCTTTTATCATTTCTTGCCAGGCAGCTTCCTGGTGACACAGTCCCTCCGTGGTGTGTCTGAGAGTCTCTATTTCTCTTCACTCTGAAGGCTGAGTTTTCAGGACATGGCTGTAGGTTGGGGGGCTTTCACCTCAACACTTCTAAGTGTTTTGCTCCACGCTCTTCCTTGAATACTTTCTGAGCAGTTGGATATATTGTGTCTCTGTTCCCAGAGGGCAGGCTTCTTCCTCTGGCCCCTTTAGGGTGTGTGTGTTTGATGGTGGTTCTGTTTTGGTGTTGGCTTGGCTTTCTCTTGGTGCTGCAGTTTGGATTCCTGGAGGCTGAGGCTGGGTGGAGTTGTTTTGTTGTTCCTTCTGCTTGAAGTTCTCTGAGCCACTTTGATTTGGTACTAATTTGGGAAGTTCTCCTCTTCTCTTCCTTGGATTCCCATCTTGTCTACATGACACCTCTTATCTTCCCACAGTTCTTAGATGTTGGTTCTTTCTCTCCCTGTCTCCCTCCCCCTCAGCCTCTCTCCCTCTCCCTCTCCCTCTCCTCCTTTCCCTCTCCATCTCCCCCTCTTCCCCTCTCCCTCTCCCTTCTCCTCCCCCACTCATCTCCATGTCTCCCTTTCCCTCTCCCTGTCTCCCTCTCCCTTGTTGCCCCCTCCTTCTCTCCCTCTCTCTCTCTCCCTCTCCCTCTCCACCTCCCTCTCCCTCTCTATCTCCCTCTCCCTGTCTCCCTCTCCCTGTCTCCCTCATCTCCCTCTCCCTCTCCCTCTCCCTCTCCCTCTCCCTATTCTCCCTCTCCCTCTTCCTATCTTGCTTTGCTTTCCTGTTTTGGAAGCTGAGACATTCTTTGCTCAGTGGAGTCCAGTATGTTAATGAGCTCATCAAAAGTCTTCCTCATTTGTGTCCCACCATTTTGTGTCTCCATTTCTTGCTGCCTTGTCCCCTCTGCTGGTGCCTCTTCTCTGTCTTTCCATGAGAGCCCTTGGCAGGTTAGTCATGGTTGTTTGGGGGGTTCCTGGTCTAAGGGTCCCAGCATCCCTCCTGGTGGGAGTCTAGTGTCCGTGCTTGCTCCTCTCTCAGGCCTTTGCCTTTTAGTCTGCCTTGTAACTCTAGCACTGGGGAAGGGAGCTCCTGGAAATAGGCCTTGGGGAGTGTCCAGGAGTGGGAGGCAAGCTTTCTGTGGCCCCTCCAGTGAATCCCTGTCTCCTGAGCCTGCATCCTGGGCTGGGAATGTCCCCAGTGCTTCTCCCTGTTGCCCTCTTAGGTGGAACAGCAGGACTCAGGGTGCTGGAGCTGGGTGCCAGCCTTCCCCCAGGTGACACAGGCTGTGATGAATCCCAGTTGTTCAGACTCTGATAAAGCAGTTTCTCTAGAGGGCAGCCTTGTTAGGAACAGAATGCTCTGGCGTATGTAAGAAAGGTCCAGAAACATGAGGAACCTGGAGACAGTCTCAGTGGGAACACTGAACTCTTGCAGGTGAAACCCACAAAGGTGGAGGGCCCCTGTGATCTGGCGGCGGTTCTGAGTTTTTCTTTTTCTTTCTTTCTTTTTTCTTTTCTTTTTCTTTTTTTTTTTTGGTGCTGGGGATTAAACTCAGGACTTCACTCTGCAGAACAAGCTCTGCCCACTGGGTTCCCTCCCTGGAGTTTTCAATATTCAACTTGCCTACTTAGCCTCCAAAAATCCATCAATTACAACCTGCCTTTGCCAAGACTAGTATACACATTTTCATAGCAGCTTTGTTTATAGACAAGAACTGGAAACAGTGTAGATGTCTATCAGCAGGTGAGTGGATGCAGACTCCCCAGGCCCACCTTAAGAGACAGTTGATCACTTAAAAATAGGAAAGGGTGAGCTATTGGCACTTAACCTTGATGATGCTCCAAATAATTATGTTGAAAGAAGCCAGATTTAAAAAAAAATAAAACATGCTGTATGATTCTGTTTATTGAAACTTCTAGAAAGTATATAGTAACAAAAATCAGATCAGGGATCACCTGGAGATGTGAGGGGGGATGGTGGAGGTGTGAAGGGATTGCAGAGAGGCAGGAGGAAACTTTTAGGGTGATAGACATGTTGTTTATATTGATTGTGGTGCCCTCACAGCTGATGCATAGTATTGGAACTCAGCAGAGTGTGCTTGAAATGTGCAGGTTGCTGCACTTCATTGAAACTGTTTTTGGAAATTAGCTACAACCAACAGGGGACAGAGAAGCCCCCAAGTGGTCTCTTCCTTTACTGAAGACTATGTTGTAGAAATTGATTGCAGAAGAAATCTCTTTCCTGTCCATGCAATGTTTTGAGCTTATCAGTGCTTACCTGCTGCATGGCTAAATCGATCCTGCTTCAAATGCTGAGCGAGATCTTCAGGGGTGTAAGTACCACGTAGGCAACATGATGCTAAAGTGAGGTCTCTCTGCCCCCAGATGCAGGTCCCTTCCCTCATGCATCAATCCTTTGGGGATTCCAAGGCCTTTGGAAAGAAAGTTGAGGGGTCCCGGGAGCAAAGAGGGTTGGGGATGTGCCAAGGAATGAGTAGGAGATGCGCACTGGGAGGAGGACACTCCACATGGGCCTCCACTGTGCACCCAGTGTTCCACGAGGCTGGTTCACACCCAGGGCTGTAGGCCAGGAACATCTGGGCACATTCCAGGTTCAGGGGACTCTGCCGAGCCTAGAGAAGGGGATACTGGGGCTGAGCAGCATCTATCAGGGAAATCGGTCCCTCCCACCTGACAGATCCCTTTCCAGGGCAATCTTGGGGCCCTGCTGCAGGGACACCCAGTGAGGATGCTCGAGGAAACCTTTCTGTCCAGGAACGGGTTGAGGCTGGTGAGGGCTGGGGTCCTAGGGCGAGCTGGCTGCAGCTTTTTACCAGAAGTCCCCCTGTCCCACCCCTGGCTGATCCTCCTGGAGTCGGGCCCCAAGTGACTTCTCCCTTGGCAGCCTTTGAGAGGCACCAAGGAACTGTCTGGGGCCCTGTCCCTGAGGGCGACAGGGCTTTCAGTGTTTGCTGACTTGAGTCGTGGGGAGATTGTAAGGAGGACTCCAGCCCTCCACCTCTACCCGCAGACGTCCAATGGATGGCTAAAGGCAGAATTAGAAGGGCAGCATCTCTGCCTCAATATATGGCCCATCCATCCCCTTTGCCTGAGTCACCTTGGATTTGTTACTGGACACTGCTGGCTGCATCAGTGCCCACCAGCACAAGGAACAGGCAAAAAAAAAAAAAGAAAGAAAGAAAGAAAGAAAGAAAGAAAGAAAAAGGAAAAAATAAAGAACTTTGATCAAACTGGGGAGAAGCAGCCAGAAGGCGTGGAGGAAGCCCCTGACCCACAGAAGTGGTTACAGTTTATAGAAACAAAACCCAAGTGATCTACATACGTGAATTTCCTTGGCCTGAAGAAAAGCAAAAATGGGAAAAACACAGAAAATGCCTAGGCAGATGGCCTGTGCCCAGGCCTGAGGAAAGGCGGGACCCATCTTAACTTTCCTGGCTCCTGAGGTGGGCATGGGGTTGAAGCCTGTCTCTATTTTCAGCAGAAGGAAGTTGCTCTTCATTCAGAATCCAGACCCCCGCCCCCATGCAGTCTGCTTCATGTCCCAGGAACAAGGTCTGATTGATGTGCATCTGAGAGCCAAAGCAGGTGACACAGCTCTCCTGACAAGGCCCCACCTGGCCAATCCTGGGATGATGGACAGACCTCACCTGGTCAGGACCACCTGCTTTGGCAGCTGTGCAAAGCCCAAGCCCTTGCCCCCATTCCCCTTTCTATAAAAGCTCCAAGTCATTGTCACTCCCTGAAGACAGGCTAAGATGTGGGTCCCCTGCCTTCCCCGTGTGGCTGCACTGATAAAAGTTCCTTTCCTGCTGGGCATGGTGGTGCATGCCTGTAATCCCAGAGATTCTCGGGAGGCTGAGGCAGGAGGATCACTTGAGGTCAACCTTGGTGATTTAGTAAGACCCTCAGCAACGTAGCAAGACCCCTTCTCAAAACAAGAATAAAAAGGATTGGGGTGTGCTCAGTGGTAAGGCACCCGGGTTCAATTCCTAGTCCTTTACCTGGAGCTGAAGCTCGCTGCCTCCTTTTCTTTTGCGGGTTAAAGCTTCCCCTGTGCATTCAGTCTCATTGGACTTGGAGTTACCATTGACCCAACTCAGAAGTTCCCATCTCTGGTATCTCCACCTCCTCTTGGTACTGGGGATTGGACCAGGAGCTCTGCCACTGAGCTACATCCTCAGCCCTTTTAATTCTTTATCTTAAGACAGTGCCTCAATAAGTTGCTAAACCTGGCCTCAAACCCACAATCCTCCTGCCTCAGCCTCCTGAGTCACTCTAGCACAGGTGGGGGCCACTGTGCTCGGCCTGTGGTTGCATTTGGATGCAGTCAAAGCTGCTGCAGGTTTGGGGAATGTTCTGTGGGCATCGATATAACAGTACCTGAACGGGGGTGCTTTCTGAAGGGGGCACCAGACCCTCTCGCTGTTTTTTCTGTGGATGTCTGCATGGCCTGCAGTGGGTTGGTCACAGGACATTCAGGAGAGATCTAGGGCACTGGGCAGTGCCCTCCATCCAGCAGGTGACCTGGCAGGAAGAGCCCTTGCAGCAGGGAAGTGGGGTGGCACTCTGTAGGTGAAAGCACAGAGCTCTCTGATGACTAGTGACTAACACAATGTGAAGCAGAAACATTTCATGAACTTCATGTTCAAGTACAAAGTTGGCTAGGATGACTGGGTGGCATTGCAATCTCCTGAAGGTCCTTCTTGGATTCATACAAAAAGAGAGAGCGAGGGACTAAGGGGCAAGAAGGAAACACAACTTTTTCAAACACTGAGATCTGGAGTTCAGCTCCTGCCATGTAGTCATTGAAAGAATGGATAATAGTTGTTTTTACAGGACCATGTGACCTGGGGCTGCTCGGCTTCCTGTGGGCCCTCAGCATCCCCATCTATAAAGCAGAGGTACAGACCAAGGGTGCTGTCAGCTTTCTGTTGCTGTGACAAAGCATCTGAGAGAATCCCCTTAAAAGGAATCAGGGTTTCTTTTGGCTCATGGCTGCATAGGTCTCAGTCCATGGCACCTTAGCCCTGTTGCTTTGGGCCTGTGGCAGCACAGTAGGACATCCTGGCAGCTGGAGCACATGACAGAGGAGGCTGCTCATCTCTGGGTAACTGGGAAGAGGGTGGGTAGGACTGGGCTGGGTCCCAATATCCCCCTCAAGGTCACACCCCTAATGATCTCATTCCTTCCAGGAGGCCCCACCTACTAAAGTTTCCATTGTGTCCCAAGGGCCACAGGCTGGTGACCAAGCCTTTAGCACAAGGGCAATGGGGACATTTGACATCCAAACCACAATACCAAGTGATCATTAGCTGGGGGCTAACCCCTGGTCACCAGGCCAACCCCTACCCACAACCCAGGCCTGGGGAGATTGAGTGCATTCTGCAGGACACACACTGCAGGCAGCTGCCTCAGCCAATATGGAAGTCCTTAGCAGAGGCTCTTTTATTTCATGGGGGGTAGGGGGGGTGGGGGGTGGTACCGGTGATTGATCTCAGAGATGCTTGACCACTGAACCCCATCCTCAGCCCAATTTTGAATTTGATTTAGAGTCAGGGTGTCACTGATTTGCTTAGTGCCTTGCCATTGCTAAGGCTGATTTTGAAATTTTTTATCCTCCTGCCTCAGCCTCCCGAGTTGCATGGTTTACAGGAGTGCACCACTGCGTTGGCCAAGGGGCTCCTTTTGGGCAGTGGGGTTTCCTTGGAGAGAAAGCTAACCCTGTCCTGGGGTCATCCCTGATTTGCCCACACAGCAGTGCTTTGTTACTTTTTCTTTTCTCTGGAGGGCAACTCAATTCATACCTAGTAAACATAGCCCCACAGGTTCTCTGATTAAGAATAGTGCAGAGCTGGGGGGCAGTGGTGCATGCCTAATCCCAGCAACTCTGGAGGCTGAGGCTGGAGGATGGCATGTTTTACGCCAACCTTAGCCATTTAGTGAGGCTCTGAGCAACTCAGTGAGACTCTGTCTGTAATGAAGTATTTTAAAAAGGGCTGGGGATGTGGCTCAGTGGTAAAGCACCCCTTGGTTCAACCCCTGGTACCAAAAGAGAGAGAGAGAAGTGAAGAAATAAGGGGAAACAAAACTCAAGCTAAGATCTTAACCCTGCAAACGCAGCTGGTAGAGAAACGTGCTGACTTCAGGGCTATGAGGATTCACCTCACCAAGACTCAGTTAGCAAATGCTCTCCAAACCTGTCACCCTCAGGGCTGGGTGAGCTCCGCTGTAGAGCACTTGCCTAGCATGTGCAAGGCCCTGGGTTCAATGCCCAGTGCGGCAACAAAAAGAATTTCAAAACCCCATGTGATCCTCAGGTCCAGGGAGAGCAGTCAGAGCAGCTGTCTGCCCCTGAGACTGGGCCTGGGAGGACTCACTGGGAGGATGCCAGGGGGATCATCAAAGGTCCGGGGAATTGCCACCAGTGCGGCCAAAGTCACTCCTAGATGGCAAAATGAAACCTGTGAGCCACGTTTTCTGTGACTCTCAGGAATCCCTTCCACACCTCTGTCCTTAAAACAGGGAAGAGTAATAATGTCACTCAGTCCCTTTGTACTGCTGGGACCACAGTGTTCTTTAGAGGAGATCTCATGGCTGCCCTGGGTCACCCCCTGCTTCACATCCCCTTGGTGACCAGTGGTCTCTTCCCACCTGAATGCTGTCCAGACCCGACTCCTGGGGTGCAAGCCTTCCCCTCCAAACTCCACCAGTGCTCACCAGCTGCCCTGGGGCATGGGAGGCTGTGACGCAGGCTTGGGTAGGGCTTCCCCCTTAGCCAGAGCAGTCCTGAGAGCCCCAGGCTGCAGCCTCAGCCTGGAAGTGGCTGCCTGGAACAGAGCAGGAGGTTGCTCCCTGTGGCCCCTCTGGTCCCTCTCTTCCTCCTGTTGAAGGAGCATGTGAGGAATGGCTTGTCCTTAACCCTGTGCAGAAGCTTCCAAAGAAACCGCTTCAAAGCCCTGGAGCAGGGGAGGGGGTTGAAAGGTTTGGAGATGGAGCCATCTGAGAAGAAATGGCAGAACTTCAGAGATGAACAAGAGAGCAGGAGTTCCAAGCCTCTTTCGATGGAGTTTCTAACAAAACAGGATGTTGGTTGCAGGAGCCAGATGCAAGCCAGGCTCAGATGACCCCATGGAGTACCATCAGGTGACCAATGGCCACTTCAAAACTGTATCGTAAAAGAGCTTCCAGTCCTGAAGCGCAAACTATGCCAGGAGCCTCCAGGCTAAGTGACAGAAGCAGACACACAATGACACATGGCCTGTGAACTCTCTCATGGAGAGTATAATACAGTTGTACCATAGAAGTAGAAAACATTATTGTGACCAATATTTTAATAATGATGATTATTATGATGGCCTTTCATGTTGGTTGTGATAATTGACAGCTGTCATTTTACAATAATGTTGATCAAACGCTCCCTCTGGGCCATGCTCTAGGCCAGCCACTCTACCTGCCTTGCCTACCTGATCCTCACAGTGTCCCCAAGAAGCCAACACAACAAACCAGAAAGCACAGTGTCCCTGCTAGCAAGTGCAGGACCTAAGTCTTGAACCCAGACACAGAGACCAACCAAATTAAATGAAATATTTACTGGAATACTGGTAGAAATCTAGGAGAAGAGGCTGTGGCCTAGAAATGGGGAGGGTTGGCTTCAATCCTCAAAACCCAAAGCTGTCAAGATGGTTCAATTGACCATCCACGTTAGAAACTACTCTCCAACGAAATATGCCCCAAACATTGTCAAAACAGAGGGACCGATTGGGAGGAAATGGCAACCCAGTAGAACAGGAGGCACGAGGAGAAACACAGATGAGCACTATGCACGGGAGGAGGTCACTGGAACACAGCTGGCAAGAAGATGAACACAGGCTCAAATGATGTGTTTTATTTATTTATTTTTTACAAAAATTAAGGATGTTGATAATATGTGCTGGGAGGGGATAGGAAGATAAGCTTTTTTCATACACTTTGGAGGCACATTTAACATTATCCATGAAACTTAAAAAATGCACGAATGCTATGCTCCCTACAACACAGAAATTCAGGTCTTGGGACGTGCCCTGGGAAGCTCCCAGAAGGAAGTTCATTTCAATGCCGTGTTAAATTATAAGACATGTACAAAGCAATGGCCATTGGCAGGAAGTCTGTGGCCACAGTGAATAAGGAGGCACGTGCTGACTGCAAGTTCTTAGGACCTGTGGGTGTAAAGAAGACCCTGGACCACATGTTTCAGCTGTGGGACACAGACACAGCCCTGAACATAGGCTGGTCCAGCGGCACTGTGCATCTCTCCAGATCCACACAGTGTGGAAACCGCAGCCATCACTTGGCTTTAGGGACAGTAGCTGAGGTGATTTTCTTTTCTGAGAGATAGGGGACCACGGGTGACTCCCTAATAGACAGATGACCAGAGCCACCTCTGGGGAGAGTCTGGGCCAGGAGGTGATGGGAGAAGAGGAATTCGATCATCTGTTTCCATTTTTCTGTGATTTGGTTCAAGTGGTAAAGCGGTGCTATTTATTAATTAATGGATCAAATAGGTTCATCATTGTTTTAGAGTACAATTAGGTGCCTTCAAACTTTAGGCTACATGGGCACATTTGAGAACGGTTCCAGCCATTCTCTCATCCTTTGGGTCATTCCCCTCCTATGTCCTGTGAGACATTTTCTATGTGAGGCTTTAAGAAGAAGAAGAAGAAGAGAATATTCTGTAAAGAAAACCTTATGATCTGTGCATTATAAAATTGAATGGGTTCATTCAGAAATCAGAAGTTCTATTGAAAGCTCTTTGCATGAGGCAAATAAAACTTATTTTTAGGCATCCTGGTGAAGACAAGGTTTTATCTTTATGTCTCATGTCTGTGTTTTTCTTTTTATTTGTTAGAATGAAATTCATAGGTTGGCAGACCATTCTATCAGATGTGTACCTAGATGACATTTCAATTACCCACTTTTACATGGTAGACATTTTGTACATGAACTCTGTCTGCAACTTTTTTTTAAAACAGGACTGGGCTCAGGAGCCCAAATACCAATGTTAGCTGGAACATGTTCTCCAGTTTGGCCTATCTGTCAGTATTCCCTGAGGTCATCTGTTCCATGAGCTTCGTTACTCCTGCTCCCTCACCAGCTTTCATAGAAACCACATGCTGTCTATGAGTCAGAGACACCAATCTCACAACATAGCATTCTTTGAGTATCCAAAGTCCCACTGTTCACTTCGCCATGCCTGACATTGTCGGTAATATTTATCGGCAAATGTGAGATTTTCAAAGATCCAATTCTATGTGCTCCTTTCTCAAAGAGCATTAGGCAGGGCTATAGCATACATAAATATGAAGTAAAGGCCTAGTTTTTAAAACGTCATCCATCGAATAGTTGACACATGTCTGAGATATTTTTTATTTTGGAGGAGGTATTATTTAATAGGGAATTCCAACAGCTACATGATAGTGAAATGAGAAGTCTTGCATCCATTTTATTCTTTGTGATGATTTTGATGAGTAAGGATAAGATACTTCCTTGTTCCAATGAAGATGTTGCCCACTTCTGTGAATGGATGCACCGTGTCACCCACTACTTGCATATCTGCATGTTGTGCTTGACATTAACATCGTACTTGGCAGGTGGCAGAAAGTCAATACTGAAGTTAAGCTCTTGTGTTCTAGCAGCTGTGCTGCAGATCCTTGGTGTGCCACCTTGTGCAATCCATGCTGCTCTGTTCATGTTCCTATTGACTTCCTGGTGATGAGCATCATGGTCTCCTGGTCTTGAGAATGGCCAAGCATTTCTCTGTGAATGTGGAAGGTGGGCATGTGGAAGGCTTCAGGGAGGAGGGATCATTGATCATGTACTCTAATCCATGTGCCTATTTAATGACCTGTTTTTCTTCTTGGGTTTTAAGGGAGACACTACCCTCAAACACTTCTGTGCAGCTGGGAATGCAGGCTTCTGCTTCACCTTGAAGGAAGCATTCATGAATCCTTTCCAGAAGACATGAGAAGAGAGAGTGAGCCTCTGGTAAAATGCAGGTTCCTTGCATTGCCCATGGGCTAGAGGAGAGAAGAGTTGCTTCATGAGATTTGATTTCCTTTTTCCTGAAAAGTTCCACACGGAGGTGAGTCCCCAGCATGTTTAGACATCATTTCAGACATCTTTGTTGATGGAAATGAATCACACCCCCTGATGATGTAGAAGAGCTAAAGATGGGTTTGCTATGAATTTTCTATTTCATCTCTCAGGGCCTGAGTCAAGCCAGCCATTGTGCTGTCAGCGCATGAGCTGCTGGTCAAATGTGAGGAAGTGGTCTTGCTTTATGAAAACACCACCTTGATTCAGTGAGCCAGAGGCAGCCTGCAGTCCCTGTTTTCCTGTAAAGGCATATTTCTGTGGATGGCTTCTGGCCTCGTCATGCAGCCCTGCTCAGAGTAGGGGATTGAGGGTCCAGGTAGACCCCAGTTCCTTTTGACCTTTATTGCCATTGGGCCGCCCCAGGGTCCTTGGACTCTACCTGGTCTTCTGGCCTGGGTCAGGGGATGTGAGGTTTGGAATCCCCCTCTGTGGCAGGATCCCAGGCCCCCCAGCCACTTGAGGGCAGCACATCCTTCCCTAATTGTGTTAGAGGGGGAGGATATTCCCGCCCATCCTCATCCATGCTCATCCCGCAATTTGTAGCTTGACACCTGAGGACCTTTATTCATTGACTTATGCTAAGATAAGTCAATCAGCAGTCTCCCAAGGTTTTACATTGTGGTAATTGACACCAAACATCCGTTTTGTAATTAAACCATTTTGGAGGACACCGTTGAGTGGCATTAAGCATGTTCATGTTGGTGTATAGGCGTCACCACCATGCATCTCCAGAACTCACGTGGACATACTCTTGCCATCAATGCGGAATTCTAGTGCCCTTGAGGCCCAGGAAAAGAACATTGTATTTACTTTTTATGAACCTGATAATTGAGAATCTGAGATAAGTGAAATCCTACAAAATTTGCCTTTCTCTGGACACGATCATTTTCAAGGGATGCAGTTCACCCCCACTCGTGGGCATATCAGGTCCACTGCTAACTCTGCGGGTGTTTCAATTGCACTCTCAGTGACAGTGGTGACTGTGTGCACATGAGCTGTGTGTCCAGCTCAGATCCCAGGATCTAGGGTCTTTGGTTCCACGCAGCCTATAGGTTGCCTGCTCCTCCAGGTCTCTGCAGGCCAGTGGCACGAAGGCCCTGGGCCTGGTGGTTTCTTTAGGTGAGTGCAATACGTGTCCACAGTGTCGTAGGACCTGATGGACTATAAATAGAAGCAATGCCTGGATACTCCTGGGATCTCAGTAGGCTCAGCCTGTGTGCTGAGAATTGTTGTGACCTCCTAATTAATGGTCCCCCAGAATCCCAGAGAAAAGGGCAAGTCCAGAGCAGTGGAACCTCAGTGTCTCTGAGAGAACTTTTGGGGTGGGGGGCCGGGATACATTGATGTGAGGACTCTGATGCAGAGTCACGTTTTTCAAATCCAGGTAGAGGTGCTCAGGAACAGCCTGGGCTGGCACGTGGGTTCCCCACCTCCACACCTGTGGAACATCTTGGGGCTCTGATTAGCACAGCAGCCTGACCACGTGAGGGCATCTGCTGTCTCTGCGTACAGTGAGCTGGGTTTTCTTCACGTCTCTCAACAATTCCACATAACACCAGCTCTGAACCCAGAGTCCTGGGCACTTAGTTGAGGCTCCATCAGCTCCCACCTCTCTCTACCTGACAGAGCCCTCCTGGCTCCCTCTGCACTCATTACATTGAAGATGAAACCCTGGAGGGTGGGACTTCCCGTCATCCAGAAGTTCCCAAACACATTCCACTATTCCTGGAACTCAAATGGTTGGGGGGGCCACAAGCACCCTGGCATACATGTGTGGGAACCATGGTAGTGTAATCAAGAAACAGGAAGGAGAGGGGTTGGACTGATCAGTACAGAAGGCAGGGCCTAGTACAGAGTGGAATGGAGAGTTCTCACCCGGGGTGATTGTTGTGATGTGCACAAATGCTCTGCTGGTGCTGGGGTGCCCGCATGGTTTCTGGGGTCTTGAAAGGCTACAGATGCCCACAGAGTGTTCTCAGATGCACAGTGGGAGGCCCGTTGCAATATGTACATGTGGAAGAAGTAGGAGACCCCCTTAGTGTGGAGGTGCCATCTAGAAGGCAGCCTCACTTCTCTGAAAAAGTTGATTTGAAAAAAACTGTTCGTACCTGTGCCCAAAGGGCCATATATGCTCCTGGAAGTTGGTGGTGGAAATACTTCTCCATCCATTAATCACTCCCTCACTCACTAATGTCCTTGTGTCCTTGAGAAAGGCTCTCCCTTTCCTGGTTTTCCTGAATAGAAATCCTCTTGCCTCTTGGGTGAATAGGGTTATGGGTTGTGCAGAGGGTGGTGGTTTACTGAGCATCTCAGAGACTGTCCTTTATGGAGCCTAATGATCCCAACTGGGGAATGAGGCCAGGGTCCTAACTGTGGTTAGTGTGAGGACACCATGGGTTCAGAGAGGGAAAGAAGGACAAGGGAAACTCAGATGTCCCTTCATGGCCCCTGGAGTTAGAGGACTTACCCCTTTGCACCTGGGATCAGGAGACCTCATTTCCTCGAGGACACGCACACTCAGACGTTAATCTTGAGTGTGGGTTCCTTTCTGGGGTCCAGGGCTGTTGTTAGCCACCAGGAATGACAGTGCTCTCCATGCTGAGTGGAGCCAGTTTTTGCCAGGAAAGAGCCCGTGGTCACGCCTTGTGCAAAGCATCCCACGCCAGGGGCTCCCATCCCTACATTCCTGTCCTGAAAGGAAACCACTCAGAGGCAGGGTGGGTCCAACCACCTCCCATGTGTTCACTCATCACTGTGTTCCAGCATCACCCCAGTTAACAGTCCTGATGGGATTGGATGTGGCTCAGAATGTCACCTTCATGAGCTCTACCCTGCCACAGCTGCAGTTCTGCAGTGGGAGAAACTCAAAACCTCAAAACACATGCACATGAAAGAAAAGAGCAAGAGCCAGAGCCCAAACAGGGCCACATGTGGCAAGGACAGCTGGAGTGCCTAGGTTGGGACTCAGAATGATGTCAGTGGGGTGGCATTGCTGCTGACACCAGCATGATAACAGAGAGCCAGCCCTGCTCATTTTGCGGAGCAGTGTGTTGGGGAAGGCAGAAGAAATTGAGAGGCAGGATTGAGTTTGGCCCTAGGAGGAGGTTGGGTAAAAGGCCAGTGTGAGTTGGAGGGCCTGGGCAGATAGAGAGAGGCCAGGGCACACCCCAAAGCCTGGAGACTGCACTTGATGTCCAGGGTTGTGAAACACCACCTCCCCTCTTACTCACAACTGAGAGCAAGGGGCATTGATGAGTTCAGTTTGTGTGCGGCTGCATCCAAGGTGGCTCGGCTAGGCACCTCTGTTTCCTTGACTCAGGAGGCTGGGAGTCCAGGCTCCACTGAGGCTCGGCTGGGAGGATCGGACTCTGAGTTTATGCCTGTATTCCTGGTAGGATCCATGTTGGCTGAGCCTCAGTGTTTTTGCAATGAGAGGATGGGTGACTGTCATGTCTTTATCACAGGACACACTTGCTAAATGGATTTGTTTGCTCTGGGGAGGAAAGAGAGAGAGGGGAGTGGTGCTGGAGACAGGGATGCAGACAGGGGTCATGGACTTGGCATAACTCAGTCTTGGAGGTGATATCCCATCACCTGTACCCACTTCAATTCCCATGAATCCAGAGGCTGAGCCCCCTTGAGGTGAGGGGTGAACCGGTTCTGGGCAGCAGGATGCTGTGGTACCTCGGAGTCTCTGTGAGACCCTAACACTAGACACACTTGGCCCTTTTGAAATCTTAGGAGAAGCCTTGGGAAGTTGTATGGCAGAGGGGAGCAGCCTCTGCATCTCAGTCCCCTCCAACTTGCCATGGTGTAGAGAGGGAACTGCAGCCATGATGGGACTAACATTGGCCACGTCCCTGTGTGGGACACAGGCCTGATTGAGTTGGGGTGCATTCTTTGTCTCTGCCCTTCTTGTGATTGTCCCATCTCTACATTTGTGCTTTAGCCACCTGTGAGTCCCATCTCTGGTTTCAGAGAGAATAGAGGGTGTTATGGGCCAATAGACACAATAAACCCTAGAGATTAGATGCTACCCTACTTTCCAGAAAAGACTGGGCACACCATGAGTTGCACAATGATGGGACCAGGGTCCAAAAGCTGCTGAGAGGGAAGGACTGGTTGTGAATGCATTTTTGAAGGCTCCAAGCTGCAACTCTAGTGGCACCAAGCAGGGCAGATGCTGGTGGGGATGTTTGGGTAGTTGTTGGTGAACACCTGCGCACCTGAGATGTTTAGGCATGGAGGAGAAATCAGCAGCTCATAGGGCTTTTGAAAGTGGTCTTAAGTGAGAAGAGGCTCAGGTATGGGCACAGGAAATGACATCATTGCCTTGACAATAGATCAAACAGAACATGGAACCCTGGTATCCAGGCACCCACTTAACTGACCAAGCCATTCAAGCTCATTTGGTTGGAGAAACTGGAGTGAGAAGGATGTTCTCCTGTGGTTGCAAACAATGCCGAGCCTCAGGCTCCCAGGAATCTCAGGGGGGCCAACTAGCCCTTTTGTGGATGCACTGGGTGAGGCTTCATCTTAGACGCCAGAGCCTCTGGAGATTGTCGCAGAGGAGCTCAAGAGTAACAGTGAGTAGCACAGGGCAGGTGAGCCCAGCAGGCCCTCTAGTCTGATCCCTGATGAATGGCCTAGGACTCCTATTCTGACTGTGTGTGTGTGTGTGTGTGTGTGTGTGTGTGTGTGTGTGTGTGTGTTTGTACTGATGGGAACTGTCCCATTGTGCTTTGACTCTAGTGTATTGGCACAAGTCATTTTTCTGTTTGTCACTATTTCCATTTTGAACCCACCATTCTTGGTCTCAACCCAGGGTGAAAATGATGAGAACACGGAGGAGCCCTTCAGGGTACAGAGCCTTGAACCTTACAGGCAGGACCAGCTTAGGAATGAGCTCCTGCCTGTCATTTGTGGGAGGAACCTACATTTCAGCAGCAACATGGGGTTAATCTCCTGGGATTTCATCCCCACCCAGCAGCTGCTGGATCTCTTGTTCCCAAGGTAAGCACCAGACCACCAAGCCCAAGTGTGTAGCCCCCTCATGCCTGGGTCTTGGGGCTGCCATGTACCTCTCAGGGACCCAAAGGTTTGTGATACTTAATGAGATAGAGGACCACACTCATAGTGGAATGTCAGCCCCAAATGGGATGAGTCCTGGAGGTGCCTGCCACAGCCTTGCAAGGGGAGTGAACTCCCCTCTTAGGCAGAGAAACCATCCTGACTCCAGCTGATCCACAGAGGTCCATGGAGAAGTCCCCACACACTGGGAACCACAGCTCAATGGTGTGCACTGAGCTCATTCCCAGATGGACTCAGCGAGGCCAGGTGGACTTTCTGGTGTGATATTGGCTTTGTGAAGAACGTAGATCTGTGCCAGAGGCGTCTCAAAACTCAGGCCTTGGGAAAAGCACTTTTGGGTTAATAAAGACATGTTAATTTCCATAGTGGGACAGAGCATCCTAGCTGGGACATAGCAGGACAGGATCTTTGGACTTGGCGGCTCCCACACCCAGAGATATGTGGGAATCAGCAGTTTGGGCTCATTCACTGATGAACATGGAGAAAGCACCCACTGTGTGAAGACACGTTTCCAGTCACGTTTCATAATTCATTGAAAAATGGGGTGCAAATGACTGCCATTGTGTCCCTTTTCATGGGGGTCAGCCTCAAACTGCAGGTGCCATGAGTACATATCCTACATGTGACTGCATCCCTGACTCTATGGGGCATAACTGCACGTTGTCCTCTTCAGTGACTATGGTGGACCCCTGGACCAACTTCAACATGGAATGGGCTTGGGGTCAAGAGGGTGGGCTCCTGTTTCCAAAATAGGGACCTGCAACATGATTGACTTGGGAAGGCTGAGGAAAGACTGCTCTCCCCAGTGTAGGGTCAGAGGTTTTCTCTGGAGGCTGTGGCAAAGGCAATGCCAGGGTTTTGCTGACTCCACACCTTCCTCCCCACAGTGCCTCACCTTCCTTCCTGGGGACCTGGGTGAACCTCTACTCCGAGGCTTCCCATCAGCCTCCAGGCTTTCTGAGTCTGCAGCAGCTGCTATCCATGGGGCTCCTGCTGGGTAGCTTGAACCTGGAACATCAAGCACACCACCTCCTGGCCCCAATTGAAGATGGCAAATCAAGCCAGGCAAAGCCTGAGAGCCAGGCGGACTGTGGTGAGTACCTAAGGGTATATGAGGAAAGGTCCGACTCTTGTCCCACTGCAGGGAGTCTGTATGCCTGGTGTTGGGCTGAAAATTAGGACAAGCCTTTGTCCATTCAGGAAGTGACCCCAGTCTGCAAAGAGGTCCTGTGTGGGCTAAGGGCCTGAGTTCTTCCTGGCAGCAGGGGTATTGTCTGTCTGTGGGAAGGTCAGGGCAAGGCAGTCATGTTGGCATCTTTTCTCCTCTAGCTACATGCTCAGTTCCTGTCACGGCTCCTCAGCCAACCCCAGAGCCAGAGCCTTCTCCCAGGGAAGGGGCAGAGCCGGAGTCCAGGACATCAGGGGTCTCAACTCGGTCCTCCCCAAGGCCCCAATATAACAAGCGGATGAGAGGCAGGTGCCTCATTCACATCTACCTGGAAAACGAAAGGACAACACAGTATAGGAGCATCCTGGTGAGTCTTCGAGCAGGGGAGTCTCCTGGGAGCCCACAGTGGGGAAGACCGAGTCCACAGCAAACACTTTGGACTAGGCCTGTCTTCTTGAACTGGAGCTTCTGGAAGGTCAGGAAGGAGAGCAGAAAGTGAGCAAGAGAGAGGCGGGAGAGCAGCAGCATGCCAGGTCTGGGTGCGAGTGGGCCTGCGTGTTTTGGGGTGTGCAGGTCAGAAGTGCAGGAGTGAGTGCTAAGTTCAGAGGAGGTCAGAGAAATATCGAGGGTACAGGCCATCCTCTACTGACCTTGGTATTGAGGAGGAGTATATTGAACCATGGAGGTTGAAGCAGAGGTGTTGGCAGTCATTTTCTTGTGTGTGGGAGGGGATATGTTGCTGGTTGAAGGGAATGGAGCCATTGTAGAATGATTAGGGTGGGTAGGTGTGGGTCACAGACAACTGGGGGCCTTGGAGGGGCCCATTAGTGTCCTAGTTTACATGTATGTGAATAGAGATTTAGCAGCTCTCTCTGCAGAATTTTCCTGGGTGTGGAGTATCCATCATGAGACTCTGGTGTCCACCTCCAGGGGAGCTATGTTGAACCACTGCACCTGCTGGGTCCGAACCTCCTGACACCCTAGCAAGCACTGACACTCTTGAGCCCAGCAGCTTCCATGCCTATCATTAAAGAGTCCTAGTGTGTGTTGTGCCCTGGCTGTCAGGACCAAAGCACCTAGGGTTTGTGCCTGGTCCACACAAAAATGCAGCTGCATCCCAGACCAGAGCAGGGATATGGAAGTGCACTGGACCATTCCTCCCATCTTGATGGGACTAGAGTGTGTCTGTACAAAGCCTTTTGGTCCTTATTCCCTTGTCCCTGTAGGGCATAGCAGGTTGAAGCAAACTCTTGTACCAAGATTGGACTAGAGGCTCATAGGAAGACCCCCACATGATCACATGAAGGCCTCAGGTAGCAGGGTATCAAGATGGTGCCCTTGTGTTGAGAGCTCACTTGTCTCTGATTGTCCTTGAGCACTGTCCTCTGGGTAGCTACTCCCAAATTCCCTCTCTGATGAGCTTTCTCCAACCCTGCTCAGGTGACCTGCCAGGACAGGGCTCCAGTCATCATCCGCAGGGCCTTAGATGCACACTTGCTCCAGCAGGAGGACCCAGAAAACTACGAGCTTCTGCAAATTCTCTCGAACCATCAGAGTAAGTGGAACCATCAGAGGGTAGGGAGCAGTGAGTCACAGTGGGCTCACGATAACTGGGAGCCAAAACACAGTGTGCATTGACTCAGTGCCCAGGATGAGTATGGTAGGACTTGTGCATAAAACAAAGTGTAATGATGGGGCATCAATCTGCAGGTTCTTCATGTTCCCCAGGGGCTGTGGACCTGCCTATCATGTGTTCTTTCCTTGGCCTGAGGAGGCATTGCAAAGCTATTATCCACAAGGGGCCAAGAAGAGAGGCTTCTTTGTCTTGTGTCAAAGAAGACAGACAACCACAGGGTGCCTACTTTGGCGGCCTTTCCTGACCTAGATGAGTACATGAGAAAAGCAGTTCAATGAAGAATCATTTCTGGCTTCCAATCTTTTTATTCGTTGCAAACTGAGTCCACTTAGGACCAGAGGCCATTTCTAGAGAGAAGAGTGTGGTAGAATAGAACCCTTCACAGCTTGTAAACTCTTCTTGGAGAGAGAGAGAGAGAGAGAGAGAGAGAGAGAGAGAGAGAGAGAGAGAGAGAGAGAGAGAGAGAGAGAGCAGAGAGAAGAAGAAGAAAGAGGAGGAGGACGAGGAGGACAAGGAGGAGAAGGACGAGGAGGAGGAGGACAAGGATGAGGAGGATGAGGAGAAGGAGGACATGGAGGAGGAGAAGGAGGAGTAGAAAAATGAAAATAAGTTGAAGGAGGAGACCATGAATAAGAAGGTCAAGATGACTTTAAGAAGAAGCATGAGGAGAAGATGAAGAAGAACAAGAACAAGAAGGAGAAACACAAGCCGAACAAGAAGTATAACAATAAATTGATTAAAAATGTGAATGAGAATTATACTCATGAGGAGAAAATGCAGAAGTGGGAAACTCAAGAGAAATATATATCTCTGGATGGCACAGCCCTGCTGTGGACATCCTCCACCTAGGCTCAACACACCTCCAAACCATACCTCTCCAATTAGTGTAGCCCTGTATGAGTGGATGAATCCACTGGCAAGGTGGAGGCACCCACCATCAAGTGCTTTTCCCCAAACCCACCTGTGATCATTGCTGCAGTGGGGAGAAAACCTTCAACACATGAGTTTTGGAGACTAATCTAGATACAAAGTGTAGCTGTTTGTCTTTGGTGGGTCCAACGTGAACTAAGAGGGTCTGGGGTACAAGGGGCTATTTCCTTGAAAGGTGTTCCTGTAGGGGACCTCCTGTGCATAGAGGATCCTCAGGGAGGAATCAGTGGGGAGTCTTTGGTGCAACAGTAGCTGGATTCGGGGGCTCTCAGGTCTGTGTGTGAGACCTGAGCTGGCAGAGGCTCTCAGTTGTGGGGGATGTTGGGTAGTGTATTCCTTGAGTGTCACCTACCATGCCTCTGCCCCTGCCTCTCCAGAGCTGAGGATCCCTGCAGATGGAAACGTATATTACGCCCTGGATGGCAGAGTGGATTATAACTTTCTTCTTCGGGAAACAGCTGCCAGCAAGTTGTTTAAAGTCAAGCCAAAGGAGGTAAACAGTCACCTTCTTCAGTCTTTACTCCTGGTGCCACTCCACATCCTCCAAGGGGACAAGAACCTCAGGTTCTGGATGGATGTTGTTGAATGCCCACAGAGCCAATGCCAGGCTGGGTGGGGTGCAGGTGCTGGGCTTTGCTGATGTTGTCATCCCCCACAGTTCGTGGAGCCTTCTGTGGCAGTGGCATCCAGGATCCCAGCACCTGTGAGCAGCAGCTATGCGGTGGCTGCAGGACCATTGCCCCAGGCCACCCAAAGCAATGAGTGGTGCATGAGAAAAGTCACCAGTAGCAGCTCCTCACTGCTTCACTCCAGCGAGCAGGTGGAAGACAGCCGCTTTGTCCACGTCCTCCTAGAGGGACATAGCCTTAGGGAGACAAAGCGCATCCTGGTAAGCCCGACAGCAGGGCTGCCTCCTGGGTGTCCACACAGTGGAAGGCAGGAGACACAGCTAACCCTGGGGCTGTCGTGGGAAATTAAGAAGAGAGAGGTCAGTCTTAAGGGCTTGACCTGAGGGGGGAGAGCCTCAGCATGCCCAGCTGCAGCGGTGAGTGGGCCTGTGTATTGTGGGTTTGGCAGGCCAGAAGTGCAGACGAAAGTGCTGTGGACAGATGAAGGCAGAGATATGTCCAGGGTGCAGGCTGCAGTGCCTAGAACTTGGTATTCTCAATGAGTGAGGTTGGAGCAGAGGAACTGGCAGTGACTTGTCACATATGTAGGAGGGGGTGTGTTCCTGGTGGCAGGAAAGAGAACCTCCTTAGCATGACTAGGTGTGGAAATGTGGGGTCGGGATCACCTGGGGGGTCATGCCACAGCTTCGGAATGTCAGTCTTTGCATGTATGTAAATACAGAACTAAAGGGGTTCTTGGCAGAATTTCTATGGATGTGCAGTAGACACGCTAATGCTGCAGGTGTCCAGCTGCAGAGGAGATATGTTCAGTGACTGCCAGTGCTGAGTCAAGTACATCATTAGAACCAGACCCGCACCGAGCTTCCAGAGACCAGGGCCTCTCCAGGCTATCATGAAGCACTCAAGTGCACACTCTTGTATCTGAGTCTGTTTTGTGTAGTGGCAGTCAGGACCAAAATTTTCAGTGCATCTGCCTCTTCCACCCACAAAGGCAGCCTGCATCCCAGAGCACACTTGGTGCATAGATCCCTGGCCCATTGCTATCATCTCAGTGAGATGAGAGTGTGTCTGCGCATAGGCAGTTTGGTCCTTTGACCTGAGTGGAATGTGGCTCCCCAGGGAGAGGGGAGATGGCAGGTACAGGCAGATATTTGTACCAGGATTGTTCTAGTAGCACGTTGCAAGAACCCAGGGGGTATATGGAGGACACACTCAGGTAGCAGGATAACAAGATTGTGCCCTTGTATATGTAGCTGAGATTTCTCCTGAATGTTTGACCACAGTCTTCTGGGTAGCTCCTCTAAAAGCCATTCTCTGATGACATTTGTCCCACCCTGATCTAGGTGACGTGTCAGGAGAGGGTGACAAGCCTCATCCGCAGGGCCTTGGACCAAAATTTGTTGCAGCATGAGGATGTGGACAACTTTGAGCTGCTGAGAATGATGTCTCTGCATGACAGTAAGTAGGACAATCAGACATTGGGGAGACATGATCCACAGTGGGCTCAGGATAACTCACAGCCAAGAGAAAGTGGGCCTTGGCCCTAAAATAGCCAGAATGTGGTGGGCCTGGTGCAGGAAACCAAGTGCAGTGATGGGCGTGTCCAATGTGGAGGTGTTCAGTGCGACCCCAGGGGGCTGCTGGACCTCCCTAAACGTGTTCTCCCCTGGACCTGGTCTGGCAATGCAAAGCTAATATCGATGAGGGCAAGGAAGAGAGAGGCTCAATCCATCATCAGTTTGGTTTATGGCTCACTGATAAGGATGCCTTCAAATGAAGAGGAGCAGAGCATGGGTCCTGATTGGATCAGCATTGCTATGGACGGAAGCCGCACAGGTCCCAATCCATGGCCAGGATATGAGAAGTCCTGCCTACTCAAGAATGTCAGGATTGCAGCAACTGGGAACAGGACTCAGTGAAGAGGAAGTCAAGGCCAGGGGACAGCCTGTTTGGGTTCTTTTTGGAACAACTCCAAGTCCTCTGTGCCTGGGTGCCCATCTCCTGGAGATATCAGAATGGCCAGGTTATTATTCCTTCCAGCAACAAAGAAGGGCATCTGAAGAACAGAGGCCACAATGCTGAGCTGTCCACAATGCCAGTGATCTTTCCTTTCTTGTGAGCCCGACACTCCTAGCCTCCACCATCCCAGCCTGTCCACAGTAGAACCCACCATCTGTCGGGCACGTAAGTGAGTTTTCCCATTTTCACACACCGCCTCATTTGAGTTGGCTCTGTCTCACACATGAGGAAGACTGAGGTGCAAGGAGCTGGGCAAGGGGCAGTGTCTGCGAATCTCAGGGACTTGGAGGCAGTGCAGGGAGATGGGGATTTCCAAACAGCATCAGAAACTTAGGGAGACCCTCTACCCAAGTAAAAAGGCCTGGGAATGGTCTCAGTGCTTAAGTGCCTCTGGTTTTATCCCTGGTAAAAAAATAAGCCAGTCAAAAGGAATTACCAAACCGAGAATCTACAAAGGTGATTTCAGAAATAGACTTTCAACCCAAGCATCAGTTGAGAGCAGGCTCCAGACCAGGGGAGGTTTGTGTGTAACAGACGTCAAAAGGGAGGACTACGGGGGGCCTGGAACCCACTAGGTGTGATGGCATCTATGCCTTATGGCAGGAGGGTGGCAGTGATGCTGGCCCTCTCCTAGAGTTTGGAAACCTTGTTTTCATTGGGGAAGCTTTATGGAGGTGGAATCTATTTTAGCAATCCTGGTCCAGATGAGGTGCTGACTACCACAGGTAGAAGCCTATCCAGAATGCGGTGTCTGTTATTCAGTCTTTCCTGACTGTGACAATGACAAAGAAAGGAAGTCACTTGTCTTTGGTCTTGGTTTCACTCCTGGCCATTGATTGAGAACTGATTTCATCTTGGACTACTGAACAGAGGCTGCATCTGGGCAGAAGAGTGTGATAGATTTGAACTCCTCAGGATGCCCCACCATTGCCAGAGAAAGAAGGAGAAGGAGGAGGAGGAGAAAGAGACACTCCTGAGTGGGGAGAGGATCACACGATAAAGAGCAGGAGGCAGAAGAAGAAAAAGAAGGAGGTGAACAGAAGGAAGGGTGGAGGGAGATACACAAGAAGAAGAACAAGAAGGAGTCATGTAAGAACAGGAAAAAGACCCAGAAAGGACTACAAGAAGATGCAGGACAGAAAGAAGAGCCAGAAGTAGAACAAGAACAAGAATAAAAGTACCAAGCAGACAGCTCATGATGAGAAACAAGGGGAAGGAGAGCGATCCTAGAAAACAATAGAGTTCTCCAGGGCACCACCCTGCTGAAGTCCTCCCATGTCCATGCCCAACACACCTCTGATGGATACCACCTCCCCTCGTGTATTCATCCATGAGTGGATTCATCCAGGGCAAGGGCATGAATTCGCCCACCATCCAACTCTTCCCTGAATGCCCATGTGTGAGCATGGCTGCCCTGGGGAGAAAGGCCTAAGCACCGGAGCCTTTGCCAATCCTGATGCAGAGCCTAGCAGTGTCCCTTTGGCAGATCCAACCTGCACTGAGAAGTTCTGGGCCCAAGGTGCTGTTTCCATTGCCAGGTGCTCTTTTGGTTTAGAATCCTGTACATCATCTTCTCCAGGGAAGAATCACTAAGGGAGTCTTTGGTGACACTGTAGCTGGATAGGAGGGCTCTCAATTCTGGTGCAGGCTTGCCCTGGCGGAGACTCTCAGGGGTTGTGGGTGTTTTGTGGTATAATCCTTGAGTGCCACCTAACAATTCTCTCCACTTTGCTCTGCAGAAATCAAGGTCCCTGACCACTCACTGATGTATCTGTCCATGAATCCACAAATAAAATATTATTTCATCGTGAGGAAATGCCGCGAGGTCAAGGGAAAGGAGGTAAACACCTACCTTATTCAAGCTGTACTTGTGCTGCCATTCCACTCCCACCTGGGGAAATAAGAAGCCTGAGCACCTGGACATATGTGCTAGAAGCCCATAGAGCCAACTGACAGGCTGGGGTGGCTTTCTGTTTCTGGGTTTGCTGATGTTCCATCCCCCACAGTTCTCAGAATCAACCTGCAAGTCCTCCAGGCCGCTTTCCCACAAGCAGGTGGGAGACACCTGCTTAATTCGTGTCCACTTAGAAACACAAAGTCCAAAGATGGCCAAGACTGTTTTGGTAAGCCTGGGAGCAGGGGTGTCCCCTGGTGCTTACACCTGGGTGGGGAGCAGACACTGGTCCAATACCATGGACTACTCATGCCCTCTTGAATTTGGAGCTTCTGGATGATCAGGAGGATAGATGGGAATCAACAAGGAAGAGGTCAGTGTGAAGGGCTGGAGCTGAGATGAGGGAGAGCAGCAGCTTGTCCACCGCCATGTCTGAGGGAGTCTGTGTGTCAGGTGGCAGCATGCAGTCCAGAAGGGCAG
The DNA here is from genome assembly GCF_052094955.1 of Ictidomys tridecemlineatus. Classification (NCBI taxonomy): domain Eukaryota; kingdom Metazoa; phylum Chordata; class Mammalia; order Rodentia; family Sciuridae; genus Ictidomys; species Ictidomys tridecemlineatus. Next base: position 11,218,370 of record NC_135488.1, on the reverse strand, counting down.
AGGCAGGTATGGGTGACAGATGAGAACAGGCCAGGACCTAGGTTGCAGGTTCCCCTGTATGGGATGCTGGCCTCTATGGAGCAGGACACCAGTATGAGGTTCTGCATGTTCCTTGAACAAGGAGCTGAGAGGGTCTCTCTGCAGAGTCAGTATGGATGTGGAGCAAGCACACTAAATGTCCAGGTAACCCAATGACCACCCTTGCCGGATGAGGTGCCCTCGTACACCCCAGCCAGCACTGAGCCTCTGGAGGCCAGGAGCTCTCGTGGCTATCTTTCGTCACTCCTGTGTGTGGTCATGTTCCTGGGTCTGATTTGGGCCCTGGCAATCCAGACCAAAGCCTCTAGGTTTTGTGCCTAGGCCATTCCCAATGCCGCCTGCATCCTCGGGCAGACCTAGGATCTTGGAGGCTATTGTCCCATTCCTCCCAACTTGTGGGATGAGATTGCATCTGTATGCAGGTAGTGGGGTCCTTTCACTTGGAGAGAAGTGCAGCTCCACAAAGAGCAATGGCAAGTCCAGGAAGTCCTATGTACAAGGATTGGGCTAGTAGCCTATGGGAAGAGCCCACGCGATGAGCAGGAGGTCAGCCTCAGGTAGTAGGGTCATGGATGTTGCCCTTGTATTTAGAGTGGAGGTGCCTCCAGAATGCCCCTGCCCACTGTCCTTGAGTAGTCACTTCAAGGCCCATTTCCTGAAGGCCTGTCTCCCATGCTGCTCCAGGTGACCTGCCACGATCAGGCTCCTGTCATCATCCGCAGGGCCCTCGAGCTACACTTGCTTACTCAGGAGAAGCCGGAGGAATATGAGCTGGGCCAAATCATCTCTCACCGTCAGAGTAAGTGAAACAATCAGATGACAGAGAGCAAGGGTCAGGATGTGGACTCAGGTCAACTCTTAGCACCAAAGAGTAGTCTCTGACCCCCAAGAACACTCCAACAGGGTGTGTTGGGCTCGTGCACAAAGCCAACTGCACTTCTGCTGGTGTAAGCTCTCCAGGTGTTTTGGTATACCCCAGTGGCTAGTGAGGCTCCCCACCAGGTGCCCTGCCCAGGACATGAAGACGCATGCAAAGCTGACATCATTGAGAAGTGAGGAGGAAAGCCTCTTTCCAGGAGCAGTATGGTTCTGTGGTCTGAGATAGGAGTGGTTTCAGAGGAACATGGGAATGCATGGGCTAAAGATGGAACTGGCATTTTGTGGACTGAAGCAGTAGGATTGAAAGCCTTCTGTGTGACCAGAAAACCACTGCCTGGGCAGAGCATTGCCAAGATTCTAGCAAGCAGTAACAGGATGAAATTGGGAAGAAAACACAGCCTGGGAGACAGCTTGAATCATCTGTTTCTGCATAAATTCCATGGTCTTCCGCACCTGAGTCCACTTGCCAAGGAGTGATCCCAATAGCCAGGTTATGATCCCTAACTAGAGTCAGATGAGGGCTTCCTGAGCACATAGCCACAGAGCTCATCTGATAATAATGTCAGCGCTTTTTCATTGGTTGGTTGGTTGGCTTTTGTGAGCCAAACACCTCAGCAGCCATTATCCCAGCCTATGTACGCTGAAGACCACCATCCCAATGAGTTCTAGGATCACTTGTCTCCTATCTTAACCTTCTGTTAGGTTAGTAAAGTCTATGGAAGAGGAAGTCTGTCTGGGGCCTTGGTAGCCTAAGAAATTCATAGCAGAGATCCCCACATCCAACCCAGAAGGGATGGAGAACAGCTCTAGGTTAGAGGAGGGCGACAGGAAAGAGGTGTTCAGAGGAAGGAGAAGCTGGCTGTTGTATTCCCCCACTTGGGGTCATGGCACCACTGGGCCATACACCATGTCGAAGGGAAGCAGTCCCTTTGCTGGTCTTTGGAATCATTGTTCTCAGGAGGGCAGCATTTGGAATGTCGCCTCCATTCTCAGAAGCCTGGTTCACATGGAAGCAGGCTCCACCAACGCAGAAGCGTGGCTCTAATGTGGTATTCGTGCTGGTCAGCCTGTCCTCACTGTGGCCATACTTGAGGAATCCTAGGCCTTTTCTCTGGGTTTCACAACTTTCTTTTTGGTTGTGCACTGAGGCTGTCCATAAAGCTCTAGTGTGTGGCAGTGGAGAGCTCCTCAGCCCTTGCCACAAAGGCATAGACTGGGAGAGAGAGAACAAGGCTGGGAGAGAGGGAGAGAGAGAAAGACGGAGAGGAGAAGGAGGACCTCTACTTGGAGAATGAGGATTCAGTGGAGCCAACAGGGACAAGGTACTGTTGCCCAGGGCGCACTCCTGTTTAGGTCTTCCTCCAAGCATGCTCAACCTTTCTTCCAGTCCCTACCACCTCCCAGTAGTGTATTCATCTTGAATGAGAATTTCATGTTGACATCAGAGCACTCACCATCCAATGCTTCCTTCCAAACCCACCTGTGAAGATGGCTCATGTGGGGTCTGAATCTTCGGCACAAGAGCCTTTTGTGGGAGATTTCAGATGCAAACCCTAGTGGTGTGCTTTGGCAGATGCAAGAGGACCTGGGATGTGTTGGAGTCCAAAGCCTTTGGTAGGAACAGACATTAGGTCTGTTAAAGTGCTCTGCCTAGTTCTTCCTCAGGGAGGACTGTGGAGGCTGTCTTGTTGGTATTGGTGCTGAATTGGAGAGCTCTCAGGTGTGTGGCTCAGTTAGTTTCTGGCACAGGCTCTCAGATGTTGGGGTGTCCCAGGGAGCACCTCCTGAGCCACCTTATTTTGTACACCCCTCTCTCCCCAGAGCTGAGGATTCCAGTGCAGGCCAACGTTTTTTACGCAAAGAACCCTCACACAAAACCCAACTTCGTGCTGAGGAAAAGGAGCCTCTCCCAAAAGAATGATGAGTGGATCCAGCCTCAACCTCCCTCTCGTCCTGCAAAGAAGGCTCCAGCCCTCCTGAGGATGCTTGCAAAACCATTCTGCTGCTGTGTGCCTGGGCGGGGCTGAGGCAGCCCAGGAATATTTACATTGATTACTATTTGCTTCAAAGTTTGAATCTATAGTTTGCCATTGTCTTTCACCTTGTTTAGTAACACAGTTGTTACTCTATCCTGTATTTGTTGTTCCCATTAACATATGATTATTTTAAAATATATATGTTTTTGTTACCTGATCTACTGTGATGATTTGTTACCTGATCTACTGTGATGGTTTTTGATCAAAATTGTGCATTTGATGATAATGAATGCCATGCATTTAGGAACCTGTAGACTCTAGACAATGAATGAATGTCTACTGTTGCATGGACTGGTCTGCAAAGTCCTGTAGCATTTGAGCTTGTGTGAGGGCTTCATAGGGCTTGCAAAAAGTCCAGGTCAGATGGTCCTGCATGAAGCTTAGCTCCTAGTGGTCTCCTCTACAGCATAAGGGCCAAGGAGAACCCCACTTCCACACAGAAGATGGGAAGCTACCTTATGAAGGTGATCGTAGGTGTGGGACCCTCTTGCTAGGACCCTTTTTCTATTGGGCCAAAACTGTGCTCTGAATGTGCTTGCTGAGAAGAGCTTGGAATTTCCTGATTGAAACAGTTCATGCAAGCTGCTTCCACTTGCAGGAACAAAGTGTGTTCTCGTTGAGCACTTTGGGGTGTCCCAGGTTGCACTAGAGTGTGTCAGAAGCACTTGTAATGATTGGCATTCACGGTTTCACATTGAAGCCTCTGTGCCATCTGTCAACCACTGATGGCTGCAAGTGAGTACCCTGCCTTTCAATGAGTTTTCTGAAAAAGTAGGAATTTTGAAGAACTGATCTTCTCAGCATTCCCCTTGCCTCCCCAAGTTGGGTGGTGTCAATTATACAGGCTTCCTTGGGAGCACATATTTTATATTGAGCTGGAATTGGACTCTGGATGCGATTGCTGAAAATAGCTAGGGAATGGGAGAATGGAAGCTGTTTGCTGCAAGCAGTTTCAATTTGCTTTGTTGATTAACTTTGTTGTAAGTGAGCACATGCTATTTTTTTTTTCTGTGGACCCAGAAGAATTCAAAACTGCTTCTTACAGGTGACAGGCATGCTTACACATTGAAGCCTCTGTGCCATTGATAAAAAAAAAAAAAACAGTTCACTCATGTGGGCACCTGCACTTCAAGTGAATGTTGTAAATGAGTGTGAAAAATGGATGTCAGTGAGACTTTGGAGAACTGATCTTCTCAGCTGGTCCTCTTTTTCACTGAAAGTTGGTGATGCTAGATTCAAGAGATCTCTTTCTGGCACCCTTTGTGTTTCATGCCTGAACTGTGCTCTGAAAGTTCTTGAGGAGAACAGCTTAGAAGTGCAGAAGTGAAGCTGTTTGTTGAAGCAGCTTCAAGTGGCACAAGCTAACTTGTTCTCAGTGAGCACATGGGGATTTTCCCTGGTTGAAGCAGTGTGAATGAGAATGGCTTCTCAGAGCTGGTAGGCATGTTTGCATTTGGCAAACTTTGCCATCTGTCACCCAGAGTTCCTTTCATGAAACCTACATTTCCAGTGTTTTCAGAAAGCTGTGATGAGTGGGTTTCCATGGAATTTTGTGGAATTGATTTTTTCAGGCAGTCCTCATTGCCTTCTCAAAATTGTTGATCCTGGTGCAAGGGCTCTCTTGTCAGCCAACATTGTATTTTGGGCCTGACCTCGGCTCTGAATGTACTTGCTGTACTTCCCATCTTTCCTCTCTCTGGTCCACTCCTCAGATCCCATCCTCCTTTCAATAGGGCCTCATCCAGGAAGCCTGCCCATGTGCCTCCCACTTGATTTCAACTTCTCCAGTGCACTTATTGTCAAAGCAGGGACTCCCAGGAGAGAGGGCTCTCCATTCTGCACACTGAAATTTCTCAGCAGGGAGGACTCCTCCATGCTTGGATGGCAGGGCTGCAAAAACCTGGAAGGTGGAAATAGGAGGCTTCCAGGGGGCTGGTGGTGTGCCTAGCCAGGGTGCTGGTCACTACAGTGCTTTTAATCTATGGCCCTCAAGGAGCCTTATGCTGCAGATTTGTGTACTTCTGCATCTGTATGCACACAGTTCTTCATGTGGGGAAAAAGCAGTGTTCTGAAAGTTTGCTTTATATTATACTCAATTGGTAATTTACAAACCCCAGTGTCCCATCTTAGCCCAGAGCCATTCCATCAGCCCAGGGCCAGTGGGTGGTCCAGCGGTCAGTACTATGAACAGCTCCCAGGTGGCTCCAGTGTGTAGCTGAATTTGACAGCCAGTGTACTGTAGGATTTATCCTTGAGGTTAGAATTCATTGACTTCCTCTTATGTCATTTCACTGGTTCAAGATATTCCTTGTCTCATGAACTATTCTGTGAAATCTTCAAGTTAGCAATCAGGTCATTTCTACCTTCTGATGCCACCTGGTTCAACAGCTTGTTGTTTGGAGGAGTCAGTCATGGGTAGTCCTGGGTCACAGAGAGGGACAGGAAGACTATAATGTGGAATGGTGGTGTAGAGAGTAAAGGATGGGGCCGAAGACCATAATGTGGAATGGTGGCGTAGAGAGTAAAGGATGGGGCCAAAGCCCACACTGTGGTTAGGGTAGGGAAGGGATCTGAAGACTCTACCTTGAAACTGAGACCTGGCTGCAGAAAACCAGGAATCAGGGCCTGGAAACGGAAGCCATGACAGGGCTTCTGACTAGAAAGGACACATCCTTCTGGGCTGAGGTGGAGGTCCAGCCAGACAGAGGAAAACAGAAAGGATGCAGGAGAGGGGGATGGTCTAGATCACAGAGCAGCTCTGTCATTATATCTTAGAGAGTGAATTTTTTTCTTCCAGTATTTCTGGTAAGTTCATTCACGTGCATCTGAAAACACCTTGTTTGTTGGAGAGGCCTGCTCAACCACCACAGGCGATGATATCTTGGTGGATGTGCATTGTAAAAGGAGGTGAGGTTGGTGCCAATAGAGTGTGTGGGCACTCAGGCATTGGCAAGCTTGCTTTGGAGAGAGAATCCTCTAAATGTTATTGGGCTGGCTTTTGCAAGCTCTTGTTGTTTGGCTAGATGTAGAATTCTTTCACACAATTAAGCATGATGTATATTTTAGACAGCATGGTTGCTTGCGGGGCAGATTGGGGGCAAGTGCTGGGGGTCCATGTAGATCATGCTACTACTGGAGTTGGCTACCTATAATGGCAACAGCGTTTTGCTACTGCTGAGGAATTTTGAACAAGTCTCTGGCCCAGTAATCCATTGCTGAACTACATCACCAACAAAAAGACATTGAGTGAGGGTGAGGACCAGAAGAGCCCGGGAACCACCTTACAGCAGCCTTGAAGTCCTAAACTCTGGTACATCATATGCCCCTACTTGGTAAGCTGTGTGAAAGAAACTTGTCCTGAATTCTTTTTACATGCCAAAATACAGCTTGTCTTTTCTCCTAAACCTATCAGGGCAGTCAGAGCAGCCAAGGAGAACCAACAACAGGGGTAAAATGGCCAGATAGACTGGGATCACTGCAAACATTTCTAGAACCTTCTTTTGTGCTCTGGCTTCCCTGAGGTTAAAGTGTAGGGAACCTGCGATCCAGATTTGTTAGCAAGTAGTTTTCTTAGGAGGTGATGCTAGAAAACTCCAGGTGGGAACAAGAAGTGATTAGGAACTGGAAGACAGGGTGTACCAGCCAGTTGTTGTCACTGAGCCACTAAGCACAGTCCTGCTAAGAAGTGCTGGGGGTCCATGTAGATCATGCTACTAATAGAAGCCTTCCTACAGAGTGAGAGAGCTGGGGTTCTCCACCCACTCCTGCCAGCCATGACGGGAAGCTGCTGCTGGCCTTCACTGTAGGCAAATGGGCCATGGTGCTGGGGGCTAGAGGTCAGCTGGAGTGTGAAGAAATGGCATAGTGCTAGACAATATCATCCATCTTTAAATCCCTAGACTGGGATCTTTAGCAGGGCAAGGTCAGAGACTGTACTCAATGCAGCATCTACTTCTCAGCATAGTGCCAGGAACACAGCAGACCTTCATTAATACCCGTGGAATGGGCTGGCTCGCTCCCGCCCTGCTCCAGGTCTCTCAGCTGCACTCTCTGCAAGTCCTGTCTGTGCTAGTGTATTCAGTTCTTGCTTCTATGTCTTGCAATTTCCTGAATCTTGTCCTCTCTCTTCACACTCCTGTGGTCACTCTGCCTTCATCCCAGGTGGCTGTCTGGTGGGGCTGTGGCAGAGAGATCTCATTACTACCAGAGATGGAGTTTTCAAACCAAATAAGACACGTGCTCTGCTGCTTAGGATTGTCTTCAGCAAAACATGAGGTAGAAGGTTTGAAAATAGGATTGTCCTCCCAATCTTAAGGCATATAATTCCTGTGTGCAGACCAGGAATTGCCCTGGGAAGAAAGGCAGGTGTGGGTTTGGAATCAGAGACCAGCATGAGAAGAACACTTTCACTGCTTACTAGACAATGACCTTGGGCATGTCTGTAACCTCTTGGGGCCTCAGTATTTGCATATCTGAAATGGGGATAGTTGTATGACTGACTTCAGGAGGAGTGTAGAGAGACTCCTAGAAGTAGAGGAAGAAAACACACAGCATCTGTGAAGCACCCCGCCCCCATCATTAGCCTTTCCATGATTTTCTAAGCGTGTGTTGATTGACTGTTGGTTACAGCATGCCTGTAGATCTACCTGAGGTTCCGTCTAATCCACATGGACGGAAAAGCTCAGTTTTGCCCAGTTGCCACATTTGCAAGGCCACCTTCTAATAGAATCAGATCCAGGAAGCTGGGGTCCCTTTGCAGAACATACAGGATCCATAGCAAACTTCAAGTCCCTGAGACAGAGGGCTTCTGCTGGTGTCCTCATGTCCTTGGGGGCACTGCAAATTCAGCCACGCAACCAGCACACTAGCCTCATACTAGAGATTCTAAGCATAGAAGTTAACTAGTAAGATCAAAATAAACACACATAAACTCAATTGACCTTTTTATTTCAACAGGTCTGAGACGGCTCTCCCTCTGGCTCCTGCCTCGAGCCACCGGGTGGGCAGTGAGGTTACACAAGACTATCAGGAGAGACAGAGAGCACGCCAGAGGATGGCCTTTTATTGGGGAACAAGAAATTCAGGGGAAAATTGCATCCAATGAAGGTCGAGGGGGACAGCATTCCAAGGTCAGGGTCAGTGATTGGTCTCAGGGTCAATGGTCAGTCACACCCCCACACGGATGGGCTCTCGCACCTAGAAAGGGTGGGGATTAGTTCTGACACAGTTTAGCCGGAAGGCCTCACACCCAGTCAGGGAGCTGCCCAATCACGTGCGAGAACGGCTTCCCACACTGCAATGCCTTTCTCCACTGATGTTCATTGAGAGCCTGATCTAGCCCAGGCCAGGGCTCCCGGCCGAGGATGTGGCAGAGAATGAAGCACCTGCCTGGCTGGCTTGTAGGGGACTTAACAATCCGGGTCAAGACAGGAAAGTGATGGTGAAGATGAGACCAGTAGGTGACGTGTCCGAAGCTCTTGGTACGGAGCACTCTTCTAAGCACCTTAACGTAAAAACTTCCTCATCATTCAATAGTTGCAGGAGGAACAGTGCTTTTGTTGTCCATAGGTGGCAACGAGGCACTGAAAGATGAGGTCACTTGGCCAAGGTCATGGAGATAGCACAGGTTGAAGTGTTGGCTGCAAACCCTCCCATGTGGCTCCAGCTTTGGGCTCTTTATCCCCCACGGCCTGCAACCTCTTGGTCATGCTGTGGCCCCTGTGACTTGTCTGTCACCAAACAGTGATTCACTACAGGGCCTTTCCTGAGTCCTCATCTACCTCAGAGTTCCTGTGTCTTGCAGAGAGTTTAATCAGATTCCTGGTCCCCATTGGAGCTCCTGGTTTTGCCAGTCTGGGGTGGGGTCTGAGAATGTGTGTTTGTAACAAGGTCTCAGGTGACCCTGAAGCTGATGGGTCTCAACACAGGTGACTTTCCCCCTCCCCTTGGGTCATTTGACAATGCCTGGAGACCTTTTATGTTATCACAAGTCAGGGGTGCTGGTGCACAACTCAGGTAGAGGCCATGGGTGCTGCTGAATGTCTACACTGCATGAGGAAGACCTCTACAGACTAAAAAGGATATGGCCTGATGGGCCAAGGGCGCCAAGGTGAGGAACCCAGTGTGGAGTACAAGCACATGAACTTGGGTGTGTGCAGATATAGCCTCGGGGCTTCTTTCAAAGTGTCTTCTGTCAGTTCAAAACGCCAGCACCTCTGAGTAGCAGTGTTTCTCACAGGCTCTGAGCAGGGATGCTGGTGCTGCTGACCAAGGAACCCCACTTTGAGTAGCAAAAGTGACATGGAGTTCTTAGGACACCATGAACTTCTCAGAAACGCAAAGTGGACATCTACTGCATTAATTTAGAAGAAAAGAAACTCTGAGTTGGAATAATCCTCTTTGGACTCACCTAGTTGCAAGTTTGCCCTTAAAGCAGCGCTGAGACAGCGGGGCCAAGTGGGAGACAGAGCTCCACTCCTCTCCTAGCCGCAGGCAGAGGCCTGCTGAAAATGAGGAGGGAGAAGAGGTGGGTGAGAACTGCCTTGCTTCAGTCCCCAAGCATCCAGTCAAGTCTATTGTCACCTGGAGTGGTAGCTTCTTCTCCAGGGCCCACGCTAGCATTGGGGTTTGTATCTGCCTGACTTTCAGTTCTGCGAATGGAAGGTGGAAACTGGCTGCTTGAGACATGGATGCTCTCTTGGGAGAGGGTATGGGAGAAATGACAGGACGCCCAGCCCTCCAGAGCCCGTACCCCTGCCCCTATGATAAATGGCAGCATTAACAAGGTTTGGTTGAGAGGGTCCCCCAGATTTGTGACTTCCCATGTCCACCAGCAGATGTCACTATGGCTGGCAGAACAGAAGGCCTTTCAAGAGTGAGCTGGGGGGAGCAGAGAGGGGAAAATATTATCAAATAGAAGGCAGAAGCCAAAACTACCCTTGGCCTAGCGGGATATAGTCCATACTATCATTTTAGGAATGGGGGACATTCTCCAATAAACCCACTATCTGGTCATGTCATTGAGGTCCAACTTCTGAGATTTAGGCAGAAATTCTCCAATGAAACACAAAGTTCCTGGCTTCTCTCAACTGAAAAAAATCTCCAGGTTTTGGTTCTTGGCCTATATGTATCATGAAACATTTTCTTGAAGGAAATGAACACTTTGCACTGAATAAACATATATTTGATATAGTTTATCCTGAGACATCATATTGATGTGTTTTAAAAATTGATTCATTTTATAAATTCAGCAGCTTATTCTGAAATTCCTTTGCTATACATTTAATTTTACCTATTTTTGAATATTATTTGATAAGATGTCATGGATGTTTTAAGTGTTAGAATTTTTTTTCGTGTGTGTGTGTGTGGTTTGGAAAAAGGGCATAAATTTGGCATTCATCAAGGGCCATGTTAACACATGCTTAACAGTAATTATAAGTCACATTTCCTTCTTTTAATCTTTCCCTGAAGATGTGCCTTCCATGTGTAAAGACAAGTGTTTTCAAAGGTGACTCTCTGGACAAATCTTTGGACTCAGGTGGTCAGTGTTCCAAACTGTGCCAGAAAACACCAAATCTGATTTCACAGGCTGGGCTGTCCTTAGCTCTAGTCTCCAAAGTCATTCCCCTTCCTGGCTGTACAACCCATGAGATTTGCCAGAAAGGAAGAGCCAAGGAAGACTTTAAGGAGGACAGCCACAGGATCCTCTTTGCTCCTAGCCTCTTGAGAAAATAATAAAAACAACATCAAGCAAACACACAGTCTAGAACCTTCTTCTGTAAATAATTAGTATTTAACATATTGATATATGTGCCGTGGTCCAAATTGTATTTCATTGAGAGAGAGAGAGAGAGAGAGAGAGAGAGAGAGAGAGAGAGAGAGAGAGAGAGAGAGAATGAATGTGTGTGTGTTTGATTCTGAAGAATCAAAGCCAGAGAACAGAGATAAATCTATTAGCTGCACCTGGATAGCACTTGGCCTCCTTTCCTAGCAGGGAAGGATCTGAAGTCAATGGCAGAGCTAGTTCGTGGTATAGCCAAGTGTCTCTGCAGCATTTTTAATGCTAGAGCATCTGTTCTGAGAATTTTAGCACAGCACCTAATTTTTTCATCTTTGCAGCAACTTGCAAATGTGGGTGTTGAATGAGGGGTATTTATCAGAGTAGAAAAGTCATTGTTTTGGAGAAGGGGAACAAGTTAGAACAAGTGGAATGAGGGTACTTAAGACTTCAAAGAGAGACAGTAAATGCAGGGGCAGGGGTGGATATACAACAAACCTCAGAGATATTCCTTCCATCTCAGGAGGTAGCAGGACATTGGAGCAATGCCGGTGCATCCACTGCTCAGTTCCATCTTGGGGGCAGACCCAGCACTGCAAGCTGATGAGGAACAGGACATAGGAAAGCCATCTTTACTGCAGATGACACGATTGAGCATCTGGCTCATCCCAGAGAATGGGGGGAGGCAGCTGCAAGCCAGGCTTGGAGGAACCCATGGAGTACCATCAGGTGACCAATGGCCAGTTCAAAACCCTATCTTTCCTTAGAAAACTTGGAATGGAACCACCATTTGGCCCAGCTACCCCACTCCTGGATGTATAACCAAAGAACTTAATACCAGCATACTGTAGTAACGCAGCCACACCAATGTTTATACAACTCAATTCACAATAGCGAAACTGTGGAAGCAACCTAGATGTTCTGCTGTGGATACAAAAACATTGTCCTATATAAACACAATGAACTAATACTCAGCATTAAAAGAAAATATAATGATGGCATTTGCAGGTAAATGGATGGAGTTGGAGACTATCATGCTAAGTGAAGTAAGCCAATCCCATAAACCCAGAGGCTGAATGTTCTCTCTGAGAACTGGATGCTGATCCAAAATGGGGGGAATGTGAGAAATAGAGAAATTTTGACCAAAGAGGAGGGAAGAGAAGGGAGGGCGCATAGGGGCAGGATAGATGGCGGAACGAGATGGACATTATTCCCCCAGGTACATGGATGAGTAACATAGGGTGCAATGCTACATCGTGTCCAATTAGGTAAATAAAAAGTTGTGTTGCAATAGTGTACAATGAATCCAAATGCATTCTGCTGTCACATATACCGAATTAAAAAAAAAAAAAAAACCCTATGGTAAGAGAGCTTCCAGTCCTGGAGCCCAAAGAAACAGAGGAAGCATAGAATAACACATGCCCATGACCTTGCTCATGGGGAATGGAATACAGTCACAAAATAGAGGTAGAAAAATGATTGTGAGCGATATTTTCCTAATGACTATTAATGCAGATGGCAATTGGTTGTTGTCGTCCTGACCCACAGCAGTCATTTTACAAGCAATGCCCATCCAGCGCTCTGTCTGGGCCTTGCTCTGGGCCACCAATCTCCCTGCCTGGCCTATGTCACAGCATCCCCTTGCAGACAAGGAGAATGGCAGGCTCCTTTTCAGGGGCCCTGTCCATTTGATTTTCATTTTCATTTTGTCTAAGAAATGTCACTGACTTCTGATTTCTTACCACTCTATTTTGGGATTTAAATGTTTAATTTTAAAAAGCTCATTCTTGATATCTGAATATTCTTTCATATATCTTTAAAATATAGAACATGTTCTGTCTTTCTGAAGTAATAAGTTCATGTTTTCTAAAGTTGACTTTTACTTTTGCAGTCTCTGATTCCATCATAGTGAAATATTTGTAATTGAATCAGCTGTGAATGCAAAAGAAAGGCTAGGATGTAAAAAATGATATGCATCTTCCTCTGTGGTCTCCACCCCTTCCTATCCCACCCACTACTTTTCCACACTCAAGGTAACCATCATCCTAAATTCATGCTCATGATTTCTTTGCCTTGTGTGAAGTTTCGTTGCATCTGTAAGTATCATTGAAAATGTTTTTCTATGTTAGTTTTTAACTTCATGAATAGCATGTCATGTTGTTTCTGATGTATTAGGGCTTTTTTTGCATTTACTATTTCCCTAAAGCCCATCTGTATCATTGTACTTCACCATGATTGCTACACTGCTTACTGGCACTGGTGTCATGCCAGAGTTCATGCAATTAGAGTACTTGGCCATGAACTTTGTAATATGTGTCTTCTTTATGAATGTGCAAAGTATACTCACAGGAAAATGGGATGAATTGCTGCATGAAAATTTATGACAATTCAGCTTTAGAAGATATTGCCAAATGGCAAAGTATTTGAAATAAGTTTCACCTCAACTAGTAATGTATGGGGAACCTAAGGATCCATATCCACTCCAGCGATAGGTTTTCTCACTTCTCATTAGGTTTTAATTGTTGACAACTTAATAATTGTAAAAGGATATTGCCCAAAGAATGTTCTGCTCCTCTAAACTGCATTTCATGTTGAAGTTCTCCAGGTCTTGAGGAACTTTTGCTGCTTTCATGGGAGCAGCCTCATCTGCAGCAATGGGATCTGGCTCCACATCATCTAGTGTCTGGACTCATCTGTTTTCTCCCTTTCTCTTTTCATGCAGTTCCTGGCTGAGTTTTTAAACCTTGAACTTGGGCTTGAAAAGTTGTGTTTTCTCCTTTATGAATTGAGTTTTGCATCCTCTGGAGTGCAGAGGATGCAGGTTGGTGGGCTTATATCTGGGCACACTGGGTGGTGGCTGTTTTCTGTGTGATGCTCCTCTGTGAGCCTTTTTGTGGGGTATACTGCTGCTGTGTTTGTGCAGTGTTCTCCACTGGCTGCTTGGGGTTCTCCTCAGACATTGCCTTCTGTGAGTTCATGTGTTTGAATGAGAATCAAGTTGACTAGCAATTCTGGGGCTTGTAGCCATGGACCATCTTAGAGGTGCTGGATCATAGGAGCTACTTCCCTGGCTTCTGTGATTTTTCCTGCCACTTGGTGCTTGATAGTCAGCCCAGCATCCTGAGTTTGCATACTTGGAGGGCCTTGCATCTGCTGGCGTTTCCCTTGGAGGCAGGAGTGCGGGGTGCAGGACTGTCCCTGGCTGCTGCGGAACATTGAGCACTGATTCCCTCTGCAGGGGCGACTTAGTAGCAGTAGCCTTGGTGTCTGACTGCAACTGTGGGCCCTGTGAATGCCAGCTCTCTGTGGGTGGTCTGTGGCATAATAGCCACACCCTAGCTGATGAGGATCACCTGGGTATCAATATGTGACTAGGGTGGGGTGTCCGTTTACCTGCTCTTATCTGAGCTCCTGAGACTGGCAGCTTTGAACTTGTGCACCTATTTCCCTCCAGTGGGGCTTCTGTGTAGCAGTGCTAAGTGCTTTCTAGCTATGTACAAGTGCAGGACCTGTGGGTGCAGGCTGGCCAGGCATTCTGTGGTTTAGAAGCTTCTATGCTGGCTCCTGCAGATCACTGGTTTTTACCATTTACCCTGAAGGGGATAGGGTGTCAATTGGCTGGCCCTCACCTGAGTCCTGTGGTGACTGTAGCACGAGGTGGGGTTAGCACTGCCTGGGAACCATTTTCTTTGGGGTCAGCTCCACCCCACTAAGGGTGTTCCATAGCCTTCATCCAGCAAGGATCCCTCAATGAGTTCCTTTTAGAAAAATTACTGAGAAAACCTATTTCAGAGGCATTCCCTTGGGTTTTATTTGTAATTCCTTATACATAGGCAGAAGTTGGATTTATTTAATTGCTTCTGTGGAGGCTGACTAGCTGTAGATTCTATATAAAATGTCTTACCTTTCTGGCATGGTTTTCAGCTCACAGTTGGGGCAAAATTGTTTGATCTCCTTCACTGTCTTTGCTGCTGCTGTCCCATTTTATCTTGGTCTGATTTTCTTTCCAAGTAGTCTCCATGTTTCTAAATGCAGTTTTTTTCCCCAGTAACATCAATTATTACCTTTCCATCCCTTAATATAGATTCTCTCCTTGGAAGACAGAGAGGGAATGGTAAAATTCTGAATTTGGGTAATAATTTTCAAAGTGATTTAGCAATAGTCAACTTAATCATATTCACCAGGACATGATTTCAGCCTGATTTCTTATTTTTTAATAACATGAGGCTCATAGTCAGAAGTGAAGCTTAATTATAGAAAAATTTGAAGATTTATATTTCTGTATATCTTAGGTTTATAGTCTATGACATTCTCTACTGGAAAAAGAGCAGGAGATATTTGAATGTGAAATAACATTAAGGTCTAAAAAGGGAGGAGGGTATTTTAGTGTGGGCAATGATGTCTGCAAAGAGGAAAGTGTTGAAAAACAAGAATTCATATTAAGGGTATAGAATCATAAAAAAGTATTGAATTTTAATGAGATCTTTAAACCACTGACCAGTCAAGAAGTGAAAAGGTTACCTTTCTCAACTTTGGGAGTGTAAACTGGTTCAATCTACTTTGCCTTTGTTCAATATCTGGTCATGCTGTATGTAAATATATAGCACTGTGACCCAGGAATTTCCTACTTTGGTTTATACCCAGGAAAACTGGATATAAACTCCCAAGGCAACATGGTCACAATAATCAGAGTGGCATTGAGGGTAGGGCAAAGTCTTGGAATCAGCCTAACCACCTAGCAATAGGGGAATTGATATCTAAATAAATTATGATTTATGATAAAACCAAGAGAGAAACGGGTTTATTCTACTCATTTCTGAAATGTTACACTGCAGTGAAAGAACCAGGACTCTGTTTGAACATGGATGAATATGCCAGACATAGTGTCCAACAGAAAAAGAAATATGGGGAAGAATATATATCTATAGTATGATGATTTAAATCTGTAAGCTTGGTTATAATAAGTATCAAAACTACATGGGAATGAGAATCACAAATATCAGACAGAAGGAAAAGGAATGCTCTCTGAGATTGTATCCATTGGCTTCCCCTTGTGCTGGTGATATCTTAAGCAGTGGGTACATGAGTGTTGCATTTCTTTCTCTCTCTGTTTTGAATTATATGCAAAAATGTTCCTCTGACTAAGGATTCCTTATATCTGACATTGTGTCCGTGTGCATTTTTTCACTAATTGGAATAATCAAGATGTTTTCCAATTTTGATGTAAACATGACCTGGACAGCTTTATTGACTCATCAATTAGTCATTGTTTAGTATTCCATAAGCCCAAATGTCTGGGGACTTAGTACATGTGTCCAGAAATCTTTGCTTTCCAGATAGTGCTGGAAAATGTGCACTCTGGATGTGTCTTATCCAAATGAGGCTAACTTAAAAGCCTGAGAATTAGCATGACTCTATAGAAAGAGGCAAGCATCCACTGCATAACACTCCAGGGACAGGAAATGTCTATGGGATTTTTTTTTTCTTAATCCTCTTCAAATGAACTTTGGTTTTCCAGATTTAATCCCTATAGGTGACTCCAAGTGGTTGGGAGGATCTGGTGATTCAGAATTATTGCATCCTTTGTGTCCAGCAGGGGGACCCATAATCTAGCAAACCTATGTAAAATCTTGGTACTTGCCTCCAGTCTACTGGATTTTTTGTTGTTGTTGTAGTCATTTGCTGTTCCCCACTGTCACCTAAGCAGCCAATAAGAACAACTGATAGAGATAAAGTTTATTGGGGTCACATGGTTTCAGAGGACTCAGTCCCTACTTAGATGGCTGACTCGATTTCTCTGGAGTGGGGCAGCTCATCATGGAGGAGAGCCCAGCAGAGAATAGCTGCTCAGTGCATAGTAGGATCAGGAAGCAAAGAGAAGTGGGAAGGGGACATGTGTTCAACACATCCTGCCAGGGCACAGCCCCAGTAACCCTGCTCCTCTAGTAGTATCCCATCTGCCTAGAGTTACTACCCTGTCATTCCAACTAGGATGAACTCTTTAGGTAAGAGCTGTCACAATCCAATCACTTCACTTCTGAAAATTTGTGGTGTTAACATAGAAGCTTTGTGTGTGTGTGTGTCCATCTGTTACAATTCTTCATACCCGAATTGTAACAGATGGACATCAGAAAAATGTTTATTAAGCCACATGCTCACATGGGACATAATATGTATTAGAATGTGCAATGAACACACAAACTGACCAGCCTTTTGTCTTTTTCCTAACTCTCCTCTAGTGCAGTACATATACAAGTTAAGCATTGATTAAACCCTGAAACTTACAGGTCTCCTGGTCCTCTCAGTTTCACTTATTTTTAGTTACTCATGTCCCTTCAATATTTTCTCTCCCTGACCTAGGAGGTGTATTTTCCTCTCATGCTAATGAGGCCTCTTCCCTCTACCTGCCTTTCTCTCAGTTCCCTCACCCCTTTTCCCAAAGACCTGAGTTAGGATAGGCAGAAATAGCAGATCATCAGGCTTGGCTTATGAGTCACAGTTGCTTGACAGTCCTGGTCTGATCATTGCCTGCCATCTGAGTCTGGCTTCTGATGCATGCACTGTCTCTACAAGCTGTGATTTTTGCCTAATAATTTTTTCTTGAAATCTGGACATGATGTACTTGTTAAAAGAATTCAGATACATAGGCCTTGAGTAATGTGTGGGTAAGATGTCGAAGAAAGGGAATTTTCTGTGGTCCTGGGATTATAACTTAGTGTTTTGGAGAGCATGTGTGTGGGATTCTGACCATCCTCAGTGAAATTCACTTCCTCCTCCACTCTTCCCTTAGGTTGTAGAGGACAGTTAGAGGGGATTCATGTTTAGAATTTCTTTTCCTCCACATGGAAGGTTAGAGGGGTTCATAACCTCCCTTCCCCCCATGCCAGCCTGTACAGCCTGAAGTTGCAGTTTTCCTCTTCTCCAGGTCATTTGGGCCCTGAGAATGAGTTTTTATTTCCATGAGATTTAAGTTCCAATTATTATGACATATACTTCTTTTTTATTTTTATTTATTTTTTATTTTTAAAATATTTAATTGATTTTATTTTTTAAACAACGAGAGAGTGGAATGCATTACAACATTACAATTCTTATTACACACATAGAGCACAATTTTTGATATCTCTGTTTGTATATAAAGTATGTTCACACCGATTCATGTCTTCATACATGTCCTTTGGATAATGATGTCTATCACATTTCACCATCATTGCTGTCCCCATCATTCCACATCACCCTGTGCCCTCTCTTCCCCTCTCACCCGTCTGCCCTGTCCAGAGTTGGCCTATTCTTTTCATTGTGTTCACCAATAGCCAGGAGGCAGGTGGCCTTGTGATTCCATTCATTCAAACCCAAATCAATGGGAGACTGGTTTGTGACTCAGGGAGAGGCTACTGCCTGGCTGGCCAAGGGTATTGGGCATTGAGACCACTGTGTGAAGAATAAGTGGTCAGAGGCCTCTGTTGTCTTTTTCTGGTTCCCTGTTAAATATCATCTGACCAAGCCTAGGAAGTCGAAGGTATAATTTTGAGGAAGAATAAAGGAGATTCCTTTAATTCTTTTATTGCAATCCCTAGTACCTTTCCCTGTGTCATCTTAAAACATCCAGTTAACATATATTATTCATGTTCATTTTTCTCATCACTACAATGTAATTTTCACAAGAAAAGAGTTTGATTGTGTTCATTGCCTTAAACTGTACCTTGAAGATTGCCAAGTACACAACGACCCCTCAATAAGTATCTTTGAATGAATGAATCCTTCTGATATATAAAGCCTTCTGTGAAGTGTCTTTACCACCTCTGGCTAAATTTTGTGTATTTTTACCTTATCAGCCAGAACTCTGGAGGGAAACTGGGAAAGGTGATTTGTGGTTTTAGACCACAAACTTCCCTTTCCTGTAGTGGCTGATGAAACACTTTTGTTACATTTATTGTTTTTTAAATAGTTCTTTTCACTGACTTGTTCATCACATATGTTATCTTTCTGACCCACAGAAAACTCTCCAAATCTTCTGAAAGATTCAGCAATTTATTATTATTATTATTATTTTTTATTGGTTGTTCACAACATTACAAAGCTCGTGACATATCATATTTCATACATTAGATTGAAGTGGGTTATGAACTCCAAATTTTACCCCAAATGCAGATTGCAGAATCACGTCGGTTATACATCCACAATTTTACATAATGCCCAATTAGTAATTGTTGTATTCTGCTACCTTTCCTATCCCCTACTATCCCCCCTCCCCTCCCCTCCCTTCTTCTCTCTCTACCCCATCTACTGTAATTCATTACTCTCCTTGTTTATTTTCCCATTCCCCTCACAACCTCTTACATGTAATTTTGTATAGCAATGAGGGTCTCCCTTCATTTCCATGCAATTTCCCTTTTCTCTCCCTTTCCCTCCCATCTCATGATTCTGTTAAATGTTAGTGTTTTCTTCCTGCTCTTCCTCCTTGCTCTGTTCATAGTTGCTCTCATTATATCAAAGAAGACATTTGGTATTTGTTTTTTAGGGATTGACTAGCTTCACTAAGCATAATCTGCTCTAGTGCCATCCATTTCCCTGCAAATTCTATGATTTTGTCATTTTTTATTGCTTCATAGTACTCCATTGTGTATAGATGCCACATTTTTTTATCCATTCATCTATTGAAGGGCATCTGGGTTGGTTCCACAGTCTAGCTATTGTGAATTGTGCTGCTATGAACATCGATATGGCAGCATCCCTGTAGCATGCTTTTTTAAGGTCTTCAGGGAATAGTCCGAGAAGGGCAATAGCAGGGTCAAATGGTGGTTCCATTCCCGGCTTTCCCAGGAATCTCTAAACTGCTTTCCAAATTGGCCGCACCAATTTGCAGTCCCACCAGCAATGTACAAGAGTACCCTTTTCTCCACATCCTCGCCAGCACTTGTTGTTGTTTGACTTCATAGTGGCTGCCAATCTTACTGGAGTGAGATGGTATCTCAGGGTGGTTTTGATTTGCATTTCTCTGACTGCTAGAGATGGTGAGCATTTTTTCATGTACTTGTTGATTGATTGTATGTCCTCCTCTGAGAAGTGTCTGTTCAGATCCTTGGCCCATTTGTTGATTGGGTTATTTGTTATCTTATTGTCTAATTTTTTGAGTTCTTTGTATACTCTGGATATTAGGGCTCTATCTGAAGTGTGAGGAGTAAAAATTTGTTCCCAGGATGTAGGCTCCCTATTTACCTCTCTTATTGTTTCTCTTGCTGAGAAAAAACTTTTTAGTTTAAGTAAGTCCCATTTGTTGATTCTTGTTATTAACTCTTGTGCTATGGGTGTCCTATTAAGGAATTTGGAGCCCGACCCCACAATATGTAGATCGGAGCCAACTTTTTCTTCTATCAGATGCAGAGTCTCTGATTTGATATCAAGCTCCTTGATCCATTTAGAGTTAACTTTTGTGCATGGCGAGAGGAAGGGATTCAGTTTCATTTTTTGCATATGGATTTCCAGTTTTCCCAACACCATTTGTTGAAGATGCTATCCTTCCTCCATTGCATGGTTTTAGCCCCTTTATCAAATATAAGATAGTTGTAACTTTGTGGATTAGTCTCTGTGTCCTCTATTCTATACCATTTGTCCACTCGCCTGTTTTGGTACCAGTACCATGCTGTTTTTGTCACTATTGCTCTGTAATATAGTTTGAAATCTGGTATCGCTATACCGCCTGATTCACACTTCCTGCTTAAAATTGCTTTTGCTATTCTGGGTCTTTTATTTTTCCATATGAATTTCATGATTGCTTTATCTATTTCTTCAAGAAATGCCATTGGGATTTTGATTGGCATTGCATTAAACCTATAGAGAACTTTTGGTAATATCGCCATTTTGATAATGTTAATTCTGCCTATCCATGAACAGGGTATATTTTTCCATCTTCTAAGATCTTCTTCTACTTCTCTTTTTAGGGTTCTGTAGTTTTCATTGTATAAATCTTTCACCTCTTTTGTTAGGTTGATTCCCAAGTATTTTATTTTTTTGGAGGATATTGTGAATGGAGTGTTTTTCCTCATTTCCGTTTCAGAAGTTTTGTCGCTGATATACAGAAATGCCTTTGATTTATGCGTGTTGATTTTATATCCTGCCACTTTGCTGAATTCATTTATTAGTTCTAGTAGTTTCTTTGTAGACCCTTTTGGGTCTTCTAAGTATAGAATCATGTCATCTGCAAATAGTGATAATTTAAGTTCTTCTTTTCCTATTTTTATGCCTTTAATTTCTTTCGTCTGTCTAATTGCTCTGGCCAGTGTTTCGAGAACTATATTGAATAGAAGTGGTGACAGAGGGCATCCCTGTCTTGTTCCAGATTTTAGAGGGAATGCCTTCAACTTTTGTCCATTCAGAATGATGCTAGCCTGAGGCTTAGCATAGATAGCTTTTACAATGTCAAGGTATGTTCCTGTTATCCCTAGTTTTTCAAGTGTTTTGAACATAAAGAGATGCTGTACTTTGTCGATTGCTTTCTCTGCGTCTATTGAGATGATCATATGGTTCTTATCTTTAAGTCTATTGATGTGGTGAATAACATTTATTGATTTCCGTATATTGAACCAGGCTTGCATACCAGGGATGAATCCTACTTGATCATGGTGCACAATTTTTTTGATGTGTTTTTGTATTAGATTCTCCAGAATTTTATTGAGGATTTTTACATCTAGGTTCATTAGAGATATTGGTCTGTAGTTTTCTTTCTTTGAGGTGTCTTTGTCTGGTTTCAGAATCAGGGTGATGTTGGCCTCATAGAATGAATTTGGAAGAGCTCCCTCTTTTTCTATTTCCTGAAATAACTTGAAAAGTGTTGGTATTAATTCTTCTTTAAAGGTTTTGTAAAACTCCGCTGTATACCCATCCGGTCCTGGGCTTTTCTTGGTTGTTAGTCTTTTGATGGCTTCTTCAATTTCATCCATTGATATTGGTCTGTTCAAATTGTGTGTATCCTCCTGACTCAGTCTGGGCAAATCATATGACTTAAGAAATTTATCGATGTCTTCACTATCTTCTATTTTATTGGAATATAGGTTTTCAAAATAATTTCTAATTGTCTTCTGTATTTCTGTAGCATCTGTTGTGATATTGCCTTTTTCATCCTGTATGTTAGTAATTTGAGTTCTCTCTCTTCTTGTCTTTGTTAGCATGGCTAAAGGTCTGTCGATCTTAGTTATTTTTTCAAAGAACCAACTTTTAGTTTTGTTAATTTTTTCAATAGTTTCTTTTGTTTCAATTTCATTAATTTCCGCTCTGATTTTAATTATTTCTTGCCTTCTGCTACATTTGCTGTTGTTTTGCTCTTCCTTTTCTAGGGCTTTGAGATGAAGTGTGAGCTCATTTATTTGTTGGTTTTTTCTTTTTTTGAGGAATGACCACCAGGCGATGAATTTTCCTCTTAAAACTGCTTTCATTGTGTCCCATAGATTCCAATATGTTGTGTCTGTATTTTCATTTATCTCTAAGAATTTTTTGATTTCCTCCTTTATGTCTTCTGTAACCCATTGATCATTCAGTAACATATTGTTCATTTTCCATGTGATGTAGGATTTTTCCTTCCTTCTTTTATCATTGATTTCCAGTTTCATTCCATTATGATCAGATAAAATGCATGGTATTATCTCCACCCCTTTATATTTACTGAGGGTTGCCCTGTGGCATAATATATGGTCTATTTTTGAGAAGGATCCATGTGCTACTGAGAAAAAAGTATATCCATTTGATGATGGTTGATATATTCTATATATGTCAGTTAAGTCTAGGTTATTGATTGTGGTATTGAGTTCTATAGTTTCCTTATTCAACTTTTGTTTGGAGGATCTGTCCAATGGTGATAGAGGTGTGTTGAAGTCACCCATAATTATTGTGTTGTGGTCTATTTGATTCTTGAACTTGAGGAGAATTTGTTTTATGAATGTCGCAGCGCCATTATTTGGTGCATAAATATTGATAATTGTTATGTCTTGTTGGTGAATGGTTCCTTTTAACAGTATATAATGTCCTTCTTTATCCCTTTTAATTAACTTAGTCTTGAAGTCGATTTTATTCGATATGAGGATGGCCACCCCTGCTTGCTTACGAGGACTGTGTGTGTGGTATATTTTTTCCCATTCTTTCACCTTCAGCCTGTGTATGTCTTTTCCAATCAGATGTGTCTCCTGGAGGCAGCATATTGTTGGATTTGTTTTTTTAATCCATGATATCAGCCTATGTCGCTTTATTGGAGAGTTTAAGCCATTAACATTCAGAGTTACTATTGATATATGGTTTGTACTTCCATCCATGTTTGATTATTTATCTTTTTTTAAAAAAAATTTAGTTTGTTTCTCCATGATTATTTTTCCCCTCACCCTCTGTCTTTACCGAGGCACTTCCCTCTGATGGTTTTGGTTATTGTTTTTCATTTCTTCCTCGTGTAGTGTTTTGCTCAAAGTGCTTTGCAATGCTGGTTTTCTGGCTGCAAATTCTTTTAACTTTTGTTTATCATGAAATATTTTTATTTCGTTGTCATACCTGAAGCTTAATTTTGCTGGATACAGAATTCTTGATTGGCATCCATTGTCTTTCAGTGTTTGAAATACATTGTTCCATGACCTTCTTGCTTTCAGTGTCTGTGATGAAAAATCTGTTGTTAACCTTATTGGTTTACCCCTGAATGTAATCTGTCTCCTTTCTCTTGTAGCTTTTAATATTTTCTCTTTGTTCTGTATATTGGATATCTTCATAACAATGTGTCTTGGCGTTGGTCTACTGTGATTTTGTGTGTTCGATGTCTTGTATGCATCTTCAATTTGTATATCTGTTTCCTTTTTTATTTCTGGAAAGTTTTCTGTAATTATTTCATTCAGCAGGTTACTCATTCCCTTGGTTTGAATCTCTGTACCTTCTTCTATCCCGATGACTCGTAAGTTTGGCTTTTTTATGTTATCCCATAACTCTTGGATGTTTTTCTCGTGATTTTTTACCAGCCTTTCTGAGTTGGCTAGACTCTTTTCAAGATGAAATAATTTGTCTTCATTATCTGACGTTCTGGCTTCTACTTGCTCCACTCTATTAGTGATACTCTCAATTGAGTTTTTAATTTGGTTTATAGTTTCCTTCATTTCTAAGATTATGGTTTGATTCTTTTTTATAATATCTATCTCCTGATAAAGGTGCTTAACTTCTTCTTTTATCTGTTTGTGTAATACATTCTCAATGTGTTCTTTCGCTGCTTGAATTTGCTGTCTCATATCCTCTTTAAGGTTCCATTCCATCTGTCTAAGGTGTTCCTTGAGTTCTTTATATGACCATTTTTCTGATGACTCTAGGTCCTCCTGAATATTTAGGCTGTCCTGCATTGTTTGTACTCCTTTTCTTCCTTGCTTTTTGAAGCTGCTCATGTTGCTTCTTGTTCTGTTTGACTGCTGAGTTACTGTTTACTCCTATAAATTTATTTGATGCTTGGGAGGAAAGGTATTAGAAGGGAAGGGAAAAAGTCACTAAAGAGAATGAGAGTAAGCAGGTAGAATTCAAGGAAGGGGGGATAAGATAATTGAAAAGAAATGAAAAGACAAAAGAAGAAAAAAATAGGAAATAAAAAAAGAAAAAAAATTTTTAAATAATAAAAAAAATTAAAATTGGAAGAAAAAAAAATTAAAAAAAATTGTAAAAAAAAATTAAAAAAAACAAGAAAGAAAAATAAAAATGAAAGAAGACCCCAAATCAAAATTAAAAACAACAACAACAAAAAAACAACAACAACAACAAAAAAAAAACTAATAAATGCAGTCTTAGAGTTTGATTAACTTCTCTTCCAGTAGGTGGCGCTGTGACCACCAGGCCAAGTTTCTCCTATCAATACGCAGAAATCAATCACTGTGCAGCAGCTCCTCCTCACAGACCGGGCGAGTCTCCAATCCTGGGTGCCTAGGGCGTCCTCTTGTGTCTAGTCACTTCCCCACTTTTCCTCTAGCCAGGCCCCTCTCATGGGTGCCACTCACCACAATACTGGGTACACGCCAGGTATGCTGCTCCCGGGAGCCCTGTTGTCATGAATGACTGGGCACACTCTTCCAGTTTGTCATTCCCTCAGACCCTAAGATTGTAGAGCTTGGGGCTGAGAATCCTCAGCGAATTTTACTGCCCCTCCGGTAGCCACACCCCCGGTAGCTGGTGCAAGAGACCTCAGCTGTCAGCACTGGTGGGAGCGGTAGTCCCGCGCCGCGGGTCCTGCGCCACCTCTAATTTCCTCTGTCTGGGTACCATGCTCACGGGAGAGCTGGGAGGGGCCCTTACAGGAGAGCTGAGATTGGCCCTTAAGGTTTCCCCGATGTGTGGAGAGGGAAGGCTAGGGAATTACACACCTGTAGCCGCAGGTTTCAATGAAGTATCTCCTCCGCCGCAGTCTAATGACGTCAGTTGTCTGCTATGGTGGTATCTCTTGCAAATGGTGACAGTTCGTTTCCCTTTGCCGGGTGACCAATGCAACGGGTGGGTCCTTACTGTCTCTCCCAAGCCCCGTTTCAAACCTGTGGCCACTACCTATGAAGGCTCGGTGGGCATTTACCTCCGTAGCATCAGAAGGGCTGACCGGTTGTTTCAGCCGGATGGATTAGTGCTGAGTCACAGCTGTTTGTCTGCGGGAAGCAGGCGAACGGGAGCTTGAATTCAGCCGATCCAGGTTCAGTGTGTGTTCTGAGAGGCCCAGACTGCTCGTTCCAGATCCACGTCAGCTCAGCTTTGCCTAGTGATCCTGAGCAAACAGAATTAGGCTGTTTACGACTCCCTATGCCTGCACAGCTGAAGAGGTCAGAGACTTGATCTCTCCGTGTCCGCCGCCATGTTGGAATCAATAATAGATTCAGCAATTTTTTTAAAAAATTATTTTGACCAAAAGAAAATATGAAAACCTTTTTCCATGATAGAGGCATAAATTATATCATGATTTCAGCAGGACATGATGAATATTTTGGCATGGATTCTGCTTTTTAACATCAAATGTGGTATAATGGATACCTTTATCTGGAACTTTGTCATCTGATTTCTTTCCAATAAGTTCTGCTGGATTCTGAGTTTCATGTTCTATATTCTACAATCAGAGTCAAGAGAAAAGTGAAGACTTGATACAAAAGAGGGTAGAAAGGATATTGAAATGAATTAATTACAATAACCAGTAAGATATCATGAGTTAGTAAAAAAGAACAGTTATCTCACAAATGGTCAACCTTCCAGAAACAACTCATTTTTCTTTTTTAATTTTCACACTAAGGATGGAACACAGGAGTACTTTACCACTGAGCACATCTCCAGCCCCTTTCATTTTTTATTAGGGTGACACTAAGTTGCATGGGGACTTGCTAAGTTTATGAGGTTGGCCTTGAACTTTGAATCATTTTTAACATGGCAATTGATAACTATTTTGTTTTTATTGGGAATAATGAAGCATTTTTTATTCTTAGTAAGTTTTAAACATCAACTAGTTCAGTTCATTGAAATGTTTACCAGACAATGACATAAGGTACCTGGTCAATGTCTCAGTATGGAATTGTGTCCAGAGCTCTATCCAGAACTCCTGCTCTAGCCAGGGCATCTAAGTCAGCTAAACATCTAACGGGGAGATCCCATAGATCTGACCCAAAGGAATTGTAATGTATTTCTAACTTTGATAGAAATGTCCCCAGACCATGGCAGTAGCCATATCATGTGGTGGCAGGAGGCAGGGGGAGATATTTTATGTTTCTGACAAGGTACCTAAGACTAGTGACTCTTGGGCCCAGCTTGATCTGGTGTTGAGGTCAGTTCCAGCATGGCCACTGATTGTTCATCAGAAGAACACACAACCCTGTGACACCACTGTGGTTGTGGGAATCCCCTGAGGAGAGGGAAAGTAGAAGGGCCTAGGCTGACCACTGTGTCTGTGGTGGGCTAATGCTCTAAACTGTGAATAGCAATTGTGCTTAATTTCCCTGGAATCACAGAATAAGACTCACAACGAATACTGAAAACTGTGAGCTGTGTGTGAACTATGGTCAAGGGGTGTTCTACAATGTGATCACAGAAATGTTTTAGAAGATTTTAGGGAGTCAGTGTTAAATTGCCTATTGTAATAAAGGTTTTTTCTTGACACTCATAGTGAGTTTTATGCATTCCTAATCACATATCCTCTGACACTGCTTCCATGCATAGGGTAGGTGGACATTAATTGGAAATAGTTTTCTTATTCTAATTTTAATATGCACAATTTCTTCACTGACATCTTGGTCTGTCACATCTACTCACAGAAGAAGAAACTCTGTTAGTAACATGCGAGTCACCATCAGAATGTTCCTTGCTGGAAATTTTGGCTGCGATGTTTACTCAACTCCCCTGGGAATTTATAAAACTACAGATTCTGCTTTACCAGGGCTGGATGGGTGCCAAGTACCCATGCAGCTAGTGAAGCTCTTGTTGACTATCAAGGCTATTGGTGATAAATTCATTTATGGCAACTGTAATACTTCATAGATCTTTGTGTTTGGTGAGTCATAGAAAGTATCTGAGTAGATTATGACTTACAGAAATGTTCACAACAATCTGACTTAACAGATCTTGGATGTTATATTTTATTATTTATAAAATAATTAAACAATAACATGGGCAGAGCTAAAATATAAGATCTTAGACATTCTGTAATAAAACTGTATCACTTGAAGTATTGAATTCATCATCATTGGGTAATGAAATGGAAGTAATGGTATCAAAGCAAATGGTTGTCAGTTTAAAATTGTATTTTCTGGAGTAAGTGGTAATGTGGTATTGTATTAATTAGTGGATTAAATAGGTTGATGGTGGTTTCAGTCAGCTCTATCACTGCTGTGACCAATGGATTTGACCAGAACAATTATAGAGGAGGAAAAGTTTATTTGAGGTTTCAGAGGTCTTAGTCCATAGAAGGCTGGCTCCATTTGTTAGGGTTTGAGATGAGGCTGGACATCATGGCAGAGGGAAACAGCTCACATCGTGGTGATCAAGAAGCAGGGAGAGTAAGACTCCACTCTCTAGAAACAAATATATAACCTAAAGCTACTCCCCAATTCCCACATCCTCTTTCCACCCGTTACCACTTCAGTTACTACTCAGTTAATCCCTATTGGGATTAAATCACTGATTGGGTTAAGATACTTACAACCCAATCATTTCTCCTCTGAACCTTCTTGCATTGTCTTACTTTGGGGGGACACCTCACATCCAAACCATAACAGTAATTGTTTTAGGAAACATTTAGGTGCTGTCAAACTGAGGCTGTTGGCTTTGCGTCATATTTCTGAGGAAAGCTAGGCATGTTTAGTGACTTGGTGCCATCACTATCAGGATAGCTATACTGATACACCTGTAGCCTCAGTGCAGTATTGAATACACAATGTGTCTGGTCACTTTTCCTAATCTTCAGGCTACATGTGCACATTTGAGAATGGGTTTTAGCCATTTTCTCATCCTTTGGCTTATTCCCTTCATATGTTCTCTGAGATATTTTATATGTGAGGCTTTAAGAATAAAAGAATACTCTATAAAGAAAACTTTGTTATTTGTGTAGTATAATATTTAATAGGTTCATTCAGAAATCAGAAATCTATTTAAAGTTATTTGCATCTGAGCTAAATGAAACATATTTGTAAGCATCCTGGACAAGACAAAGGTTTTCTCTCTTTATAAACATCTGTTTTTCTCTTTGAGCTAAATTCACAAATTGGCAGCTCATTTTATCAGTTGTGTATTTTGATGGCATTTTATTTAATTACCCACTTTTAACTCTTAGATATTTTTGCATCAACACTGTATTCTTTTCTTTCGAAACAGAAGATCTAGGCTCACAAGCCCACATACCAATGGTTGGCTTGAACATGTTCTTCAGTTTAGCATATCCCTCAGTATCTCCTTTTGTTATCTGTTCAGTCAGCTTCGTTACTCCTTCTGCCTTCATGGCTTTCATAGTTGCCACATACTGTTTATGAATCAGGAACCCCAGTTCTACAGCATTGCATTCTCTGAATACCACAAGTCCCACTTTTCACTTAGCTGTGCCTGACATAGCCAGTAATATTTACAAGCAAATGCTAGTTTTTTAAAAGTCAGTGTGTCTCTGAAGGTTTAGCTCAGTTGGTAGAGTGCTTGCCTTGCATGCCCGAGGCCATGGGTTCAGTCCCCAGTACCACACACACACAAAAAAAAGTCAGTGTAAACTTTTCCAAAAGAGCATTAGGTAGGTATATAGCATACATAAAAATTAAGTAAAGAACACTGTTTTTAAAATATATTATTATTTATAGGGAATTCCAGCAGATATATAATGGTGAAATGTGAAGTCTTCCACCCATTTTTATTCTTTGTTTCCTGATTATTTTTATGAATAAGAATAAGATACTTCCTTGTTCCAATGCAGATAGTTCCCACTTCTGTGAATGGATGTTGAGTGTCACCTGCTACTTGGATGTCTGCATGTTGTGGTTGACGCTAATATCGTACTTGGTAGTTGGCAGAAAGTTAATACTGAAGTTAAGCTCTTGTGTTCTAGCAGCTGTGCTGCAGATCCTTGGTGTGCCACCTTCTGCAATCTATGCTGCTCTGTTCATGTTCCTTATTGACTTCCTGGTTATCAGCGCCATGGTCTCCTGGTCTTTGAGTGTGGAAGATAGTCATGTAGAAGGTTCCAGGGAGGACAGATCATTGATGATGTACTCTAATCCATGTGCCCCACCAATGAACTGCTGTTTCTTCTTTGGTTTTAAGGAAGACGGGTGTCTTCAAACACTGCTGTGCACCTGGGAAACCAGGCATCTTCTTTACTTCAACGAAGTGGTAGTGATTCATTTCAAGAAGACACGAGAAGAAAGAACTTAACTTCTGGTATGATGCAGGCTCCTTGCATTGCAAATGGGTTAGAAGAGAGGAGTTGCTTTATGAGATTTTATAACATTTTTCCTGAAAAGTTCTACACAGAGGTGAGTCTCTGACATGCTTAGAAACCATTTAAGATATCTTTTTTACTGAACTGAATCGAAGCCCACCCATATTGCCCCCGCACTTCTGGCCTACACACTGCCACCTGACACACAGACTTCCTCAGACACGGGGGTGGACATGCTGGTGCTCTCTCTCATCTCAGGGCAAGCCCTTAACACTGACCTCTCTCTTCTTTATTCCCATCTATCCTTCCTAACCATCCAGAAGCTCCAATTCAAAAGGGCATGAGTAGTCCATAGTATTGGATGAGTGTTCCCGGCCTAGGGGTAAACACAAAGGAACACATCTGCTCCCAGGCTTACCAGGACAGTCTTGGCATTCTTTTGGCTTTGTTTTTCTAACCGGATGCAAATCAAGCAAGTGTCTCCCACCTGCTTGTTTAAAAGCAGCCTTGACAACTTGGAAGTTGATTCTGAGAACTGTGGGGGATGGACATCAGCAAAGCCCAGGAACTGAACGCCACCCCAACTTGCCAGTTTGCTCTACGGGCATTCTGGAACATATGTCCATATGAGGCTTCTTATCACTTATGTGGATGTGGAATGGCACCAGGAGTCAGCACGAATAAGGTGGGTGCTTACCTCCTTTCCCTTGACCTGGGTCCTCTTCATGGTGGGATGTTTTCTTACAAGAAAATGATACTTCATTTGAGGATGCATGGAGAAATAGATGATTGCATGGTCAACTTCTGCAGAGAGAGGTGGAGAGGATTGGTAGCTGACACTCAAGGATTCTACCACAAGACACCCCCAACCCCTGAGAGTCTCGCCAGGGCAGGCCTGCGCCACAGACTTGAAAACCCTCTGATCCAGCTACAGTTCCACCAAAGACTTCCTCAGTTATTCTTCCCTGAAGGAAGATTATGCACAGGATCTAAACCACAGACTCCCCCAGATGTGGGGTGGACATGCTGGTGCTCTCCCTCATCTCAGGTCAAGCCCTTCACATTGACCTCTCTCTTTTTTCTGTCTGTCCTTCCTGACCATCCAGAAGCTTCAATTCTAAATGGCCTTTGATATGTGTTAGTTTCCTGCCCTGGGCCAACCAGGAGACACCCCTGCTGCCAGGCTTACCAGGACATTCTTGTACTTTTTTCTGCTCTGCTCCTCTGAGCTGAAATGAACCAAACAGCTGTCTCCCACCCGCTTATTGTAGAAGGTCCTTGAGGATCTCCAAATAATGACTCCAGTGACACTGGACTTCTTGATCCATTTGGTGGCCATGAACCTAGGTTTTATTGCAGAGGACTCCAAAGTTGATTTGAAGAACTGTGGGATATGGCAACATCAGCAAAGCCCAGAAACTGTAACCCACCCCAGCCTGTTCTATGGGGCTCCTAGAACATATATCCAGGAGCTGAGGGGTTTTACCTCCTCGTGTGGATGTGCAGTGGCACCAGGAGGAAAGAGTGAATAAGGAGGGTGTTTATCTTCCTTCCCTTTACCTTGTCTCACTTGCTGGTGGGTTGTTTCTCTGAAGTCATATTTGACTTGAGTATTCATGGAATAAAAGACATTTCCTTTGTCAGGGATCTTCAGCTCTGAAGAGAGAGGGCCAGTGGGTGGTAAGTGACTCTCAAGGGGTACACCACAGGACACTTGCAACACCTGAGAGTCTCTGCCAGGGTCAGGCCTGAGCCATAGACCTGAGAGCCCTCTGATCTAGCTACAGTTCTACCAAAGACTTTCTCAATGATTCTTTCCTGAGGAAAGACTGTGCATAGGAACTAAACCAAACTACCACCTTTCAATGAAAAAGCACCTTGGACTCCAGAATGTCTCAGTTCAGGTTGGACCTGCTAAAGAGACACTGCTGGAGTTTGCATCAGGATTTGCCCCAGTGGCTCATGTGCTGAAGCTCTTCTCCCAGTGAAGCAATGTTCACACATGGGTTTTCGGGGAAGCATTTGATGGTGAGTGCTTTGAAATGTCTTTCTCTGTTTCTTTGGTCTCGAATAGTCATATCATTTTTAGTACATGTGAAAGTAGAAAAAATAATTATAAAATTTATTCATGAAAAAGAAAATTAACTGAGAAATCTAGAATATAAATCAATTTTATATAAAATTATTCTATTGCCAATATATTCCGTGACTACCAAACTATAGGTTATCCCAAAATATCTTCAGAATAAATATGGCATAATATACAATATTCAGCATAAACAGAAATTGCTATATATTATACATAGTATCAGACTCTTTTAGATGCTCCTTTTATTCATTTAGTGTATAAATATTTGTACATATTAAATTAAGGTAATTCAAAAATAAAATTTTCTCCAAATTAAAAATAAGATATTTTTACTATTTCATAAGAGTGTTGTTATTCTTGATTCTTTAAAATAGAAAATAAAGATTTTAAAATGTGATTTTTTAAAAAGTAAAATAAAATATCTATTGTGAATATCATGACTTAATTGTCTTTTATCAATTTTATTCATTATCAGTCTCTAAATTTAACCCCCAAAAAGTATTTATAAAGTAAGAAACCTCTTTGGAATTATTTTTACTAATGTTTAAAATGAATATATATTTGATGACTCCATTGTGTCCTGATTTGAGTGGTGCACCATTGGAAAGGAAAATGAGCTGTTCATTCTCTTTCCTCAACTTATGCAAGGGATAAAATGGTCCTTTTCCTTAACATTTATTTTAAATGAGTATCAAAGACATTGGGAAGAATGGTTAAACTGACAAGAAAGTCAAAATCCTTAGGAAAATTTAATGTCCTTACAGAGAAATGTGTGCTTTTTGTTTGTTTGTTTCATCCTGAAATCTCTGGCTCTAGGAAGCAGATATGATGGTTTCTCTCCTAATATTAAGTTGTGATGAGTGTCATTTCAATATTAAAAGCTACCACTGAGTAAAAACGGTCTTTAGAAAATGACACCAAGTACTCATTCAGATTATGAAATATACCAATATCTCTAAGAGTAATACTTATTTTTGTTCTTTTTTATGTCATTTCTGTCACAAATGTCCAAGTTTTACAGTCCCAATATAATCTAAAAATGGAGAGAGTTCACATGTATGCATGAAGTCTGTTCCATGTTTTAGTTTATCTATAGTCACTGTACACAGTGAATACATTGAAATGAACATGTGTTCAAAAGCATCGTTCACGCTTTCCTCTTCCATCATCCACTGGAGTATAATGTCCTGTCTCCTATAAAGATAAGAAAATATTTAACATGAAAAGAATATTTATCAATTTGTCAGGCCAAACTATTAGTGCATGATTAAAAATGGGAAATTATACAAATTGTACTTCAATGGTTAAAACAATTTTAATGATTTTCACATTAAAACCTGGGTCATCAAAATGATGGTAGACAAATATATCCTTTCCAATAGGCAATTTTGAGGTAATAAATTACTCATGATATGTTTCTATTGGGAGCATTTCAGAGAAGTTAAAAACATAATGGTAGTGTTAATAAGGATTTCTCTAATTGTTCAACTCTTATTTTAAATGACAATAATAATTAGATTATAAGGTCTTCTAAGTATTATCTATAACACTTTATTATCATTATAAAATGAAACTAATAAATAAAAATGACTCTACAATGTCATAACAATCATTTATAAATTTATTAATTTATAATCTATCTGCCATCTATGCACTATCTAGATTCATTTTTAAAGCAACAGCTGTGGGAAATTATTGAAAATTTATGTGATCTTAATTTGGGAATTATTAAAATGTGTCCATGCAATTGAATGTCTTTTTCAAGTACATATAGAAACAGAATGTGAATCTAGATATTCGGCAAAGTTTTCAGGGTTACAAACCATTCAATTTGCTTTTCAAAAGTATAATTCAAAGTTCTATCAAAATCCTTGCACATCTAACATTTCTTGTCCCCAAATGCATTGCTCTTCTCTCCATTCCATCTGCACCTGTATCTATGGAGAAGTACACAAGGAAAATGTGAGGTGGGAAAAGGATAGCCTGCAAAGGCAGAATAAAGCTCAACTTAGAGCCATTTGGCTGAGCTACATACATCTGGGAAGTGAAACTGGCAGATGGGTTATGTTGACTTCCTGAAATAAAAAATGAGAAGGCTTATATCTAATAAAAATTTGCATAGCCTCTAAGGGAGGGTACTGCAGACTTTGAAAATTATTACCAAAAATAATAAAGTGACATTCCTGAAATGTACTAGGATTATTGCATAACTTGCAAGAATTGTATAGATACAATTTCAGAAGCAACTTCACTTTCTTTTGTAAAAAAGGGAAAGTACTGATAAAAAGGATCAAAAACTATTTTAAACTTACGAGAAACACCTTAAAAATGAGTTTTCACAGCCAAGTATAGACTATATAGACTTTTTCAATTATAGCACTAGAATTGAACATTTAATCAAACAATAATAAAAGTTTGAGAGCAAGAGTATATGCAGATTTTCATGTTCAGTTTTTCAATTTTGTATTGAACTATTATGTTATAAGAATGTAAGAATAATAAAAAGTTTGATTCTTGGTAAATCAAATTCACATGGATTATTTAATGATTTGTTAAACCCTGTACAATCCCCTAGGATTTCTCTTTCTAACAGTGACTTGTTCTAGGTCACAAAATAAAACTTTAGGTAAATGTTTTAACTTATTCCTACATAGGAATATTCAGCCTTAATATTGTGATGATATATTTTTCTGAGTGGTACGTTAAATCAAATTAAAGATTTAACTGTATTAAGTATGGAAATATATAGATAGAGATAGAGATATAGCCCTGATTCTGTGAGCTACATTCAGGGACTGCTGCATTCAGCCAAACTGGTGCAGAATTACATCTATAAAGTTAAAGGACACTATCCTTTATTTAATGCAATGCTGAGTGAAAATTGTACCAAATCATTTAAAATATTTTAAAAAATATGATTTTAAGAAAGGTGACATTTCTATACTCTCTCTCTTGGATTTACATGTGGTGTAGCTTGTAAACATTTTAAAATTCTTCCCTGCTTTATATTTGCTTGATTTTGTGTCAACTTCTAATGTCTTTCAGAGGATCAGAGGGGCAAGGGTCAGATGCTAAATGGTTTCCTGCACTCATCCTTTCCCCACTTATATCAATTTGGTATTGTTGGTTTTATCACAGTCATTTGAAAATCTATATAAATGAGTTTCCCTCTTTAACTGTCCTTCCATTTCTATGGCAAGAATAACTTTTCCCCATATCTACAAGGAAATGCAGAGCTTATGTGACTGCTTGTGTAATAAAAAAATGTCAGAATACACATTTCTCAAATTAGTTTCATATTCCACAACCGCCCATCTCTGTTTTAATGGTCATTTGGCTGTCTGGGATCAGTATCTCAGCCCATTTGAAACTGTTTAGTCCTTGGCAAAATTGCTCTGCTGTTCTTTCTCAAATGGTTCAAATGGGGCAATCATTGTCAAGGTGATCTTGAGTTTCAGAAATAGAAAAAAAAAAAGAAGTTGTACTTTCAGAAGAGCTATAGAAAGGTAAAACACATTTAGAAGGGTCAGACACGGCTCCTCATGACAGAAGCATAAATGGTTCTCTGAGTCCCTTATAAATTCTTCTCATTTCAATATTTATAAGAAGCATGATCATCATTTTTTTTAATTTTAAAATTGTGTTTGTTTGTAAATTGAAATAAAGAAAGGAGACAAAACACATGCTAAATAGGCAATTGTCCACAAGGCTGAAAGAAGACTGAATTGTATTTTCACTCAAAATTATTTTTCTTCACATCTTGTAGATAGTTTTTCTTTTACTGTGTCCATATTTACTATACATTTATTAAATTATATTTATGATGAAAAGTATACTGGAATTCGTTACAATATATCTAAAATTTATCCTCACCTTATACATACTATACATATACTTTTTTCTAATCAGTTAAGTTAAACAAAATTAGTATTTAAATGAATAATATAAAGAATACAAGAATAATTTATAATAATATTAATTTTTTATTTTTATGAATCAAACCTAGATAGATAAATCAGTCCTGGAAAAGGATACATCTGAGAAAGCAAAATAAATAAGAATGGGCAATGAAACATGGGCAAAGATAAGGAAGAAAAGAACATAAAAAATCCCTTTATTAATTTGATAACTTTGCTGAGAGTGTTTCATGAGATTATATTGGACTGATCATGGAAAGGAAATCACCTTTTTTCCTTGAGTAAATTCTAACCTGTGGTAATGATTTGAAAGAATTTGTTGACTCTTATGTCTCCATAAAGAAATCCCTGGTTTATATTTATGGGGTTATGCTCATGATTATATAATCTCAAAATATATCTAATAACTTTCAAATTGTTCTCCAAAGAGTAACTTATTCTCAAAATAAGTCATTAACTTTTATACAATAAGTTATTTAGGGAAGCATTTTTGCTACCAACATATGTAGAATTCCATACTGTGGAATTTGATGTTTTAGTGTAAGAATGAGTCTTATACAAATAAGTCAAAATAAAGGTAATGCTTTACAGTTTTCAATTTAGGAGCTCATTAACGTCATAGACATATTTTGAATAACATAAGTTCCTCATTTTTAGGGATGAAGGGTCACTTATATAGGTGGAGGATATTTATTAAACTTTCTAAAAGTATACACTTTCCACAGGTCAGGTTTCTGCCAACTTGATATATTAGATGGTCCAGCACATCCTGACAAGCTAGTGACCATCCTGTTTAACTAGCTTTGTAGTTACCAGACTTTTTAGAGTAAATTAATTTTGGATTAATTTGAACATTAGCAATTTCATGAAATTCAGAATGAGTCACTGATGGTATTAAATATTAGAAAACTTTTGATTGACTTTTTTTTCCCCAACAACAAGTGTTATTGTTACACTAGAGTGTATTATGCCACGTAAGTGTGGAGAATACTGGTCTTGAGGTGGGAAGATAACCTTCAGGCTCCAATTCATTTGAGACATCTTTAATTTTGCATTGATGTCACAAATAGAAAACTAATCTAAGATTATTGTTATCAAGGAAATGTGTAAAACATGCAGGGTATATAAAGTGAAATATTTTCTGATCCTTCATGCAAACCATTAGGACACGGTGCATAAGCTGTCATTGAGACTTAACAGATAACTCCAAGGTGAGTATTTAAGGCAATGGAAGCAGGATGTGAGATTGCAGAAGTGTGAAAATGAAAAAAAAGCACAAAATTTGGAAATGATGTAATGTGCACACATTTTCTAAGGACATGGTGGGCACATACTAGTAAGAGACTTGAGGATGAGAGATGTAGCTCATTTGGCAGAGAGCTTATCTAGCATGTGCAAATCCCTGGTTCAAACCTTGGCACCACCAAAAACTTTAAAAAAAAAACAACAAAGATTTGATATCAGCCTTGATAAAGATTTGTTTTATATACTAGTCACTTCAGGAAAACCACATTAGTGAGGAAAGGTTTATTTTTTAGCTCATGATTTCAAAGGTTTTGGTCCATGTTTGCTTCTCTCTAGTTCTGTTGAGCCTGTGGTCAGGCAGAACAGAACATCATAGTGAAGAGCTTGGGAGAGAGAGACAGACAGAGAGAGAGAGAGAGAGAGAGAGAGAGAGAGAGAGAGAGAGACCAGAAACCCAGTAACACATGGGCCTCTAGGGTAATACAAGATTCAAACTATAGCACTTTTCAAGATTAAATTGAACCATTTTCAAAATTTTGCAAAACGGGATAACAAAATTGAATATGTATATTACTAAAACCATAATTTAACGAGGGTGCAAAATGGCTATGATGTGGAAAGATTAGAGAAGAAGCCAGGAAATAATAATGTGATTTTGAAGTAAAATACTGACATGAATTTTCATATGAATAGGAAAATATAATTGATACTTAGAAGATAAAATTGTCAATGTAATTTATTATGTGGAAATAGAAAAAGAAAATATGTAAGAAGTAATGTAACATTTTGTTCCTCCTTTCTGAGTATGTTTTTTCATGACCTGTTGATAAATGGGTGCATCACAGAATAATTCACTAAGATGTTAACTATAGTAAACAGACACATTTGGCCAGGGGAGATTTAAAGCTACAATTGCTCACAAGTCATTCAAGTGTGAATGTCCAACAGGAACAGGCAGGAAGACCTGGGGATTATAAAATTTTGCTAAATATGAATATAAAGTTTTTATTCATCATTGTTATTTAGTAGTAGTTGAAGGAAAACAGTCCCTAGAGAAATGACTGTACTGAGTTATCTTCTAACTTTAATAAAATCTGAATTACAGTCAGGTCTGTATACACTAATGGGTGCTGGAAAATTGGAAATCAGAAATATTACTTAAGGGATGACCTTGTGGCAGATTCAAGTGTACTCTGAAAATACACTTTAAGTTTGTCAATAAAATGAAGTGAACAACTAAAACTTTAAAACAAAATTGTCAAATTTTTATCAGAAAAATTCTATAAACCCTGCAATGTGATATATACATATATAAAATATATTTATGTTTATGTCTGCATCATTATTTATAATGAACTAATTAAAACAATAATAAAGTGATAGAAGGGCTGGGATGTGGCTCAAGTGGTAGCATGCTCGCCTGGCATGCTTAGGGCCACTGGGTTGATCCTCATCCTCACATAAAAATAAAATAAAGATGTTGTGTCCACCAAAAACTAAAAAATAAATATTAAAAAAATTTTCTCTCTCTCTCTCTCTCTCTCTCTCTCTCTCTCTCTCTCTTTAAAAAAATACTAAAGTGATAAAATGGAGATTGGTAGAGAAGAATAAGTGGATGAAAGAGGGAAAAGAAAGGTCTGGGGAATGAGATGATCAAATTATGTTTTGTATATGTTTAAATACTGCACAAAAAAACCATTTTTGTATTGACTAATTACAGTGTATTGATTAAAACCAAATAAATTATATTCATGTGTATAGTTCCACATTTTCATGTATATATATGTACCCAAATATGTATAAATGCATATTTATTAAAAAAAAAGTTATTATTTATTTTAAATTCAAATTATTTTTCCAAACATTTTGCTTGCTCATAAGTTATTGTCAGGGAGTCATTTTTCATATATACATTTATTGTTAGTATTTATTGGTATTATTGCTATTATACTTCAAAATACAATTGTTTTGATACAATAAATTGCATCTTTCTATTTTTATTTACTTCTTGTTTTGAGGTACGTGGATAACTAAATTCTAGGCTTCATAAAAACAGATAATGATGTGTTATTCTAAATTTATTCTAAATTGTAAAAAACAATGTGTTGTTGATAATATTATGAAATCCTTTGCTCATACGATCTCTAGTGAATAGTAACACTTTAATGTAACGGAAAGTTGAGATTATTTAGCATTCCTTTAAAAACTGTACATTATAAATATTGTTTTATTATAGAAAAGTAATAGAACAGGAAACCACACATTTTTATGGCAAATTATTTCATACATTTATCATATAGTTTTCAATGTTAATCAATATATGCCATTGGAAGCCAAATTTGCCCAATATAGACATAATTCATGTCACCTTATATATAAATGAATTCTACATAATGTAACAAAAATCAGTAGCAATTATTTCAGTCTATAATCTCAAATTATAAAAGATATTCTCAAAGTGGTAATTGTCGTCTCAGTACTCCTATGATGGCTATCATGCTATGGATATTTTAAATTTTTGTCTTTTTTCCCTCCCACTCCTTCTTTATTCTCTTTCCCTTCTCTCCTTTTTCCATCTTTTCTGTCTCACCTCCAAAAATGAGACATTTTAGTTAGCTTTCTACACTTGACTGTGAATATTCTGCTTTATTAGTTATCATATTTAGTATGGACTTTCAGTTGTAAATTATCACTATCAAAGTTTTGTTATTGATGTTTCTTTCTTTCTTTGTGTTGTTGTTGTTGTATCTTATAGGATTCCTTGTGAGCATTTAACAAAACCTTGAGTTTTCTGATTCAATATCTTCTTTATTTTCATTTCTTCAGATTTCTAAGTTTAGTTTGCTGATTGATATCATTTTTTTTCAAAACTGTTTTTATGCTTTCATTCCAAAGGGCTTTCCCAAAAGGCTTAATTTACTTTTACATGTGAAATTTATTTGTATCCAGTTAACAAAGATTATTTCTAATAGCAGTAAAAGGAAATCTATTTAATCACAAAACAACTATTTTATTTAGGTCTTTTCTTAGATCTGGAAATATCATTGTGAAACATCAAATTTATATTAATTTTTCAACTTCTTAATAGAGTTAAATTTGTTGAACATATTATTTGTGGACAGAGCTATGAGTCAGAAATAGAAATTTCTAGCAGAATGTAAATAACAATCTATTATTGGATAAAATTGACCAACATAGTGACATACTCTTCCCACTTTCTGGACATATCAGTAGATTTAAGAAGAATTCAAATTAACATTAAAAATTTAAAAATACATTGTATTCTTCTCTTGCACATACAAATATCACAGATAGTACTCTGTTCTTATCTTCTAAAATATATGGAAACTATTAGAAGAAAAAAATAAATATTGATCAGTGATTCCACATGTAGCAAATGTAATAGACTGCATAAATTATTTTATTCTAAGAAAAAAATGTTAGTCACTTGTTAGTCTAAATACTGGTGTCCAACCAAGTGTCTCTGTATAATAAAGATGACTAATTAGATTTCAATACTGAATCTGTCCATCATAATACTACAACACACACATATTTCAAATAAGCCTCCACTATCTTTTCAACAACATACCCTCTGGAGTGCTAGGGAGAGGAAAACTTCCTACATTTAGCTTTTTAATAAATTTTATTTCCATTCCTTGACAAAATACTGTACCAGTTGACTAATAACTGAATTTTATGGCCAATCACTTCTGATTAGGTATTAAAATGTGCAGACAAGGCCAACGCATGATTTATTTTACCACAGCCCTCTCAATGCCCTTTTCCAATAAGTCTCACTAAGAACAATCATGAATGAAAGAACCCTCTTTGTGATCACTTTAGTTTTAGCAAATATTTCAAAGAGCAATGTTACTTAATAATATCTTAATTACTTTTATTAAAATTTCATTAAAATCAAATGTTTGCTAAATGTAAGAGAAAATTATACTTATTTTCCACTGCATGTTCTGCCAATGATAATGATAGAATTCATGAGACTAATAGGTGAATGGTTTACTTGTTTTCAGTTCAACGTGGCAAATGAAGTTTATTTTACTTTGCCCAACAAGTTTGTAATGTGATAAGCAAACTCACAAACTAGATCATCTTCAGAAAAATCCCTTTCGTTCACTATATACTTCCAACAATAAATAGCAAAAACGGGGACATTAATACAAAAAAAAGTGGCAGTATTCTATATTTCAATTTACATGGCTTGGGCTATTACAAATGTTGTTCAATGGGTCTCACAATGATTGTGATTATGACAGAAAAGACATGCTAAGCCATCAGAAAGGTTGGTGAACATGTAACTGGTGTCTAAATGATTAGTTCATGGACACCTAAAAATTAACAAAGCTGGCTCAGGGTTGAGATTTTGAAAGGGAACCTCCATTATGATGTTTTGAAATTTTTGTTGTTGTGCAAATTTTCTCTGACTTCAGTTCATTATAAAAACCTGGCAGTTCTTCATCAAAGATGTGATGTTTCAGAAAATCAGGAAAAAAAAAAAGACAAAAGTGTAAAAGGGGACACAGAATCACTAGATAGAAGGTAATTTACCCTGCTGGGCTGTTGCCATGAAGGGATTACCTGAGACTTTAATTTCCTGACAACATGGAAACTTCTTGACTGGACTAAAGAGTTTGGGATGGATATTAGCAACATTTTTTTTTTGTCAGCAAAAGCTAAATTTAATCCTGAATGCTGCTTTAGGATAAATTTATAAAACATTATAAGATTTATTATAAAGGACAGACAGAAAAAACACAAATGACAATAAGACAATTAAAAGTAATAACCCCATGTTTCCAACTGAGGAAGTATCAAAGAGCACAATTGAATTACTTTTAAGGGAACCTTAATAGTGAAAAGAACAATATATAGGAAGAGAAACACCAATAAAAGGGAGAGTATGACCTAAGCCTTTATTGCAACAGCAATAAAAGGGACAGTACTATCTAACCATTTATTGCCTTGATACACCCTTGCCAAAAAAGAAAAAAAAAAACCGCTAATATCTCAGCATAATTGTGTGGATATGAACAATACCTAATGGATCAAAATCAGAATAAGAGCACATTACCTCATGTTGCAATCATAATTTAAAGCCAACACTGTCATGTTTTCAAAAGTTTCATATTTAGAAGTCCAGTGAACTAACATCTATTTCTTTGGCTCAGTATGAAAATTCAAGGGAATAGTTTAAATGACTAAATGAGAATGAGCTTCTCTATACAGATCTTATACTTATTCTTCCTGGAACAGCTCCAGTAAACTTATTCTCTAATATTAGTCCCAGATGTGAGAGACACTGTTTATTAATCTAACTATCTAATTTCAAGAGGCAATAGAGCCCGTGCTATGATATCCTAAATGTGATCTTAACGTTCTGGCAAATCTTTTAATAAGGATACAGATAAATATCCTGCCTAAGATATCATACTACAATACACATTTCTGACCATATTTCACATGACAATGTCAGAAATTTTCTAAGATGTTCAAAAGCATTTTGTTATACCCATTAAATCCAAGTTATAAAACTTTGGACATTGCAACAAAAGCATTTTAACACAATATAATATTAACAGATATTTAAGCCAATGTCCACATATTTGTATTCAGTCATATAATCATATCTGGGAAGGAAATGTATAGTTAGATTTTCTGCAATCTGGAATTTATTTTGGGTCATGAACTACATAATACAAGAAGTCAGGTTGATAGTCAATTTTGATACTCTTGAACCATAAATTCTACTAAAAATTTTAGAAGTTATTACTGTACATTGTGATTTGGAAATTACCAAGGATATTTAAGAGTGTAAAAGTACTTTTTGATGGCTTGTAAATACTTTTAAATAATGTGTAAAAGAAAGCAAGTTAATTATTACCCTCTCTCAGTGTTTATGATAAAAGTTGAATTCAAACTTGTCACCTACAATTTTTAAATTGACTTATAGAAATGGTTCCATAATGCATCCTGAAATAACACATGATTATCTTGAAGTATCATTGTCCCACAATCAATTTCACTTTAATTACTAAAGAACTATAAGGAAAAATGGTTAATTTATGCTAAAACTATAGTCTTTAACATTGTAGATGATGAACACAGTAGCCACATAGAACATATCAATTCACAGTGAACTATTGGCATACGAGTCAGGTATTCTCAATATTAGAAAAGGATTACTAGTCATTATCATAATTTGAAATGACATAACTGTAGCTCCAGTAAAGTTCTGTGCATTCTTGAATTTGAATAATTCATTTTTTTCACCATTAGTGTTCCTATG
The DNA here is from genome assembly GCF_052094955.1 of Ictidomys tridecemlineatus. NCBI lineage: Eukaryota > Metazoa > Chordata > Mammalia > Rodentia > Sciuridae > Ictidomys > Ictidomys tridecemlineatus. The sequence goes on along the minus strand of NC_135488.1, from coordinate 11,175,201 downwards.
CTCAAATCCCTATTGTAACAACATGAGAATAACATAAATCTCCCCTATTTGTCTTTAAATCAAAATTATGTCAACATTCTGTTCTTGCGTGGCAATATTTTTAATGAAGGAATTCAACCTGGACCATTTATTAGATTCTTTGGTTGCCAAATCAATGGCATATAATTTGTCAGATTAATAGGTGGGGATGAGATGAGCACTCTAGCTTACTTGTGTATTTTAGAGCTAGTACTGGTTATTAATATAAATTAATGCAAAGCATCCATCCAGTGACAAACCCATTAGGTTCCAATATATGAGGACTCTGTTTGTATATTTGAAAATGTACCTGCCCCAAATATATCCTTTTGTATATAATTAACAGATCATGTAGTCAGAGAATACTATTTGTATGATTGCAGTGGTTAATAAACAATGTCAACTAATATAGCAGAACATATAATAGAGAGAAGTTCAATACATTTGCAATTTGAAATTGAGCATCTACTATATTTCTCAAAATGTACCCAGAAAGCTGTAGTGTTCACAGTATATGGACAGGCTGATGACTCTAGCTTTTGACTGACTCTCAAAAGAATTAAAGATGACACACTTTAAATTAGGGATGCAGAGAATAATCATGTTAGTCAAAATTTATTCATAAAAAATACATGAATATAAACATAGGAGTCAATGAACAAGCTGTGACAAAACAGCCCATCCAAATAAGACAAGCTGAATAGCATACAATGATAAAATGGAAAACTAATCTTAAGAAATGGTGACATGGTTGTCATGTCTTTTGTCAGTTTCTTAGAGTAGGAAGATAAATGGATCAGCATCTTACAGAAAATTTTAAAGGCAGATTGTTCACTGTCATTAAAGCTTCAATATTAGCTAATTTTGCTGAATTATCTATCTTCTATAACATTTATTAACAATGCTAGATATTTTAGAAAATATGAAAAATATCATAATTTCCATTCAGTGATGAATATTGTTATGCTTATGATAAAGAAAGACCAGTTGGATTTATGATCAAAAGTGCTAGAATATTTGTACAACTAAGTGCAACATAAATTAGATTTTTAAAAAATCTGTTCCCACACTCTGCAATTCACTTTCATACAACTTTCTCCAATATTTGTAATTGCTGTACATTCTGTTTTCTATAAGCAACATAGTAAAACAATATAAGAACTTTCAGTGAAGGGCCAGATTTAGTGGCACATGCATATAATCCCAGGAGCTCCAGAGGCTGAGGCAGGAGAATTATAATCTCAAGACCAGTCTCATAAAGTAAACAAGACCCTGTCTAAAAATAAAAATAAAAAATGAAAAGAAAGGTTTAGGAATTTGGGGATATGCCTATATGTCTAAGTGGTTCAGTATCCCTAGGATCAATCCCTGGTGTGTGTGTATTATATATATATATAAAATACACCTGAACCATTGGAAAGAAGTACTTCACTATGCTTCTTGTAGATAATTGGTACTGTTGAAGAGACCATCAGCATTTATGACACTTGAGGATTTCTCAACACATGATAACTTCTCAAAATACAACAAAGAAAATAAAGAAAATCTATTTGGTGTGAATCCTGACATTATGGACAGTATTTCACACAGTTCTGAAGTAAGATCTTCTAAATTTACTTTCAAGCTTGTTTTCACCTTTAGTTTTATTTTACAATAATTTAATTTTTTATTGATTGCTTTTAGTTATATATAACATTAAAATACATGTTGATATGATCACAAAATCATGGAATATTACATGTTGAGATATGCAATTGTTTGTCTTCTTGGAATGAGAACAATTAGGACTATTGTTATTACTCTGGCATTAGCCATAAGATCAGAAACTGAAATTGATGTTATCACCATTGGACTTTGGAAGCAGCATAATTTGAAGTTTTAGTGTAAGTTTTAAGTAAAATTAAGTTTGACCCATATCCTTAAGCTATTCTGATCTCTCAAATAAAGAAGCAAATTGGTTTTGCAGACAGTTCATCTGCATTATCATAATACTCTCATGTAGAATAAAATACCATGTGTATGACTTGGTATTATGCTGTGTGTTTCCCAGAAGCAAGAATATGTTGCTCAGCAGAATAGCAACAGTTTATAGGAGGCAACAATATACACAGAAGTTACTAAACTATGCTCTCTGTTACTGAGCCCAAGGTCCTGAAGGTTAACACGAGAAAATAATCACCAACTAGTGGGTGGTGTACAAGGGAAGTGGTGTTCTCAAGAAAGAGTGGACATGAAAGCAGAGAGATAAAAAGATGGATAAAGCATTCTAGAAAAAAAAATGAGTGTGTAAAATCAAGATTTTCATTAACAGATTTTGAGAATAGGTGAGCTGGTTACTTGAGTTAGATATAGATGTTATTAATTAGAATAATGTAATGATGCTTTGCTGGAGAACAAGTGACTGACATATTATAAGACACATAAAAATCACATAACATTATTTTCCAATTGCAGGTTATGGTTATACAAACTAGAACAGTCTTAAGACATTAAAATTTCTTACAATTTCCCCACGTGGTACTGATGTTGTTGGTCTGCAGACAATACTTTTAGTAGCAAAATTACTAAGTACATAACAGGCAGTATTCTACTGTGGATAAGCAGGGTGAGAGGTATTGGATACTTATACCTTTTTTCGAGGATAGTGAGCACTAAGATTGTAAATCAAGGACTGAGAGAATTCTTCCAGGATGGACACTTGGATATATATTATATTACTCACATAAATTCATAAATCCAACTAATACATGAGTTGATTAAGGGAAGAAATCATGTGGACTTAAAAGCATTTTATTAATGTTCCAAAATATCTACTTGATTCATCACAGCTTCCAAATAAATACTTCTTTGATTAGTTCATTACTGTGTGCCTTTTATCTAACCACAAAATGTATTTGTTTATGGGTGGATTGCATTAAATCATAAGCTTAATTATAAGGCAATCACTGAATTTTTAAACAATTACAACTTACTCATTATTTTCAATTAATAGTATGATACTTTCAGTAATTTTGTTTCATTTTTATATTTGTTATATCCACTTATCACACTTTTAATTATACCCAATTTAATTTAATGAAATTTTCCAGATATTCTTCATTATTATTCTAGTCCAAACAACACATAAAATAAATTATACATAAAAATGGTATAGTGTGTGATCTCATATTTCAAAATATCTGCATATGTGTACTGTTATTGTCAAGTTAAATCTGTATATAATACTTTTTTATTATAAAAATTCATTATATTTTTCTAAATAGAATTTTTAAGGAATAGAATTACATCCAATATTATTTAATTGAATATTCTTATACATTAAGCAAACTATACATTGAGTTATCTCACAAATAACTATTAAATAAGTATTTGCCAGATCCCACATACTTCTTTTGTCTCATTTCTTTTGTGAGGTTTTATTCAAATTTGTTTAATTAAGCAAACATTTACTGCATGATTGTTATTGCCAATGCATTACATATTGTGCTCTGGGGATGCAATGATGAATTAAGCTTCATGGTGTTGTTAAACTGTAATAAGTTTACCTAATCCTATTTCTGTACTTCAGTGATAAAGTCTGGCCATGAACATCCTTGGTACATAGAGAAGTATACTACATTTTGATGAGTAAACTAATTGTAACATTATGCAAGAGTCTCTTTTCACCCAGCAACTGAGTTTCAGCCAATGGAAGGTAAAAAGTATCCAGTCAACCTGAGGCTTAAAGCCCTAAAACATAACCATTATATAAGGCCAACACTGAGCTGAACTTTATTGTCAGCTTTTCTACACTCTGATCAAAATATCTAACAATGTCATTTTGTTCTTGTGGATTTCCAGTTTTCCCAGCACCATTTGTTGAAGAGGCTATCTTTTCTCCAATTCATGCTTTTGGCACCTTTGTCTAATATAAGATAACTATAATTATATGGATTAGCCTCTGTGTAATCTATTATGTACCACTGGTCTACCAATATATTTTGGTGCCAATACCGTACTATTTTTGTTACCATTGTTTTGTAGTATAGTTTAAGTTCTGGTATAGTGATGCTACCTGCTTCTCTCTTCTTGCTAAGTATTGCTTTAGCTACTCTGGGTCTCTTATTTTTCCAGATGATTATCATGACTGCTTTTTCTATTTCTCTGAGAAATTTCATTGGGATTTTTATTGGAATTCCATTAAATCTGTATTGTTCTTTGGTAATATGGTCATTTGACAATATTATTTTTGCCTATCCAAGAAAAAGGGAGCTCTTTCCATCTTCTAAGTTCTTCTTTCATAACTTTCTTTAGCATTCTGTAGTTTTTATTGTAGAAGTCTTTCACCTATTTCCTTAGGTTTTATTCTCAGGTATTTTATTTATTTATTTATTGTAAATGGGGTAGTTTTCCTCATTTCCCTTTCAGAGGATTTGTCACTGATATATATAGAAATGCCTTTAATTTATGGGTGTTGATTTTGTATCCTGTTACTTTGCTGAATTTATTTACTAGTTCTAGAAGTTTTCTGTCCTATCTCTCACTATGCACAAAACTCAGCTCAAAATATATTAAGAACCTAGGAATTAAACCAGAGATACTCTTCCTATTATCAGAAAAAGTAGGCTCAAATCTTCATCATGTTGGATTAGGCCCCAACTTCATTTATAAAACACCTATAGTGCAAAAATTAAAACCAAAAATCAATAAATGGGATGGATTAAAACTAAAAAGCTTCTTCTCTGAAAAAAGGAAACAATCAATGAAGTGAATAGGGAGCCTACACTTAGGAGCAAATTTTCACCACTTACACTTCAGGTAGAGGACTAATCTGTAGGGTATATAAGTAACTCCAAAAGCTGAACATCAAGAAAACAAATATATATATATATATATATATATATATATATATATATATATATATATATATATACACACACACACACACACACACACACACACACACACACACACACACACATATACACAAACACACACAATGGAATATTATTCAGCAATGAAAAGAAATAAAATCATGACATTTGCAGGTAAGTGAATGGAGTTAGAGAAGATAATGCTAAGTGATGTCAGCCAATCCCCTCCCCCCATAAAACAAATGCCAAATGCTTTCTCTGATAAAAGGAGGCTGATTCATAATGGGGTTTGGGAGGGGACCATGGGATGATTAGATAAAATCTAGATAGAGCAAAGGGGTGGGAGGGGAAGGAATGGGGCATAGCGGTAAAAAAGATAGTAGAATGAGATGCACTTAATTACCCTAAGCATATGTATAAAGACACAAATGGAGTAAATATACTTTGCGTACAACCAGAGGTATGAAAAATTGTGCCCTATATGTATAATATGAATTTTAATGCATTTTGTCATCAGATATAACAAATTAGAATAAATTTTTAAATATTTATTTTTTAGTTGTAGTTGAACCCAAGTTCCTGCACACTCATGCTAGAGTTATACCACTGAACCACAGCCCCAGCCCCTAATTTTTTTTTTCAATTAAAAAAAATATCTAACAAGAATAACTGAGAAGTAGAAAAGTTTATTTTTGACTCGTGTTTTCAGAGGACTCAGTCCAAGTCCACTGACTGCATTGCTCTAGGCCCGGGGTGAAACAGAAAATAAGGGTGGAAGGATAGAGTAGAGGAAAGCTGCTCAACTCATGGAAACCAGGAAGCAGAGAGGAGGAAGGAAGTGGCTGGAAAGAAGGAAAAATTTGCTAGCATATGCCTTCAGGGACATATTTCTGCCAAATGATTCACCCTGTTAGTGTCCCATTCAATTATCAGTGAATTAATACACTTGATAGGTTATTGACTAGTGAGGTCAGAGCTCTCAAGATCCAATGATTGTCAAAATTTCCACATTTGAACCTTGCTAATTTGGACCATGCTGTCAGCACATGAGTTTTTTGGGGGTAATTCTTCACCCAAACCATAACAAAAGCAAATCAGGTTGTTTCTGTAGTCACTTTCTTTTCAATGGCATAAATACATCCTGCACATGTATTGGAGCAGGATTCTGAATTAACTTTCGTCAGAAGAAATGTCTAACTTCCAGAAAATTTTTCATGCTTACATTAACTGGGTGAAATTTAACTCACATTTATCCAATGGGAGAAATAGCATTATTTTCATAAGAATTATGTGGGGACTATGGATCTACAACTGTCACCAAGATTTCATAAAACTCAATGTGAGCAGTTACATAAAGCAGAACAAAGCAGAGCCAACATGCTGAGAATTTGGAGGTTTCAAAAAATGATTTGTGTTTTTGAGCTGGACAATGAAATATGATAGATGTGGGAAAATTATGATGCTTAAAAAGAAAATATATAATTACTATTGAAAACATGTAAATTTAAGGCAGGTGGACTTGCAAGGGAATGAGATAGTAAGAACAGAAATAAAAGCAGAAACATGTACAAGGAGATGATATCCATCTACCTTCTGAAAAGATGAGCATTAAATTCTTTTAGGGTTTTTGTTTGTTTGTTTGTTTTGTTTTATTGTTGGTTGTTCAAAACATTACATATTCTTGATATATCATATTTCACACTTTGATTCAAGTGGGTTATGAACTCCCATTTTTACCCGTATACAGATTGCAGAATCACATCAGTTACACTTCCATTGATTTATATATTGCCATTCTAGTGTCTGTTGTATTCTGCTGCCTTTCCTATCTTCTACTATCTCCCCTCCCCTCCCCTCTCCTCCCCTCTTCTCTCTCTACCCCCTCTACTGTAATTCATTTCTCCCCCTTGTATTATTTTTCCCTTTCCCCTCACTTCCTCTTGTATGTAATTTTGTATAACCCTGAGGGTCTCCTTCCACTTCAATGCAATTTCCCTTCTCTCTCCCTTTCCCTCCCACTTCTCATCCCTGTTTAATGTTAATCTTGTTCTCATGCTCTTCGTCCCTACTCTGTTCTTAGTTACTCTCCTTATATCAAAGGACACATTTGGCATTTGTGTTTTAGGGATTGGCTAGCTTCACTTAGCATAATCTGCTCTAATTCCATCCATTTCCCTCCAAATTCTATGATTTTGTCATTTTTTAATGCAGAGTAATACTCCATTGTGTATAAATGACACATTTTTTTTATCCATTCATCTATTGAAGGGCATCTAGGTTGGTTCCACAGTCTTGCTATTGTGAATTGTGCTGCTATGAACATCGATGTAGCAGGGTCCCTGTAGCATGCTCTTTTTAGGTCTTTAGGGAATAGACTGAGAAGGGGAATAGCTGGGTCAAATGGTGATTCCATTCCCAGCTTTCCAAGAAATCTTCATACTGCTTTCCAAATTGGGTGCACCAATTTGCAGTCCCACCAACAATGTACAATCTGTTAGGGTTAATGATTTTAAAGTATATGAAAATGTAGAACAGGTGTGAAGAATACCTGAGTTGAAAAACCCAGTTAGTCCTCATAATGACGTGTGTGTGTGTGTGTGTGTGTGTGTGTGTGTGTGTGTGTGTGTGTGGTGCTGGGGATTGAACCCAGCACTTGTGCATGCAAGGCAAGCACTCTACAAACTGAGCTCTATTGCCAGTCCCAGAAGTGACATTAATATTTCTTTATTTGAAAATAAAAGTGAAACTTAATTTATTTCTTATTAACACCTATTTTAGAGCAAAATAAAATATAAGCTCAAAATGTTAGAAGCAGCCAACAAAATTAATAATTAAGAAATTAGATACTTTCAAGTGGGTTAGATAAAATGTGACAAATTTATAATTGCAACTAACCAAATATTTTATTTATTTTTTCCCTCGTTTTTTTGAACTTCCACATTCACTCTATAAAAACCTATCCCTATATTCAACAGAGCCCTGATTGGAGCCACTTCTTATGTGATGCCACCTGCTTCATGAAATGCTGTTTACCCCCACTCTTAATTATTTAATGACTTCTCAGTTTACTTTTCATGGATAATAAAATTAAAATGTGAGGTGGATTTATATAGACCATTATTTTTAAATGAGAGCAATTATTAAGACATTAATTTGGTATTTTCCATTCATTTTCAATATCTACACTATAGGAAATTGAAAATATCAGAAATAACCCAGTTTGAAATGATAACTTTCATGTCAAATAAGTACAGTTCTTTTTCACTATCACAAACATGCTTTATACTATTAATGATGTCGTTATTATTATTAACATGTAGCATTCATTAATACATTATATTAGGAGATATAGAAATACCAGTTGATTTCACTTAATTAGATAGAGTGATAAATGTGAAAGGATGGTATTTTGGTGAATTTTATTTTTTTATTTATTTATTTTTTTTTTGGTGAATTTTAATGGACATCTTCAGCTCTGAGAAAAGGCAGTGGTATTACCTGGATATCATTTGTCCTAAAAAGTTCATGTGCTGAATTCTGGATCATGAGTTTAGTGATATTAAGAGGTGGTACCAAATGAGAGGTAAATATGTCACTGGGGACATGTCCTGAGAAAAGGTGAATGATAATCTCATGAAATGAATTATATTTCACAGTAAGGGTTAAAAAAAAAGCTATATACTGTGGTGCACATGTGTACTTTCTTTGGCCCAGGAGGCTGAGGCTAGAGGATTGTGAGTTCAAAGCCAGCCTCAGCAATTTTGCGAGGCCCTAAGAAACTTGAGAAGACACTGTCTCTAAATAAAATATTAAAAGGGCTGAGGATATGGCTTGAGTGCTCCTGGGTTCTATTCCAGGTGCCTTGAAAAATAAATAAATAAAATAAAATGAAAAAAAAAAGACTTATGAATGTTGACACAAGGTTTTAATCCCAGAAACTTGGGAAACCTAAGCAGGAGAACCATAAAGTTGAGGTCAACTTTGGCAATTCAATGAAGTCCTGTCTCAAAATCTAAATAAATAAGGTCAGTGAGGTTGCTCAGTGGTACAGTGCCCCTGGGTTGGTTCAATACCCAATACCATAAAAAAGAAAAAAAATAAAGAAAATGTGAGTTGTCCCCAGCCTTTGGTTTCCTGTCTCATTTTGAGATCCTTCCTTCATATTTCCCTTTCTGCTACTATGTCATATTGTGATGCAGTCAGGATATATGGATTTTCCATCCATCAATATAATGACCCCAAAATCTTTCTTCTTTATGAGGTAACCAGTCTCTGATATTTTGTTATATTTAAATAAAACAAAGTGCAGATACAGGCTAAGGGGGTGGTTTCTTTAGAGCTGGATCAATTAATAGTGTTGTGGTATCAGAGTCCATTTGATTAAAAGAAATGAGTGAGGTTTCACATTTTCTACTATATATGGAATATAATTATAAACACACTGGAAGTGATTAAAGGGAGAATTTAAACAAGGTCATTATGTCAGTCAAGAATAGTTTTTCAAAGAAACATCAAAATATGTCAAGGACAAGAGCTCACTGGGAAGATAAGATCTGGGAAAACTAAGACACCTGAAAGTGGTGGGGAGAAGGGAAGAAATTTAGATGAAAATTGTAAATTGGAACAGTTTCTTAAAACAACAATTATTATATAACACTGTTTATGTGGGTTTGTCAGCATGAGTAGGAAATACTTGACTATATCTGATCTAATGATTATCAGGCAAGATTTCACATTAAAATAATCTAGGTAAACATCTCAACTATGTAATCCCTAAGACCTGTTGCAGAATCAAAATTTCAGAGGAGGTTTTTGTAAGATTTAGAAACTCCACCAGTGATACTCATATACACCCAGATTAAAAACTATTAATCCGATAGATTAAGAATGTTAATTGAAAGCATAAATTCTCAGAAATTTTAACTAAGAAATGAGAATCTGAGGGCTGGGGATGTGGCTCAAGTGGTAGCAAGCTCGCCTGGCATGTGTGCGACCTGAGTTCGATTCTCAGCACCACATACAAGCAAAGATGTTGTGTCCGCCGAAAACTAAAAAATAAATATTAAAAAAAAAACTCTCTCTCTTTAAAAAAAAGAATCTGATAAAATATCCTTAATAACGATTTTGATTATTCCATAGTTAAGTAAAAGTGTTAATTTTTTAATTGAATATATATAGTATATATATATATATAGCATATATATACACACATATTATATATGTCAATATATGTGTATATGTGACATATATACTATATATAGTAAATATATATAACTCCAATTAGTCAATTAACAAATGAAAAGTGGTATAATGAAACATTTTTGCAATATGAAGACAATCACATCTGAAGAAAAACAAATGTTCAATAACATTATCAAAGGTCTATATCAGTGATAATCAGGGTAATGATATTTAAAAATATAATATTTCACTTTATTAGCATTGACAAACTACATAGTGTTTAGCTTTGCATTGGTAAAGGTAGTGTGAAAAGAAAATATATGCACATACAAACTATAATGTAAAATGTTAAAAAAAGAATAACCCAATTAAAAAAGAGTCAATAGACCAAAATAGATATTCTTCAAAAGAAGTTGTAAAAATGGCCAACAGATATATTAAAAAAAATTCTTTGAGTTATGAACTCACTTCAGTAAGGACTATTTTCAAAAACCACAGAATACAGCAAGTTCTAGTAGGATGTGAAGGTCAAAGAAACACTTGGTCCCTGGTGACGGGAACGTAATTTAATGCAACCACTATGAAAAACAATATGAAGATATTTCAAAGAATTAAAAATGGTATAATCATATGATCCAGCAATACCACTTCTAGGTATATATCCAAAGAAAAAGAAATCATTATATCAAAGAAACAGTATGTCTGTACTCCCATATTTATTGCAATACTATTCACAATAGCAAAGAAATGGAAACAACTGAAGTGTCCACCAACTGATGAGTGGATAAAGAAATTGAGGTACATATTCTTTCTGTGGAATATTTTTCAGTCATAAAGATAATGGAATTCTGTCACTTAAAAGAACAGGGATGGAACTGGAGATCATTAGTCAGGCACAGAATTGAAGTCAGGCACAGAAAGACAAGAATTGCATGATCCCATTTATATGTGGAATCTAAAAAAACAAGTTGATTTCATAGAAATGAGGAGTAGAATTCCCCTTCCTGGTGGCTGGGAGAGTAGGGACAGGGAAGGGATGGGGAGGAGATGATCAGTGGTTAGTGAATTACAGTTAAATAGGAGTAAGAAGTCCTAGCATACTATTGGTCAGAAAAGTGAGTGTAGATAACAATAATACATTGTACATTTTGAAAAGTTAGAAGAAAGGACTTTGAATGATTTTACCATGAAAAATTAAAAAAATATTTGAGATAAATATATTTAACTTGAACATGCAATGTATACAAGTATCTAAACATCACATAGTCCCATTTTATTATGTGTAATTTTTATGTTTTATGTATCAAAAAATAAAGAGGTAAAAAGATTAATTTAAAAAACATTTTGTGGAAAAAAATTTATGAATTTATATAAAAAATTAAATATAGTAAATGTGAATAATTTTACTTCTAAGAAAATGTCCTATAGATGATATGATCCAAAATTCTGGAAAAGCACTTAATTCACATAAAATTAGTTATTAAGTATTTTCACATATACAGTGAATTAAAGAAAACCAGACATGTGTATTAACATGGATAAATGTTATGAATATATGAATGTATATAATATTGATAAGTAACTTAAAGGGATGCTATGTATTAACATGATAAATATTCAACATAATCCATGAAAGAGATGCTAATCAGCTGTTACAGTGTTTAATATGTGAAGGAGCATAGCAACATGATAAAGAATGAGTCATAAGTAATTGAGTTATAGAGTTATGTTTCTTGAAAAATTGAATCAAATACTGAAACACCTTATGACTTGCTTGAACTGAAGTGTTTGCTATTATTTCTTTGTAAGTTTTAAATTTATATTATAAAATATACCTTAAAAGAATGAGGACAGACCTTGGACAGCTCCTATAGGAATATAGTGAGCATGTTATTGCAGCAGTACCCTGTGAATTGAACACAATGATTCTAGAAGGGAGTCCAGCAACATTGACACTAAGGATAAAAAGAGTAACCTCTGTCTGTTGGGATTTCCTATTCATCTTAAGTTTCTTAGACCCATGATAAAATGAAGTTAAATGGGGATTCTCACTAAAGCTGGAACTACTCAGGATAAAGATTTTTGTCTGTTTTGTTTACTTCTGAGTCATCAGTAAGTATCTAAACATTTTTTGTCTTATAGTTGCCCTTCAAATATTTTCTGAATAAAGAAATCTGATAGTGAGAACATTCTATTTTAGTCCCAAGAACAAGGATCATTAAATATGTTTCTATGCATGTGGTTTGAACAGTATAGGAAAAATTCACAAATAAAATAAGTATATATGAAAAGTATATTTTAGAGCAAGATTTTGATGACCAAAAATTGAGTTTACATGCATTCCCAGTAGCTTAGTCCTATCACTGAAAAAGACCAGAAGATTAGGACTATAAAGACATACCTAGGTGCCCAAAACTCCTAAACGATATGTGACAATGCACTGATTGTTCTGGTTTGCATCTCAATGAACAAAAGGTAGCGCTATAAGGAGATTGTCCTGCTTTCCCTATACTTTATCAAGATAAATAAGGACAAGAGATATTTGAAACATATCCATTATCAAATTTCCTGTAGTGTTTAAAATAATGTGTAGACCTTGAACTTTTCAGTGTTTTCTATTCGCAAAATATTCCAAACTATAGAGGCAATTTCTTTTTTTTTTTTCTCCAAACAGACTTTTATTTTTGCAAACAAACAGTAACTTGGATCACGAATTGAAAGGAGGGACTCGGGTGAAATATTCACAAAAGAAAATCTGAAATCCACAAAGTCGATAATCTTCAGGGCAAAGAAGCAAAAGTTGATTATTTGTGAAGCCGACGGTGAATAATTTTTTAAAAAGTTATTCAAGCTGCAGAAAATTACATGGATTCATATTTATGTTTTAGCACCAGTAGTAAAATTACTTTTTCTTGTGAATCCACAGTTCGGGGTTTTAAAATATAGATCTCTTAAAATGCACCAAGCAACATTCCAAGGATTACAAGAAATGTTTTATTTATAATGTTTGCATGAGGCTAGACGTGGGCCCATCTGTCTTGTCCAATACGGTTTCAGAACCAAATGTGCAGATATTACTAGGAGACCCAGAGACGGCGCTCACTCTCCCCTGCCTGGTTCCGGCGGTCACCATGAGTTTGCTTGCTGGTCACCATTCCACACTCCGCCACACTGCCCTTCACTTGACGTCCCCACTGCTAGGTCTTCTGTCCCTTTTCTCGTAAATTCCTGCAGGGTGCACACAGCAGTGACTACTTATTCTACCGCCCTCTGCTTTACACTGGAACATGTCCCATGGGCAGGGGATGCGGAAGCCATCAAGGACAAGAAGGCGATCACCGTCATTCTCGTCATTCTGCATCTCTCCCTTAGGGAAAGGGCTCGGGGACAGGAGTGGTCCCCCAAAGCAGGCTTTCTCTGCACTGTGCGGTCTCTCCCGTGCCCCCGTTCATCCCTGACCTCCCCTTTCTCCTGCGGCCACTCTTCTGCTCTCCGGTCCACTCAAGCTAGTTGGGAGAGTGCCTCACATTCTTTCCTCCATCGTGAAGAGCCCCACCAGAGCCGGGGAGCAGCTCCTGCAGCCGTGACCCACCTTCCCAAGGACTCCAGGTCTTAGGAGCGCGGGGCTGAACTCTGAGCCAGGGGCACCGTCCTGCCTTCTCCCCAGGAACTGGAAACCGTAGGCTGAGGAAGAGCCCGCGATCCTCCAAGTGGGGCCTGGGGTGATCCCCAGTTGGCGGCAGGTCACCTGTCCATGCCACGCCCCCATCGAGGACTGAAGAGGAGAGGCCGCCAGGTTCCCTGAGGGAGATCTTTCGGAGAGATGGAGACTATTGGCTGGATTTTACCACAGAGGGCGATGGCTGAGTAAGTGACCCGAGGAGAACAAACGCCGGACACTCCTGCCTCTTGGGACTTTCAGATAAACCGTGAGCAATGGGGACAGGACTTCGGAGTCGAGGTGCAGTGCTGGCTGTTTAAACTTGGTGCCCCAGCCCCCCCCCAACACGAGCCCGCCTCTAGTCAAATCCAAATGGAGAGGCGAGCCCCGGGCTCCGGCCCCCACTGGCCAGAGACCTCCAAACAGGTCAGAGTCTCCTGACGTACATTCCCAAAGTCCACGGTGATGGACATCATGTTTAGGCCAATAAGTGAATGAATAAATCAATGAATGATAACCCACAGGTTCCCAGGACCGATCACCACCCTGGAGAAGGCGGCCCCCGGCCAGGCCAAGAGGTCAAGGAGGCAGCGAGGAGGAGCCTCTGCAGCTCCACTATCACTCCTGCTACTGTCACCTGAGGCTCTGAATCCCACTGTGCGGTCACCTCATTGGACACATTCTGCTTCAGGAACCCGCTAAGGGTCCGAGAGTGGAGAGGGGACATACAGGTTGTACCTTCCTGCCCGAATGCTTGGGACAAGAAGTGCTTCAGGTTTTGAATGTTTTCGGATTTTGGAAAATCTGCAGACTCTTCATGAGACGCCCTGGAGAAGGGTCCCACTTCCAGAGACGACACTCGCAGATGTCTCACCTGCTCACAGATGTCTCACCTGCTCACAGAAGTCTCACCTGCACTTGTGATTCGCAGCCTAAAGGCCATTTTATACAAATGTTTTAATCATGTGCAGGAAACAGCGTCACAGTGTGGAACCTTACCCCGGTGACACTATGTTGTCCCTTAAGAAGATCTGGATTGTGGATCCTTTCAGATTTTGTACTTTTGGGTCACCGATGCTCAGCCCGTGGTCATGATGCTCACTATTTGCACACCAGGCGTGCACACACACACACACACACACACGCACATATACACATTACCTTCAATTCTTACAACCTTCCAAGGAACGTGTCCTATTTTAAATGTAAAGAAACTGAGACCTGGAGGATCAAGAAATCCACGCAGATGAAGCAGCCCTGCCAACACCCAAGGGGCCCTGCTCCTGGGCCACCTTCTGCTACTGCCCACGGCCACTGTGCCGTCACCAGCAGGGCACAACACTCTGGCAGACCCAGAGTTCAGCCAAACTGTGACCAGCAAGGGGCAAGGGACCTGGGGAAATTTCACGCTGTTCCTATCAACAGTCCATCCGGCCTTCACACCGACATTAACAAGATGTTATCTAAGTTTATATGGAAACTCAAAATAAATAGGAAAAGCCAAGGTGGTTTCTTAAAAAGAACAAATTAGAGAACTCACTTTAGCTGATTTCAAGACCTATCTCAAAGACAGGGGAATCAAAAAGGAAAGACTTACCAATGAATGGAACAGAATAGAGTCAAAGACGACCCACGTGTACGTGGTGCACTGATACTGTACAGAGGTGCTAAGCGATCAGGAGAACGAGTCAAGTCTGTGTGTCTGTCCATCTGTAACAAACTGTGCCAGGACTGCTGAACATCGACCCGGGAAAGGAAGGATCACTCTACCCTCAGCTCATCCCATCCATAAGAGTAGACTCCAAATCCATCACAGAACTAAATATAAAAGCTAAAAACTATGAAACATTAGAAAAATAAAAGAAATCCTTGTGACTCTGGAACACTTCCTACTTAGACTGGACACCCACAAGCACGAATCACACAGAAAATAATGAGACATTTCTTCAAAACATAAAATCATTTGCTCTTTTGAGGGCCACGGCTAAAAAGAAAATGAAAAGAGAGGCCACAGACTCAGAAGAAATCCTTGGGATATGTTTCCCAACAGAGAACTTACATCTTGAAGGTATTTTAAAAACTCACACAGTAAAGTAGAAAATCCAGCATGAAATATCTGAACAGGGCACTTGGCAAGTGAAGAAATACCATGTTAATAAACACACGAAGGCAGGCACATCACTGGCCGCACACGCCAGGAGCGTGGCTAAAATCCAAGGCTGGTGACAGCAGGGTTGGCAGGGACGTGAAGCAACTGGAACTCTCGCACGCTGGTAGCGAGAACCGAAAAAGAGACCACCACTTGGGAACACTGTTGGGCAATTTCTTTAAAAAGTTAAATCACCTCCACCCAACCATGCAACCCATCCATGCCATTTTTACGTGTCTACAGAAGGTGTGTTCAAGGATGTTCACAGGAATTTTATTTATAATTTGTCAAAATCTTGCCCCAAAACTCACAAAAATGTCCATCAACGGGTAAATGAATAAGCTGTGGTATATCCATAAAGTGGAACACTACCCATCAAAGAAAAGGAATGGACTTCGGATCATGGCCACATGAAGAATCTCGCAATAGGCTGAGAAAGGAACCAGACAGGGGAGTACATGCTGCATCATTCCAGTGTGAACAGCTGGAGGAGAAACCCACCTGTAGCTCCAGGTGCAAACTGGCTGGAGCAGGGCAGGGCCGGGAGGAAGAAGCGTGTGCAGGAGGGAGAGGACGTTTGGTGGTTCCACAGCAGGGAACTCTGCCCTGCATTGGATCCGTGGACATGGAACCCAGACATGGAGGGCCAGCTGTATGTTCCTAACAGAAATAAGGCAGAGCACATTCAGAAAAGGGAGGGGAGAGACAGCACAGCTGTCCGTGCCGCTGTGGAGACTCAGGGATTGCAGTCACTGCCCTTGGGCATCTAGAGGGCCAACAGATGCAAGAGAAGCTTCTGGGAAGTCTCACTGCCCACACCAGGATGAGCTGGTGGAATCCAAAGACTGCCAACTTCATCTGAGAACAGAAAATCATTCCCTAACCCAGAAAAGAGCCAAAAATAAACCCAGCTGTCCTGCAGAGGGGCCCCCTGGTGCCGGAGGTGGTGCTGGGGGGTGGCAGAGGGACAGAGACCAAGGCCTGATGACACCTCTTCAAACTGAAGAGTCCAGGATTCTGCAGGGATGGAGCCTCTGTCATCCGTTGTTGGCCCAGGAAAGCCCAGAGCCAGGATCTCTTTCTTTCTCAGACCTCGATCCCTACCAAAGCCAAGGTTGCTCCCTACCAAAGCCAAGGTCGTGGGCACTGAGGGGCCGTGCTGCCTCTGCCTGGAGCCCGTCCTCCAGGGTCTGGCCCAGGAGCACTTGTGCTGAAGCTGGGGTCCTGGGGTTCTGCCCCTGTGCAAGGCACAGGCTGCTGCAAGAGGCTGGTCTGCAGTCGGCAGGGACAAGTGTGGCTGGGTGGAGACACCAGTCGTGACCTGTGGGACGCTGTCCCACAGCCTCGGATGGCATCGACCCACGTCATCACCTCCTGTGGGAATGCTGAGGGGGGCACAGTGACCAGCACAGGGGCTCATGCCCTCATCCCTGCATCCACTCACTCAGGAACAGGAGCCACTGGGGCACCAGGAACGCTCGTCCTGCGTTGACCCCGCTGCCTGGTACTAGTTCATGTGCTTTCCCTGACTTGGGGAGCAGGACGCTCGGAGGTGGGGACGCATTTGATAAAGGAAAGCAGAAGCCAGGCCCCCGGGCTCCTGGGATTCTCACACTGGGTCAAGGTTGGACTGAAAACCAGCTGCGTCTTCAATTACTAACTTCTGACTGCTCGGAGGGCTCGGGCGTCAGACTTCCTACTAAAACGAGACGCCGGCTGGAGACGGGCCCTGCACAGGAAGGAGCGTCCCCCCAGGACTCCAGCAACCCTGGCGGCCAAGCAATTTGCTGCGTCCTCTGTCCATCCGAGCTCTCCTCTGTGGACAGCTCAGGGGTCCTTGGCACCTCCACCCCGTGCCCAGCTGAGCCAGCTGTGGCCCCACGCCCTGCCCTCCAAGCACACTGGCTCAGGGGGCAGAGACGCAGCGCCTCTCCCAGTCACCAAGTCGAGGGCTCTCGCCAGCTCTGACCTCACCGGGCCTCGGTGTGAGGGGACAACAGGAGGCCATGCTGCCCTCGCTCCAGCCCCAGTGTGCAGTGGAGAGACCAAGAAGCCACCCAGGCGGGCAGGCCCCAGGCGTCCTGGATGGCAGAATGGTCCCCTTGACAAGTGACATCATCAGAAACAAAGGGTCGAGCCCCTGCCCAACAAGCCATGTCAGACCCCATGCGGCACCAAGAAAGACTTAGCCCCACGTCCAGGGGCGCTCTGCTCAGGGGCAGCACTGGGCAGTGGCCACTGTACAGGCCCCCGAGGTGTGACTGGAGGAGTCCAGCCGTGGTCACTGCCCCCAGTGTCCTCCTCTGGTCCTCATGCGGTTGGTCTCTGTACACATATTACAGGTGCCTGTTTTAACTAGAAAATGCAGAATTAGTCTTGCCCGACTTAGAGCCCATTGGAAAATAAACCATAAACTGTGAAGTGTTTTCTTCTTATATTTTATATCAAATTCATTTAATAAAACCTCAAGTCCAGGCTTTTCTATTTTAAATTTTTTTTGGTCTTTAGCTATTGTGCCTAACTTTAAAATATGGCCCCCAAAATAACATGACTTCCTTTGCAACAAGCCAGATATTAAGAGAAAACCAATTTTTTTTTTTAGATTAACAAAAGGTAAAATTTAGGTATTTTCTCAAATGCAAGTAATTTTATAGTTGAACTCATATCTCGGTTGGACCATCTGAATTAGATAGAGTTGATCTGAATTAGATAGAGTTCCTTTTAAAATAAATTCAGTATCATGACTTTCAAGGGCGTTCAATAACAAAAGGAAGTAGATAAGAAAAATTCCCTATCTGTATTTCTAACCAAGACGGCTCTGAAGACTAAATAAGTTTCACGGATAATTAATATCTGCATGAAGACTAATGTGCCTGAGGGAAAAAACTCTGTTTAAAGTGTCACACAGACTTCCTGAACATCCCTACTTGGGCCCAGAGTAGTGGCTGGCCCAGCCAACACACCTGTCCCAGAAACCACACAGGTGAGGGTGGCTCTTATCAGACACTCTGGCGTCTGCCCCAAGTTTCCTTCAACAAAAACCTGCCCGTTTTCTCTCATGGAGAGTCTTGTCTTTTATGTGATTATTATTTACTGTCTCATGATGAAAATGAAAAATAAAGTAGAAAACAAATATCATATAAATGTACGAACAACAATTCTCAAGATGAGAAATTCTCAACTGAGAGTGGCCGTGATCCCATCTGCCTGGCTGTCCCCAAGGGTCCTTTTACGTGCCATGTTCACATTGGGACACAAGCAACATGGGTGCTCGTCTTAACCCAGACTGGGCCGCTCTCCCCCTGGCTCGTGGCAATCAGGCCGGGGGCCGGGGTCCTGCAGGCTGCCCAGGGTCCCAGGAGCCCTGGGAGGTGGCTCGGCTGGGCTCCACGCTCATGCAGGCTGTCTCCAGAGGCTCAACGAGGTTCACTTGCCTTTGGAAGGAGAGCTCTTGCCTCGTGCAGTGAGCTTCCGGTTGCTTCCCGCCAGGACCTCACGACGCCTGGACGTCCCAGTCCTGGTGAGGACCAGCAGGCCCAGTAGATGGACTGGATTTCCACTCGCAGTTTCCCATCAACATCTCATCAGTACTTTCTTCCACGGAGAGCCCTGCTCCACATAAAACTCGCCTCTTGGTGGCAAAGTAGCAATTTCTCAAATTCAACGATTGCTTCTGAAGGGTACCACCTGCATCTTCATGAAGACGTCTTCCTTATCAACTTGGCCCACTTGGCTGGCATTTACATGGTTGTAGGTGGACACGATATCTTTATTTTTTATCTTTATGGGGTGCCGAGGATCTAACTCAGTGCCTCGCGTGTGCTAGGTGAATGCTCTGCCCCTGCACCACGGTTCTGCCCCTGCGCCACCGCTCTGCCGGAGCCACCGCCCAGCCTGGCTCTGTTCCATCTGTGCCAACCTGCAGAGTCAGGACTTGGGCCCTAGGAGCTCTGCCCCACCGTGTTGTTGACTGGAGTACATCCATGTGTATGTTGGCAGAAACGCCCTGCAAATACATATGTAAACAATCGCATGTTTGCATCTAGGTGCTCCACACCCCTTTCCGGCTGTTCCCAGCGTCCACATCCATGCACTCTGCCCACTGCAGACCAAAAACACTCAGAGAAAACCTTGCGTCTGTTCTGAGCATGAGGACTTCTCCTCCTGTCATCTTTCCTAAATGACACAACATAACAACCATTTACACAGCATGCTCATTGCCTTAGGCACAAGTTGACCAAGAGATGACCAAGCACCGGGTGGGTGTGCCCAGGCTACCTACAAACAGTTCGCCTCTCACCTAAGGAACTGAGCGTGTGCAGGTCTGGCCTGGTGGGGGGCCTGCAGCCAGTCCCTCATGGACACCAAGGGAGGATGCCTATTTTCTGATATGTTTCTACCAACTGTATGTATTGGTCCTTTTGATGCTCACATTGCCCAGATTCAGGTGGCAGAGCTCCTCGTCACAGCCCCTAGTCCTTCGACTGCCCATTCGTGTCTGCAGTCAGCAAACCGCCCAGCAGTCCCGTGACTGTCGTCTGTGGCTGCACGAGAGCTCGGCTTATTCCCTCATGAAGATGATCGATCATACACAGGCATTCCAGCTTTTAAACATTTCTATAACACAAATATCGGTGGGGTCCGTGCTGTATCAGGTAGCTGGATTGCAAAGACGGTTACGGCACATCGCCTGTCCCTCACAGAGCTGTGGATTAGAGCAGCCGTTTGTCAACACAGCATCAGGAGCCACCTATCACCTGCCTAGAGCAGGGAAGCTTGCAGAACACCAGGATTTTTCAAGAAGCCAATGGGAATGAGTTCAAGGTGAGCCCCACCATGCCGCCAGCATCACTGTACCCGGCGGTCAGCAGGCCCAGAGCAGCTGGAGTGCTCAGCGCCGCACAGGGAGGTGTGCGCCATATGTATGCATCACGGTCCAAAAGCATGCTGTCCAGAAGGGAAACGCGTCGCCAGAGAGCTGTGAGGAGATGCGTTCTCACAGCACGTCAGGACCGGAGACGAGAGTGTGGCCAAGAAGTTCTCAGCGAGGAGGGAAATGTCAGCTGGCTCCAAACAACGACAGAAACTCACCAGTGTCGCGAAGAAGGAACGAGAGAGGAGAGAGAGAAGGAGGGAGGGAGGGAGGGAGGGAGGCCGGCTGGACAGGCATCCTAGACAGGGAGACCATCTTCAGCCAAAGCATGGAGAGGGGACCATTTCCTGAGCACAGTGACAGGTTGTGTGGTGTGCTTGGAAGTAGCCGGGAAAGCTGGTCGGGGCCAGGTGCTGATGCCAGGACAAGAAGTCCAAGTCACTCGTCACTGGGCTCCAGGGAACCCCCAGGTGCCCAAGCCTAGTGACGTGGTCAGATCCAGAGGAGATGGGAAGACGGCCAAAGGGGAGAGGAAGTTGAGAGGAAAAGATGGTCAACGTCTACCAGGTCCAGATGAAAATCACTCCCCCAGGGCGTCCCCTGAGCCTGCCAGGGAGAGGAGGCAAGCAGAAGGTGCTTCCAGAAGCTCTCCAAGGTGACACAGGGGTGACTTAGTGAGTGACAAACTGTGAGAGACAGAGAGGAGGAGGTGCCAGTCATAAACAGGAAGTGGTTGAGACACCGTCCCATTTGCCAACCAGCCGGGTCGGGGTGCAAGCTGATCAAGAATTAATACTGAGCGTATTTGCAAACAGGCCTGTTGCAAAAAACCTGTCTCGGTGAAGTGAACTCCTCAGGATTCCATATTCGAAATACACTCAGGACAGCCGACATGTGCAGCCTCCGCATTTTAGATTTTTAATGTCCCATTGATAATAAATTATGGATGTCCAGGACGCCTGCAGGCCGTCCCTAAAGACAACTTCCACGCCCTATGCACATACTGAAACCTCACCCGAACCTGCCATCATGTATAATTAATACATGCTAATCAAAAAAAAAATTAAAGTTAAAAAAAAATAAGAGTCTCAAATCTGAGGTCTAGGTTTCCTAGCAACCAGAGTTCCCTTGAGCAGAGAAAAACTGACATTTTTTTTTCCTTCAGTAAACACTATGGGTGGCTCTGCCGCAGGGGAAATGGCCACTACAGGCTGTGACTCAGAGACAGTGAGGGGGTCCCGCCAGCAGGGGGCGTCCCACCCTCCTCCTCCCACAGCGGTCTCTGGGAATCTCGGGCTCATTCCCAGCCCTGACCATTCATTCCTCCTTCCTCCCTCTCAGGGCACTGGGGAAACTCCAGCAGCTCCTGCAGGTGGCTTCCTAGAGGGCCAGGGAGGAGGGTGGAGCGCTGCCGGCCGGAAGGGTCAGTGGGAAGGCGGAAGCCGGACCCCCCAGGGCGGCTGAGCCTGTTGAGGTGGGGTGAAAGCTGTGGTTGCTTTGGACAGCTGGGACCTGCAGGAAGGGCATCGTCACCCCTGTCAGGACTGCCCCTGCGTTTGTGGGAAACGGGGAGATTCTGGAGGATGAGGAGCACTCTGGGGGATCTCAGCCGGCATGACATCCGGTCACCTCGGCCTTTCACGCCACTCTCCAGCCTGTACCGTCACTGGACAGGGACAGCAAGGGATCCTGCCCACAGAGACGCAGGGATGGCACCCAGGACGAGACCTTGGCCCACAGCCTCCATCTGCAGGTCCAGCCTGCTTCCTTGCTGACACGGTGCTTGTTGGACTTGTCCTTGGAACAAGGCGCTTGCTGGCTCGGTGGCTGGCTGGCATCAAACCTCTGACGGCGCTCACTCTGCCTCTGTGTGAGAGTCCCGATGGCACATTTTATAAGTTCACCCGTCAAGCTCCTCCACAGAGATGTTGGCCAGCTGCTCGCTGTCGCTGCCCGCCGAGAGGGACCGGTTGAGGTAATTGCCCTTGTACAGCAGGCCGGCCGTCACGTGGTGGAACGGCATCTTCTCCCTCTCGCTGGGCCGGGGCCCCGCAGCCCGGCTGCCGAGGCGCCTCCGCGAGGCGCGGGGCTTCCTCTGAGGCCCGCAGGCAGGGGGCGGCCTATAGAGGCAATTTCATGAGCACAATTCTAACATTACTCCCATTCAAAGACAAGAATATAAAATGTCCAAATAAGGATTCACTAGAGTTCTGTGCTATCCCTGAGAATCTCTTCTAAATACCAGAAATGATGAAAGTATTAAAACTATGCTTAGTAAAAAAAACTTATAGGTTTGATAAATACATACCTATCATTAAAGAGATATATTAAATGTAATTAAAATTGTGCATTTAAAAATATTTATTTATTGGCCAACAAATTCATATTATAGTGATGGGTGTTGACCTTCTAAAAACTATTTTAAAATTAAATTGTACCTAAAATTGACATATATCCATATACATTAAATATATAAAGAATCTTTAAAGTGGATATCTATATCTCAAAAAATAGCAAAAAAGTATCCCTTAGTGTTAAAAAGCCTTGGTTTCAGGAATCTTTCCTTCTCATATCCTATGCAAATACTAAAATCTGCACTGTCCCAGGCCTTTATATTAAGTGTTGTGGTATTTGGATATAAGCTATGCACATCCATATATATATATATATATATATATATATATATATATATTACATTGTCCCCAGATTACACATGACACATAATACACTTTAAATACTTTGTGAATATTTTTCATAGTGTATAATTTAGGGATTAATGAGAAAAAAATGTCTATATAATATACAGACTTAATAAACTTAGTATTCTTTTTGCTGAATATGTTGTTCTGTGGTTGGATATATCTGGAGATACAGAACTCACAGATATATAGGGCTGACTTTGCACAGAAAAAATATTTCTCATACATAACATATTCCCATTCATAAAAATAAGTTTCTTAATTGCAATTTTGTTTAATACTATGTCAATGATACTCTCTGAATAATACCATCTTTTTTCTCCCTCAAGATGGTCTTTTGCATCTTTTTTTATTAATTCCTGTAAACTGTTCAAAGTTGATTTTTATGATTAATACATTTGAAAATACTGACACATTCAACTAAATCTTGTCTGTGGACCATGAGTTTTTAATTGATAAAACAGTCTGACCCACTTATACATTGATACAATAGAATTTCTTCTCTTTCTATTTCTCTCTCAGTCTTTTTTTCTTTAGTCTCCTCAGATATAGCCATGTTAATTTCTGCTTTGTTGTGATTGCTCTAGCCGGTCCAGGACCATGTGAATTTCAGACAAATGTAAACCAAAAACTACAAGTTATATTGGAAGAAATCTCACCTGGAACTGTTGGGGATAATAGAAGCTAAGTAGATTAGAAAAGGAATGAAAGGAAGGGGACAGGAACAGAAAGACAGTGGAATGAATGTGACATGACTTTGATATGCACATATATGAATACACTATGGTGAATCTCCACATTGTGTACATCCACAAGAGTAGGGTCCTAATTAGAATAAGATATACTCTTTGTATAAATAGCTTCTACTGTGATATATAACTAAAAGAACAGTTTTAAAATTCTTAAAACATAAACAAAAACTCAGCAGCAATGAAGTATGGGACTCATTTGGAAAAACAACAATTTCCAGTTTTTCTTTTCTGGGACTTGTGAGAGGATCTTGCTTTTATCTCACAGACAGAATAAATACTTCCAATTCTTGAGTGTTGGCAATGTGTGATTAGCCTTCAAACATTAATGTGCTCTCACAGAAATTGAAAACAGAGTGGTAGTTCCCAGAGAATAGGAGAGAAGGTGGGGCAAGTTCATTCAGCAGGTACTAAGTTATAGCTAGTTAGGTGGAAAAGGTCCTGGTGTACTGTGTATCTAAAAAACTAGAAAAATGAATGTTGAATGTTTCAGTGTTTTAGTCATTATGAAATTGTAAAGGGTTTAGTAGACAGGTATGATTGCCCTGATTTAATTACATAATGCATACCTACACAGAAAAATAAGAGGATCCCCCAATTTCTATGATTTTATGCATCAATTAAAATTTAAAAAAACAAATATAAAGATTGGAAATATTTTAAAAAACTAGAAGAAAAAATGAACAAAGACCAAGCATTCATAAATTATGGGGGTCAATTAAAAGTAAAAACTCATGGACAGGTCAGTTCAAGTAACCATGAAGTCTGGTAAAACAGGCCTGCCTTTGACAGTCTGGGTTTCAGTATAAGAATCATATTTAATTTCTTACATACGTCTCAGTGTGCTTAGTCTTTACTTAAGATTTTTTTTTCCTTTGGATACATTCCTCCCTGGTCCCCAGATTAAGTAGTTCTTAAACATATACTTGAAGTCACTTATTTATTTTATCATTCTTTTTTATTTCCCTCCAAACCCCTAAAATCCCTTTCTAAAACTGAAAAGAGTAAACACTCCAAGACTAAAAGATTTCCCCAGCTGGGATCAAAAACTAGCCTGACCCAAATAGCCTCCTGCAGATCTCAGCATGTTCTAATCTCTAGGACCAGACACCTTGGATAAAAATATTGCTCAACATTATGGATTCGACTTTACTTTGGCTGTCTGAATTTGCCATCTTTGAGGCCCTCTGAAAGTGGTATCCTTTATTCAATACTTACTGTCAGCCTAATTTTTTCCATGCAATCAACAGATTCAAGTATATATATATATATACTAATACATAACATTGGGGATCATTTTCACATCATCACAGAAATATGAAATATAATGTGCTCCACTTCAATCCCCACTGATTCCCTTTCCCTCTTCTCCTCCCTCCCATTACTTTTCCTGTACTTTGCTGGTCTTCATCATATTTGCTTACAATTTTTTTTTTCTAATTAGTGCTTATTAGATAAACATAAAGGTAAAATTTACTGCAGCATATTCATGTATGTACACAGGATATGATAGTTTGGCCAATTTTTTTCTGATAAGCAGTAGTCTTCACTCAGCACTTTTACTTGGAATAATATTTCATTGGTCTGAAAACTTTCCCCCAATGAAATATGCTTTACTTTTAACTTCCTTTCACAGCATGAAAAACTCCCCTAAAACAATAATGTAAATAAGAATTTTTTTAAAAAAATGTTTCATTTAAAGGAGCAAATGCCTTGTTCTAATTAGCAGTCACGAATTCCTAAAACCATTCTGTAGTAATACAAAAATGTCAATATATCATCTATTTTCTTGACTAATTTTTGATTCATGCATATTTTATAACCATATATTTTGAGGCGTATACCTTGTTAGCACTACTGGTTATTTTAAAAGGCAGCACTGTCATCTACTTTCAAAGAGAAACTCTTTCCAAGTGTTCTTTGCTTGCGCTGCTCATGGTGAGAATTTGCCATAAGAAGTGTTAGCAATGTAGGAGATGTCAAGGAAGCAAATGGTATTATTCTTCCAAGTAAGCAGTGTTCAGAGACAAGCTTTAACATTCACATTGGGGCCACTTTTGGTTTTGGAGGGACTTTGTGTACTTCTCTGTAATTTTTCTTAGAAAAGCTTTGATGCAATTCGTCTCCAAACTGTTCTTTTTTTTTTTCTTGCCCAGATTCCAATATTTTCATCTGCCACACAACAATATTCCAATCTTTGATCCCCCAGCTTCTTGACATCCAAGAAAGCCCTATTCCTAGCCTGTGGCCCTCATTATTGCCATACTTGCAGGTGTTTGTTTCCTAGATGGAACCCAGAATGACCACATATTCATTGCACTTCTAGAATGTAGGAGACTTGAATTCTCTGGATTTTAAGAATTTTGATGGTTGGAAAAAATTTGGAATTCTGTCCACAGTGTACTCAAAAACTGTGTATTTTCCCTCCCATAAAGCCTCAGTACATAATTAATAACCAATCAAGGAAGAAGTTTCAATATTTGTGCTAAATGATGAATTTTAAATATTGTCATTTATTAATATTTGCCAAATATATAAACAAATTTTAACAAAGTATTTGCTAAAAATATTGTTTTCCTCTTTATAAACTGTGAGTAAATTTTGAGTGTCAAACTATGGGATTACGAATGGGACAAAATATTAGATTCCCTCTAAACTGAGAATTTTTATTTGAAAAAATAATCTTTACTAAGATTTTCTAATGGTCAAAACACTTCAACATGTGCTTGCCCAGCATGTGTGAGGTGCAGGGTTCGATTCTCAAAACCATATATAAATAAATAAAATGAAGATCCATTGACTAAACAATATTTTAAAAACAATTATATTGTGAATATAAAGCATATCATTGGATCAAACTTTTAGTACAATGAGTTATTGGATGAAAAACTTGAGCACATAATTATTACTTAAAAAGACAATGCTCAGGGGAACAGATTTTTTTAGTTATTTATTGCATTGAGTGTATATGAACAAAATATAATATGACATAATCTGAGCACACCAGTTCATTCTTCTTTGTTATTTTATTCTTTGGATTTGAATGTTATGAACAATGGTGAACTGAGGAATACTATATTTTCTAAAGTTAAAAGTATCAAAATTAAAATGATCCAATATATAAGATTACAATGCTCTGGGCATTTGCAATAGAGTTGTTTAAACAGTCAAAAATCAATCAGAATAAAAATGATTTTCTCTATAATATATGGATAGTTGAATTATTCAGCATAAATGTTATAATTTGTGCTTAGAAAACTTAACAATATGAGCCACAGTTTATTTCATTATTAGAAATAATCAAGCACTACCTTCACCAACATTTAGTTTGTATTTTTGGTTGAAATTTATTGGTATTGACAAAACTTAGTCTAGAAGAGAAAGGAGATAATAACAGTAACGTTAATTGAATCACTACATACTGTTGTGAATAAGAAAATTTTTGTTGCTTCTTGAGTTTGGAATATTTGTGATATCTAATTATTCTAAAGAGTACATGTAAATATGTGATTTCTAGAAAATACATTTTTTCCAACCATTGTGATTTTTCAACTATCTTAGTGTGCTAATTACCTAATTAACTGGGATAGATAGTTCAATTATAATTCTGAAGTTCACTGTGGATGCATAATTATTTTCATAATCATTAACTTGGCTTAATCACCTTTAACACTAGTTTTGTAGGTCCTCAACTAATTAGTTTTACTAGCTAATTACTGAATATACAGAAATTTGACTTTCATTAAGATCTGATAATATCTATTGTTATAAGGATGGAAATGTTAGAACATCAGGTACAGGACACTAGACAAAGTCCACTGAAGGTCAACTTTTGTCAAACTCAGAAATTCTAAAACATAATTGATTTATAGAGACACAGATAGGTGCACAAACCAGGCTCTCATTAGTCTCTAATAGAATCTTTGATTGTGTCTACACATAAACTCCCTTCCATGTAAATTAAATATTTTTGAAAAGTCAATTTTGCAGCTTTAACTGAAGTGCTTTTTGAAAAAGTTAAACCATTAAGGGAAAAAAATGTTAATGGATAACAAAAACACTCAGTAGATTTTTTGGAAGTCAGTAAAATTTTAATCAAGTTTTTTCTATATTTATTTTTTAGTTTTAGTTGGACACAATATCTTTATTTTACATTTATGTGGTGCTGAGGCTCGAACCCAGATAGGTGAACACTCTATCAGCCTCAATCAAGTATATTTTTTAATTTTTTTAATGTTTTTATTTTACTTCTATCTCTGACAAATTTGTCATAATCTACTTTTTTCATGTTTTTATGCCAACACACACTTGAAAAACCAGTCATAACTGTTTCACTTTGCAATATGATATTCACTTTGAAAAGTCAGACCCTGAAAGTCATTTACTTTGGCAAATCATGTTCATTATAAATTCTGGAACCAAGTTCAATAGATATTTGTTCCCTTTGGATTATTACTTGGATGTAATACACTGATTTGGTCCCCAAAGATGAAACAAAATATTTACATATTTATGAAAAATAAGTAGTCAAATATATCTGAAATTATGCACATGAATGCCCAATGGCACATACACTATAATTTATATTTATAACTTCAGAAATATTGCCATCTGTCTTGCAAATAGCAAGAGACCAGCCTAAAACATATTTAATGTGATTCATTTATGTTAAACTTTACCATCTGTACATTAAAATATAAAATAATTCATATAAATTATCCAAACAATTGGGGAATTTAAAGTAATTTCCCCTTTATCATATTTGCTTCAACCAGAAAAAAAGGGGTAGTTTTTACAGAGAAGAATTTAGGAAATATTTAAAATATTTGCTAATGTCAAACAGCAGGAAGTCAGAACAATTAACAAAATATAAAGCAAAATCCAAATAAATGCAAGAGATATTCTAGCTGCCACTGTCTGATGCATAATTTGATTCTACCCCCACCAAACCCTAGTAATAAAGACAACATTCAGAAAAAATATTAAACAATTTGGTCAAGATCAAATGACCCCAAATCCATAGAATTTGTGCCACTTCTTAATTCCAAATTTTTTACTTCCACTATGTTGTAATGTTGCTTCTCACTCTGAGTAAAAATTCAGAGTAAAGAAATAAAAAAATGTGTCTTCCTTAAAGGAGGGATTTTATTTTATCACAAAAACTAAATGCAAGAAAAATGGCCTAAATAAGTAACAGAAAACATTTATAAACCATATTCATTAATGTAAGCTTAATCACACAAAAATTGGGGCCATTAATATGAATTAAGTGAAAGTTACAAATTTTGAGTCATTCTTTCACTTCTATATATCCAGATTACTTCAATTCAGAAACAAAAATTTTGAAATTTAGAAGATACATAGGAAGTATCCACATACTTAGAATTATTATATACTTGTCCTCCTTATTAATTCTAGTGGGGTAAAAAATATTCACAAATTATATTTAAAAATTCATATAAGTAGTGAGATACATAATACATGTCTGTGGTACAGTTTCAAGAAGTTTGAAGAGTACACTGTATATTGTAAGATCATAAATACTCTTTTTCTCAACATCCTCTTTCCCTCTCCAAAGGCAACCATCCACCTTCAGTCCTTGATTACTGCTATTGAAGAAATATCTACAAATGTATTAGTTTAAACTATTATAGCACATATCAAACTATTTATATTGCCTTCCACTTAGAAGTATTTTTCATGTAAATAATTTTCAGTGTGTACAAAATTTTTCCTTGCATGAATATTTTCTAATTAATTTATCCTTTCTCGATACATGCCTGATATTTTTATGATAGGCTTTATTTCTTGCTAAAAAAAGAAAAACTCGCTAAATAATATTATCCATATATGATAACACATGTCTAAGTTTATAAAAGACTGCATCAATCAATGTTGCAAATTTGTTGTTCTAGTTTGTATTTTTATTCTACTCTACAGATCATAGATGTTTAACTGTTTTGACTTCTTACTGTTGCCATCAGTAAAGTTCTCTTGATACTTAATCTCCTATACTCTTGACTTTTGACATGTACCTTTCAACTTAATATTAGTAAGGAGGTGAGGTTTATTTTCTCACTCTTAATTCTGAGCTCAGTGTTATAACTATGTGCCAAGGAGATGCTGGTAGAAGGAGATAAGCAAAGGCTTGAAAGACAGTTTCAATATTTTCTTGTATGACTACATTTACCATGAGAACATTCTCACAGTAGCCTTTTGGAGAGATGTGAGTGAAACCTGAGTGTTAATTGGGTCACTCCAGCCAGTAGCAGGCCAATAGATATCTGACTCAATAAAAGCACTGGAGAGCAGACTAGGTCAGAAGAACTAGCTAGCTTAAATGACTTACCCATAGATTTCAAAGCCAGAGGGTTGGGGGGATGAGAATGAGACTATTTAAACTATGTCACAGGCCCAAGGTAAAATTTGCAATTATTATTGCCTTAAGTCAGGTGGGAAAGGATACTATAAAAATAGAGCAACAAGGAAAATTTCTTTATGCATATTCCAATTTACCTAACAAATGGTTAGTTTCTCTTTTTGAGGGCAATGTTAGCTGTCATTCCAGAAGATGTGGCCTAGAGAAATTTTTAAGAGTACGCATCATATGGACTAGGAGGAGAATGGTAACAGTGAGTTGACTGCACAGAGTAGTGAATTTCTATGTTGAAGTTTGTGCTAAAACTTCCTCTGTATGAATTGTGGTATCATAACCAAATTTTTATTTAAACTTCTGAGTTTGATTATTCATTTTGACAGTAATGAGTTTTGAAAGATTTGGAGTGTCAAAGATATTTGTGTGATAATGTAATCGATTAGGATTACTTTGTGTAGGCAGTGGTTTTATAATCTAACAGTCATTTCCTAAAAGGCAACAGTAATTGAATCTCTGTAAAGGAAGTGATATTTCATTAAGTGGGTTAGCAAGATTTTTAGCATGCCTTTGATGGGAGATAAAATTTCATGTATAAAGGAAATTGTATTATAATTAATAAAAAATAAAAATGTGAAGTATCTTTAATAAAAGCAAATGAAACAATGAATTAACATCCTCTAATATAATAAACCCAATTCAAATTAAGTAGTTTTTAGTAGTTTCAGTCATATTATAGCGTTTTCCCCCCATCTTTTCTCTACATTGGCAATATTTTGCATTTTGATTAAATTAAAACATCCATCTAAACTTTTATTTCCTTTTTGTGTTAATTTATATTGTTCTGTTCATGTTGGACTATTTTCTGGCTCAAAAGATTCTCATAACATTTTATTATTCTTATATATTCTCTAGCTTTTCCTAATAAGTTTTCTACTTCATAAATATCAAAACTAGTTTATGGTATGTTCTTGAGACATATGCTTTAAAAAGCAAGGAAATCTTTGGAAATGAAATAGCTTGAACAATGCAAATGGAAATAATTTCCCAAATATTAGTTTCATTACATTTCTGTTTTGTTTTTAATTCTTTGCCTCCAACAAAAATATAGTCACTAGATAAGTAATATTCCCCCCAGAGAATTGCTAAATATGCTATTATGGATCAGGAACCAATTTATTCTAGTGAATCAGAATTTGGTACAGATAGAACTTGAAGAAAATAAAAAATGTTACTGAAAGCTCTTCCTCTGTGATTATTTAATACATCAAAATATGAGATGAAATTCAGGCATAAAGAATCAGTTAAGATAAAGTAACATTTAATGCAATATGAAAGTTTATCATTGAAATGATTATTACAATATATGGTTTATTACATTAAAAATGGCAATGATAATTTATGTTTATTGAGCCAAGGACAGTGCTAAATGTAGATAAGTAAAATTATTATCATTTATAGATTATAAAGTTATGTGATCAAGTAATTATATAAAAGGAATGATGCAACTGACCAGTGGATGAGTCAGAATTAAAGGGTATTGGTGTCAACAGCAGCAAGAGCTGTGTGCATGTGTGGCCTCTCATTACTGTATTACTTACCAGGCAGGGGCTGGCCAAGCCCTTTATTTGACATTTCATGAGGAGATTTTGCACATTGTAGCAAGATAGGTTGTTGATCTACATATCAGAAGATTGATTGTCACAGCATAGATGAACAAATATGTATAATAGGGCTGCAGTGTAGCTCAGTGGCAGAGCCATATATTTAACACGCCAGAAGTCCTAAGTTCAGGGCTTTTATTTACATCTCCCAAATAAAAAGTAGGGTAAAAGGAAAAGCAGAAAACACGTGAAAAGGGAAATCTGTCAAAGAAGAGTTAAATTAGATAGAAATAGAGACTATACAGAGAAAAGTACTACACGTTGTGGAAATTAGTATTGCACTTTTCCACATATTTTCAACATTTTTCTCCAAAACAAGTGCTAGATTTTCACCTCATATCCTCTGTGAAGTCAGATGCTTTGCTCTGGTTTGAATGTGTTCCTCAAAGCTTAGATGTTGCAAATGTAATTCCAGATGCTACAGTTTTGAAGAAGTGATTATAATATTACTACTAGGGAAATGTTTTGTCGTCGTGAGAGTTAATTTTTCACAAAAGTGAGTTCGTCTGCCTCTATCTTTTCTCTCTGTCTCTTTTTCCTTGACTCTGTCTACCTTTGTGTGTTGCCTCTGCCACAAGATGACACTTCATTAAGAATCTTACCAGACTTTCTAGCCTTCATGAGAAAAAAATGTGTGTTCTTCATAAACTACCCAGTCTCAAATGTACTGTTATAGTATGTGAAACAGACTAAGATATGATTTATATATTTATTTAATTTTTTTGAGAGAGAGAGAGAATTTTTTAATATTTATTTTTTTAGTTTTCAGCGGACACAACATCTTTGTTGGTATGTGGTGCTGAAGATGGAACCCAGGCCACACGCATGCCAAGCAAGCGAGCTACCGCTTGAGCCACTTCCCCAGCCCAAAGATATGATTTACATGACTTGTTTTTTAAAAGAAATGTAAGTGGAAGGTACACATGAATTCTAGGGGGAAGCATTAAGACCAGTGACTTATTTACAGTGCTTTTCCTCAATTCTCCTGTGATTTGTAAATATATAACTATGACAAACCTCTATGCTACCAAAATATACTAAACACATTGAACATACAGAATTCAAGGGAATATTCTAATTTATTTATTAAGCTTCAAAATATAAGAAAATCTGTACACTTACAGTGATAAAATTAGAAAAATCTAGGGAAATATTCACAGTTAAAAATAAATTTTAGTGGGCTGGTATTGTGGCTCAGCAGTAGAGTGCTCGCCTAGCATGGGCGGGACCTGGGTTCCATTCTCAGCACCACATAAATATAAAAGCATTGTGTTGTGTCCATCTACAAAAAAGATTCAAAAAATATATATATATTAGTTATATTTTTGTTATCATAAAATAAGAAAACATTAATAAATAATATATTAAGATCTATTTATTTTTAGATAGTTTTTAAAAATTTATTTTTTTTTTTTAGTTCTAGGTAGACACAATATCTTTATTTTATATTTATGTGCTGCTGAGGGTGGAAACCAGTGCCTCATTAATGCTAGATGAGCGCTCTACCACTGAGCCACAACCCCAGCCCTAGTAATTTTTATTTCATATCAATTTCACTTTACTATGTTGTCTACTCCAACACACTTATATAACTCAGAATTATAGAATTTGTTTTCAGTAATATGTATTTATAATAATTGTTATAGTACTTTAAGTATCAGGATACCCTATCCTGGTAATCAAAAGTTTATCCTGAAAAAAAATTATAGTAAAGGTTAGCTCACAGATTGACGAAATAGAAAACATCACTCACTGTCTCAAGTGAAGAATAAATGTTACATGTGTAAGAGAATTGTACTTCACCATACTATTTCAACATGAACACATGTTGTGTAACATTTGTGTGGCTAATTGAAAGATTAAATTGCTACTTCTTTGAAAAAAAATCAATACAAATTGTCGAGAAAATATAACTTATTTTACTTTCTTAAAGCCAGATTTGTATGGGATCATTTGCTATATTTTAAAAATCAGGAACAGACCAGTGTGTACATTTTTTTTTACTGTTCATAGTTGATTTTTTACCTAAAGGGAACTTTTTTCAAATAAATTTTTTATATTATGCACTCTGAAAAAAATAGATTACTTATGATTCATAGTGTAGCAATCATCAAGAGATAATTAGAAACAAATACCAGAGGGCCAAGGTTTGAAGAAATGCTATACAAAACTACATTTGGTTTGAGGGAACACTTTAGTCTAAAACTTATGAAGATTTACTAAAATACCTGACTTTTTTTAAAAAAGTATTCTTTCTACATATTCTTGTACATTATGTGAATTGCAAATTCTAAGTAATAATAAGAAAAGAAATCTCTTAAGCTTTCTAAGTAGACATACAAGCTACTTAGAATATAGAAGATTCAAATATATTAAATTTCTCATCTCTAATACCAGGAGCTAAAAGATTGTATGAAGAGACTCCTCTACTAAAAAAATCATAGAACAAGTTAGTATTATTTTTTCGTATATATATATATCACTTTCTCCAAGTATAAATATAATTTAATATATTTTCACTAATTCAAAATCTATATTAAGGTGCAACACACCTGCAGAAAATACTTAACAGAAGACAACAGAATAGTAAATTATAGAGAAAATGTTTTGATATGATACTGGAGACAATGAAGAGAAAGTTGAGTGGTGAATAATCAACCACCAAATTACAGGTAGTGTGTGTGTGTGTGTGTGTGTGTGTGTGTGTGTGTGAGAGAGAGAGAGAGAGAGAGAGAGAGAGAGAGAGAGAGAGAGAAAGTCAAGAAGTTCAAATTGATTAAGGATTAGAAATTCCAATGCCAAAGCAAATAAAATACTTTCTTTAGAGAAAATTACCACAAGAGGACTCAAAATTACAATCTAAATCTGAATATATTAGCCATCTCAGCAAAATATAGGAATTAAGGCAGTTTGATTAAAAAATGCTTTTAAATACAGCATAATGTGAATAAATTTATTGGAAAACAATTATCTTAGAAATCTTGCCACACACACTCACACTATATATATGTTTTTAGTTTGCGATCAGACTATTGTTTTTATTAAATCATCTGAATTTCCAGATTAAAACTATATGTCATATATGTTACAGAGGATCGTATGAAATTCCATCAAGCAGGCACCAGTTCCTAAAGGAAGCTACCATAATATTCTGTAACCAACACTTGAAAGAATCATTCTTTATTCTTTAACTTTGCAACGAGTATTTAGTAAACAAGAATAACTGCATAAACCATAACTGAACATGTTAATAAATCTCCACAAACTCAACACACTTGTGTAAAAAACAACCTGTCAAGAAACAGAACATTGGCAGCACCCTCAAAATCACCCTGAAACCTCTACAACAATGTGCTCAGAAATGATGACTATATTTTGATATCTGCCATATGTAGATTTTACCTGTTTTACCTTCATATAAATGGAATTAAATTATGTAAACTTTCTTTTACTTTATTTAGCTCAATAAACATCAATTTGTGAGCAGTATCTATATTATTGCACATACTTAAAATCTATTCATTCATTGCCTCACAGTATTTTATGGTATTAATATATAACAATTTATCTGTTTTGATTTGGAGAACTGTTTTGTAATGTCTAAGTGGAACTATTATAAATAGCATCACCATGATTTATATCCATTCTAAAAAAATATATGCATTATGGGAAGAACCATACATCTGTAATGATTCTTAATCTACAGAAGAGTAGTAGAAGATATTTAAACAAAATTTCAAATGATATTAACACAATTAGTTGATAAAGCATTGTACGTCAAGTATTAGCAAATAAGGAAAACATTTTAAATTTAAAAGGAAATTTAAATACATATTTTTATAATTACATCTTATTATAAATTCCTACATGCTTTAAATACATAAATTTTACAAAATTACAAGGATTTTAGCACAACTGGGAAGATATTTTTTGTGTTTTGGTATATAATTATGATCTCCTTTCAAATTTATACAAAATACAACCCTGGTATTTAGTCAGATTTAAAATGCAGAAAATGTAACTTGCTGTCATACCAACTTTCATCTTTTTACTATACATTTTTGGTCATCAAAGGCATTGATAAATTCCATAAGAGTTCCTTGTAAGAGCTCTGACTATATCAGTAAAGTTTTGGTTTGTTTTGTTTTATTAAAACTTGTTTCTGGATGGCATTCAGTTTATCCTCATGCAAAGGAAGTGACAAGGATCACTACTATGTTCATACATAAAAATGACCAAAAGTTAGAGACAAGGAAAAAAAGGGAGAAGGAAGCAATACAAACGGAATGGAGCTCTCATAAGGAAAAGAGGATAGAGAAGGTTGAGTTTAAACTTAAAATCAAAGGAGTACTGAGAGTTGACTTCTACTTTTGGTGGAATGGATGTCATAATTTTAGCAGGGTGAATTAATGGTGTGCTGGAACCAAATTCTAATTACAGAATTTTTATTAGAGAGTGGAATTTAAAAGAAAGACAGTCAATGCACTGTGTCCAGGGCCACTTAGATGTTTTGTTATAAGGAGAGTAAAGATAACTTCCAGTGAGCTGCAGGGTCAAAAGGAAACTGTAGAATAATTGCAGCCTGCTCCTGGTGATTGCCTGATGATATGAATATTCTAGAAGGAAGAGGAAAACAAATGGCCAAAGAGCAAAACAATTAAGGACCACACTTTCTTATTTATTTATTTAGGTACCCAATTGAACCCAGGGGGCTCAACCATTGAGCCACATCCCCAGCCTTTTTTTATATTTTATTTAGAGAGAGGGCCTCACTAAGTTGCTGATGTTGGCTTTGAACACTCCATCTTCCTGCCTGGGCCTCCCCATGCACTGGATTACAGGTGTGCACCACTGTGTCAGTCAGTTCATCCATTTTAACAGGAGAGAAAATAAACTGTAGGGGCTCAGTTGTACTCAGAGGAAAAGATTTGGTGGTGAAACATGAGAGTGTGATTTTGTTCCCTTTATTTATTTTCTTTGACAAATGAATAGGGAAGTAAGGTTTGAAAAAAAAATAAGAGGAAGAAGATGCTGTTTATCCATAAAGAGATGAGAAATAGTAAAAGAGGAACTCACACAATAGGAAAATAAGTTTCTAGATGTGGTCACAAATTGAAGCTAAGATAATTCACAATGATTGTGTCTCTCCCTTACCAAAA
Source organism: Ictidomys tridecemlineatus (assembly GCF_052094955.1). Lineage (NCBI taxonomy): Eukaryota > Metazoa > Chordata > Mammalia > Rodentia > Sciuridae > Ictidomys > Ictidomys tridecemlineatus. The sequence continues at coordinate 11,137,822 of NC_135488.1, read as the reverse complement.
CTCAGCAACAGTGTCTAAAACCAAAACTAAGTCTACTTGAAGTGAAAACATTTTGGTTTTCACTAACAAAAATTACAAATAATATTAACAAGATTAATAGATAAAGCATTTTTTGTCAAATATTAGCGACTAAGAAACTTAAATTTAAAGTTTAAGATGAAACTTAAATATATATTTTCATAATAATTATAAAAATATAAGTGATATTTTTGTTATTTTAAATCAACAAATCACAATAAGCTATACAAGTAAAGCAATGAAATTGATAAAAGTACAGTGAGAAATGATAAAATATTGTTACTAAATATGAAAATAAATTACAGGGATTAAATATGAGTTTCTTAAGAATATTTTGTACTGGGAATGGAATTATTATCAAGGGTATGTTATCTTCAACATATTTATTTAAATCCAAGGGAAACAGGTTAATTCCCATCAAAGTTTAAATTGGGCTGGGTGCCCTGGTTTATGCCTATAATCCCATTGACTCAGGAGGCTGAGTCAGGAGGATTGCAAGTTTGAGACCTGCCTCAGCAACTTAGAGAGAACCTGTCTCAAAATTCAATAAATACATACATACATACATACATACATACATACATACATACGTAAAAGGTGTTGGGAATGTGTCTGAGGTTACATGGTTAAGTGCCCCATGGGTTCAAAATCTAGTACCAAAAAGAAAAATAAAAACTTTAAATTAGTCCAACATAACAAAACAAAGTGAAGAGTCCTATGAAGATAATATTGAATGCAAAATAATTTTTAATGGATGTTTAAAATCACTAATCCAGAAGATATCTAGAAACATCTCATTAGATAATTAGGAACATACATTTCCATAATTATTTAAGTTATTTCAAACTTATCTCTTATAGATGAGGTCTTACCAAATAAAAATTTTTTAAGAGAGAATGACTAAAAGAAAATACCATATAGTAACAGAATAAAATTAAAGTTATTGAAAAATACCACTTTATCATAAATTCAAACACATTAAATCAGTCATAAGCTATTGGTGCCAGCATCATACCTAGATTTTATTCCTTATCATTATAAAAAGTATAGAAACATGAAAAAAGTGAATAGAAGAATACAAAATAAGACTTAAAAATAAAATATTACTTTTCTGTTTGTGAGGACTCCTGAGAGCCACGGCCGAGTCTGTATGGCGCCGCCGATTCACACACCCTCCAGTAACGAAAAGTATTCAGTAATAGCCTTTTGCTGCAACTTTTTTCCTGATAATCCTTCCTCCTCTGAACTTTCTTTTTTCTGCAGGCGACTGCGGCAGAATAACCGGCGGGTTGCGAGCAACTTGTGTACATTGATACAGCAGGAGTGGGAGCCCTTTTTTGTAGGACAGGAGGGGTATATATACATTCCACACAGCTTATCTTAATTAACATGAACTAGATACAGCAGTCAACCAATAAGGAATCTCCACACTTAATGGCTCGCTGGCATTACTTCACAAATCACTCCCTCTGGCAAAATTCCAGGCGCCATCTTGACTTGTTTACAGACCCTAACAGAGGACTGTGAGAAGAAGGGATTAATTTTATCAATTAAAAACTGATCAGAAGTCAGGTGTGGTGGAGCACCTGTAATCCCAGTGGATCCGGAGTCTGAGACAGGAAGATCACAATTTCAAAGGCAGCCTCATCAAAAGCTAGGCCATAAACAACTCTTTGAGACCCTGTCTCTAAATAAAATACAAAATAGGCCTGGGGATGTGGCTCAGTGGTTGATGTCAATCCCTGGTACCAAAAAAAAAAAAAAAAAAAAAACCACTATCAGAAAATCATGCCTAAATGATAAAGTTCCATTTATTAAGCAATAATAAATTGCTTTCAAATATATGTAATGGGTTGGCAAACATTTTTTCTTCCTTCCTCTCTTCCAATTCTTTCCTCCATTCTCCTCATAAACTATTTTTAAAGAATACATATTGTTTAGGTTTTCAGAAAAATTCATTAAAACTAATTACATGGTGTTTTAGTTTTTTTTTTTTTTTTTTTTCTGCTGTGACTTAAAGGACCTAACCAAAACAACTGTAGAGGAGGAAAAGTTTATTTTGGGGCTCATGGTTTCAGAGGTCTCAATCCATAGACAGTCATCTAGTCCTTGGGACTCCAGGTGAGGCTCAACACCATGGTGGAAGAGTATGGCAGAGGGAAGCTGCTCACATAATGATTAGAAAGCAGAGAAAGAGAATTCCACTTTCCAGATACAAATATATACCCCAAAGCCACACCCCAACTTCCATCTCCTCTAGCCACACCCTACCACTTCAGTTACCACTCAGTTAATCCTTATCAGGGGATTAATTCACTGATTGAGTTAAGACTCTCACAACTCAATGATTTCTCCTTTGAATCTTCTTGCATTGTCTCACACATGAGGTTTCTGGGACACCTCACATCCAAACCATAACTTGTAGCATAAGAGGAAACAATGGAGACTCTTCCCACAGTAGAGGGTCACATGTCAATGGACCCTAATTCCAAGCATGTTGAACTAGTGGACATGTAAACAGATTTGGAAAAGTGATATTCATCTTATACATCATTGAAAGCTCCATATGCTTTAGTATATGCAAAATATAGAGGGGAAAATTGAAATAAAAGAGGTTAAATTACTATCTCAATTCTTTTGTGGGTGTAAGGGGTATGGTCAATACATAAAATTGTCAGATTTCAAATAAAAACTCAGTCTTTACTGCTTTGTACTTATTATACCTTTTAATGATTCATAAAGGCATTCTTCTGATTTGAATGGTTCTGTGTTGTTGGAGCTCTGATAGATGTTTGTTGTAGCTCTGTGAAAATTTGTGGCTTTGCTCTTAGTAAACCTTAATATGCACCTTTAATTTTTTGGTATGTATTAGATATTTTGCAATATAACATTAACAATACCACAACTAAATTCCTTTGTTTTATAGACAAAGAAACTAAGATAAAAATCCTTAAAATAGCACCTGAATTTTCAGAGTAAGTAACTAATTTATATGGGAAAGAAGCCATTTCACTGCACATTCTCTCACTGCTTTGTTTCATTACCAAACCAGTGGTAACTAAAGGCCCTTGGCTGAGATAATTATTAGATAACAGTGAAGTTTTGACATATATTAACACAATTAACAAATGACTACCTTATATATACCAATGACATACAGTGTTCCAGGCACTGAATATTAGCCTTCAACAAAACAAATAGTAATAAAAGAAATTTTATGCATTAAGTTTTGCCACTACATACTCCTGAGCCTGGAGGTATAAAGTAGCTAACACTAAAGGTTGCAGATTAAAAAAACAAAAAATCAATTGTTACTTGAAAAACTGGTCAGACTCAGGTAAATGCTACATAATGATAAATTTGGAATAGTATTTGCTAAATTCAACTAACTGGAGTTTATCAATCCACCAGGCCATTTCTCACTGTAAGCATTCAATTCTGAAATGACAAACTAAAAAATTGACTGAGAAGGATTACTCTTATGTGAAAATTTGTGGCTTTGCCTCTATGAGTTTTGCCCTCACTAGTCACAGGAGCACTTCTCCTTTGTAGTGTCTACACCAGTAAATCTCCAAGTACTCTAAACGAATAGGCTTTCATTTTCCTCTTTGCCATTGAACCAAGTTTCAAGATTTTATTTCTCTTTTCTGAGTACATAAAAAAGACAACCCATTTTTAGTAGAATGTTAAGGTCTGTAAACAAGTCAAAATAACAATGTATGCAAGTTATTAGTCACCCCCCGGTTATTTTGCTGCAGCCAGACTGCGGCAGTAGAAGAGACAAAACATAAACAAATAAGCTTTCTACAGGATTTACTAGTTGGCAACAATATTACAAAAAAAGAAAAAGTAAAAAAGAGGTTAAAGTCTGTGCCTGTGAGAAGTGGCCATTTTAATTGGAAAAAGTAATGCTGTTCCCAGAGATTCAGAAGGTTGAGATAGGACGATCTCGAGTTCAAAGACAGCTTCAGCAACTTAGTGAGGTCCAGAGCAACTCAGCAAGACCTTGTCTCAATGGAGGGAATACAATTATGTTATGTACATGCCCAAATATGCTACAACACAACTAAATACTCTTGCAAATATCTCAGCAATACTTCTGTTTGGTTCATACAATTATAACTTCACTAAATCCAAAATCCATTTGTTTGGGGATCCATGGTCTAGAAAATGGGTTCAGGTTATGAGGTTGCAAGATGGGAGTAATATGCTATTAAAAGGATATCTGTCCTTTCCTCTCTCTCCTAAAAATGACAGTCTAAAGATGAAGAAATTGAACTTCCATTACCCCCTCGAAAATTGGAGGTTCCTTTTGACTGCAGCCCAACTAACTATATGATGAGACAGATTTTAACACACTGCTTTTAAATGGAAAAAGGGTCTTAATTGACTTATATTTCAAGGATCAATTGTTCACAAATCCTCACTAAAGAACATAATTAGTGTTATAAGCTGTTGACATTATAACAATGATTAAAAAGTTTATGTTGGTCACATACACTTATGAAGCAAAAAATTAAATACCAGCTGTGTCTGAATAAACCTGTATTGCTTTCTATTTGTAACAACTAATGAAAGCACAGCTTACAGAAGAAATAGAAAGTATTATTTTACACACACAAAAAAAGAGTCTGTTTCAGAATTCTACGTGATATATTGATTCTAATGTAAAATTTATTTCATGCATTATAATTTAATTTTACTTTCTCTTTGTTTATAGGGATTAAGTGCTGAAGGAGGGTATGATGATCTCACTAATAATTCTGGGAAGGTTTTGGAACATTTGCATTCTGAGAAATTCTTAAAAAAAAATTTTCAGTAAAAGCAAACTTTCCGAAGGAAAAAAAAATTAAACTGAAATTTAAGTAAAAGTCAAAACTGCTCTTCCTACCAAAACTAAATTCCCTTGCTTTTCTACTCAACTTGATTTTAAAATTATATCTATCCAGAGGCTGGTCACAAACCTTTTTCTTTTTCCCCTTCATATCTTTCACCTTAGGTGCTTTATAAAAAACAAATGAGGATTTTGTAGTTAGATCTTTCTTCTTCTTCCTTTGGCTTTTGCTGTAGTGTCTCTGAGAGTCTAGTTACCCTCTGTCTCAGACATTCTCAACCACATGAATCATTTTTCCTTCCTTCTCATGGGGTATGTTAAATATACCAACATCTTTTGGTTTTAGCCAGCTCCAGTTTCCTTTTACTTTTTCTTTTATCTTTACATCATTATACTTTTACAGTTAAAACACACATAACAGAAATACACCCACATGCATGCACAAGCGCACACCAGTGGAAAAACATCCACAATTCTCAACAGAATCTTTGGAGCAAGACATTTTTATAGTCCAGAATTTTAGTTTTTAACTTTCCCTTGCCATGGAACAAAAAGCAATCACCCAGTAACCACACTGGAGGATTGACTTTGAGTTACTATTGGGTCTGTGCATATTTGATTCATGTCCCACATGTGATCAGTCACCACAGCCACAGCCTGTGAACACCAACTCTATTGCTTCTTGGCAAGGGAGACAACATATAAAAACATTGGTAGCTTATTCTTGTGTCTAGGTTATTTCCAAGGAAGATTGCCATTCACCTATCTTAAAATATATATTTCTCCTTTGAAAATTTTGTTATCTTCTTTGAAATGTCCAATAAACTTTGGTGGCTAATGCATTAAACTGTAAACTCCTTAGTGCCCCACTCCAATATTTTCATCGACTATGACTTTTTGTTGTTGTTATTCTTGAATATAGTAACTACATCTCACTCTTTTACTTACAGTATGCATTTAAATGTGACTGGAATGTTATGTATTTCCAAAGTTTCACATACTCAACTTATTTAAGTTACTATATTCTTAAGTTGCAATTAAGTTTTATTATGCGGTTTGATTTATTGAACCAATTGCAGAAAATGCCTTTTATAAATTCATCTACTTGTCAAACTGAGGACACTGTACTTTGTACAATACTATGTATTGATGTTAATTCACCAATGATAATAAAAATTTTGTACATTTTAAAGAGTAAAATTCCTCATTTATTCTGACACTCATTTATTCTGTTATGCATTGAATTTTGTTCTCCAATAAATATTTGTTGAGGTCCTAAACCCTACTATCTCAGAATGTGAATATAGCCTTATGTTGCAGTTTGGATGTGAAATATCTTCTAAAAAGCTCCTGTTTTGGAAACATGATATCCAATAAAGCAATGTTCAGAGATTATATTATTAGATTACAAGAGTTGTAACCTCCTGAGTGGACTAATCCATTTAATGGATCAATAATTTGAACACAATAAGTGGGTGATAACTCTAAAGTAGGTGTGACTGGAGGAAGTAGGTCTCTGGATTTATGCCCTTGGGGGGTACATTTTGTCCCTGACTTTTCTGGGTCTCTGCTTCCTGGGTGCCATGAGTTGAGCAGCTTTCCACTGTCATGCCCTTCCATTATGATGTCCTGCTTCACCTCATGTCCAGTGTAACTGTGTCTGGAAACCATGGGCTGAACCTCTGACACTGGGAGCACAAATTAAAATTCTCCTCCTCTAAGTTGGTCACAGTGAAGAAAGATGCTAACAGGTTTGGGGAATAATAGTCTACCAAGTTAGTTATATGTTTGGGTTTTGTAGAACGTATTTAACCCATTTTCATTCAACATAACATTCTTTGGGGTTTTGTGGGTGTAGACGTATTTTCATTCTTATCCCTAAGCTCTTTCAAGGCTAGCTTTCACTTTGTGGTTTGTGGTTTGTGGCATGCCTGAACTATCAATTGATACACTTCCCTACCTCAAGGAATTTTATATTGGGGGCTTACTTATTCTTTCTCACTACTGAGTTTTGATTGTATATCTGTTCTACAGTAATGCATGTAAATCAAGATATTAGGCTCAAGGATAGGAGGTCTCAGATCCTTTTCTTTCATGAATCTAAAATGTAATTTATTCCACTTCTCCATTGGTGATATGGCCTATATAATAAGTTACTCAATAATATTTGGTAAATCCCTTGAAAGAAATATATCTTGTTACTTTCATATTCCTGAAGAATGAGTACCCATTCAAATGTCATTCAATAAGTGTCTGTATATTCACTGAAGTTTCTGTAGGATAGCTTAAGTATCCTCATGGAGTGTACATGTGTACACTTACATGGGCTCCACTATATTAGGTTTTGAAAAGCATATAATATGGCATTCATTGAAATAATATTTTTAACTGGATGATATTTTTAGAGGTAGCTATTTCAAAAGTTTCATAACCTCATGGATGACATTTGCTCAAATCAAGTCATTCACTCTCCAATAAATTCATAGACAACATTTGCTTCACTTATTGTAACAACTCAGGAAAGATATTATAAATTAATGTTGACAGTATTGATTGAGCAGAGCAATGTTATTCTTGGAATATAAAACTAGGTAGCATAATTCTACCTTGCTGAATAAATTTGCAAATGCTTCTTAAGATTATTTTTATGTCTCTCACTAGTAAGGTAGATGGGTGGCAATAATTTAAAATGTTTCTCTTCCTCTTGGAGACCAGAAATACCACACTTAGATTAAAATGATAAAATCAGGGATCCAAGGTGCCAGGCCAGAGGGAGGCAGCATTCTGTGTTGTTCTGTGACCTGGGAATTAAGAAGTGAGACTATTGCTTCTCCGCAAGCCATATTCCTATTTCTGCATAGGAATCACAGCCACCCTGCCCATGCAGAACTCCAGGCCTCAGCATCAGAGTAGGTATCCCAACTACTTGCCCACACAGGACTGCTGGGTGCGCGAGCAGGATCATCAGCATCAGCACCCACACAAAATTTTGGGTACCCACCCGACAGAAATCTCACATGCAGTTCCCATACAGGATACCTGGCAGCTATCCACGTGCAGGATCTCCAGCCATCACTCCTTTGTGGACCCCCATAACCAACATGGGGTTCCATGTCACCTCCATCTTAGGAATCAGCAGCAATGGAGACAGTCCTCTACATGCCTTAGCCTGCCTGCACTGAATAACTACATACAGACTCTGAAGACAGCTACGTCCACAAGCTGCATGCCATCGACCTAGTCTCTTAACTCATTGTCCAATGCCATCGCCCAGCTCCCCCAACCCAACCCAACACCTAATCACTGAAAGCAAATGCCTCCATCTTGGTTCACCTTCATCACCATCATTAGTGGGGGCAAATACCATTTTGGAACTCCGGCTGGCTAGGTACCAAATTTCTAACTCCCCCCTCTCCCCAGCAGCCACTACCTGGCACACTGACTGCTCAACAAAAAACAGCTCTCAGCGGGGCAGCTGTGGAGTGCCCCAAAGCTACACATACAAGAGCCCAGGACAGAATGGTCCCTTATTAGGAAGCAGTAAGGGAGAGAGTGAATGTGATACAGTTTAGAGACTAACAGAGACCAGGAACTGGGAGGACCAGACACTCACATTAAAGGAGTAGGCCCCAAAATAGATCCCTGAGGTGCAGTCTCCCTTCAGAGACCAGTGGGTGCCACAACCTACTTGTAGGTGCCCTCACCCAGGACCATCCCTTCCCCCCTGAGGGCAGAAAGTCCACCTAATAACAGATGATCCCAGCAGGAGAGATATGAATCTCCAACCAAAACTATCCTTGTTTTTTCCTTCAAGACATTTTTTTAAAAATCTTTCATTCTTTCTTTTCCCTCTATATTCTTCTGTCCTCACATCCCTAACATATGTGAAACCAAGTGCTTTGAAAGAATTAGGACATTGAGGTCAGAGATAACTGAATAGTATATTACAGTTGTGTTCTACATTCTTTTCTTTTCTTATTTGATTTTTACTATTTTAACATTTTTTAAAATTTTTTCTTAATATATATGTGTGTTTGTTTTATGTACTTTACTGTCTTCTCTCTTACTTATCTACTCAAAATTACTTCCTCTCTATTCTCTTGCTACTAATCTTCCTCTTTAGATTTCTCTTTCACATTTCCCAGGATATAATAACTCTATATTCTCACCTCCTACCTCCTCAGCATATCTGTCTACACCTCACCCCTGGCTCTTTGACCAGCATTGGAAACTGTAAACCCTATTACAAGCCTACTGATTAAATTGTAGATAATAATTAAATCCACCATTGCTATAAATTGCGACCAAACTGTAAACATCTATTAGCAACTATTGGTTTTTAGGTGATACATTTTTACGTTAGGATCTGTTAGCATTGTCCTACCACACAAAGGATAGGTATTGTAAAACTACAGGGGCACTATAAGCCTACAGAGTAAAAGTGGTAATGCCTTGGATCCATGGTGCTAAAAGTGAAGACACAGGAGCACCATGAAAAGACAAGGGAAGAAAGTGCCCCAAACAAATCAAGATACTACAATATTAGAAGCCATGGACAGCACCACAGATGAAATTACAGAGAAGGAGTTCAGGATGTACATAACTAAAATGCTCTGTGAATTAATGGGTGATATAAAGAGCAAATACAGACAGCAAATGATCATATTGACAAACAGCTACAAAAACAAATGCAGGAAGTGAAGGGTTATTTAAATAGGGAGATAAAGGTTCTAAAGAAAAACCAATCAAAAATCCATGAAATGAAAGAAACAATAAACCAAATATATTAACCCCTATATTTAACATGAGTAAGAAATAATCCCTTTGCTCTTTGAAATTATAATTTATATTGAAATTATAATTTGATCCGGAATAGAACTACTTTGTAAATGAGTGCTGTGCTATTAATTACTATACTAAGATAATAGACATATACATGGACAGTCCTGAGAAAATAGGATGGATGTGTACCTTATTTACATAATACAGTTTAATGAGTTAAAATTCTGAAAGACATATTACCATTTTAAAAATATATATGAAATTTACTCTTATTCTTTTCCACTGCCTTCTATTCATTCTAATTAGGTCAACCCTTATTTGGCTTCTATAATCAGTGTATGCTAAAAGTTTAAGTGAAAGCATCACCAACAGATTAGACCATTGGAAGACAAGACCTCATATAATACAGACAAAATATATAATCTTGAAAAGAATACAGACTACACAATTAAAATGGAAAGAAAATACCAGAAGAATATTCAAGAATTATGGGATAGCAAAAAAGACCAAATTTAAGAGTTATTGAGATAGAGGAAGGCATAGAACGCCAAACCAAATGAATGAACAATCTATTCAATGAAATAATATCAGAAAAATTTCCAAACATGAAGAATAAAGTGGAAAACCAAATTCAAGAGTCTTGCAAGATGCCAAATGTACAAAATCACAGCGTATCTACATCAAGTCACAATATAATGAAAATTTCTAACATATGGAATAAGGAGAGAATATTAAAAGCCATGAGAGAAAGGAATCAGGTTACATATAGAAGAAAACTAATTAGGTTTTGTGGAGGTTTTTCAACCCTGAAAGGTAGACAATTATGGAACAACATATGTCAAGCTTTGAAAGAAAGTGGATGTCAACCAAGAATCTTATATCTAGCAAAATTAACCTTTGGATTTGATGATGAAATAAAAACCTTCCATGATAAACAAAAGTTAAAAGAATTTACAACTAGAATGCCTGCACTACAGAACATTTTCAGCAAAATATTCCACAAAGAGAAAATGAAAAACAATAATGAAAATCACCAAAGGGAGATTACACTAAAGAAAAAAAAAACAATCAAAGGAGAAACCAAGTCAACTTAAATAATAAAAAAAAATCTAGAAATACAAATCATGTCTCAAAAATAACACTGAGTGTTAATGACCTAAACTCAGTAATCAAAAAATAGATGCTAACTGATTGAATTAAAAAACAAAAGAAAGGGAAAAAAACCCAACAATATTCTGCTTCCAAGAGATGCATCTCATAGGAAAAGACATCCAAAGATTGAAGATGAGAGGTGGGAAATATCATACCACTCACATGAACTGTTGAAGCAAGCAGAGCTTTTCATCCTTGTATTAAATAAAGTGGACTTTAAGCTAAAGTTAACCAAAAGGGATAAAGAAGGACATTTTCTACTGGGTATGGAACCACCATTTGACCCAGCTATTCCTCTCCTCAGACTATAGCCAAAGGACTTAAAAACAGTATACTTCAGAGAGAAAGCCACATCAATTTTTATAGCAGCACAATTCACAATAGCTAAATTATGAAGCCAACCTAGATGTCCTTTAGTGGATGAACGGATTAAAAAAATGTGGCATATATACACAATGGAATTTTACTCAGCATTAAAAAAGAACAAAACCATGTCATTTTCAGGTAAATGGATGGCTTGAAGAAGATAATGCTAAGTGAAGTCAGCCAACACCCCCAAAACAAATACCAAATGTTTTCTCTGATACAGGGAGGTTGACTCATAGTGGGATTGGGAGGCAGAGAATGGGAGGAATAGATGAATTCTAGATAGGGAAAAAGGGGTGAGAGAGAAAGAGAATGGGCAGGGGAGTAACAAGGATGGTGGAATGTGATGGACATCATTATACAAAGTTCATGTATACAGACTTGAACTGAGTGTCAGCATACTTTATATACAAAAGGTGTGGTATTTATGTGTATTAAGAATTGTAATGCAATATGAATAATGTTACCTTAGATTAGAGTGAAAGGAGGGAAAGGCAGGGGATGTGGGGATAAGAAAGATAGTAGAATGAAACAGACATTATTACTGTATGTATGTATGTGATTGTATGATCAATGTGATTCTACAATATATATATATATTCAGAAAAATGAGAAATTATATCCCATCTATGTATGATATTTCAAAGTATATAAGTGCATTCTACTGTCATGTATAACAAATTTTAAAAAATAATAAAAAAAGAGTTTAAGAATTATTGGGATAGAGCAAGGCATAGATCTCCAAACCAAATTAAAGTACAATCTATTCAGTTAAATAATATGAGAAAATTTTCATACTACTCAAGATAATCATACACGAACAATAAATAAAAAATTATAAATATATATGCCCCAAACAATGGAGCATCTATTTTAATCAAACAAACTCTTCTCAAGCTTGAGAGTCAAATTTACCACAACACAAAATTTCTGGGTCATTTTAACACACCCTTTTCATAACTAGATAGATCTTCCAAACAAAAGCTGAGAAAAGAAACGAGAATTCAATTATACAATCAATAACTTAGACATAACTGACATACATAGAATATTTCATTCTTCAATGAGTGAATACACTCACTTTCTTCTCAGCAGCACATGGATCCTTCTCTAAAATACACCACATATTACAACACAAAGAAACTTTTAATAAGTACAAAAAAATAGAGATACTACCCTGCATTCTATCAGCTTACAAAGGAATGAGTTAGAAATCAATGACAAAATAAAAGATAAAAGCTACTCCAACACCTGGATACTAAACAATATCTACTGAATGAACAATGGATTAAAAAAGACATCAGTGAGGAGATTAAAAATTTCTTAGGGGTAAATAATAACATTGATACAACATATTGAAATCTCTGGAACACTATAAAGGTAGTATGAAGAGCAAAGTTGATTGCATAGAGTTCATTCCTTAAAAGAAGAAAAAGTTACCAAATAAATGACCTAACATTACATCTCAAAGACCTAGAAAAAAAAGAACAAATCAACATCAAAACCAGTAAAATATATGAAATAATTAAAATCAGAGCTGAAATTGAAACAAAAGAAACAATGGAAATAATTGACAAAACAAAAAGTTGTTTCTTCAAAAAATGAATAAAACAGACAAATGATTAGCCATGCTAACAAAGAGAAGGAGAGATAAAACTCAAATTGCTAATATACGTCATGAAAAAGGAAATTTCACAACAGACATTATTTTGAAATTATTTTGAAAACTGGTACTCCAATAAAATAGAGAATGTCAAAGGCATCAATAAATTTTTAGAGGCATTTGACTTGCCCAATTGAAACAGGATGATATTCACAATTTAAACAGAACAATTTCAAGCAATGAAATAGAAGACACTATCAAAAACCTACTAACCAAGAAAAGGCCAGGACCAGATGGATGAACAAATGAGTTTATAAGACCTAAAAGAAGAACTAATTCCTATACGCTTTAAATTATTTTGTGAAATAGAAAGAGAGGGAGAACTTCCAAGCTCATTATAAGAGGCCAATATCACCCTGATTCCAAAACCAAGCAAAGACATATCAATGAAAGAAAAATTTAGACCAATATTTCTAATAAACATAAATGCAAAATTTCTCAATAAAATTGTGGCAAATTGAATACAAAACCATATCAAAAAAGATTGTGTACCATGATCAAGTGGGATTCATCCCAGGGTTGCAAGGTTGTTTCAACATAAGAATATCAGTAAATGTAATTCATCACATCAATAGACTTAAAGAGAAGAATCATATGATTATCTCTATAGATGCAGAAAAAGCATTGGAAAAAATACACCATCCATTTATGTTCAAAACACTAGAAAAACTAGGAATAACAAGAATATATCTCAACATCTTAAAATCTATCTTGCTAAGCCTTAAGCCAACATCATTATAAATGAAGAAATATTGGAAGGATTCCCTCTAAAAACTGGAATAAGACAGGGATACCGTTTTTCACCACATTTATTTAACATAGTTCTTTAAAGACTGGTCAGAGCAATTAAACTGATGAAAGAAATTAAAGGTATACACATAGGAAAAGAAGAAGTCAAATTAACACTATTTGCAAGCAATACGATTCTATACCTAGAAGACCCTAAAAGCTCAAATAGAAAACTTCTAGAACTAGTAAATGAATTCAGTAAAGTAGCAGGATACAAAATCAACACACATAAATCAAAGGCATTTCTGTCTATCAGTGACAAATTCTCTGAAAGGGAAATCAGAAAAATTATCCCACTTACAATAACCTAAAAAAAATACTTGAAAATACATAAAACAGGAGAAAGGCCTCTATACAAAAATTTCAGAAAACTACAGAGAGACATTAAAGAAGACATTAGAATATGGAAAGATCTCTCTTGTTCTTGGATAGGCAGAACTAATACTTTCAAAATAACCACACAACCTAAAGCGCTATATAGATTAATGTATTTCTGATAAAAATACCAATAACAGTCCTCATAGAAATAGAAAAAGCAGTCATGAAATTCATCTGGAAAAATAAGAGACCCAGAATAGCTAAAGCAATCTTTAGCAAGAAGACTGAAGCAGGTGGCATCACTTTACCAGAACTCAAACTATACTACTGAGGAATAGTAACAAAAATAGCATGGTATTGGCTATAAAAGACTGGTAGACTGATGGTACAGAATAGAGGACATAGAGACTAATCCTCATAGTTACAGTTATTTTATATTAGACAAAAGCACCAAAAAACATTCTTTGGAGAAAAGAGAGCCTTTTCAAGAAATAGTGCTGGGGAACTGGAAATATATACATAACAAAATGAAATTGAACCCCTATCTCTCACCATGTACAAAACTCAACTCAAAGTAGATCAAGGACCTAAGAATTAAACCAGAGACACTGCGTCTATTCAAAGAAAAAGCAGACCCAAATCCCCATTATGTCAGATTAGTCCTCAACTTCCTTAATAACACTTCTATAGTGCAAGAATTAAAACCAAAATCAATAAATGGAATGGATTAAAAACTAACAAGCTTCTTCTCAGCAAAAGAAATAATAAGTGAGGTGAATAGAGAGCCTACATTTGGGAGCAAATTTTTACCACTTGCACATCAGATAGAGCACTAATCCCTAGGGGGGGTGTGTCTGTATATGTATGCATATACATATGCATACATATACATATACCCAAAAAGCTAACCCCCCCAAAAAAACAAATAGTCCAATCAATAAATGGGCCATCAGAAGGTGTTATATAATCAATCAACAAATACATGAAAAAATATTCATCATCTCTAGAAATTAGAGAAATGCAAATCAAAACTAAGATTTTATCTCACTCCAGTCAGAATAGTAGCTATTAATAACACCAACAACAATAAGTTTTGGTGAGGATGTGGTAAAAAGAGACAGACTCATGTATTTCTGGTGGTACTACAAATTGATGCAGCCAATATGGAAATTCCTTGGAAATTCCATAGAGTATGTAGATTCCTTGGAAACCTGGGCAGGGGGTTAGCAATGATAGTGAAATGTGATGGACATTATTATTCAAAGTACATGTATGAAGACACAAATTGGTGTGAATATACTTTGTATACAAACAGAGATATGAAAAAATATGCTCTATATGTGTAATAAAAATTGTACTGCATTCTGCTGTCATATATAAGTTTAAAAAAAATTTAAAAATAACTCACAGCAGTTCAGGATTCTGAAGCAGGAGGATCTCGAGGTCAAAGCCAGCCTGAGCAACAGTGAGGCACTAAGCAATTCAGTGAGACCTATCTCTCAATAAAATATTTTAAAAAGGACTGGGGATGTGTATCAGTGGTTGAGTACCCCCCAAGTTCAAACCCCCCCCAAAAATGATATGATACAAAATGAAATGGAGAGTTCCATATATTAAAGATATTTTTATACTAATGTTTAATGTTTAATATTTAGACAATATCCCCTGTTTTTTTAATAATCTGGTTTCTTGTCATATACAGGCCACTCTCTACTTATATTGCTAAACTTATTATATTAGTATATAATAAAAAATTCCATATGTGTGTGGTTAATTAATCCTTAAATGAATCAATAAGGAAGCTAGATTATTTTGAAAGATACCAAACATCATTTTAATAGTGTTGTAATACTTTTTCTGTTATATTCTTATTTGCACTGATGATCACAGTTTGAAGCTGAAAATTTATGGAAATAAAATATAATACACTTATATATCAGGAAATTAGAAAATAGTCTTTAAATGCATTTTATTATGGTATTTGTCAATTTTAATTATAACTTTTGATTATATTTCTTATTATAAAAGTGCTTAATCCTGTGGCTGTATATTATATTGATTTTCTTAAAGTGGACCCCACAAGTTGTATAACTGTCAGACTCTACAAATTTTGATAACTTTGTTTTAGACACTGTTCTACATGAGCCTTTGTGGAGGATTATGACCCGGTATTAGTTGGCATGGCTACACCTAGACCCAGATTTTTCACTTTATTTTCATCTAATTTTTCATCCACTGTGTCTGCCCACTACTTTATTGTTTAAATTTCCTTATAATTATATCATGCACAGGAAAGTTTTTTCAGTCAAGGAAGCTAAAGAGCTGGTGTATTGCTTTCATGACAAGAGGTTTTAATCTTTGCCCCAAATCTTTGTTTATGGCAAGTAATCTATTCTTTATTAATTTCTAAGTAAACCATTACTGCAAAACATGTAAAATCATCTGCATCCTGTCATAAAGATCAACATACTATTTTAAAGTATATAATATCAAAAGATATGTTTTTATCCATCTAGTGTAGTTTCTACTTATTCATTTTAAATTTCTATAATAATTGTATGGTTAAGGAGCATTGAACCATGATAACTTTAAATTATGAATAATTGAGTATGCATCTTAGGGTATATTTGTTGTCAATATAGGAAAGCTTTTAAATGTATTTTGAGGTTGTCTTCCTACAGGCAAACACTTGCATAAAATTTTCAATATTTTCTTGGTTTCTTAGCAGTCATTGAAACTATGCTACCATATGCTTCAAATGTTTGATGTTTGACATTTTTTAATCATTTATACTGTAGGCATCATAAATGTATATTTTACCATCATTAGTTTAAGAAATTTAGCAAGCTGCTTTATAAGAAACAGCTAATATTATCTAACCAGGTCTCCATATATCTGTTTAGAATACTAACCACTGAAGTCACTAAAACAAAGGCAATAATTCTTATGATTTTCAAAATATCATCAGTATTTTATTTTTCAACAGTTTTTTTCTTAGAATATTGAATTTCACTTGAAAACTGATCCTAATTTCTGGGGAATATTTAAAGTATAATATACATGGATAGCTGCCCTCTTAAAGTGACTGGTGTTCAATTCTGACCTAACATTCTGAATGTTAAGTCACGTGCACATTTAGCTGGGAAAAGATAATCTCTTGTGAATTGACAAAAGTTTTATAAAGTTTCTTTCACTGTGACAATTTTTTTTACCTAAAATAGTGTACAAGTTATGTTAAACACTCCCATGAAACTAGAAATCTATTACCTCATGGCTATATTATAAAGTTTCAAGATTCTACCAAAAACATCCTCACCTTAAATTCTATGGCACACTTAATGGTGCAATTTGAGCCAGATTGAGCATGTCTACATCAGAAGGGCTCTCTTTATCATACCAATATGTACTGCTACAGTTTGGATATGAGGTGTCCCCCCAAAACTCATGTGTAAAAAATTCAAGAAGGCCTGGAGGTGAAATGATTGTGTTATGAGAGCCTTAACCCAATCACTGTATTAATTCCCTGACTGGTAGGGTGTGACTGGAGGAGGTGAGTCATTAGGAGTGGAGGGTGTGCCTTTGGAGTGTATCTTTGGTGAGCTGAGCTTTGTCTCTCTCTGCTTCCTGATGTGTTTCCTGAGCTGCTTCCCTCCACCACGTTCTTCCACAATGTTATATTGCCTCACTTTCATCCCCAAGAAATGGGGTCCACTTTCTAGGGACTTAAATATCCAAAATCATGAGCCCCCCAAATGAACTTTGCCTCCTCTAATTGTTCTTGTTAGTTCTTTTAGTCACAGCAGCAAGAAAGCTAACTAAAACATGGACCCATGAAATGCTTCCTGAATCCTTAACTTTAAATACTGATTCGCTTACAGTGTTGTATGTTGTCATCCCTTCTGCCCATTCTGCTTGTCAATGGAATCTAGAGATCCCCAAAGCAGTGCTTAGGATAATTCAAAAGACATGATGGACAAACAAGGTGGCATACAGGAGGTGATGTAAAATGCTAGAAATCTCTTATGAATAGGTGATGGTCTTGACTCTTGCCTGGCTCCAAATAATATTTCATTTATTTATACAGGCCCTTTCTTAAACCATTAAAAAGAAAATTCATTCTCTTCTTTTGAGGAGCTTAACAGAAATGAAGAATCAACCTTCCAAAACTCCTAAGTTCTTCACCAGAGGTGATGGGTACAAAAAACCTATGTCACAAATTTTATCTTATATACCAAGTCTCTTATTTGTCCCTAACATGTCCTAAACTATAGATGAACTATGTATTATTAAAATTCCATATATTCTGGATGGTATTACACATTCAACAATTATAAAAAACCAAAATAGTGGTCAAATTTGATCATTATTTCTTTGTTAACAAAGCAAAACTTTGATGTCAGTGGCAAAGTTTTATATACTAGAAGAGTATTGATAATATGGTTCTATCATATAATCTATACTTCAGAGGTTTCATAAGGCAATTCACAAAATCGCCCTTGCATGTATTCTATACAACTAAAATTTAGATTCTGATTATCTGTACTGCTACAGTTTCTAAAAGAACAATCAGAAGGAGATGAACAACAGATAGATGATATGTAGAAAGGTAGTTGATAGATATATGATAGGTAGAAAGGTAGTAGATAGACAGATTTTGGGGAAGAGATTTGCTCACCAAACTACTTAGCCTAAGTCCCTAAATCTGCTATACATAGTGAAACATGGTGGTAGAGTACTAATTTAAACCTGAAGACCTGAGTACAAGAAGAACCAAAGAAAAACACCAACCTATCAGAAGGTTTAATAACAGGGAAAAAAAGGAATCATGTAAATCCAAGTCTGATCCCAAAGTCCCAGAAACACTCATGTTCAAGGAAAGATATGATGAATGTCCTAGTTCCAGAAGCAAAACAGTGAACTGTCCTTCTTCCATTTTTTTTTAATGCCATCAACTAACTGGATGATGACAACCTGCCTTGACAAATGTGAGCTTTATTCTATCTACTGATTAGAGTGCTAATCTATGTTTTCAAAATTCTTGCAAACACAAATAGAAAAAATATTTTTATTTGTATATTCCTTATCCCATTCAAATTGGCAAATAATATTAACTATCACATTATCTATATGTTCTTCCTTTACTGTTTGTCTTTGTCAATTAAATGTTTAAGTTTATGCTCCTTGACACTGATATTAGATCAATTTGTTTTGTGCCAAATACTTCGAAAAGTTCACATTTCAATATTGGTTCCATGAGATGAACAGAGAAGGTAGGAAAATTGTGTTTATGTGTGTGTGTGTGTATATATATATATATATATATATATATATATATATATATATATATATATGTGTGTGTGTGTGTGTGTGTGTATATATACATATATATATATGTGTTTGCATTTACATAATATATGTACTATATATGCACATATACATAGTTGGGTGATAATTACTGCAGGATATAAACATATCTCAAAAACTGGGAGAAAAGTAACTACGGATAAAATATACCGAGTTAAATTGTGATATATATTATATGAAATTATAGAGTCTGGTAACTATAGGCAAGTAAGCAAATAATTGAATTATCATTACATTTATGCTTTCTGGTGAATTTGTGAAAATGAAGTTTAAATAAATATATAAAATATATCTGAATAGGTGACACCTATGATATTAGTAAGATAATATTTTTTAATTTATGTTTTGATTATAGTTTGGTATCAAGCTATAGAAAACAAAGCTTATGAATACACAAGCTCATTTGTGTAACATAAATTAAATGCTATTCTATGTAGTGTTCCTTTCTTTCTTAAGTCAGGAAATCAAAGCCAGGGTCTTTTGCATGTGAAGCAACTAGTCTACCATTAAGCTTGATTCTCTGTCATTTCTATTTTAAAAACCTCTGGTTTTGTTTCTGAAATCTATACAAGTTTTATTTTCAATGGTATACTATTCAAGTTATTAGAATCCCAATATCAATATGATGAAGATTCAAAAGAAACTACTTATTTTTAAAATTCAAAAGAAACTACTTATTTTTAGTTAATCTGTTCTGTCAGAAACAATCAATTAGGCATAAGAAACTTGATTCAGAAATAATTATTATTTCATATTAGATAAGAAATGCCATGGCTTTTGTTGTAGTCTCCAAGGAGAAGTAGATCAACAAACCTAAATTCTTCAAATCAGAGTGCACTAAAATCACTTATTTGAGCTATTTCAATTATTTTTCTCAAGGCTTATTACAACTTTATAAACTGAAGTGTTTATTACACAGGATTAAATATAGGTTCTAATAAAGATAATAATAACTACTTATTTCAAAGTCTAATGATACCTTTTTTTTAACTATATGAATGAAATTTGCATGGAATGATTTTTAAAAAAAAGCAAGTTTTGGGGTAAGCTAAAGAATGAAGTTAAGAATCACTATGATCATAAGTAAATCTTTTAGGTGTTTTTGCTAGGCTATAATGATCTGAGAAAAAAAGTTCAAATAATAAAAAATCATTGCATTTAATATCATAAAAAACTCTATTCATTTGGTGTATGATTTTAAACATTTCAGGCCTTGCTCCTCTAGTCTGTTGTAGAGATTTTCTGAGACATGCTGGAGTTGGAATTTCATATAATTTGTGTAATCTCAAAAGAATATAATTTTTGTGAATTTTCAGTATCACTGACATATTATGTCTTTTTTTACATGAGCAATGATGATGGTACAACAATGATGGAATACTTATCAAATCTGAATTGTACACTTTAAATTGTTAAGTAGTAAAATGAAGGTTAGATTTATTTTAGCACATAAAAATAGTAATGTTTTACTATGAAAATAAAGTTTGAAAAATTAAGCTTTGGTATCAGATTAACCAGTTTTAAATTTTTGTTTCAAAATCAACTTTTTAAATGAATGTAGTCGTTACTTAATCTTTTTGACTTCTTTTTTCTTCAACTCTGGAGTGGCTTGATTTAAGCCTCTATCTTAGAGGGTAGTTGTAAGAATTAAATGAGATATAAAAATTATGACTTTATATTAAAGACTCCATAAATGACACAACTCAAAATCTGAAAGATATAGCACACATTTCTGTAATACAGAATTTGTTAATAACTTCTACAATTCCATCATAAACTCTAAGTCGTATACATGTTTCCAAACATTTAATGTTTTTATTTTTTTGAGAATGAGAATCAATGTTTGATGACATTGTTGTTCTAAGGATCACTTCATCCTCTCAGAAACTCTATGTATGTAATAGAAATTTGCCTGAGCAATTGTCAGTTTGTGTCAGTTTGTTGTTTATATAGGTTAGAAAAATGTATAGAATCCCATTTGATATGATGCTATATTCTTAGGTACTGCACTAGTAAAATGATGACCAAGAAAGATAATTTTGAATTATATAGTAACATTCAGTTGTATCCATGCAGATTTTTGCTCTGTGGTCCACTCATGGGCACCAACCAAACATTGTGTGCCTTTATTGCTCAGAGCAACTACTTGGGTAACGTTCTGGAAAAAGGCCATCAAAATTATATTTTTACTACATTTATATTTCCCAGTTTCAACATCTATCTCTTGAAGACTTTCCTGCAAAACAGGTCTAAAGCAAATTCTGTTCTTATATTTGACCAGTTATCAAAATTAATTATACAATATGAAAACTAAATTCATTTTATGTGTGAATGCTCAAAATCATCTGCACATTATTGTATTGGGATCATGATCTCCATTTTAATAAGAAATGTATCAACTGACCAGTAATTAAGAACAAAAATATATGCAACATCTGAAAATGTGCCAATAAGAAAAACTCAACACACTAATTTATAACATACTATAAATAAATAACAGAAAGATCAGTGGAGAAGAGGAAAGGAAACAGGAAGAGGGAAGAAGGACAGAAAGGGGAAGTACTGGGGAGTGAATTACATCAAACTATATTCCGTGCTTTTATAATTATGTCAAAATGAATCCTATTTTTATGTATAAATAAAAAAGAATCAATAAAAAAAGAAAAACTGCAAAAATATTAGTTTTTAATTCCTTTGTGAAGCAAAAATTGTTACTATTTATGTGGTTCTTTCCATGATTGATAGATCAAATGGTAGAACATAGATTCTTTGCCCACTGATTTTAAGATTTAAATAATGATTAACAATGGACTTTAGTGTAAATTTTATTTCAATATTACTGCAATTTTATGTGAAAAATGCTGTTTAAATTTTGAACTTTTTAAATTTATATAAATCCCTAGATTTAAAAGAAAGTTTAACTTTAAAAGTCTATGCTTAATCAAATGTATTTTAAAATAATAAATAACTATATAATTGTTTATATTTTTGTACATACATTTGGGTATGCATGTATCTATATAGTGAATCGCAATATTTATGACAATTGTGCTCTATAAATTTGCTGCAAACACTGAATTTGTAGATATTGAGCCACTAGTCCTATGGAAAATAATTTGGGGTTTGTAACATTTTGTCAGTCAGTCAATATATAACTTTATTTTTATATATGCTTCTGTTAAAAAAAAACTTTAATTAATATAAATTGCTGGCATATTAATGTTGCACTCAAGTCAATAACACTATAACTAATGTCCTTATTAAGCTTACCTAACACACATATTTCTTCGGTGAGGCATATCACAGCCCCCATGTGCTTAGGAAAATTAGACAACACTTATGAACTGTGTTGGCCATTTCACAGTGAATTTACTACCAAAATCATCAATTTTAAAAAGCAAAAAAACAAAAACTAAAACCAAACCAAAAAAACATAATTTTAATTCATTTATTTAAAATACCCCTGTTTGTGGTTTGAGATTTGAAACAAAAACAAAGCATTACCACCTCAACTGGGAAGTTCCATGCGTCTGTTGTGACTCAAAATTATCACCACAGTAAGCATGTCTGCCTGTGAATGGCCCTTACAATGCCCCACGCTTTGATCTGGTGGTTCCAAATTAATTTTGAAGAATACAAATTTGCAAATATGAAATTAGAGAATGATAAAAATAGACTGTCACATTATAAATAAATTAGAACAGTACACTTTAGAAATGATATTTTTCTTTTTAAATAATATTTTTTATAATTTTTAGTTGTACATGAATACAATACCTCTATTTTATTTATTTTTATGTGGTGCTGAGGATCAACCACAGTGTCTCACACACGCAAGGCAAATGCTCTACCAGTGAACCACAATCCCAGCCCTACCACTGAACCACAATCTCAGCCCTAGAAATGCTATTATTCTTTGATACAACAAATGTAAACATAATGAAAATGTTGGGGGCAATAGAGATTATTCTATGATTACTAAATATCCAGATAGTAAGAAGCCAAAAATACCTATTTTATTTTTATATTTATTTTTTAACTGCAGTGTTTTATTCTGAAAATTTATTAGAAAGGCTTTTAATACAAATACATTTTCAGACTATTGGAACACTTTAAATAATTGAGAAAATTTATTTTAAACAGCTGTATCATTTCCCCACAAAGGAAGGCTAACCATTTAGTCTAACAACAGCAATGAAATCTAGTCAGATGCAATTAGAAAGAAGGGAATCTTGAATAAAGTATAAGAATGTTTTCCCAGACCATTTATTCTTTTTAGAAATAAAATGATATAATTTAAAGCCTGACATAATTGCTAAGAAAATTAATAAGCATTGATTAGGAAAGTTCAACCAATTTCCAGTGTCTCACTTTGTCTTTTCATTAACACATTTAACTGAGTAGCAGAAAAAGATATTTCTAATAAACAACAGTTCAGTAATTTCAAAACACTTGCCTCATGAAAACATGTCTAATTTACAACTTAATAAGAAGTATTGTTAGAACGTTTCGTGGCAAGAATGATAATTATCTTAAAGCATGTTATTCAAACCAATGTGGAAATATGAGGTAATTATTGATATGCTCCAATGTATAGAATGAAAATATTTGTGCAAATAATTTAATTGATGCTCAAATTATTTTTGGAGTCAGAACATATAGATACACAAATAACAATTTTTTGTTAGACCTAAGTAATAACCAAGCAAACTAAATTTTAATATACTGAACAACAAAATAATCTAGGTCAGGGGACAAAAATCAGTAATGCTCTGAATTTTAATGTCATTTGTAAAGGGTTAATATTAATGTTATAGCATGTATTTTTGATAATTAGATATTTATAGGTATTAGAAACAAGAGACTATAACTTACAGGGAAATAATGAAAGATTCTGTAAACCCAATGCAATTATAGTCCAGCCTAAAGACTCATAATTAAAAAGTAAACAACTATATGTTAGAATGAACTTTACTGCAATTCTAACTTTACCGTCAAGCAAAAGTGTTATAGTTTCTATTCAAATAGAATTACAAAAATACATAGCTGTTACTAGGTTTCATGGAAAAATTTATCATGAGTTTTGTATACACAAAGAAAAATGTTTGTTTTTCCATAATTCTTCCTCTTCCTCTTCCTCTTCCTCTTCCTCTTCCTCTTCCTCTTCCTCTTCCTCTTCCTCTTCCTCTTCCTCTTCCTCTTCCTCTTCCTCTTCTTCTTCTTCTTCTTCTTCTTCTTCTTCTTCTTCTTCTTCTTCTTCTTCTTCTTCTTCTTCTTCTTTTGTAAGGAATCCATATACCAAGCAGTCAGGTAACTTATTTCATGGGATGGTCATGGAAAAATCAACAAATTTCACAGTTTTAGATGAATTAATGAAAATAGTTTTAGATGAATTAATGAAAACAACTGCAAAAATACAAATAATGTCAAATGCCTTTCAGATGTTTCTAATGAACACAATGGAAAAACTAGTGTAGAACTTCACATTTCTTTTTTCTTTCACAAGGTCATACAAAACTATACCTTAGATTTCTGAATGTTAACTATTTAGCTATAAACTAACTTCTTAAAATGCTACTTTCCTGTCAAGAATATATTATTATTGAAAATTTCACATATTTATATTTCTAAAAATAGTATATGTGTGTTGCTTTTGATTTGTCAGTAATTTTCAGTCTAAGCTTTCTTTTGTATTATGCCAGTAAGTATATTTTTTAAAACATAGAACAAAAAAACCCCAAAAGCAATAAAAGCACTCTTTAATATTATCAAGTTAATACCCTGGTTTTATTAGTAACCATATGAACACATATAAACATTTATTTAACTCAGGAATTATTTATTTATCTATTTATTTATTTAGTGGTGCTGAGGATTGAAACCAGGGCCTTGTGCAGGCAAGGCAAGTACTGTACCAACTGAGTTATCTCCCCAGCCCAGGAATTATTAACTTAACCATACAATTCTATTAAATCTAGCAATAGAAATGAAAGAAATTACTGTTATATGCTATTACATGGATAAAACTTGAAAACATGTTAAATTAAAGAAGTAAGTGGGCAAAACTTACCAATAATATGACATATATACATGTACATATATATATGTACAGAGTCTCATATATAGATATACATTCAATCTCTGCAGCCAGAAAGTAGACTAATATTTACATATGGTAGGGAGACAAGGGTGTATGATAGAGAAGGAGAGATCAGAGTTAATGTTGATGGGTATGAGAATTTCTTGGGAGGAACATTGATGATAATGTTTTAAAATTATTGGCAGTATTTACAAAAATCTATGAATGGACAAAAAATTATTAAATTATGTGCTTTGAATTGGTAAATCTTACATATGGGAATTATACTTCAATAATGCTACTTTCTAAGGAAAAACAGAACATAAGATGTAGAACTATACACAGTCTGTCAATAATGGCAAAATAAAGTTGCTAACAAATAAATGTAATGAAAAATAAAATTGTAACCATCTGATTACTACTTAATAAAAATAGGTAAGTTTGCATGTAACTTAGTAATGGGTGTACTCCAATCAAATAGTAAATAGCAAAACCAACTAGATATTTTTTTGAAAAGTTAATAATCATATATCTGACTTATTAAATCTTTCCCAGTAATATATATATAAACACATATACATACACATACACACACACTCACACACACACACATATTATGGAAATTTCTTCACGATCCTTTTTCCAATTTTTGATTATATTTGATTCTTTATCATGCACAGTGCACTAATTAGTACTGTCCAGAGATAAAATAGAACATTTAGATGTTTTGTGTTTGTTATTAAATATAAAATAATACATATGTATAAATTATACATATATGTATGTGTATATATATATATATATATATACACAATGGGAATTAGTATAATAATATGAATGCATGATCATGGAGGCCAAGTAATCCCACAGGTAGTCATCTGAAAGTTGGAGAAACAGAAACCTCAGTGGTGTTATTTAATGAAAGTCTAAAAAACTGAGGACAGGAAAAGGAATGTTAAAAGCTTTAAACCCTGATAAGAGTCCAAAGACTCAGAAACCAGGAACTTGATGCCTGATGACAGGAGATGAATACTTCAGCTGAGAGAGAGAGAGAGAGAGAGAGAGAGAGAGAGAGAGAGAGAGAGAGAGTCAGTCATTTTTGCCTTCCTTCACATTTTTGTTCTGTTCAAGCCATCAATGGATTGGATGATCTACATCAACAATGGTAAGGAAGATATTCTTTACTCAGTTTGATTGATATCCTAGTATCTTTAAAAAATACTTCATAGGGCTGAGGATATAGCACAGTTGCTAGAGTGCTTGTCTTGCATGCACAAAGCCCTGAGTTCAATCCCCAGCATGCACACACAGACACACACACACACACACACACAGAAAAACATAAACAAACAAACAAACAAAAACTTCAAAAATGTGGTCAGTAATAATGTTCACCAGCTATCTAGGTCTCTTTTATTCACATAAGTCAAATGTAACAATCAGATGCAAATACATACAGAGAGGATATTGGTCCTACTTTTCTTTGTATAGGCTCTAACAAATTGGCCCATCAATAAGTTGTAAATTGATGTATACATCTTTGTTTACTCTTATCATTTTGAGCAAAGTAAGATGAAAATATTTCTGGAAACTTTCTGGAAATTTGTGCAAGAAATCTGATTTAACATTTAAACTATCTTTTAAATTGCTTCTTCCATATCCAGGTTATGAAACAAGATTTGAGAATATTTCTTCTCCAAATTCCAGTCAACTACACATAATTTAAAGGGAATTAATATCCTTTTGATCTTTCACAAAATTTTGAAGTCCTCTGCACTAACAGAATGTGTTCATCTTTATAAATTCTGAGGCTAGATTTCTGTAATTTAGACACTGAAAAAATGCGTTAGTAAGTTTCTGTAGGCATTGAGTCACATAAAGTAAAACACTTGTTTATCAACAGTCAGCTTATCAAAACCCACTGAGCTTTACTCTTCTTATGGACTTTCAGGTTAGACCATGTTTGCAGAATTCTTTCCAACAATTATTCCCTAGTAGAAAAATATTCTTTATGGCAACACTAACAAAAAATAAGAAAAGGGAAGTGATAATATAAAATATAATTTAAAATTTGGCAATTAAAATGCAAAATTAGTTTCAAACTACATAGAACATAAAAGTGGAAAGAAGAAAATGATAAAAAAATGAATTAGAAGAAGTTAAGAGAGAACAAATAGGAAGAGAAAGAAAGGTAAAATAGGAGAAAGCAGAATAATGAAAGAGAGAGTATATCTAGTTTAATTAAGAAAAATATATTAAATTGTCTAGAACTCTATGAATGATGGGGGGGACCAAAATAAACCTACTCAGAAAACAATATAAGCAAAATAAAAATTAACATAAAAATATTATATATTCCTCCTTGTCCATATATTTTAGATGGAGAGATTCCTTTTAAAGACTTTCAGATTTGGAATCCTCTAGGCATTGGAAGTGTAGTAAATGTTCAAGTCCTCTGAATGTCTCTAGTCATGAAGGCTGTGACTAAATAAAACATCTTTTGTGAGACACCATGTAATAATTTTTCCCATATAGAGATTAGCACTCTGTTTCAAGAAAATGCACATAATTCATGCATGTGAGCCTATCTACATGATCCTCACACTGTCAAACTCTGGCATGGTCAAAGTAATTCTGAGAAACTCCTTTATGGGTCCAGTTCCTGGACCACTAATATCAAAATTGAATGCTTGGGCTACAGTTGTGGCTCAGTGGAGCACATCTGAGGCACAGGTTCGATTCTCAGCACCACATATAAATAAATAAAATAAAGATCCACTGACAACTAAAATAATATTATTTTTTTAAAAAGTAAATGCTCTTCACCTTTCTCTGCTTTGCAGATAAGCAGAATGGCAGAATGCATACTCCAAACCCTAGAGATGTCAATGGATCTTCGACACAGCCTCTTTTTTGGACTCATACTGAATCTTTGGGTGGGTTCATACTCTCCCTATAAAACATGAAAAAAGAAAGAGAAACAAGCAGAGCCACTGCCACATCATTTGTGGGTCCTCGGAATGACTGTGTGTGGGAGAGGTGGCTGAGCCCACAAGGATCTGTTCTGGGGTGGTGGCTGTGGACTCTCAGCCTTCCACTGAACCCAGCAACAGGATCCCTGGCCCTAGCCCCCTCCTGAGTCCATATAAAAGAATCTAGCTTAAACTGAACTTCCTCTTGGTCACTAACCTCAGACTGCCAGTTCTGTTTGTAAAGCCTCTCTGCTTCTTCCCACTGTGCCTTTAGTCATCCAGAGATGGTAGATGGATTTGTCACAGTCTCTCTTCTGGCCCCAGAATGAAGTGGTGTAGACATGGTCTGACCTAGTGAAGAAGAATTAATTTTAGGTCTTTTATATTGAAAAGTTGCTGAAGTTTCTGATTTTCCTTGCTTTGAAATAAATACTCTTATTCTTTTGAAAACCAGTATTTCTGGGATTCACCTAGTAATTGCTTCTCTAGCCTTTTTTTTTAATATTTATTTATTTATTTTAGTTTTCGGCTGACACAACATCTTTGTTTGTATGTGGTACTGAGGATCGAACCCGGGCCACACCACTTGAGCCACATCCCCAGCCCCTGCTTCTCTAATCTTACACTGATATTCTCTTTCATGGCCACACTTCTTCATTATGAAGACACACACCTATTATTTGATTCAATATCCCAGAGCAGTCAGTATGTGCTGGTGCCCCTATTCCACCATTTGCCTTCCCTCACACCTGAAGTTTTAAATGTAACTAAAGATGATGAAATCATATTTTAGTTGACCCAGAATGTAACCTAATTATCAGTCACTTCTGTAACAATTAGAATTTTATTGCATCCGTACAGTTTGTACAATTATTTAATTAAATAATGTTAAATATTGTGCATTAGTAATTTCAATTTATCTGATTCATAAATTATTATTAGAATTTTGGAAGTCAAGCACAACCAGATTTGTTATTACTAAATAAAATACTATGAAAAATATGCTTCAATAATTCCCCATATTAAATCAGAGAAGGGCATTTTTATGTATACTTATTGAATTATATGCAGCAACAAACCTATTTATATGAATATTTATATTGACTCAATTTATATGAAGACTATTTTTTTAAAACATTTGTATATGTAAATTGCAAAAAGTAGCTGGACATCACTGGAACAGTTCTACTTTTTGGTACCAATTTTTGTGTTTGTCAGATTTTCATCACTAAAAGAAATATCTGAGATAATCCATTTTAGAAGATAAAAGGTTTAATTTTGCTCATGGTTTTGGTAGTTTCAGTTCATGATCAATTGGTCTTATGGTTTTGGATCCTGAAGCGAATGAAAGCACCATGGCAGGAGGATTTGGCAGAAACTGCTCTCCTCAATGCCATAAAGCAAAAGAAAGTGAGTGGCAGAGGAGCAGGCTTCCCATTCTCATTCAAAGCCATGTCCCAGTGACATCAAAGTCTCCCACTAGGTCCCACCTTTTCTCAATAGTGCCAACAGAGACCAAACTTTACACCAACGGGCCTTTGGGGTATATTTAAACTATAACAGTCATATATAAACAATGGTATTTTTATGCCTGGGTAAAAGGATCTGGCTTAAATCAAGAATTACCTTAAGTAAAGGGAGACTTTTATTTTTGTGTTTATTAGAGTAATTGAATTCACTATTAGACATTTATAGTTAATGAACAGGAAAAATCTCTGACTTGTGCAAAACTCTACTATATTTCCATCATTATCTTCTAAATTATCTTGAAAATAGGGGACCATTTTAAGATGTCTTACTTGTGTGTCTTTTACTTTAATCTCTTTATGAAATATAAAAGTAAAACTTTTTTAGTCTCAGATGTGTCATAGGTAGTTTAATAATGTTATTTGATTTCCAATCCAATCAAGAGTCTTCAGCAATATGTAATTTTGAATATAATTTTGAATGCAATAAGTTTGTGTAAATTTTTTGTTTCTTTGTAATAGGGATTGATCCCAAGGGTACTTAACCCTTGGGACAAGGTTTAGCTAAATTGCTTAGCGCCTCACTAAATTGCCAAAGATGACTTTGAACTCACAATCCTCCTGCCTCAACCTCTTAAACCATTGCGATTACAGGTGCATACTGCACACAGTAGTTTGTGTTAATTTTAAAAAAATTTAAAGGAAAAAGTCTCCTTACAAATTAATCTGTCTTTAGAAAGTATTGTTTAAATTTATATTTCTTAAAATTAATTTTGAGTTCTATCTGGTATTGAGAAACTGGACTAAATTCATAAAAGAAAAAAAGCATAATATAAATTTGGAAAATGCATAGGAACAATGACATTATATAAAACAAATGCAATTTCCAATGATTCAAATTAAGCTTTTAACTTTATAACTTTGCAAAAATGCTATTTAATCAGTAGACGCCATTCATTGAATTTTGACACTTGTTCTCCTCCTGGGCTTCAACTATCCATTAGCATACTTTGTGGTGTTTCCCATGTATATGCTAACATAAATATTTTGAGCATGTTATGGGCTAGACTGAGCTATGATGTACAATATGTTAGAAGTACGAAAATAATTAATGTTATATTCAAATTAATGATGGATTTATCAGGACATTACTGCATCAGAACTTGAGGGGCATGTGTATACAAACGTGTATTTGTTTTATAAAAATACATGTAAGTATAATAATACATATACAATGAACTATTAAAACTATGATTCAAATTATACTGTTTAAAAATTAAATAAATCAAGACCAACTGTATTATGGAGTATTCATTCCCAAATTTAACTTCCCACACTCTGATGATCTTTCTAGATTCATACACATAAACATACGTACACTTTAGACCTGCTTAAATTTTACAACTCACACTTAGTTCCTTTATCCTACAACAGAATAGCATAAGGACATTTTGAGTTAACTTATTATTCTGGTTAATATTTTACCCCTATAGATGTAGAGAGATGTGAATAAGCCTGAAGGTTCCAAGAGTTGGTTCTACTTTAATAAGTTCATATATGAAGATCCTACCACCATCTCATATTCCCTTACATTAAGGCAAAAAAAGTCAATGGCAGTTCCTCTTTCACTGGGATTACACTTCTCAAAGGTTTTTGTAGTTATCTTAGGAAATATCACTTTGCCATGTTGAATGAGTTGAAATTAATTTAATTAATTGATTAGATTAAACAATTAATTTCACCCCCATCCCCTATAAAAGCTTGATTATTCCTGGAGGTATAGGTACAAATATACCCAACAAACTATCAAACTCATTGTTCTGATCCAGGCAGCAGATGGTCTGCACTCCTTTGAATGTATGTGGCTAGTCATTAGAATGCCTATAATTTCTTAAATTGACATTATTTTTCATAGCAAAAGATTCTGTGTTGTTGTTATTTTCTTCAGCCTAGGAGAATAAGAGGAGTTTGCATTAGCCTTTAGAAGTGAGAAGTGAGTGATGGTTTTTTTTCTCCTTTCTTTATTTAATTTCATTGGAAAACAAATTATGGAACCACAGTTAAAAGTCCAAAGACCAAGTGTGAAGAAATTCTAAAGCCAGCTCAATGGTGAGTGTTATGTTAATTAGAGTAATTAAACAAAAGCATATATATCAAATCTTTATCCTCCTGCTTTTTTTCAAGTAAATAAATAATTACATACAAAATATTCTTTAGACTCATTCATTAGAGGGATGCAATAGTCCTAAGATCTACAAAAGATTATATGAGTGATGCTGTCCCAATCACCTTGTCACAGGTACTTCCCATTCATATTCCAATCACTGGCTATAGAGGGAGTTATTGGAATGTCTTGCATATGTTTGTGAATTTCTGTAACTTCTATTTTGTTCCACTACTGTTTTCTTATATTCAATAAGTGATTAAGTGCTATATCATATTGACATTTTCTCCTGATGTTAACATTGGTATGGTGATAATAAGTGAGAAAATTGATAAAAATCTGAATTATTTTCTTAATACTAAAAGAACGTTAACTCTCATGATAGACTGCCTGCCAGTGGCTCAAACAAGCATCCCTAATTAAATCTGACCAAGCCAGTGGGAAGGGGATGATGAATCACTATTAACCCAGTAGAACAGTTTTGCTTTATGGAAGTTGTGGGAGTTTTAGGCAGAATTTTTTATTGTTTTTTAAAGCATCTTTAGACATAGCCACCTGTATAAGAAAAAATTATAAAAAATCGTTTTTTATTTTGAAATTTACTTTAATGACACTTTAATTGAAACTAATGATACCTCAATTAATGTTAATGTAAATTTTTTCATTTGCAGATAGCATTATAAACTTCTGGAATGTTGCTATGATATTATTATCTGCATTAGAATGAAGAAATTTTACTTAACAATTCAATCGGTGTATTGAGAAGGTGCATGTTTTTATTGGATATCAAAATACATCTTTGTATTACTTATTATGTAAGAAAAACTATACAAGTGATGGAAAACTAATGGAGTATTTCATAAAAGAAAAGAGTAGGGGCGTTGGGGGACACAGAACAGTTGGTAGAGTGTTTGCCTCACATACACAAGGGCCTGGGTTCAAATCCCAGCACAACAAAAAATAAAAAAAGAAGAATAGGCTTCTACCAATTATGAAGTGGGAAATTTGATAACGAAAGAGTAAAGTTGCCATTATTTAAATTTGATAAGATTTGTCCATGAAACTCTAAATTATATCAAATGCATAGAAATCATTAGAAGCATATATGCACAATAATTTGAGAAATAAAATTATAATATTTTACAAAGTAACCTTAAGCAGATTTGTGGGTAAGAAGTTTTAATATCATAAATATCCTAATTATCTTATCATTTGCCCAGGTTTAATAAGTTTGATAAAATTTTAATCAAATTATCAGTAGAAATTTATCCAGAAATTTAAATTTTGATTATAAATATTATATAAAACAAAAATGTACTGAAATTATTTATACCTCTGGTCATAAACAAAGTGGCAGTTGTGGTTTGTCATTCCAACAGTGGAACTGACATAAAAGAATAAAAATTAAAACAATGTTGAATTGTAGGAAAAGTTGTACTTCTGCTTTACCTAAAGGAAGCTCAAGGAAAGATTTTAAGTTCTCTGGAACTTTATATTATGATGTATTAAATTTGTAGGTCAATGTATGATTTTTGTGTTTAACGCAGATCATGAAAAATATTATTGAAATGAAAATTAAGTGTACCTTGATGCAAATCCGATGCATTTTATATATAATACATCAGTAATATAATATATACATGTACTTCAAACAGATTAAAACTTTAATGTTGAAAACAAACTTTTAAATATCTAAGTAGGAAATATGTTTAATAATAGGGTAGGGAAGAATTATTTTAAACTTCTAATTCAACTGAGAATATATGGAAATTTAATTATGTTTAAGTGGATACTATTTTCATAAAAAGACACCCTGTGGAAATTGAAAAAAAAGGAACACATGGAGAATATATTTCAATTTTTAAAACTAAGAACATTATTACTAAGATATGATTCTTTTAAATTTTTAAAACAATCAGAAGCAGTAGAAATCTAAAGAGAACATGGGCAAAGGATATTATTAAAAATTTCAACTAAAAAGATTATATGAGCAATACATATTTGAAGAGGTGCATATATTGTCCAATACTTAGGGAAATGCCAGTCAATGTCATTATAAAATAAAGTTTGATATTCACTGTACTGACAAAAAAATAAAAGTGTGAATGTAATGGTTTATTATTGAAGGCATTTGAAAAGTGACTCAAAGTAAGAGCCAGGGTGTAGCTCATTGGTTGAGTCTGTACTTAGCAGGGGCCCGAGTTCAACAATAAATAAATAAATATATAGATAAATGGTAAATATCTGAATGAATGATGTATAAATAAATAAAATCACAGACTCAGTAGCTTAAACAATGCACGTTTAAACTTTTGCAGTTTGGGAGATCAGAAGATTCACAGGGCTAAATTCAGGGGTTTGCACTGTTGAATTTTGTTTTAGAAGTTCTAAGGAAGAATATATTTTCTTTTCCTATTTTGCTTTTAGAGATTACCATGGTTCCCTGGCTCATGTTCAGTTTTTTTTTTGAGGGTAGGGGCAGATACTGGGATTGAACTCAGGGGCACTACTCAACCACTGACTATATCCCCAGCCCTATTTTGTATTTTGTTTAGAGACAGGTTCTCTCTGAGCTGCTTAGTGCCTCCCCATTGTTGAGGCTGGCTTTGAACTCAGGATCCTCCTGCCTCAGCCTCACCAGCCACAGGAATTACAGGCATGCACCACAGCACCTGGCTTCATGATTACTTTTTGTCTCCTATCACAGCAATATTGTTTGTGTCTTTTTCTCATCAAGTCACTCTGGTGTTGTTTCCCCTGTTCTCTCTCACATATGTAAAAGGCCATAGTCATTAAACTGGATTGTAGATAAATGAAGATATCTTCTTACATTAAGTCCAGAATATTAGACACCTTAAGCCCATATTCACTCACATGCACCATCTTGCCCTGCAACATGGCATATTACAATATTATGGGGATTAGGTTATGGAAAAATTGAGCTGGCCTTTTTTTTTATGCCTATCACAGCATCCAATACTATATATTGGATGTGTCTATATCTTTCTTATTCACTATTGCTAGAGTGTCTTTAAGATAAAGAATTTAGTTTATTAGGATGGTGAGAATCATGGTAATAAACAACCTTGTTATCATGGTAGCCTCGAAAACTATTTCTTGCTCAACAAAAATAACCACTGAAGTAGGGATAAAAACATTTGTAAAGATGTAGACTTAGAAAACCCTGACACATTAATTATGCTTGGAATTTTGTATCTAAAATAAATTTATGCATATGTGTTTAGGGAGATGTGCAACAGCTCTTGGGAGCAAAACCCTGGAACCAAACACCCATCAAACTGTAGAATATTCATGCAATAAATATCGTACCTCAGCCAAATGGTACTTCTCAGTCACAAACTGATAAAAAAGGTACAAGGAATTTCTTGGAAAAGTCAGTTGTTTTCTCATGCTATGTCAAATTCAGTCTTAGAGTGGAGGAAAATATCGAATAATTCCCTTCAAAGGAAATACATATTTATAAAAATAATATTTTTAGTATAAATAATTCACCATAGTATGTTTTAAGACCAAACCCAGTTATCATTTCACTTGGGAGTTTTTCAGTTACCACAGGTAGCTTTTGTTTTCATGTTGCCACCTCCCTACCGCTTTCATCATACTCACCTCCCTGCATTATGTGTCTTTTTATAGATATATTTCTGAAACTTTATTTAGTCAGGACATATAAAGAGATCAAAATAATATTATTTTTTTATATTAGTCCCAGTTTCTAGACTATAGAGCTTTAATTATCTATATGTTTTTCTATAAAGAGTTAGGTCATAAATATCTGGGCTGTAACAGCCACATGTAGTCTGTGTCACTGCTCCTCAGTTCTTATATGCAGTATGAAAGTAAATATAGAAAATACACAAAAAGATGGGTGTGTGTATGATCAAATAAAACTGTATTAGTAAAACCAAGCCCTAGGATGGATGTGGCTCAAAGCTATCCTTTCCCCATCACTTCTCCTGGGAAAATGGAATCTAACTTGCAGACAAAGAAATGTATTGTTGGTTCAGATAACTGATAGGAAAATGGTTTTAGCATATCTGAACATACATTAATTCATATTGATATTTTTGAAATGTTTTAACAAATGTGTGAGCAAAAAATCAAGTTAGGATGAAAATCAGAGTTCTATCAGCTAAATTTTATAAATTAATATCTTAGTTTAAGTTAACGTAGAAGTGACTTGCCTCATGTCTGTATTAATATATAATGTAATTAATCTTCCTAAACCTGTTTGATAATTGTTTATTGATCATATATTATTATATTTGACATTTGAGACCAAATTGTATTGAAAGCAAACTGTACTCTATGCTAATTTTATATGAACAATGATATTCTAAAGTGGATCATCACTATTTTCACTTTTTAATTTTCAATATTCTAAATATGCTTTTATTTATATTATATTGTGTTTTTTAATATCTAATTGGTAATTTTGATTATTTTTGCATTGGTTGAATTTAATGTTTAGTGAATTAACAAATCCTATGATAATTCCTTAATATCCTCTAAAATATCCCAGCAAACTTAACAAAAAGTAATTCATAATAAGGAGCCAATAAAATAATGAACTATATCCTTAAATAGCCTCAAAAGAGAGATAAAGATATTTTCATTACAGCATTAATAGACTTTTTCAGGTTATTTATGAGAACTACTAGATAATGGTTTTTCATTTTTGTTTATATCCATAGTTTAAAAGTATATGGAATATCATAAATTGATTGGCATATATTATACAAAATAGAGCACTCTGATATTTTTATTCTCTTTTAATGTTGGCAGTTCTATTTCACTTTTTAAAATTCAGACAAAATCTATTGAAGTAATTATG
The DNA here is from genome assembly GCF_052094955.1 of Ictidomys tridecemlineatus. Classification (NCBI taxonomy): domain Eukaryota; kingdom Metazoa; phylum Chordata; class Mammalia; order Rodentia; family Sciuridae; genus Ictidomys; species Ictidomys tridecemlineatus. The sequence goes on along the minus strand of NC_135488.1, from coordinate 11,101,003 downwards.
TAATTGAAAATAAATGCAATGCAGTATTTGAATTCCTGTTAGAGCACACAGTGACATGAAGTTAGTGGTGCAAAGGCTTTTCCACATGTTCTCTGTTGCAAAATTTATTTACTTGTCATGCACTTATACTTTTAAAATAATTAAGTACTAAGACTTTAGAAAATTGAACAGTTGTTTGATTCCAAAAATTCTGGAGAAATAAAAAGATGTTATATTGTCTTTCTAATTATTTGAAAAAAATCATTATTCTACTGAATTCATTACATCAATGTCAATTATTTATCCTGTAATTCTTTTTATAAAGCTTTCTCAATTTTCTATGTTATCAGGCTAGTCATATTTGCTTTTTAAATGATATACTGCTGATACTACCCTGCTCAGATTCATTAAAATATTGATTTTTATAAACATCTATTTATGTGTTTCACATTCATTGAGGAATAAAAGAAAATCCATTCTTGTGAATTGATAGCACGTATTGATTCATTTAGATTTATTTGAATCAATCTAGTTGCATCTTTTATGGGAGAAGCAGTTTTACAATTTTATGATTTTATTCCCAAATCACACACATTTCTGGTCAATTCCCACAGAGAGGAATTAATTTTCTTTTTTATTTCTTTTTCTTGGAGGAGAGGGGAGTTGTAGTATAGTTAAAAATTGGTCTGCAGCTAGCACAGTTAAAAATTGGTCTACATTCATGACCTCATGTTTTTTTCTTTTTTACTTTTTGTTTGTTTGTTTGTTTCTGTATGATCTAGCACAGCACCTGAAATGTATTTGTCATGCTACCAAAATTTATTGGTTTAAACAATGACCAAGTATTTTCAAAGCATTGTGACAAACTCTGTATAAAACAAGATATTGTGTTGTATCCAAAATAATGTTGATTCAATCAGATTCTTTACAAAATAGGAACTGTTAAATGAATAGATGCTTTCAAGAACACATGAAACCAACATAGGAATAGTAGCACTGTTTTGTAAGGGGAGTTTAGGAATTGCAATCTGTACTTTTTTAATAAAATCATTTTTAATTGAACATATAATAATTTCATATGTGAAAAAATTAAATGTTTACAATAATAAGATATAAGTATCTATGTATTAGAATGGCCAAAATCTAAAATATGGACCATGTCAAATTCCAACAGGAATTTTCATTAATTGGTGCGAAGGCAGAAGATTTCAGTCTCTTTGGAAGAAGTTTCCAAAACTGACCATAGCTTTTTATAACATGAAATATCAATCCCAATCCTAGGTAGTTTCTTAAATGAGTTAGAAACAGGTCCTCCGAAAAACATGCACATAAAGATTTGGAGCAGATTCACTCATAATTCCCCATATTAGAAATAACCATGATGTTTTTCAGCAGATGATGGGATTAACAAACTATGGTGTATCTATAGAATGGAATAATCATCTTCACTAAAAACAAATGAGCTCCCAAGAACAAAAAGACATGAGCAAACTGTAATTGTATATTTTGAGGTGAAAGACATCAGTTTGAAAAGCATAAATGCTCTGATTCCAACCATACAACATCTTGGAAAGGGCAGAAGTAGGGGCAAGCACTAGCTTCCAGGAGTTGTGGGGACAGAGGTGGGATGAAGTGGTGAAGCCTGAGCGTTGGGAGAGTAGTTTAAATATTCTATATGATATTCTAGTAGTAGAGAAATGATATTTGACATTAGACAAAACAGAGAGTACTATACACACACATGAAATTATGGACTTCAGCTAATAATGTATCATCTTTGTTCATTAATTGTCACTAATATATCACATCAATGCAACATGTTAATAAGAGGACCAATTGAGGGCAGGGAGAATGGGAGTATTTAAGAGGGAACTCTGTACATTCTGCTCTGTTTCCTGAAAACCTAAATCCTTTTATAAAAATAAAGATGACTAACTTTTAAAAGCAGAAATTAGAAATATTAAATACATGGTTTATGATCTTTTTCATTGAAAAGGGAAGTGATAACTCTTTATATCTAACCATTATAACCTCTGTGATACCTTAAAAAATCACAAACTTATTTTATTTCCTTCAAGGCTATTTATATCACCCAGAAATAAAAAAATAAAGATTTAAAATTTCTAGGAGGGATTTTTCTGATGGATTGGCTATTGTATCATGACTTAATGGGCTCCTACAGCCCACCCTTTGCTCTATAAAGTTGTAGTTACGTCCATCTCTGGTCCTGTGACTTGCTTTGACCCAAGGAACAGAACAATTAAATGATAAGCAGAGGTGTCCAAAGGACCTCCCTTATTAACATGGCAAATATATCAAGACTTGGCTTTGCTGAAGTATGAGAGAAAACATGAAACTGGCAAAATGTAGTCTCAGATATCAAACTAAATTAGTAAGAGGCAATTGACTTAGAGTTATCTCTACAGTTTGAATTATTATATATTTAACAATAACTTAAGTTATTAAGTAAACAAACTTAAAATTACTTTTATATGTAGTTGTATAACAAACAGCCAGGTTGTAGTTAGTCATAAAGGCAGCCAAGCATCACAGGCAGCCAACTGATCAGATCACACCCAAAGAAAGTAAGCACCTCACCACACCATATCTATCTAAGAAATATCCTGCTGCATTCAATTAGAACATGTCTCTATTTGCCTTCCCCTTGAGAATATAATGTTTCCCTTACTTCTCATGCTACCAGGGGAAGCTCTCTGAATGTCTTTTAGTTTTTAGTATTGCGCCATTAAAAAGAAAGAAAAGAAAGAAAGAAAGAAAGAAAGAAAAAAAGAAAGAAAGAAAGAAAGAAAGAAAGGAGGGAGGGAGGGAGGGAGGGAGGGAGGGAGGGAGGGAGGGAGGGAGGAAGGAAGGAGAAGAAAAAGGTGTAATCACTTTGGAAAGCAGTGTGGAGATTCCTTAGAAAACTTGGAATGGAACCATCATTTGACCCAGCTATCCTACTCCTCAGACTGTACCCAAAGGACTTAAAATCAGCATATTACAGTGATGCAGCAACATCAATGTTTATAGCAGATCAATTCACAGTACATAAACTATGGAACCAAACTAGATGTCCTTCAATATATCACAGTTTCTTAATATATATATATATATATATATATATATATATATATATATATATACACACACACACACACACTGTATATACATACACACACACACACACACACAATGGAATATCACTTTGTATTAAAAGAGAATAAAACTGTGGCGTTTACAGGTAAATGGATGAAGTTGAAGAATAGCATGCTAAGGGAAGTAAGCCAATCCCCAAACACCAAAGGACAAATGTTTTCCTCTGATAAGTGGATGCTCATCCATAGTTGGGGGGTGGAACAAGGGAAAAATGGAGAAACTTGAGATTGGGCAGAAGGGAGAGAAGGAAGGGGAGGGTGTGGGAGGAATTTTGTGGAATGAGATGGAAATTATTAACCTAGGTTCAAGTATGATTGTATGAATGGTGTAATCTACATCATGTACAACCAGAGAAATGAAAAATTGTGCCTCACTGTGTAAAAAATTAAATTTTAAAAAATCATCCTTTTGGTCAAAAGTCTCTACTAAATTTAACTTACATAAGATTTTCTCTTAACATATCTAAATGGACTCTATTCTACACACTAGTCCTCAGCAAACTCTCTGCTGACCATAAACATGGGAGCAATAGCCACATGGATTTGCTGGGCCTTGCCCAAATTAATAGATATTACCCAGCTAATGCACTGATTTAAGAGCAAAAACAAGTAGTTAGTTTTGTAAACCCATTATACTTTGGTATAGTTTGTTATGCAGCTTTATTGTGTCAGAAAATTAATTTAGTTTCTGTTGAAAAAAATATTGCTTGTACATTTTCACTAGAACTGTATCACAGATTAAGACCCTATGTATGTTTTAACATCTTCAAAAACTGAGACTGGATATATGGAACTATTGTTAGATTAACTGTATATTTCAGTTCTAAGGGATATATAGTATTTAAATACCTGGCAAAAATAAATGGATTCTTTAGGGGAACAAAATGTCTGAAATTAATCCCACATAAAAAAATGGAGACAATAGAACAATAATGCACTAATTGTCCTTGGAATAAGAAAAAGAAGTAAATAATTTACCATATAATCTTCACAATAGAGAATTTTAAAAATTTAAAATACATTATTGCATTATATATAATATGGACTATAGTGTGTCAACTTTAGGTAAGAAAGTTTTATGTCTGAGGCCCTCCTACTCTAAGAAAGCCTATTATTTTTGCCTAGTAATAAAAATAGTAGTTTAATGTATTATCAATTAATCTTAAAGGGCATAATTTCAAGATAATGCATTCTGAATGAGGCAATGATAAGGATGTATAAATGTTATAAGTGTGCTCTAAAAAAATCAGAGTATTATTCTGACATTTATCATTAAAAATCTAAAATAGTTAAGATAATGTCTTAAGAAAGCCAAGGATTGTAGACAATTTCACACTGACACTAATTTGTTTGCTCCAAAATTCCTGTGTTTATAAGAATATATTTTCAAGAAGTAGAAGCCATTTGAAATATAATAACTTCTTCAGAATATTTCTTTTACTTTCAACTGGACTTTTGCCACATTATACTTTCCCATCTTTTATTCATTATAATGCCCTCTAGCATATTCCCCAGAAATATTTGGCTGAACATGAAAAGTAACTCACCCTGGGTAATAAAGAGTTCTCTACAATATGCTCGCATCACATAAAAGTAGATTGTTTAAAGTTAGTAACTCCATCATCTATGGGCAACTTTGAATAATATAGGAATTGTAAAATATTCCAATGGGTAGAATTTGAAAAATATATATTGTGGTAAAAAGCCAAAGTCTATATCAAATCTTAGAATTGGCTAAGTGTTGAAAAGTTATTTTAAAACATGTTTTTCACCTTTATAAGGCTAGGAACTATTCAATTGTATGTTACTAAATAATGAGAATAATGACCCAGTTAAAGCCTGCCTCTATGGGGACATGAAGAGGGTTAGGTTAGTAATCACATAAATATGGCTAGGGAATGTAAAATACAATAGTATAAACAGGCTGATTAGCACATTGGTGATGGTTTTCTTTGAACAAATCTGAAGTTTGAGCTCACTGATATTTACTGTGGTTGTCAAATAGCACACTCTAAATACAAAGATTTAAGTGACCAAATAAATTTGACGACACATTATTGGACTGTCAGTTTATTGCTTACCTCAATTTGTCTAATTCTTTTCAAAGAAACAATGAGGAAATGTTCCACAGTGGTAGGATTTCAGACAATAGAATTAAAAAAAAAACTGGACTTTTTCTAATCAAAGCCTATAGGTATTTCAAATCTGACCAATTTTTCAGCAGTAATGACCATTCATGGGTCTTCACCATTGTCTTAACATGAAAAAGCCAGTCAAATACATTAGGATAGGAAGAATTCACTGGACTACTTTCATCATAAAGAAAAAATCATGATTATTTTAGTGACATGGCCTGGCTTCTTACATTTAATTCATGTCTACATCTTTCAACATGGAAAGCGTACAATATATTCTCATATTATATTACATAATAAAGCCTTCATCAACAAACTAAATTCACAGTAAACAAATTTACATATATATATATATATATATATATATATATATATATATATTATAATTTCTCTACCAACTTGATGTTTCTTAACTCTGCATTTTATTTTCTTTCTATAGTTAGCTGTTATTGTTGTTGTTTTGCTGCTGGAAATGGAATCTGTTGCTTCTCTCATGATAAACACCTGCTTACCACTGAGTTAAAAATCCAGACCTAGCCAATAAATTTTTCCTACTAAAAAGGAGAGATATTAATATTTGTCAATCAGAAAATATTCTGCTTCCTGGAAAGCATTGATCTAACTATGAAGAATGTTTTTGATACGATGGTGCCAAAATTAACAAACAATTTTACTATTCTCTTAAAGACTTGATTACATATTATTGGATGCATTTGAAAGTCAGTGCCTGTCATAACCATGCACAAACTATTGTACATTCAGTAACATAAAAATGCCCTTTACTTATTACAATTCTACACCAATGCTTTATTTTTATAAAAAGTATTTTTTGATTCTCCAGATGGTGATATAAATATTATAGGCAAAGAAAATCAGGGCACATTTAGTGATATATGAGTTCTGGTGATTGGAATCAATGCATCTTCCCCATAAGTAAGCTAAATTGTCACCAAATGGTTGTCTGGTCCTTGCAAGGAACTTTGTCCAGCTTCTGTCTTGGATACTGTATATGTAGGAGTTGAACTTTAACCAGTGGCTGTAGCTAGATCCCACTGGACATTACAGAGCCCATTCTCTGAACAAATTCTGACCATTCAACACTGTAAAATCAGACACTCAGCTCATGATCCCCATGCTGTCAAACCCTGAATTCTGATGAGTAGCAGTGTCTAACATCCACATAATGTGTTATTCTGTATTTTTCTAATTAATGTTATAAAGTCTAGCTAAGAAAATGTTTTCCATTATTCTGAAAGAGTCTGAATCTGTGTAATTGTCAATACTTTTTAGATATCTATGTATTTTTTAAAATTTTTGTCTCTTTTTTGAACATGCATGTGTCCTATTGTGACATTCAAGGTACTTGCCAGTTTCTCTTCATAAGTCCCAATTAGCTTCATGCCATTAATATGTGGATGATCATTGGGTGTTTGTTAAGTATCATTAAGATGAACATTCTTTGAGTCTAATTTATGACTAAAATAATAGAGTTGAAATATTCATAGGGCATAATGGTGAACACTTACTTTTTATGCCAATTGAAAGCCAAGGATGTTTTATATTCTTTATTGATGCACATCAATAACAACATTTTTTACAGATAATTAGAGATGATTAAGTGCCAAAGGCTAGGTTATTCTACTACAGTCAGCTACCACATCTGGGAAAGCAGCTGTGATTTGGATTATAACCTGAAATTTTGTCCTTGGTGTCATTTACCATAATTCAGATATTTTGCACTGCTCAACATTGTGATAACATCTAAATTCAATTTGTTGATAAAACTAACCTCTGTAAAGTTTTCTGGAAAGGGAAACTATTTTTATTTGACAATGCTTTACTTTATGGTCTTAATTCTACGTTAGGAAAAACCAATGTAATTTTTCTGCTATTTGCTTGTTATGTTCATTTCATTACATACTATGGGACCAGATAAACTCCTTCATAGTACTTTGGAAACATGACCCCCACTGTGAGTTTTGGACCAATACTCCACTGGTCAAGTGGTCTCTGTAACTCTCTCTGCAAATGAAGGTTATGAAGAGGCATGGTTTTCAGTCCTTTAGTTTCATATCACTTCAAATCTCCCATTTAAGCATTATAATATCTACAGATTATTTTCCCTCAAGTACAAATGTATTGTTGTAAATTTATAAGGGAATAAATAACACATGAATACATGGTAGTGTTGTTGGGTTGCTTCTCATGGCGATATGACCTTTCCATATTTGAGTGAGATCCAAGTCATTAAACTGACATAGATCAGAGAAGGAAAAAAGATACTCTGATTCTTCAGCTGAGAAAGTTGACATCTTATTATCTTGTTTGTTGGTCTTATACAAATCTAGCAAAATTCTCCTTAACATCTCTTCTATATTGAAACACTAAGATTTACCATCCTTTCCCCCAAATATCTGCTGACTAAGGCACTGTTTATAACCCTGGACTTATTACACCTTAGAATAACTGTATTCACTTTGTCTTCTTTGTCTCTAACAATTAATTCTTATGAGTAGGTTCTTTGGTTTTAAATTTCCATAATATATTGCTGATAATAAATAGTATTAATAATAAGTACTCATGATCTAAGGTCGATGAAAATATCTCTTTCCTCCATTCCCAGCCCACATAGACAATTAATAAGAAAATTCTTATGAATTGGGGTCTTGCTTTGTTAGCTCTTTTCCTTATTCCTTACTAATTGTGTCTAAGGAGTTTCTTCTGGAGCCATCCAAGATATGTAAGTGAGGCCGCACATCCCACCTAGAACCTCCTCTTCTTGAAAAATATGTCTGTGAATCTCTGACATTTCATGTCATTTAAGGTTAGCCAGTTGTTGTGCCCTATCCCAAAGGCAATTATCAAAAGATTGTTAGGATTTTCTCTAAGTTTCCTTTCTTGAATAAATAATTCTAATTCAGGGGCAGTTGTCCTCTTATTTAAAACAAGATTTTCTAATTCAACCTCATATTTAGCCCCATGAGCCATGGTGCCACCTCATGCAATGCCCTCCAGCTTGACCTGAAGTCACAGCCCTCCTTTCCTGCTACCACGTATCAGCCAGTAATATAATTTCCTTGGCATACTTGACATATTTGCTCTGGAGGAAGAATTTTAATATCTTCTTCCTGCTGCTTTGACACAGATAATTAGTTCAAGCAAGTTAGGGTTATAAAAAGAACAAGGTTCATTACAAAAGGGACCAAAACTGTGGTAGTATTTGTAGGAAATAGAGGACGGCTCCATGAAATTTTTATCTCAAAGCACACCAAATAATAGAAGGGGCATTTCGTTTATCATACTTTTTGGCAATGACAATCAATGTTCTTTTCCAATGCCAATTTCAAATTACAGAATATCAAGTGGAACACAAAATATTTTGTTTTCTGTGCATGTGACAGGAAAATGGTATCAATGCGAACATGCTGTTTATAATGCTTCTCTGTTTATATTTTTCACATTTTAAGGCCTTCATACTCAATCTTAGTTTGTATCTAAGTTGCACTGTGTTATATACTTTTTTATAAGTATAATAGACTATGTTATCCATGTGTCCTCGTAAGGTTGAAGGTTGTTAAGTAGAAATGATCAGAAGGGTCATACCATTGAAAAGAACAGTGACAAGAGGAACAAGTATGTGCATTGTTGTGATGTGCCTTATGTAGCTTGGCTCATGATGATTGTTTCTGTGCTGAACAGACATTTTTTCTCATTACTGTCCTCTAAACAATAGAGTATATGATCTTTACATAGAATTAAGTATTGTAAGTAATGCAGAGATAACATAAAATACTGCACATGGGAGGATTCAAAAAATTGTAGCATTTTATATAAGGGACTTTTATATAAGGGACTTGAGCATCTGCAGACAAGTGTATCCACGAAGGGTACTGAATCAAATCTCCCAAAGATAACAAAGGAAGACTGTAACTTAATTTTAACAATAAAAAATTATCTTCTAGGCTTATTAATCAGGCTCTTTCAAATTGTGATCTATCATTTAATCTAATGTGTTCCATTTAAAGAGCTTATTTGTCATTGGTTCTTATTTTCTATCTTACTACTTTCAGAAAAAAAAATAGTAAAATGATAGAATCAATTACTTTTAACACAGTACATATTTAGTATCAAAGCATGGCCCCTTAGTTTATAATAATGCAACAAGCACATCAAATAAATCTGTGTTCTTCTATGATATTTATATAAAATCATGCAACAAAGTTTCCATATTATCTATTGACCTGGTTTATAATTATGAAAATGCATTGCTTTTGCAATAGCAGATTGAGGGAAAAACCTCATGCACGAGGCATTAATATAACTAAATGTTCTGGGCAGAAACTTCATTCATTGGATTTCAAGAGATCAATGACCTGTTAAACTTTATTTATTATTTTGAAAGTATAAAAAGAGCAGGTACATATAGTTTCATGATATAGGATTACATCACAACAGCCAACCAAAAGAGCACATTGATATTCAAGTCCTAAGTTGAATAAATTTAAAACAAGTAAATTAAACATGTAACTATTAAATAAACCACAAAACAATGTTAGCCATGTTTTCCTTTTATTGTGTAATTAATATACCAAAATCTGATCATCTATTCATGGATTACACCACAAAGCAGTTTGTGGGGTGTGTGTGTATGTGTGTATGTGTGTGTGTGTGTGTGTGTGTGTGTGTGTGTGTGTCTGTCTGTGAGTGTGCATGTGCATACATGTTTATGTATGTTTAATACCTGTCTGTGGCTAAATCCATAACCCAGAACACTAAAATAAAAGATGGGGAGAATGCAGGTGAGTCCTGATAGTGTGACCCTTGCCTGCTTCTATGAAGAATTTTTGCTAGGGAGAAGCTCTCTTTTTATGTGAGAGGTAAGGATATAAATAAGTAGCATTTACGTATAATGCAAAAGCCCCGTCTTTCTAGACATGTGCAATTTAGGTCAGAGTGTAGGATTTTGACAGTGGGCTGAATGTAAATACACAGTTCACAAACTGAATACATGTTAGAAATAACAAAGTGCAGCAAGAAAACAAACATGTCCTTGATAATGTGTGGGAAAAGCAAAAATACTTCTTTCAGAAGGACATACTACCAAAATTCACTACTGAGTGAGCCTGGGTGGGCATTTGGCCTATATATACATATATATACACATACATATACCTATTTATATACATATATATATACACATACATATACCTATTTATATATCTATTAAAAGGCTACCCTTCATCTTAATTGGAGGACTCAGGGGTACAATCTATACAACTGGCTAATTTAGAATTAAGGCAGGCAAAAAGGAATGGCTATAACTGGATCCAATTAAGGCTGAATATTATACTGAAAATGGAGCACCAGACTTTCTATTTTTCACACCACATATAGTAGCCTGATCCATTACCCTTTCTTGCATCTCTGGAACCAGGCAATCCTGAAGCCATTATATAGTTGGATTTAGCTATTACTAGAGTTAGTTTCCCTTTTTGCTCACAAGAATTGGAAATCTCTTGCAATCAGTTGAGTCTTAACATTTGGTAAGTGGAAGTGGAATTCTGTGTTAAATCTTAGAATGTGCAATTGGTTGAACCAATATTTGACATGAGATGTATATTTATTATGTTATAGCTGACTAGATAGATAAATTATGGTTATTGAATATTGGAACTGAAACAAGGGTTTCTATGAATGCTTAAGTTTAGAGTTAGGTAAAATTATTTCATCTATTTAACTTTAATTTGCTTTGGTGAAAAGGCTTTTAAATAAACTGGGAGAAATTTCAGTTGAAATCGAATAATCTCACATATGAATCAGTTTTTTGAGACAACTATTTAAGGCTAATTTTTACTGAAATAGTTAGTTGGAAGTAATTTATTTCTTCCATAGTTCGTTCTCTTTCAAATTTCTCTGTTATTAAGTAAATTTTGTTGTCATGTTTAAGAATTTTTTTCTACCATTATTTTTGCTAAATACGCATATACCTTAACACATTTATTTAAGGATACATTATTGACATTTTCTTATTTTCATAATTTTTAACATATTAATATTATATATTACTCTAATATTTTATTTTATAAAATTTTTTTTAAATTTTTCTTAATTTTTTTTAATTTAATTTTTTTTTCTTTTTTTGGTATTGCATACAGATTTGGCCACCTCACTTAAGTTTTATTCACAAAACAATTACAATTCTGCCAAGATGGTTTGTATTCTTTCTTCACGTTTAGAGTCTATATTTCAATCCTCTCTCTTTCTCTGGCTCTCTTTCTATTTCCATATCAATTATTTTATTTTGGTTCAAAGTCTGGCCACATATTCTTTGGGGTTTTTATTGTCTTCAAGTTGTTTTGCTGACTCATCTGATTTCAATCATATTAAAAATTAAAAACATTCAATAGGTTTTGTAGAAGAATTTATACCTCAATATATACACTTTGTTGTTAGTCTCCTTCTAGGGTCCATCCTCAGCTTCCATGTTACTATCCTAGTAACTAAAATCCACGATAAAAAACTGGAGATATTGATGAATAATGACCCAGAAGAGACTCCTAAGATTTGTCTTTGAAAGTTTTGCTTCCTCTTTTCAATTACCCATAACCATACTAATCAGGCAGTTCATTTCTATTATTTAAAAGTTTATAAATAAATAGTAAAAAAAATAATTAAATTCTATCTGAATTTTCCCTAAATCTACCAACAGAAAGAAACATAAATATTAACAAAATGCTAGATCAATAATTTTATGGTAAGCAGGTGTACTTTAATTTGGAGCATTATAAGTACTACTCAATAGTTATATTTTTACTAAAAAGAAGGAAATATACTTCATATATCTAAGCAGAAAGTATCATTTTCTCTGACTTTGATAAACTGGTTTTCAGCAAGTGTGACAGGGCAATTCAGTTGGGGACATAATGCTCTTTTCAAAAAATGATGCTGGCACAACTGGATACCCACACACAACACAGAGGAGTTGGTTGTCTACCCCATGCCAGAGACAAAATCAACTCAAAAAGGTGAGAAGATCCAGACAAACACAACCGTAAGACGCTGAGAGGGAAATGGAAGGTGAAGTCCTGGAGTAGCCAATTTCCTTAGACATGAGACCCAAAGGATAAGCCACAAAATGAAAGGATTGGGCCTCATCAAAATTAAAAGCTTCTATGCTGCAGAGGGCACAATCCTGTGAAAAGATGCTCCGAGATGGTTAAAAATCCTCTTTTCAAATCTTGTATCTGACAAGGTTCTAGTATGCAGCATATGGAGGTGGCTCTAAGGCTGAGAAATAAAAAGGCAGATGAGCCAATTAAAAAATAGACAAAAGACTTTAAATCGACAATTTTTTTCAAAGAAGAATCAGAAATGGCCAGCAACATGAAGAAATGCTCAGTAGCTCTAGCGTTTGGAGGAAGGAGCTCCGTGAGATGCCACCTCCTACCCACCAAGATGCCTATCATCCAGTCTAACCACATCACGGGGCGCACACTGATCCCCGCCCGGGGGCCAGGCTGTGGAGAACTGCACCCCTCACTCACCGCTCGCAGCGGTATAAAATCGTGCAGCCTCCTTGGAAATAGTCTTCAGTTCCGTAAAAACGCACAGAGAGACTGACCCTGTGAGCAGCCCGGCGGGCCCTCCAGACGCCCACGCAGGGTTCTCACCACTGTGACTGTGCGGAGGAGACCAGGGTGTGGTTAGATCACCAGAGCCACAGGTTTAGTTAAGGGAGAGGTGACAGGGGTGCCGAGGTCAGAGAGGAAGGAGGAGAGCCCACGGCCGGCCCAGAGGAGGAGGAAGCAGCCACATACCAAGGAACATGGTGGCCCCAGGAGCTGGGCAAGGCAAAAAGCAGACTCTCCCCGGAGCCTCTGGAAGGAGCAGAGCTGGTCTGTTCGTACCCCTGGCGTGTAGTGCAGATGCCACAAACTGAACAAAGACATTTGTAGCAGAGGTAACAATAAAGGACCAGTATTTCAAGTGCTGTATCAGCCCATTGACTGTCATTATGGTGGAATAACTGAAGCTGTGAACTTTATAAAGAAAAGAGGTTCATCGAGTTCACAGTTCTAGAGGTTCGAGGGCATGGCTCGGCTCTGGTAAGGACCGCATGGCAGATGGCACCATAATGGAGGGGTGGGAGTGAGAGGAGATCCCATCACCAGACAGGAAGCCAAAGAGCAGGGAGGAGCTGGTCTTGCCCCCTCCACCGGGCTCCACGGGCCCCAGTGTCAGGTGCCACCACGGCTCAGCCCCACCACACGGGGGCTCAGCCCCAGCCCCCAGAGGGAACCACTCAAACCAGATGACAGCCCCAGAAGATGCCCCATAAAGGTGCTGCACCAAGAGAAGAGGAAACCAGACAAAAAGGATCCGTGGCCATTTGCAAAAAGGAAACAAACCCAGCAAACACCTGAGGTAGAACACGGCGGGCAGGGGGGGACTGACCTGACAGGACACTCACACATGTGGCCAGCAGGCGGCTCTGGCACCCACGGGGACAATGTGACCGTCCCACTGAGGTCGCAGGCGCACATCCAGTGGCCGGCACTTCTGCTCCCACTAGAAACCTCCTGCACCTTCCGACAGGCAGGGAGGCTCCGCAGCAGTTTTCCTTGCAAAAGAAAAAAGTCAGATGGAAATGAAATGTCCAACCCCAGAAAACAGATGAACTCGTCCCCCAGGAAACCACGCTCACGAGTGTCGGGGATCCAGCCCACGATCCTCAAGACGGGCAGCTGGGAACACGCTGAGAAACCTTCAGAAGGAGCCTGGCCACCCAGCCACCGCGCCTGTCCACGGCCAGCTCCATCCACGTGCTCCCAGCCACAGAACACCACGAGCTCTGGGCCATGGGACACCCACGTGCTCCAGGCCACGGGAGTAGAGCCAGGACCCCAGGTTTAGCTTCAGCTACCCCAAGTTACATTCCTGCCACTTTCCTCTAGAAGCGCCCAGTCTGTGGCCTCCTGGACCAAGGTCACTTCTGGACCACGCTGCAGGGTGGAGCTACCGTTTCCCAGACAGTGACACACGGGCGCAAGTGCTGCCCATCAGCCGTTTCCTTGACCCCGGGGGTGGCCAGGGGCCACTCTGTAGACGTCTTGCCTGGGTTTCCAGAGTGTCTGGGAGATGCTTGCTGATTCTTGGCCTCTTGGGACCATCCACCTCTGGAACAGGGTGCTGAGGTGACTTTGGCCTCCGCGTCCCAGACTCCTGAGCAGGCACATGTGCATCCTGTCCCTGCCTTTCCTCACATTGGTGAAGGGTCTGAGACTCTGCCAACTGTAGATGATGGAGGAGGCTTAGGTACTGGACACCCGGGGTCTTGGTGCATGTGCCTCAGTCCTCTGAGTCCCTCCTGTCACTGCAGGGTATGAACACCAGCTCTGCAGCCATGCTGGGTGGGAAGTGGCTGTCTAGGGGAGGGGGAGCCTGTTACCTGTCCTGGAGTCCTCCCTCTTGCCTCTCGGGACCCCTGCGTGGCAGACCACCCACTCAAAGCAGGGCACCACGAGCAGCCTCAGCGTGTCTCCAGAGCCACTCTCACGTGGACATGGTCGAGGACAGCTGGTCCCAGCCTCCTGCTGTCTGCGGCTTAAGCTTTTGCTGCTGGTGATTATATTGCTGCCCGTTACTGTCCGTGGATAATGGGCAGCAGTGCCCAGTTCTGCAGAACTGCCACGTGGCCACCCAGAAGCACAATCCTGGCGGGCAGTCGGGCCATGGAGAAGCCCACAGGATCCTCCAGACAGTGGAAGCTGAGTCTGGCCCCTGGGGACATGAGCCGTAGGTCTGCGGAGGGAGTTGAGGGAGTCACAGAGGTGGGGCAGGTGGCCCGGGAAGCAGGCCCCTGTGACCCATGTTATTCTGTGGGGACATTCCACCTCACAGCTCTCCTGGACTTATGACCGAGGGTGGAGGTCATTTCTGGCTGTCTCCACCAGGAAAGGGGAGCGGGGACCCGCATGGTGCCAGCTGGTGAGGCTGCAGACAGCGTGATGGGACCTGACGGGGAACAGAAGGCCAGCTCTGGGCAGGCGAGGGTGGGAGGGGCAGAGGTGGTGCCTGCCCTGGGCTGGACAGATGACCAGCCAGGCCGGCCATAGCTAAATCTTACCCCGTGTTTTCTGCATTTCCTGGGGAGGAGGTGGGGCGGCTACTAACATTCTGAGGAATCAGACGGATGCCGTAAAAGTCGCTGGCGACCCTCGTTATATTAAAGGGAATAATTGCAGGGCCCGGGTGGCGTCGCCTCCACCTTCCCACGTGTGCGTCTCGCCTTCTGTGCCCAGCCGTGACCGCCTGGTGGGTGATGGCCGTTATAAAACTGATGGACAGCTGAGGTGGGCCCGAAAAAAACGATCACCTTCTGACACTGCTTCCTTAAGGGACACTGCGACAGGGGACAGTGACGGGCTTCTGCCTCTCTGCCAGGTGACTTTTTTTTTTTTTAATCTGTTTGGTTTTGTTTTGTTTCTAAAGGAAAAATGTTCACAAGCACCAACGTCTCTCGATTTGCAGAAAATTAATTCCGTAGATGATGTGGAAATGATGGCCGATGAAGTTAATGAGATATTACCGAAGGCTGGGTAAACAATTAGCAGTATTAGCCGGGAAGATAAACCAGCACCTGTGGCCATCGCACAGAACCGCACTAATTAAACTAAAATTACAGCCAGCCAGGGAGACAAAGGCGCGGGACGGCTGGCCATGGACGGAGCTGATATTGCAAAAGCCAAACTGATATTAAAGATGAAAGGGGGAGGGGCGTTAAAGCCACCATCTCCCCCGCCCCTGCATTGTCCCCATGAGCCCAGGTTCTGCATCTGGCCATGCTGTGGGTCTCTGGAGGTTTTGAGTCTGCATCTCCTCATGTGCATCACCTGCGTGAGTCATGCCCACCCGAGGAAGAAGCCCCTTTCTGACCCCACAGATGGTCCACCAATTCCCTGAAGCATGAAATTAGCTTCCTTGTTTCTGAGCATCAAGAGCCGCAGACCTTCCTAAGAAAAATTAGCTGCGTTCAAATCTCAGCATTACACATTAGACCTGAGACCCTCACATCCTGTCCCTCAGGGTTGCGAGGCTGCAGTTCTCATCATCATCATCATCATCATCATCATCATCATCATCATCATCATCCTATCCACAGTCTTCCTGCTTAGGAGCCTGCTGTCTCCTCCTCCTGCCTTGGGAGCCTGATGGAAATGGAGATGGGTGGACCCTGAGGCAGGTGGCCTTCCACCCAGCAGAGCCCTGGGTGAAGCCTGGGGCCTGGCTGCTGTGCTGGCCCCTGGCCTGCGCCATGGTGGAGGGATCCCGGAGAACCAGGTGTCTCTGTGAGACCCAGGGTTGGCTGTAGAGGGACACAGGAAGAGCTGGCCCCTCTCTTGAGCCCATCCAGCGTTCCCAGAGCTCTGGGTCATCTACGCCCGTGTTTGCTGACTCAGAGTCCCATGCATACGGAGGGGCCCCATGGCCACCTCTCTCCTGGGATAGCCAGGAAGCCTGCCTGGGCAGTCCCTGCATAGCCCAGATTGGTCACCAGAAGAGGGACAGGACCAGAGTCCTCTGAGAGGATCTTGGGAGGTCAGAACCAGCTGGGCTGCGTGTTCTCAGATCTTTATCCAACGGCAAGGTCCAGGGGCAACCGAAGGGTCACCCTGCACCAGCCGTCTGAGGGTGACCGTCCATGGCTGAGTGCACCTCTGCTGCCCGTGCGATTTGCTGGATCTGGGACCGGAGCCTGAACTCCTAATGCGACTCTTCCTCTAGAACGCTGCATCCTGGCTGCACAGACCCCTCCCGCCCAGGCCTGGAGCCCTTTCTGTGCCACCGTAACAGGGGCGTCGGATGAGGCTGGCTTCCTCTGCAGGCACACCGCTGGCTGCTGCCTCTGTCACATCTGGTCTTCTCCTCCCTAGCTGGACACTCATGGGTCAGCCATCGAGACTCTTCAGACTGGGCCTTTCCCTCCGGTCCGGCCATCCCCACTCTGGCTCATGTGGCTGCTGCCTCCCAGAAGCCGAAGCCCAGCTCCTTCTGAAACCCCAGAGCTCTCCTGGCTGCCATCACAAGGCCAGTTTTCTGTCTTGGCCTTCTGTTGGGTGAAGGCCGGCTGTTGAGAATCATCTGGGGAAGACATGCTGTCCAAGGGGCCAGTGGACCAGGGCTACTGCCATGTTTGACGTGAAGTCATTTGACAACAGTGTGCAGGTCTGGGCTCCGGGCATGCTGCCGTAGCCCTGGTGGGGTTGGCTGCAGAAGGCAGGACGTTGGGGACAAGCTGGAGGGGTGCTCAATGCTGAGCAGTGGCCCTGAGAATCCCACCTGAGTAGTTCTCCAAGGGCAGGAGCCAGGGACTGAGTTTCCCAGGTGTGATCCGGTCCCGCCAGGCTGCACAGCGCCCAGAGACAGGATCAATTAGCCCTCGTTAGTGACTCCTTTATCAGTGCAGCCTAAGATGCCCGCCAGCCCAGAGCCAGCACCCATCTGTCAAACACAGCATCATTTCAGGTCACAGCTGTCGTCTGCAACATTGGCGGGGCTGGAGGGAAAGCTCTTAGCGACTTCCAGCACCTGAGAACAGAGCTGAGAGAGACCTCCAGGTAAGCACTGTGATTCTGCCAGTAATTAAATAACCTTAAACTGACTCATTATCTTCAGAGTTACATGTTAATAATTTAACTGGCAAACATTTCATAAGTTAATTCTGAAGACTTAAGCAGAGACAGATTTAATTAATTCCATATTTACACTGTTTTTGCGCTTTTAACTTCAAGTGATTTCCTGCAAAGTCAAGGAGCATCTAGGCACGTTCCAGAGGTGGCAAGATGCCAGCAGCGACCAGACTGTGGGGGGCGGGCGCTCCTCAGTGGGCGAGGCCAAAGGAAGAGGCTCCTGGCAGAGAGGGCAGGTCTCTCGGGAAGGGCAGGTCCCTGCTGGGAAAGCAGTATTGATAGGAGGGTTGTCCTGTCATCTCAGCTCGTCAGAAGTCGCAAGGTGCCATGCCATAGGACATCACCTGGTGCCTTTCCACGTGTTTGTGTCCCCAACATGCTAAATGCTGGACACTGCGCTGGTGTCCAGGGATGGTTCTCGGTGTTCAGGGGAACAGGGAAGGTGGGCGCCTTATCCTTTGTCCAGAGAGCTTCCAGTGTGCAGCCTCGAGCCCTTGCTCCTCCCCTGCAGCCCACTCTGGGCCAGGGAAAGACCCAGTGCAGCTTCAGCTGTACCCAGGATGTCCCTGGAGTCACCTCCCCTGCACTCCCAGGGCATAGAGCCTCCCTCCTCTCTAGCTGGTTCCGAGTCTTCTCCTTTGTCCTGAGCGAGTCTCTGCTGAGCCCGGTGCTGGGGCTCCCGGGTTCCCTCTGGTCCTGGTGGAACAAGCATGCCCCTCTCCCCACCGGAGCACCACGTGGGCAGCAGCCGCCAGCCCTTGATCTTGTCTCCTGTCTTCCTTTGTTTTAGGAAAGGATAGACTTTGGCTCCTA
The DNA here is from genome assembly GCF_052094955.1 of Ictidomys tridecemlineatus. Taxonomy (NCBI): domain Eukaryota; kingdom Metazoa; phylum Chordata; class Mammalia; order Rodentia; family Sciuridae; genus Ictidomys; species Ictidomys tridecemlineatus. The sequence continues at coordinate 11,082,232 of NC_135488.1, read as the reverse complement.
ATTAACCCAAATGCCTTTGCTTTAGTGAAAGCCTGGGTGAGGTTAATGATTCGACTCTGCCTCTACACGTGTTCTTTCAGAAGGTAACCCAGGCACGGGAGGGGACTGGACGGGAGGGGACTGCAGGGCATAGCAAGCCCGCTGCGGGGGCAGGGCACGGAAGCCACTCTTACTAAGGCCCGGGGAGGCTCGGATCTGCTGCTAATCACAGACACTGTTCCAGGATTGATGGACATTCAGAGTCAGGCCACAGCTGTAGGGGAGAAAGGACACAGTGGGAACCAAGCGTCAGATGTCCACGGCGGGAAGGGGGCATGGGCTGGGCTGGGTCGGTAATGACTGCCTCCTCTGCCACCTCTTCACTTAGGGCCCAGACTGAGCCCCAAGGAAGGGAGCAAAGGCGTGGAGCATCCCAGGCACGGCTGCACCGCCCTCTCTGGGAGGCCGAGGACCTGGGGGTCTGCACCCCGAGCTCCCACCCAGGACCTCCCGCTGTCCCCAAGAACACCCAGCTCCATCGTAGATACGCACCATTTCTGGGCTGCATTAATTTTTAATCAGCCGGTTGCATCCAATCTAATCATACTACTGAGGGCAGTTTCTATATTTCATAAGCACAAATAAATCCCTTCCCCATCTCCCCCGCCCCTGGTGGCAGTTTGCAAAGACCTTTGGGTAGCGGTTTTCAACCTCCATCTCCTGCAGGCATCCCCGGCTTGTAAGTACCTCTGAAAGATTCATTGTTGCTTAAATAATTGAATCTATTTAAAGAAATGAAGCCAATTAACTTTTCAGTTTATGACTAAGAAATAATTTCACTGTGTGTGGTCAGATTCGAATAAGTATCTGGGGATTCAATTACTGTTTAGAGGTCAGAAAAATGCAAGTAGCATCCTAAACTATGCAGGACAGAGCATTCGGGGCACGTGGCACGGGACACGGGCCCTTTGCACAGGATTCATGGTAAGACACCAGGCAATTGGAACTCTGTGTCTAACATCCTCAAATAGACTTTTCTACCAACATCCTGAGGCTATACTGGCCAGTGAAGGCTGTGCCCTGCTCCCGTGACCTCTGTGCTTCCTCCTGTGCCCTTTACTTCCTGCCGTAAGAAACCCAGTCCCCTCCTGGTCTCTATCTGATCTTAGGTCTCTTCTTGGGCTCTCTGTTCACATCAAGCTGTAAGTAATGGATATAAGGTAAGAAAAATGTAGAAAAGCAGGTGTCCTCCTCCACCTCCTTCAGGACAGCCCAGCACAGAAGGCCCATGCTGACCACCAGCCACACTGACCTCCGATGGCGGCCACAGCCATTCTTCCCAGCATGCACCTCTTCTGTGCCCATGCCCAGGGCTTCCGTGTCTGGTCCTGGACTCCATGCTGGGGATGGCCGAGCTCCTTTGCCCCTGAGCTTCATCCTGTGGCCGTGTGGCCATCTCTGCCACGACTCCCAGTCCAACTCTGCTCCAGCCCTTCTCTCAGATCCAGAAAGGTGGCTCAGACATTTGTGTGGCTGTCCTTCCTCCCTTCTCAAACTGAATGCCCCAAAGTGGACTCGGCCGCTGCTGGAGGCACTGCCCCCCCCCCGACCTTCCCAGCTGCCCAAGCCCCAGGTGTGGCTGCCGCCCGGCTCTCCCACTTTGTTCCGTCTCCTCGAGTTCTCTCATCTGACCCCGCCGGGTCACTGAAGTGGCTCTGTGGGCTCCCTATACCTGCTTTTGACTTCTCCACCCTGGTCATCCAGCAGCCTCCGTGGGGGATCCTCCTCCCTGCAGCCTCCTCGCATCTCCACCCACCAGGGTGCCTCTGCTCAGCCATCCTCTCCTCCCCTAGGTGACACGTCAGAGTCACCAGGGAGCCTGTCTCCACCACCTGGCCCTGCTCCTCCACACTGCACTCCCCCCGCCCCCTGGAACAGCGGATCCCTGGCCCAGGCCTCCATGTGAACAGTCGGCGGCACTTGGCAAAGGCAGAATCAGGAGACACCTTGAGGCGGGCACCTGGCCAGCTGCCTTGTTGTTCTGCAGAGGGACAAGGGAGGTGACATTTCTGGGAGAAGGGCCGAGTGACTGCGTTGTCTCCTGCAGGATTGGAAGGGTGTCAGGGTGGGGGCCTGAGGCCCAAGTCTTCATGCCATGAGATTTTACTCTCAGGGATTCCTCTGGAACACCCCCAGTTTCATGTCACTGGGGGTCATGGGACCACCCGCAGGCAGCCCTAACAAGGCAAATGCATCTCACTACCCGACAGGGCCAGTCTCCTGGAAGGAGTGCCTGTAAGTAGAGGGACACAGGGACTGACCCACAAGGCCACAGACACCTTCCCTGCCTCCAAGGCCTTCAGGACCCGGGACCACACCGTCCAGCAGACAGCAGCACGGCTTCCCTCCTGCTCCAGGTGGGCTGGGGACCCACCAGGCTGCTCCTGTGGCGTGGATTTGGAGAAGGGTCCCATCATGGCAAACCTTTTCTAGAACAACCCAGTGGGAGTGGCCGCTCCTTGGGCTGGAAGGGTCAGGTGTCCCCAGACTGGCTGAGGTCAGCCGTGCTGTGGAGTTGGGGGGTACCCTGGGGAGGGGAAGCCCAGGGGCCTCGAGCAGGTGACCCTTCCTCCCCTGGGGTCCAAGCAACGTCAGTCTCCTCCTCAAACAGTCGACCACGGGGAGAAATGACCCTTGGCCACAAACTGGAAGTTAATTGGCTCCGTTTCATTAGAGGATCTTATTATGTCAGCGCTGGCCCGGCTCTGGGCCAGAGGAGGGAGGGTGTGTCCATGGCCCTGCCTAGGGACCCTGGCACCCTGTGGCCCGGACCAGGGAATGCAGCTCCTAAGCAATGACAAAGTGGCCCTGGGCAAGACGCTGTGGCCAGGGAGGAGCCGGCCAAGATCCAGACAGAACAGCAGCCCCCAGAGCACAGTGCCTGATGGAGAAATCCAAGTTCCTCCATCGCCGAGGTGGAGATGGAGCCTCACCCCAGCATAAGCCAAGGCGAGTGTCCCCAGAGCCATGGCCTGGAAAGGAGGCCTCTACCCCCCAGCAGCTGGGTAGGTGCAGCCCCTGGACATGAGTCCTGGGCGGAGGCTGCTGGACATGTATGGGCAGCCCTGCGCAGGATGGGCCCTGAGCTGGGGGGGGTCCCCTCGCTGCAGAGCCCCTGTGGCCCCTGTGTGAGTCACAGGCCCACACACTTTAACCCACCAAGAATGGCTGAGCATGAGGCGACTGTCCTCAGATCTCCCCTCTGGGGACAGAGCTCACCTGTCCTAGGTGTGGCCTGGGCTTCTTGGTGCAGTGTTGACTGATGTTCATGTTTCCCCCCGAAACAGGCCACTAAAATCCCGAACGTCAGTGGACTCTTACCCCTTGGACCAAGCCCCACTGATGCCCGCCTAGGTCATGGGCGCACTCACTGGAAGGTGCTTTGTGTGTGTGAGATTGAGGCGGGCACGGCCGGGTGAGGGGTGGGCGCACTTCCACCCCAAGGGCCTCACTCTCTGTTTTCACACAGTCAAGTGGCTCCAGCAGCTCAAATGAGGACGACACCAAATCCTCGACGTTTCTTTAGAAACAGAAAGTGGCCTCAAGACCAAGCCGTTGGAGAAGCACTGTGCAGACGCGCCACGTGGGGGTCACAGCCCGCAGCCCCCCGCCCCTGCTCAGCACTCCCCTGTGGGGGGTGGAGGGGCCCTGATGTTCTTGCCTGGGACTCTCCGGAGCACTCAGGAAACCTTTTCCACTCTGCAGAAATGACTGCCAGCGCTAAACCGCAGCATTCCAGCCTGCGCGGGGCACACACCAGGAGATGGACTCTGCTCTCGCCGCCTTTCTTTGGCAAGGACTCAGACAGAGCTCTACTCCTGAGTCCCGAACAGAGGGGGTTCTGGGGAGACCAGCACTTTTGGAGCAAAGGTCATGGTAACCTGAGAACTGAGGGGCCTCGGTCAGTCCTGGTTGACCTTGAGGGAGGTCACAGCCCCTTGGTGACCCCTGTACCTGGGGAGGCTGTGAGGAATCTGTGGCTGTTCTACCCATGGCCTTTGAAGGTAGGACTCCATGCCCGACCAACCTCCTCAGTTTGCCTCTTGAAGCACCCAGCGACAGAGCTGGACGGAGCCTTGGTTTGAGCTTTGTCCAAACCCTCATCTCGCTGGGCCATAATCAGGTCCCCACTGCCTACTGTTCACATGAACATGCAGGACCATGGGCTCCCAGCTGGCTTTTCGGGGGCCCTGCAGGTGCAGGCCACCTGGCAGGAGGGTCTGGTGAGGTCCGTGAAAGGCCAGTTCTCTGCGCTCTCACACATACCCTGTGCCTAGTCACTGCCACCCCAGCTGACCCTGAGTCCCCAGGTCTCTTCCTGGCCTGGGACTCCTCTGGTTTGGCTTCTCCACACCTGGTGTCATCTGCTGAGCACACTGTCACTCCTCGTTCCCTGAATGATGGAGAGAAGGATCGCAGCAGCACTAACCGGGTGGAGGTGGGGGTGTTAGTGCAGCAGCACAGGATGGGGTCATCGAACCCTCTGGTCCTCTTAATGAGCTCCGAAATGACTTCTGGTCTGTCCTGAGACATGTCCCTCCACAGCAGACCACACGCCTTGGAGTCCATCCATTTTTGTTGGAACTGTGGACCGGAGTGGATGGCCCCCAGGGATTCCACCCGACTGAAGCACCCAGAGGCACCCGAAGGCTCTCCGAGTCATGAGTCCAGGACTCTGTGTCTTGAATCCACTTCATTCAGTCGTATTTACCGGTATCCCCAGCATGCCAGACCCCGTGCTAGATGCCACATTCCCAACTCAGGGCTCAGTGTCCTGTTGGGACAGCTGGATGGCACCAGAGATTAGGGAGACCAAGGGCGGACCCAGCCCACCCAGCCTCGGGAAGCTGCTGCTACGGAGGGGCTGCCAGCAGGACCCGAGGCTGGGTCCCAGGGAGCAGGCACGGGCGCAGGGACGGGCACAGGGCGGGCGGGGGAGCGGACTGCTCTGCAGCCAGGGCACTCAAGGAGAGCCACGACTCTCCACGTTCAAGGATGCTCTGTGTCCATTCTGGCAGACGGCCACCTCTGTGCTGTCGTCACCTCTCTGAATGGTGCAGCGTGATGGGGAAGGGTGGGCAGAGGAGAATTTAAACCCTCCCACCTCCACGTTTCCTGACCAACACCCCCAGGGCCAAGCGTCTTCCCACCCATCTCCTCCTGACCCCCCCCCCCGAAATTATAGAAAAGAGCTGAGCTGGACACACTGTGACCACAGGCGTGGACCGAGGTGGTCACCTGATTTCCCGGCCTGGCTGATTGGCAGCCTATCCCCCCTGCACTCACAGCCGGCCTGCCAGTTACAGCTTCGTGCAGGAGACCGATTTATCAGGGACAGGACAGTCCTGATGGTTATAAGAATCTCTGAGGGTGCTGTCTGGATGATATTAAGTGGAGCAAAGTAGGTCAATATTGTGTGGAATAATGAACTCGAGTTTAATCAACACATCATAAGCAAAATTATGTGGAGAAGCCTCGCATGTTATTGTTGCTGTTTGGTTATTTGACTACTTAATCTTTTAATATATGCACTTAATAATAAAATAATTTTACATGTAGATAGAAATCATTTTTCGACAATCATGCGGTGTACTTAACAATATGTTAATAATGCATCTTGCTGTATTTGTGGGGAAATGTCTTTGTACCGTTGGGAGACATTGGGGGCACACCCGTGGACAGCATGGTGTTCCACATGCACACAGTAGGAGCTTAATAACTTGGGCAGAGTGGAGTTCAGGTGTGTGGCTGTGCCCCGGGTCGCCAGCTGGACCTGCCCCAGGGAAGGACTTCCTGTTGTTCTGTGACACAGGGATCCAGGGAAGACTAGTTCTGTCCACTCAAGAGGCCAAATGTGACCCTTGTGCTTTAGAGGGGCCTCCTGGCTGGCGACTCCCGAGGCTGCTGCCCCCCTGAGCCCAGCCCCTCCCTGGGAAGTGAGCTGGCTGCAGTGAGCCCCGGAGTCAGGACAGGCCCGGTCAGCACCTGCCATGGATACTGCTCCTGCCAGCTAAAGGAGGTGTGCCCATGTCCAGGGGCATTTGACCCGCTGAAGCTACACCATGCCCTGGCTGACCCACCTGCACCCTGGCTGAGGGCAGGGCGGTGCGTTCTGGAGGGCGGCCTCCCTCTGAGCCTGCTCTCTCTCCCTGGCCTCTCTGGTGCCCGCCGTCTGTGAGACAGCAGAGGAGGGAGCACGCCCCTCTCCAGGGAGTCGGGCATTGGCTCTGGCCCAGGGATGGATCCTGTGCACCTAGGAGGCCAGAGCCTGGCCGTGTGGTCAGCAGCCCTCATCATCCCACCCGGCTGCTCTGCTCCCCTCTGAAAGTGACCTTCAGAGCTGGTCCATGGGCTGCAGGAAGCCAGATTGCTTTCTAGTAAAGCACAGTTTAGGCTCAGTTTCTGGGATTTTCTGGGTGTTTTTATCTTCGCAGAGAAGCCATAAAGACTCCGTGGCAGCTGGGCCGGCCACGGAGCTGACGCTGGCTGTGCTTATCACGGGGTAATGGCCTTGCTGAGCCGCGCTCAGCTCAGGCAGCGGCAGACGCAGGCGGGCAGCTTGATGGATGCGCTTCATCAGCGCCTGCACCAGGCGGGCGGCTCTGGGGTTTCGGGGGGCCGAGGTCCCGCTCCAGGGGAGGGACGGGTGGTTTCCAGGGGTCAGGTGCAGAGGGCCAGGCCAAGGGCACCAGTGGGCCTGGGGGCAGCTGAGGGAGCCCGGGGCGCTGGTGGGGAGCGGGGTGAAGCCCTTTCTCCAGCTGAGCGGACGGTCAGTTCTGACACTGCCCTGGCTGTTGGGTTGATGGGATTCGTTGGGGGAGGCCGTCTTGGAAGCCGGGCAAATCCCAGTTTCAATCTCAACTTCCTCGTGATCTCCAGGCCTCAGCAAAGTCCACGTTTTGAGCCTCATTTTCTCTGTTCGTCCAACCAGGACCCACAGGCTTCTCGTCACCCTTTGCCCTGTCACGAGCCACCCCAGACTTAGAGGCTGACCAGGAATTTCATACTGTCCTGCAGGTGGGTGGACTGACCGCTCAGCAGAGGGGGGTGGTGTGGCTTCTCTCGTGGGTGTACTCAGGTGGTGGCTGTACCCAGCCTCTCCACTCAGCCTCTTCACTCACTGATGGCCAGGGCGGGGTCACCTCTCCCTCCCTGGTGCCTACCCTCCCGGCCCGGCTGTCCGTCTCCTGGTGGTTGGTTGCTTACATGGTGAGCGCTTTTCCCAAGACTGTGCAAAGAGGACGCAGACAGAGGCCACAAACAGACCCCAGGGCTCCTGCCACAGCCTCCTCCCCAGCTGGATGGACAGCCCACCTCCACCTGGCTGTGGGAGGAGTGGCCGAGCACGACTGTGGCCATCTTTCCCCATTCTCCAAGGACTCCTGAGCACAGTAATGAGGGAAAGACGCCAGGCGCCCTCCAGCCCTGACACCGGCTCCCAGGAACTGGCCGCTCCTGTCCCTTCTGCCCGTGTCCTTCCCTAGGCCTCTAGAAACAAGAGCTGTGTCAGCAGCACCAGAGGCCCATGTCCAGCCTGTCCTCCAGCTGGCCACGCAGTGGGGAACCTGGACACCGAGGCTTTGAGTGAAGATGGCTGTCTCCACCCTGGCTGCACAGGGGGACCCCAGGGGGCCAGCACACAGGCCAGCTCCTGTCCCAGTGCCGTTCTCATTTGGTGGTTATGCACGGTTCCCAGATCTACTTCAACGCCAGCCGCGAGAGGGCAGCCCTTGGGCTCCCCAGGGAGTGCACTGCTGAGCTAGGACCCAGGGGGAGAATGCCGAGGGAGACCCCAGACGACGGGGCCCAGGTCGCAACGTCCCATGGGCACCTGTCACCTGCGCTCTGGCTCTCAAGTTCAGCCAGAGGGCACAGACGGCCATGCCGCATCACCCCGCCTGCCCGTCTCCTCTGGTGAGCGCAGAAGGCGCTTTTCTTCTCTGGAGATTCAATGCCACAGTCATAAAAGCAGCATGGTCACAGAGACCCCACTAGGGAGGACGCGGGCATGTTCGTTTCCGCAGGCCCGCCGCGGGTGATGGATATAAATAGCCGGCGTTTCAGAGGGGAGCGCTGAGCAGGTGCAAATATCACCACATCTGAAGGAAGGTGCTGCGAGCGTATTTTTCCTGGGTAATTGGGGTTATGAGCAGCTGCCCTGAGAGCGGGAGGGGTCTGCTTCTGCAGCCAGCGCCTCCAGGCTGAGTTAGTGCCGCCCCTTGCTGCCGCCAATGTCCACCAGCCAGTTAACCCTTTCTAGCTGCTGGGCGAGTGTCCCCCACCTGCACCTGCCCAGCTTCCTTCGCCCATGAGAACTCCTTCCCTGCCCACGGTCACTGTCTGAGGGTGAGGACGCAGGAGGCTGCAGGAGTCAGGGTGGGAGGCGAGGTGACTCTGCCGCAGGAAGGAGAAGGCAGGCGAGCCTGATGGCCGTTTCTACACAGAGGCACAGGTGGCCCACTCCACCCTCCCGCCTGCCCACCCCTCAGGCTGGGACAGGCTCTGGAGGGACCCTCCACCTAAGCAGGCTGCCCAGTTTTCCGCTGGCATTGGGCGAGCTCAGGAGTGGCCTGCTGTTCCAGAGCAGGAGCGGGCAGCAGAGCCCAGCTGGGGCAGTGTCTCTGGGCTCCCGGTGTGTGCGTGACCCTCCTTTGCCTCTGCTCTGGATGCTGATGCAGTGGGGAGGCCTGGCTGGGTCCTGGAGCGGGGAGGCCACTTTCCAGCAATCTTTGAAGGTCCCAGCAGGTTTCACCAAGTCCTGGGTCACCGCAGGGCTTGACAACGCCCGACCCTTTCCTGAAGAGTTGGTATTTGGAGAAACTAGATTCTGTCCATTCTGATGCAGCGAGCAGCCGATTGGCAGCTCCCGGGTCACCTCTCAGGGACCTCGGCAGCCTGGACAGGGGATGTGGGTTTATGGGAAACCTCTCTAGCAGGGCTGGGGCCTGGACAGGACCCTCCACCCTGGGCTGAACAGGGTCAGGGTCAAGTCCAAGATCCAGGTGGGGCAGGGCGGTGACCCCTGTAGCCTCTCCTTGGTTTGCAGAGAGTGTCTTCTCCCTGTGTCCTTGATGGCTGTCCCTCTGTGTGCTGAGTGTCCCGTGGCCATCCCTCTGTCTGTCCTGATCCCTTCCTAGGAGTACTGCAGTGATGTTGGGTCAGGGCCACCCTAATGGCCTCCTTCTAGCTTCATCAGGTAAGGGATGCCGGCCCTCCTGACAGCACGGTCAAATCTGAGATCCTGGCCTAAACTTCAGCCTGGGAGTTTAGGGGGACACTGTCAGCGCCCAGTCTGTATGGTCACTCAGCCTGGCCACATGACGACGAGGGGCCAGGGCTGCCGGTTCAGGAAAGGGATGCACCTCCAGGTAGCGACCTTCCCTGGCTAGCCACGGCCAGTCCCCGCGGCAGCTGTCCCTTCTACCCCTGCAGCCTAACGAAGACGGATTGCTCCTCTCACGTCTAAAGGCTCTTGAACAGAGAGCAGAATCGATTTCATATTTGGAGGCGGGAGCGTCCCCTGCCAGGCCAGCACGGGGTGCACTTGATGACAGAGTGCCACCCTCAGCAGATGCTGCTATCCGGGAGGCCGGGTGTGCGCCTGCCCCCGAGCAGAGGGCAGCGCGCTGGCCTCGTGCCCCATCACCGCCCCAATGGGTCTGAGTCAAAATTTTTTTCCCTCATCATTTTCCACGGATCTGCTGCCCCTCAGTGAAACCGTTTGCAGGTCATGAAATAGGACCCATCAGCACTTTCAGAACTCATTTCCTCCACGGCGTCTCCGAGCTGGGAGTCTCAGCCTCATCAAGCACTTCCCTTGCTCAAGAACCTTCGGAGGCTCCCCATTGCCTGCCCTCCTGCAGAAGCCGTGCTTCCTCCCCTGTCTGCAAATGGGACTTACATCTCTGAACAGCTCAGCTACTCCCCACCGCACCCCCACTTCCTGGGGGTGCAGTGTCTCACCTTCTGCCCCAGCTCCCTCCAGCTCCCTGCCTCTCTGGGTTCCTACTGCTCCTGCAGCCTGAGCCAGTCAGAAGGTGGCTACTCCGGGATTGGTCTCACAGGCCGGAGCTCCATGACGCCATTCTTCTCTGGAGCTGCAACAGGCAGGCAGTGAGGAAAGGGCTCCCACGTTCTCCAGGAAGTCACTAGGGCTTTGGCTCTGGCTGGACAGGGGTCTTTTCAGGCCACAGGATTATTTTCTACAGTACCAATCATGGCTTTGAAATCAAGGCATTACTTATTTATCTAAAGCCCCAAATACTTTAATCTGCAGGCTTTCTGCCTCTGTGACTCAGCTGTTTCCTTAAACAAGGGTGCTCTAGGACAGTTGTGTCCTTTCTCTGCTGTGACCTTTGGGGCCGGGAGTCTTACGTTGGTGTAGAGAGGACAGATGCCTGCCACCCGATCCCGGAGCAATGCCCACACCGTCACCAATGGACTGCTGGCTTTGTGAACTTTCTCTGCAGAGTTCCTCAGCTTCGGTTTTTCAGGGACACTGTGTTTGGTTTTGCAAACTGCAGCGTAACGTAGGGGTCAGCGTAGGAACCCTGGAGCCAGCATCCTGGTTCGAGTCTTGGCTCTGATGCTTGCTAGCTGTGCGGCTTAGGGCAAGTCACCTCACGTCTCTGTGCCCTGCTTTCTTCAGCCGTGAGGTGGAGGCTAATCAAAGCACCTGGCAGAGACAATTGCTTCAGGGGCCAAGAACAGGGTCCTGTGGCTCCCTGACACAGCCCTGGGAGCAGAACCCTGGATTCAACCCAACTTCCCAACTTGACTTTACCACTCGTCCCAAGAAATTCTGGCCCCAGAGAGAGGCTGTCAATGAGTGAATCACTGGTTGTCACCTTCAGCCATGTCCCCAACGTCCCACTCTCGTGCTGCCTGCTGCACCTAAACCCCATCCCTGAGCTCCCGATCAGATCCACGTGTGGAAAGTCTGCGCCCGAGACTCCCCTCGCCCACCTCAGGCTGCTCTGGGGGCTTGGGAAGGGGCCGTTGGAGCCTCTGCGTGGTTTGTGATGTCCAAGGGGCTCACACCCTGCTCAGCCACCACGGACCTTCCTGGGGCTCCTGTGTTGATGATTGTGCGTGTGTAAAAGTGGGTAGTTTGCATTCTTTACGTCCTGCTGATGTTAGACAGGGTGTCTCAGTGCCCCAGTGGGACCAAAGAGGTTGTCTCCCTGGTGGAGAGAAGAGAAGCCTCAGCAGAGCTGCAGGAGGCCAGCTGCAGGACAGAGCCCAGCAGCGGCCATGCCGCCCCCTCGCTCCTCCCCCCTCCTGGAGCAGAAGGGTCCTGGCCGCGAGGGACAGAGCGGGACCAGGCAGGGCTCAGACCCACGTGCCCCTGCCCTCTGGCCCTCTTACATGACTTCCCCTTGCACCCCTGTGTCCTCCAGAAGCCTGGCCCTGCCCTCCTGGACAGGAGGTGAGCTCAGAGGAGACCACTGGGTAAGGCAGACAGGCAACATTTCCAGAATGTTCTCTCCCGCCACCCTTTCTAATATCTCATAATTGGATATCAATGCTTTCTGGCGAAGGACATCTCAAGGACGCTTCCTGAGGAGTGACAGGTTTGGGGGGACACACCCCCACCCCGTGACTTCCTGCTCCGCGTGGTTTGGCCAACCACAGTGATTGGTGGGTGCTGCCATGTGATGGTCTCTGGTCTGACCTGGGGCTGGAGAAGGCTCGGGGGGCACGGGAGGGGGGCCCTGCGGTGGAAGCAAGCCAGCTGCGAGGTGACAGGAGAGGCCCAGCCACACTTTGCCCCAGCTGCCCCAGAGAGGGAGCTCAGGGGACTTGGGAGGCAGCCACCTCCTCCCAGGGGCAGCCCAGCTCCTCTTGGAGCAGGATTTCCACCCCCTCTGTGCTGGGCTGGGCTGAGCCCCTTCCTTCACTTTCTTCCTTCTTTGGTGTTTAGCATACAACAAAGCCACCCCTTTTGTCCCCGGAGCAGATCTCCTTACAGGACGTGATGACCTCTCGGCCCTGGGAGTTCTTCCATAGTGCACGCCCTTGGACTCCCACTGAGGCTGTTCTGAAGGTGGGCACCCAGCCTTGAAGGCAAGCCGGAGCCAGAGCGGGCGCTGCAGGGGCACGGGACGCTGCCTCCGGGCCACCTGAACCTCAGTCCTCACATCACAGAGGCAGGGTCCTCCTTTCCCGTTCTGGGGCCATGGCGGGGGCCAGGTGGCCCTGAGACTCAAAGCCCCCCAGACTCGCTGGGCCAGGAAGTGCTAAGACTCGTTTGTACCCACGCTGTGAATCTGAAATTCAGGAAAGTTCAGAGAGGGCGGGCGGCTGGGAGAGGAGGGTTCAGGGAACAGATCCCTAATGCAAGTGGGCAGGCGGGAGGGCAGTGCTCCCGTGGGCAGCCTGCGCCTGGACAGAGGCGCCCCCCCATTCACATCCCCATAATCCATTTGCCAGTTACCAGCCTGCCCTATCTGGGTCCACTGTACTGGGCAGCAGGGGCCTCACATGGCCAGGACAGCGAGGTGCTTACAGCTCAAGAGTTATTTGCTGATTGAAGAAATGAATGTTTCTTTTCTTTCTTTTTTTTTATCGAAATAAGCCCTGAAGGGGAAACACTTGATTCTGGTGATCAACTCGCTGCTGACTGGCTCATCTCCATTTCTTTTAAAACCCGCGCAGCCTTGGACTCATTCCTAATCCACATTAGTGGTTCCCAGCGGGAGCCGTCTGGCCTCGGGAGACATGTGGCAGGTCTTGAGAGGCTTCTGTTTGTCATAGGTTGGGGGTCATTACTGGTGTCCAGAGGGGAGGACCAGGTGCTGCCAGCACTCCACAGCTGCTGGACGTCTGGCCCCACGGGGATGGCCCCCGCCCCCCGTGGAGTGGGGAGCCCTGAGGCTGTGGTCTGAGGTTTTCACTGTGGCTCTTGATGCCCCTGGATATTCCTGTCCATCTCCTCAGAATTAAGTGGGTCCAGGTCAGGAGCTCCAGAGGAAGCTGATTCTTCATGGTCACAGGTGGATGGATGGCCAAGAGGGGCAGGGCAGGTGCAGCCTCCCCCAGGTGGATCCGTGTCCAGGCAGCATCTCCTGCGTGCCTGGAGGGGGAAGTACCAGAGGACAGTAGGGGTTTCCAGAAACCGCAGGTCTAGACAGACCCTGGGGTGCAGCACAGGCTGGACAAGTGCTGGTGTGGTGCAGGGATTAAGGCCTGAGCCAGAGAAGGTTCTGGAATGGCTCCTGCTCAGTGGCAAGAAGTGGACTCCTGGGCCATCTCCTGGCTTAACAGATGGCCCCTGGGGTGGACGGCAGCTCACTGCAGTTTGCCGTGCTCCGTCTGCCTGGCCAGCCGTTCCATGAGAGGCAATTTGGTGGCTAAGAAACTGCTTGGAAGCGTGTCCCATGCCGTGACGTGGAGCACATGGCAGGACAAAGAATTGCAGAAGGTCGGGGGTTGGCCTTCTCCAGAATGCTGGGCAGCCAGCCTCCTCCACAGTCCACGTCTGTCCCCCCTTCAGGGTCATGTGGGGTGACCTGGGGAGGGGGTATCCCCGGTGTGGGCACTTCTGTGATCGTGGACCTGGAGTGAGGGGAGGTGGCCACAGGCCGCCCCTTCACAGCCGTCTCCACCTCGCGGACGCCGCCTGCACTGGTGAGCCTCGGCTCCCCCCGCTAACCTGGGCCCAGGGAGCCTGCCCTCCTGGCCCGCAGTGAGAGGGATGGCCCCGCAGACCAGGGTAGAAGGGAACAGGCGAGGGACGCACCCTGCAGAGAACGCTGGCCCCCAGGACAAGGCAGGTCTCCAAGCAGACCTAGGCCAGGGCTCTGTGACGAGGAATCCCAGGCAGCAGGAGCACGGCCATTGCTGAGGACGTGTGTGACATCCTCAAGGGACAGACAGCGCGGGACACCATCCAGGCTGAGGGAGGATGTCTCCAGCTGCCCTGGGGCAGGCAGAACTGGGGCCACACCTGGTGGGAAGTGGCAGAGCTGGGGACAGGGACGGTGGAGGTGATAGCAGGTCCCTTTGTAGACGCAGGTCTCTGCTGTTTGGAGCGAATGGTCTCACGCTGGTTCACATGGCACCGTCACCCACAAGGACACAGCTTGAGGACCTCCTGCGACTGAGCACATCCGTTTGCATCCCAGGGCCTCCAGCGCCCCAGCCCACCATCCTCCTGCCCAGGGCGGCTGCTGTCCTGAGTTCTGAAGCCGTGGGCAGGTGGCCTGCTTGTGCGTTCACAGGGAAAACGTGGGATGAGCTGCTCCTCACCCGCCCGTGCGCTGCCCCTGGGGAAGGGTCACCCTCTGCCCCCAGCAGCCGCCCACACGTGGCTGCATAGAGCCGCGTGGTCTGACCTCCTGTGTGCACGCGCTCTGCAGTCCTCTGGTGGTCACCGTGAGTCGCACTGCAGCTGTTTGCCGGCCCACGGTGGCCACAGGGCTTGTGCCTGTCCAAGGTCAGGGGCTGTCGTCACTGCTCCACGGTGGCTGTGGCCTCTCCCGCCACCAGGCATGGCTGTGGCTTCTCCCTGCTCAGCCCGAGGCCTGATCTTGCCCTCTCTGGTCAGTCTCCGCTGGTGATCCTCGTTTCCTTCCCGCGGTGATCGATGAGGGTGAGCGTCTCATGGCCCATTGGAAGGTCCTTGTCGGCCAAGTGCTTGTTTGGAGCCCTTGGCCCTTTTCCACGGCGCTCCTGTCATTTTTAAGTGCTGAATTTGTGGGTGTTTATTTTTAAGTTCTAGAGTTTGTTTGATCAATTTCTACAGTTTTCAGTTCTCTGCCAAAACTCCGTTTCTTGCTCTTAAATCTCCTGAACGTATTAATCAGTTACTCACGAGGCGACGTCTGAACTCCCAGCACCTCAGGGTCACTGTGGGTGGCCTACTTCGTCTGCTTTTCTCTTAATTCTGGCATTTTTAAAAGGCAGCCCGCAGGAAATGGACAGCACATGGACAGGACATGGACAGCACATGGACAGGACATGGACAGCCGTGTTTCCCAGGGCTCTCTGTGGTGGGGGTCCTGAGCTCCGGTCGCCTCCCCACGGTAGCCTCCTGCCTCAGTTTCTCCCTGGTCCTCTGATCCCTGGACTCCTGGTGGGGACCGAGTACCTGCCTGGACAGCAGCCCTCACCGGTCCCCACCTGCTCCTGTCCTCTCTGGAGCCGAGCGGGTGGCTTGAGCCGTCTGCGCGGGCGCGGCTGGAAGCCGAGGTTCACATTGTCTTTCTTTCTGTTGCTCCTACTCCCCTCGGTCCCCCTTTCTGAGGCTCGGCAGGACGGCCACCTCCAGCTGCTCAGTCCTCGACCCCAGACTTTCCCGGGTCCTCGGTGGCCTCCAGCCTGTTGGCTGTGACAGCTCAGTCCAGGGCCTCCTGAGCCCGCCTGCCCCGGGTCCTGCAGAAGCTCTGCGCAGCCGCACGGCCTGCCTGCGTCCCCTCTGTGTGTGGCCCCCGCCCCGCGTCCCTGCTGCCCTGCTTGGACTCATGTACCTTCAAACAGGGCTTGCTTCCCCCCAGAATTTTCTGTTCCATAGATTTTGTTTACGACCTTTTCTATCTGAAGGCTCTTCTGTCCAAAAGGGATCATTCACAACAAATTTGTCTCTGGTGCCGGGACGTGGACGTCTGGGGAGCCAGCCAGGCCCCGGAGAGGGCCTGTGGGACGTGGTGGACAGCAGTGGGGGACCTGAAGTCTTCTCTAACTGAGAGATGCAGTCTGACCTCTGCCGCTCTCACATCTAGGGTCAGCCTGTGGCTGGCCCGAGGGTCTGCCCTTGTCTGGTGTGTCCCTTCCAATTAGAGAAGCACTTGGGACCAGAGGGTGCGAGGTTCCCTGGGCACCCCTGAGCGGGAGCTGGTGTCACCTGCCCCGATCCCCAGGGTCCTCCTGTCCGTGAGTCGGAGGTGCTGGGGCAGGGCCCGTCCCGGCAGGTGTGAGTGCGCCCTTCCCCAGTGCAGAGCCAACACCCCCAGAGGCTGCTGGTTGCTTTTGGAGAAAACTAGGATGAAAGTTCAGAGTCTTTTCCACGTGAGCTCATTCCCGATCCGTCCTCATGTGGGTGTGCCCAGCTCCCGATTCAGAGACCCCTGGTCCGCAAGGCTCCCAGGTCTGGAATCTGAAGAGGGGCTGGGGGTCTCAGGGTTAAGGCGTGGGTCAGGCTCTCTTGCCCAGGGCCACACCAGTCCCGCAGGACCTTAAGAGCTGCTGACCGTTCTGCTTCTAGGTTTCCAACAACAGTGACCTCCCCTGCGCCTCACACAGAGCTCCCACATTGCCTCGTGGGACAGACCCTCATCCCGGGAGGCAGTGACCTCTGTCCCTGGGCCCCAGGCAGCTGCCAGTGCTGTGCTGTTAGGGTCAGGCCACCTGCTTAGCACACCTCCGGATGCGTGCTGTGTGAGCCCTCTGCCTCTCCTGTGCAACACCGCTTGGGCAGGCCGGGCGCGTGATGAGTGTGCCGTGCGCAGAGGTCGTCCTCCGGGCCTCTTTCCTCTGCAGCCATTGGAAGGCGGCCGGCATCCCGGCTTCATTAGCGGGCCTCTGATGGACTGTTGGGTCCAGGTCCTATTCAACCGACTCAGCAAATAATCAGAGCGATTTCTAATGCTTGACCTGGCACTGCACAGTCTCTGGAACAACAGCCACATCGGGAAAAGTAACCAGCCTGTCTGACACCGTTCTCCTCCGCTCGGACGAGCACCTCCTCCCCAGGCAGAATCTACGTCCTTAATTGGTGATTATCAATGGGGTTACTCTTCTTCCAATTTTTACTCTGTTTCGAGATCACTAAGCCAAACACAGCCAGTCCTTCCTATCTGCAGAGTCCCCATCCATGGGCTCCACGAACCTCAGACTGAACATACTGGAAGGAAAGTTATATTTGTACTGAACATGTGCAAACGATTTTCTCTTATCGTTTTCTCTGAATGATACATAGGGACTATTTGCATAGCTTTTACATCCTACTCCGTAGTAAAAGTAATCCCATTAGGCCTTCAGCTGATGGGATGAGGCCCACCCACATTACGGAAGGCCTCCTGCCTCACTCAGGTTCGCCTATGTTAATGTTTATATCCAAACGCGGCCTCACAGGAACCTGCAGAATAAGGTTCCACTGTGTCTGAGCGCTTTGGCCCAGCCAAGCTGACACATGGTATGAGCCAGTCTGCCTGGGGAATCCTAACCGTCAACACCTCTGAGGCGTCCTGGCAAGTTCCTCACCTGCTGTTGGGGCCTCTGTGCGGATATGTGGCTGCCACTCGTGAGCCATTTCCAGGAATTGGGGAGAAACCCTCTGCATCCCCACAAGATAACCTGGAAGCTCCTTCCTACCAGCACAGGCTCCGCTGGGCCTGCAGCGGGTGGCCTGGGTGCGAGGCATCTAGTCCCCAGGGGCTTCCCTAGGAGACACGGCCCACCTGCACCCCTGTCTCCAGTGTGGGCCCCCGTGGCTCGTAGGGAGACAGCAGCTATCCTCTGGAGATCTCTCCTTGCTCAGGGCTCGGGGGACACAGGCCCCGCGTCTCTGCCGAGTCCATTCCAATAATCTAATTTGAAATCCTGTTTCTGGAACACAGCGGGCTTCCTGAGCCCGGGCAGAACAAAAGAGAATGGAACAGGGGCCGTAACGGGAAGCATTCCGGGTGTTTGCCGACTTGGAAGTCAATAATCTGTTCTCTCACGGGGGCTCTGACCTCTCGTTTTGAAGGGAAACAGGAAACACAAGCCGGGTACAGACAGTAAATATTTTGCTCTCACCAATCCTCCCATCTGGGCTGACACACGCCTCCCCTGGACCCTGCACCCTCCCCCGCCTTCCAAACGCGACTTTGGAGATCAGCGTGAAGGTGGATGATGGAAACGAGTTGGAAACGCGATTTATCACCTTTGAAGAAACGTCAGCTGCAGACGCCTGGTTCCTGGCAGGGGAGGAAGGGCGCGCTCCAGGGCTTTCAGGGAACCCTGGGAGGGAGGACGTCACCTCCTCCCCTTGGAAGCCTCAGTGGGTGGAAGGATGACATCATGGGGGTGCAGATCGGCCCTGCACCTCCACTTTAGGATCCTCAGTGACCCCTGAAGGGTCAGGGTCTGCACAGAGCGCCTGGTTTCCGGCCCCCAGAGGCGCCTCCTCCTTGGGCATCGGAGGCCCCCTGGGCCACGCCCCACCATGGCCCGCGACACCTGTGCCTCCAGACCATGGGCATCTCCTTCCCCCACAGCCCTGGGGAGCCCCAGAAGGCCTGGGGCGCAGGGGACACGGGCAGAGACAGCGGCGAGCAGGCTGGGCTGAGTGGCCGGGCCATGGTGAGGGTTGCTGTCTGTGAGTAGCTTAAAGACATTCAACAAGAGCTTCTTCTTCTGGGGAAAACCTGAGACAAATTGTCCATTAGGGCATAACTACCAGGAGAGGTTTCTAAAGTTAGAAAGTGAAGGGTCCACTGATGGCCCGGGGGCTGCTGCCCCGGGGCCAGTCACCTAACCACAGCCCACTTCCCGCTCCCTCCCCACCCTGGGGCAGGAGAGGGCTTCTGTCCCCCAGCCTTTCCCCTCTACCTGCTCCTCAAGGGGTCACTCTCCAGGAAGCCCAGCTCTTCAACAAGGCCAGCAGGAGTCTGGGCGTCTCCCAGGAGGCAGGGTAATGGAGGTGCATGACAAAGGAATCCGCCTGTGGGGACAAGCATGTCCCCTGCTCCAGGAGAACAAGGTTTGCAAAGAAAGTAGAAATACCTTGCACTATGGTGAGGCCACCGAGACAGGATACAGGCTGAGAGGGCAGGGCCAGCAGCCCGCAGGGGGCGCTGAGGACACCCCACCGGAGGTCAGGGTGAGCATGGGGGGGAACGTGTGGCAGGGCCAGGGCAGGAGGAGGAGCCCTGGTGCCCCAAGGAAGGAGGTGAAGGGGACCCCAGGGGAGCAGGCACAAAATTGGCAGGGAAGTAAGGCAAGACCGTGAATGGCACTCAGGCCTCTGAAGTAGGGGCAGAGACACAGAGATGCAGAGACACAGGGACACAGAGACACAGAGACTTAGAGACTTAGAGATGCAGAGACACAGAGACACAGTGACTTAGAGACGCAGAGACAGAGACTTAGAGACTTAGAAACAGAGAAACAGAGCCACAGAGACGCAGAGACTTAGAGATGTAGAGACAGATGCAGACACAGAGATGCAGAGGCACAGAGACACAGAGACTTAGAGACGCAGAGACACAGAGACTTAGAGACGCAGAGATGCAGAGACACAGAGACATAGTGACTTAGAGATGTAGAGACACAGAGACTTAGAAATGCAGAGACACAGAGACACAGTGATTTAGAGATGTAGAGACACAGAGACTTAGAGATGCAGAGACACAGAGATTTAGAGACACAGGGATGCAGAGACACAGAGACTTAGAGACACAAAGACTTAGAGATGTAGGAACACAGAGACACAGAAACACAGAGACGCAGGCCACTCCAAGTGAGTGGGGGGGCAGAGAGCAGCCCCGCCCACCGTCCATGGCGGCCCAAGGCCCATCAGGGATGCCCTGGCTGCAGCCCCCACACTGCTCGCTCCAGCAGCTCCCATCCTGCGGGGCAGAGTGGCGGGAGATGCTCTCCAGGCCTCCAGGGTCCCTGGTCCCTGCGTCCAGAACCCCAAGGACACTCCAGCCACTTTGTGCCACACCGACCTGCCTGGACCGCTGTGTGAGTGCTCGAGGTTCCAGGGTGATCTCGACCTCTGCACGTCTCTCAGGCCAGCTCGGGGTCCACCCAGGAGAGAAGGGTCCACGTCGCCTTGTGGAGGAGCCAGCACTGGGGAGGAAGGACAGGTGTGCGGGCCACCAACTCAGGCCCCAAACCTGCCACAGGCCACCATCCATGCCCACCAGGTGACGCCAGTCAGGGGCAGCTCCTGGCCCTGCAGCTGGAAAAGAGGTGACCAACCATGGCCTTTCCTTTCCTCCTTCCTCATCCTCCAGGGACCAACAGAGACCCCTGGACCGGCCACGTGGCCCCGCCAGATGGGAAGAGTGGAAATGGGGTGGCTTCAGACTGAGTTTGGCGCTGTTTTTCAGAAGTGTCCCAATGCCACATCAAGCTGGGGTCACCTTCATCCCTGCCCTCGGCAGCGTAGCTGAGCCTAGAAGAGCATCACTATCAAACCCAGACTGGGCCTAGTGGGTCAGAACCAAGCTGCAGACCAAGGAGGGCCCTGGGACGAGGACAGACGCTTTTCCCTTTAAGCCCCAAAGCTTGCCAGTGTGGCCCCAGAAGGACACCAGAGGGTCATCTAGGACAGAGCGGGGTGCGGCAGGTGCCTGGCCTCAGCACAGAGTCGTGTGGGAGCCAGGCGGGGGCCCCGCTGGCCTCTCTGCAGGCCTGGCCTGGCTCCCAGGTGCTGGGTGAGCCGTCCTGGGCTGCAGCCCTCGGAACACTCCTGCGTCCTGGCTGACCCAGCTCAGTGGCCCTGCCGCCGTGGGCACCAAGTGGCTCAGCGGGAATCCTCGGGCTCCCGGAAGTCGGCCTCACCATGGAAAGCTCTCTGGTTTGGAGTTGGGCTTGTGTCCATCTGCAACACCGTGACGCCACGGGCCCTGCGTGGACTGCTGAGTTCTGAGCCTGGTGACCTCCGCTGGCCGGGGCTGCTCCCTGCAAGCCGCTCCCCCTACTCAGTCCACTGGGCCGGGGAAGCTGCCCCAGCCAGTTGGTCTTCATGACAGCTCGGGGCTGTCACCTGCCAATCTCACCATGGCCCCAGCAGGGCCAGCTCTGCCACCCAAGCTCCACTTCTCCCTTTGCCCCGGCCTCTGGGTGTTCCTTGAGCACTCAGTCTCTCACCACAGGGCCTTTGCACCGGCTGATTCCTGTGCCCAGTGCCCTCTCACCCAGAGAGCCCTATTGTCCTCGGCAGCTTCTCCTCCCCTCCTTGTGGAAAGGGGGCTCCCGGCCCGTCCTCCCTCCAGTCTGTCCGTCTCTCCCAGGTTACTTTTCCACTAGTGCTTTTCCATCTGACTTGCTCTGTGTGGACCTGGGTTCTACTTCCTGTCCCTAGAACGTGAGCTCCCTGGGCAGGATCCCACTCTCCTCCCAGGGCAGAGCCTGCACATGGCCCGTGGCCGAGGCTCAGTGAAGGTCTGCTGAGGGGCTGAGAGGGTTCAGGCCCTGTGGGTGGACCGACCGCCTCTGCTGGATTCCCGCTTCCTGCCCCCTTGCCCACACGTCCACCTCCACCTGATTCTAGAACCCTGCAGAGCCTGGCCTCTCCTCGCCAGCTCTGCTGTCCTGGAAGAACCACGGCTAAGGAGTCTGAGCCTTTCTCCTAAAAGCAGAGAGCAGAGGGGACAGCTACTCCGGGGGCCATTGGTGGCCCTTCAGCAGTCCGGCTTCCCCACTTCCTGGAACCCTGCACTGCCAGGAAGCAGAGGGACACCTGCTTCCAAGAACTAATTCCCAGTGGATTATCCCCTCAGCCCCGCCCGCCTCCGCACACGGCCACCCTCCCAGGGACAGTGCTGCACAGCCTCCAGGCAGCTCCAGAGATCACACGCAGCCTCCAACGTCTGAAGGGGGTGGAAAGGAGCCCAAATGATGAGCTGGGGCCACAGAAGGAGAGCCTCTGAGGTGGCCTGACCCTTTGGAAATAGGCTTAGGCTCTGCGGGCCCGAGGAGGCTCTGGGCCAGGACCCTGGCTCAGTCGAGCTGGGCTGGCCAGGGGACCCGGCCCTCCTGCCAGCACTGGGCACTCCCGGGCGCCTGAGCCCTCTAGTGGAAACTGTGGCCATGGGAGTCCGGAGCACATGTCCCTCCCTGGCCATCTGCACGCCCTGCTCTCTGGGGCTGGCCCCTGTGCCTGGGCTCCTCCGTGTGCCCAGACTGGGCAGGGAGGAGAACCTAGGAGAACCTAGCAGACCTGTCCTGGCATTTGGAGGAGCCAAGGGTTCATGACCTCCGAATCCCGGAGCCCGAACTCAGCACCAGTCCATGTGTTGATGTCAGCTCCGGGGGCACCTCCTGGCAGGGGCAGTGTCCCCGCTCACCCAGGAACAGCAGGGCCCAGGCAGCTTTGCCCTTGCATAGACCCTGCAGCATGCTTGGGACCCCTGAGGACACACATCCTCCATGGGTGGCATTTAGTAAAATAAAGTGGGAGAAAGTAAAAGCAGAGAAGCCCAATGCACTGCCCATAGCACTCACCTGTGCATCTCAGACTGGGAATAATAGGCCAAGTGTCCAAATCGAACTTCAAAAACCATGTCCCACGTCACGTGAATGTGCCCATGAACCTTGGTCAAAAGAAGGGCAGTTCCACCTGGGCCCAGGCCACAGGGGCCAGAGAGTTGGCATGAGTGATCCCCGCTGCCACCCCGGCCCGAGAAGCAGGCCTGGCACACGACAGACGCCCAACATGTGCCCCCGGCATGAACATCCCCCGTGTTGTGTGCTGGAGAAGCTGCGGCACCTGTGTCCAGGGCCAGGCCTGAGGAGTTGGCCACGTGTCCCCAGCACCCACCGGCCAGGCCCCTTGCCTGGGTCTTCTCTGGGCCTCTGCTCCCTGCTGCAACATGGAGCTTGCTCAGGTTCATGAAGCGTCCCCGAGGGGTTAAGAAGCTCTGGGAGCCACATCGTGCCTGGCCCCAGAGACTGCCCAGTACCGTGTGCCTCAGCGGCCAGGGACAGCAGCAGTGGCTGCAGAGGGAAGTAAGGAACAGCGGGCCACAGTAGGTCCAGGAGAGGAGGCTGGACGTCCGGGAGACACTCTGGTCCCCAGCTCTCTGGGCACGGATGTCGTTGCTTGGGCTGTGTTAACCCAGGGGGCCTGCAGCTGCCACTGCCAGATAGGGCTCCCCACTCCCTGGAGGAGGCCCCCGACTTCCTGCCATCTCGGCACACGTGGTGAGTATCACCCTGGGACTGGGGACGTCAAGGTCACCTGCTACAGGCTGAGCATGCCACGCCAGCCACAGGGTCAGCACCCCGGCCTCCAAGGACCAGAGGCGGAGGCCACAGGAAGCCTTGAACTTAAATTACAGAGTAAATTGGTTCCAGATTCCAAATTTAGGTCCTGGTGGGACTGCCCTCCCTTTGAACCAAGATTTATGGTGACATTGCAACGACTTGGGACGCAGTTCTTGGAATTTGATTTGAAAACATCCCTATTATTCTTCAAATTCCAGAATACATAGGCGACCTTGTATGCTCCAGTGGGTTGGGCTGCTCTATTTTTATTTGACACTATCGTATTTTATAGCCCAAACTGATATCACAAAACCACATTCGAAAGCCCCTGAGTCGTTGGTGAAGACCCTGCTGTCATCAGGCCCACTGGGAGGGGGCCAGGGCCTGCAGCAGGAGAGACTAGTGCTATGTGGGCAGATGTTCTCCTAGCGCAAGCGGAGCCAGGGGCTGGAGCCCTCCTGCTGGCCAGCGATGGTGTCCATCCTCCTGGTCACTGGGCTGGATGTCCTGACCTCACAACCTGCCCTCCGTCCAGCGAGGGCGAGCCGCCCTCCCACAGCACGAGGCCGGTCCTGGCGTTCCCCGCCCTTGCATGTGGGCTCTGACCAGGACAGGAGGCAGGGGGTGCTTTGGGGCTCCGCTCCTCTCTACAGGGACCCACAGCGGGCAGTCCCCTGTGCAGATGTCACCACAGGAGGTGCTGCA
Organism: Ictidomys tridecemlineatus; assembly: GCF_052094955.1. NCBI lineage: Eukaryota > Metazoa > Chordata > Mammalia > Rodentia > Sciuridae > Ictidomys > Ictidomys tridecemlineatus. The sequence continues at coordinate 11,058,565 of NC_135488.1, read as the reverse complement.
GGCGCCCGAGGAGCGTGGGAAGGCAGCTCACCCTCCTCTGCCAGCTGCCCCCACGTGGCCCGGCCCCCTCCCTGCAGACACAGCTGGCCTCCTTGCTCGTGGCCCCTGGAGGAAACCCCAGGCTCAGGGTCGTCTAGTGTAAAAGTGTGCACAGTGCCGGGGACCCCTACACCCCGAATGCATGAACCAGGGAGGCCCATCTCAGCGTCCTCCTCCTCTTGAGTCAGGTGGGCGTCAAGCGGTGCCTATGAGAAGTGGGCCACTCCTGGGAGAGTTAGAGGCCAGGAGGATGGGCCCCAAAGCACACAGAGAACCCTCTCTGGGGAAGAGAGTGCTTGGACTGAAGGCGCACAGGACGCTGTCAGAGGCCGCGGTCAGCCAGCGCTCGTTCCCGACAAGGCATCCAAGCAGCGTTTCTAGAGGGTTCTATTGATTCTGGATAAATGTCTCTGCTCTGGGCAGCCCTGTCTTCAAAGGTTCCATGGTCCAGTGGGGGAGTGGGGACACGTCCACCCACGCACACCCCCCTGGGGTTGACATCTGGGAGGACGTGCCTCCTAGTCCCACCTGCTGTGTGCAGACATTGGCATCCTGTAGAGTTAGTTTCCCAAAGAGGTAAAGTTCTAATCATGGTGTCAGTTTCCTGTTAATGCCTGGTAAATGACGAGGTATTTATTTATTTGTCAAGTGCTGGGTATTTGGTACCTGCTATTTAAACACGGGCTGTGCACCACATTTAAGCTTATTAAGCGCTAGGCGTCTGAATACCTGCTACTTAAACACAGGTGTTGTATTCAGATCCTGAGTGTTTCAGTATCCAGTACCTGGTGTTTAGTGCCTACCTCCCGTCCCCCAGTGAGTGCACATGGCCCGGCAAGGTGCCAGCCAGGAGGTAATGAGGATGAGCAGCGGGCGGGGTGCCAGGCGGCTGCTGAGCCCCCACCTCAGCTGCCAGGCACACTGTCCCAGCCGCAGCTTCCTCATCCACAACTTAGGCCCAAGCCCCAGCAGGATTCCAGGGATGGCCAAGCCCAAGTTGCCCGAGGCCTTTCCTCAGCTGTATCTGCCCTGACGCTGCCAGCCGCACACTGGGGAGGCCCAGGAGGTGTCCCTGCAGGGCTGCCGTGGACGGCTCCAGGACTGGAGGGGAGCTTGGGGGAGCCAGGTGGCAGCCTTCCAGAGGGCGCAGAGTGTCCTGAGGGAGAGGCTGCATGGCCTGACTGCAGGGCAGGAGAGGAGAGTGGGCGGAGAGCAGGTGGGGACACCACAGTCCTTCCCTGGAGGCCTCTGGGGGAGGTGGGAGGACGCCTCGTCTGGGCTCTGGGAGCGAGGTGCAGCTGGCTTGGCTGAGGTGTAACTGGGACGGGAGGAGCGCGTGAGGAAGCTGGGGTTCAGAGAGGGCGAGTTCTGAGGACCACACAGCAAGCACATCAGGTCTGGGGCCTTCTGATCCAGGGCCCCAAACCCTCTGCTGGGCGGGGATGGAGGCTCTGCCTTCCAGGCCCTCCTGCTGGGGAGCGTCCTCTCTGACCTCCGGGCAGCTCTGGGCACCTCCTCGCTTTCAACAGCCACAGGCCCTCTTCCCCCTCCACAGCCCGACACATGAAGAACCGCCAGGTGCCTATGCGGGGTGCTGGGTGCTCAGTGCTCACGGTGCTCAGTGGGTGAGTCCCTGATAATGGTCCTTCATGGCTTTCCCAGAGAGGGTGGGGGCACACCACTCTTGACCCAGCCACACTGAGAGGACAGACAGACAGACAAAATCCAGCACCACTCCACCCTCACCGTGGCCCAGGAGGCCAATTTGCCCCTCTGCAGGGCAGCCGTGGGGCTCCCAGCTGCTTCTCAACTGTGAAGAGGAGGAAGCAGAGAGAAGGTCCCTCACCCAGCAGCTTCCCATACTGTCTGCTCTACCTGCTCCCCACCACTCACGGAGGGAGGTCTGTTGGGTTCCCATGTGTCCCTGGTGGCTAATGAAGCAGGCATGGGTTGTCACCAGCCATGTCCCAACCAGGGCAGTTCTTTCAGGATGTGACCAGTTGCAGGACAAGGGTGGCAGTGTCTGTGGGGGCTCCCCTACTGGCCACCACACCTGGCAGTCCCAGGGGCTCGTGAGGGCCCCTGCTCTAAAGCTGGGAGAGCACGGGGCAGGGCCCCTCCTGGATTCCCCGGGGCTGCCTGTGCCTTGGGCTCATGTTGCAACCTGCCCCGAGGACAGGAGGACACTGGCAGCTGACCCCCCTCGGGCTGGGTGCACTCCGAGCCCCCAGCCCCGGAGGAGCAAGCCTGCTCCCCAGGGAGCCCCAGAGCCTGAGGTGCTGCCCCTCACTGGGAGGCCAGGGCTCTGGAGAGCCCCTGTCCCCAGCACCAGGGCTGGCATCTCAGGCTCGACCTTCTTTCCCCCAGCACTGGGGTTTCCTTGGGACAAAGTCTCTACAGATGGGCCACGAAGCGTTGGCGTCCCCAGCAGCTCCCAGGCCACCTTCCCTCCAGCGCTCAGGACTGCGTGAAGGAACTCTCTGGAGAGTCCCACGTCCCTCCCCTGGGAAGGGCCAGGCCCACGCGAGCCTCCCCAGCCCTGCACAGACCTGTCCCAGTGGACGCCTTATCCTCCCGCCGACCGAGACCGCCCGCCCGTCTGCGTGGTTTGCTCCTCACCTGTCGGCCTTGGGTTCCGCTGTTTCTGCAGCGGTCTCCTGTCTAGAGGGCAGGTCGGCACCACTGGCCTCGTAACCCAGCACGCGCAGCAGGAGGGCTCCTCTTGGAACCCAGGACTGGGCTTCTCTGGGTGGCTCAGGGGAGGGCCGAAGCAGACAGAAACAGGCAGCAGGAACAGCAGAAGAGAGGGGTCGGGGCAGCGACGGACCCTGTGACCGGACGTGGCCAGCGAAGGCGGGCGAGAACCTGAGCCCCGGCCCCGGCCAGCCAGGGAAGCTCGCGGGGTTCCCCCGGCGCCTGCGCTGACAACTGGCCAGATCGACTTCTTTGGCACATTTCAACCGTTGAGTCATCTAAGGGTGATTTGCCAAGGGCCTCTTGCCTGGACTCTCGGAACAAAGCCCAGGCCAGGACAGCGGAAGCCAGGAGCCTGCCCTCCAGAGCACCACTGTGGAGAAGCTTGTCACCCTGCCACCAGGGCAAAGGGGAACCGTGGCAGGGGACCCGGTGTGTGCGAGCGGGGGCTTGAGGACACCATCGCGGCTCCACAGGAGGAGGCCCGGGCGGGTGCACTGGGCCAGGGCAGGGCCTGGGGACGGCAGGTGTCTCGTCCCTGGGGAGGCAGGACAGCAGGGCTCACTGCCCGTAGGCAGGGTCAGAGGAATCTGTTTCCTGGACGAGGCTGGCCAGCCCACCTCCTGCTAGGTGCAGTGAGGGTTCTAGTGGGGGACATTCCCAGCCTGGCCAGAGCCAGCTGTGGGCACGAGGCCTGAGAGCAAGGATGTCCCCAGGGACAGCAATGGCTATAGGCTGGGGCCAGCCACCCCCCAAGCACCCGCTCAGGACCCATCAGCACCACCTGGTGCAGGACTCGCCTTCAGTGTTAAAAGTTCAGCCCTCGGCAGTAAACGGGAAAACGCCGGAATCTACTGTTCATGTCCAGCTCTACTTGAGAGTGTCCCCTCAGTGGGTGTCCAGCGAAGTTCCCCAGCTAGTCTTCCCTTGGGGCAGAGTGAGGCAGCTTCGGCTTTGAAGTTGGTGACTACGTGTGGATACGATTTAAAGTCCCTGAATCAATATGCTCACCATGACAGTGACATAAAATACACAGATTTAATAATTGTGTCCATGAAAGAGGTGAAGGAGCCTTTGAGCCGGCTGATCTACCTGGGGACTTTACCGACCTCAGGTGCCCTACGAGGGGACTCGGGAACTCGGCTGCAACTTGCAGAGGTGGTCTGGAGTGTGCAACACAGCAAACTGTGTTTAGCACCCCCCCCGCCCCCCCTGCCCCCCCCCCCCGCCACATGAGACTCTGAGCTTGGAAAATGGTGACCTCAGGTTATCAGAGTTCTTAAGGAGCCTGCACTGGGGGCCATCGGGAATAGCAAGTTGATTATGTGGCTCCCACGTCACCCGGAGAATTTGCTGATGGAATTTGCAGCTGGGGATCTGTACCCTCGGGGGAAGATGTTCCTCACCTGTCACGTAGGCTGGTACTTAGGACAGACCTCAAGGCTGACCGTGTCAAGCGTGACCCGATCATCACTTGCTCTCAGGAAGCGTGGCGGGTGTGACGGATGCTGCAGGAGCCCTGCCGAGCTGTGGGTTAAGTGGATTCCAGGAATTGTTTCGGATTCTCAGCAGCAGCGACCTGGCTGGCATGTGGTCAAGTCCACCCTCACTGCTAAACACCAGCCTTCTCAAGGTCGCCCGGGACATCCACGCGACTGGACCTGAGACGCACCTGGTCTCCCCGTGCCCCGGCTTTCAGCTCGGGGGGACCCTCAACTCCCTCCATGTTTCCCGCCGTCCCCTGGGTCACTTCCTACTGCAAGGTCCACTCCTGCCCACCTCCTGAGCTGTCTCTGCTTCCTCAGCCCAGGAGGTGGGGAAGGGAACACTCAGTCCCCCTGGGGGTGATTCACAGTGTGGGCTCCTCCAGGGCTCTGGGCTCACACCGCCTCCTGCTCCCTCCAGTCCACACGAAAATGCACCAAGATCTCAAGGTGCACCGTCAAAAGGGAGAATCCCAGGTTGTCCTTCCCTGACCTCCCTCATCTCAGGGAGTCTGACCCAAACTCAGGACCGATTCCGATTCTTCCGTCCCCTCCCCTCCTCCGTCGCCATCACCCAGTTCTCTGGTTCTCTCTTCTCACGTTCTCTCTCTGAGCTCACAGCGTCCCAGGCCCACCCCTGCTGACCGGGCCAGCCCCATCAGTGTCCTGCACAGCCCCCGCCCATCTCCTGTTGTCCTTGGGCCTAGTCTCCGCTTTACAAGCAGCAGGATGACCGCTCTTGGGCTTGTTACTCCGAACCACGTCCATGGCTCCTTAAGACCTTGCCAGGGTGCCCGAGTCCTCAGGATGAAGCCCAAGCCCTGAGTGTGGCCAGGAGACCCTGGGGCCTGGCTCTGCTCCTGCCCCAGGCAAAGGATCCACGGGGAGGGGTTGTCATTGTCATGTCCCTTGCCAGGAGGTTCCACCGGTCCTAGGCAGAGCCCTCCCCCCCAGCTGGCCCTTGGGGAAGCTCTCCTGCCGGCCCCACCTCCATGAGGGGGTGCCTCTCCTGTGCCCAGAGGGTCCGCCACACTCCCTCTGTCCCTCCAGCTGCACATCCTGTCCTCTGTGTCTGTCCCAGCACCCCCTGTGCCCCTCTTATCAAGCTGTGCTGGTGGCGTCGGGTGCCAGCTGTTCCGTCCAGGCTGAGAGCCTCGTGCTCGACCGTGTCCGTCCCTGTAAGGAAAGGCCGGCCACACGGGAGCCCCGAGGAGGGAGGTCCACCTGGCTCACGATCTTGGAGGGTCAATCCATGGTCGTGGGTCCACTGCCTTGGGGCCCGTGATGAGGCACAGGAGCAGGGTGGAACAGGTGGCAGGAGCCGGTCACTTCCTGGTGGCCAGGAAGCAGAGAGTCAGGAAGGGCAGGCCCCACCTCCCCTTCAAAGACACACCCCCAGGGACCCCACTTCCTTCCACGGGGCACACCTCCTGAGCTTCCACCAGCTCCCAGAACACCAGGGCCGGGACCAGGCCTTTGGAGGACACTTCCCCAAGCCACAGCAGCCCTCCGTCCAGGTCCTCGGCTTGATGGAATCCGTGTGTCCAGGGTGACCTCCACTTTGCTGTCCCAAAAGTCAGCATTCATGTGTCCAAGCACCAGGATGTGGTCTGCTTTGGGGCCACCTTCAGGCCCCTGCACACTGTTTCGTAAGCTTCTTAAAGAGACGCTGTTTCCCGCGGGGGCTGGGGGCGGGGGCTGCTGTCTTAGGCGCTGGTCAAACCACTGGGATTAGCCAAGGGACATTGGGTGGCTTTTCTGTTTGCTCTAGGAGTATTCTCAACAGGGAACCACAAGCCTGGGGTTGTGCAGACCACAGAGCTCCGTCTTCAGGACAAGAGGGTGGCCCTCTGTGCTCAGGAGAGGAGGGCCAGGCCTTGGGAGACTTGCTTCCTACACAGTGGTCCTCCCCTGGACCAGCGTGAGTGGGCATCTGGGCAGGCAAGAGTGATGAGGACCTCAGCACACAAGCCAAGACCTGCCCATACACCAGGCGGTGTTTCTTGGACAGACCCAGCGGAGGTCCTCTTGTTCCAGTACTCAGAGTGGGGTGCAGCAGCCGGCTTGTCCTCCCCACCCACGTGTGACCAATGCCCTCCCGTTCCTCCTCAAGCTCCCGGGCAGCCTCCGGTGGCTGGGGGAAGATGCTGGCAATGGCTCCCTGCTGCTCCCTCTCCACCCTAGGTGTCCTCCGTTGGAGGCTCAGCCTTCCCACCCAGGGGGGCCCAGATGCCCCCTTCTCCCTCCTCTCGTTCTCTTTGAAGGCCAAGCACGGTGCCTGAATTGTCCACAGGACAAAAGCTCAAATTAGGAGCATTAAGAAATCACGATCAATCTCCCCCCAGGAGTGGGAAGGACGGACCCCCAGCATCCCAAACCCATTTCCCTTCATTTCTCTCCTGATGCTGCTCCCCTCCCCGAGGAGGAGTGAAGTGAGACTCATTTCATTTTTGGTGTGAGAAAAACAACAGGCAGATGAGCCCCGGGGGCCCTCTTGGCTTTAGTCTGGGAGAACAGGGCTGCGCAGTCCTTGCCCCGGGCCTTCTCTGTGGCCTCGGAAGGGCTGTGACCACGTCCGGGCTCCTTCCCTTTAAAGCCTGCAGAGGGGAGGCAAGGGTTGGCCAGACAGAGCCAAGGGTGAGTTTTAGAACCAACAACTGCATTCAGACCCCACCCAGACCTGCGATCTGAGCTCTTCTCCACCTAGCTCCTGAGCTGAACTAGACCCATGATGCCAGGCTTACTGGGTCTGCTAAGAGAATCCAACTGGAAATGCACATGCCGACTCTGGCCCTGTGGCACCCAGAACCCGCCAGCTCTCCTTTTCTCCCAAATGAAACCAAGGACTGAATGATGAAGTGATAGGTCCAGCCCAGGCCACCCTTGGAGAAGCGACCCTGAGCAGCAGGAAGCCGAACAGCTCCTTCTCCATCCATGGGAACACAAGGTTAATACACTTTAGGAAGTTGAGTGGAAGGACAATGTCAGTATGTTAGAATGTTGCTCAGAAATCATGCATTTCCCCCAATCGGCTAAGAGGAAAGATGGAAACGTCTTCTTTGAAGCCTTGCTCTCTAAGTGCCTCCCAATGGTCTGACCAGCCAGAGAGGGTCAAACCACCTCTGAATCCCACGAGATGTTCTGTAGTGAGCTGCCTTTTGCTTACCTGGCCTGGGCCTGGCCTCTCCCTGCCGATGGTGAGACTTCACGAGGACCCCGAGGGACTCTGGAGGGGGCTGGGCTTGCTCGTGGAGAGGGAGGGGTGCATGTGCTTGCTCCCGCCCAGCCAAGTGTGCCCTGCCTTTATTTTGGAGATGTGTCAGGTAGGACTCTGCTGGTCATAAGTCACCAAGACCACTTCACAGTGGCAGGAGAAAGACCAGGCATCTGGGAACCCACCGGCTCAATGGTCTGGCCAAAGAGGGAGAAGCCCCCCCAATATCCACTCATATTTGATGAGCTCCCTCGGGCGTTGCAAGCAGGTGGGTGGCCGGAGACGCCAGGTGCGACTGTGACAGCTCTGGAGCTGGACTGGAGCCCCCAGACGGGGTGTGCACATTGGTGGGGCACAGTCCCTCGAGGGCACCAGGGAGGGTCCTTCCCAGGCTCCTCTCCAGCTTCTCGGGGATCCTGGCATTGGGGGGCCCTTGTTGTGTGGCCACCCCACTCCCTGCCTCTGTCTTCACATGGCCTTCTCCTCCATGGACAGAGTCAGCCAGGTGTGGTGTGCACAACCGTGATCCCAGGGGCTGAGGAAGTGAGGCCAGGCTCAGCGACTCAGCAAGGCCCTGTCTCAAAATAGAAAAATCAATAGGGCTGGGGAGTGTGGCTCAGTGGTTACGTAGCCCTGGCTGATGCCGAGACTCAAAACAAAAACAAGGGCCGGCCGCATCCGGTCAGCACCCACGCTGCCCCTCATCTTAACCACCCACATCTGCAGTGGCCCCGCATCCTGGGTTCCGGGATGCATGAGTTTGTGGGGACGTGACAACCCAGGCCCCCAAATCTGACTTCACTGGCCACGTCTCCCTGCCGCCAGGTCTTGGCCAAGGCTGGTTCTCCCACGTCCTTGTTGAAGATGGTCAGCACACTGGTCACCAGCTGGGCCCTTCCTGGACCTGATCTGACCCACCTGTCCCAGAAGATGCAGAAGCTCACTCAGACAGGCGTCCCTGGACATCTGCCCACTGCGAAGGGGCCCTGTGGCCGGGATGGTGCCCTTCCCCAGGAGGAAGGGGACAGTGCTCACTGCTGCACAGAGGGACAGCTCCACGGTGAGACAGTGATGAGCAGTGGCAGGGGGCACCTGGCTGCGCCATCAGGGTGGGAGGGGATGTGCCTCCCTGGCCGCTGCAGCTGACCAGCCCTGAGTCAGATGGCTCCAACGCTCTGAGTGATTAATGGCCCCTCAGAGGAGCCCTGCTGAAGGAGTGAACCGGACTGCTGACCCCACCCACAGCCCCTCTCAGCCCTGCCAAGGAGGCTGGTCCAGCCCTGCCCACCAAGGCTGGTCCAGCCCTGCCCAACGAGGCTGGTCCTGCGGCTCTGTCCTCCACTGGAGGTGGCTGCCAGGTCGCTGCTCTGCTTTGCTCCTCACCACAGCTGAGTGTTTTCCTTCATTTCCAGATAGATGAACCGGAGGAGACAGAAAGTCCTTTCTCCAGCCTTCGGGGAGGGGCGGGGGGGAGGGCGGCCACCTGGCAGGACCAGGGAGCAGCCTCGCAGTCAGCACCCCCAGCTCCTGGGATCCAAGGGGTTCTCCAGGGAGAAGAGAGTGAGAGAAACCAGAGAGGCCCCGGGTGGGCCTGGCACTGACCCTCTAGGGTAGATGAGAGGACGAGGGGTCCTGTGGAGGGGTCTGTCTTCTGTGAGCCCCATGAACCTGCAGGATGGCATCTCCCCGGCCTCCGCCCCGGCCTCCGCCCCAGCCTCCTCCCCGGCACCCTCACTGATCTGTCTGCGGGATCAGCACATCAGGACAGCTGCCTTGACAAGAAGGTCGAAATCCTCGGCGCTCCGGGCTGCTGGGTGGGTGTGCTTTGCACAGGGACAGTCAGAAGGGCCCAGCAGCTCACCCTGGAAGGCCACCCCTGAGAACGGGAGGCTCCTGAGTGGACTTCTGGAGATTCCAGTGTGCACTGAGCCTGGGCCCAGGTGCTGCGTCCCGGGGCACCACGCAGGGCCACTCTGCAGAGGCCCTGTCCCTCAGACCCCCACCCAGGACCTCCAGAAGACACCACCATTGGAGGCTCTGCTTCCTCCTCCACAGCAGCTGGGTCTCAGGAAATCCTCACTCAGATGGATAGAAAGACAATGTTGATCCAGCCCTGGAGGAGGGCGGCTGAGCGGGGACACACACACACACACACACACACACACACACACACGCACACACGTTGGTGCCAAGTGCAGGCTGTGAATCACAATTCACTGTAAATCAGATTATGCTTTGCACTTTACATGTAATTGTTAAATTGCTCTAAAAATAAGTCACCAATGAAATGAATAATGATCCAATTTGCCTCATCCGTGACTCGGTCTGAACCCAGAGCTGATACGGGCCCGGCACGTTCACGGGCCACTTGGCGGCAGCATGGAAAAGGCTCTGGATCCACTGACATGGCGGGAGGGTTTCCATTCAGTCGGCCAGGCCTCGGAGTGCAGGCCTGTCCCTGCCCTGGGCCATCGGATCTGCACAGGTCTGCAGCCTTGAAAGGCCTCGGTGAGCGGAGCTCTGCCCTTGGGCAGCTGGTCCCCCAGTGTCTGGAGTAACAAGGTTTCCTGGGCTGATCTTTCCGTGGGGTGCGCCCAGGCCTGCTTTGCTCCGTGTGTGTGTGTGTGTGTGTGTGTGTGTGTGTGTGTGTGTGTTGGGGGGATCCTGGTACAGTCACCCTGCTGCCTGGACTTGGGAGAAGAGCCCCAGACCTAACATCTGATTGACAGGCTTTGAAACCCCAAGTCCCCCAGCCCACAGGAGGGTGGCTCAGGTCCTGTCTGCCCCAGGCCCCTCTCTAGCTGAGCGGCCCCTGGTGTCCTCAGGGGGCCTTCGGGACATAGAGTGGCAGGGTGGGGCCCAGAACCACTAGACCTAGTCCCCAACACACTGTCACACTAGTCCCCAACACCCGCGTCACATGACCCTTCTGCAGGAAGAGGATGACAAATAGCCTGCCCAGCGTCGGGCTGAGCCCGTGAAGGCCACGAGATCGTGGGCAGGCAGCCCCACGGAGGACCACAGAGCTCCACAGAGGCACCAAGAGAGCCACGGGAGGCCTGTGCATGTCCACCTGGATCACACGTGGCAGGAAGCAGGCGGGAGGTGAGATGGGCACCAGGAGACGGCCCAGCACTGGGCATTCCAGACTGACCAGGCCCTAGTGCAGGCCTAGCACTGCCCTGTGTGAGAGAAGCCTCAGGCCAGAAGCCATGTCATGGTTTGGATCTTCAGTGTCCCTAAAGGCCATGTGTCAGAGGTTTGTCCCCAGCTGAAGGTGGCATTGGGGGGTGATGTGCCGCAGTCCGGCTGCAGCAAAATAACCGGGGGGTGATGAGCCACTTGTGAAGGTTGATGCAGCAGGAGTGGGAGCCGTTTATTGTAGGACAGGAGGGGTCTATATACACTCCACGCAGCTTATCTTAATTAACATAAACTAGATACAGCAGTCAGCCAATCAGGAATCTCCACACTTAATGGCTCGCTGGCGCCACTTCACAAACCACTCCCCCTGGCATTTGCCAGGCGCCATCCTGACTTGTTTACAGACCCTAACGGTGATGGACCTTCAGGAGGGGACCCAGTGGAGACGTGAGCTCGCTGCCCTGAAGCAGGAATCGGGACCCGGCCCCTTCCTCTTTCCTTCTTCCTGGTCACCGTGAGTTGAGCAGCCCTCCTCCGCCACATCCTCCCACCATGACGGTCTGTCCTGCCACAGGCCCACAGCCATGGCCCAGGGGGCCACAGACTGAAAACTCTCAAACCAAGAGCCCCAAGAAACCTTTTCTCTTTGTCAGTCGCTTATCTCAGGTACTGCGTGCCAGCAGCAGAAAGGCAGCAGGACCCTGGTTCCAGTGAGGTCGTCACTGTAACTGCCTGACGCTGAGGTTCGGAAGCCTTGGGGTCGGCTTGCAGGGGGGATGTGGAAGAGTTTGGAGAAGGAGGACCCCAGCTCCTTCCATTCTCTCTCTGCTTCCTGGCCATGAGGAGGTGAACATATGTCCACCACACGCCTCGCCATGGTGTGCTGTGCTGCCACGGCTCTGTTGATCTGGGGTTTGAGACGTTTCAGCCCGTGGCCACTGGACTCTCCAACTCTGAGCCTAAACCTTTCCTCCTCATGTGCTGTTTATCTCAGGCCTTCTGTCACAGCAGTGGCAGCCGGCTGGCACACTGTGTGATGCACAGCCAGGGGGCTGGGCGCCGTGGAGGAGGGGGCCTCCATTATCAGGTGCCCGGGGACACAGGGAAGCCAGAGAGAAGCCGCAGGGAGAGAGTAGGCAGGAGCCCTGAGCCCTGGAGGGAGGCCGAGGGGTGGAGACGGGGACAGGAGACACAAATGACAAGGCTCGAGGGAGACATCGGCAGAGCGGTCTTGGGACCAGGCTGGGGGGAGCGGGAGGCGCCAGGCCCCAGGCTGCAGGGCAAGCCCAGGCTTGGCGGGCCCATGTTCAATGTCCTGCAGTTGGGACCTGAGAAACGAAGCTGTGTCCCCAGAGCCCCCCACGACCCCGCTCCCGCAGGGGGACAGACAGCAGACACTACCCACAGTCCCACGGGCTGGGTGCAGCCAGCGCGTTCGGTCAGGGCCAGGAGGGTCTGCCTGTCCAAGGGGCCACTGTTTGGGGACAGTCGAGGGGAAGAGGGGATAAGGGATGTCCCGGAGGAGGGAGTGAAGCACGAGGCCTCCCGATGGAGGAGGAGCGCGCATGGCAACAGCTAAGCCAAGAACCAGGGAGACGGGCAACCACAGGGCAGGGGCCTCCGGGAGGGCTGGCCTCTGGGGCTGCCGTGGCTGCTGCCGACGTGGCCGTGGGTCCTTCTTCAGGCCAGGGCGCAGGCTCTCTGGACCCCCGCTGGGCCACTGGGTCGTATCCAGGCTCCCCTGACATGGTGCTGGGAAAGGCGGAGGGGCTGAAGAAGAGCCATCTGCCTCGAGAAATGGAGCAGTCCCCAAGGCCCTGGTCACCCGGATCCAGCATCAGAAACCAGAGCCCAAAGCAGGCCAGGCAGCCTGCTCCCCGAGAGAGGCCCCCAGCCCGCCACACCTGCGAGTGGCGCAGGAAGCCATTAGCAGGCTGTTTTGATTGGCTCGTGTCTGGGGGCTCATTATTTTCACAGGGACAATTTCTAATCATTTTGCTTGTCACTCAGGCCCCTTGCTCCTCGCTGAGCTGCTTAGGCCATTATGAGTAAAAGATCACACACGGTCGACGGCCTTCGCAGGTAAAAATGATTCCTGTGGCGCATACTCGGCAAAGCGCGGGCGCGGGCCAGGTTTCTGGGGAGTCACTCTGGGCTTCCTGGAGGGCGGGTGGGAGGGAGCAGCGAGGCCCCCAGGGCGGGCTCCAGGAGAGAGGGTCTCAGAAAGCCCCCGTCCCTGAGCCAGGAACACGAGCCCCCTCCCCCTCCCCTGGGTGGCAGCAGGGGTTGGAAACGCTGAGGGGAGACTTGGAGGTACCAGGGCTGCCAAATACAGGGGTGTGACAAGCTGGTGGCCCCTGCTCCCCCTGCCAATGGGGCCTCTGGGGTTAGGGCCAGGTGATCCTGAAGCCCAGTCAAGAGTGGGATCCTGGCAAGGGGTGCGGACAGCCTCCTGGACAGTGGGGGAGGAGACAGAGAGAGACTCCAGTCCAGTTCCAGAAGCTTCTAGCTGGGGGGTGTAGGAGCCCAGCTTCTGAGCCTGGTTTTCTCATCATGGACACAATTAGACTGGCCACGGAGGGCTGCTTAACGTTGAGCCTGTAGGGCAGCCCTCCCTGGGCACTGGGGACTGCCTAGAGGGCAGCAGCCACGTGGCCGACATCTCCACGACTCTACGCTGGCCGACCACATGGCCGACATCTCCACGTCTCCACGCTGGCAGACCACGTGGCCGACATCTCCACGTCTCCACGCTGGCCGACTTTCTGGGTTTGGGTTTGGGTCAGGTGCTGAGGTGAAAGCCCAGCACTTCTGGGACCGTCAGTTCCTTGGTACAGAGAAGGTCAGAGCTAAGGCCAGAGACAAGTGAAGCCCGGAGGGGCAGGGGACACAGGGGAGCCACAGAGCCCCTTGGGGTCCCAGGAGAGGACAGGATTCCTGAGGTGTAGGTCCCTGGTGTGTCTGAAGAAGGACAGCGAAGGCAGCAGGAGGGGCAGGGCAGCCATGGGCTAGGGTGGCCGGTGAGGCAGAGCAGGACAGATCTGTGCGAGGTGGTGGCAGACTCCCACGTGGGTGGGCACCTCTCCTCTGGAGCCCCTTCTCCTTCATCTCCCACACGCTCTTTTTACTGAGCGCCAGCCGTGGGCCACCTGGGCCAGCCCCACCAGCTCAGGGATCTCCCCCCAGCCTGGGCTCACCTGGCCTTCAGGGGTCAGTAAGGGAGTGACCACCTGCAGGTGGCCTGTGGCCAGCTGGGCTCTCCACCCAGCAGTCTCCACCCGGCTCCTGCAGCCGATGTGCTGCCACGGCTTCCCTCGCCTTCGACTTACCGCGAGGGACTCCCCAGCTCCCCCATGAGACCCCACCATGAAGGGCATGGCACCACGTGGGACAATGACTAACTCCAGCAGGGCCTGTCCTGCTGGAGAGCTGTCTTCCTAGGGTCACGGTCTCCTTCTTTGCACTTGGCGACCACTGGTGTGACAGTCCTGAATTTCCCATCCCAGCCTCAGCTCACTGGCCAAACCCCCAGAATCCCCAGGTGCCCCCTAGGACTCCACGTAGCAGGGCAGAGCACCCACACGGGGGCTGCCCGTTTTTCCTGGGCCAGGATGGAGAGCCCAGATGTGGCTGACGGGGGCTCCGGCTCTCTGAGAACCCGAGCCTCTCTTCCTGTAAAGACCCCCCAACACTGGTCACTCGCCCGGCGGCTTCGCTCATCCCAGCTGGTCTTGCCGGGTGCCCGTGTCAGAAGCCACACGTTTGAGGCAAAGATTCCCCAGAACCTTCAGGGATAGGAGAGGCCAGGAGACCGGGCAGCAGGGGCAGAGGCCTGGGCAGGAAGTCATGGTGGAGAGGCCCAGGCTGAAGATCAATCAGGACAGGCCTGGAGAGGACGGCGTCAGCCCAGGGAGGAGGAGCCCCCGGGGCGCCCTCTACGCCCTCCCTGCCCACGCATGCCCCTGTGAACTGGCAGCCCCTCTGCTGTACCGTCCAGAAGTGGCCGCCAGGACTCTGGGGCCCCAACCAGGGCCCAGGCTCAGGTGCACGTCGGGTCCCTGCAGTGAACAGGGCAGAGGGGAGCACAGACCAAGAGGGCACCCCATGGCATGTGCAGGTCCTCAAACAGAGACCTCGTGGGGACCAGGGTCTGCAGTGGCAGAAACCAGAAGAAGAGTGGCCACAGAGGGGCGGGACAGCGCTCTCCTGGGAGAAGGACGGGCTGCTTTCGTGGCTCGGTGCTGGAGACCAGGGTGGATCGGCACGGGGACGCTGATGGGGTCCCCAGCCTGAGATCTGGGCTCAGCTGTGCTGCCACCAGGTCCAGCCTAGTCAGCAGCCTGGGGCATCTGACTCGGAGGGAACAGGCCGCCCTGGGAATGGCCCTCCTAGACCCATGGGGATGACGGCTGAGACAGTCAGTCATTCACCCTGTCACTAGAGGAAGACCCCAGAGCCAAGGGGAACTGAAAACACTAAATATGCAAAACATGTATTTACACATTAACACACTCAAATGTCTCTATTACACCTTCATCGTAACATGCTTAACATTAAACACGTTATGTGAATAAGAGAGAAAAATAATTAAAGTCATTTATCTTTGGACAGATAAGTTGGTTTCCGTAAAATGACTAACCCGTTGGAATTTTTTTTTCCCCATAAAATTGCTGAGGCCTTCTTCAAAGTTATATTTTTTGGGGCAATAAATTTGAAATTGTTGACACCTTACAGCAGGTCCTCTCTGTTGGACCGTGACATTTGTAATTGAGACAGTGTGCTCTCTGCAGGTGCCGAGGTGCCTGGTGCGAGCAAGGCAAGTAAACTCTGCTCTGCTGAATACCTTCCGTCACATTAGAATGTGCAACTATTTCACCCAAAGGTGTCCACAGGCGGGCGTTGTGCCTGCTGCCCGTGGCCTTCAGAGGAGCGTGAGGGGGCCACAGGACTCCGTGAGCGATGGCCGCTAGCTACGGTCTATTTTGGAGTCGTTCCGTATGTTTCCTGTGAACGCTTCTCAGATCTTAGATCCCGCAGACTCGTAGATCTCGCCGCATGCTGGTACAGTCTATAAATTTGTTTAATTAAAAATAGGGCTTTATTAAAAGATGCTTTCCATGCATCGGAATCCTCCAGGGCACAGTCCTGTCACTTGAGATTGCATCCCGCCTGCGAGGGGACCTGGCTGCCTCTGGCTGCCTCCACCTGCCTCCACCTGCCTCCACCTGCCTCCACCTGCCTCCCTGTTGGAGGCGGGGCTCACTGGCTTCCTGTTCCCCAGCCCTGGATTCAATAATGACCATTTTCTAGAAGCTTTGAAAGACGAAGCTGCTGGTCCTTGTTGCTCTAGTCATCGAGTCGGTTCAGTAATCGGATGCCACCAACCTTGAGGTTTGTTTGGAAGGGGGTTCGTGCCATAATGGGCCCCTTGGTCTGGCACCCAGGGCCCTGGATTCAGCCCCGTGAGGCCTCCTGCAGGTTCTCAGAGGCTCCACACCAGCTTTGCTCCAAAGTGTTGCAACTCAGTGATCAGGACTTCAGCCACCTGGGCAGCCGAGACTCGAATTGCGGGACGGTCGGGTCGTCCCGACTGGGCAGGGCTTTCAGTGGTCATGCAGGTCACTTCCTGTGTGGCAATGTCACTTTCCCCCTGAGATGTTGGTTGAACACGCGCCACGTTGCCACCAAGTGAAGCAAAGGGCGCCATCCTCTGTGTGGGGACTTGCAGAGCTGTGAAGGGAGAGAGTCCCGTCGTTTCCCTGTGCAGAATGGAAGGCTGAAGCTGCACTTTCCTGGGAGGGCTCGATTCCAGGTCAGCATGTGGCACCCACGAGGAGGCCCCATGAGCTGGGGCTTGCTGAGGGGACAGGAGCCGCCGTGGGGCTCCAGCCTGCTTCCCCACTCGGGGCAGATCCATGTGGGTGCGGCTTCTCCTGGAGCCCCCCCCCATGCTGGATGGGTCCTCGGGCTTCCTCAAGGCCAGTGTCCCCAAGCCAGCAGCACTCTGCCCGGGGGCCCACTGCAGCCTCATCGGCTGAGGGAAAGTTCAGCACCGGCTTCTGCATTATAAAATTTAAACATCATCAGGAGACAGTAGAATGTCTCGCTGTGGCTTGACCTTGTGGCAGGAAGGCGCACTCCTGGCCTGTGGGGTGGCTGCTCAGCCCTGAACTTCACCTGTCAGTGTCCTGCCACTGCATCTGGAGACTGGGACATCTCAGGCGTGTGCTGAGAGCCATAGCTGAGTAGGAATGAGCTTGACATTTTTGGTTGAGATGATAATGGTTCAGATGTGCATTCAATTGGATATTAGACCCCTGCTGTCCGCCTCCACCTGCTACTTCGGAGTTCTCCAGGGGATTCCCGGAGAGGGAGAGTTCCCATTGGTTGGGGAAGTGTGGGAGGAGGGAATTCCGGAGGAGGGATTTCTGGATGGTGTGGTGTGTCCCGGGAGAAGGCCACATGCGTGGCGTTTGTGGGAGTTTTGGAAATAAAGTTTGTTCCTCCTTGAGTGGCTCGTGATTTTGTGCCCAGCCACACTGCGGCTTTTGGTGGCCCATATGGGGAACGCCTGAATCTTGGGGTAAGTGAAATTGCTTGCCCCTGAGGGAGAGCAAGAGCTCCAAAGTAGCAGGCTGAGGCGGACAGCAGGGGTCTAATCTCCAATTAAATGCACATCTTAACATAACCATGATCATCTCAATGGCTTGCTGGAATCACCTCTCAACCAAAAATGCCCTGCGTCCTCAGCAGGCTCTCAGCAGGCGTGGCTCTGGGAGGGCCAGGGAGGGCTTCTCCAGACACGGCTGGAGGTCTCCCACTGCAGGTTCCACTAAAGCCACCCTCAGCACATGGCCCAAGGTTGGCACCTCAGGCATGCACAGGCAGGGCACTGCCAAAGCCGGGTCGAGGTGGAGGCCAGCAGGCCCGAGCTGCTCGCCCTCACCCAGGTGACCACAATGTCACTTAGTTCACATGTGAGGAACTGGCCTAAGAGCAAAACCCACCAGGGGTGGGCAGCAGGCGCTGATGGCACTGAGGGCCACCTGCTGAGGGCGGCTGCCGTCTTCCCTGAGGTCCTGAAGCAGAGGGCCATCCTCAATGGGCCACGAGCTGGGACAGCTGTCCCAGCCCCAGCAGAGGAGGAGCACCTGCTGTGGTGGAGCTAGGCTGGACGCTGTGACAGGGTGTTTCTCCACACTCATGGGGCAGGGAGGCCAGAGCCTGCCTCTGTGTCTAATGCCAACCACAGAGGCCCATCCTGGGAAAGCAGAGTGACCGTCTGTGAGAGCCGACTGCGCGGCAGAAGCCAGTGTCCTTCCAGTGGCACCTCGTGTCTCGTCCTCCAGGAGTCACCGTCCTGGGAGTTTCAGGGGCTTGTCCATGGAGCAGACTCCTTCAGTGTGCGGCGCTTCCATTTTCAGCATGCTGTCCCCAAGACCACCTCCATCCCAGCCAGCAGGTCAGGAGCCCCCTCCTACCTCGTGAGGTGGTGCTCCGCCAGGCCCGGGGTGGGGTCCTCACTCTGCCCATCTTGGGGCACCCACAGCCACCCCCAGAAAGGGCTGCAGGAAGTGAGGAGGAAGGAAGGTCCTGGAGGGTCCAGGGCAGCGCCCACCCGGCCTGCGTGCCCCCTCAGGCAGGGCTGCTGGGAAGCCGTCACCCACTGCTCACCAGCCAGCCTGGTCCAGGAGCCAGAGCACCCATCAGCTGCTTGGCAGGAGCCTGGACTCCGGGCCAGGCCTCAAGGCTCGGCCAGCTGCAGGGCAGGGGCGTGCTGTCCCACGAGCCTCACAGGAGAGGGCGCTGGGGAGCAGCCTGCCCAGGGTGTAGCCCTCAGGCCAAGGGGCTCGCTGGGCCAAGGCATGGAAGAGCACCTGTGTATGGCACTGGTGGAGCAGGGCCTGGCTTGGCCCCACGTGGTCTCCAGGTCCCACGAGCAGGAGGGAAGGAGGCCAGGGCCATCCATGGACTGTCCTGCAACAGCCAGGGTGCGAAGGGCAGCTAACTAGCCTGCTCATCAAGACCCACCAGGGAGGCCGTGCCACACCACACCCTACCAGGCTGAGCAGGTGACGTCGCCTGCTCCCCTCCCAGGTTCCTGGAGCTGGGCAAATGGAAAGCTGGACATCTCGATGACTTGGTCAAGGCCACCGGCTACCAAGTTCAGGCGGCGCCTGCGGGTGGTGCTGCGGTAGCCCAGGCCCGGGCTGAGGCAGAGACCAGGGCCTGGCACAGCTGACACGGCTGTTGCAGCCTTGGTCCCCGACACTGACCGGATCCTCCACGTAAGTTTCTCTCCCGAGCCCTGCCTGCTGCTGATGGGAGGCAGGACACGAGGCGGGTCTGGGCTGGGACGCCCTCCAGGCTCTGCCCCCACAGGTGTGAGTGACGAGCACCCCGTCCAGTTTGGAGACCGAGCCGCTGCCCCAGGAGAAGAAGGTCACGTCCCCACCCCCACATGACTGGCCACCGAGGAGGGGCCAGTGTCACTTACCACTGAGGCCCGTCACTCACAGACTGGCACCGCGAGGGCAGCAGGGCAATCCGTCCAGACTCCCAGCAGGAGGGCTTGCCAGGGCATCCACGGCGATCACTGTCCATGCTCTAATTCCAGCAGCTTCCGGCAGGAGACGTGACGGCCCAGAGCCGACCTGCAGCTCCCTCCACCGCAGCTGCCGGGCCTCTAAGTGAGTCCGTAAACACGACCTTCTGGTGGGAGTCTACCTTCATTCACTGCTGTGCTTTTATTGAGCGCCTACTAGGTGCCCCGCAGAGTGAACTGTGCAGGGAGTATCTTCTGGGTCTGCCCATGTGGTCCGGGAGGGAGCGGGAGACTGAGCCTGCTTCCTGTTCCCCTCACAGGACACTGGCAGGGCCAGCTGAGGAGGCAGGTCTCCTCTGGCTCCGGGGTTCAGAGGCTCCAGTGCATATGGTCCCCTTTGCTTTGGGACAGTGGCAGCCTGGTTCATCATGGCAGGAGTGTGGTGGAGGCCTGTCCACCTCAGGGCCGCCTGGAGGAAAGAGAAAGGAAGAGCTGGGGTCTCAATGTCCCCTCCAAGGTCACCCCAATGACCTGACTTCTCCCAGCGGACCCGTGGCCTAAAGCTTCCACCACCTCCAACAGAGCCACAGGCTGGGGACTGAGTCACATGGGTTTCGGGGGACCTTCCGGACCCCAGGAGCTGCTGAGGGTCCCTAGCCTGGTCCTGAGAGCTGGTCAGGGAGGGCTCCCGAGGGGACAGCCCTGTGCTGCAGGGTCTGGGAGCAGAGCCCAGGGTGTGACCGTGAGAGCCAGGCTGCAGGAGCAGGGATGGGAGGCAGGCGGGCGGGCGAGGGCGCGGTGCCCAGCATGCGGCGCCAAGGTGGGCAGTGTTGGCTGAGCATGGGGTCCCTGCCTGTGGGTCAGGGGAGGACACAAGGCTTGCCCCCCAGAAGGCAGAGCCCGGTCGAGAGAAAGTGAAGGCGAGCAGCGGTCTGGCTGCTGGTGAGGATGGCCACGGTGCCCGCGTCCAGGGCTCTTGGAGGCTTCCAGGGGTGGGCAGGCAGGGGGCAGGCAGCAGGCAGGCAGGGCTTCCCGAGCTGTGCTCCAGGGGCGGCAGGAACCGCCTGATGCAGCATTTACACCACGGGCATCGGCAGAGTTTCCTCATCTCTGAATGGGAGCCATGTCCACCCAGGGAGGAGGCTGACCCCTGGCTAGCGCTGACGGAGGCACAGCACGGGACCCCAACCCTTGCACTGAGTGGCAGCCAGGAGGGGCCTTCCTGGTTTCCCCAGATGCAGAAGATCATCTGGAGTGGGCTGTCCAGGAGCAGGGGCAGGATGGCGAGGGGAGGTGACCGCTAATGCTGACCAGGGCAGCTTCAGAAGAACTTGGCCTCTGGAGGAGAGGCCTGGCTCAAGGAGGGTTCAAGTGGGAGTGCAGGGCGGAGGCACAGAAGGTAGCCATGCGGGTGGAGTCCAGAGGAGGTCGCGCCAGCCAGGCCAGGGTGGGAGGGTCCGGCAGGCAGCTGGCAGGGTGAGCAGGCTGGAGGGGCCAGGCTGCCCAGGGCTGGGGACAGAGCAGGGCCTGGGGACGGTGACAGGACTGTTTTTGAAAGGGGCAGAGGAAGGGCCAGGCCAGAACCTCTGGCTCTCAAGGAGGGGCCCACACAGGGAAGGACAAGCCCAGGTCATGGAAGCAAGGGTGGACAGCTAAGGGCAGTCTGCGGGCTCCCCTTGGTTCATGGTGGTGACCGTGGGAGCTGAGAACCTGGGGTTGTCAGCAGAGAGCTTCTCTCCTCTCCAGACCAGCTGGCCATGGCTGCGACCCCCAACACGAAGGTCACAAGAAAGCCCGAGCCTTGGGACCATCCCTGATAACAGACCCCAAGCGCCCGCTAGGGCTGGAGCGCCAAGGGAACTGGCTGAACTTACCCACAGTCCTCTGCACATTTGCACAAGACAGGTTATCAGGAGGGCCAATGCAAGGCATCTTCCTGACCCCATGAGGACCTTGTGTTGAGCAATGAAGAAATGACCAGGTTGCAAATTGGTAGGGCCCCGTTGAAACCCAGCAGAGTGATTACACCCAGATGCTGTGTGGCCTCAGGCTAGTGTGTCTGCTTCTCTGTGCCTTGAGGCCTCAACTTAATATTTACTAACTTGGAAACTGTGGGCAGAATTAAGTGGTCCCCGGAGGACGGTTCGGCCCTGGACGTGGGTCATCTCACAGCTTCCCATGAGCTGCTGCTTGTCTTTCATTTAGTTTGTGTTTTCTTACATTGGTGAAGGTCCCAGCAGAGCTGCCGCCCAATGACTCTAGTAAATAAACCAATTACTACGTCCAGGGACAGGCCAGGCGAGGGGGACCCGGGCACCATGCTGCAGGTCTGGGAAACACATGTCCGTGGGCAGCCCTGGGCGTCCCTCTGGTGTGACCACCCTGCTCTCAGCCAGGAAGCCCAGCAGAGCCAGGGGCCTCCGTGACCCCAAGGTTCTGGTGAAGGACTTGACCACAAGGAAGGCACCGTGTAGGCCCTGGGCTCGCCCAGAGGGGCCCAGCCCTGGTCAGGGCTTCAGGGTGCTACTGGCCAGTGAATCCACCAGGTGGCCCCGGGGACTTACCTGCAGGACAAAGGGGGGCTGTAGCCTTGGTGGGAATGAGCCAGGCTGCCCGCTGCCCGAGCACCGTCCATCTCCCCCTCGCCCACTGTCCATTCTGTGGACAGCTGCTCAGGCATCCCGATGCTGGGCCTGCAGTGACCTCTGAAGCACCTCAGCACTGCCCACGATGCCTAGCCACATCTTCAGGCTGGTCATCCCCCAGGGCCAGGGGGCGGTCCCCAGGAAGGTGCCTGGGCATCAGCAAGGACCTGACGCCAGAGGACAGTTGCAAGTCCTGCCCTGGAGGAAATGGTGGCCCAGGGGGACGAGGAAGAAAGAAGAAAGAGGAAGAGCAGGGGGAGGGGAAGCAAGGTGGGGGAGGGGGATGGAGAGCAGGGGGCAGGGGAGGGGGCAGGGGGCGGGGGAGGAAGGGGGAGAGAGGAGGAGGAGGGGGAGGAGGGGGGTGGGGGAGACCCAGCCAGGGCAGCAGGGAAGGCGAGACTTCTGGGCGGGGGGCAGGGGGGGGTGCGGGTAGGAGACCCAGAGGACCAGGCCACTCTGGCCAAGGACGTGAGAGCAAGGAGGGAGAGCTCCCGAGAGGGACCTGGCCAGCTCAGGGGGACATGGCCAGCACAGGGCCCAGAGCGAGTGAGGGCAGGGACCCTGGGCCGTGTAGGACCCATGACAAGTGTGCAGGGCAATGGCAGAGTTGGGGACGAGGTGCACCGAGTGCAGGTCCATGAGGAGGGGATGAGGGCGGCAGAGAAGGGCCAGGCCAGGTCAGATTTTCACCAAGGAATGACATCACCACACTGTGCCTGGCTGTCGTCAGTTATCAAGTGACCGCTGTATGCCAACGCTATTCCAGGGCAGGCCTGTGACAATCCGCATGGTAGGCACACAAGAGCTGAAAACTTTAGTAACTCCCTTTTATGGAAGGGAAATTGAGGCTCAGAAAGGTTAAGTAATTTGCCCAAGGACACACAGCTGCAATCTCAGGAGCAAGCAAGGTCTGGGCCCAGCAGTCTGGCAAAGCTTGTTTCAGCAGAGCCACTTTGCCTGGGACTTTCGACTGATCCTGCTGCCCTGTGCAGAGGGCGGGCATGAGGGGGACAGAGTGGCCCCAGGATCTCAGAAGTGTGGACACCCACGGTCCCCCTCCTGCTGAGCCTCTGGCCTCAGGGTCTGGCCCCCACTTAATGACACATCCCTTCTCCAGGGCGTCCAGGGCCCATTAACCACTGGGCAGAACCCAGTCTCTTCCACGTGGAGTCTGCGAGCTCCATTTCAAAGGTGGCGCCTTGGTCCCAGGGAGCAGTGTGTCCCCCGGAGAAGCCCTCTTGAAACCCTGGGGGGCAGGGCCGCCGCTCAGAGGGCGCTGAAGGCAGGAATGACGGCAGTGACCGTGACCTCGGGGGACCTGGGGCCTGGTGCAGAGGAGCCTTCTCCTGCCTCTCACCTCCCACCGGGTGAGGCCTGGCCGGAGCTCTGCAGGGTCCCAGCAACAGTGGCCCTGGGACCCAGGACGCCCAGGACCATCTTGGGGCTGGGCCGCCTGTCCATTCCACGCTGCTCTTCTTGGGAGGCGGTCACCCTGTCTGCCCCACTGCGGGAGCCCCTCCTTGGAGGGCAAGTGTTAAGTGTGGAAAGAGCCGTGAGCTCCCGCCACCAGGCCCAGCCCCAGGCTGCGTCCTCCTCCCGCTGCTGAAGGTCAGCTTCCACTTCTCGCTGGGCGCGTGGGAAGCTGCTGGGCAGGCTGGCCGGGAGGGGATCGCCAGATGCCCACCTCAGAGGACCGTCCTGGCCGAGCTGCGGGAAATAAGGGGGAACCCAGAGCAAGGAAAGGCCGGGAGGAGCGGGTGGGATGGGCTGTGCTCTCTGCCCTCCTGTGCGCTCACCAGGGAGAGCCGCCGCGGAGGGACCCTCAATCCCCCGCCTCCGCCCCTTCCCGTCTGGGGCAGGCTCAGGGTGGCAGTGTCCCAGGGGCCCTGAGAGAATGACCTGGGGTTTCCCAGGAGTCTGGGTGCTGAACAAAGGGGAAAAGACAGGCCTGCAGGAAGCTCTGCGAATCCCTGACCGGGTGCCATGGCCGCATGGGCAGCTGTCTGCTGGCCTCCTTGCCCTGGAGAAGCCCCTTCCTGAGCAGGCCTCGGCTGCCGGAGGGCCTGGCTTGGGCTCCGGTTAGCGAGGGGTGCACTGCAGCACACCGGGGTTCCTGAGCTTCAGAAAACCCTCACACGGAGTCTCTACATGGGAGGACAGCGTGACCTTTACCTGCAGCCGGGGGCTCTCTACACGGTGCTGCCTCGGCTCAGGGCGCAGAGGGAATGCAGATGAGGGGACCGCGACCCGGCAGCCCCGCGCGCCCTGCAGCCCCGCACCCCTCCTTCCGAGTTCCTCCTTCTGCCAACCTTGGTTGCTCAGTGTCATTAACCTTTCCTCTGGTTGGGGGACCTACCACCCATGCCTGTTCCTCTTCGTAACTGCTGTCACTGCTGCTGTGAGGCACGGGGCCCTCCCAGGAGTCCGGGCACTCCACGCCCAGAGCGGCCACTTGCAGGCCCCTCCACACTTCCCGGGATTCTGTGCTTCTCTCTCCTTCCTTAAAAGTGGTGGCCTGGTGTCCCTGGGATGCCCAAGCACACGCGGAATCTTGTTTCCTGTGCAGCTTTTATTAGGTAAGGAATCTCGTGCTGCAGGCCGTCTGTCTCGGTGCCTGCGATCCGGTTGTGCTCCACTCTACCTGATTACTTGCGGGCCTGGGGTCCCCCGTGCAGTGCCTGCTCCTGAGCTTCTGTGGGCTGCTCCTTGGGGGTCTCCTGGCCCTCGGGGCCGCTGCTCCTCCATTCTGTGTTGGGGCCACCTCCCGAGCTGTGGCCTGTCTTCCCTCTCTGGAAGGGACTCTGACATCAATCTTACTGCGGCCGACATATCGGCTTTCCTCTTCTGTCAGTGCCCAGTGTGGTTAGTTCAGGACCTGTCCCCCGGGCAGGGCCTGCGGTCTGAGGGCGCTCCACGGCTGCCAGCGGTGCGAGGCGGGGTCCCACTTCACACTCTCCTCCGGGGATCACTGTCTTTCCAGCTTTGCTGATTGGTCACCCTGTCCTCCCCTCGGTCCCCAGCACTGGGTCAGCTGTGACTTCGATGAGCTTCAGCCCTCAGTGTTCAGGTGTTGGCAGGTGAACCCCTGGTCACAGCCTCCCCAGCATGGTGCGCTCCCAGTGCTGGGGACCCTCAGTCCCTCGGGGCCCCACCCCGTGGCCATACAGGGTTCAGAGGCCCCCACGGGGCAACCCTGGCCTCCTCCTGAGCAGCAGGGCACGGAGGCCGCCGCGGGGCTGTAACTCCCACCCCACGGGGATGCGTCCTGCCCGAACTGGGTCAGAAGAGGAGGTGTCCAGATCCGACCCCACTGGCTGGGCCCTGCCACGCCTCTGGCCACCCTCAGAGGTGCTCCAGGTGTCCCCGGGAGGGGCATGCGCATCCCTAACCAGTCCCCGAGACCTGCGCCTCAGCTCTGGGCGCCCACCGGGAAGCATGAGAACGGGGCGGATGTCCCCTCCACAGTCACTGCGAAGCCTTGGCACCAGCTCCACATCCTGCCCAGGACCTGCCCCCGAGGAGGACACAGGCCAGAGCCGTGGAGGCAAGAGGCTGTGCCTCCTGCCCGGGGCCTCTCAAGGGCAGAGTCTGGACAGCAGTGGCCGACTCTGGCTCCCAGGATGGTGATATTCCTGCTTCACCGGGTGCCGGGGGGTCGGTGGCCCCATACAGTGGCTAGTTTGATGGGATCAGCTTGTGCTAATACCATCGCCGTCACCGTCACAAGTGCTCGCCCGCCTTTTGCAGCTGGCCTGGGGCCCGAGGCCTGCCCACTTCGCCCCAGCCCGTGCCCAGCCTGGGAGGCTCCGCTTGTTCCTTGTTCTTCTGTTTTTTATCCATGTTCTCAAATGACGGTTTTTATTGAAAATAACATTTCCAAATTGGAAAGAGGCCGTGCGGGGCTCTGGGCTCCTCTATGCTGCTTCCTTCAACCTTCTGCCATGTGTCATCCGGGTGGAAGGACGTGGAGAACACTCGGCCTCCCTCGTGCACGTAGCTGGGAGCGGCTGAGTGGCGTGGTGGCTTTGGGACGATGGCCGTGCCCCGCCTGGCTCTGCATCACAGGACCGCGTGGCCCTCCTCCAGGTCGGCCACAGTGGAGCGGTGCTGCTGGAATCCGGGCTCATCTCCCGAGGCGTGGGGGTCTCCACACCTGCGTGATTCCCTGCAGCCTCATGGAGTCTGACCCACTCTCTGAGATTCCCCGTTAGACACGCCATTCAACACATGGAGCAGACTTTCCATCCACAGTTAGGTGTGGCCGGCACCAAAGCCAACCATGGAAATCACTGCCAAGAGAAGCTGTACCTACTACCCCCCGCTGTCCCCCAGCCACCTCCCCCGTCCCTGCCAACCCCCTGGGATCAGGTGGCCTCGACCATGTCATCATCTGCAGCTTCTGTCTGGTTTCGTTCGCTCAGTGAGTCTTCAAGTCTATCCACGCCGCAGCCTGGGTCGGATAACACTCCACCACAGGCAGGGACCACGTGCGGCCCACCTGGCCACCCACCTGTGGACACTCTGGTGGTGTCCACCTCCTGGCTCTGGTCAACAGGAGTGCAAGTCTCCTGTGGCTCTCACTAGGCTTCAGACCCCTGTGGCTGGAATCTCTGTGGTGCTGAGGCTTCGCTGCAGGAGAGCGTGGTGGACGGGTCAGGGCTCTGGACCGCACTCACGCTCCCTGACTTCCGTCTGTGAAGCCCTGGGCTGTGGACTGCACCTGGAGACAGGGTCCCTGAGGAGATTACCCAGGCTGAAGGAAGGGCAGGGCCCTCATGGGCAGGGTGTGGCCTCATCACCAGAGGAGGACACACTGGGGTCCCCTGCAGAGGCCAGACCACCGAGGACCCCTGAGAAGAGACCATTTGGATGCCAAGGTCAGGGCTGCGGAGGAGCCCACCTGCCAGGCCTGCTCCTGGGCCCCCAGGTCTGGGAGAAGATAAGCAGCCGATGGCCGAGCCGCCCCAGGGGATTGAGTTACAGTGGCCTCAGAGAGCCAAGGTGGCCCGTGTCCGTCTGTTCTGCATCTCCACGTGCCACGCCCGAGGCCCGGTGTTGTGGGGAAGAGAGGTTTACGCTGCTCCAGGTTCAGAGGCCAAACGTCCAAACAGCAGGGGGCCAGCTCCGGCGAGGGCCACCTTGACCCCATCCACCTGCAGTGAACAGTGTCATGGATGGAACTTGAGTGTGGGGACAGCACAGGGTGAGACAGGAAGCCAAAGAACGGGGGGCCCGCCAGAGCTCCTGACCCCTCCAAGCCAGCCTCCCCGGTGACCTCTCACCAGACTCTGCTTCTTGGGTTCCAGGGGCCACAGAGCCACCCCAGGACCAAGCTCCCAACACGGACCACCTCCAAAACACAGGGTCACTGCAGACCTACGGGCCATGGAGGGATGTTCTGAGAAGTCAAGGGAGGCAGCAGCCCCAGGCAGCATGTCCAGGGTGACCGGAGCCTCCCCCGGGGTCCGTCCCAGACGGGCCATCACCTGAGGCACTGTGTGGCTGAAGCTGCGTGACCCTGGCCTGCTCCAGCAGCAGTCAGACCTGGCGTCCAGGCACAGGATGCCAAGCACTGTCCCATCTGGGTGTGTCCCTGGGTGCTGCCTGTCAGCCATGGTGACAGGAGAGGGCCACAGTTCCTTGACGGGGGCCTTCCCCACCAAGGCCGGTCCCTCTCAGACTCGCCCAGCTGTGGACTGAGCACGTGCCGAGGCCTTTCCTGACAGCATGGCTGCCAGCTCCTTAGGAGACCTGGACCGTGCGTGAGGCATCAGAGTCACCTGGAGAGGATCTCAAGTCTGCAGAGACTTGGCGGGTTCTAGGCGGGGACTCGGGCTTCCCGGGGTCAGGCGACCCAGGGTGTCCTGGACCCTTCCCGGGGGCGACGAGGGGCAGCAGTGATTTCCTCCCGCTTCCCGGAGGGAATCGTGGCCCGTGAGGTGACCCTCTGAGATGGCAGCTGGTAAGCAGTGGGACAGGACGGGGGACTCGCTTCGTTCCCCACCCCCAACACGCAAGTGGCACCAACTCTCCCCGATGCTGTGAGCTGCTTTTGCTGGGGACAAACCCCTGTGCTGACCTCTCCTGTCCTTCAGCTGGGCTGCCCTGGGGGAGGGGAGGGGAGGCAGAGGGGAGTGTCCCAATCGCTCTCCTTGCTTCATGTCCCCTGAATAAGGGGACCCGCCACTCCTTCGGGAGCTGTGGCCTGAGTGAGTTTCTACAATCTGCTCAGACCTGGGGGCTCCCTGCCCTCTCCAGGGCCTCTTCAGGTGCCCCCAGGCCAGATGCCACAGTCCCGTGGGACTCAGCATTGACCTCCTCCTTCAGTGAAGTTTCCCTGAAGATGAGGGTGGGGGCGTGGGGGGGGACCTGGAATTCCTGCCCGATGCGGAAACCGCCAGGAGTGGGTGTGGAGCTCGGAGAGGCAGGCGGGGGACCACAGGGACCTCGGGGACAGCACAGCACCGAGGGGCATCTCCCCGTTCAGACTTTTGATCCCAACCCACGACGTCACAGGGCCCTGACCTTCCTGTCCTGCAGCTCAGGCTCTCGACACACCACTTCCCTCGCAGACCTGCCACCTCATGGTGATGGTCTCCTTGCTCCATCTCCTGCCTCCCCTCTGCATCCCAGGTAGGGCTTGGGAAGGTAAAGAAGGTAAAAGTGTGAGCCAGAGGTTCAGCCCCTCCTTCAGAGTTTGCCAGATGTCCCTCCAAGTCACTTCAGCTTACCACCGTTGGCCATAGCTGCTCTTGAAAAGCAGAGCCTTCCGTGGGTCCCATTTACCACGCGATGTCCCCACCAGTCTTGTTGGCAAGGAGGAGGTGTCGCACTGCGGTGGCAGTGTGTGCCAGGAGGGGTGAATGAGCCCACGTCCAAGGTGAACCTGGGCCAGCTTAACCGAGCACTGGGGAGCCCCCACCCAGCAGCTGGCAGAGTGGCTGGCCCTGCCCTGGGCACACACTGCCATCAGGGTCCCGCTCTGTAACAGACTCAGGGAGCAGGGTGTGAGTGGGGTGGGAGGTGCTTGTCCCTGGGGTGTCCTCCACAGTGCACCTAAAGAGGCCATGACCCCAGCCAGGCCACAGCTGACCCCACCACAGTCTCTTTCCCGCCAAGAGACCTGGACAGCCCTCTTGCACATCAGCAGGCGGTCCCTCAGCCACACCGATCGTTGGCAGACAGCCAGGCCCCGCCTAGCTCCACTCACCCCAACACAGGGTTCCACTCTGACCCCTGGGATGGCTCTCAGTCCAGGAAAAGCGACTGTTGCTGGCCCTGTGGGCATGGCCACCCTCCGCTCCAGAGCCCGCTGTATTGGTGACAAACATTTGGAACATTAGACCCAGCGGGGATGTCACTGCAAAGCCCTCTGGCCTTGCGGAGGCTGAGCAAGACCACACACGCACACCTCGCCCCGAAGACTGACTCAGGGACTGGGCCGAACCGCAGACCTCACCAGGCACTGGGAGATGTCTGTCCCGCATCAGGCTGCTCAGTTAGTGACACATCCCCCTCCTCCTCAGCATGTTCCGGAAGCCTCTTCCAGCCTGAGGATAGAGGCGCAGACAAGGCATCGTTAGAGAAAGTGGCTTTTCCACTCCATTACTCTCTAGATTGGCAGCAAACAGCCCGGATGCCACCAGTGCCCCTGCTTGGGAAGATGGGGTTTGAGAATTACCGGCCCAGAAGGGGCTGTGGAGGGGCAGCTGCTTGCTGGTGCGTGGACAACAGTCCTCTCCACATGGTCTGGGCTCCAGTGGAAGGTGAGAAATTGATGATGGTGATGATAATGATGATGTGGGTAAGGATGATGGGGTGGTGACGGAGGTGAGGATGGTGGTGATGGTGGTGGTGATGGAGGTGAGGATGGTGGTGATGTGGTGGTGACGGAGGTGAGGATGTGGTGATGGTGGTGGTGATGGAAGTGAGGATGTGGTGGTAGTGATGGAGGTGAGGATGTGGTGGTAGTGATGGAGGTGAGAATGTGGTGGTGGTGATGGAGGTGAGGATGTGGTGGTAGTGATGGAGGTGAGGATGTGGTGGTAGTGATGGAGGTGATAGAGGTGAGGATGGTGGTGTTGGTGGAGGTGAGAGTAATGGGGGTGATAGTGGTGGTGATAGTGATGGATAGTGGTAGTGATGAAAGTGGTGATGGAGGTGAGGATGGTGATGGTAACGGAGATGAGCGTGGTGAGGATAATTGATAGTGCTGGTGATGGAGGTGAAAGTGATAATGGAGGTGGGGGTGATGGTGGTGGTGATGGAGGTAAGGGTAGTGGTGATGGTGATAATGGAGCTGATGGAGGTGAGGATGTGGTGGTAGTGATGGACATGATAGAGGTGAGGATGGTAGTGTTGATGGAAGTGAGGGTAATGGGGATGTTGGTGTTGGTGATGGACACTGGTAGTGATGGAGGTGAGGACGATAATGGTGATGGGCATGAGGGTAATGGAGGTGATGGTGGTGGTGATGATGGTGATGATATTAATGATGGATGGTGGTAGTGATGGAGGTGGTGATGAAGGTGAGAATAGTGATGGTGATGGAGATTGGGGGGTGAGGATAATTGATAGTGGTGGTGATGGAGGTGAGAGTATTAATGGAGGTGAGGATGATGGTGTTGGTGATGGTGGTGATGGAGGTGATGGTGGTGGTGATGATGGAGGAGACAGGACAATGGTGGTGGAGATGAGGATGGTGATGGTCTTTTCCTGACTGGTCTCAGCTTCCTCCCTAGATAGAAGCAAAGTGCTGGCCATCTCAGAGCTAGAGGTGGACCACTCACCCCATGCCCACTGCCCTGACCATCTGTCTCTGCTCTCCTGCATGGCAGGCAGGCACCTGGGCAGAGGTGAGCTCTGTTCTGGAATCCCCCAGCTTTGGGTTCTCAGGGTCTCTGTCGGGGCTGCAGGCAGAAGAAGGTCTCAGCTCAGCCCCTGAGGAGAACTTCCCTCCCACAGATCCCATGCTGAGCGGCTCCGGGAGAAGACAGAGATTCTGCTGCGAGTTGCTGGCGTTGGGGAGCATGAAGCCAGCACGGCTGTCCCCAGAGCTGCCTGTCCCACCTGGGGCAAGGTTTCCTTCCTCACCCACCAGCACTGGTTGGCCAAGTGACTTGCTTTGGCCACCGAGATGTGCAGCAGTGGCACACCCCTCCCAGCAGGGCCATCTCCTGACGCCTGTCCTTGGCTGTGTGAGTGACCCAGTGTTCAGCGAGGAAGCTCCTCCAGGTCTGGCTCAGACGAAGACACCAAGGGCAAGGCCGACGGGCTGTCGATGGCTGTTGCCATGCCCATGCCACGGGCCTGGCTGAGCGACACCGCCCGGCTCTGGGCGTGTTTGTTGATACAACATAATCCGGTCCTTGCTGACCTGTGTGGTTCATGAGCTGATCCAGGAGAGATCGATAGTGCAGACTCTGGGCACACTCTGCCTTTTCTGCCTGCAGCCGAGGGTCTCCGGACCCTGTGGGCCTCCCTCACCCTCTGCTGAGAGCCAGCCACGGCCCCTTGGCCTCCTCTCCGCCCTCCTCTGACAGGTCATGCCTGTTCCCAGGGGTCCTCTTAGGGGTCTTTCCTCCAGGCCCTCATCTGGGTCAGTGCCAGAGTGCCTATGCCCCCCTCCACTTCCAGTGGACGTCACAGTGGAGTGAAGGCCATGGATGCTCACCGCCACTTATAGCCTAATAATCTGCCCAGAGCCCAACCGAGAACGGTGTGCAGTCCACCTCCCTGCTGTCCCCAGCTCCAGGGGGCCCTTCCCCCCTCGGCCTTCCTGCCTGGTCACATATCCTAGTCCCTCTTGGAGCCTTCTACCACTGCTGTTGTCCCCTGCTGCTGTCCACGGTCAAGACCCTGCCCCCCTGCTGTAGCACAGGAAAGTTGAAGTCCTGGAAGACTGTGAAGTGGACAGACCGTAACTCCAGCAGGAGCCCTAGATCTGGGTCCTTGTCACAGGTATGAGAAAGTCCCTGTGGCCCCTCCTTGGGATTCCTCAGCCTCCAACTAGGCTTCCCTGTCTTCCTCTGCCCGGCCTCTGCTGGGACGTACCCTCTCCCTCCAGCTTCCTGCCCAGCACCTCTCCAGCAGGCCACCTGGGGCCAGAGAACCACTTTCAAATTGTGCCCCCAACTTCACCAGGCGGATGGGTCCTCCTCTTCGCCCCTCAACCCAGACCTGGGAAAGCCTGGAAAGGAGAACCTCCCTGTGGCCAGGGCCAGACGGAGTCCTCGGGCAGCCCTCCTACCTGCTGCGTGGGAGTCCACCGCCACCCAGAGCCAGCAGCGGCCCCTGGGCCTCCCTCTCCCCCAGGTGGACTCCGGCAGGTCGCAGGGCCTGGAGTGGGCCCCTCGGGTGGCCCTGGGCTGTGGGGTGGTTGTCCTGGTCGGCTGCTTTCTGCGGGGGCTCTCTCAGCTCCTTGCTCTCACCTGTGACCCAGCCAAGGGCAGGCCCCCAAGCCCCCAGCAGCAGCCTCCCCGGGAGGGAAAGCAAGCAGGAGAGGCCGGGGAGACGTCAGCGCGTCAGCGCGGAGGCTGTAAAGAAACTCGTAATAATTTTAATCAGCAATTCCCTCCCATTTAAAACCCAAAACTCTGCTACTTAATCAAACGTCATGCTTAAGCCACATTTACCTCCTTGAGAGAAAAATGAACAATGGCAGCTCAATTTGGCTTTGGATGGGTTTTAAAAATAGTCGAGTCTGTGAAGGCCATTAGGTAAATGGCCTCGGAGAGCCTCGGGGAGGGCCTCCCGTGGGGCCGGCCAGCTCCTTTGTCGAGAAAATAGGAAGGCCAGAGATGAGGCGACCGGCCCACCCTGCCACGGTGGACGGTGGGCCTGGCGTGATGTCTCCCAGGTGGGCACGGCCAGCCAGACGGGCCAGCGGAGCTGCAGGCTGCCTGGCATGCCGGGTCCTCTGAGCAGCTGGCCTTTGTGCCCGCGGAAGCGGGTGGGTGTGATCAAGGGTGCATGCGTGCGTGTGAAGGCATGTGGTGTGCATGTGCGTCGAGAGGGAGCATGCGTGTGTGTGTGCATGGGGGACGCATATCCCCAGGTTGTGTTTTTCATTTCACAATATATAAAACAAATGGCCATGTGGTCATCGAGTCGGTGGGCACTGCCTCGAGGACAGCTGGCCGAGAGCTACCTCGGGAAGGTCCAGCCAGTCCTCCCCACCTGCCCAGCAGTGGAGGAGCCGCCAGCCACGGTGCGGTCCTTCCTCGCCGCCATCCCGTGGTGACTCCTGCTGCCACTTGTCCCTGTTGTTGGTCCCAGAAAAACACTTCATCTGTTATCTCCTTATTCCGGGGACCCCCAGGACCTGGGCGTGGAATTCAAGGGGCCTGTTTAAGCTTGTTTGGGGGATAACAGCATCTTTATTTTTGCTAACCTCAGTGAACTCGATCATGTCCTTCCCTAAGTGTGAGTGACAGATGACAGTGGCGGGACAGTACTCGTGACAGTCTGACCTCGAAACCACGGCCATCTCCACAAGATACTACAGGACCTGCAGGTATCTCCACTCATCTTGGCATCAAAACTGTGGTATTTTGGGATCTGCCAATTGCTTATTTAATGCATTAATAAAGAGGAAAGCTCACTGCCCTCCGCAAGTGTGTGCCCTTAATCTTCCTGGGCCCTGCTGGGGATGGAACCCAGGGCCTCTCTCGCATGCTGTGCACACACACCACCCCTGAGCTGCACCCCGCCCGCTAGGCTGATCTTTTGATAATTCATTTTGATGTCAGTGTCTATGATCTTGTGTGTTGTAATCTGTGCACTTAAAATGTTCTGAAACAGGCTAGCAGCTTCCATGAGGCTGTGGACGGGGTCCCCAGCACAGACCCAGTCAAGCCTGCCCTCTCCCAGCCCAGCTGGCCCCAGACTGTCAAGCCCCGCTCTTCCGGGACCATATTATATTCCAGCTGCAGAAAAGGCCTGTCAGTGCAGCACCCGGCTTCTGCCACCGCTAGGTGGCAGCAGTGCGGGCACTGAGCCTCTGCTGGTGCCCCTGGGTCCAGCTTGTTCTTGGCAGGACCTCCTTGTCTCCCTGGCCGCTTAATAGAATCCCTTCAGATGAGGGTTCTGGGGGAAGAAGACCCGGGAGATCTGGGCACACAAAGTGCTGACTCACCGCTGTCTGTCTGGGGTGACTGGCACACAGACCATAACAGTCACACTGTGTGGGAGGTCAACTCCTTCAGTCCTTGCAAAAATCCCTATGTCGAAGGAAATAGGAAACCATCTTACAGACGGGGAGACTGAGGGTCTGGGAGGTGAAGATAATGGACCCAGGACTCCAGTCAGTAAATGTGCACCTGGTCTACCCATGTCCAGGCTCCTCCCAGCATGCTTCAATGTCACCCGCCACTTCCTAGAAATCTTGGTAGGGCAGCAGGTGGGTCCCTCCTTCCGGCTGGATGCAGGCTGGAAGCCTCTGGGTGAGAGGCCTCCTGGGATATGACAAGTCCCAGCCCAGCTGGCCTGGCTCTGCCTGCCCACTGGCTGCCCCTCCCAGGGAGGCCTCACCTGCAAAGCAGGCTGTGCTGACCGATCCCTCCTGTGTGCGGGAGCGCAGGGGGAGGCCCTAGCTAGACTCTCCTTGTGGTCCTCGTCTGGCTTCTCCTCTACTGCATGTTTCCGTGCTCAGCCTTGATTTCTGAGATTCCTGATTTTGTATTTCCCCCAGCAACATGGAGAGTTGGAAGTAGGCTCTGTCCAAACAGTTCGAGGAGCTGGCAGATCCGGCCTTCAATGGACGGTTATCTCTGACAGAAGGGACCCTCAGAAGCTGTCAGCCTCTACTCACACTCTTGCAGATACAGCTCCCTGGGGTAGACACCAAGGAAGCCCTGGGGTGGGGAAGGAACTGGTGGAGAGTCGAGGAGGCCCAGGTTCCCTGGAACTCTTGGTGGCTCCAGAGTTGGGGCCTGGCCAGGCAGCAGCTGCTGGAGAGCCAGGAGGGCTGCCCAGGGACTGTTGGATAATCGGGTCAGAAACACTAAAGCTCCAACCAGGAACTCAGCGAGTCGGCGGCACACGCAGCCCTAGAACGAATCGCTAGCAGGACCCAACCCAGCCTCCTCGGCAGCCTTCTGCGCAGCGCTCGCTCGGTCAGCTCCCGCGGAAGGAAACTTTTCGCACAGCCCCCGCTCCCCGCTCCACGCGTCAGTCCTCCCTCGAGGACGCCTTTAATCAGCCTCGAGGACGCCTTTAATCAGGAGGACATTTTAATCAGCGCTCTGAGTCCACTGGGCGTACTCCTAACCGGGTCGGAACTGTAACTGCTTCGCATGCCATGCGGTTACCGTGGCAACACCATCCGGCGTCGCCAGCGGTCCAATCGGAGCCTGCGGCCTCTCTCGAGCCTTTCCAAGGTGGGGACCGGGACAAGGCCAGGAATGGGAACGGGGGAGACCCAGGCCCCCCGGCAGAGTCGCCCAGGCTGGGCACAGACCCCCGCGGCGAGCAGCGCTACAGCGAGGCGTGGTGGTGAACTAGAGCCGGGGCCGGCCAGGGGCTCGGCCTCCTGTTCGAGGGGCGGGTAAGGCGGGTGACGTGAGCCCGGCCGGGTGGGCTGAGTTGGGACCGGCTCGAGGAGGCGGGGGCGAGCGCGCGGAGAGGCAGACGCGCGAGGGAGGCGGCCGAGCGGCGCTGGCGGCTCTGCGGAGGGCGCGGTGGGCGCGGGCGGCGGGGCCCCGGGATCCCCGCGCGCCTCCTCCTCGCGGCGCCGCCGCCGCGCGTCCCCACGCCCCGCGCTCCACGGCGCCCTCGCTCCGCGCGCCTCCCTTGCCCGCCTCTTGCCAGCCTCCGGGCCGCGGCCGTCTGCAGAGCGAGCGCTCAGACGGAGCTCCCGGGCAACTTGAGCAGCGCCGGTGGGCGGCGGAGCCCTGGACCGAGCCCCCTGACCCTGAGGCGAGTGAGCGGACTCTCGTCCGCCGGAGTGACAGTCGTCCAAATCAGCGGTCAACGCCGACTCTTCGGCGCCGGGCTCCGGCTGGAGGCAAAGCCGCGCACCGCGAGACTCGTACCGCTCGTGGCGGGGCCGCCGGCCTCTTCCCCGCCGCCCGGGAGGGCGAAGCCGCGCCTTTTCAGACTCTCGCTTCGCAGCTACAGCACCGGAACGCGCCCCGCCTCGCCGCCACCTTCGCTGTGTCGCCCCTGGAGGGGGCCACAGCCCCGCGCCCCGGCCAGAGGATGTGCGTCCCCGCGGGCCGGCCCGCTTGAGCCATGCGCCCCAACGGCGGCGGCGCGCCGGCCGGCATGGAGCCCCGCGCGGCCGCGCTCTGACTCGCTGTGCTCCCCGCGGCCGGCGGGCGGCGGCGGACCGAGAGCCGGAGACCGGCGCCACGGGACCGCGACTGAAGCGAGCGGGCGCGGGCGCCGCGCAGATGGCCGGGGCGAGCAAGGTCTGAGGCTCTGCTCCCCGAAACGTGACCATGTGGATTCAACATCTTTTAGGACTCAGGTGAGCAACCCGGCTGACAACACGGTGCGTGTGGGTGCGTGGGTGACGGGCTGGGCTGAAGCAGCGCTTTCCTCCATGTTGCAAATAAAGAGACACCCCCCCCCCCCCGCGCGCGCTTCCCGAAAGCGGCCAGCTGGGCGCACCGGGGCGGTAGGGCGGCCGCTTGGAGACCAGAGCCCCGCGGCCCCGCAGGGAGCGGCCGGTTTTCCTAGATCCCTTGTGTCCCAGGGTCCGGGCAGCGGCGTTCGCCCCAACAACCTGGGCAGCGGAGCTGGCCGGGTGCGCCCGCAGTTGCCGGCGCCAGCAGCGCAGTGTCCTGGCCGGCCGCCCCAGCGCGCCTCCTCTCCGGAGCCCAGGGCGAGGCATGGGCTGCTGGGCGCGGCGGCGGGCGCAGAAACGGGGCTTCTAGGGAAAGCCAGCGCTCCTGGCTCCCGGGGAGAGCGCTGCAGGTGGAGTCGGAGGAAAGCTGAACCAGCCGCTCCACCCGCCCTTCTCTCTTCCTCTGGCCCGGGACTGAACCGGAGCCTCCTAGGATCCCAGCTGACGACCCAGCTGTGTTTGGGTGACCTCCGAGCGGACTGTCGCACACAGCTGGCGGGCAACTGAGACTGGAGAGCCCCGGGTTCTGGGGGAGCAACAGCAGGCAGCCTTCCGAACCACTCACATGCACACACTCCGCGTGGGTGAGCCAGGGTGCTGGTCTGTGTCCCCGACTCCAGGGCCCGCTCAAACAGGGTTCTAGCCCAGACACTGTGACGGGAGCTTTCAGAAGGACCCTTCTCAGCAAACTTTGCCCACCCACCCGGGTACTCTGACTCCATCGGCCCCTGCTTTGGGGGCCCCAGGGCCAACCAGAACGCACTTGTCCCCTTTAGAGCTATCTTCTACCCCTCTCGCTCCAGCCAGGGTCTCCTGCAGAGCTGGTGCTTTGGGGTCCGGGATGGAGCCCAGAGCCAAGAGGACTTAAGGTGGAGGCGGAGAAAACCTGCTTGCGGTACTCGAGTTTGTCCACTGGGATGCACTGCGCTCCCACGATGGGGCTGAAGGGGGTCAGCAGTTGCTAGAACAGGCTGCCTCCGCCGCCCCCACTTGGCGTGAAGCTGGGGGGAGTGGGGCAAAGGGAGGGAGGACGAGTGCGCGTCCTGATTTTGAGAAATGGAAAGGGGACTAGCCTGCCAAGGGTTTTCTAGCTACCCTTGATTTATGAGTCGATTTGGCACGCAGGGGTAAATGCTGTTTAACACATCTCATGAAAATTGTCAAATGTTCTCATTGGCATCCCTTTGCCTGTCCACGGGACTTAATTGTGGCAGTGGGATTTAAGAGGTTAATCATGAAGCTGATCCTGTGAGGTGCTGGTTGTTGCTGGGCCTGGATCAACTGATTGGTGTGCTTGGGCTAGATAAGGTTTGGGCTTGGGGTGTCGGCAAAAGGGAGCAAGGACAGCTTTGCCCAGATGACCCGGATCCAGGTGCCCTGCCAGCCTGCAGTATGCGCTTCAGCTCTGGATTGTCCCGGGTCTCTGCCAGACCCCATGGGCCTGGTGAATGACCAAACAGTTCTCCACCCTGCCCGGCAGTCGCCTTTAGCTCCTGAATGCTTCCGGAGCTGCCTCCTGCCACTAGGTTGCTGATGGCAACTTACTTGAACAGGCTCAGGCTTTTTTTTTTTTTTATTGCTAAGTTACTAGATTGAAAGATGAATACATTTTGATAAGGGAAGAGGAGAACAAATATTATGCACAGAAACCTCTCTTTTGATTCAAAATTCTCTAAAACAATTCCTTTACAGCATCCCCACCTAAGAGCTTCCTGAGGTTTTGCTTTCAGAAATAGTTCTGTTGGTGATTTTGAAGTATGACCTTTAGTTTTTCCCCATCAATGTGAGCACGGGAGATATTCTGTAAATGTGCCTCTACGGATGAGCCGTCACCTCTCCACGATCTTGATGGCAGAGCTCTCGGTCATATTTGCTAGTGCCGACTCCTGGCTAGGGTGAGAGGCCTGAGCCAGGGGGTCTGGTGGCTGCACATCTCTCTGGAGGCACAGGGGCTGGGAACAAGGGTTTCTTGCTCATGATCTGGAGGTGCACTTTTCCTTTCCAGAAAGCCCTGGGCCTCTGCTTGCAGGTTTGCTGCCTGGCTCTCCAGGTGAGCACTGAGCATCTTGCTACCGAGCTTGGAGGCTGATTCGGACAGGTAGAGGCTGAACCTCCCGTGGAGGCCACAGAAGACAGTGCAAGCTCTGCCTGGAAGAGTCTCCTTTAACCTGGGGGAGGGGCTTCTCAGCTCCAAGGCGAAGTCTGGGCTTGGTTATTTCCTTTTGTGTTGGAGCTGAGCTGTACTTGGAGCCTTGACTTTTTAGGAGAGAGAAGCAGATGGAGTCTAATCGATCTACTTTTCTGGTTGTTTTTTTTTTTTTTTTTTTTGGTGGTGGTGGTGCTAATTGCATCCAAATGCAAAGCTACTTCCCAGCACAGGGAAGGGCAGCCCTTGAAGGAGACTCTGGAGCAGCAGCCCAGAGGGTGTGCTTACTCAGCAGGCTACCCCGAGTTCTGAGTTTGGCTGCCTGGTGGCAAGCGGAGCTTCCCACGTCCATCCCAGCCTGCTCAGGACTGCGACCCCTTGCAGAGGGCCCGTGCTCACTCCCAGGCTGTGTGCCTCGGGGTTACTCGTCTCTTCTCACCCCCGAGGCTCCACTGCCTCTTTCTCTCTGGGCCCCGGGCATGTCTAACCATATAATTCGGTTCCTCAAGTCCTCAGTGTGCCTGCTGTCATGTGCCCGGGCCTCCCGCAGGGACCCGCGGAGCTGGCTCACACTGTCCCTGACTAAAGTCCCCCAGCAGCTGGAGCTGAAGAGCCCGACGGATGGAGTCCAACACTCTGTCCACAGTGCCGCGCCCCCGGTGAATCCTGGCTGGTGCCGACTTCCAGCTGCTGCTACTAAATTGATTGCCACTGGAATCTGTGTAGTGTCAGCCTCTGTGACACCCATCAGGGACAATAATGCTCGAATAAATCACAAATTTAGGAGGCAGCTCAAATCTTCAGCAACATGAGTCCGTCCTCCTTAAGCTCGGCCCTTGTTGGGGATCTGCGGTCCTGCTGGGGAGCAGGGGGGGGGGTGGACCCCTCCCAGCCGCCTCTGGTCTCTGTTGTCTATTTATTTTAATCACTTCGTCCTTTGCCTCTGTGCATTGGAGAGCGAAGCAGGCCAGGCAGCACAGGAGCTGAGCTGAGATAGCTCTGCGCCTCCCTGGGGCGTCTGTCTGTGGGTCCCTGGAGAAGGATCAGCTTGCTTTCCCCTCTGTGTGCCTCAGCCTTCTGGCAGGGGTGGCTCTGGGGATGGCCGTGCCCCACCCCAGACACATCACCCTGGTCCCAGCCTCTGTCTCTGACACAAACTAGGCATGTGGAAGATGTGGCTCTGTGCCCCCTGTGCCCTGTGCCCCTGAGCCTGGGTGGGAGCCCACCAGACACCTGGAGGGTGTGGAAGAAAGCTGCTCCCTGGGTCCCCATGAGGTGGGTGGGCCCAGAGCTCAGCTGCAGTCTGCATGGAGCCCAGAGAGCCAGGGCTCCTCCCGGGGGTGGCGTTGGAGTCATCTGCTTTAAATATGGAGCTGCCAAGTTTTCTTCAAAGGGTTACAAGTCAGTAGAGACCAAATTGATGTAAAGATTAGCTTGGAAAGCCAAATATATCCTTGATCTAGATTTCCACATTTGAAGTCTGGCTTGAGAGGGCTGCTCCTGCCCAGTGCCAGTCAGACAGGAGGGGAAGGTGGGAGCAGGGGCTCGCTGGGGCCAGAGCAGACAAACAGGGTGTGCCTGACCCTGCTCTTTGTTCCTGGGAGACCCCTTCCAGGAATTCAAAGGGACTGGTGACTCATGAGGCCACCGAGTGGGGAGTGGTGGTTACATAACTCAGATTAACTCTCAGTTAAAATGCTGCGAGCAGCAAGTCGGGCCGGAGTGTGCCCATGGCAGAGTCAGGACTTCAGGGTGCCCTGGGCCCTCTGGATTCCATCCCTGTCGGGGCTGTGGCCAGACCCAGGTGGAGGAGGGCAGCTGCTACCCCTCGTCAGGGCCACGACCTGAACCCCACCATAACCAACCAGGGGTGGTGGGTGCTGCTTCAGTGCCAGATCGCCAAAGCCCCTCCAGGACTCAGGCAAAGACGGGCCTGTCCTGCTGCTGGGGAGCTTGGCACCTGCCTGATTGTCGATGGCCCGAGGTAACTAGGACAGGCAGGCACAGAGAAGTGGCCTGAGCGCTATGCCACCCCTCCCCCACCTGCTGGCCAAGAGCTCCTCCAATGACAGATGACAGGACCAGGATCCTACCATTGGTCCCTGGGATCTTAAAGTTGGTGAATATTAACAGTAAAACCAGAGGAGCCCCAGGGGAGCACAGTGTGCCCCAAGTCGTGTGTCTGCAGAGGACCTAGGAGTTCCGACAGCTGGACGGGAGGCCCAGAGAGAGGAATCAGGGCCGTCTGCATCTGTGTCCAGGTGGGAGCTCTGGAAAAGGCCACACCTTTTTTTTTTCTTTTTTCCCCTGTGGTCTAGGGATGGAATCCGGGGCCTGGCACATTTGCAGCAAGCTCTCTACTACGAGCTGCATCTCCAGACCAACTTGGTTTCTTTATCATCCCCCAAAAGTCTGGTGGCTCAAAGCTGAATTCTCCTGTGCTTCACATCCTGTGGCCTGTGCCTTCTGAGCTCACCCTAGACTGCCCTTGTGTGGTCTGCTCCCTGGACTTCAACTGTTCATGGTGCTTTCCCTTGGTACAGGCCCAGGAGGGGGGCCAGGCGGGACCCCACCTGTCTGCCTTCCCGTCTTTGCCAGCCCTGTGGGCAGTTCCCTGAGCCAATGGGCTCTGCTGCCCATTGTCCTAGGGAAGTCACGCTGCTCCCTGACTCTGCTGGCCTGTGACCTCTGGGGCAGCTCGAAGGGGTCGCCACTGCGGCAGCAGCAGCAGGAACGTGAACCTGGCTGTGAGAGCAGGGGCTGTGTTGGTTGGGAACGCACAGGACCTTGGTGCAAGGCTCCTGTTCTGCCCTGGAGCAGAGTGCAGGGTCCCGGCCGAGCGTCCCTGTGGGCAGTGCCATGGAGGGTCTGGCACTAGGAGACGCTGGGGTGTCTGTGGACGGAAAGTGTGTTGCCGTGGCACAGTGCCCCTGTTTCATCGAGTCACGGGTTGTGCCCGGCTGCGCACGGAGATCCAAGAACGCGCTCGCAGCCTCAGGCTTGGGTGCTCTCCTGCCCCAGATAGAGGCTGGCTCTTCAGCCTGGCTCCCTGCTCCGTGCTCTCAATCCTACCCACAGCGACGGCTCCTGGGGCTCGAGGATTTTGTCACGATGAGAGTACAGAGGTGCTCAGGAGAAACCATGCCACCAGCTCTGCCGTCATTGTCAGTTCAGGAGGAGTGACAGTGTCAGACCTTCAGCTGCCTGGAGGGAGGGGGTGCCGTGGGCGGGAACGGGGGGGGGGGTGCGGTGCAGGCCTGGCTGTGGGTGAGGGAGCAGAGCTGCTGCTGGCCGTGGCAGAGGGGGCGGAAGACCCTGCCTGCAGCCCTGGTGGGGACTGGAGCAGTCGCTGCCCTGGGGAAAGGGGTTGGAGGCAGGTCAGGTGCCTCTGAGAGAGAGAGAGGCCTCGGCTTCCATCCTGGGCAGGGAGCGCTGGGTGTGTGTGTCCGACCTGCTCGGGTTTTACTCTGAACTGCCGGTTCCCGGGCCCCGCAGGAGCCTCAGAAGTCACTTTGGACAAGGGGCTGCCCTCCATGTCCCCCGTCCTGGGGACTGGCCTCTGCTCTCAGCCTCATCCTCCCCTGCGTTCTTCCTCGGTGCTCGGGTGGGGGCACCCACCATCCTCAGCAGACGCACGGCAGACGCACGGGCCAGCCGGTCTCTGCCCTCAGGGAGGGGACAGTCTTCCTCCCCGGGGAGAGACCAGCACTCCCTGCAGACAGAGACACAAGCCGTCGGTGCTTCCCAACTCTCAGGAGCTGCATGAGAACACAGATGGAAAAGACTGGAAATGTGTCTAATCTAACCCAATCCCACCCAACTGTGGTCATTTCGATGTGAACCTAGGAGAAACGGTGTTATTGGGCTTGAGTGTCCACTGTCACTCGCTGCCTTGGGATCAGGTGTGTGACTTATTCTTAGAATACATCTGCGTTTCCGGTTTCCTGATTGCCACTCGGGACTGGTGACTGTTGGGTCAGTTCAGACATTTCCGAGGGAAACCCAGAAGCGGTGTCTTTAGGACCAGTGATTTCTTGAGACACCCCCGAGTGTCTGCCTTCAGCACTGTCCCTGTCCAGCGTGGGCGCTGGAGGCCACCAGGGCAGCTTCCTTCCTTACCCGCTGGGGTGACTGTGAGCACCAGTGCTATCCAGGGTGTGCCAGCACCAGAGCAGCACAGCAAGGGGAGCTGTGGCTGCTATCTTTGAGGCCTGTGGCCCAGAGAGCTGTGCCAGCTGAGCATTTGCACCCTCTGGGCACCTCTCCCACCAGTGTGTAAGGAGCATAGCCGCAGGATCCTGGGGTGGGGGGTGGAAGACTGCTCAGTGTAATAGGCTTCCTGAAGTCAGGAGGGAGGGGTCAGGTGGCTGACAGTGAGACCAGCAGGTGCAAAGGTGGGTCAGAGGCTGGGCTGGCTGCCAAAGGAGAGCTGGCCTCTCAGAGGGCACGTGTGCTCCCCTGGGCATCGCAGGCAGCACTGGGCCTGCACTACACAGTTCCTGAGTGGATGCCCCAGGGGTCAGATGTCCCAGGGTCTCTGAGCTTCATCTGCACAGGCTCAGCTTTGTCCTGTCCCCTGCACCCAGCACGTCACAGAGGCCCAGAGACTCCCATGTGGGGCCTCCAGGAGGAGGAGACGTGGCAAAGGGGCACAGAGGCCTGGTTTGAATGTCAGCTCCTGAGAGCCTGCGCCAGGAACTTGGTCGGGCACTTTTTTGTACGTGTGAGTGTGCCCGTGTGTTGTGTGTGAGTGTGTGGGGGGGCAGGTGAGCATGTCGTGTGAGGAGCTGGGGTCTGGGGATGGAATCCGGGGCCTGGCACATTTGCAGCAAGCTCTCTACTATGAGCTGCATCTCCAGACCAACTTGGTTTCTTTATCATCCCCCAAAAGTTTGGTGGCTCAAAGCTGAATTCTCCTGTGCTTCACATCCTGTGGCCTGTGCCTTCTGAGCTCACCCTAGACTGCCCTTGTGTGGTCTGCTCCCTGGACTTCAACTGTTCATGGTGCTTTCCCTTGGTACAGGCCCAGGAGGGGGGCCAGGCGGGACAGGACGGGGGACTCGCTTCGTTCCCCACCCCCAACACGCAAGTGGCACCAACTCTCCCCGATGCTGTGAGCTGCTTTTGCTGGGGACAAGCCT
Source organism: Ictidomys tridecemlineatus (assembly GCF_052094955.1). NCBI lineage: Eukaryota > Metazoa > Chordata > Mammalia > Rodentia > Sciuridae > Ictidomys > Ictidomys tridecemlineatus. Next base: position 11,014,944 of record NC_135488.1, on the reverse strand, counting down.
CTATGCTGACCTCTCCTATCCTTCAGCTGGGCTGCCCTGGGGGAGGGGAGGGGAGGCAGAGGGGAGTGTCCCAATCACTCTCCTTGCTTCATGTCTATGGAAGAGGAAGTTTGTCTGGGGCCTTGGTAGCCTAAGAAATTCATAGCAGAGATCCCCACATCCAACCCAGAAGGGATGGAGAACAGGCTTTAGGTTAGAGGAGGGAGACAGTAAAGAGGTGTTCAGAGGAAGGAGAAGCTGGCTGTTGTATTCCCTCACTCAAGGTCATGGCACCACTGGGCCATACACCATGTCGGAGGGAAGCAGTCCCTTTGCTGGTCTTTGGAATCATTGTTCTCAGGAGGGCAGCATTTGGAATGTGGCCTCCATTCTCAGAAGCCTGGTTCACATAGAGGCAGGCTCCACCAACGCAGAAGCGTGGTTCTAATGTGGTATCCGTGCTGGTCAGCCTGTCCTCACTGTGGCCATACTTGAGAATCCTAGGCCTTTTCTCTGGGTTTCACAACTTTCTCTTTGGTTGTGCACTGAGGCTGTCCATAAAGCTCTAGTGTGTGGCAGTGGAGAGCTCCTCAGCCCTTGCCACAAAGGCATAGACTGGGAGAGAGAGAACAAGGCTGGGAGAGAGGGAGAGAGAGAAAGACAGAGAGGAGAAGGAGGACCTCTACTTGGAGAATGAGGATTCAGTGGAGCCAACAGGGACAAGGTACTGTTGCACAGGGTGCACCCCTGTTTAGGTCTTCCTCCAACCATGCTCAACCTTTCTTCCAGTCCCTCCCACCCCCCAGTAGTGGATTTATCTTGAATGAGAATTTCATGTTGACATCAGAGGACTCACCATCCAATGCTTCCCTCCAAACCCACCTGTGAAGATGGTTCATGTAGGGTCTGAATCTTCGGCACAAGAGCCTTTTTGGGAGATTTCAGATGCAAACCCTAGTGGTGTGCTTTGGCAGATGCAAGAGGACCTGGGATGTTTTGGAGTCCAAAGCCTTTGGTAATAACAGATATTAGGTCTGTTGAAGTGCTCTGCCTAGTTTTTCCTCAGGGAGGACTGTGGAGGCTGTCTTGTTGGTATTGGTGCTGAATTGGAGAGCTCTCAGGTGTGTGGCTCAGTTCGTTTCTGGCACAGGCTCTCAGATGTTGGGGTGTCCCAGGGAGCACCTCCTGAGCCACTTTATTTTGTACACCCCTCTCTCCCCAGAGCTGAGGATTCCAGCGCAGGCCAACGTATTTTACGCAAAGAACCCTCACACAAAACCCAACTTCGTGCTGAGGAAAAGGAGCCTCTCCCAAAAGAATGATGAGTGGATCCAGCCTCAACCTCCCTCTCGTCCTGCAAAGAAGGCTCCAGCCCTCCTGAGGATGCTTGCAAAACCATTCTGCTGCTGTGTGCCTGGGCGGGGCTGAGGCAGCCCATGAATATTTACATTGATTACTATTTGCTTCAAAGTTTGAATGTATAGTTTGCCATTGTCTTTGACCTTGTTTAGTAACACAGTTGTTACTCTATCCTGTATTTGTTGTTCCCACTAATATATTATTATTTTAAAATATATATGTTTTTGTTACCTGATCTACTGTGATGATTTGTTACCTGATCTACTGTGATGGTTTTTGATCAAAATTGTGCATTTGATGATAATGAATGCCATGCATTTAGGAACCTGTAGACTCTAGACAATGAATGAGTGTCTACTGTTGCATGGACTGGTCTGCAGAGTCCTGTAGCATTTGAGCTTGTGTGAGGGCTTCATAGGGCTTGCAAAAAGTCCAGGTCAGATGGTCCTGCATGAAGCTTAGCTCCTAGTGGTCTCCTCCACAGCATAAGGGCCAAGGAGAAACCCACTTCCACACAGAAGATGGGAAGCTACCTTATGAAGGTGATCGTAGGTGTGGGACCCTCTTGCTAGGACCCTTTTTCTATTGGGCCAAAACTGTGCTCTGAATGTGCTTGCTGAGAAGAGCTTGGAATTTCCTGATTGAAACAGTTCATGCAAGCTGCTTCCACTTGCAGGAACAAAGTGTGTTCTCGTTGAGCACTTTGGGGTGTCCCAGGTTGCACTAGAGTGTGTCAGAAGCACTTGTAATGATTGGCATTCACGGTTTCACATTGAAGCCTCTGTGCCATCTGTCAACCACTGATGGCTGCAAGTGGGTATCCTGCCTTTCAATGAGTTTTCTGAAAAAGTAGGAGTTTTGAAGAACTGATCTTCTCAGCATTCCCCTTGCCTTCCCAAGTTGGGTGATGTCAATTATACAGGCTTCCTTGGGAGCACACATTTTATATTGAGTTGGAATTGGACTCTGGATGCTATTCCTAAAAATAGCTAGGGAATGGGAGAATGGAAGCTGTTTGCTGCAAGCAGTTTCAATTTGCTTTGTTGATTAACTTTGTTGTAAGTGAGCACATGCTATTTTTTTTTCTGTGGACCTAGAAGAATTCAAAACTGCTTCTTACAGGTGACAGGCATGCTTACACATTGAAGCCTCTGTGCCAATGATAAAAAAACTGTTCACTCATGTGGGCACCTGCACTTCAAGTGAATGTTGTAAACAAGTGTGACAAATGGATGTCAGTGAGACTTTGGAGAACTGATCTTCTCAGCTGGTCCTCTTTTTTCCTGAAAGTTGGTGATGCTAGATTCAAGAGAACTCCTTCCGGCACCCTTCGTGTTTCATGCCTGAACTGTGCTCTGAAAGCTCTTGAGGAGAACAGCTTAGAAGTGCAGAAGTGAAGCTGTTTGTTGAAGCAGCTTCAAGTGGCACAAGCTAACTTGTTCTCAGTGAGCACCTGGGGATTTTCCCTGGTTGAAGCAGCGTGAATGAGAATGGCTTCTCAGAGCTGGTAGGCATGTTTGCATTTGGCAAACTTTGCCATCTGTCACCCAGAGTTCCTTGCATGAAACCTACATTTCCAGTGTTTTCAGAAAGGTGTGATGAGTGGGTTTCCATGGAATTTTTTGGAATTGATCTTTTCAGGCACTCCTCATTGCCTTCTTAAAATTGTTGATCCTGGTGCAAGGGCTCTCTTGTCAGCCAACATTGTATTTTGGGCCTGACCTCGGCTCTGAATGTACTTGCTGTACTTCCCATCTTTCCTCTCTCTGGTCCACTCCTCAGATTTCATCCTCCTTTCAATAGGGCCTCATCCAGGAAGCCTGCCCATGTGCCTCCCACTTGATTTCAACTTCTCCAGTGCACTTATTGTCAAAGCAGGACTCCCAGGAGAGAGTGCTCTCCATTCTGCACACTGAAATTTCTCACCAGGGAGGACTCCTCCATGCTTGGATAGCAGGGCTGCAATCACCTGGAAGGTGGAAATAGGAGGCTGGTGGTGTTCCTAGCCAGGATGCTGGTGACTGCAGTGCATTTAATCTATGGCCCTCAAGGAGGTTTATGCTGCAGATTTGTGTACTTCTGCATCTGTATGCACACAGTTCTTCATGTGGGGAAAAAAGCAATGTTCTCAAAGTTTGCTTTATATTATACTCAACTGGTAATTTACAAACCCCAGTGTCCCATCTTAGCCCAGAGCCATTCCATCAGCCCAGGGCCAGTGGGTGGTCCAGCGGTCAGTACTATGCACAGCTCCCAGGTGGCTCCAGTGTGTAGCTGAATTTGAGAGCCAGTGTACTGTAGGATTTGCCCTTGAGGTTAGAATTCATTGACTTCCTCTTATGTCATTTCACTGGTTCAGGATATTTTTTGTCTCATGAACTATTCTGTGAAATCTTCAAGTTAGCCATCTCTGGTCATTTCTTCCCTTTGATGGCACCTGGTTCAACAGCTTGTTCTTGGGTGGGGTCGGTCATGGGCAGTCCTGGGTCACAGAGAGGAACAGGAAGACCATAATGTGGAATGGTGGTGTAGAGAGTAAGGGTGGGGCCAGAGCCCACACTATGGTTTGGGTAGGGAAGGGATCTGAAGAGACTACCTTGACAGCGAGCTCTGGCTGCAGTTAACCAGGAATCAGGGCCTGGAAATGGAAGCCATGACAGGGCTTCTGACTAGAAAGGACACATCTTTCTGGGCTCAGTTGGAGGTCCATCGAGGCAGAGGAAAATATAGAGGATGCAGGAGAGGGGGATGGTCTAGATCACAGAGCAGCTCCATCATCATATCTTAGACAATGGATTATTTTCTTCCAGTTGTTGTTAAATGCTAATTCATTCACGTGTTACATTCACATCCACCTTGTCCATTGGAAAGGCCGCTCAACCACCACAGGCAGTGGTATCTTGGTGGATGTGTGCATTCTAAAAGGAGGTGAGGTTGGCGCCAATCGAGTGTGTGGGCGCTCAGGCATTGGCAAGCTTGCTTTGGAGAGTGAATCCTCTAAATGTTATTGGGCTGTTTTTGAAAGATCGTGTGGTTTGGCTAGACCTAGAATGCTTCCACACAATTTAGCATGGTGTATATTTTAGAGAGCATGATCACTGAGGGGCAGGTTGCTGGTGTGAAGCCGTGAGCATTAACATCTATCAAGTTTCTCACCTGGAGTTGACTACCTACAACTGGTGACAGTGTTTTGCTCCTACTGAGCAATACTGAACAAGTCTCTGGGCCAGTAATCCATTGCTGAACTACATCACCAACAAAAAGACACTGAGTGAAGGTGAGGACCAGAAGAGCCCGGGAACCACCTGACAGCAGCCCTGAAGTCCTGAGCTCTGGCACATCATATGCCAACTCAACTGGGTATCAACCTCTTCCTGGGCTCATTAGAACTGTGTGCTTCAACTTTCAGAAGCAAATGCAGAATGACAGAATCTTCTCTGAGGACACTTTTCTAAGTCTTGTTTGCAGCACGTGTTCTCTGTCTTATTTGCAGCATGTCTTCACTGGAATGAGTAGTCATTTGGCATTCTGTTGTACTTAAAATTTCATGAGATTCTACTCCTACTTGGTAGGTTCTGTGAAAGTGTCTCGGCCTGAATGCATTTTACATCCCAAAATATGGCTTGTCTTTTCTCCTAAACCTATCAGGGCAATCAGAGCAGCCAAGGAGTACTATAAATTCAGGCACAAAATGGCCAGATAGACTGGGATCACTGTATATCTTTCTAGAACCTTCTTTCATGCTCTGGCTTCCCTGAGGGAAAGTGTGGAGACTCTGTGATCCAGATTTGTTAGCAAGTAGTTTTCTTGGGAGGTGAGTCTAGAAAACTCCAGGTGGGAACAGGAAGTGATTAGGAACTGGAAGACAGGGTGTACCAGCCAGTTGTTGCCACTGAGTGACTAAGCACAATCCTGATAAGGAGTACTGGGGGTCCATGTAGATCATGCTACTAGTAGAAGCCCTCCTAAGGGTGAGAGAGCTGGGGTGTTCTCCACCCACTCCTGTCAGCCATGACGGGAAGATGTTGCTGGCCTTCACTGTAGGCAAATGGGCCATGGTGTTGGGGGCTGGAGGTCAGCTGGGGTATGAAGAAATGGCATAGTGCTGAACAATGTCATCCAGCTTTGAATCCCCAGACTGGGATCTTTAGCAGGGCAAGGTCAGAGACTGTGCTCAGTGCAGCGTCTACTTCTCAGCATAGTGCCAGGCACACAGCAGAGCTTCATCAATACCCGTGGAATTCTCTTGCTCGCCCCAGCCCTTCTCTAGGCCTCTCAGCTGGGCTCTGTCTGCTGATCCTGGCTGTTCTACTATATTCAGCTCTTGCTTCTTCGTATTTCGCTTTCCTGAATTATGTCCTCTTTTTCCACACTCCTGTGGTCACTCTTTCTCTACACTCCTGTGGTCCCAAATGGCTGTGTGGCAGGGCTGTGGCAGAGAGATCTCATTACTACCAGAGATGGAGTTTTTAAGCCAAATAAGACACGTGCTCTGCTGCTAAGGATGGTCTTCAGCATAACGTGAGGTAGAAGGTTTGAAATTAGGATTGTCCTCCCAATCTTAAGGCATGTAATCCCTGTGTGCAGACCAGGAAGTTCCCTGGGAAGAAAGGCAGGTATGGGTTTGGAATCAGAGACCAGCATGAGAAGAACACTTTTACTGCTTACTGGACAATGACCTTGGGCATGTTCTGTAACCTCTTGGGACCTCAGTGTTTGCATATCTGAAATGGGGATAGTTGTATGACTGACTTCAGGAGGTGGGTAGAGAGAATCCTAGAAGTAGAGGAAGAAAACACACAGCGTCTGTGAAGCTCCCCGCCCCCACCTTTAGTCTTTCCATGATTTTCTAAGCGTGTGTTGATTGACTGTTGGTTACAGCATGCCTTTAGATCTACCTGAGGGCCCGTCTAATTTTGCCCAGTTGCCACATTTGCAAGGACACCTTCTAATAGAATCGGATCTAGGAAGCTGGGGTCCCTTTGCAGAACATACAGGATCCACAGCAAATTCAAGCCCCTGAGACAGAGGGCTTCTGCTGTTGTCCTCATGTCCTCATGGGCACTGCAATGCCTTTCTCCACTGATGTTCATTGAGAGCCTGGTCCAGGCCAGGCAGGGCTCCCTCAACACAGGTGACTTTCCCCCTCCCCTCGAGTCATTTGACAATGCCTAGAGACCTTTTGAGTTATCACAAGTCTGGGGTGCTGGTGCAAAACTCAGGTAGAGGCCATGGGTGCTGCTGAATGTCTACACTGCATGAGGAAGACCTCTACAGACTAAGAAGGATATGGCCTGATGGGCCAAGGGCGCCAAGATGAGGAACCCAGTGTGGAGTACAAGCACATGAGCTTGGGTGTGTTCAGGTATGGCCTCGGGGCTTGTTTCAAATGTGGCTTCTGTCAGTGCAAAACTCCAGCACATCTGAGTGGCAGCGTTTCTGACAAGCTCTGAACAGCAGTGTATTCTGAAATTTTTTTGTATACATATAATTTTACCCATTTTCACAATTATTTGATAGGTGTCATGAATGTTTTAATTGTTAGAATTTGTGTGTGTGTGTGTGTGTGTGTATGAGGTTTGGAAACAGGGCATAAAATTGGCCTTCTTCATGGGCCATATTAGTATACACAACTGCTAACAGATGCTTAGCAGTAATTATAAGTCACATTTCCTTCCTTTAATCTTTCCATGAAGATGTGCCTTTTATGTGTAAAAACAAGTGTTTTCAAAATTTTCTCTCTGGACAGATCTTTGGGCTCAGGTGTCAGTGTTCCAAACTGTGCCAGAAAACACCAAATCTGATTTTACAGGCTGGGCTGTCCTTAGCTCTGGCCTCCAAATTCATTCCCCTTCCTGGCTGAACAACCCATGAGACTTGCCAGAAAGGAAGAGCCATGGAAGATTTTAAGGAGGACAGCCACAGGATCCTCTTTGCTCCTAGCCTCTTGAGAAAATAATAAAAACAATCACATCAAGCAAACACATGGTCTAGAACCTTCTTCTGTAAATAATTAGTATTTACCATATTGATATGTGTGCCATGGTCCAAATTGTATTTCAGAGAGAGAGAGAGAAAGAGAGAGAGAGAGAGAGAGAGAGAGAGAGAGAGAGAGAGAGAGAGAGAGAGAGAGAGAGAGAATGTGTGTGTGTGGTTGATTCTGAAGAATCAAAGCCAGAGAACAGAGATAATTCTATTAGCTGCATCTGGATAGCACTTGGCCTCCTTTCCTAGCAGGGAAGGACCTGAAGTCAATGGCAGAGCTTGTTCATGGTGTAGCCAAGTTGTCTCTGCAGCATTTTCAATGCTAGAGCATCTGTTCTGAGAATTTTAGTATAGCACCTAATTTTTTTATCTTTGCAGGAACTTGCAGATGTGGGTGTTGAATGAGGGGTATCCATCAGAGGAGAAAAGTTCTTGTTTTGGAGATGGGGAATGTCTAAAGGCTTGTTAGAATGAGTGGAATGAGGTCACTTAAGACTTCAATGAGAGATAGCAAAAGCAGGGGTAGGGGATGGGGTTATGGCTCAGAGGTAGAGCACTCACCTCACATGTGCAAGGCCCTGGGTTCAATCTTCAGCACCACATAAATAAATAAATAAATAAATAAATAAAGTTATTAAAAAGAAAGGCAGGGGTGAGGGTGGATATACAACAAGCCTCTGAGATGTTCTTTCCATGTCAGGAGGTAGCAGGACATTGGAGCAATGCCTGTGCATCCACTGCTCAGTTCCATCTTGGGGGCAGACCCAGCACTGCAAGCTGATGAGGAACAGGACATAGGAAAGCCATTTACTGCAGATGACACGATTGAGCATCTGGCTCATCCCAGAGGATGGGGGGAGGCAGATGCAAGCCAGGCTTGGAGGACCCCATGGAGTACCACCAGGTGACCAACAGCCAGTTCAAAACTCTATTGTTCCTTAGAAAACTTGGATTAGAACCACCATTTGGCCCAACTACCCCACTCCTCGGTCTATATCCAAAGGACTTAATATCAGCATACTGTAGAAAGGCAGCCACATCAATGTTTATAGCAACTCAATTCACTATAGCTAAACTGTGGAAGCAACCTAGATGTTCTGCTGTGGATACAAAAATATTATCCTATATAAACACAATGGACTAATGTTCAGCATTAAAAGAAAATATAATGATACCATTTGCAGGTAAATGAATGGAGACTATCATGCTAAGTGAAGTAAGCCAATCCCATAAACCCAGAGGCTGAATGTTCTCTCTTAAGAACTAGATGCTGATCCAAAATGGGGGGGAATGTGAGAAATGGAGAAATTTTGATCAAATGGGAGGGAGGAGAGGGAAGGATGTATGGGGCAGGATAGATGGTGGAATGAGATGGACATTATTCCCCCAGGTACATGGATGAGTAACATAGGGTGCAATGCTACATCATGTCCAATTAGGTAAATGAAATTTGTGTTGCAATAGTGTACAGTGAATCCAAATGCATTCTTCCCGGGGTCCTGCCCTAGTGGGGTCCAGGGAATCCTGAACGATGAGTGGCATCGGCGAAAAGATGAGACAGGAGTCGTTCCATTGGAGCAATCTCCAGAGAGAGATGCAGCTTTCTCTGGGTCATCTTTTATTACAATTTTTCTCATCATTATAGATTCAGAATACGTCATTGATTATATAATTTAAAACTTTGCCGAGACATGACATTTCCTTAACCATGATTGGGGGTACAAAAAAATGTAACATTAATTTACATTTTTCCAGGATATGACCTTCAGTTGTGTAATTATTAAAAGTACAGAATCATTAATAAAATACGTCACTAATTTACATTTTTCAGATTTTCCCAGGATTTACTATTTTTCCCGAGATATGTTATATTCTTATTAACTAATGCCAAGCTACGTAACCAGACTCTAAGTCTCCTAACCAATCATTAACCTAAAGTACACTTGTACTTTATTTCTAATCTAAAATTCCCATCTAAAAAAGTCCCTTTAAATCTTATATTTAAAATATCCTAAAGTTTATGAAGCATATGTGAGGCCCTAGGTTTCATCCCCAGTATCAAAACAAATAAAATAAAAATCCCAAAGCCATATACCCTTTGAAAGATGGAGGTGTGGATGTGGCAAGCGGTCATCAGGGGTCACCCCTTATTACACATCAGAGAATTCATACTGGAGAGAACCTTGGGGTATGTGTGTCGGGGGTGGAGCCATCCCTTCAGAAGCCAGAGAGCTCCCCCTGCTGGTTACAACCCTGGAATGTGGACCATGTGGGGAGCCTCTGCTGGCTCTTCTGCTCTTTGTTATACTGGATAATTTGTAGAACAGTCACCTTTTAGGCAAGTGGGTCTATCAAGCTCCTAGTCTACCATGCTAGAAGTTAGTATTATTAAGATTTTTGTTTTGAGATGGGATCCTGCTGTTTTGCCCATGCTGGTCTTGAATTCCAGCAATCCTCCTGCCTCAGTGTGTGGGACTACAGGTGCATGCCATTGTGCCTAACTCTAGAGCAACTCTTTGAATTTGGTAAAACTGAGAAAACACACTAGTATAACTCAGAACTCAACATACATCAATTCTTCACCCCAGAGAAAAACCCTGGGAGCTGAAGGAATGTGAGGAAAATTCCTTTCAGATTTGAAATCCACCACATGAGCTGAAAGGAAGCTGAAAATGGCCTGCCCGGTGCCTTCTACCTGCAGAGGCCAGTGTTTAACTGTGCCTGTCCTTGGTCACCACATCCTGTGGATCACGGGGACTGGTGTCACAGGTGCCAGAGTGACAAGGCTGAGCAGGTGGACAGCCATCAGTGACCTAGCCCAGCCATGATTAGGCTAAGGAGATGGATCTTTAGAGAGCATTGCCCTGCAGACCTTCCTGGGCTGGCCTCCTCCCGTGGGTTCAGCTGTAGTTTGGGGATGAGACTGAAGGCCCTTGACATAGGACACCCTTTGTCCTTGTTTCTCTGTAGCACATTACCTTCTCTGTGAGGCCACAAGTAGTCTGTATCTGAGCAAGAAGCAATTTCCATTGCAACTGCATGCTACTAGATTTGGAATTTTTGGAATGAAATCTTCTTTTAAGATGAAAACCACTAAAATATGGCTGTCATAAAAAATAAAAACCTCAAAAACATTATTCTAAATGAAAGACGGCAGATATCAGAGTCCATATTATATGGTTTTATCCTTAGGAAATGTCCAGAAAAGGACATTTTTCAGAGACAAATGAGATTTAGTGGTGTCCTGAGAATGGCAAATGAGAGTGACCACAATGTTATGGGGACGGGGGGGGGGTTCTAAAACTGAATTACGGAGATGATTCAATGTTTTGGTAAATTACTAAATCTCTAAAGTGTGGAGAGCCACAATGAATGACCACACCTTCCAGAGGTTCTCTGGTCTTGTGATAACCATTTAAGTAATTTTCTGTTCATCATCTCACCACTCTTATCAGTTGCTGAAGGTCATGTCTCATGCTTCCTCTGAGAAGGGAGCTTCCAGTGGGTTCTCACCAGTTGGGAGTTACTTTGAAAAAAGAATTTGACTTTCTCACGTTTTCTCAGTGCACCTGGCTGATTTCATATTTTTGTACTAGTTGAAAAGCTTTCCTTCTAGAAAACTGCCAATTAAACTTTTCCTTAGAAAAATGTAATGGTGCCTCCTGTTTTTCAAATTCAGAAATAGATTAGCATAGTTTCATCTTTAGGATAGTGTGGTGTGTTTTTGTGTGTGTGTAATAGAAATTGAGTGCTTTTAGATTTTGCACTGTAATAGTTTCTGATGCCAACTGCTCAGAATTGGGATAAACTTCATGGGTTAAAAACATGGTAGTTTACAAGGCTGACCTCACAGATTGAGGAGTCCCCAGACCACCTTCACTTCTGAGAGCTGGCTACAAATTCAGGGCTCCCCACTACCCCTGTATGTTAGATAACTCACTAGAATGATTCTCAGAACTCAGGACAAAGGGCTATGTTTTTGTTGCTTGTTTTTGGTACCAGGGATTGAACCCAGGTGTGCTTAACCACTGAGTCACATCCCCAACCCAATTCTTTTTTATTTTTCATCAGAGACAGGATCTCTCTAAGCTGCTTAGGGCCTTTCTAAGATGCTGAGTCTGCCTTTGAACTTGAGAACCTCCTTCCTCAGCCTCTGGAGTCACTGGATCATGGATATGCACCACCATACAATATTACATTGTCATCATAAATTTAATGATAGCTAAAAGAGACCCAGTAGTACCAGCCTAAGGAAGAGATGTAAATTGTGCAAGGTCTAGGAACTTCCAAATGCAAAGCTCCTGTCATTTCCCAGGAGCACATTAGGCTACCTGCACACTTATGTGTGACAATACACAGAGTACTGCCAACCAGGGAGGCTCACCTGAGCATCAGTGTCCAGGGTTTTAATTGGACTTTCATTACACAGATATAGTGGATTCTATCCTTGACCCCTCAGTTGAACCCAGTCACTGTCACGACCCCCTTGCCCGCAAGGAAGACGCGACTCAGGAATCTTCTTTCAGCAGTTTATTCAGGCCCCTGATATTCTTCTAATGATTCTTCTACTACCCGGAATAATAATTGGATGCCCCTCCCAGCCTTAATAAAGCACCTCGAACCCCAATGCAAAGCTGCCACGTGTACCCTTCTCACAGGGTGCTAGAAAATGACACGCCAACTTTCTCTGATAAGGAGCTGGGAACACGCCAACTCTCTTTGATATGGAGTTGTCCTTCACAGACCACAACGGAGCCAGCGCCATCATGTAATGGCGACCACAGTCCACAGGAACGGCTCACCACAGCTCCCCCTTTTTGTTTCACTAAGACAATACAGGCGAGAGTAGAGGTCCTATCCCACTGTGCAAAAGTGGCTGCATAGTATGGGCCAGCCCCAGGGGGCGCCTTCCCCAGACCTGACACCATATCAGCCGACGCCTTTTTTCGTGGGGCGGGGCGGAGACACGTCAAACCCGCATGCAATAGGACATGCTCCCCTTGAGGTCCCTCTTCTCAATGGATCACTCAAGTGCAGTGCCTTGCCTCGCATCCTGTATCGTGACGATGGTGAGTAAGAGGGAATAGCTGAGGTTGAACTGTGGCCATGCAGAGGTACAACTACAAACAAGTTGGCAGCACCCTGAAAGAAAGGCACGGACTTTAAAGTGATAGATAAAGACCAGTGTGGAAACCCTTCTGCGTGCAATGGCAACAAGACCCGCAGAGTGCAAGGGCTTTCCAGCACTAAGAGAAAGACAAAAGAAGGACATGTCGTACCCAGTGCAATGTTATAATAACTTGGGGTGCAACGACCATGTCAAAGGCACTAGTGTAGAAACCCATCTGCGTGCAATGGTAGCAAGACCGGCAGAGTGCAAGGGCTTTCTGACACTAAGAGAATAACGAGGAAAGACATGTCAATCCCAGTGCAATGTTATAATAACTTGGGGTGCAATGACCATGTCAAAAGTTTAGTGCTTAAGATGCGCAAGCCAGACCTGTGGCGAGTTGCCAGTTTCTAAAGCAGCAAGAGCTTGTATGATCATAGCCTTATCTTGAGCACTGCGGGCCTTAAGGCGACAGAGAAACCACAAACAGAGGAACATACCAAAACAACACAGTGCACCAAAAATGCCTACTCCCACCCACTCTTTAAAAAAGGAAAAAGCAGAAGATATCCAATTGGTGAATTGACCCAGAGTCACGGGATCGACACGGGTACTATTCAAGACAGCTATCTGGGTTAGTTGAGACTGGATCATGTCTTCCGCTTCCATGGACCAATTCCCGGCCAGATATCCACCAATGATGTGGGAAGCATTCCTGGAATCATTAAATCTGACAGAGGTTATACATAAATGTGCACGTTGGTCAATGCAGCCTAAAAGTACTAGGTCAGCCAATTCTTCTACCTGAGCTTGAAGAAAATCTATTCTTTGGTTGGTAGCTAAAATCCCTGACAAAATATGTTGATTAATTGCATTTTGCGATTCAAGTATAGTGGACGTTTGTTGAACAACTTGATTAATAGTGGCAGCAGTTTGTACTTGACTGGCCATGGCTACTCCGGCCGTAACTGCTGCAGCAGCAGATGCCGCCATGGCTGTCACTATAGCTGCTGTGATTCCAAAATCTCTGCGGACTCTAAGTAGCTCTACAATAGGAAATTTATCTGGATCCGCAGTGACTGGGATTGGGACAAAAGTTGGAATTTTCATAATTACTGCTACAGTCCAAGAACCATTCCAACACTCAGATAAGAAACAGGTAATAATAGAACAATCCAGCATCCCCGATGAGGTGTGATTAGCTAAAAGGAACAGGAACGGGGATTGGATACAGACCATTGCAGGAGGCAATGTGGCATAATGTAACAGAGAGTTGAACGAAACAGATGTAAGCCTATTACCTCGTTCACTCTCCTTAGTAGTGCCAGAAACATTAGCCAGCCAACTTTTGGCTCCTAGTAATTGAGCCAATGCGGAAATATCGGCTGAAGCCCCCTTCTCATTGGAAATTAGCCATTGAAACCAGGACCAACCTGTTCCTGTAGAGGAGTTGGCATTGTTGTTAAAGTTATAAACATATCTCTTCAGAGGGGGGGAAAAGGAGAAACCTTTAGCAACTTGATATTTCTCCCAAGAATGATCCTGACAAGGCGTAAATGTCGGGGGAAAACCAAAATTAGGGGTACAGTAGGGAGAGGCCTTGAAATGAGTGGCATAGCAAGTACTATTAGAAGAAGGAGGCATTGGGATTAATACCTCGGAGATAATAGCTAAAGTAGTTATGTTTAAAACAGAGCTAGTTGTGGGGGTCCCTGAGCCTGATTGCTTCCCTGAAACTACTTGGCTCAATACAGCACTGAGAATACTCCCTGAGACTCGACTGGACCGCAATGGGTCCTCCCAGTTAGTCAAATTTTTGGTCTTAAGGCTAATACAATTAGTGTTCCCAAGACTGAAACAAAAAACTCCTGTGAGATTAACTTGAGACTGATTAAAAATATTTTCCATGTCCCCTCTAGGAGAGGTACAAGGAGCAGACATCTCACATGAGGTAGAAAAAAGAGTGGGGAGGACACTAGAATTACTATGAACTGGCATTGGCATTGGCCATGCCCGTGCCACTGCCCACCACTGCATTGGTGCCATCTGTACCGTTGGCACCAGCATCAGAGCCAGAGCACTCATCAGAATGAAGCTCCTCATCATGGGGCTGTTGTGGCACCTCCTGCTGCTGGTTAGTAGATCTCGAGACTCTTCTTGTCAGGCGTTCAGGGATCCACAGCGGCTCCGTGCGATCCTGGGGAAAAACACATACAGATCCTCGTGCCCATGTCAGCACGGGGTCAGGGCTGTTCCATTGGCCCGTAAGAACATCCTTCCACTTAACATAGCCAGTAACAGAGGGCTGAGGGGACACATGTCTATCGGCCGCAAAGCGGCCATGAATATCCAAATTCAAAAAATTAATGGTAAAAAGAGCTAAGGACAGGCGTTCTTTAGGAGTGTGGTCAACTCCTATTCCCCCTTTTGTTTTTCTAAGGTTTCTTTTAAGGTGCGGTGGGCACGTTCAACAATGCCTTGCCCTTGAGGATTGTAAGGCAACCCATGAGCAAGTTGTACTCCCATAGTAGAACAAAAAGATGTAAACTGTCTGCCAGTATAAGCAGGTCCATTATCAGTCTTAAGGGATGCAGGTGCACCCCATGCTGCCCATGCCTCTAAGCAATGAGTAATAACATTATGTGCCTTTTCTCCCGATAAAGCAGAAGCATGAATAATTCCAGAGTATGTGTCAATAGAAACATGTACATATTTGAGGTTACCAAAGTCAGGCACGTGAGTTACGTCCATTTGCCAGACGACCAATGGCTTCAATCCTCGTGGGTTTACACCATAAGTAGGAGGATGAAGAAATGTGACACAATGGGGACATTGTAATACTATCTGACGAGCATCTGCTCTGGAGATGGAAAAACGTCTGCGCAGTGTCATAGCATTGACATGAAAGTTGTGGTGAAACAATTTAGCTTCTTCTAAGGAGGAGGCCAAGCATACCAACTGGCTTCTAGTTGCCGAGTCAGCACAGGCATTACCCTGTGATAACGGGCCAGGAAGAGAGGTGTGAGCCCGAATGTGCATTGGATAGAAGGGGGCAGTACGGCTACGGATAAGCTGTTGAAGCTGATTAAAGTAAGCAGACACAGCATGGGTGTCACTAATAGCTCCTACAGCCTCCAGAATTTTGAGCGCCTGCACCACATAGATGGAGTCCGAAATGAGATTGAACGGAAAAGAACACTGTTTAAAAACTTTAATGACAATTTGTAGTTCTACCCATTGTGGATTTCCAGGAGCAAATTGATGCTGGACAGGGGGAGAGTCATTAATCACATAAGCTCCCATTTCAGACTTAGAGCCATCAGTAAAAATATTAACAGCCCCTGGAATTGGAGTGGGTGAAGTTACTTTAGGGAAAATGATAGGATGCTCTTTAACAAAATGGAGTAATGGATGAGAAGGGTAATGATTATCAATATGCCCTTGAAACGAGCAACACAGAATAGCCCAGTTGTCTAGAGTAGCACACAAAACATTAAGTTGAACTTTAGAATAGGGTATGATAAGAGAAGAAGGTGCTTGTCCAAAAAATTGAATGCTCTGTTGAATCCCTCTAAGTGCTAACGCTGCAACAGCATCAGGATAGTATTCTAAAGATTTTCCTGGGGATACATGTGGGTGGATCCATAGTAAAGGCCCATCTTGCCACAGTACTCCAGTAGGCTGCCGCATAGTGGCAAGCACACATAACTGGAAAGGTTTATCACTCTGGAGCCTGCATAGAGTAGCATGTTGTATAGCTTCTTCTACTTTTATAAGGGCCGCTCTGGCCTCTTTAGTGAGGGTACGAGGGGAAGTAAGATCTGGATCACCCTTAAGAATAGCATACAAAGGCTGGAGCACGATATTAGGAATATGTAAATAACCTCTTATCCAATTAATATCTCCCAACAGTTTTTGAAAATCATTTAAAGTTTGGAGATTTTGAGTTCTTATAGTAACTTTTTGTGGTTTTAACACGTCATTTCCAATCGTCGCTCCCAAATACCGAATAGAATCCCCTGTTTGAACCTTCTCAGGTGCAATATGTAATCCATACTGAGCTAACAACTTCACCAAGTCTTTATAGGCCTCATAAACTGACTGTTGTAATTTGGCTGCCAATAATACATCATCCATATAATGAATAATCTTAATGGAAGGATATTGTTGTCTGAGAGGTGCGAGTGCCTTCCCTACATACATCTGACAAATCGTAGGACTGTTAGACATTCCCTGTGGTAAAACGACCCACTCAAACCTTTGATCTGGTTCCTCGTGATTACACGAGGGAAGGGTGAAGGCAAAACGCTGTGAGTCTTTAGGATGTAAAGGAATAGAAAAGAAACAGTCTTTAATGTCAATAGCAATGATATGCCAGCCCTGAGGAACAGAGGAAAGCAGCAGCAGCCTGAAACACCCCCGCCATACGGAGGCGGATCGGGAGGCCGCCCGTTCTTGAGCCCTTGCTTATCTCTGTTCCCTGTACCTAAACTCCCTAACTGCCGAGACAGCGTCTCCAGCTCCTCCTCTTCATTATCTTCTACCTCTGACCCACTTTCGCATGGGGGCGTGCGCAGCACACTGAGATCTGGATACAGTCTCCTCCCGTTCTCCACGCCCCGCACACTCCCCTCTTCCTGAGACACTTCGCTCTCTGTTGTTTCTGATTTTTCTTCATGCAATTGTTCTAAAACCTCCTGCCCTTTAACAAGCGCTTCTTGGCATCGGCCATCCGTAAGACAACTACGGACCATCTTCCAGAGGGGTATCACCCCGCCCTCTAGCATGCCCTGCTCACGAGCAAAGTCAAGGTCTTTGCCTAATTTATCCCAGCTGGGTGTAGTGAGGCTGCCTGAAAATGCAAACCACGGTGCAGCTGTATCTACCCTCTGTAAAAATTTCTCTAAGGTACTGCGTTTCACCTCCAGTCCCTTGGAACGTAAAAGGCCATCGAGGGCTAGAAGGAGTGGACTTGAAGTCACAGCACCCATAACGCAACACAAGAAAACACAGAAATCGAAAGTGAAAGTACACAAAACAAAACGAACATACACAGAAAACAAAAACGAAAATACAGAGTGCAATTGCTATGAGATGTAACGCCCTCTCTTTTTACAGAGGAGCAGGTACCTTTTAATGCTCCCTCTTTATGTATAGAGGAGCCTCCGCTTTTTAACAGCGGGTCCCACCTTACCTGGGACTTACCGGCGCGCCTCCCTGACTGCTGAAAGTTCTGGTTCCTGGGTGTTTCTTTGTTTCTTTTCTCCCGGGTCTCGGCACCACTTGTCACGACCCCCTTGCCCGCAAGGAAGACGCGACTCAGGAATCTTCTTTCAGCAGTTTATTCAGGCCCCTGATATTCTTCTAATGATTCTTCTACTACCCGGAATAATAATTGGATGCCCCTCCCAGCCTTAATAAAGCACCTCGAACCCCAATGCAAAGCTGCCACGTGTACCCTTCTCACAGGGTGCTAGAAAATGACACGCCAACTTTCTCTGATAAGGAGCTGGGAACACGCCAACTCTCTTTGATATGGAGTTGTCCTTCACAGACCACAACGGAGCCAGCGCCATCATGTAATGGCGACCACAGTCCACAGGAACGGCTCACCACAAGTCACCAGCCCCCTTCCTTTCCCTAGAGGATGGACTGATACCACATGGCTCAAAGCCCCAACCCTCGAATCATTTGGTTGGTAATTCTGGCAAGGCCAGGCTGCCACTCTGCATATCATTCATGGTCCAAGGGCTCTCTTGTTGCTCAGGAAATTCCAAGGAACCAGCAACAAGGATCGGTCAAATACTTTATTACATAGCACCCACCTTAAAACAAATCAGTCAAAAATCCTTCTTCACTTATTATTCAACTAAACATGTACCGCAGTCTGTCTGGGCCAAATAACTGGGAGGTGACAAGCAACTTGAAGGTTGAAGCGGGAACTGCTTCATTTCGGGAAAACTCAGCGGGAACTGAGCTGGAACTCAAGATAGTGGGCACCCAAGGTAGTAAGAGCCACTTTATTGCAGAACCTCAGAGGTATACATACCTAACTGATTACACACAGCTCGACTCAATTAGCATTATCTAGATACAACAGTCAGCCAATAAGGAATCCCCACCAACTTAATGGCTTGGTGGCGTTGTCTTACAAACCACTCCTCCTGGTAAACTGCCAGGCGCCATCTTGATTTGCGGTCCCCAACAAATATGTAACAAACATGAAGATTACAGACATTCCTCAATAAACAACTGCAGTGTATCACTCCTGCTTACAGACTCCCTGTTGAGGAGACTGGAAACCAAAGTCTTTGTCTAACACAGCAGGAGTGAGCTCAGCTACAATTACTAAGGAAGAAGAGGGGGACAGGAATCTGTGCCAAATACTCCAAGACATTTGGAGGTCACCTCAATGACCTTCTCTGGGACTTGGTTTTCTTCTCTAGAAGAGGAAGGGCTTTGCCCATGTGGAAATAAAGGCCTTTCAAATAAGAGCAGTCAGAGATGATTCAGAGGTTCCTATAACCAAGTCATCAGCCACCTCCACCTGCAGCAGACATCCAAATGCATGCAGGGAGTGAGACACCTTTACAATGGAAAAAAATAATAATAAAAGGAAGCTCAGGTGTGCCCCAGGTTGACAGCTGTGGGCGTGGAAAACTGGGCTGACCTAGCTGGGAGCAGGACATCTCATGTGGCTGCTTCAGGGAGATATGTGACTTTCCATGGTTGGTCCTGAGTTGGTAGTGGGGGCAAAAGACAGAGGAGCTGCAGTGATTGACCAAGTTCAGGCCATGTCTGAGATGACTGCTGCACACGTCACCTTCTGGCTTCCAGGATGGTTGCTGAAGAAGTGTGAGCCAGACCTGTGGCTCAGTGGTGTGGCTATCTTCCGCTTGTGTGCTTATGGATCCCCCTTCTGCTCATTCTCTTGCTGGAGAGAGGCTGGCCAATTCAGGGACCACTAGAGATGCTATCTTCACCACGTGGGGAATGTTCCATTGTTCATGTACACCATAGCACATGATCTTGTTATATCATCTTCATAATATCTGATAAGAAATGGTAGCCGTGCAGAAGAATGGAGCAAATTGTTCTCTTTAATGTGATGTCTAGCCTGTTCATTGATCCAAGTTCAGAAAGAAGCGCAGATGCCACCACGTCAAGCCAATGAGAAATCCAGAGCAATGCAGCAGCCCATCACTTCCTGTGCCAACGCACAGACACAGATCTGTATCCCAGGGAGAGCTGCTGTCAATAACTTATTCCAGAGTTAGTGATACTTTTGTTAGTGGTTCCTTGAAAGGTCCTTTGCAAGGAGGTTCAACCTTTCCCCTGTGACTCTTAATAGACAAAATCTTGTGGTTTAATGTAACAAAGAGGGTCTTTAGGAAGATGCTGTGGGAAGGATCTAGACCCAAGTCCTTTGCAGTACTTTTCCATGCCTGAGAATAGCAGTGTAGATTTATCATTGGAGGCAAAACTCCTAAGTAAGTGGGCCTTACTGTACCAGTTCTCAGGGGAAGAACTGATGTGTCCCAAGTGAGTGAATCTTATGGCCATAAGGAATTCTGTGAGTAAAACCTTTAGCTAGGAGTTCAAGGGTTTCTGAAAAATTTGCTCATTTTAATTTAAGAATAATGTTGGTTCTTTCAAGCTTTCTGGGAGATTATGTATGGTAAAAACAGTGTCATTTTTAAACATGGGGTAATGCCTTATGGAGTTCTAATGATTCCTGTAAAATATGTGCCTTGATCACTTGATATGAAAGTTAGGAGCCTCAGGTTGGGGGAAAAAAACCAAGCAGCTGCTAGTGGTTGTAAGGACTGTGCATGTTTAGCAAGGAAATGCTTTAGCTCATCCTGAAAACAGATATACATTGGTGCGTACATATTGCAACTCTTTAAGAATGGAAGCTGGGTAAGACCCACCTGAAGGTGTGCAGGGTGGCCCCAGAGGCTTTGGCTCCTGGCCATGCCCCACCTCTACAAGATTTCCAGAATTATGCTGACAGGTGATCCATAATCTGAAAATAACCTGTTAAAAAGCTCCCTTTTAAAAGCTCCTTCTCCAATACTAATTTAAGATAGTGACCAAGTTGTCTGTATTATGATGGGCAACTACATGGAGAAATTTAGATAATATCCATCTGAAATAATCTGATACCAGAAAGCAGCCATTTTGGGACCACTAGAGATTATCCAAGTGAAGGTTATAATTTTTAATATTATTCTTTTTTCAGAACCAGGGTCTTCACGTTGATAATGTGTAAAACTCTCTTTGAATCACTCTAGATTTACTCTTTGGGGTCCATTTAGGAGCATAACTTTGGCTGAGGCTGCTACTTTGGCATAACTGCTTGCTAGAGCATTTCCTTTCACAATCATGGTGCCATATCTCATTCTGACTTTGCATGGGCCACAGCCCTGATGACAGCCGCTCCTCTAAGAAGAAGGAAGCTGCATCTACATGTTCCTTAATTTGTTCATTTTTATGGAGGTTCTAGCAGAGGTTAGGAAACCCTCCTTGTTTTCAAAGCATCCTAAAGTCACATGATGCTGCCACGCAAACCTACTCTCAGTGCACATGAGTTGACAAACTCTGTGTAGTAAATGCAGTACATTTTGCCATCTGGTCTGACATTCTCTCAGGTCGACTATATTCTAAAGAGAATTCAAATTAGTGATCATGTATTCTGCTTGATAACCTCCAGTTTCAGTTCTGAGAGAGGATTCATCAACAAATAATAAGACAGGTTTCTTAATTGGAACTTCTAATAAATCCAAGTGAGCTACAGAGATTCTGTGATTAAGGAAAGACAACTGTGAGTGTCCCCTTCTGTTAAAAGCTAGAGAATGTCAGGATCCAGAGCACTAGAGTGGTAAAAAGAAATGTGAGAGGGAGAGAACAACACATGCCCTAAGAGGCTAATTAGCTACCTGAAAGTGAAAACCTCTTTGTTCACAGATGACATGATTTTGTACACAGAAAATCCTAAGTATCCACTAAAACCTATTAGAATACAAGAGTCCCACAACATTGCTAGAATCAAGATCAATATACAAAAATCACTACTACTTCTGTACATGCACAACGGGCAATCCAAAAATAAAATTGAGAAAACAATTCCATGTATAATGTCACCAGAAAGAACAAAATACTTAGGAATAAAATAAAAAAGGAAGTGCAACATTTATATTCTGAAAGCTAAACACACTGGTTGAAAGAAATTAAAGAAGTTATAAAAGAGAAGTGGAAAAACATCCCATGTTCATGGTCAGAAGACATGCTATTGTCAAGATGACTGATCTATACAGTAAAGCACTCTCTATCAGAATCCCAGCTGTATTATTTGCGGAAATTGACATGTTGATTCTAATATTTACATGGAATTGCTAGATATCAAGAATAGCCAAAATAACTTTTAAAAAGAAGAACACAGTAGAAAACCCCATACTTCACAACTTTGAAACCTACTACAAAGCAACAGCAGTTAAGATAGTGTGGTACAGATGTTGTAGATCAATGGAATAGAATCGAGAGCTCAGAAGTAAACCTACATGTCTATGGATGGCTAATTTTCAACAAGTGTGACAAGACCATTCAATAGGGAAAAAATAGTCTTTCCTTTCTTCTCCTTATCTTTTTCTTTCTTTTTTCCCTTCCCTTAACCAATGATGATGTAACACTTGGAGGGCCTATGCACAAGAATAAAGTTGGACCACATCTCGCCAATATGAACACAAAATAGATTAAAGACCTAAATGTAAGAACTCTTAGAAAAAAACATGGATCAAATCTTCACGACCTCAGATTTGACAGTAAATTCTTAGACATGACACCAAATGCATAAGCAATGGCAATAAAATAGAAAAACACAATTGAAACTCAAGTCTTTATGCTTCAAAGGATACTTATTAAGAAATGGAAATAAAACCTACAGAATGGAAGAAAATAATTACAAATCATGTACCAATAAGGGGCTTATATCCAAAATATTCAAAGAACCAATAAAACTGGATAATAAAAGACAATCAGATTAAAACAGTAATGCTTGAACTCCAAAACTATTGGCGAGAAATCAGAATCCTAAGCATTGCTGGTAGGACTGTAAAATATTGCAGCCACTTTGAAAAACAGTCTGGCAGAGTTACCATGTGACCTAGCAATTCTGCTCTTAGGTACATATCTAAAAGAACAAAAGCATGTTTACACAAAAGTTGTACATGCATGTTTATGGCAGCATTATTTATAATGGACGAAATGCAAAAGTAACCCAAATGTACATCAACTGACGAATGGATAAGATGTAGTATATCCAAGCAAACAGAATGTTACTCAGCCATAAAATGTAAGGAAGTACAGATACCTGCAACAAAAATGGGTAAACCGCAACAATGTTATACTAAGTGAAAGAAGCCAGCCACAATGGACCATGTGTGACTGCGTTGATAGGAATTTTCTAGAAGAGGCAAATCTATAGAGATAGAAAGTAGACTAGCTATTGCTTCAGGCTGGGGTAGCAGATGGGGATCAGGGGAGTGGCAGAGGGTATGGGGGTTTCTCTTTGGAGTGATGAATGTGATCTAAAATTGACAGTGATGATGTTGCACAGCTCTGGGAACACACTAAAAATGGCTCCAGGGCCATGTGGATGGCTGACCACACAATGACAGATGAGCTCAACAGTAGTTTATAAAAGGAAGATACAGAATGTCCCACTGGGCAACATGGGGATGCATGTGGGTGCAGAGTGGACTAGCAGTGGCTGTGGGAGGCACTTTTGTAGAAATGAGGATAAGGGGACCCCTGGCTCCTGGGGGAGGAAGTGACTAGCTTGTCTGAACACTTCTGCAAGCCGACTTCAACCTCACACATCTTACAAAAAGAAAACAAAACAAAATAAAATGGATTACAGACTTAAGTGTAAAGCCCCAAACTACAAAACTTTTATAAATTAACAGGAGACAAGCTTTAGACCATGAATTAGGGATATGGTTCTTAGACATGACACCAGAAGCACAATGCATGAAGGGAAATTAATAAACTGGACTATCAAAATAAAAACCTGTTGCTTGGTGAATGGCCAAGTGGCCTTGCTAAAAGAATGAAAGGACAAACTGTGGATTGTGAGAAAATATTCGCAAATTATCTATTTGAAAATGGAATCGCCTAGAATAAAGAAAGAAATGAACAGTAACTGAACAGTAAAAGAAATCATCAGGGTGGAGCTGTAGCTTAGTGGTTAAGCTCTTGCCTAGCATGTTTGTGGTCCTGAGTTCAATCCCCAGTACTGGGGGGAAAAGAAAAAAAGAAAGAAACAAACAAACAAATAATCCAACTAGAAAATGAGCAAAACATACAAACAGACATTTCACCAAAAAGGATATGCAGATAGATGGTTAAGAAAAAAACACAAGCACGGAAGGAGTTCAGTGTTATTAACTATTAGGGAAATATAAATTAAAGCCATAAGGAAATGTCACTATATACCCGCTAGAACAGCTTTTAAAAAGGTGATAATACTACATGCTAGTGAGCATGCAGAGAGCATCTATCTCTTACACGTTGCTGATGGGAATATAAAATGCTAAGACCACTTTGAAAAAACAGTTTGGCAGTTTTTTTTGTTTGTTGTTTGGTACCAGGGATTGAACCCATGGGTATTTAACCACTGAGTCATATCCTCAGCCCTTTTTTATATTTTATTTAGAGATAGGATCTCACCGAGTTGCTTAGGGCCTTGCTAAGTTGCTGAGCTGGCTTTGAACTCATAATCGTCCTGCCTCAGCCTCCCAAGCCACTGGGAGAACAGGCAGGTGTCACAGCACCCAGCTGGCAGTTTCTTTAAAAACAGAGCATATACCGACCATACATCTAGGAATCTTAGAACTTGGCATATTCCAGAGAAATGAAATCTTATGCCCATGCAGAAATAGGTATGGGGTTGGTATACACTTCAGAGAATTGAAAGCAGGGACTCAAAGACATGCTCATACACGCATGTTCATGGCAGCATTATTCACAATAGACAAAAGGTGGAAATAACCCAATTGTCCCTTGACAAGTGACTATATAAACACCACAGGGATGGAGTTATATATATGCAACAGCTGTATACATGACATATATATGGAGTTATATGTGTGTGCACACGCATGTGCATGCAAATGTTATTGATCTCTAAAGGTCGATTCTGCCAAATGCTACTGAAGCGAAATTAACCAGAAAAAGGAGAAATACTGTGTGACTCTACTTGTATGAGGTACTCAGAGTAGGCATACTTCTTAAGACATAAAGGGGTAAGGTAGGGCTGAGAGACAGGAAGGGGGAGTTAGCATTTGGTAAGTACAGTTTCAGTTTTTCAAAATGTAAAGAACTTTTCCCCCAGTGCTAGGGATTGAATCCAGGGGTGATCTACCACTGAGCGGTATCACTAGCTCTTTTTATTGTTTTTATTTCAAGATGGGGTCTCACTAAATTGCTAAGGCTGGCCTTGAATTTGTGATGCTCCTGCCTTAGCTTCCTAAGCAGCTGGGATTACAGGTGTGCGCCACCACATCCAGCACAGAGGAAATGAATACTATGAACAGAAGGTGATTATGATAGCACAACAATATGGATTTATTTAATACCACTGTTCTGCACACTTAAAATGGTAAAGATGGTAAAGTTTACATGTATTTGCTACAATTTTTAAAGTTTAAATGTCTAAAATATGTACATGAGTGTTTATGATAGCTTTGGTTGGAATAGGCCCAATAAGCCAAATATGCTAGAAAGGGCAAATGGTTAAACAAGTGGCAGTAATAATAAGTACTTAGTAATAAAAGTGAGAAACTATAAAACAACTTGAATAGACATCAACAGTCTAAAAGCCAACTCAAAACATCACACACTATGTGACTCCATTTATTTTTTTTATTTTTGTATTTGTTTCAGTTTAATCTTTAATGAAATACATATTTTATTTCAATTTCTTCTCTCTACATTTGAATGGTATCTATAAATAAATTTTATTCATCTTATGTCAACACATGAATTTCTTCTGTTGTGAGTAGGATGGTAGTAACTAAATGTTCTCAAGTTTAAAAAATTATAGATATGAAGAATAGATTGGTGGTTGCCATCTTCCAGATGGTGGGAGGGTGGATGAGTGTCTCTACAGATGAAAGGAGGGATCTTTGTGGAGACAGAAGTTTTGTACATTGATGGTGGTGGTGGTGGTTACATAAGTCTACTTACGCTACAATTGCATAGAACTCCACACACACACTTTCACAGATGAGTCCATGCAAAACTGATTAATCTGAACAAACTCAGTGGGTTACATCAATGCCAACTTCCTGGTTTTCACATTATAGTTCTGTAAAATATTACCATTTCGGGAAACTGGGTGAATGGTGCATGGGTATCTTTTTGTACTCATTTTGCAACTTCCTGTGAATGTATAATTATTTCAAATGTATAATTATTTAGGTATAAACAACATGCCAACCAAAATAAAAAACAAACTTGCTAGTGACCTTACAGCATCTGAAGGCTTGACCACAACACAGACCAGAAAGTTGCCACCGATCTGACCTGGGCTGTCCATACTGAACTGGCTTGTCTCACTTAGCCACAAAGGTCAGCAATGCACAACAACTGTGTCACTTTTTCTTTTTTTTAACATTTATTTTTTAGTTGTGGTTGGGCACAATACCTTTGTTTTATTTATTCATTTTTACGTGGTGCTGAAGATCGAACCCAGGGCCTTGCATGTGCTCTACCGCTGAGCCACAACCCCAAGCCAACTATGTCAGTCTTGGTCTGCTCTGCCCCGATTTTTACTTTTCTGTATATCTCAACATTCTAACCCTGATCCGATCGATCGTTAAAGACTATCTGAGCAGGAGTGGTTTCTCACAACACATTCCTGCCATCCTTTGTGGCAGGTTTGTGCATCATTTGTGCAAGAACAGACTGCATAAAGCGGAGCCTGAGATGAACGGGGAAAACCCTGGGATACGCGTGTGTGAGGACCACACGTTGGAATCAGAATAAATGCAGAAATGCCTGTGAAACTCGAGCAAAGTACTTCATCTGCAAAACTCCAGGGCTTTCCTGGAGCGGGTTTCAATCTCTCCACCCTGTCTTATCCACCCTGTGGATCCTCCCTACACTTCGTGGGTCCCGGCCCTGGGTAGCTTGGAGAGCTCGCTGCGCCAGCCGGACCTCCCGGGCGCTCACAAGCGGCCGCCTCCAACTCGCCGACCCGCGCCCCGGGCTGGCCCCGCCCCAGCCCCGCCCCCGGGCCCTAGCGCGAGGACCCCGCGGAGCTGTCCGCGGCTACGCCTGACCCAACCTACCCTGTGGCCCATCCGGATAATCCTTCCAACCCGATATGGGCTACGGCGTGGTCCTCGGGTCTCGCACCTCCAGCCGAGGGCTGGGGCCCGCCGTTTGACGAGGAGCCTCGCGGCAGGCGAAGGACCAGCTGCCCCGGAGGGAGGAGGTGCGGCTCGCGCTTCAGCATGGCGGCGGCGGTTCGCGCTGAGGGCCGCTTTCCTGCGCTGTGCGGTGTGTCGACGGGTGAGCGCGGGGAGGGGGCGCGGGAGCCGGGGGTCGCCAGGGCTTGCGGGAGTCCGGGCGGAGGGTCCCATCCAGCCCGGGACCGCTGGGTGACCTTGCGCGCGTTCCCTGCCTCTCTGGGCGTCGGGGCGCTTGGCTGGAAAGTGACCGTGAAGTGCAGTCGGTTCTTCACGGTTGGTTTCGGTGAAGAGGAGGGAACTGGCGAGCCTTGCTTTCCCGGCGGGCAGGCGCGACCCCCGGGGTCACATGGTGATGCCCACCGGGTTCGGGGCTGAGAGGCGCCCGCGGGGCTCTGAAGGTGATGGTGGTTGTCCAGGTGGAGTCGGAGAGCACTGGCCTCCGTCAGCTTAATTCCAGCTGGCCGGTGGCCTCCGTGCAGAGACGGATGACTCGGACGTCAGCCCGCAGTGTCGCCTTTCCTTCCCCCGGGGCCCTGGTGGGTTGTGTGCACCCTAGGAAGGCGCCCTGCTGCTGTGTTGCCTAAGGTTGGCTGCAGGGCCGCTGCGTGGCCGCCGCCTGCCTTCTCTGCCCTATTTTGTTGTTAAGTCCACAGTTCAGCATTTCTAATTCTGGAACTCAAAGCCCCCTAAAACCGTCAAAGTTCTTTTTTTTTTTTTTTTTTTTTTTTTTTGGTAACTCATTTTGCAGCAAAAAATTTCACCAGCAATCTTGGCAGAAAATCTGACCTTAATATTCTTTTCTTTTGTCTTTATGATTGTCTCTTCCCTTTTATTTTTCTTCCCTCATCTCCTAGTATTTCAAGGCTGTCTTCTTTCATGAGTCTAAACTGTGTGCCAGCCACTGTCTTCCTCTGTTCATGCGTTTTCCCTCACTGCCTTCCCAGTCCCTTTATGGAGTAGATTCTGTTATTACACTCTTTATACAGGTGGTGGAGGGAGCCACACAGATTGAGCAAGGGACATAGGTTTTTGCACCCAAAATTCCTGACACCAAAGTGTGTTTCCCCGCCCCCCCTTTTTTGTCTTCTTGTGTATAAGTATTTTTTTTTGTTTTTTTTCCAGCTTTATTGAACTATAATTCACATACCATACAGTTCATCTATTTGAAGTGCACAATATTTGCACAAACCTTTGCACTTATCATTATAATCTAATTAGAACATTTTTATCACTCCAAGAAGGAAGCTTTTTAGCTGTAGCCACCACTGATCTATTTTCCACTCTTCTTAGCTCTCCTGTCCTAGACATTTTATATAAGTAGAACCACATACATGGCTGGCTTATTCAGTGCAAGGTCATCAAGATTCATCCACGTTGTAACATGTATCATCCTGAATTTCTTAGGGCCGAATTGTAACGTGTCCATCACCACACTTTATCTGCTCATCAGTTGAGGGACACTTGAGTTGTTTTCCATCTTTTGGGTATTATGCCTAATGTTGCTGTAAACATCAGCATGCCATGTTTTTACATGTGTGTCTATTTTCTTTTCTCTTAAGTATGTACCTGGGAATGGAGTTGCTGGGTAAAATGGTAATTCCACACTTGAGGGATGGCCAGAATGTTTTCGAAGTACCTGAGGGTACAGTGAGGGTTTTGATTTTTCTTTAGCAACATTTCTTATTATCTGTTCTTTTGATTATAGCCATCCTAGTGAGTATGAAATGGTATTAATTTGAAATTTTGATTTGCATTTCCTTGATGGATAATGAATGTATTTTCATGTGCTTATTAGCCATTTTTACATGTTTTTTTGAGAAATGTCTGTTCAAGTGTTTTGGCTCTTTTAAAATTGGGTTTTCATTTTATTATTTAATTGTAAGGAGTCTATAGGTGTCTAATCAGATGTATGATTTGCAGAATTTTATTCGATATGTTGTTTTTCAACTTTCTTGATAGTTTGTGGGTTTTTTTTTTTTTTTGTACTGGGGATTGAACCCAGGGGTGCCTAATCACTGAGACACATCCCCAACCCTTTTTTATGTATATTTTTAGAGACAGGGTCTCATTGAGTTGCTTAGGCTGGCTTTGAACTCAACAATCCTCCTGCCTCAGCCCCTAGAGCTGCTGGGAATATAGGCATGCACCACGAAGCCTGGCTTGAGAGTGTTTTTTTGAGGCATACAAGGTTTTTGTTTATTTGTTTTTGTAATGCTAGAGACTGAACCCAGGCATGCTGGTTCTTCTACCGCTGAGCTGAGCTTTATCCCCATCCCCGAAACACAGGTTTTAAATTTTGGTGAAGTCTGGTTTATGGGTTTTTTCTTTTTTTTCTTTTTATCACTTGTGCTTTTGGAGTTATGTTTCAGAAACATTGCTAGACCCGAGGTCATGATAATTTACCTCTGTTTTTCTTCTAGGAGTTTTATAGTTTTAGCTCTTACCTTCAGGTCTTTAGTCCATTTTGAATTAAGTTGTACATAAGGTGTGAGGTAGGGCTCCAACTTCATTCTTCTATGGGTTGACACCCTGTTATTCCAACACCATTTTTTGAACACATTCCTTTTCCCCTATTGAATGGTCATGGTCCCTCTGCCAAAAACCAGTTGCCCACAAATGCTGTCTAAGTCTGTCCTCGAGAACCACACTGTATTAAGGGTTGCACAGGGAGGTACAGTCAGCCTGGTGCTGTGGGGGCTCCAGAGGGTGGAGGTTTCACAAGAGCTGCTGAGCCTCCAGGATCTGGTGGATCCAGGATCTCATATACAAAAGTGTATGAGAGCGAATTCAAGACTAACTGTGTGTTTGGATGGCTATGGGGAGGGTGGGGCAGGGGCAGCAGGAGGCTGGTGTGGAAGCCTGGGGCCATGTGGCAGTCCTGCAGGCTGTGCCCAGAATTTGTAACTTGGCAGCAGGAAGCCAGGGAAGGACATGTCAGGGCTGTTAATTGATGAAGCCTCTTACTGTAGAAAGGTGGTAAATACAAGGGGAGAGGTGGGAGACCCATTAAGAAACCTTGAACCTGTGTCTGAGTGATGCTAAGGCCTGAACAAAGAAGTGGCAGCAGGACCACAGCAGAGGTGTGGCCCACGGCAGAGGGATTTTTAAGGTGACTGCCAAGCATGAAGCCTGGTTGATGGGAGGGTGAAGAGAAGGTGCAGCATGATGGCAGCTACCTGGCCAGTGGTCACTAAGCCTGGAAATCACTTGTCCACTTCTCTTAGTTCTTTAATTCTGTGGATGGTATTATTCTGTGAATGTTACTGTTTTATTTATTTTTGGGGTACTGGGCATTGCACCCTATTGTGCTTTACAGAGCCACATCCTCAACCCTTTATATCTCGAGACCTGAATTTGCACTTCCCCTGCCTTAGCCTCCTTGGTATCTGTGGTTGCGGGTTTGTGCCACAGTAGGTGGCTCACCTTATTATTTTAAATGTCCCTCTTCATGTAGGAATGTATCTTTAAATTTTATTTATTTATTTATTCTTGTTGGAGGCCTGTGGACATAGCTAAGTGGTAAAGCACTTGCCCAGCATATGTGAGGCTCTGGGTTCTATTGCCCACACCATAAAACAACTCCACTTTTTGCTGAGTGCAGAGGCCTTCATCTGTAATCCCAGCAACTTGGGAGCCTGAGACAGGAGAATTGCAAGTTGGAAACCAGTCTGGGCAACTTAGGGAGACCCTTTCTCAAAAAACGAAGAGGGGATGTGGCTCAGTGATGAAGCACATGCCTGCAGGCTCCAGGCCCTGGGTTCAACCCCAGCACTGGAACCAAAAAATATTTATTTACTTATTTTTAATTGACAGGTCATTTCTGGTGCTGGCAGCTTTCCCTGAACACCTTTCCAACAGCTTCTGTTTTGGTGCTGAAGACCACTCTCAGCAATGGTGAGATTCATTTGGGAAGTATCTGTTCTCATAAGATTTAATAAGAGTTTCTGTAGATTTGAAAATGTGAATGGACAAGGCATGTCCTTGATGATGGTATTGTACCGTCTTGAGTATTTTTCAAATCTTTTATGAGTGCAGTTGTTGTAGTTCAAGGCTTTAAAAAATAATGGTTGCCATTTTTGAGTAGGTATTGTGCACTAGGCTTGAAACATCACCTTGTTCAGCCCTCACACTGGCTTTCATGAGCTTATTCGCATTTTAGAGATGATAAGGTGAATCTCTGAGAAGCCAAGTGACTTGTTCAAGATCATGCAGCCAGGCCAGGCACAGTAGTGCACACTTGTAATCCCAGTGACTTCGGAGGCTGAGGCAGGAGGTTGCAAGTTCAAGGCCAGCTCTGTCTTAAAATAAAAATAAAAAGGACTAGGGATGGGGCTCAGTGGTTAAATACCCCTGAATTCAATGCCCAGTACCTTCCCCCAAAAAAGAATGAAAGAAATCACACAGCCAGTGAAGCAGGGCTGGTCCCAGAGCTTTCTGGCTGCTGTGATGCCCCCTCCTGTGGACACAGACTTCCTTGACATAGTGCAGGGCCTCTCTTCAGCTGCCTTCTGGGAAGTCCAGGCCAACCTTGCTGTGCAAGGAAGCCTGGCCCTTTCACCTTGAGCTTCTGGGACTCCTGAGTGCTGGGCTTCCCTGTGGGTCTCCTGCCTTTTCCTCTTTAGACCCACCTGTGAGATGCCTTGGAGATCCTGGGAGAAGTCCAGCTGACAGGGCTTTCTCCCTAATGGCAGATTTCCTACGACCTGTCACACCCACTGTGAATCAACCAGTTTGATTTGTTGCTTGGTTGATTCACTCACTGATTTATAAACAGTTTATTTACCCCTTAACATGTGCCAGGCACTGCCCTGACCTGAGCTGGTGTAGGGCCTGATAGGGATAGCTGTCCTCACTGCAGGTTGCTGTGCTATTCCTTAAAATATTAACTTTCAGCCTGGGGGTGCGGCTCAGAGGTTGAGCCTTGCCTAGGGTGCCCAAGGCCCGCAATTGAATCCCCAGCTCCACACCGGAAGTAAAAAAAAAAAAAAACAAAAAACAATTGAGTTTCCAAAAGGTCCTAAAAGGCTCAGAGCTTTCATTCCTAGTCCTTTTCTGCTCCTTCCCATCATCTAGGGACACTAATTCTTTCACCTTCCTCTGGTTATATTTCTAAATACATTCAGTCTTCTTTAAACAACATTGTTATGCTAATTGGAGATGTAACAGTCTATCCTTACCCTTACTTTCTTCCAGTATAGGTAGAAGCCGAGTTTGGACTGAATCTCTGGGCATTGTTTTTGTTATTAAATTATGTGCACATTCAGAGCGGAGCTAGGTAGTATTCTACTGTTACATTTTTTCCTGAAATTCATAATTGCCTGACTTTTAAGAAGTTGATTGCTTTCCTTATCACTCTATTTTTCTAAATGCTGCAACAAATCAGTCAGAAACATAGTAATAAATTTTCTAAAATCTCTCACCAACCAGTTTTCCTAGAAGAGACCCAAGTGAGAAGGAAGGAGTTCTTGGTGTAGAATGTGATGTGTGCTGAGGTAGAACCCTGGGGGCCTCTCCGTCCCCACCTGAGGGGTTGTGGCCTATCCCACTTTAGGCTGCAGGGTTGTTGCTTCCTGAGTCTGGGGTCTCATGACCTAAACTTAATAAGAATTCAAAGGATCAGAACAGAGTTGATAAGTGAGGTGGATTGTGATCTGTAAGTGAGCTTCAGAACGTGACTCAGCCTGAACTACTGAACTTTCTTCTTTAAAAAATCATAACACGGGGCTGGGGATGTGGCTCAAGCAGTAGCGCACTCCCCTGGCATGGGTGCGGCCCGGGTTCAATCCTCAGCACCACATACAAACAAAGATGTTGTGTCTGCCGAAAACTAAAATGTAAATAAAATATTAAAAAAAAATCGTGACACAATGTAAGCAAAACCATTTATACAAGTGTGCATGAAAATTGACTGTTGTTTTGGTGGTACTGAGGATTGAACTGAGGGGCACCCTATCACTAAGCCACATAACCAGCCCTTTTGATATATTTTTTCTTTGTTTATTTGTTTTGATGGTGCTGGGGATTGAATCCAGGGCCTTGTGCATGCAAGGCAAGCACTCTACCAACTGAGCTATATCCCCAGACCTATGTTTTATTTTGAAACAGGTTCTTGCTAAGTTGCTAAGGCTGGCTTCGAACTTGCAATCCTTTGCCTCAGTCTCCTGAGTCACTGGGATTACAGCCATGTGCCATGCACCCAGAAAAAGTGACTATTTCTAATGTGTACAAAGCCCTGGGTTCAATCCCCAGTTCTTCCCTGCCTCCCATTAAAACAAACAAACAAAAAACAAGTGGCTATTTCTAAATTCTAAAGTTGATTTCTTTTTATTTTTGACATTTGGTTTCTTTTAGGCTGGGTACATTATTAGCTATGAGTGATATTTCAGTCTTTCCAAAAAAATCTGTTAATAATTTTTACACTTCTTGAACTACATTAAAGATTATAATGCGGAACAGAGCAAGATGAAATGTTTTAATATTAGATATGTGTTGAAGATGAAGGTGTTTACAAGATAGGCTGTGTATAGCAGAATGAGATTTGTAATGATAAAGTTCTGGTTTGTTAAACAATGAAGACCCAGGGCTGGGGTTGTAGCTCAGTAGCAGAGTGCTTGCCTAGCATGTGAGGCACTAGGTTTGATCCTCAGCACCACATATAAATAAATAAAGATCCATCAACAACTTCAAAAAAAATGAAGACCCAATGTTTTCTGGCTACATTTTATTTGGTAGTTCATCAGGTGGGCTACAGGTCTAGAGGACATCTGTGTGCTAGGTGCGATCTCCCTCCCCACAGGTGAGCAAATCATCTGGAATCGAAATTAGTGTTGAAATCTCATCCAGTCATCCAGTTCCTTGTGGCATTGGCAAATCTATCTCATAGGCCTACATTTGAAACAAAATGGTCGTATTAAGTGCTGTCCAGTAATCAAAGATTATCCCTTTGTGTTTGGGTCTCTGTATTCAGTGGAACTATTTCGATGGCTTCCTACCACCCTTAGATGTCACTCTCCCTGTCCTTACCCGCTTTCTTTCTCTGGTCCTGTGAGTCATGGTTGATGCTGCTGATGAATCTGCAGTTACTGTCCTCTGCATGGCTTCACTCAGACTTGAAAACAGCTGTTGTCAGGTTTTTGTTTTGTGTTTATCAAGCCAATACCCTAAAGGCCACTTTCCCTCCAGGGCTATTTGAATCCTGTCACTTCTCTACTGAAGCACAGAGCTCAAGAATCTGTGCATGCACTGATCTTGCCAGCACTGTCCCACTCCTTCATGACCACCTGTTCCTGTCACCTCTGCCTTCTTCCTCACGTGAAACCGCCATCCCTGGGACTGGTCAGATGGCTTCCTCTCAGACATGGCTGTTCTAAAACCTTTTCTCAAGTAATAGATGCATGTGGTTAAAAAAAAAAAAAAATCCCTCAAAATACAAAAATGCGGGTCTTTCACATCCAGCCTTAAATGCCCCTGTTTTCTTCCACAGAGGCAGCCGCTCCTCAGTCTCTTGCGTGATCTTCTGGAGTTGTCTACAGCATGCCTTCCCTGCTTCCCTGTGTTTTGAACATAAAGGGCAGGGTACCCTCTACACATTGAGTCTTGTTCTTCTGAACAGTTTCACTTGAAGGTCTTTCGTCATCTGTCCACTGCCCAGCTGCATACAGCAGAGGGCGCCATTTGCCCAGAGCAGCCCAGGAGCTTGGGCTGGATAATGCAGGGCAGAAACCCTGGCTGTACAGAGCTTTCTTGAGACTGGGACATCCACTGTGGAAATGAACCATGACCTCTCTAGGAAGGGCATTTAGGTGGCTTTCATTCCTAAAAGTTTGGTTTTATTTTTTAAATAACAATTGTCCTCAAAATATGATTCTTAAAAGATTAGAATTTTTAGAGACTTATTTTCATCAAGTCACAGTTATTTGGTGCTGGCAGCTCCACAGCCAGGGAGCATCTAACTTGGTTTTGTTTCATCTCTCTGTAGGCCCTTTGTCACTGCAGGGAACCAGAGACAGCCGACACTTCACCAGCTTGAGTCATGCGCTACAGACACAGTGCTGTATCTCTCCTCCCACCAGCCGGTCAGGCCAGCAGTACAGACCCTACAGCTTCTTCACTAAATGTAGGTAGACTGGCACACACTTCCACTTCCTGCAACAGGAAAGTAGGGGTGCTTTCCTATCTTAATTTTTCTTCTGTCATAAACGAATTAACATTTTAGTGATTATTCAACTAAAAATGCAACTAGAATTATCTCATGTGCTACAGCTGTATTTGGAGAGCACTAGTTTATCTGAGCCCCTCATTTGGGGCACCCAAGGCCTAGAAGTATTGAATTGTGCCCCAGATACCCTGCTGATTTAGAGTCACACCAAGAAGGCCCTTACTGTTTTTAGCTGGGCCTTTGCTAGGACATATCATTTGGAGAAGTTCAAGAGACGTCACTACTGAGACCTGAGTTGTGATTGGCAGACATCAGGGAAGCAAGTCTACTTACTGGTCAGGGACTTACTGGGATTTAATGTTAGCCATCTTTTGTGGAAACAAAGTGGAATTGTCTCCTCTTCTGTTTTCCAAATGTAATCATGTTTTATGTTCACTGTATGATTTTATTTTATTTTCATTACCTCAGTGACATGGATGAAGCTGGGCTTTCTGGCCTTTCTTATTCTTAGGAGAGTGTAGATCTTTGCTTTACAACTACAGAGTTTTTAAAAACCCCGTTTCCTTACAGTGACAGCAGATGAGCTCTGGGAAGGTGCTTTAGCAGAGACTGGTGCTGGGGCAAGAAAAGGAAGAGGCAAAAGAAGCAAAAAAAAGAGAAGGAAGGATCTGAACAGGGGTCAGGTCATTGGTGAAGGTAAACGTGTTTGGTTGTTTTGACAGTTTTCAGATTTGGTCCTGAACTTGGGGTGGGAAACTGATGATCTTGGGAAGGGGAGAAATAGCAAGCAAGCTGGGTCTGAGGGAGGCCTGGGGGGGCCCAACGGCAAACTTTGTTCTAAAAAGAGTCTATGTGCTTTTAAAGTGTTTTCCCCCGATTTTATGGATATTTGGCAAACTGGAAACATTCTCATTAAGTGCATAAGAATCCATGGTTTAGAGTCCAACCAGGGGGCTTACCAGCTGCCCCAGAGTGTCACGTACTCCATGGGGCACAGCTGTGATAGGTCCTGTGCTGCACACAGCCCAGTGCAGGCAGGTGGAGCTCTCAGAGAGCTGGCAGGCTTCCCCTGCCCAGAGAAGACAGTGACCAAGAGCAGATCTGTAGTCACAGGGCCTGTTGCCGCTACTCAACTGGGCTGCTGTCACACAGAAACTGCCCTGGACAGCGCATGGTTGGACAGGCCCAGCTGTGTTCCGGTAAAACTTTATTTACAAATCAGCTGGTGGGCCGCACTTGGCCTTGGTCCTTCACGTGCTGATGTGATTGTTTATACTTGTGCTTTTGAAAGCAAAAATAGGATAGGTGAACTTGAATTGGCTTATTTTTACTGTTGTGCAGACTCATCGCTTTTGATACTAACAACCTTTCAGAAATAAAGGAAGCACCTTGTGCTGCACTTCTAAGATTGCACATCTGCTTGGGTGCTTTTACTACTTGTATCTTGTTTTAGTTTTTAAGCATTTGTTATTTATTTTTAATAATGTTAATAATAATAATAATTATTATTATTATTATTATTTTTGAGACAGGTCTTGCCATCTGGTCTTGCCAGGCTGGTCTTGAACTTGCAGGTTAAAACCTCCCTCCTGTCTCAGCCTCCCACCTACTGGGACTGCTCACATGCACCACTGTGTCTGGCTGTAATTTATTTTTTCAAATTATAAAAATCGTATGCATACCTTCTCAGTAAAAACGCAGAGTGTAGAGAAAACTAAAAGCCCCTGATGTCCTTCCTGCCGTCCACATTCCCATTGTCTCCCCTGAGGGGCCACTGGTCTCATATTGGTATTTCCTTCAGTTGTTTTTGTGTGTGCTGGTGCGCGCTTTTGTATCAATTCCCTAAAAGAAATAGATATCGTCTTTAAAAAGAAAAGAAAAGAAAAAGATAATTATACTATATGGTACATGCAATTGTATAATCTGCTTTTTTTTTTTTTTTAACCCAATAAGAGGTCTCAGGGCTGGACATGGTGGCAAACCCCTTAACCCCAGCGACTGGGGAAGCTGAGGCAGGAGGATGACAAGTTTCAAGGCCCGCCTCAAGAATTTAGTGAGACCCTGTCTCAAAATAAATAAAAAGGGTTGGGGATGTGGCTCAGTGGTAGAACGCCACTGGGTTCAATTTCCAGAAC
The DNA here is from genome assembly GCF_052094955.1 of Ictidomys tridecemlineatus. Classification (NCBI taxonomy): domain Eukaryota; kingdom Metazoa; phylum Chordata; class Mammalia; order Rodentia; family Sciuridae; genus Ictidomys; species Ictidomys tridecemlineatus. Next base: position 10,977,744 of record NC_135488.1, on the reverse strand, counting down.
CAAAAGTAATAATAATAACATGTCTTAGAAATCATTCCACATCAGAACCTGGAGAGCAACGTTTTTTTTTTGTTGTTTTTTTTTAAGAGAGAGAGAGAGAGAGAGAGAGAGAGAGAGAGAAATTAATATTTTATTTTTTAGTTTTTGGTGGACACAACATCTTTATTTGTATGTGGTGCTGAGGATTAAACCCCGCGCCGCGCGCATGCCAGGCAAGCGCACTACTGCTTGAGAGCCACATCCCCAGCCCGAGAGAGCAACGGCTTTTGATTTTGTGCAGGATATGGCACCTGCTGGCTGTGCGTTCAGCCATTCCTCTGTTGCCGACTCTGTTGCCGACCTGCGTTACAGGTCGTGTTTCAGCAGACATCTTAGCGCTCACAGGCCTCACGAGTGTTTCTCTTGGTAAAAGTGAAAATGCGGTCACATGCCTGTAGGGTAGATGTACATAAAACTGTGACAGTGCTAGGTCACCTGCCAAGTGATCGCATCAGCTCCAACTCCACAATACTGTGCTGGTGTCTGTACACGCGTTCCCTGGCATCTTAGCAACATGAAGAGTGAGCACCTTTTAGAAGTTGTCACTTACCTATAATCTTTACCCTTCAGGACGCTCCGGCTTCTTGTGGCCGGGTCTGAATGCCCCTCTCATGAGAAATGGAGCCGTGCAGACCATTGCCCAGAGGAGCAAGGAGGAGCAGGAGCAGGTGGCGGCTGACATGCTCCAGCAGAGGGAAGAGTGGGACTGGAAGCGGAGGATGAAAGTGAAGCGGGAGCGAGGCTGGAGCGGGAACAAATGGGGTGGCCTCAGTGTCGGTCCCCCGGACCCTGGTCCCAAGGGAGGTAGTGGAGGCCTGGTTTGCTTGCCTTTGGTAGAGGACGTATCATCCTACAGTGTTTCTGAAAATAATTTTATTGTTTACTTGTCTGTTTAGATTACCCTTTCTGAAAAAAGAATTTGACCTCTTTGACTAACTTTCCACATTGTTATCCCGGTTGCATTTGTGGGACACTAGAGGCCTGTAACCAGGAAGTGTTCCTCCAACAGGATGGAAAGCCCTGGGTCCCAGTGCCTTAGCAAGTGCCTTAGACATGGTGGTGTGCATTATAGATCTGTAGGACACAGCATTTCCCAAACACGTGGCCTCAGGCTTGGAGTGCTGTTTAATAGCAGAGTTGAGAGACCCCAGAGAGCTGTCACTAAGCCTTCGTAAAAGCAAACATGAAACAAAAACTGACGACACTTAGGCTGAATTAGAAAACAAAGCCTCCCCCTCCCCACAAAGGCAGATTCACCTGAAAATCTTGCTCTTGCCAGTGAGTGGGAGAGGAGGAAGCAAACAGGAGTTTGGCTCAAAGTAGAGGAACGGTTGGGCTGGAGAGGATGGGGCGAGCGTGCAGGAGGGTGGAGGTCTGGGAGGGAGAGGACCTGCCCACGAGCCAAGTCCCCAGTAACCAGATCCAGAGTTTAGACAGACAGGCTGCTGTTAGCCAGCAGGAGCAGGGTGCAGGTTTGGGTGAGCCTGTGCAATGGGGGTGGAAAGGCGGGGAGGTCACCTGGTATCTGGTAGCTTTGGTCAGGAGTCATCAAGCCAGATAGTGGCATTGGTGAACATGGCCACCAGAATATTTCTTGATGAGAAGGTGGCACTTGGCACTGGCTTCACTATCACCCAGTGGGTGGGACCCTGGCAGTGTCCAGGAAAGAAGATTGACTCTTGAGCTGACCGCTTTCAAAGCCGACTGCTGGGTACAGAAGCTTTTATTCTGCTCTCCTATTTTATTTTGTAATTGAGATTTTCTGTAATAAGTAAAAGCAAGAGAATTGGAGAGTGTTGGAAACAGCTGTGGTGGTGAGCAGAGGCTGAATTAAGAGAACTGAAAGCTGAGGAGCCGGGAGTTCGCGAGCGGGTCAGACCCGCAGTTGAGAGTGGTGAGCGTAGGCCAGGCTCTGATCTCTCCCGCAGCAGCAGCAGGCCACTTGTGACCAGACAGCTGCGTGGGTTCTGGCCTGGAGAGGGCGGTAGAGACAAAAGTGTAGGGATTGAGGACGTTGGCGAGATCTATGAGGAGTGAGGGACTTTGGTGTCTCTGAGGGACTTTGGTGAGAGAGGCTGTGAAGACCCCAGGAGACCAGATGGGAAAGCAGCGAGGAAGGCTCTGGAGGTGTCGGCGCTCCAGGAACCTGTGCCTCGGGAGCCGCAGCAGGGAGCTGGAGAGGGGGAGGCTGCGGTCAGAGAGCCGTGGCTGAGCTCATGAAGTCAGGCCAGGCAGTCCCCGTGGATGATGGGAACTGGGGCGCAGCCTGGAGAGCGGCACCAGAGAGCTCAGGTTCTTCCCATTAGAAGTCTGAGGGCACCTGGGAAAGGCTGTCACACGTGAGCAGCGTGGATGCTCTTATCTGTGTGCTTTTTCTTCTCTCCTTGTAGAGACCTATGAGGACTTTGATACCAGGATACTCGAGGTAGGCCTGCCGAGCTCAACTCCCAGGGTCCTCTGGAGAGGTTGCCGGGGTCGGGTGGGCAGGAGGAGCTGAGCAGAGCTGTGGTCACAGTGATCTCTCGGACACAGACTCAAGTTCAGGGAGGAATTAACACAATTTGAAGTTCAGTTCCTTCATGTTGGTGGTCCCCACTGCTGCCTTGGTTTGTGGGGACTATGAAATTGAGGTTTGTGAGGGGCAAATTCAGGAGCAGAATTTGGAGATTATGTTAAGTTCCTTCTTCCTGGAGCTAGAGTGTGCTATCTGGTGGCCTCTTGTGGAGCTGTACACCAGTTGTATCTAGGACACAATCAGAGAACAGGTTGGGAGGAGCAGGGGCAGGGGCAGAAAGCCTCAGGTTATGGCCAGTGTGCAGTTTGACTAGGGCAGTGGTCTCTGGGCTGCTCACAGATCCTGTATCAGGTGTGCTTGAACCACCCTTCCAGGGTGGTTCTCTGATGGCCAGTGTTCCTTGGCGCTGGCACTGTGCATTTAATCAGTGTTTAATAATGTGGAACAGAGCCGGGCGCGGTGGTGCACAGCTGAAATCCCAGTAGTTTGGGAGGCTAAGGAGGGAGGATGGTGAGTTCCACAGCCTCAGCAAAAGCAAGGCCCTAAGCAACTCAGTGAGACCCTGTCTCTAAATAAAATACAAAAAAGGGATGGGGATGTGGCTCAGTGGTCAAGTGCCCTGAGTTCAATTCCCAGTACCTCCCCAAATTGTGGAATAATTTATATATCAAATATGTGACAAAGCCTCTCTGAATATGTATATTATTTCTTCAATATCAGTTATATTATGGAATTTTTAAAATATGTTTACAAGTATTTTATGTTGGTATCCCATTATGTGTTATTCCCCCCACCCCAATTCTAGAGATTGAACCCAGGGCTTTGTGCATTGCTAGGCAAACACTCTGCCACCAAACCACATCCCCAGCCCTTTTTAGTTTTTATTTTGAGAAGGGTCTCACTAAGTTGCCCAGGCTGGCCTTGACTCTGCCTTCTTCCTGCTTCAGTCTCCTGAGTCACATGGATTACAGGCGTGTGCCCCTACACACACCCCAGTTCATAGCTTTTGAAAGTTAATCCCACTGAAAGAGTCTTTCATATGTAGGTTGTTTCCTATAAAATCATTCAAAAGTGTGGCCTCAGCCTCCCTTTTCCTTAAACTTCTTCCTAGGAAGGAAAGGGGACAACTGTCATTTAAGCAGTTTAGTTAATAGTTTCATAATTCCTGGCCTTTAAAATAGGCTGAAAAAATGGGAGATTTTCCTGAAGTTTATAATGAATAGGTGTTTCCAAATTCTGTATTCTTGTTTAAGCCTGATCCTTAACATAGCAGTCCAGTCCTGCGAAGTTTTTTCCTTACATTGCGTTTCATCATTTTTAAGATATTTTAGTACCTTTGATACTGGAATTTGTCTTATAATCAGTGTTAAACTATTTCAAAGTTTAATCCATAGTGTTTTCTTTCCTGTGTACATTTATTAAGATGGGGTATATTGAGTTGTGTAGTTGTAAATTCCTTTAAAGATTATCTTAGTTAACTCTCCTAATAACCCAATGAAATAGGAAGAGAAAGTCTTATTTCCATTGTGTTCCCGAAATGCTTCAGAGGGAGGGTTTGTTTGGGAAGTTTGCTTTTGTACGTACAGACTGGAGGAGGTGCTGGGTCCTGCACCAAGCCTTGTGTGGCTGAGCCAGCAGGTCCTCATCCTCTACCTCAGAGTTTTCTTCAGCTGTCCTATTGATGAAGCATTTTGTCTTTTAGGTCAGAAATGTTTTCAATATGACAGCCAAAGAGGGAAGGAAGAGATCAGTCCGTGTCCTGGTGGCTGTGGGGAATGGGCAGGTGAGTGGGGTGACGCTGGACACAAAGAGGCCTGGCTGCCCGGCTGGAAGCCAGGGCCCTGCTGCCAGTCTCACTTTTTCTACTAATAGAGCCGCCTAGAGGTCTGGGCTCACAAACCTGATGGTAAACCACGAAGCTTCTCAGAGAAAGAAAGAAAAGCTCTTAAGGCCTACATCTGAGGACTGGGTATTTTAAAGGGCTTAAGACACTATTGTATGGTGCATAATAGTGAAAAATTAGAACAAGTTCAATCGGGCCTGGTTACAGGATAGCTGTCCAATATAATATTCTTTTTTTTAATATTTATTTTTAGTTATAGGTGGACACAAGATCTTTATTTTTTATGTGGTGCTAAGGATCAAACCCAGTGCCTCACGCATGCCAGGCGAGTGCTCTCCCTCTGAGCCACAACCACAGGCCTCCAAAGTAATATTCTATAGCCATTAAAGAATTGTGAAAAATTACTTACACAATAAGTAATTTTGGTTAAAAATTTGTCATGTAATCATGATTTTTTTTTAAAGTCATTTATATGCAAGGAAAAAAACTAGAAGACTGTACACTGACTGATAAGTGTTCACTTGGGTTAGCAGGTTTGTCAGTCATTTAAATTTTCTTCTTTAGACTTTTAAAGTTTCCCTACTGAACATCTTGTTTTTGAAATGTGTTCACATAGAACTGAAAAACTGTTTGTTGCTTCCTTTTGAAAATTTCAAAGCAAGAGCAAAAGACATGATAGTGCGTTGCTGTAAGAGACCATGGTTAGCAGTTACTGTTGTCTCTTTTCAAAAATATCTTTTCTGAAATTTTGTGTCCATATTACCTCCCTTTACCTTTTTATCAAAAGCTTAGCAGAGATCTTATTATAGCCATGAATTTGCACCTTGCTCTTCTTGCTTGGTTTTGCCCTCAGAGGTCTTCTGTTAGCATAAGCAGATTTCTGGTATTGGTTTCATAGTGTTCCAGTGTGTGCATAGACATGATTTTTGACCCAATCCCTATTGTTTCCAAATTTGTATCATTTATTACAAACAACAACAATAACATTGACCTTTTTGTACATGGAGCTTGTTGAACTTTTGGAAAAATAGAAATAGGAGAAATGTCTTGAAATTGCTGCCGCACTGGGTGTAAATGTCAAGTATTGCCAGATCTCCTCCTCAAAGGTTGCATCAGTTTATGTCCCTCTGTACCACCCATCCTTGCCCTGAGTAGTATCAGACTTTACTGATTGTCAGTATGATCCCTGAAACGTCTCTTCCAGTTTACACCTGTACTTTCTAAGTTAGGAGAGTGCCGACGCCATTTTGCGTGTTCATTGGCCGTTGCGCTTTCCCTTTGGACATCTGTGAGTTCAGGTGCTTTGCCTATTTTTTTAATTGGGTGGTTTTCTTGTCTTTATTGATTGGGATTAGCTTCTTGTAAGTTAAGGACATGAGCCTTTTTTGTCTTATCATATTTTGACTTAGTTTTGAATTTTTTTCCACATCGAAGCTTTAAAATCCACAGAAGTTTTAAACCTTAACATAGCAAATTTATCAGTCCTAGGTCACTTCTGGTTTGTGTTTTGCTTAGAAAGTCTCCTTTTGAAGATTATAAGTAAGTCCACTCATATTTCCCTCTAGGACTTCCATGGTTTACTTTGTTCTGTTTAAACTAGGAACTGGAATTCAAGCCCTTTTCATCCCAGGCCTCAGATGTCTTGCCTATTTTATTTTCCTGTGTATAATTTTAAAACAAAGTACTTTTTTCAAATTAAATAATAAATGGTGGCAGCAAATAATGGAAGCATTTCTGCAACTTTTGATAGACCTCATTTCTTAGGGTAAAGCATTTACAAATTGGAAACTATTAGGTTTATTTTTCTGGTTAATTAAAATTGAAATTCTACTGAAATCATAGTTTTACTCTATAACAATGTATTTTTCCCCTATCCCTTCTTGTCATTTTAATCTCTTTGCACAAGTGCCCCAAAACATTTGCCTTTTATAAATATAGAGCATACTTAATTTTAAAAATTGAGTATATTTCATTTTATTAGAGATTTATAAAAGGTAATGTTATGTATCTAAATGTCAAGTCTGTAGAATGCCTCAGAACAGATGAGCACATCTCTGGCTTTCTTCATGGCTGGTTGTGCAGAGCAGGTGTTCTGTGGGCAGTTGAAAGAAGGGCGTGAAATGCTGTAGAGCCCAAACTGGGAGCTGGGGAGAGGCACAGGCTGGGTCAGAGTAGCTTTCCTTTTCATAAGTTTTGCTGCTTCTTTTGAAGGTTTTGCCATTGGGAAGGCCACTGAGCGGGTGGATGCTTTCAGGAAAGTACGTGCATGTTTTTCTTTGTTAACATTTAGTAGAAGATGAAAAGCTCTGTGTTCACATGGGGGCACTGCAGGCACACAGTCACGTATCACGAAGGAATCGTCAGTGTATGTGTGATAATGATATTGTGGCTAAGTCCTTATCTTTTAAGGTGCATAGGTGGAATTTTTTATAATAAAATACTTTATAAAATAGTTTTGAAACCCAGCGAGAGATTTAGGAGAATTTGTTCCTTCCTTTCTTCAGGCAAAGAACAAAGCCATCCACTATTTGCATTACATAGAGCAGTATGAAGACCATACAAGTGAGTGTGGGTCTTTTCTTGTAAGATTTGCAGAATGCCACTGTGTCCTGGTGTGTCTGTGACATGCCCAATGGGTGTCTTTGTGTTGCTCTGACTGCATTCTTACAAATGTGCAAAATGAGGAAACAGCCTGGCCTGGGGGGGGGGGGTGGCAAGAGAATGAGTGGGGTCAGTGTCTGTGTGTCCTGTGGGCTGGCTGCTTAGGGCAGCACCCAGTGCTCTGTGGCTTTTGCAGACATTAAAGCCACATGCCTGACCCTCCTGTGTCTGCTTTACCCCCCAGTATTCCATGACATCTCGTTGAGATATAAGAGGACACACACATCAAGATGAAGAAACAGCCCAGAGGTAACTGGAAAGCTCTGACTCTCTGTTGAACATAAAGCAGAGAAAGCTTTATGACCACAGTCCCACCCTCCCCCCTGGGGTTGTTCGCCTCTCCTTGAACTCTTCCTGAGAGTGACAGATGGAAGGCCTGAATTAGGCTGAGGAAGGCGAGGCTCCTGGGGAAGAAGCCAAGGTCGGGCTGCACAGGCCCAGGCCTGTTCCGGGAGTGGCTGAGGCGGGTGGAGCAGGTGGAGGTGGTCTGGTTGGATGAGTGGGCACGTGGTTCCTCCTGGAGCCTTCACCCAGCTGGACAGTGTTCCTTCCTGCCAGTCACGTGCTGTTCCTCTACAAGTGTCGTGGTGGTAGGCTTGTTATTTGGTGCTGGGGATTAAACCAGAGCCCCACACCTGTGAAGCACGCGCTGTCACGGAGCTCCCCCAGCCCCTCACCATTGAGTACTGTTGAACTTCTATGATCTCTATTCATTGAGGCACTGGGTGAGCAGAAATGGCCTTTCTTGTCTTGTGGACAGGCCACAGGCAGTGTTGGTTATGGGGACAGTCACACCCAGTGCACTCTTGGTGCAGAATTCTTAAACATTTGGATTTGCATTTTGCTTGCAGTTCTGTAGTAAGAACCTGTTTCATTGGACTGTAGTTTTTTAAATCTCAGGAGTTCAGGTCAGGAGCTGGGCGCAGTGGTGCACACCTGTAATCCCAGTGACACTCAGAAGGCTGAGATAGGAGGATTGCAAGTTCCAGGCCAGCCTCAGCAACTTAGTGAGGCTCTAAGCAACTGAGCTACTGCCTTGTGCCTTCCTCAGTGCTGTCAAGAGGAGGAGGAGGGCCACCTTCATCAGGGTGGCCAGAGGTGGCCTCTGAGCAGGGGCAGTGTGAGTGAGATCCTGAAGGAAGAGGAGCAGAGGGGCAGGTCTGGGAGAACGTTCCAGGCTGGTGCGTGCCCCAGGTGCAGTGTGCCCTCGTGCACAGGCCATGTGAGGACAGTGCAGTAAGTGGGGTCAGGCACGGTGTGTGTGTGTGTGTGTGTGAGATAATGATATTGTGGGGGGAAGATCCTGCAGATGTCTTTGTTTAATTCAGAGAGCAAAGGCCAGTGAGAGGTTGTGCCCCGGAGCCTTGATTTGCTGAGGATCAAACCCAGTGCCTCACACATGCCGGGCAAGCGCTCTGCTCTATAGCCCCAGCCCTGGCTTGTGTTTTTGAAGCTCTTCTGGAGGAGGGATTGCCGGTGGCCAAGAGCAGGGCACGTGGCTAGAGGGGAGGAGACCACCCCAGCACTGAAGGCCATCAGGGAGGTGAGAAAACACTCCAGGAGCCACCAATTCAGGAGACGCTGCCACTTAGGCCAGAAGGTGTTCCCAGGAGAGGGAAGTGGTGTCGCTGCCAGGGCAGCTGAGTGGTCTAGGAGGGTGAGGACAGGCGTCTCCCTTGATGGTAACCAGGCATGGACACGGGAGCTGGCCTGGGCAGAGGGCCAAGAGTTTTCAGGCACTTAAGTTTTAATGTAAGTAATATCCTGGTTTCCCCCCCACTACGTTTAAGGTAGATGTTCTGTTTAATTTTTGTACATACCATTGAATAAATGTCGTCCTAGAAGTCACACCAGCTGGGGGTGGTGAAGCCAAAATGTCATTCCCTAAACCCAGAGCCACACGAAAGACAGCATGCTGGAAGGTGCTCAGTCCATTTCCTGTTTCCTAGGATACGGCCTGCGCTGCCACAGGGCCATCATTACCATCTTCCGGCTCATTGGCATCAAGGACATGTATGCCAAGGTCTCTGGGTCCGTCAACATGCTCAACCTCACCCGGGGCCTCTTCCATGGGCTCTCCCGCCAGGTAACCTTCCCTGGGGTTTGAGCAGGTCTGGCTGTGCTGCAGACCAAGGTGCTGAGGGTCTCCTAGGGGCTCCCACGGCCACCTGCTGCAGTGACCCCAGGGCTCTGCTGCCCAACCAGAGCTAATCTTGTTTCTCAACATCACCTCACCGAGTCGTTTTGAACCAAATCTCAGGTCCCATTTTATTTCATTCGTAAATATTTCAGTGTATTTCTAAAGGATCAGAATCAGAAACCTGAGAAGTGGTTTCTGATTCTGATCCTTTAGAGGATCCAAAGGATCCGTTTACTTCTATGGTAGAGCGCTTGCTAGGAACACTTAAGGCCCAGGTTTGATCCCCAGCACTGGGGAAAAAAAAATGTCATGGTACCCTTACCATTCCTAAATATCATGACTCAGTATTATCAAGTATCGAATCTGTTCATTCAAATCTATCCATTCGTCCGATTTAAAAACATTTTTTTTTTACACAGTTTTTGATTCAATCCAGTTGAGAAGATGTCAGCACTTCTAAAGTTTCTCCTGTGTCTTTTAAGTCTCTCTTGGTCTGTCCCTCTCTCTTCCCCTCTTGCTGCTGTTATGTTGAAGAAGTCAGGTGTTTTGTCCCATAGTGTTTCCAGGGTTGAGCACCCGTGGGGTCCTTGATGTCCTTTCCCCCCTGGACCTCCTGTGATTTGGTTGTTAGATCTCAGGGCTCCACCAGTTTCAGGCTTGGTGCTTGGCCCAGCAGGCACGTGCTTAGGGAGTTTGGAAGGCGAGGCCTGGCGTACCCCAGTTTGGGGTGGGAAGGTGGGCTGAGGCATCCCCCTGTGACAGCCACTGTGGTTTAACCACCCAGAATCAGCTGGCACTGCTCTTTCCCCCAAGCTCTCTGGTGGGTTCTGCACTCCCACCCCCACCCCACCCCTGTGGTGGTGCCTCTCACTCCTATAGCCACAGGGACCCTCGGAGACCTAACTGCTGTTCTCACTTTGGTCTTGCCCAGGAAACCCACCAACAGCTGGCCGACAAGAAAGGTGGTGGAATTCCGGGAGGAATGTGGCCCCCTGCCCATCCTGGTCGCCTCCCCCCGGGGGGCCTTGAGGAAGGATCCTGAGCCAGAAGAGGAGGTTCCCGACATCAGGCTGGACTGGGAAGAAGTGAAGGCTGCACAGGGAATGAAGCGCTCTATTTGGTCAGGTCTCAAGAGGGCCTCCACCTGACCTTCCTGCCACCTGGCTCCCCCACTGCAACACCGTGCCTGCTGCCCTAGGCGCCTGGGACTCCCCCGTCACATCTTGCTGTGTCACCTCTTTTTTCTTTTTTGAGGTAATTTCAACCTTCTTTATTTACAAATAAATAATTCTAGTTTTGATTTATTGATCACGTGATCTGTGCCAGGCAGTGTGGCAGGGACATTATGTACTGACCTCAGTTCAAGACTACTTTAAATACTCCATGAAACCAGCAAAAGCAAATGGAGCAGGGAGACAGGAAAAGACCCACCCAGGGGTAATGTGCACAGGGACATGAAGGGCTGTGGTGGCTGTGCCCGACGCCCGCTCGGGCTGACCCATCCCTGGGAGGTGACCTCCTGCCCTGTCCCTCACAGCTGCACCCACCTCCAGCAGGGCCCAGGCTGCCCTGGTGGCAGGAAGTGCCTCATTGTTCCAACTTGCACATCAAGTGCCAGCAGCAGGAACCTCTTGTCACACGCTTGACACCTCTTGTGTGGTGTCTGGAGAAATGTCTCTTCACCTCTTTTTGCCCATTTGAAAAATTGAGTTATTTGTGTTTTTATCATTGAGTTGTAAAGATGCTTTAGTATTGTGGACACAGGCCCCTGTAAGGGGTGTGACCCACCATGTTCCTCCTCCGTGGGCAGATCATCATTTCCTGTTTCTTTGAATACTTTCTCTGCCCCCATCCTCCTCCAATCCTCTGCCTACCCAGGTAGGCCCTTGTCACAGTCCCCCAGTTTATTGCCTTTAAGACAATAGAGTAGTTAAAGCACAATTAATGCCAACATTTTTTTTACACATGTAGATGTGCAATGTATGATAACAACACAGAGACCAGGCAGGAGTCCTGGAAATATGCTGTCACCTGATTCTCTCAAGGGGTCATTTGAAGGTGGACTGGTTAAGGTAAAGATGTGCACTTAAACCCTATTGTAAAGGAGTCACTAGCGTGACACAGAGCTGTAGCTATTAAGCCAGCAAAGAGAATGAGGTGCAATCTTAAAAATACAGGTGTGTGCTGGTGCAGTGGCACACACCTGTAATCCTAGCTGCTCAGGAGGCTGTGCAGGAGTTTCCCAGGTTCAAGTGCAGCCTCAGCAACGTAGCAGGACCCTGTCTCAGAAAGGGCTGGGCAAACATACAATGCTCTTGATTTGTTGATTATACATATCCTTTGATTAAAGTCCAAACATAACGAGTCTTTAGAGACATTTTGTATCAGAAAAAAAGAAACTTTTCTTTTGCAAGTTGCTAGATAATGTAGAAATTTGGTACAAAAAAAACAAAATGCAAAAAAATGTGTATGTATTTATACTGAATAGGGTTGCCTGAGGCGCGTAATACTTGTTTATTTAATGTGTGCCCTTGAAGACAATTTTACATGTTTGTATGACAGGACATACATGTATGTGTGAGTGTGTGTGTGTGTGTGTGTGTGTGTGTGTGAGAGAGAGAGAGAGAGAGTGTGAGAGTGTGTGTGTGTGTGAGTGAGAGAGAGAGAGAGAGAGAGTATGTGTGTGTCTTTTATATACAAAAGAGGCTGAAATATCTATCCAGGCAGAATATGTGATCAGACCCAAGCCTGTCCAGGGAGTTGGGTGACCATTAACTACGCTGATCTGATGGGTCACAAGTCCCAATGTGTATCACCCACACTTCAGTCAGCAACAGCAGCCAATCTCCCAACTGTAGCAGCATTAGTTAGTTTCCCTGCACACTCTGTGTTCCTGACATCACAGTGCTGTAAGTTGGTGGCCCTCGTTAAGCAAAGTCATATTTGCAAAATAGCATTATTTGTTTTTAAAGCTTTTAAAGACATGGTTTTCTTGGGGGGGAAAAAAAAAAGGCTTGGGACCCAGCTCAGTGGTGGATTGCTTGCATCGATGTGGGAAGCTATGGGTTCCATCCCCCGCACCACAGAACAAACTCAAAAAACCCTCAATCCAAGAGAAGGCAAGAAAAGAGGAGAAGGGGAACAAGGAACAGGCGGCCCCAAAGAGAAGCCTGGGAAGTTCAAAGCAGCCGTTCCTCGACCGCACTAAGTGCAAGCCCTCTGAACACCTGTGCACATCCTGTCAGCGCACTGTGCTGTGTTCTGTTGAGCTTAACTTTGTCCTCCTGGTGTTCCCCTTCAGGGTCTGTCCACTTCTGGCAGCAGGCTGGTCCCGTCTCCAGCTTTGGTCATGGCATCACCCACCTCTCCTCGCAGTTCTCAAGTATTTTAATGTTCTGCCGTGCAGTGCGTGCTCCCTGAGTATGGTACATCTTGGAGAACTGTCCCATCATCATTCAGGTGGTGTCCCTCTATATGATTGGCAGTTTTCCTTGCACGTAGTTAATATAGTCTGAGCTTCATACAGTGACTACTGCTTTCCTTCACTAGAGTTGGCCCCGTGTTTCCCTCTTCAACACTTCACTCTTAATCTACGGTGGTCCCCTCGTACCCACGATTCAGCTCGCCAAGGTTCAGGTACTTGTGGTCAACTGCAGTCCCAAACTGTTAAGTGGAAAATTCCAGAAATAAAAAAATTTCCTAAGTTTTAAATTATATTTCATTGTGTGTAATGCTATGAAGTGTCGCACTGTCCCCCTGAGGTATGAATTGTCCCTTTGTCCAGTGTGTCAACACTGTATACGCTCCCTGCCTGTTACTCACTCTTGGTAGCCATCTTGGTTATCAGATGGACTGTTGCAGTATTACTGCTGACACTCACATACCCCTGATTTTACTTAAAGCTTAAGGGGAACGATGGTGGGAAGTTTATTGAATTATGTTAAAATTATTCTATTTTACTATTAGTTACCATTGTCAATCTCCTCCTGTGCCTAATTTATAACAGTCATAAGAATGTAGATATAGGGGGAAACAGTGTATATAGGGCTCAGTGCCATCTGCAGCTCAGGCATCCACTGGGAGTCTCGGGATGTATCCCTGGGTGGGGGTACTACTGTATATTTTAAGTGGACTTCTAGACACCAAAGGGTTGGAACCTGTTTTTTGAACCCCTCTGATAATCTCTGATAATTGGTACGTTTAGGCCCCTGACGTATAATGTGATTATTGATCCAGTTGAAATAGCATCTGCTGTGCTTGGTACCGTTCTGTGTAATTGCCCTGGTTCTTTGTGCCTGTTTTTGTCTGTCTCTTCTTTTCCTGCCTTTTGATTCCATCTACTCACATTTCTCAGCACACCTGTTATACTTCTTTTTAAAAACCTTTTTTAGTGGTTGTAGTGTATACTGATAACTAACCCAGGTCCACTTTTGGATGACACTGCCGGGTCGAGACTGGTGTCAGTACCTCACAGCAACAAAGCATTCCTGGTGCTTCTGCCACCCCGCGTCACACTGTCATCTCACATGTACGTGTACAGTTCTCATCGAGGACATTTGTTAATTTTGTTCTGAACAAACTTATCCAAGAAAACTTAAGTTGTTTTTCTTTTTTATGTAAGTCTCTTTCTGGCCGGGATCATGGTCCTTGTCTTTAAAGGACTTCTTTTATCATTTCTTGCCAGGCAGCTTCCTGGTGACACAGTCCCTCCGTGGTGTGTCTGAGAGTCTCTATTTCTCTTCACTCTGAGGCTGAGTTTTCAGGACATGGCTGTAGGTTGGGGGGCTTTCACCTCAACACTTCTAAGTGTTTTGCTCCACGCTCTTCCTTGAATACTTTCTGAGCAGTTGGATATATTGTGTCTCTGTTCCCAGAGGCCGGGCTTCTTCCTCTGGCCCCTTTAGGGTGTGTGTGTTTGATGGTGGTTCTGTTTTGGTGTTGGCTTGGCTTTCTCTTGGTGCTGCAGTTTGGATTTTTGGAGGCTGAGGCTGGGTGGAGTTGTTTTGTTGTTCCTTCTGCTTGAAGTTCTCTGAGCCACTTTGATTTGGTACTAGTTTGGGAAGTTCTCCTCTTCTCTTCCTTGGATTCCCATCTTGTCTACATGACACCTCTTATCTTCCCACAGTTCTTAGATGTTGGTTCTTTCTCTCCCTGTCTCCCTCCCCCTCAGCCTCTCTCCCTCTCCCTCTCCCTCTCCTCCTTTCCCTCTCCATCTCCCTCTCTCCCCCTCTACCTCTCCCTTCTCCTCCCCCACTCCTCTCCATGTCTCCCTTTCCCTCTCCCTGTCTCCCTCTCCCTTGTTGCCCCCTCCTTCTCTCTCTCTCTTTCCCTCTCCCTCTCCATCTCCCTCTCCCTGTATCCCTCTCCCTGTCTCCCTCATCTCCCTCTCCCTCTCCCTCTCCCTCTTCTCCCTCTCCCTCTCACTATCTTGCTTTGCTTTCGTGTTTTGGAAGCTGAGACATTCTTTGCTCAGTGGAGTCCAGTATGTTAATGAGCTCATCAAAGCTCTTCCTCATTTGTGTCCCACCATTTTGTGTCTCCATCTCTTTCTGCCTTGTCCCCTCTGCTCCTGCCTGTTCTCCCTCTTTCCTTTAGAGCCCTTGGCAGGTTAGTCGTGGCTGTTTGAGGGGTTCCTGGTCTGAGGGTCCCAGCATCCCTCCTGGTGGGAGTCTAGTGTCTGTGCTTGCTCCTCTCTCAGGCCCTTGCCTTTTAGTCTGCCTTGTAACTCTAGCACTGGGGAAGGGAGCTCCTGGAAATAGGCCTTGGGGAGTGTCCAGGAGTGGGAGGCAAGCTTTCTGTGGCCCCTCCAGCGGGTCCCTGTCTCCTGAGCTTGCATCCTGGGCTGGGAATGTCCCCAGTGCTTCTCCCTGTTGCCCTCTTAGGTGGAACAGCAGGACTCAGGGTGCTGGAGCTGGGTGCCTGCCTTCCCCCAGGTGACACAGGCTCTGGTGATTCCCAGTTGTTCAGACTCTGATAAAGCAGTTTCTCTAGAGGGCAGCCTTTTTAGGAACAGAATGCTCTGGCCTATGTCAGAAAGGTCCAGAAACATGAGGAACCTGGAGACAGTCTCAGTGGGAACACTGAACTCCTGCAGGTGAAACCCACAAAGGTGGAGGGCCCCTGTGATCTGGCGGTGGTTCTGAGTTTTTCTTTTTTCTGTTTCTTTCTTTCTTTCTTTTTTCTTTTCTTTTCTTTTTTTTTTTTTGTTTTTGGTGCTGGGGGTTAAACTCAGGACTTCACTCTGCAGAACAAGCTCTGCCCACTGGGTTCCCTCCCTGGAGTTTTCAATATTCAACTTTCCTACTGAGCCTCCAGAAATCCATCAATTACAACCTGCCTTTGCCAAGACTAGTATACACATTTTCATAGCAGCTTTGTTTATAGACAAGAACTGGAAACAGTGTAGATGTCTATCAGCAGATGAGTGGATGCAGACTCCCCAGGCCCAACTTAAGAGACAGTTGATCACTCAAAAATAGGAAAGGGTGAGCTATTGGCACTTAACCTTGCTGATGCTCAAAATAATTATGTTGAAAGAAGCCAGATTTAAAAAAAAATAAAACATGCTGTATGATTCCGTTTATTGAAACTTCTAGAAAGTATATAGTAACAAAAAGCAGATCAGGGGTCACCTGGAGATGTGAGGGGGGATGGTGGAGGTGTGAAGGGATTGCAGAGAGGCAGGAGGAAACTTTTAGGGTGATAGACATGTTGTTTATATTGATTGTGGTGCCCTCACAGCTGATGCATAGTATTGGAACTCAGCAGAGTGTGCTTGAAATGTGCAGGTTGCTGCCCTTCATTGAAACTGTTTTTTGAAATTAGCTACAACCAACAAGGGACAGAGAAGCCCCCAAGTGGTCTCTTCCTTTACTGAAGACGATGATGTAGAAATTGATTGCAGAAGAAATCTCTTTCCTGTCCATACAATGTTTTGAGCTTATCAATGCTTACCTGCTGCGTGGCTAAATCAGTCCTGCTTCAAATGCTGGGCGAGATCTTCAGGGGTGTAAGTACCACGTAGGCAACATGATGCTAAAGCGAGGTCTCTGCCCCCAGATGCAGGTCCCTTCCCTCATGCATCAATCCTTTGGGGATTCCAAGGCCTTTGGAAAGAAAGGCGAGGGGTCCCGGGAGCAAAGAGGGTTGGGGATGTGCCAAGGGATGAGTAGGAGGTGCGCACTGGGAGGAGGACACTCCTCACGGGCCTCCACTGTGCACTGAGTGTTCCACGAGGCTGGTTCAGAGCCAGGGCTGCAGGCCAGGCACATCTGGGCACATTGCAGGTTCAGGGGACTCTGCCGAGCCTAGAGAAGGGGATACTGGTGCTGAGCAGCATATATCAGGGAAATCGGTCACTCACACCTGACAGATCCCTTTCCAGGGCAGACTTGGGGCCCTGCTGCAGGGACACCCAGTGAGGATGCTCGAGGAAACCTTTCTGTCCAGCAACGCGGTGGGGCTGGTGAGGGCTGGGGTCCTAGGGCGAGCTGGCTGTGGCTTTTTACCTGAAGTCCCCCTGTCCCGCCCCTTGATGATCCTCCTGGAGTCGGGCCTCAAGTGACTTCTCCCTTGGCAGCCTTTGGGAGGCACTGAGGAACTGTCTGGGGCCCTGTCCCTGAGGGCGACAGGGCTTTCAGTGTTTTCTGACTTGAGTCTTGGGGAGTTTGTAAGGAGGACTCCAGCCCTCCACGTCTACCCGCAAACATCCAGTGGATGCTAAAGGCAGAATTAGAAGGGCAGTATCTCTGCCTCAATATATGGCCCATCCATCCCCTTTGCCTGAGTCACCTTGGATTTGTTACTGGACCCTGCTGGCTGCATCAGTGCCCACCAGCACAAGGAACAGGCAAAAAAAAAAAAAAAAAGAAAAAAAAGAAAGAAAGAAAGAAAGAAAAAGGAAAAAATAAAGAACTTTGATCAAACTGGGGAGAAGCAGCCAGAAGGCTTGGAAGAAGCCCCTGACCCACAGAAGTGGTTACAGTTTATAGAAACAAAACCCAAGTGATCTACATACGTGAATTTCCTTGGCCTGAAGAAAAGCAAAAATGGGAAAAACACAGAAAATGCCTAGGCCTATGGCCTGTGTTCAGGCCTGAGGAAGGGCGGGACCCATCTTAGCTTTTCTGGCTCCTGAGGTGGGCGTGGGGTTGCAGCCCGTCTCTATTTTCAGCAGAAGGAAGTTGCTCTTAATTCAGAATTTAGACCCCCGCCCCCATGCAGTCTGTTTCATGTCCCAGGAACAAGGTCTGATTGATGTGCATCTGAGAGCCAAAGCAGGTGACACAGCTCTCCTGACAAGGCACCACCTGGCCAATCCTGGGAAGATGGACAGACCTCACCTGGTCAGGACCACCTGCTTTGGCAGCTGTGCAAAGCCCAAGCCCTTGCCCTCATTCCCCTCTCTATAAAAGCTCCAAGTCATTGTCACCCCCTGAAGACAGGCTAAGATGTGGGTCCCCTGCCTTTCCCGTGTGGCTGCACTGATAAAAGTTCCTTTCCTGCTGGGCATGGTGGTGCATGCCTGTAATCCCAGAGATTCTCAGGAGGCTGAGGCAGGAGGATCACTTGAGGTCAACCTTGGTGATTTAGTGAGACCCTCAGCAACGTAGCAAGACCCCTTCTCAAAACAAGAATAAAAAGGGTTGGGGTGTGCTCAGTGGTAAGGCACCCGGGTTCAATTCCTAGTCCTTTACCTGGAGCTGAAGCTCTCTGCCTCCTTTTCTTTTGCGGGTTAAAGCTTCCCCTGTGCATTCAGTCTCATTGGACTTGGAGTTACCATTGACCCAACTCAGAAGTTCCCATCTCTGGTATCTCCACCTCCTCTTGGTACTGGGGATTGGACCAGGGGCTCTGCCACTGAGCTACATCCTCAGCCCTTTTAATTCTTTATCTTAAGACAGTGCCTCAATAAGTTGCTAAACCTGGCCTCAAACCCACAATCCTCCTGCCTCAACCTCCGGAGTCACTCTAGCACAGGTGGGTGGCACTGTGCTCGGCCTGTGGTTGCATTTGGATGCAGTCCAAGCTGCTGCAGGTTTGAGGAATGTTCTGTGGGCATCTATATAACAGTACCTGGACGGGGGTGCTTTCTGCAGGGTGCGCCAGACCCTCTCGCTGTTTTTTTTCTGTGGATGTCTGCCTGGCCTGCAGTGGGTTGGTCACAGGACATTCAGGAGAGATCTAGGGCACTGGGCAGTGCCCTCCATCCAGCAGGTGACCTGGCAGGAAGAGCCCTTGCAGCAGGGAAGTGGGGTGGCACTCTGTAGGTGAAAGCACAGAGCTCTCTGATGACTAGTGACTAACACAATGTGAAGCAGAAACATCCCATGAACTTCATGTTCAAGTACAAAGCTGGCTACGATGACTGGGTGGCATTGCAATCTCCTGAAGGTCCTTCTTGGATTCATACAAAAAAAGAGAGCGAGGGACTAAGGGGCAGGAAGGAAACACAACTTTTTCAAACACTGAGATCTGGAGTCCAACTCCTGCCATGTAGTCAGTGAATGAATGGATAATAATTGTTTTTACGGGACCATGTGACCTGGGGCTGGTCGGCTTCCTGTGGGCCCTCAGCATCCCCATCTATAAAGCGGGGTCACAGACCAAGGGTGCTGTCAGCTTTCTGTTGCTGTGACAAAGCATCTGAGAGAATCCCCTTAAAAGGAAACAGGGTTTCTTTTGGCTCATGGCTGCATAGGTCTCGGTCCATGGCACCTTAGCCCTGTTGCTTTGGGCCTGTGGCAGCACAGTAGGACATCCTGGCAGCTGGAGCACATGACAGAGGAGGCTGCTCATCTCTGGGTAACTGGGAAGAGGGTGGGTAGGACTGGTCTGGGTCCCAATATCCCCCTCAAGGTCACACCCCTAATGATCTCATTCCTTCCAGGAGGCCCCACCTACTAAAGTTTCCATTATGTCCCAAGGGCCACAGGCTGGTGACCAAGCCTTTAGCACATGGGCAATGGGGACATTTGAAATCCAAACCACAATACCAAGTGATCATTAGCTGGGGGCTAACCCCTGGTCTCCGGGCCAACCCCTACCCACAGCCCAGGCCTGGGGAGATTGACTGCATTCTGCAGGACACCCACTGCAGGCAGCTGCCTCAGCCAACATGGAAGTCCTTAGCAGAGGCTCTTTTATTTCATGGGGGGTGGGGGGTGGGGGGTGGTACCGGTGATTGATCTCAGGGATGCTTGACCACTGAACCCCATCCCCAGCCCAATTTTGAATTTGATTTAGGGTCAGGGTCTCACTGATTTGCTTAGTGCCTTGCCATTGCTAAGGCTGATTTTGAAATTTTTGATCCTCCTGCCTCAGCCTCCTGAGGTGCAGGGATTCCAGGAGTGCACCACTGCGTTGGCCAAGGGGCTCCTTTTTCGCAGTGGGGTTTCCTTGCGAGAAAGCTGACCCTGTCCTGGGGTCATTAATGATTTGCCCACACAGCAGTGCTTTGTTACTTTTCCTTTTCTCTGGAGGGCAACTCAATTCATAACTAGTAAACATAGCCCCACATGTTCTCTGATTAAGAATAGTGCAGAGCTGGGGGGCAGTGGTGCATGCCTGTAATCCCAGCAACTCTGGAGGCTGAGGCTGGAGGATGACATGTTTGAAGCCAACCTTAGCCATTTAGTGAGGCTCTGAGCAACTCAGTGAGACTCTGTCTGTAATGAAGTATTTTAAAAAGGGCTGGGGATGTGGCTCAGTGGTAAAGCACCCCTTGGTTCAACCCCTGGTACCAAAAGAGAGAGAGAGAGAGAAGTGAAGAAATAAGGGAAATCAAAACTCAAGCTAAGATCTTAACCCTGCAAACGCAGCTGGTAGAGAAACGTGCTGACTTCAGGGCTATGAGGATTCACCTCACCAAGACTCAGGTAGCAAATGCTCTCCAAACCTGTCACCCTCAGGGCTGGGTGAGCTCCGCGGTAGAGCACTTGCCTAGCATGTGCAAGGCCCTGGGCTCAATGCCCAGTGCGGCAACAAAAAGAATTTCAAAACCCTATGTGATCCTCAGGTCCAGGGAGAGCAGTCAGAGCAGCTGTCTGCCCCTGAGACTGGGCCTGGGAGGACTCACTGGGAGGATGCCAGGGGGCTCATCAAAGGTCCGGGGAATTGCCACCAGTGCGGCCAAAGTCACTCCTAGATGGCAAAATGAAACCTGTGAGCCACGTTTTCTGTGACTCTCAGGAATCCCTTCCACACCTCTGTCCTTAAAACAGGGAAGAGTAATAATGTCACTCAGTCCCTTTGTACTGCTGGGACCACAGTGTTCTTTAGAGGAGATCTCATGGCTGCCCTGGGTCACCCCCTGCTTCACATCCCCTTGGTGACCAGTGGTCTCTTCCCACCTGAATGCTGTCCAGACCCGACTCCTGGGGTGCAAGCCTTCCCCTCCACCCTCCATCAGTGCTCACCAGCTGCCCTGGGGCATGGGAGGCTGTGACCCAGGCTTGGGTAGGGCTTCCCCCTTAGCCAGAGCCGTCCTGAGAGCCCCAGGCTGCAGCCCCAGCCTGGAAGTGGCTGCCTGGAACAGAGCAGGAGGTTGCTCCCTATGGCCCCTCTGGTCCCTCTCTTCCTCCTGTTGAAGGAGCATGTGAGGAATGGCTTGTCCTTAACCCTGTGCAGAAGCTTCCAAAGAAACCGCTTCAAAGCCCTGGAGCAGGGGAGGGGGTTTGGAGATGGAGCCATCTTAGAAGAAATGGCAGAACTTCAGAGATGAACAAGAGAGCAGGAGTTCCAAGCCTCTTTCGATGGAGTTTCTAGCAAAACAGGATGTTGCTTGCAGGAGCCAGATGCAAGCCAGGCTCAGATGACCCCATGGAGAACCATCAGGCGACCAATGGCCACTTGAAAACTGTATCGTAAAAGAGCTTCCAGTCCTGAAGCGCAAACTATGCCAGGGGCCTCCAGGCTAAGTGACAGAAGCAGGCACACAATGACACATGGCCTGTGACCTCACTCATGGAGAGTATAATACAGTTGTACCATAGAAGTAGAAAACATTATTGTGACCAATATTTTAATAATGATGATTATTAGGATGGCCTTTCATGTTGGTTGTGATAATTGACAGCTGTCATTTTACAAATAATGTTGATCAAACGCTCCCTCTGGGCCATGCTCTAGGCCAGCCACTCTACCTGCCTTGCCTACCTGATCCTCACAGTGTCCCCAAGAAGCCAACACAACAAACCAGAAAGCACAATGTCCCTGCTAGCAAGTGCAGGACCTAAGTCTTGAACCCAGACACAGAGACCAACCAAATTAAATGAAATATTTACTGGAATACTGGTA
Source organism: Ictidomys tridecemlineatus (assembly GCF_052094955.1). Lineage (NCBI taxonomy): Eukaryota > Metazoa > Chordata > Mammalia > Rodentia > Sciuridae > Ictidomys > Ictidomys tridecemlineatus. The sequence continues at coordinate 10,956,249 of NC_135488.1, read as the reverse complement.
GAAATCTAGGAGAAGAGGCTGTGGCCTAGAAATGGGGAGGGTTGGCTTCAATCCTCAAAACCCAAAGCTGTCAAGATGGTTCAATTGACCATCCACGTTAGAAACTACTCTCCAACGAAATATGCCCCAAACATTGTCAAAACAGAGGGACTGATTGGGAGGAAATGGCAACCCAGTATAACAGGAGGCACGAGGAGAAACACAGATGAGCACTATGCATGGGAGGAGGTCACTGGAACACAGCTGGCAAGAAGATGAACACAGGCTCAAATGATGTGTTTTATTTATTTATTTTTTACCAAAATTAAGGATGTTGATAATATGTGCTGGGAGGGGATAGGAAGATAAGCTTTTTTCATACACTTTGGAGGCACATTTAACATTATCCATGAAACTTAAAAAATGCACGAATGCTATGCTCCCTACAACACAGAAATTCAGGTCTTGGGACGTGCCCTGGGAAGCTCCCAGAAGGAAGTTCATTTCAATGCCGTGTTAAATTATAAGACATGTACAATGCAATGGCCATTGGCAGGAAGTCTGTGGCCACAGTGAATAAGGAGGCACGTGCTGACTGCAAGTTCTTAGGACCTGTGGGTGGAAAGAAGACCCTGGACCACATGTTTCAGCTGTGGGACACAGACACAGCCCTGAACATAGGCTGGTCCAGCGGCACTGTGCATCTCTCCAGATCCACACAGTGTGGAAACCGCAGCCATCACTTGGCTTTAGGGACAGTAGCTGAGGTGATTTTCTTTTCTGAGAGATAAGGGACCACGGGTGACTCCCTAATAGACAGATGACCAGAGTCACCTCTGGGGAGAGTCTGGGCCAGGAAGTGATGGGAGAAGAGGAATTCGATCATCTGTTTCCATTTTTCTGTGATTTGGTTCAAGTGGCAAAGCGGTGCTATTTATTAATTAATGGATCAAATAGGTTCATCATTGTTTTAGAGTACAATTAGGTGCCTTCAAACTTTAGGCTACATGGGCACATTTGAGAACGGTTCCAGCCATTCTCTCATCCTTTGGGTCATTCCCCTCCTATGTCCTGTGAGACATTGTCTATGTGAGGCTTTAAGAAGAAGAAGAAGAGAATATTCTGTAAAGAAAACCTTATGATCTGTGCATTATAAAATTGAATGGGTTCATTCAGAAATCAGAAGTTCTATTGAAAGCTATTTGCATGAGGCAAATAAAACTTATTTTTAGGCATCCTGGTGAAGACAAGGTTTTATCTTTATGTCTCATGTCTGTGTTTTTCTTTTTATTTGTTAGAATGAAATTCATAGGTTGGCTGACCATTCTATCAGATGTGTACCTAGATGACATTTCAATTACCCACTTTTACATGGTAGACATTTTGTACATGAACACTGCCTGTCTGCAACTTTTTTTCAAACAGGACTGGGCTCAGGAGCCCAAATACCAATGTTAGCTGGAACATGTTCTCCAGTTTGGCCTATCTGTCAGTATTCCCTGAGGTCACCTGTTCCATGAGCTTCGTTACTCCTGCTCCCTCACCAGCTTTCATAGAAACCACATGCTGTCTATGAGTCAGAGACACCAATCTCACAACATAGCATTCTTTGAGTATCCAAAGTCCCACTTTTCACTTCACCATGCCTGACATTGTCGGTAATATTTATCGGCAAATGTGAGATTTGCAAAGATCCAATTCTATGTGCTCCTTTCTCAAAGAGCCTTAGGCAGGGCTATAGCATACATAAATATGAAGTAAAGGCCTAGTTTTTAAAATGTCATCCATCGAATAGTTGACACATGTCTGAGATATTTTTTATTTTGGAGGAGGAATTATTTAATAGGGAATTCCAACAGCTACATGATAGTGAAATGAGAAGTCTTGCATCCATTTTGTTCTTTGTGATGATTTTGATGAGTAAGGATAAGATACTTCCTTGTTCCAATGAAGATGTTGCCCACTTCTGTGAATGGATGCACCGTGTCACCCACTACTTGCATATCTGCATGTTGTGCTTGACATTAACATCGTACTTGGCAGGTGGCAGAAAGTCAATACTGAAGTTAAGCTCTGGTGTTCTAGCAGCTGTGCTGCAGATCCTTGGTGTGCCACCTTCTGCAATCCATGCTGCTCTGTTCATGTTCCTATTGACTCCCTGGTGATGAGCATCATGGTCTCCTGGTCTTGAGAATGGCCAAGCATTTCTCTGTGAATGTGGAAGGTGGGCATGTGGAAGGCTTCAGGGAGGAGGGATCATTGATCATGTACTCTAATCCATATGCCTGTTTAATGACCTGTTTTTCTTCTTGGGTTTTAAGGGAGACACTGCCCTCAAACACTTCTGTGCAGCTGGGAATGCAGGCTTCTGCTTCACCTTGAAGGAAGCATTCCTGAATCCTTTCCAGAAGACATGAGAAGAGAGAGTGAGCCTCTGGTAACATGCAGGTTCCTTGCATTGCCCATGGGCTAGAGGAGAGAAGAGTTGCTTCATGAGATTTGATCCCCTTTATCCTGAAAAGTTCCACATGGAGGTGAGTCCCCAGCATGTTTAGACATCATTTCAGACATCTTTGTTGATGGAAATGAATCACACCCCCTGATGATGTAGAAGAGCTAAAGATGGGTTTGCTATGAATTTTCTATTTCATTTCTCAGGGCCTGAGTCAAGCCAGCCATTGTGCTGTCAGCGCATGAGCTGCTGGTCAAATGTGAGGAAGTGGTCTTGCTTTATGAAAACACCACCCTGAGTCAGTGAACCAGAGGCAGCCTGGAGTCCCTGTTTTTCTGTAAAGGCAGATTGCTGTGGATGGCCTCTGGCCTCGTCATGCAGCCCTGCTCAGAGTAGGGGATTGAGGGTCCAGGTAGATCCCAGTTCCTTTTGACCTTTATTGCCATTGGGCCGCCCCAGGGTCCTTGGACTCTACCTGGTCTTCTGGCCTGGGTCAGGGGATGTGAGGTTTGGAATCCCCCTCTGTGGCAGGATCCCAGGCCCCCCAGCCACTTGAGGGCAGCACATCCTTCCCTAATTGTGTTAGAGTGGGAGGATATTCCCACCCATCCTCATCCATGCTCATCCCACATTTTGTAGCTTGACACCTGAGGACCTTTATTCATTGACTTACGCTAAGATAAGTCAATCAGCAGTCTCCCAAGGATTTACATTGTGGTAATTGACACCAAACATCCGTTTTGTAATTCAACCATTTTGGAGGACACAGTTGAGTGGCATTAAGCATGTTCATGTTGGTGTATAGGCGTCACCACCATGCATCTCCAGAACTCACATGGACATACTCTTGCCATCAATGCGGAATTCTAGTGCCCTTGAGGCCCAGGAAAAGAACATTGTACTTTATCTTTTTATGAACCTGATAATTGAGAATCTGAGATAAGTGAAATCCTACAAAATTTGCCTTTCTCTGGACACGATCATTTTCAAGGGATGCAGTTCACCCCCACTCGTGGGCATATCAGGTCCACTGCTAACTCTGCGGGTGTTTCAATTGCACTCTCAGTGACAGTGGTGACTGTGTGCACATGAGCTGTGTGTCCAGCTCAGATCCCAGGATCTAGGGTCTTTGGTTCCACGCAGCCTATAGGTTGCCTTTTCCTCCAGGTGTCTGCAGGCCAGTGGCACAAAGGCCCTGGGCCTGGTGGTTTCTTTAGGTGAGTGCAATACGTGTCCACAGTGTCGTGGGACATGATGGACTATAAATAGAAGCAATGCCTGGATACTCCTGGGATCTCAGTAGGCTCAGCCTGTGTGCTGAGAATTGTTGTGACCTCCTAATTAATGGTCCCCCAGAATCCCAGAGAAAAGGGCAAGTCCAGAGCAGTGGAACCTCACTGTCTCTGAGAGAACTTTTGGGGTGGGGGGCCGGGATACATTGATGTGAGGACTCTGATGCAGAGTCACGTTTTTCGAATCCAGGTAGAGGTGCTCAGGAACAGCCTGGGCTGGCACGTGGGTTCCCCACCTCCACACCTGTGGAACATCTTGGGGCTCTGATTAGCACAGCAGCCTGACCACGTGAGGGCATCTGCTGTCTCTGCGTACAGTGAGCTGGGTTTTCTTCACTTCTCTCAACAATTCCACATAACACCAGCTCTGAACCCAGAGTCCTGGGCACTTAGTTGAGGCTCCATCAGCTCCCACCTCTCTGTACCTGACAGAGCCCTCCTGGCTCCCTCTGCACTCATTACATTGAAGATGAAACCCTGGAGGGTGGGACTTCCCGTCATCCAGAAGTTCCCAAACACATTCCACTGTTCCTGGAACTCAAATGGTTGGGGGGGGGCACAAGCACCCTGGCATCCATGTGTGGGAACCATGGTAGTATAATCAAGAAACAGGAAGGAGAGGGGTTGGACTGATCAGTACAGATGGCAGGGCCTAGTACAGAGTGGAATGGAGAGTTCTCACCCGGGGTGATTGTTGTGATGTGCACAAATGCTCTGCTGGTGCTGGGGTGCCCGCATGGTTTCTGGGGTCTTGAAAGGCTACAGATGCCCACAGAGTGTTCTCAGATGCACAGTGGAGGCCCGTTGCAATATGAACATGTGGAAGAAGTAGGAGACCCCCTTAGTGTGGAGGTGCCATCTAGAAGGCAGCCTCACTTCTCTGAAAAAGTTGATTGGAAAAAAAGGGTCCGTACCTGTGCCCAAAGGGCCATATATGCCCCTGGAAGTTGGTGGTGGAAATAGTTCTCCATCCATTAATCACTCCCTCACTCACTAATGTCTTTGTGTCCTTGAGAAAGGCTCTCTCTTTCCTGGTTTTCCTGAATAGAAATCCTCTTGCCTCTTGGGTGAATAGGGTTATGGGTTGTGCAGAGGGTGGTGGTTTACTGAGCATCTTAAAGACTGTCCTTTATGGAGCCTAATGATCCCAACTGGGGAATGAGGCCAGGGTCCTAACTGTGGTTAGTGTGAGGACACCATGGGTTCAGAGAGGGAAAGAAGGACAAGGGAAACTCAGATGTCCCTTCATGGCCCCTGGAGTTAGAGGACTTACCCCTTTGCACCTGGGATCAGGAGACCTCATTTCCTCGAGGACACGCACACTCAGACGTTAATCTTGAGTGTGGGTTCCTTTCTTGGGTCCAGGGCTGTTGTTAGCCACCAGGAATGACAGTGCTCTCCATGCTTAGTGGAGCCAGTTTTTGCCAGGAAAGAGCTTGTGGTCACGCCTTGTGCGAAGCATCCCACGCCAGGGGCTCCCATCCCTACATTCCTGTCCTGAAAGGAAACCACTCAGAGGCAAGGTGGGTCCAACCACCTCCCATGTGTTCACTCATCACTGTGTTCCAGCAGTCACCCCAGTTAACAGTCCTGATGGGATTGGATGTGGCTCAGAATGTCACCTTCATGAGCTCTACCCTGCCACAGCTGCAGTTCTGCAGTGGGAGAAACTCAAAACTTCAAAACACATGCACATGAAAGAAAAGAGCAAGAGCCAGAGCCCAAACAGGGCCACATGTGGCAAGGACAGCTGTAGTGCCTAGGTTGGGACTCAGAATGATGTCAGTGGGGTGGCATTGCTGCTGACACCAGCATGATAACAGAGAGCCAGCCCTGCTCCTTTTGCGGAGCAGTGTGTTGGGGAAGGCAGAAGAAATTGAGAGGCAGGATTGAGTTTGGCCCTAGGAGGAGGTTGGGTAAAAGGCCAGTGTGTGTTGGAGGACCTGGGCAGATAGAGAGAGGCCAGGGCACACCCCAAAGCCTGGAGACTGCACTTGATGTCCAGGGTTGTGAAACACCACCTCCCCTCTTACTCACAACTGAGAGCAAGGGGCATTGATGTGTTCAGTTTGTGTGCGGCTGCATCCAAGGTGGCTCGGCTAGGCACCTCTGTTTCCTCGACTCAGGAGGCTGAAAGTCCAGGCTCCACGGAGGCTCGGCTGGGAGGATCGGACTCTGAGTTTATGCCTGTGTTCCTGGTAGGATCCATGTTGGCTGAGCCTCAGTGTTTTTGCAATGAGAGGATGGGTGACTGTCATGTCTTTATCACAGGACACCCTTGCTAAATGGATTTGTTTGCTCTGGGGAGGAAAGAGAGAGAGGGGAGTGGTGCTGGAGACAGGGATGCAGACAGGGGTCATGGACTTGGCATAACTCAGTCTTGGAGGTGATATCCCATCACCTGTACCCACTTCAATTCCCATGAATCCAGAGGCTGAGCCCCCTTGAGGTGAGGGGTGAACCGGTTCTGGGCAGCAGGATGCTGTGGTACCTCGGAGTCTCTGTGAGACCCCAACACTAGACACACTTGGCCCTTTTGAAATCTTAGGAGAAGCCTTGGGAAGTTGTATGGCAGAGGGGAGCAGCCTCTGCATCTCAGTCCCCTCCAACTTGCCATGGTGTAGAGAGGAAACTGCAGCCACGATGGGACGGACATTGGCCACGTCCCTGTGTGGGACACAGGCCTGATTGAGTTGGGGTGCATTCTTTGTCTCTGCCCTTCTTGTGATTGTCCCATCTCTACATTTGTGCTTTAGCCACCTGTGAGTCCCATCTCTGATTTCAGAGAGAATAGAGGGTGTTATGGGCCAATAGACACAATAAACCCTAGAGATTAGATGCTACCCTACTTTCCAGAAAAGACTGGGCACACCATGAGTTGCACAATGATGGGACCAGGGTCCAAAACCTGCTGAGAGGGAAGGACTGGTTGTGAATGCATTTTTGAAGGCTCCAAGCTGGAACTCTAGTGGCACCAAGCAGGGCAGATGTTGGTGGGGATGTTTGGGTAGTTGTTGGTGAACACCTGCGCACCTGAGATGTTTAGGCATGGAGGAGAAATCAGCAGCTCATAGGGCTTTTGAAAGTGGTCTTATGTGAAAAGAGGCTCAGGTATGGGCACAGGAAATGACATCATTGCCTTGACAATGGATCAAACAGAACATGGAACCCTGGTATCCAGGCACCCACTTAACTGACCAAGCCATCCGAGCTCATTTGGTTGGAGAAACTGGAGTGAGAAGGATGTTCTCCTGTGGTTACAAACAATGCCGAGCCTCAGGCTCCCAGGAATCTCAGGGGGGCCAACTAGCCCTTTTGTGGATGCACTGGGTGAGGCTTCATCTTAGACGCCAGAGCCTCTGGCAATTGTCGCAGAGGAGCTCAAGAGTAACAGTGAGTAGCACAGGGCAGGTGAGCCCAGCAGGCCCTCTAGTCTGATCCCTGATGAATGGCCCAGGACTGCTATTCTGACTGTGTGTGTGTGTGTGTGTGTGTGTGTGTGTGTGTGTGTGTGTGTGTGTTTGTACTGATGGGAACTGTCCCATTGTGCTTTGACTCTAGTGTATTGGCACAAGTCATTTTTCTGTTTGTCACCATTTCCATTTTAAACCAACATTCTTGGTCCCAACCCAGGGTGAAAATGATGAGAACACGGAGGAGCCCTTCAGGGTACAGAGCCTTGAACTTTACAGGCAGGACCAGCTGAGGAATGAGCTCCTGCCTGTCATTTGTGGGAGGAACCTACATTTCAGCAGCAACATGGGGTTAATCTCCTGGGATTCCATCCCCACCCAGCAGGTGCTGGATCTCTTGTTCCCAAGGTAAGCACCAGACCACCAAGCCCAAGTGTGTAGCCCCCTCATGCCTGGGTCTTGGGGCTGCCGTGTACCTCGCAGGGACCCAAAGGTTTGTGATACCTAATGAGATAGAGGACCACACTCATAGTGGAATGTCAGTCCCAAATGGGACGAGTCCTGGAGGTGCCTGCCACAGCCTTGCAAGGGGAGTGAACTCCCCTCTCAGGCAGAGAAACCATCCTGACTCCAGCTGATCCAAAGAGGTCTGTGGAGCATTCCCCACACACTGGGCACCACAGCTCAATGGTGTGCACTGAGCTCATTCCCAGGTGGACTCAGCGAGGCCAGGTGGTCTTTCTTGTGTGATATTGGCTTTGTGAAGAATGTAGATCTGTGCCAGAGGCGTCTCAAAACTCAGGCCTTGGGAAAAGCACTTTTGGGTTAATAAAGACATGTTAATTTCCATAGTGGGACAGAGCATCCTAGCTGGGACATAGCTGGACAGGGGCTTTGGACATGGTGGCTCCCACACCCAGAGATATGTGGGAATCAGCAGTTTGGGCTCATTCACTGATGAACATGGAGAAAGCACCCACTGTGTGAAGATACGTTTCCAGTCACGTTTCATAATTCATTGAAAAATAGGGTGCAAATGACTGCCATTTTGTCCCTTTTCATGGGGGTCAGCCTCAAACCGCAGGTGCCATGAGTACATATCCTACATGTGACTGCATCCCTGACTCCATGGGGAATAACTGCACGTTGTCCTCTTCAGTGACTATGGTGGACCCGTGGACCAACTTCAACATGGAATGGGCTTGGGGTCAAGAGGGTGGGCTCCTGTTTCCAGAATAGGGACCTGCAAGGTGATTTGACTTGGGAAGGCTGAGGAAAGACTGCTCTCCCCAGTGTAGGGTCAGAGGTTTTCTCTGGAGGCCGTGACGAAGGCAAGGCCAGGGTTTTGCTGACTCCACACCTTCCTCCCCACAGTGCCTCACCTTCCTTCCTGGGGACCTGGGTGAACCTCTACTCCGAGGCTTCCCATCAGCCTCCAGGCTTTCTGAGTCTGCAGCAGCTGCTATCCATGTGGCTCCTGCTGGGAGGCTTGAACCTGGAACACCAAGCACACCACCTCCTGGCCGCAATTGAAGATGGCAAATCAAGCCAGGCAAAGCCTGAGAGCCAGGCGGACTGTGGTGAGTACCTAAGGGTATATGAGGAAAGGTCCGACTCTTGTCCCACTGCAGGGAGTCTGTATGCCTGGTGTTGGGCTGGAAATTAGGACAAGCCTTTGTCCATTCAGGAAGTGACCCCAGTCTGCAAAGAGGTCCTGTGTGGGCTAAGGGCCTGAGTTCTTCCTGGCAGCAGGGGTATTGTCTGTCTGTGGGAAGGTCAGGGCAAGGCAGTCATGTTGGCATCTTTTCTCCTCTAGCTACATGCTCAGTTTCTGTCACGGCTCCTCAGCCAACCCCAGAGCCAGAGCCTTCTCCCAGGGAAGGGGCAGAGCCAGAGTCCAGGACATCAGGGGTCTCTACTCGGTCCTCCCCAAGGCCCCAATATAACAAGCGGATGAGAGGCAGGTGCCTCATTCACGTCTACCTGGAAAAGGAAAGGACAACACAGTATAGGAGCATCCTGGTGAGTCTTCGAGCAGGGGAGTCTCCTGGGAGCCCACAGTGGGGAAGACCGAGTCCACAGCAAACACTTTGGACTAGGCCTGTCTTCTTGAACTGGAGCTTCTGGAAGGTCAGGAAGGAGAGCAGAAAGTGAGCAAGAGAGAGGCGGGAGAGCAGCAGCATGCCAGGTCTGGGTGCGAGTGGGCCTGCGTGTTTTGGGGTGTGCAGGTCAGAAGTGCAGGAGTGAGTGCTGGGTTCAGAGGAGGTCAGAGAAATATCGAGGGTACAGGCCATCCTCTACTGACCTTGCTAATGAGGAGGAGTATATTGAACCGTGGAGGTTGAAGCACAGGAGTTGGCAGTCATTTTCTTGTGTGGGGGAGGGGATATGTTGCTGGTTGAAGGGAAGGGAGCCATTGTAGAATGATTAGGGTGGGTAGGTGTGGGTCACAGAGAACTGGGGGCCTTGGAGGGGCCCATTAGTGTCCTAGTTTGCATGTATGTGAATAGAGATTTAGCGGCTCTCTCTGCAGAATTTTCCTGGGTGTGGAGTATCCATCATGAGACTCTGGTGTCCACCTCCAGGGGAGCCATGTTGAACCACTACACCTGCTGGGTCTGAAACTGCTGACACCCCAGCAAGCACTGACACTCTCGAGCCCAGCCGCTTCCATGCCTATCATTAAAGAGTCCTAGTGTGTGTTGTGCCCTGGCTGTCAGGACCAAAGCAACTAGGGTTTGTGCCTGGTCCACACAAAAATGCAGCTGTATCCCAGACCAGAGCAGGGATATGGAAGTGCACTGGACCATTCCACCCATCTTGATGGGACTAGAGTGTGTCTGTACAAAGTCTTTTGGTCCTTATTCCCTTGTCCCTGTAGGGCATAGCAGGTTGAAGCAAACTCTTGTACCAAGATTGGACTAGAGGCTCATAGGAAGACCCCCACATGATCACATGAAGGCCTCAGGTAGCAGGGTATCAAGATGGTTCCCTTGTGTTGAGAGCTCACTTGTCTCTGATTGTCCTTGAGCACTGTCCTCTGGGTAGCTACTCCCAAATTCCCTCTCTGATGAGCTTTCTCCAACCCTGCTCAGGTGACCTGCCAGGACAGGGCTCCAGTCATCATCCGCAGGGCCTTAGATGCACACTTGCTCCAGCAGGAGGACCCAGAAAACTACGAGCTTCTGCAAATTCTCTCGAACCATCAGAGTAAGTGGAACCATCAGAGGGTAGGGAGCAGTGAGTCACAGTGGGCTCACGATAACTGGGAGCCAAAACACAGTGTGCATTGACTCAGTGCCCAGGATGAGTATGGTAGGACTTGTGCATAAAACAAAGTGTAATGATGGGGCATCAATCTGCAGGTTCTTCATGTTCCCCAGGGGCTGTGGACCTGCCTATCATGTGTTCTTTCCCTGGCCTGAGGAGGCATTGCAAAGCTATTATCCACAAGGGGCCAAGAAGAGAGGCTTCTTTGTCTTGTGTCAAAGAAGACAGACAACCACAGGGTGCCTACTTTGGCGACCTTTCCTGACCTAGTTGAGTACATGAGAAAAGCAGTTCAATGAAGAATCATTTCTGGTTTCCAATCTTTCTATTCATTGCAAACTGAGTCCACTTAGGACCAGAGGCCATTTCTAGAGAGAAGAGTGTGGTAGAATAGAACCCTTCACAGCTTGTAAACTCTTCTTGGAGAGAGAGAGAGAGAGAGAGAGAGAGAGAGAGAGAGAGAGAGAGAGAGAGAGAGAGAGAGAGAGAGAGGGAGAGGGAGAGAGAAAGAAGAAGAAGAAAGAGGAGGAGGAGGAGGAGGACGAGGAGGAGGAGGACAAGCATGAGGAGGACGAGGAGAAGGAGGACATGGAGGAGGAGAAAGAGGAGTAGAAAAATGAAAATAAGTTGAAGGAGGAGACCATGAATAAGAAGGTCAAGATGACTTTAAGAAAGAGCATGAGGAGAAGATGAAGAAGAACAAGAACAATAAGGAGAAACACAAGCCGAACAAGAAGTATAACAATAAATTGATTAAAAATGTGAATGAGAATTATACTCATGAGGAGAAAATGCAGAAGTGGGGAACTCAAGAGAAATATATATCTCTGGATGGCACAGCCCTGCTGTGGACATCCTCCACCTACGCTCAACACACCTCCAAACCAGACCCCTCCAATTATTGTAGCCCTGTATGAGTGGATGAATCCACTGGCAAGGTGGAGGCACCCACCATCAAGTGCTTTTCCCCAAACCCACCTGTGATCATTGCTGCAGTGTGGAGAAAACCTTGAACACATGAGTCTTAGGGGACCAATCTAGATACAAAGTGTAGCTGTTTGTCTTTGGTGGGTCCAACGTGAACTAAGAGGGTCTAGGGTACAAGGGGCTATTTCCTTGAAAGGTGTTCCTGTAGGGGACCTCCTGTGCATAGAGGGTCCTGAGGGAGGAATCAGTGGGGAGTCTTTGGTGGAACAGTAGCTGGATTCGGGGGCTCTCAGGTCTGTGTGTGAGACCTGAGCTGGCAGAGGCTCTCAGTTGTGGGGGATGTTGGGTAGTGTATTCCTTGAGTGTCACCTACCACGCCTCTGCCCCTGCCTCTCCAGAGCTGAGGATCCCTGCAGATGGAAACGTATATTACGCCCTGGATGGCAGAGTGGATTATGACTTTCTTCTTCGGGAAACAGCTGCCAGCAAGTTGTTTAAAGTCAAGCCAAAGGAGGTAAACAGCCACCTTCTTCAGTCTTTACTCCTGGTGCCACTCCACATCCTCCAAGGGGACAAGAACCTCAGGTTCTGGATGGATGTTGTAGAATGCCCACAGAGCCAATGCCAGGCTGGGTGGGGTGCAGGTGCTGGGCTTTGCTGATGTTGTCATCCCCCACAGTTCTTGGAGCCTTCTGTGGCAGTGGCATCCAGGATCCCAGCAGCTGTGAGCAGCAGCTCTGCGGTGGCTGCAGGACCATTGCCCCAGGCCACCCAAAGCAATGAGTGGTGCATGAGAAAAGTCACCAATAGCAGCTCCTCACCGCTTCACTCCAGCGAGCAGGTGGAAGACAGCCGCTTTGTCCACGTCCTCCTAGAGGGACAGAGCCTGAGGGAGACAAAGCGCATTCCGGTAAGCCTGACAGCAGGGCTGCCTCCTGGGTGTCCACACAGTGGAAGGCAGGAGACACAGCTAACCCTGGGGCTGTGGTGGGAAATTAAGAAGAGAGAGGTCAGTCTTAAGGGCTTGCCCTGAGGGGGGAGAGCCTCAGCATGCCCAGCTGCAGCGGTGAGTGGGCCTGTGTATTGTGGGTGTGGCAGGCCAGAAGTGCAGACGGACAGATGAAGGCATCTGCTGTGGACAGATGAAGGCAGAGATATGTCCAGGGTGCAGGCTGCAGTGCCTAGAACTTGGTATTCTCAATGAGTGAGGTGGGAGCAGAGGAGCTGGCAGTGACTTGTCACATGTGTAGGAGGGGGTGTGTTCCTGGTAGCAGGGAAGAGAACCTCCTTAGCATGACTAGGTGTGGAAATTTGGGGTCGGATCACCTGGGGGGTCATGCCACAGCTTCGGAATGTCAGCCTTTTCATGTAAGTAAATACAGAACTATAGGGGTTCTTGGCAGAATTTCTATGGATGTGCAGTAGACACGCTAATGCTGCAGGTGTCCAGCTGCAGAGGAGACATGTTCAGTGACTGCCAGTGCTGAGTCAAGTACATCATTAGAACCAGACCCGCACCGAGCTTCCAGAGCCCAGGGCCTCTCCAGGCTATCATGAAGCACTCAAGTGCACACACTTGTATCTGAGTCTGTTTTGTGTAGTGGCAGTCAGGACCAAAATTTTCAGTGCATCTGCCTCTTCCACCCACAAAGGCAGCCTGCATCCCAGAGCACACTTGGTGCACAGATCCCTGGCCCATTGCTGTCATCTCAGTGAGATGAGAGTGTGTCTGTGCATAGGTAGTTTGGTCCTTTGACCTGAGTGAAATGTGGCTCCCCAGGGGGAGGGGAGATGGCAGGTACAGGCAGATATTTGTACCAGGATTGTTCTAGTAGCACGTTGCAAGAAACCAGGGGGTATATGGAGGCCACACTCAGGTAGCAGGATAACAAGATTGTGCCCTTGTATATGTAGCTAACTTTTCTCCTGAATGTTTGACCACAGTCTTCTGGGTAGCTCCTCTAAAAGCCATTCTCTGATGACATTTGTCCCACCCTGATCTAGGTGACATGTCAGGAGAGGGTGACAAGCCTCATCCGCAGGGCCTTGGACCAAAATTTGTTGCAGCATGAGGATGTGGACAACTTTGAGCTGCTGAGAATGATGTCTCTGCATGAGAGTAAGTCAGACAATCAGACAGTGGGGAGACATGATCCACAGTGGGCTCAGGATAACTCACAGCCAAGAGAAAGTGGGCCTTGGCCCTAAAACAGCCAGAGTGTGGTGGGCCTGGTGCAGGAAACCAAGTGCAGTGATGGGCGTGTCCAATGTGGAGGTGTTCAGTGCGGCCCCAGGGGGCTGCTGGACCTCCCTAAACGTGTTCTCCCCTGGACCTGGTCTGGCAATGCAAAGCTAATATCGATGAGGGCAAGGCAGAGAGAGAGGCTCAATCCATCATCAGTTTGGTTTATGGCTCACTGATAAGGATGCCTTCAAATGAAGAGGAGCAGAGCTTGGGTCCTGATTGGATCAGCATTGCTATGGACGGAAGCCGCACAGGTCCCAATCCATGGCCAGGATATGAGAAGTCCTGCCTACTCAAGAATGTCAGGATTGCAGCAGCTGGGAACAGGACTCAGTGAAGAGGAAGTCAAGGCCAGGGGACAGCCTGTTTGGGTTCTATTTGGAACAATTCCAAGTCCTCTGTGCCTGGGTGCCCATCTCCTGGAGATATCAGAATGGCCAGGTTATTATTCCTTCCAGCAACAAAGAAGGGCATCTGAAGAACAGAGGCCACAATGCTGAGCTGTCCACAATGCCAGTGCTCTTTCCTTTCTTGTGAGCCCGACACTCCTAGCCTCCACCATCCCAGCCTGTCCACAGTAGAACCCACCATCTGTCGGGCACGTAAGTGAGTTTTCCCATTTTCACACACCGCCTCATTTGAGTTGGCTCTGTCTCACACATGAGGAAGACTGAGGTGCAAGGAGCTGGGCAAGGGGCAGTGTCTGCGAATCTCAGGGACTTGGGAGGCAGTGCAAGGGGATGGGGATTTCCAAACAGCCTCAGAAACTTCGGGAGACCCTTTACCCAAGCCAAAAGGCCTGGGAATGGTCTCAGTGCTTAAGTGCCTCTGGTTTTATCCCTAGTAAAAAAATAAGCCAGTCAAAAGGAATTACCAAACCGAGAATCTACAAAGGTGATTTTAGAAACAGACTTTCAACCCAAGCATCAGTTGAGAGCAGGCTCCAGACCAGGGGAGGTTTGTGTGTAACAGACGTCAAAAGGGAGGACTCCGGGGGGCCTGGAACCCACTAGGTGTGATGGCATCTATGCCTTATGGCAGGAGGGTGGCAGTGATGCTGGCCCTCTCCTAGATTTTGGAAACCTTGTTTTCATTGGGGAAGCTTTATGGAGGTGGAATCTATTTTAGCAATCCTGGTCCAGATGAGGTGCTGACTACCACAGGTAGAAGCCTATCCAGAATGTGGTGTGTGTTATTCAGTCTTTCCTGACTGTGACAATGACAAAGAAAGGAAGTCACTTGTCTTTGGTCTTGGTTTCACTCCTGGCCATTGATTGAGAACTGATTTCATCTTGGACTACTGAACAGAGGCTGCATCTGGGCAGAAGAGTGTGATAGATTTGAACTCCTCAGGACGCCCCACCATTGCCAGAGAAAGAAGGAGAAGGAGGAGGAGGAGAAAGAGACACTCCTGAGTGGGGAGAGGATCACACGATAAAGAGCAGGAGGCAGAAGAAGAAAAAGAAGGAGGTGAACAGAAGGAAGGGTGGAGGGAGATACACAAGAAGAAGAACAAGAAGGAATCATGTAAGAACAGGAAAAAGACCCAGAAAGAACTACAAGAAGATGCAGGACAGAAAGAAGAGCCAGAAGTAGAACAAGAACCAGAATAAAAGTACCAAGCAGACAGCTCCTGATGAGAAACAAGGGGAAGGAGAGCGATCCTAGAAAACAATAGAGTTCTCCAGGGCACCACCCTGCTGAAGTCCTCCCATGTCCATGCCCAACACACCTCTGATGGATACCACCTCCCCTCCGCGTATTCATCCATGAGTGGATTCATCCAGGGCAAGGGGATGAATTCGCCCACCATCCAACGCTTCCCTGAATGCCCATGTGTGAGCATGGCTGCCCTGGGGAGAAAGGCCTAAGCACAGGAGCCTTTGCCAATCCTGATGCAGATCCTAGCAGTGTCCCTTTGGCAGATCCAACCTGCACTGAGAAGTTCTGGGCCCAAGGTGCTGTTTCCATTGCCAGGTGCTCTTTTGGTTTAGAATCCTGTACATCATCTTCTCCAGGGAAGAATCACTAAGGAAGTCTTTGGTGGCACTGTAGCTGGATAGGAGGGCTCTCAATTCTGGTGCAGGCTCGCCCTGGCGGAGACTCTCAGGGGTTGTGGGTGTTTTGTGGTATAATCCTTGAGTGCCACCTAACAATTCTCTCCACTTTGCTCTGCAGAAATCAAGGTCCCTGACCACTCACTGATGTATCTGTCCATGAATCCACAAATAAAATATTATTTCATCGTGAGGAAACGCCGCGAGGTCAAGGGAAAGGAGGTAAACACCTACCTTATTCAAGCTGTACTTGTGCTGCCATTCCACTCCCACCTGGGGAAATAAGAAGCCCGAGCACCTGGACATATGTGCTAGAAGCCCATAGAGCCAACTGACAGGCTGGGGTGGCTTTCTGTTTCTGGGTTTGCTGATGTTCCATCCCCCACAGTTCTCAGAATCAACCTGCAAGTCCTCCAGGCCGCTTTCCCACAAGCAGGTGGGAGACACCTGCTTAATTCGTGTCCACTTAGAAACACAAAGTCCAAAGATGGCCAAGACTGTTTTGGTAAGCCTGGGAGCAGGGGTGTCCCCTGGTGCTTACACCTGGGTGGGGAGCAGACACTGGTCCAATACCATGAACTACTCATGCCCTCTTGAATTTGGAGCTTCTGGATGATCAGGAGGATAGATGGGAATCAACAAGGAAGAGGTCAGTGTGAAGGGCTGGAGCTGAGATGAGGGAGAGCAGCAGCTTGTCCACCGCCATGTCTGAGGGAGTCTGTGTGTCAGGTGGCAGCATGCAGTCCAGAAGGGCAGAGGCAGGTATGGGTGACAGATGAGAACAGGCCAGGACCTAGGTTGCAGGTTCCCCTGTATGGGATGCTGGCCTCTATGGAGCAGGACACCAGTATGAGGTTCTGCATGTTCCTTGAACAAGGAGCTGAGAGGGTCTCTCTGCAGAGTCAGTATGGATGTGGAGCAAGCACACTAAATGTCCAGGTAACCCAATGACCACCCTTGCCGGATGAGGTGCCCTCGTACACCCCAGCCAGCACTGAGCCTCTGGAGGCCAGGAGCTCTCATGGCTATCTTTTGTCACTCCTGTGTGTGGTCATGTTCCTGGGTCTGATTTGGGCCCTGGCAATCCAGACCAAAGCCTCTCGGTTTTGTGCCTAGGCCATTCCCAATGCCGCCTGCATCCTCGGGCAGACCTAGGATCTTGGAGGCTATTGTCCCATTCCTCCCAACTTGTGGGATGAGATTGCATCTGTATGCAGGTAGTGGGGTCCTTTCACTTGGAGAGAAGTGCAGCTCCACAAAGAGCAATGGCAGGTCCAGGAAGTCCTATGTACAAGGATTGGGCTAGTAGCCTATGTGAAGAGCCCACGCGATGAGCAGGAGGTCAGCCTCAGGTAGTAGGGTCATGGATGTTGCCCTTGTATTTAGAGTGGAGGTGCCTCCAGAATGCCCCTGCCCACTGTCCTTGAGTAGTCACTTCAAGGCCCATTTCCTGAAGGCCTGTCTCCCATGCTGCTCCAGGTGACCTGCCACGATCGGGCTCCTGTCGTCATCCGCAGGGCCCTCGAGCTACACTTGCTTACTCAGGAGAAGCCGGAGGAATATGAGCTGGGCCAAATCATGTCTCACCGTCAGAGTAAGTGGGACAATCAGGTGACAGAGAGCAAGGGTCAGGATGTGGACTCAGGTCAACTCTTAGCACCAAAGAGTAGTCTCTGACCCCCAAGAACACTCCAACAGGGTGTGTTGGGCTCGTGCACAAAGCCAACTGCACTTCTGCTGGTGTAAGCTCTCCAGGTGTTTTGGTATACCCCAGTGGCTAGTGCGGCTCCCCCACCAGGTGCCCTGCCCAGGACATGAAGACGCATGCAAAGCTGACATCATTGAGGAGTGAGGAGGAAAGCCTCTTTCCAGGAGCAGTATGGTTCTGTGGTCTGAGATAGGAGTGGTTTCAGAGGAACATGGGCATGCATGGGCTAAAGATGGAACTGGCATTTTGTGGACTGAAGCAGTAGGATTGAAAGCCTTCTGTGTGACAAGAAAACCACTGCCTGGGCAGAGCATTGCCAAGATTCTAGCAAGCAGTAACAGGATGAAATTGGGAAGAAAACACAGCCTGGGGGACAGCTTGAATCATCTGTTTTTGCATAAATTCCATGGTCTTCCGCACCTGAGTCCACTAGCCAAGGAGTGATCCCAATAGCCAGGTTATGATCCCTAACTAGAGTCAGATGAGGGCTTCCTGAGCACGTAGCCACAGAGCTCATCTGATAATAATGTCAGCGCTTTTTCATTGGTTGGTTGGTTGGCTTTTGTGAGCCAAACACCTCAGCAGCCATTATCCCAGCCTATGGACGCTGAAGACCACCATCCCAATGAGTTCTAGGATCACTTGTCTCCTATCTTAACCTTCTGTTAGGTTAGTAGAGTCTATGGAAGAGGAAGTCTGTCTGGGGCCTTGGTAGCCTAAGAAATTCATAGCAGAGATCCCCACATCCAACCCAGAAGGGATGGAGAACAGGCTCTAGGTTAGAGGAGGGCGACAGGAAAGAGGTGTTCAGAGGAAGGAGAAGCTGGCTGTTGTATTCCCCCACTCGGGGTCATGGCACCACTGGGCCATACACCATGTCGGAGGGAAGCAGTCCCTTTGCTGGTCTTTGGAATCATTGTTCTCAGCAGGGCAGCATTTGGAATGTGGCCTCCATTCTCAGAAGCCTGGTTCACATGGAAGCAGGCTCCACCAATGCAGAAGCGTGGCTCTAATGTGGTATCCGTGCTGGTCAGCCTGTCCTCACTGTGGCCATACTTGAGAATCCTAGGCCTTTTCTCTGGGTTTCACAACTTTCTCTTTGGTTGTGCACTGAGGCTGTCCATAAAGCTCTAGTGTGTGGCAGTGGACAGCTCCTCAGCCCTTGCCACAAAGGCATAGACTGGGAGAGAGAGAACAAGGCTGGGAGAGGGGGAGAGAGAGAAAGACGGAGAGGAGAAGGAGGACCTCTACTTGGAGAATGAGGATTCAGTGGAGCCAACAGGGACAAGGTACTGTTGCCCAGGGTGCACTCCTGTTTAGGTCTTCCTCCAAGCATGCTCAACCTTTCTTCCAGTCCCTCCCACCTCCCAGTAGTGTATTCATCTTGAATGAGAATTTCATGTTGACATCAGAGCACTCACCATCCAATGCTTCCTTCCAAACCCACCTGTGAAGATGGCTCATGTGGGGTCTGAATCTTCGGCACTTTTGTGGGAGATTTCAGATGCAAACCCTAGTGGTGTGCTTTGGCAGACGCAAGAGGACCTGGGATGTTTTGGAGTCCAAAGCCTTTGGTAGGAACAGACATTAGGTGTGTTGAAGTGCTCTGCCTAGTTCTTCCTCAGGGAGGACTGTGGAGGCTGTCTTGTTGGTATTGGTGCTGAATTGGAGAGCTCTCAGGTGTGTGGCTCAGTTAGTTTCTGGCACAGGCTCTCAGATGTTGGGGTGTCCCAGGGAGCACCTCCCGAGCCACCTTATTTTGTACACCCCTCTCTCCCCAGAGCTGAGGATTCCAGCGCAGGCCAACGTATTTTACGCAAAGAACCCTCACACAAAACCCAACTTCGTGCTGAGGAAAAGGAGCCTCTCCCAAAAGAATGATGAGTGGATCCAGCCTCAACCTCCCTCTCGTCCTGCAAAGAAGGCTCCAGCCCTCCTGAGGATGCTTGCAAAACCATTCTGCTGCTGTGTGCCTGGGCGGGGCTGAGGCAGCCCAGGAATATTTACATTGATTACTATTGGCTTCAAAGTTTGAATCTATAGTTTGCCATTGTCCTTGACCTTGTTTAGTAACACAGTTGTTACTCTATCCTGTATTTGTTGTTTCCATTAATATATTATTATTTTAAAATATATATGTTTTTGTTACCTGATCTACTGTGATGATTTGTTACCTGATCTACTGGTGATGGTTTTTGATCAAAATTGTGCATTTGATGACAATGAATGCCGTGCATTTAGGAACCTGTAGACTCTAGACAATGAATGAATGTCTACTGTTGCATGGACTGGTCTGCAGAGTCCTGTAGCATTTGAGCTTGTGTGAGGGCTTCATAGGGCTTGCAAAAAGTCCAGGTCAGATGGTCCTGCATGAAGCTTAGCTCCTAGTGGTCTCCTCCACAGCATAAGGGCCAAGGAGAAACCCACTTCCACACAGAAGATGGGAAGCTACCTTATGAAGGTGATCGTAGGTGTGGGACCCTCTTGCTAGGACCCTTTTTCTATTGGGCCAAAACTGTGCTCTGAATGTGATTGCTGAGAAGAGCTTGGAATTTCCTGATTGAAACAGTTCATGCAAGCTGCTTCCACTTGCAGGAACAAAGTGTGTTCTCGTTGAGCACTTTGGGGTGTCCCAGGTTGCACTAGAGTGTGTCAGAAGCACTTGTAATGATTGGCATTCACGGTTTCACATTGAAGCCTCTGTGCCATCTGTCAACCACTGATGGCTGCAAGTGGGTACCCTGCCTTTCAATGAGTTTTCTGAAAAAGTAGGAGTTTTGAAGAACTGATCTTCTCAGCATTCCCCTTGCCTCCCCAAGTTGGGTGATGTCAATTATACAGGCTTCCTTGGGAGCACACATTTTATATTGAGCTGGAATTGGACTCTGGATGCGATTGCTGGAAATAGCTGGGGAATGGGAGAATGGAAGCTGTTTGCTGCAAGCAGTTTCAATTTGCTTTGTTGATTAACTTTGTTGTAAGTGAGCACATGCTATTTTTTTTTCCTGTTGACCTAAAAGAATTCAAAACTGCTTCTTACAGGTGACAGGCATGCTTACACATTGAAGCCTCTGTGCCATTGATAAAAAAAAAAAAAAAACAGTTCACTCATGTGGGCACCTGCACTTCAAGTGAATGTTGTAAATGAGTGTGACAAATGGATGTCAGTGAGACTTTGGAGAACTGATCTTTTCAGCTGGTCCTCTTTTTCACTGCACGTTGGTGATGCTAGATTCAAGAGATCTCTTTCTGGCACCCTTTGTGTTTCAGGCCTGAACTGTGCTCTGAAAGTTCTTGAGGAGAACAGCTTAGAAGTGCAGAAGTGAAGCTGTTTGTTGAAGCAGCTTCAAGTGGCACAAGCTAACTTGTTCTCAGTGAGCACATGGGGATTTTCCCTGGTTGAAGCAGTGTGAATGAGAATGGCTTCTCAGAGCTGGTAGGCATGTTTGCATTTGGCAAACTTTGCCATCTGTCACCCAGAGTTCCTTGCATGAAACCTACATTTCCAGTGTTTTCAGAAAGGTGTGATGAGTGAGTTTCCATGGAATGTTTTGGAATTGATCTTTTCAGGCAGTCCTCATTGCCTTCTCAAAATTGTTGATCCTGGTGCAAGGGCTCTCTTGTCAGCCAACATTGTATTTTGGGCCTGACCTCGGCTCTGAATGTACTTGCTGTACTTTCCATCTTTCCTCTCTCTGGTCCACTCCTCAGATCCCATTCTTCTTTCAATAGGGCCTCATCCAGAAAGCCTGCCCATGTGCCTCCCACTTGATTTCAACTTCTCCAGTGCACTTATTGTCAAAGCAGGGACTCCCAGGAGAGAGGGCTCTCCATTCTGCACACTGAAATTTCTCAGCAGGGAGGACTCCTCCATGCTTGGATGGCGGGGCTGCAATCACCTGGAAGGTGGAAATAGGAGGCTGGTGGTGTTCCTAGCCAGGATGCTGGTGACTGCAGTGCATTTAATCTATGGCCCTCAAGGAGGTTTATGCTGCAGATTTGTGTACTTCTGCATCTGTATGCACACAGTTCTTCATGTGGGGAAAAAAGCAATGTTCTCAAAGTTTGCTTTATATTATACTCAACTGGTAATTTACAAACCCCAGTGTCCCATCTTAGCCCAGAGCCATTCCATCAGCCCAGGGCCAGTGGGTGGTCCAGCGGTCAGTACTATGCACAGCTCCCAGGTGGCTCCAGTGTGTAGCTGAATTTGAGAGCCAGTGTACTGTAGGATTTGCCCTTGAGGTTAGAATTCATTGACTTCCTCTTATGTCATTTCACTGGTTCAGGATATTCCTTGTCTCATGGACTATTCTGTGAAATCTTCAAGTTAGCCATCTCTGGTCATTTCATCCATTTGATGGCACCTGGTTCAACAGCTTGTTCTTGGGTGGGGTCGGTCATGGGCAGTCCTGGGTCACAGAGAGGGACAGGAAGACCCTAATGTGGAATGGTGGTGTAGAGAGTAAGGGTGGGGCCAGAGCCCACACTGTGGTTAGGGTAGGAAAGGGATCTGAAGAAACTACCTTGAAAGCGAGCTCTGGCTGCAGTTAACCAGGAATCAGGGCCTGGAAATGGAAGCCATGACAGGGCTTCTGACTAGAAAGGACACATCTTTCTGGGCTCAGTTGGAGGTCCATCAAGGCAGAGGAAAAGAGAGAGGATGCAGGAGAGGGTGATGGTCTAGATCACAGAGCAGCTCCGTCATCATATCTTAGAAAATGGATTTTTTTCTTCCAGTTGATGGTAAATGCTAATTCATTCACGTGTTACATTCACATCCACCTCATCCATTGGAGAGGCCGCTCAACCACCACAGGCAGTGGTATCTTGGTGGATGTGTGCATTCTAAAAGGAGGTGAGGTTGGCGCCAATCGAGTGTGTGGGCGCTCAGGCATTGGCAAGCTTGCTTTGGAGAGTGAATCCTCTAAATGTTATTGGGCTGTTTTTGAAAGATCGTGTGGTTTGGCTAGACCTAGAATGCTTCCACACAATTTAGCATGGTGTATGTTTTAGAGAGCATGATCACTGAGGGGCAGGTTGCTGGTGTGAAGCCATGAGCATTAACATCTATCAAGTTTCTCACCTGGAGTTGGCTACCTACAACTGGTGACAGTGTTTTGATCCTACTGAGCAATACTGAACAATCTCTGGGTCAGTAATCCATTGCTGAATGACATCACCAACAAAAAGACACTGAGTGAAGGTGAGGACCAGAAGAGTCCGGGAACCACCTGACAGCAGCCCTGAAGTCCTGAGCTCTGGCACATCATATGCCAACTCAACTGGGTATCAACCTCTTCCTGGGCTCATTAGAACTGTGTGCTTCAACTTTCAGAAGCAAATGCAGAATGACAGAATCTTCTCTGAGGACACTTTTCTAAGTCTTGTTTGCAGCACGTGTTCTAAGTCTTATTTGCAGCATGTCTTCACTGGAATGAGTAGTCATTTGGCATTCTGTTGTACTTAAAATTTCATGAGATTCTGTCGCTCCCACCTGACAGATCCCTTTCCAGAACAATCTTGGGGCCCTGCTGCAGGGACACCCAGTGAGGATGCTCGAGGAAACCTTCTGTCCAGGAACGCGGTGGGGCTGGTGAGGGCTGGGGTCCTAGGGCGAGCTGGCTGCGGCTTTTTACCTGAAGTCCCCCTGTCCCGCCCCTTGATGATCCTCCTGGAGTCGGGCCTCAAGTCACTTCTCTTTTGGCAGCCTTTGGGAGGCACTGAGGAACTGTCTGGGGCCCTGTCCCTGAGGGCGACAGGGCTTTCAGTGTTTTCTGACTTGAGTCTTGGGGAGTTTGTAAGGAGGACTCCAGCCCTCCACGTCTACCCGCAGACATCCAATGGATGCTAAAGGCAGAATTAGAAGGGCAGTATCTCTGCCTCAATATATGGCCCATCCATCCCCTTTGCCTGAGTCACCTTGGATTTGTTACTGGACCCTGCTGGCTGCATCAGTGCCCACCAGCACAAGGAACAGGCAAAAAAAAAAAAAAAAAAGAAAAGAAAAAAAAGAAATAAAGAAAGAAAGAAAAAGGAAAAAATAAAGAACTTTGATCAAACTGGGGAGAAGCAGCCAGAAGGCTTGGAAGAAGCCCTTGACCCACAGAAGTGGTTACAGTTTATAGAAACAAAACCCAAGTGATCTACATACGTGAATTTCCTTGGCCTGAAGAAAAGCAAAAATGGGAAAAACACAGAAAATGCCTAGGCCTATGGCCTGTGTTCAGGCCTGAGGAAGGGCGGGACCCATCTTAGCTTTTCTGGCTCCTGAGGTGGGCGTGGAGTTGCAGCCTGTCTCTATTTTCAGCAGAAGGAAGTTGCTCTTAATTCAGAATCCAGACCCCCGCCCCCATGCAGTCTGTTTCATGTCCCAGGAACAAGGTCTGATTGATGTGCATCTGAGAGCCAAAGCAGGTGACACAGCTCTCCTGACAAGGCACCACCTGGCCAATCCTGGGAAGATGGACAGACCTCAACTGGTCAGGACCACCTGCTTTGGCAGCTGTGCAAAGCCCAAGCCCTTGCCCTCATTCCCCTCTCTATAAAAGCTCCAAGTCATTGTCACCCCCTGAAGACAGGCTAAGATGTGGGTCCCCTGCCTTTCCCGTGTGGCTGCACTGATAAAAGTTCCTTTCCTGCTGGGCATGGTGGTGCATGCCTGTAATCCCAGAGAGTCTCAGGAGGCTGAGGCAGGAGGATCACTTGAGGTCAACCTTGGTGATTTAGTGAGACCCTCAGCAACGTAGCAAGACCCCTTCTCAAAACAAGAATAAAAAGGATTGGGGTGTGCTCAGTGGTAAGGCACCCGGGTTCAATTCCTAGTCCTTTACCTGGAGCTGAAGCTCTCTGCCTCCTTTTCTTTTGCGGGTTAAAGCTTCCCCTGTGCATTCAGTCTCATTGGACTTGGAGTTACCATTGACCCAACTCAGAAGTTCCCATCTCTGGTATCTCCACCTCCTCTTGGTACTGGGGATTGGACCAGGGGCTCTGCCACTGAGCTACATCCTCAGCCCTTTTAATTCTTTATCTTAAGACAGTGCCTCAATAAGTTGCTAAACCTGGCCTCAAACCCACAATCCTCCTGCCTCAACCTCCGGAGTCACTCTAGCACAGGTGGGTGGCACTGTGCTCGGCCTGTGGTTGCATTTGGATGCAGTCCAAGCTGCTGCAGGTTTGAGGAATGTTCTGTGGGCATCTATATAACAGTACCTGGACGGGGGTGCTTTCTGCAGGGGGCGCCAGACCCTCTCGCTGTTTTTTTTCTGTGGATGTCTGCCTGGCCTGCAGTGGGTTGGTCACAGGACATTCAGGAGAGATCTAGGGCACTGGGCAGTGCCCTCCATCCAGCAGGTGACCTGGCAGGAAGAGTCCTTGCAGCAGGGAAGTGGGGTGGCACTCTGTAGGTGAAAGCACAGAGCTCTCTGATGACTAGTGACTAACACAATGTGAAGCAGAAACATCCTATGAACTTCATGTTCAAGTACAAAGCTGGCTACGATGACTGGGTGGCATTGCAATCTCCTGAAGGTCCTTCTTGGATTCATACAAAAAAGAGAGCGAGGGACTAAGGGGCAGGAAGGAAACACAACTTTTTCAAACACTGAGATCTGGAGTCCAACTCCTGCCATGTAGTCAGTGAATGAATGGATAATAATTGTTTTTACGGGACCATGTGACCTGGGGCTGGTCGGCTTCCTCTGGGCCCTCAGCATCCCCATCTATAAAGTGGGGTCACAGACCAAGGGTGCTGTCAGCTTTCTGTTGCTGTGACAAAGCATCTGAGAGAATCCCCTTAAAAGGAAACAGGGTTTCTTTTGGCTCATGGCTGCATAGGTCTCAGTCCATGGCACCTTAGCCCTGTTGCTTTGGGCCTGTGGCAGCACAGTAGGACATCCTGGCAGCTGAAGCACATGACAGAGGAGGCTGATCATCTCTGGGTAACTGGGAAGAGGGTGGGTAGGACTGGGCTGGGTCCCAATATCCCCCTCAAGGTCACACCCCTAATGATCTCATTCCTTCCAGGAGGCCCCACCTACTAAAGTTTCCATTATGTCCCAAGGGCCACAGACTGGTGACCAAGCCTTTAGCACATGGGCAATGGGGACATTTGAAATCCAAACCACAATACCAAGTGATCATTAGCTGGGGGCTAACCCCTGGTCTCCGGGCCAACCCCTACCCACAGCCCAGGCCTGGGGAGATTGACTGCATTCTGCAGGACACCCACTGCAGGCAGCTGCCTCAGCCAACATGGAAGTCCTTAGCAGAGGCTCTTTTATTTCATGGGGGGTGGGGGGTGGGGGGTGGTACCGGTGATTGATCTCAGGGATGCTTGACCACTGAACCCCATCCCCAGCCCAATTTTGAATTTGATTTAGGGTCAGGGTCTCACTGATTTGCTTAGTGCCTTGCCATTGCTAAGGCTGATTTTGAAATTTTTGATCCTCCTGCCTCAGCCTCCTGAGGTGCAGGGATTCCAGGAGTGCACCACTGCGTTGGCCAAGGGGCTCCTTTTTCGCAGTGGGGTTTCCTTGCGAGAAAGCTGACCCTGTCCTGGGGTCATTAATGATTTGCCCACACAGCAGTGCTTTGTTACTTTTCCTTTTCTCTGGAGGGCAACTCAATTCATAACTAGTAAACATAGCCCCACATGTTCTCTGATTAAGAATAGTGCAGAGCTGGGGGGCAGTTGTGCATGCCTGTAATCCCAGCAACTCTGGAGGCTGAGGCTGGAGGATGACATGTTTGAAGCCAACCTTAGCCATTTAGTGAGGCTCTGAGCAACTCAGTGAGACTCTGTCTGTAATGAAGTATTTTAAAAAGGGCTGGGGATGTGGCTCAGTGGTAAAGCACCCCTTGGTTCAACCCCTGGTACCAAAAGAGAGAGAGAGAGAGAAGTGAAGAAATAAGGGAAATCAAAACTCAAGCTAAGATCTTAACCCTGCAAACGCAGCTGGTAGAGAAACGTGCTGACTTCAGGGCTATGAGGATTCACCTCACCAAGACTCAGGTAGCAAATGCTCTCTAAACCTGTCACCCTCAGGGCTGGGTGAGCTCCGCGGTAGAGCACTTGCCTAGCATGTGCAAGGCCCTGGGCTCAATGCCCAGTGCGGCAACAAAAAGAATTTCAAAACCCTATGTGATCCTCAGGTCCAGGGAGAGCAGTCAGAGCAGCTGTCTGCCTCTGAGACTGGGCCTGGGAGGACTCACTGGGAGGATGCCAGGGGGCTCATCAAAGGTCCGGGGAATTGCCACCAGTGCGGCCAAAGTCACTCCTAGATGGCAAAATGAAACCTGTGAGCCACGTTTTCTGTGACTCTCAGGAATCCCTTCCACACCTCTGTCCTTAAAACAGGGAAGAGTAATAATGTCACTCAGTCCCTTTGTACTGCTGGGACCACAGTGTTCTTTAGAGGAGATCTCATGGCTGCCCTGGGTCACCCCCTGCTTCACATCCCCTTGGTGACCAGTGGTCTCTTCCCACCTGAATGCTGTCCAGACCCGACTCCTGGGGTGCAAGCCTTCCCCTCCACCCTCCACCAGTGCTCACCAGCTGCCCTGGGGCATGGGAGGCTGTGACCCAGGCTTGGGTAGGGCTTCCCCCTTAGCCAGAGCCGTCCTGAGAGCCCCAGGCTGCAGCCCCAGCCTGGAAGTGGCTGCCTGGAACAGAGCAGGAGGTTGCTCCCTATGGCCCCTCTGGTCCCTCTCTTCCTCCTGTTGAAGGAGCATGTGAGGAATGGCTTGTCCTTAACCCTGTGCAGAAGCTTCCAAAGAAACCGCTTCAAAGCCCTGGAGCAGGGGAGGGGGTTTGGAGATGGAGCCATCTTAGAAGAAATGGCAGAACTTCAGAGATGAACAAGAGAGCAGGAGTTCCAAGCCTCTTTCGATGGAGTTTCTAGCAAAACAGGATGTTGCTTGCAGGAGCCAGATGCAAGCCAGGCTCAGATGACCCCATGGAGAACCATCAGGCGACCAATGGCCACTTGAAAACTGTATCGTAAAAGAGCTTCCAGTCCTGAAGCGCAAACTATGCCAGGGGCCTCCAGGCTAAGTGACAGAAGCAGGCACACAATGACACATGGCCTGTGACCTCACTCATGGAGAGTATAATACAGTTGTACCATAGAAGTAGAAAACATTATTGTGACCAATATTTTAATAATGATGATTATTAGGATGGCCTTTCATGTTGGTTGTGATAATTGACAGCTGTCATTTTACAAATAATGTTGATCAAACGCTCCCTCTGGGCCATGCTCTAGGCCAGCCACTCTACCTGCCTTGCCTACCTGATCCTCACAGTGTCCCCAAGAAGCCAACACAACAAACCAGAAAGCACAATGTCCCTGCTAGCAAGTGCAGGACCTAAGTCTTGAACCCAGACACAGAGACCAACCAAATTAAATGAAATATTTACTGGAATACTGGTAGAAATCTAGGAGAAGAGGCTGTGGCCTAGAAATGGGGAGGGTTGGCTTCAATCCTCAAAACCCAAAGCTGTCAAGATGGTTCAATTGACCATCCACGTTAGAAACTACTCTCCAACGAAATATGCCCCAAACATTGTCAAAACAGAGGGACTGATTGGGAGGAAATGGCAACCCAGTATAACAGGAGGCACGAGGAGAAACACAGATGAGCACTATGCATGGGAGGAGGTCACTGGAACACAGCTGGCAAGAAGATGAACACAGGCTCAAATGATGTGTTTTATTTATTTATTTTTTACCAAAATTAAGGATGTTGATAATATGTGCTGGGAGGGGATAGGAAGATAAGCTTTTTTCATACACTTTGGAGGCACATTTAACATTATCCATGAAACTTAAAAAATGCACGAATGCTATGCTCCCTACAACACAGAAATTCAGGTCTTGGGACGTGCCCTGGGAAGCTCCCAGAAGGAAGTTCATTTCAATGCCGTGTTAAATTATAAGACATGTACAATGCAATGGCCATTGGCAGGAAGTCTGTGGCCACAGTGAATAAGGAGGCACGTGCTGACTGCAAGTTCTTAGGACCTGTGGGTGGAAAGAAGACCCTGGACCACATGTTTCAGCTGTGGGACACAGACACAGCCCTGAACATAGGCTGGTCCAGCGGCACTGTGCATCTCTCCAGATCCACACAGTGTGGAAACCGCAGCCATCACTTGGCTTTAGGGACAGTAGCTGAGGTGATTTTCTTTTCTGAGAGATAAGGGACCACGGGTGACTCCCTAATAGACAGATGACCAGAGTCACCTCTGGGGAGAGTCTGGGCCAGGAAGTGATGGGAGAAGAGGAATTCGATCATCTGTTTCCATTTTTCTGTGATTTGGTTCAAGTGGCAAAGCGGTGCTATTTATTAATTAATGGATCAAATAGGTTCATCATTGTTTTAGAGTACAATTAGGTGCCTTCAAACTTTAGGCTACATGGGCACATTTGAGAACGGTTCCAGCCATTCTCTCATCCTTTGGGTCATTCCCCTCCTATGTCCTGTGAGACATTGTCTATGTGAGGCTTTAAGAAGAAGAAGAAGAGAATATTCTGTAAAGAAAACCTTATGATCTGTGCATTATAAAATTGAATGGGTTCATTCAGAAATCAGAAGTTCTATTGAAAGCTATTTGCATGAGGCAAATAAAACTTATTTTTAGGCATCCTGGTGAAGACAAGGTTTTATCTTTATGTCTCATGTCTGTGTTTTTCTTTTTATTTGTTAGAATGAAATTCATAGGTTGGCTGACCATTCTATCAGATGTGTACCTAGATGACATTTCAATTACCCACTTTTACATGGTAGACATTTTGTACATGAACACTGCCTGTCTGCAACTTTTTTTAAAACAGGACTGGGCTCAGGAGCCCAAATACCAATGTTAGCTGGAACATGTTCTCCAGTTTGGCCTATCTGTCAGTATTCCCTGAGGTCACCTGTTCCATGAGCTTCGTTACTCCTGCTCCCTCACCAGCTTTCATAGAAACCACATGCTGTCTATGAGTCAGAGACACCAATCTCACAACATAGCATTCTTTGAGTATCCAAAGTCCCACTTTTCACTTCGCCATGCCTGACATTGTCGGTAATATTTATCGGCAAATGTGAGATTTGCAAAGATCCAATTCTATGTGCTCCTTTCTCAAAGAGCCTTAGGCAGGGCTATAGCATACATAAATATGAAGTAAAGGCCTAGTTTTTAAAATGTCATCCATCGAATAGTTGACACATGTCTGAGATATTTTTTTATTTTGGAGGAGGTATTATTTAATAGGGAATTCCAACAGCTACATGATAGTGAAATGAGAAGTCTTGCATCCATTTTATTCTTTGTGATGATTTTGATGAGTAAGGATAAGATACTTCCTTGTTCCAATGAAGATGTTGCCCACTTCTGTGAATGGATGCACCGTGTCACCCACTACTTGCATATCTGCATGTTGTGCTTGACATTAACATCGTACTTGGCAGGTGGCAGAAAGTCAATACTGAAGTTAAGCTCTGGTGTTCTAGCAGCTGTGCTGCAGATCCTTGGTGTGCCACCTTCTGCAATCCATGCTGCTCTGTTCATGTGCCTATTGACTTCCTGGTGATGAGCATCATGGTCTCCTGGTCTTGAGAATGGCCAAGCATTTCTCTGTGAATGTGGAAGGTGGGCATGTGGAAGGCTTCAGGGAGGAGGGATCATTGATCATGTACTCTAATCCATGTGCCTGTTTAATGACCTGTTTTTCTTCTTGGGTTTTAAGGGAGACACTGCCCTCAAACACTTCTGTGCAGCTGGGAATGCAGGCTTCTGCTTCACCTTGAAGGAAGCATTCCTGAATCCTTTCCAGAAGACATGAGAAGAGAGAGTGAGCCTCTGGTAACATGCAGGTTCCTTGCATTGCCCATGGGCTAGAGGAGAGAAGAGTTGCTTCATGAGATTTGATCCCCTTTATCCTGAAAAGTTCCACACGGACGTGAGTCCCCAGCATGTTTAGACATCATTTCAGACATCTTTGTTGATGGAAATGAATCACACCCCCTGATGATGTGGAAGAGATAAAGAAGGGTTTGCTATGAATTTTCTATTTCATTTCTCAGGGCCTGAGTCAAGCCAGCCATTGTGCTGTCAGCGCATGAGCTGCTGGTCAAATGTGAGGAAGTGGTCTTACTTATGAAAACACCACCCTGAGTCAGTGAGCCAGAGGCAGCCTGGAGTCCCTGTTTTTCTGTAAAGGCAGATTGCTGTGGATGGCCTCTGGCCTCGTCATGCAGCCCTGCTCAGAGTAGGGGATTGAGGGTCCAGGTAGATCCCAGTTCCTTTTGACCTTTATTGCCATTGGGCCGCCCCAGGGTCCTTGGACTCTACCTGGTCTTCTGGCCTGGGTCAGGGGATGTGAGGTTTGGAATCCCCCTCTGTGGCAGGATCCCAGGCCCCCCAGCCACTTGAGGGCAGCACATCCTTCCCTAATTGTGTTAGAGGGGAAGGATATTCCCGCCCATCCTCATCCATGCTCATCCCACATTTTGTAGCTTGACACCAGAGGACCTTTATTCATTGACTTACGCTAAGATAAGTCAATCAGCAGTCTCCCAAGGGTTTACATTGTGGTAATTGACACCAAACATCCGTTTTGTAATTAAACCATTTTGGAGGACACAGTTGAGTGGCATTAAACATGTTGATGTTGGTGTATAGGCGTCACCACCATGCATCTCCAGAACTCACGTGGACATACTCTTGCCATCAATGCGGAATTCTAGTGCCCTTGAGGCCCAGGAAAAGAACATTGTACTTTATCTTTTTATGAACCTGATAATTGAGAATCTGAGATAAGTGAAATCCTGCAAAATTTGCCTTTCTCTGGACACGATCATTTTCAAAGGATGCAGTTCACCCCCACTCGTGGGCATATCAGGTCCACTGCTAACTCTGCGGGTGTTTCAATTGCACTCTCAGTGACAGTGGTGACTGTGTGCACGTGAGCTGTGTGTCCAGCTCAGATCCCAGGATCTAGGGTCTTTGGTTCCACGCAGCCTATAGGTTGCCTGTTCCTCCAGGTGTCTGCAGGCCAGTGGCACGAAGGCCCTGGGCCTGGTGGTTTCTTTAGGTGAGTGCAATACGTGTCCACAGTGTCGTGGGACATGATGGACTATAAATAGAAGCAATGCCTGGATACTCCTGGGATCTCAGTAGGCTCAGCCTGTGTGCTGAGAATTGTTGTGACCTCCTAATTAATGGTCCCCCAGAATCCCAGAGAAAAGGGCAAGTCCAGAGCAGTGGAACCTCACTGTCTCTGAGAGAACTTTTGGGGTGGGGGGCCGGGATACATTGATGTGAGGACTCTGATGCAGAGTCACGTTTTTCGAATCCAGGTAGAGGTGCTCAGGAACAGCCTGGGCTGGCACGTGGGTTCCCCACCTCCACACCTGTGGAACATCTTGGGGCTCTGATTAGCACAGCAGCCTGACCACGTGAGGGCATCTGCTGTCTCTGCGTACAGTGAGCTGGGTTTTCTTCACTTCTCTCAACAATTCCACATAACACCAGCTCTGAACCCAGAGTCCTGGGCACTTAGTTGAGGCTCCATCAGCTCCCACCTCTCTCTACCTGACAGAGCCCTCCTGGCTCCCTCTGCACTCATTACATTGAAGATGAAACCCTGGAGGGTGGGACTTCCCGTCATCCAGAAGTTCCCAAACACATTCCACTGTTCCTGGAACTCAAATGGTTGGGGGGGGGGCACAAGCACCCTGGCATCCATGTGTGGGAACCATGGTAGTATAATCAAGAAACAGGAAGGAGAGGGGTTGGACTGATCAGTACAGATGGCAGGGCCTAGTACAGAGTGGAATGGAGAGTTCTCACCCGGGGTGATTGTTGTGATGTGCACAAATGCTCTGCTGGTGCTGGGGTGCCCGCATGGTTTCTGGGGTCTTGAAAGGCTACAGATGCCCACAGAGTGTTCTCAGATGCACAGTGGAGGCCCGTTGCAATATGAACATGTGGAAGAAGTAGGAGACCCCCTTAGTGTGGAGGTGCCATCTAGAAGGCAGCCTCACTTCTCTGAAAAAGTTGATTGGAAAAAAAGGGTCCGTACCTGTGCCCAAAGGGCCATATATGCCCCTGGAAGTTGGTGGTGGAAATAGTTCTCCATCCATTAATCACTCCCTCACTCACTAATGTCTTTGTGTCCTTGAGAAAGGCTCTCTCTTTCCTGGTTTTCCTGAATAGAAATCCTCTTGCCTCTTGGGTGAATAGGGTTATGGGTTGTGCAGAGGGTGGTGGTTTACTGAGCATCTTAAAGACTGTCCTTTATGGAGCCTAATGATCCCAACTGGGGAATGAGGCCAGGGTCCTAACTGTGGTTAGTGTGAGGACACCATGGGTTCAGAGAGGGAAAGAAGGACAAGGGAAACTCAGATGTCCCTTCATGGCCCCTGGAGTTAGAGGACTTACCCCTTTGCACCTGGGATCAGGAGACCTCATTTCCTCGAGGACACGCACACTCAGACGTTAATCTTGAGTGTGGGTTCCTTTCTTGGGTCCAGGGCTGTTGTTAGCCACCAGGAATGACAGTGCTCTCCATGCTTAGTGGAGCCAGTTTTTGCCAGGAAAGAGCTTGTGGTCACGCCTTGTGCGAAGCATCCCACGCCAGGGGCTCCCATCCCTACATTCCTGTCCTGAAAGGAAACCACTCAGAGGCAAGGTGGGTCCAACCACCTCCCATGTGTTCACTCATCACTGTGTTCCAGCAGTCACCCCAGTTAACAGTCCTGATGGGATTGGATGTGGCTCAGAATGTCACCTTCATGAGCTCTACCCTGCCACAGCTGCAGTTCTGCAGTGGGAGAAACTCAAAACTTCAAAACACATGCACATGAAAGAAAAGAGCAAGAGCCAGAGCCCAAACAGGGCCACATGTGGCAAGGACAGCTGT
Source organism: Ictidomys tridecemlineatus (assembly GCF_052094955.1). Taxonomy (NCBI): domain Eukaryota; kingdom Metazoa; phylum Chordata; class Mammalia; order Rodentia; family Sciuridae; genus Ictidomys; species Ictidomys tridecemlineatus. The sequence goes on along the minus strand of NC_135488.1, from coordinate 10,922,995 downwards.
AGTGCCTAGGTTGGGACTCAGAATGATGTCAGTGGGGTGGCATTGCTGCTGACACCAGCATGATAACAGAGAGCCAGCCCTGCTCCTTTTGCGGAGCAGTGTGTTGGGGAAGGCAGAAGAAATTGAGAGGCAGGATTGAGTTTGGCCCTAGGAGGAGGTTGGGTAAAAGGCCAGTGTGTGTTGGAGGACCTGGGCAGATAGAGAGAGGCCAGGGCACACCCCAAAGCCTGGAGACTGCACTTGATGTCCAGGGTTGTGAAACACCACCTCCCCTCTTACTCACAACTGAGAGCAAGGGGCATTGATGTGTTCAGTTTGTGTGCGGCTGCATCCAAGGTGGCTCGGCTAGGCACCTCTGTTTCCTCGACTCAGGAGGCTGAAAGTCCAGGCTCCACGGAGGCTCGGCTGGGAGGATCGGACTCTGAGTTTATGCCTGTGTTCCTGGTAGGATCCATGTTGGCTGAGCCTCAGTGTTTTTGCAATGAGAGGATGGGTGACTGTCATGTCTTTATCACAGGACACCCTTGCTAAATGGATTTGTTTGCTCTGGGGAGGAAAGAGAGAGAGGGGAGTGGTGCTGGAGACAGGGATGCAGACAGGGGTCATGGACTTGGCATAACTCAGTCTTGGAGGTGATATCCCATCACCTGTACCCACTTCAATTCCCATGAATCCAGAGGCTGAGCCCCCTTGAGGTGAGGGGTGAACCGGTTCTGGGCAGCAGGATGCTGTGGTACCTCGGAGTCTCTGTGAGACCCCAACACTAGACACACTTGGCCCTTTTGAAATCTTAGGAGAAGCCTTGGGAAGTTGTATGGCAGAGGGGAGCAGCCTCTGCATCTCAGTCCCCTCCAACTTGCCATGGTGTAGAGAGGAAACTGCAGCCACGATGGGACGGACATTGGCCACGTCCCTGTGTGGGACACAGGCCTGATTGAGTTGGGGTGCATTCTTTGTCTCTGCCCTTCTTGTGATTGTCCCATCTCTACATTTGTGCTTTAGCCACCTGTGAGTCCCATCTCTGATTTCAGAGAGAATAGAGGGTGTTATGGGCCAATAGACACAATAAACCCTAGAGATTAGATGCTACCCTACTTTCCAGAAAAGACTGGGCACACCATGAGTTGCACAATGATGGGACCAGGGTCCAAAACCTGCTGAGAGGGAAGGACTGGTTGTGAATGCATTTTTGAAGGCTCCAAGCTGGAACTCTAGTGGCACCAAGCAGGGCAGATGTTGGTGGGGATGTTTGGGTAGTTGTTGGTGAACACCTGCGCACCTGAGATGTTTAGGCATGGAGGAGAAATCAGCAGCTCATAGGGCTTTTGAAAGTGGTCTTATGTGAAAAGAGGCTCAGGTATGGGCACAGGAAATGACATCATTGCCTTGACAATGGATCAAACAGAACATGGAACCCTGGTATCCAGGCACCCACTTAACTGACCAAGCCATCCGAGCTCATTTGGTTGGAGAAACTGGAGTGAGAAGGATGTTCTCCTGTGGTTACAAACAATGCCGAGCCTCAGGCTCCCAGGAATCTCAGGGGGGCCAACTAGCCCTTTTGTGGATGCACTGGGTGAGGCTTCATCTTAGACGCCAGAGCCTCTGGCAATTGTCGCAGAGGAGCTCAAGAGTAACAGTGAGTAGCACAGGGCAGGTGAGCCCAGCAGGCCCTCTAGTCTGATCCCTGATGAATGGCCCAGGACTGCTATTCTGACTGTGTGTGTGTGTGTGTGTGTGTGTGTGTGTGTGTGTGTGTGTGTGTGTTTGTACTGATGGGAACTGTCCCATTGTGCTTTGACTCTAGTGTATTGGCACAAGTCATTTTTCTGTTTGTCACCATTTCCATTTTAAACCACCATTCTTGGTCCCAACCCAGGGTGAAAATGATGAGAACACGGAGGAGCCCTTCAGGGTACAGAGCCTTGAACTTTACAGGCAGGACCAGCTGAGGAATGAGCTCCTGCCTGTCATTTGTGGGAGGAACCTACATTTCAGCAGCAACATGGGGTTAATCTCCTGGGATTCCATCCCCACCCAGCAGGTGCTGGATCTCTTGTTCCCAAGGTAAGCACCAGACCACCAAGCCCAAGTGTGTAGCCCCCTCATGCCTGGGTCTTGGGGCTGCCGTGTACCTCGCAGGGACCCAAAGGTTTGTGATACCTAATGAGATAGAGGACCACACTCATAGTGGAATGTCAGTCCCAAATGGGACGAGTCCTGGAGGTGCCTGCCACAGCCTTGCAAGGGGAGTGAACTCCCCTCTCAGGCAGAGAAACCATCCTGACTCCAGCTGATCCAAAGAGGTCTGTGGAGCATTCCCCACACACTGGGCACCACAGCTCAATGGTGTGCACTGAGCTCATTCCCAGGTGGACTCAGCGAGGCCAGGTGGTCTTTCTAGTGTGATATTGGCTTTGTGAAGAATGTAGATCTGTGCCAGAGGCGTCTCAAAACTCAGGCCTTGGGAAAAGCACTTTTGGGTTAATAAAGACATGTTAATTTCCATAGTGGGACAGAGAATCCTAGCTGGGACATAGCTGGACAGGGGCTTTGGACATGGTGGCTCCCACACCCAGAGATATGTGGGAATCAGCAGTTTGGGCTCATTCACTGATGAACATGGAGAAAGCACCCACTGTGTGAAGATACGTTTCCAGTCACGTTTCATAATTCATTGAAAAATAGGGTGCAAATGACTGCCATTTTGTCCCTTTTCATGGGGGTCAGCCTCAAACCGCAGGTGCCATGAGTACATATCCTACATGTGACTGCATCCCTGACTCCATGGGGAATAACTGCACGTTGTCCTCTTCAGTGACTATGGTGGACCCGTGGACCAACTTCAACATGGAATGGGCTTGGGGTCAAGAGGGTGGGCTCCTGTTTCCAGAATAGGGACTTGCAAGGTGATTTGACTTGGGAAGGCTGAGGAAAGACTGCTCTCCCCAGTGTAGGGTCAGAGGTTTTCTCTGGAGGCCGTGACGAAGGCAAGGCCAGGGTTTTGCTGACTCCACACCTTCCTCCCCACAGTGCCTCACCTTCCTTCCTGGGGACCTGGGTGAACCTCTACTCCGAGGCTTCCCATCAGCCTCCAGGCTTTCTGAGTCTGCAGCAGCTGCTATCCATGTGGCTCCTGCTGGGAGGCTTGAACCTGGAACACCAAGCACACCACCTCCTGGCCGCAATTGAAGATGGCAAATCAAGCCAGGCAAAGCCTGAGAGCCAGGCGGACTGTGGTGAGTACCTAAGGGTATATGAGGAAAGGTCCGACTCTTGTCCCACTGCAGGGAGTCTGTATGCCTGGTGTTGGGCTGGAAATTAGGACAAGCCTTTGTCCATTCAGGAAGTGACCCCAGTCTGCAAAGAGGTCCTGTGTGGGCTAAGGGCCTGAGTTCTTCCTGGCAGCAGGGGTATTGTCTGTCTGTGGGAAGGTCAGGGCAAGGCAGTCATGTTGGCATCTTTTCTCCTCTAGCTACATGCTCAGTTTCTGTCACGGCTCCTCAGCCAACCCCAGAGCCAGAGCCTTCTCCCAGGGAAGGGGCAGAGCCAGAGTCCAGGACATCAGGGGTCTCTACTCGGTCCTCCCCAAGGCCCCAATATAACAAGCGGATGAGAGGCAGGTGCCTCATTCACGTCTACCTGGAAAAGGAAAGGACAACACAGTATAGGAGCATCCTGGTGAGTCTTCGAGCAGGGGAGTCTCCTGGGAGCCCACAGTGGGGAAGACCGAGTCCACAGCAAACACTTTGGACTAGGCCTGTCTTCTTGAACTGGAGCTTCTGGAAGGTCAGGAAGGAGAGCAGAAAGTGAGCAAGAGAGAGGCGGGAGAGCAGCAGCATGCCAGGTCTGGGTGCGAGTGGGCCTGCGTGTTTTGGGGTGTGCAGGTCAGAAGTGCAGGAGTGAGTGCTGGGTTCAGAGGAGGTCAGAGAAATATCGAGGGTACAGGCCATCCTCTACTGACCTTGCTAATGAGGAGGAGTATATTGAACCGTGGAGGTTGAAGCACAGGAGTTGGCAGTCATTTTCTTGTGTGGGGGAGGGGATATGTTGCTGGTTGAAGGGAAGGGAGCCATTGTAGAATGATTAGGGTGGGTAGGTGTGGGTCACAGAGAACTGGGGGCCTTGGAGGGGCCCATTAGTGTCCTAGTTTGCATGTATGTGAATAGAGATTTAGCGGCTCTCTCTGCAGAATTTTCCTGGGTGTGGAGTATCCATCATGAGACTCTGGTGTCCACCTCCAGGGGAGCCATGTTGAACCACTACACCTGCTGGGTCTGAAACTGCTGACACCCCAGCAAGCACTGACACTCTCGAGCCCAGCCGCTTCCATGCCTATCATTAAAGAGTCCTAGTGTGTGTTGTGCCCTGGCTGTCAGGACCAAAGCAACTAGGGTTTGTGCCTGGTCCACACAAAAATGCAGCTGTATCCCAGACCAGAGCAGGGATATGGAAGTGCACTGGACCATTCCACCCATCTTGATGGGACTAGAGTGTGTCTGTACAAAGTCTTTTGGTCCTTATTCCCTTGTCCCTGTAGGGCATAGCAGGTTGAAGCAAACTCTTGTACCAAGATTGGACTAGAGGCTCATAGGAAGACCCCCACATGATCACATGAAGGCCTCAGGTAGCAGGGTATCAAGATGGTTCCCTTGTGTTGAGAGCTCACTTGTCTCTGATTGTCCTTGAGCACTGTCCTCTGGGTAGCTACTCCCAAATTCCCTCTCTGATGAGCTTTCTCCAACCCTGCTCAGGTGACCTGCCAGGACAGGGCTCCAGTCATCATCCGCAGGGCCTTAGATGCACACTTGCTCCAGCAGGAGGACCCAGAAAACTACGAGCTTCTGCAAATTCTCTCGAACCATCAGAGTAAGTGGAACCATCAGAGGGTAGGGAGCAGTGAGTCACAGTGGGCTCACGATAACTGGGAGCCAAAACACAGTGTGCATTGACTCAGTGCCCAGGATGAGTATGGTAGGACTTGTGCATAAAACAAAGTGTAATGATGGGGCATCAATCTGCAGGTTCTTCATGTTCCCCAGGGGCTGTGGACCTGCCTATCATGTGTTCTTTCCCTGGCCTGAGGAGGCATTGCAAAGCTATTATCCACAAGGGGCCAAGAAGAGAGGCTTCTTTGTCTTGTGTCAAAGAAGACAGACAACCACAGGGTGCCTACTTTGGCGACCTTTCCTGACCTAGTTGAGTACATGAGAAAAGCAGTTCAATGAAGAATCATTTCTGGTTTCCAATCTTTCTATTCATTGCAAACTGAGTCCACTTAGGACCAGAGGCCATTTCTAGAGAGAAGAGTGTGGTAGAATAGAACCCTTCACAGCTTGTAAACTCTTCTTGGAGAGAGAGAGAGAGAGAGAGAGAGAGAGAGAGAGAGAGAGAGAGAGAGAGAGAGAGAGAGAGAGGGAGAGGGAGAGAGAAAGAAGAAGAAGAAAGAGGAGGAGGAGGAGGAGGACGAGGAGGAGGAGGACAAGCATGAGGAGGACGAGGAGAAGGAGGACATGGAGGAGGAGAAAGAGGAGTAGAAAAATGAAAATAAGTTGAAGGAGGAGACCATGAATAAGAAGGTCAAGATGACTTTAAGAAAGAGCATGAGGAGAAGATGAAGAAGAACAAGAACAATAAGGAGAAACACAAGCCGAACAAGAAGTATAACAATAAATTGATTAAAAATGTGAATGAGAATTATACTCATGAGGAGAAAATGCAGAAGTGGGGAACTCAAGAGAAATATATATCTCTGGATGGCACAGCCCTGCTGTGGACATCCTCCACCTACGCTCAACACACCTCCAAACCAGACCCCTCCAATTATTGTAGCCCTGTATGAGTGGATGAATCCACTGGCAAGGTGGAGGCACCCACCATCAAGTGCTTTTCCCCAAACCCACCTGTGATCATTGCTGCAGTGTGGAGAAAACCTTGAACACATGAGTCTTAGGGGACCAATCTAGATACAAAGTGTAGCTGTTTGTCTTTGGTGGGTCCAACGTGAACTAAGAGGGTCTAGGGTACAAGGGGCTATTTCCTTGAAAGGTGTTCCTGTAGGGGACCTCCTGTGCATAGAGGGTCCTCAGGGAGGAATCAGTGGGGAGTCTTTGGTGGAACAGTAGCTGGATTCGGGGGCTCTCAGGTCTGTGTGTGAGACCTGAGCTGGCAGAGGCTCTCAGTTGTGGGGGATGTTGGGTAGTGTATTCCTTGAGTGTCACCTACCACGCCTCTGCCCCTGCCTCTCCAGAGCTGAGGATCCCTGCAGATGGAAACGTATATTACGCCCTGGATGGCAGAGTGGATTATGACTTTCTTCTTCGGGAAACAGCTGCCAGCAAGTTGTTTAAAGTCAAGCCAAAGGAGGTAAACAGCCACCTTCTTCAGTCTTTACTCCTGGTGCCACTCCACATCCTCCAAGGGGACAAGAACCTCAGGTTCTGGATGGATGTTGTAGAATGCCCACAGAGCCAATGCCAGGCTGGGTGGGGTGCAGGTGCTGGGCTTTGCTGATGTTGTCATCCCCCACAGTTCTTGGAGCCTTCTGTGGCAGTGGCATCCAGGATCCCAGCAGCTGTGAGCAGCAGCTCTGCGGTGGCTGCAGGACCATTGCCCCAGGCCACCCAAAGCAATGAGTGGTGCATGAGAAAAGTCACCAATAGCAGCTCCTCACCGCTTCACTCCAGCGAGCAGGTGGAAGACAGCCGCTTTGTCCACGTCCTCCTAGAGGGACAGAGCCTGAGGGAGACAAAGCGCATTCCGGTAAGCCTGACAGCAGGGCTGCCTCCTGGGTGTCCACACAGTGGAAGGCAGGAGACACAGCTAACCCTGGGGCTGTGGTGGGAAATTAAGAAGAGAGAGGTCAGTCTTAAGGGCTTGCCCTGAGGGGGGAGAGCCTCAGCATGCCCAGCTGCAGCGGTGAGTGGGCCTGTGTATTGTGGGTGTGGCAGGCCAGAAGTGCAGACGGACAGATGAAGGCATCTGCTGTGGACAGATGAAGGCAGAGATATGTCCAGGGTGCAGGCTGCAGTGCCTAGAACTTGGTATTCTCAATGAGTGAGGTTGGAGCAGAGGAGCTGGCAGTGACTTGTCACATGTGTAGGAGGGGGTGTGTTCCTGGTAGCAGGGAAGAGAACCTCCTTAGCATGACTAGGTGTGGAAATTTGGGGTCGGATCACCTGGGGGGTCATGCCACAGCTTCGGAATGTCAGCCTTTTCATGTAAGTAAATACAGAACTATAGGGGTTCTTGGCAGAATTTCTATGGATGTGCAGTAGACACGCTAATGCTGCAGGTGTCCAGCTGCAGAGGAGACATGTTCAGTGACTGCCAGTGCTGAGTCAAGTACATCATTAGAACCAGACCCGCACCGAGCTTCCAGAGCCCAGGGCCTCTCCAGGCTATCATGAAGCACTCAAGTGCACACACTTGTATCTGAGTCTGTTTTGTGTAGTGGCAGTCAGGACCAAAATTTTCAGTGCATCTGCCTCTTCCACCCACAAAGGCAGCCTGCATCCCAGAGCACACTTGGTGCGCAGATCCCTGGCCCATTGCTGTCATCTCAGTGAGATGAGAGTGTGTCTGTGCATAGGTAGTTTGGTCCTTTGACCTGAGTGAAATGTGGCTCCCCAGGGGGAGGGGAGATGGCAGGTACAGGCAGATATTTGTACCAGGATTGTTCTAGTAGCACGTTGCAAGAAACCAGGGGGTATATGGAGGCCACACTCAGGTAGCAGGATAACAAGATTGTGCCCTTGTATATGTAGCTAACTTTTCTCCTGAATGTTTGACCACAGTCTTCTGGGTAGCTCCTCTAAAAGCCATTCTCTGATGACATTTGTCCCACCCTGATCTAGGTGACATGTCAGGAGAGGGTGACAAGCCTCATCCGCAGGGCCTTGGACCAAAATTTGTTGCAGCATGAGGATGTGGACAACTTTGAGCTGCTGAGAATGATGTCTCTGCATGAGAGTAAGTCAGACAATCAGACAGTGGGGAGACATGATCCACAGTGGGCTCAGGATAACTCACAGCCAAGAGAAAGTGGGCCTTGGCCCTAAAACAGCCAGAGTGTGGTGGGCCTGGTGCAGGAAACCAAGTGCAGTGATGGGCGTGTCCAATGTGGAGGTGTTCAGTGCGGCCCCAGGGGGCTGCTGGACCTCCCTAAACGTGTTCTCCCCTGGACCTGGTCTGGCAATGCAAAGCTAATATCGATGAGGGCAAGGCAGAGAGAGAGGCTCAATCCATCATCAGTTTGGTTTATGGCTCACTGATAAGGATGCCTTCAAATGAAGAGGAGCAGAGCTTGGGTCCTGATTGGATCAGCATTGCTATGGACGGAAGCCGCACAGGTCCCAATCCATGGCCAGGATATGAGAAGTCCTGCCTACTCAAGAATGTCAGGATTGCAGCAGCTGGGAACAGGACTCAGTGAAGAGGAAGTCAAGGCCAGGGGACAGCCTGTTTGGGTTCTATTTGGAACAATTCCAAGTCCTCTGTGCCTGGGTGCCCATCTCCTGGAGATATCAGAATGGCCAGGTTATTATTCCTTCCAGCAACAAAGAAGGGCATCTGAAGAACAGAGGCCACAATGCTGAGCTGTCCACAATGCCAGTGCTCTTTCCTTTCTTGTGAGCCCGACACTCCTAGCCTCCACCATCCCAGCCTGTCCACAGTAGAACCCACCATCTGTCGGGCACGTAAGTGAGTTTTCCCATTTTCACACACCGCCTCATTTGAGTTGGCTCTGTCTCACACATGAGGAAGACTGAGGTGCAAGGAGCTGGGCAAGGGGCAGTGTCTGCGAATCTCAGGGACTTGGGAGGCAGTGCAAGGGGATGGGGATTTCCAAACAGCCTCAGAAACTTCGGGAGACCCTTTACCCAAGTCAAAAGGCCTGGGAATGGTCTCAGTGCTTAAGTGCCTCTGGTTTTATCCCTAGTAAAAAAATAAGCCAGTCAAAAGGAATTACCAAACCGAGAATCTACAAAGGTGATTTTAGAAACAGACTTTCAACCCAAGCATCAGTTGAGAGCAGGCTCCAGACCAGGGGAGGTTTGTGTGTAACAGACGTCAAAAGGGAGGACTCCGGGGGGCCTGGAACCCACTAGGTGTGATGGCATCTATGCCTTATGGCAGGAGGGTGGCAGTGATGCTGGCCCTCTCCTAGATTTTGGAAACCTTGTTTTCATTGGGGAAGCTTTATGGAGGTGGAATCTATTTTAGCAATCCTGGTCCAGATGAGGTGCTGACTACCACAGGTAGAAGCCTATCCAGAATGTGGTGTGTGTTATTCAGTCTTTCCTGACTGTGACAATGACAAAGAAAGGAAGTCACTTGTCTTTGGTCTTGGTTTCACTCCTGGCCATTGATTGAGAACTGATTTCATCTTGGACTACTGAACAGAGGCTGCATCTGGGCAGAAGAGTGTGATAGATTTGAACTCCTCAGGACGCCCCACCATTGCCAGAGAAAGAAGGAGAAGGAGGAGGAGGAGAAAGAGACACTCCTGAGTGGGGAGAGGATCACACGATAAAGAGCAGGAGGCAGAAGAAGAAAAAGAAGGAGGTGAACAGAAGGAAGGGTGGAGGGAGATACACAAGAAGAAGAACAAGAAGGAATCATGTAAGAACAGGAAAAAGACCCAGAAAGAACTACAAGAAGATGCAGGACAGAAAGAAGAGCCAGAAGTAGAACAAGAACCAGAATAAAAGTACCAAGCAGACAGCTCCTGATGAGAAACAAGGGGAAGGAGAGCGATCCTAGAAAACAATAGAGTTCTCCAGGGCACCACCCTGCTGAAGTCCTCCCATGTCCATGCCCAACACACCTCTGATGGATACCACCTCCCCTCCGCGTATTCATCCATGAGTGGATTCATCCAGGGCAAGGGGATGAATTCGCCCACCATCCAACGCTTCCCTGAATGCCCATGTGTGAGCATGGCTGCCCTGGGGAGAAAGGCCTAAGCACAGGAGCCTTTGCCAATCCTGATGCAGATCCTAGCAGTGTCCCTTTGGCAGATCCAACCTGCACTGAGAAGTTCTGGGCCCAAGGTGCTGTTTCCATTGCCAGGTGCTCTTTTGGTTTAGAATCCTGTACATCATCTTCTCCAGGGAAGAATCACTAAGGAAGTCTTTGGTGGCACTGTAGCTGGATAGGAGGGCTCTCAATTCTGGTGCAGGCTCGCCCTGGCGGAGACTCTCAGGGGTTGTGGGTGTTTTGTGGTATAATCCTTGAGTGCCACCTAACAATTCTCTCCACTTTGCTCTGCAGAAATCAAGGTCCCTGACCACTCACTGATGTATCTGTCCATGAATCCACAAATAAAATATTATTTCATCGTGAGGAAACGCCGCGAGGTCAAGGGAAAGGAGGTAAACACCTACCTTATTCAAGCTGTACTTGTGCTGCCATTCCACTCCCACCTGGGGAAATAAGAAGCCCGAGCACCTGGACATATGTGCTAGAAGCCCATAGAGCCAACTGACAGGCTGGGGTGGCTTTCTGTTTCTGGGTTTGCTGATGTTCCATCCCCCACAGTTCTCAGAATCAACCTGCAAGTCCTCCAGGCCGCTTTCCCACAAGCAGGTGGGAGACACCTGCTTAATTCGTGTCCACTTAGAAACACAAAGTCCAAAGATGGCCAAGACTGTTTTGGTAAGCCTGGGAGCAGGGGTGTCCCCTGGTGCTTACACCTGGGTGGGGAGCAGACACTGGTCCAATACCATGAACTACTCATGCCCTCTTGAATTTGGAGCTTCTGGATGATCAGGAGGATAGATGGGAATCAACAAGGAAGAGGTCAGTGTGAAGGGCTGGAGCTGAGATGAGGGAGAGCAGCAGCTTGTCCACCGCCATGTCTGAGGGAGTCTGTGTGTCAGGTGGCAGCATGCAGTCCAGAAGGGCAGAGGCAGGTATGGGTGACAGATGAGAACAGGCCAGGACCTAGGTTGCAGGTTCCCCTGTATGGGATGCTGGCCTCTATGGAGCAGGACACCAGTATGAGGTTCTGCATGTTCCTTGAACAAGGAGCTGAGAGGGTCTCTCTGCAGAGTCAGTATGGATGTGGAGCAAGCACACTAAATGTCCAGGTAACCCAATGACCACCCTTGCCGGATGAGGTGCCCTCGTACACCCCAGCCAGCACTGAGCCTCTGGAGGCCAGGAGCTCTCATGGCTATCTTTCGTCACTCCTGTGTGTGGTCATGTTCCTGGGTCTGATTTGGGCCCTGGCAATCCAGACCAAAGCCTCTCGGTTTTGTGCCTAGGCCATTCCCAATGCCGCCTGCATCCTCGGGCAGACCTAGGATCTTGGAGGCTATTGTCCCATTCCTCCCAACTTGTGGGATGAGATTGCATCTGTATGCAGGTAGTGGGGTCCTTTCACTTGGAGAGAAGTGCAGCTCCACAAAGAGCAATGGCAGGTCCAGGAAGTCCTATGTACAAGGATTGGGCTAGTAGCCTATGTGAAGAGCCCACGCGATGAGCAGGAGGTCAGCCTCAGGTAGTAGGGTCATGGATGTTGCCCTTGTATTTAGAGTGGAGGTGCCTCCAGAATGCCCCTGCCCACTGTCCTTGAGTAGTCACTTCAAGGCCCATTTCCTGAAGGCCTGTCTCCCATGCTGCTCCAGGTGACCTGCCACGATCGGGCTCCTGTCGTCATCCGCAGGGCCCTCGAGCTACACTTGCTTACTCAGGAGAAGCCGGAGGAATATGAGCTGGGCCAAATCATGTCTCACCGTCAGAGTAAGTGGGACAATCAGGTGACAGAGAGCAAGGGTCAGGATGTGGACTCAGGTCAACTCTTAGCACCAAAGAGTAGTCTCTGACCCCCAAGAACACTCCAACAGGGTGTGTTGGGCTCGTGCACAAAGCCAACTGCACTTCTGCTGGTGTAAGCTCTCCAGGTGTTTTGGTATACCCCAGTGGCTAGTGCGGCTCCCCCACCAGGTGCCCTGCCCTGGACATGAAGACGCATGCAAAGCTGACATCATTGAGGAGTGAGGAGGAAAGCCTCTTTCCAGGAGCAGTATGGTTCTGTGGTCTGAGATAGGAGTGGTTTCAGAGGAACATGGGCATGCATGGGCTAAAGATGGAACTGGCATTTTGTGGACTGAAGCAGTAGGATTGAAAGCCTTCTGTGTGACAAGAAAACCACTGCCTGGGCAGAGCATTGCCAAGATTCTAGCAAGCAGTAACAGGATGAAATTGGGAAGAAAACACAGCCTGGGGGACAGCTTGAATCATCTGTTTTTGCATAAATTCCATGGTCTTCCGCACCTGAGTCCACTAGCCAAGGAGTGATCCCAATAGCCAGGTTATGATCCCTAACTAGAGTCAGATGAGGGCTTCCTGAGCACGTAGCCACAGAGCTCATCTGATAATAATGTCAGCGCTTTTTCATTGGTTGGTTGGTTGGCTTTTGTGAGCCAAACACCTCAGCAGCCATTATCCCAGCCTATGGACGCTGAAGACCACCATCCCAATGAGTTCTAGGATCACTTGTCTCCTATCTTAACCTTCTGTTAGGTTAGTAGAGTCTATGGAAGAGGAAGTCTGTCTGGGGCCTTGGTAGCCTAAGAAATTCATAGCAGAGATCCCCACATCCAACCCAGAAGGGATGGAGAACAGGCTCTAGGTTAGAGGAGGGCGACAGGAAAGAGGTGTTCAGAGGAAGGAGAAGCTGGCTGTTGTATTCCCCCACTCGGGGTCATGGCACCACTGGGCCATACACCATGTCGGAGGGAAGCAGTCCCTTTGCTGGTCTTTGGAATCATTGTTCTCAGCAGGGCAGCATTTGGAATGTGGCCTCCATTCTCAGAAGCCTGGTTCACATGGAAGCAGGCTCCACCAATGCAGAAGCGTGGCTCTAATGTGGTATCCGTGCTGGTCAGCCTGTCCTCACTGTGGCCATACTTGAGAATCCTAGGCCTTTTCTCTGGGTTTCACAACTTTCTCTTTGGTTGTGCACTGAGGCTGTCCATAAAGCTCTAGTGTGTGGCAGTGGACAGCTCCTCAGCCCTTGCCACAAAGGCATAGACTGGGAGAGAGAGAACAAGGCTGGGAGAGGGGGAGAGAGAGAAAGACGGAGAGGAGAAGGAGGACCTCTACTTGGAGAATGAGGATTCAGTGGAGCCAACAGGGACAAGGTACTGTTGCCCAGGGCGCACTCCTGTTTAGGTCTTCCTCCAAGCATGCTCAACCTTTCTTCCAGTCCCTCCCACCTCCCAGTAGTGTATTCATCTTGAATGAGAATTTCATGTTGACATCAGAGCACTCACCATCCAATGCTTCCTTCCAAACCCACCTGTGAAGATGGCTCATGTGGGGTCTGAATCTTCGGCACTTTTGTGGGAGATTTCAGATGCAAACCCTAGTGGTGTGCTTTGGCAGACGCAAGAGGACCTGGGATGTTTTGGAGTCCAAAGCCTTTGGTAGGAACAGACATTAGGTGTGTTGAAGTGCTCTGCCTAGTTCTTCCTCAGGGAGGACTGTGGAGGCTGTCTTGTTGGTATTGGTGCTGAATTGGAGAGCTCTCAGGTGTGTGGCTCAGTTAGTTTCTGGCACAGGCTCTCAGATGTTGGGGTGTCCCAGGGAGCACCTCCCGAGCCACCTTATTTTGTACACCCCTCTCTCCCCAGAGCTGAGGATTCCAGCGCAGGCCAACGTATTTTACGCAAAGAACCCTCACACAAAACCCAACTTCGTGCTGAGGAAAAGGAGCCTCTCCCAAAAGAATGATGAGTGGATCCAGCCTCAACCTCCCTCTCGTCCTGCAAAGAAGGCTCCAGCCCTCCTGAGGATGCTTGCAAAACCATTCTGCTGCTGTGTGCCTGGGCGGGGCTGAGGCAGCCCAGGAATATTTACATTGATTACTATTGGCTTCAAAGTTTGAATCTATAGTTTGCCATTGTCCTTGACCTTGTTTAGTAACACAGTTGTTACTCTATCCTGTATTTGTTGTTTCCATTAATATATTATTATTTTAAAATATATATGTTTTTGTTACCTGATCTACTGTGATGATTTGTTACCTGATCTACTGGTGATGGTTTTTGATCAAAATTGTGCATTTGATGACAATGAATGCCGTGCATTTAGGAACCTGTAGACTCTAGACAATGAATGAATGTCTACTGTTGCATGGACTGGTCTGCAGAGTCCTGTAGCATTTGAGCTTGTGTGAGGGCTTCATAGGGCTTGCAAAAAGTCCAGGTCAGATGGTCCTGCATGAAGCTTAGCTCCTAGTGGTCTCCTCCACAGCATAAGGGCCAAGGAGAAACCCACTTCCACACAGAAGATGGGAAGCTACCTTATGAAGGTGATCGTAGGTGTGGGACCCTCTTGCTAGGACCCTTTTTCTATTGGGCCAAAACTGTGCTCTGAATGTGATTGCTGAGAAGAGCTTGGAATTTCCTGATTGAAACAGTTCATGCAAGCTGCTTCCACTTGCAGGAACAAAGTGTGTTCTCGTTGAGCACTTTGGGGTGTCCCAGGTTGCACTAGAGTGTGTCAGAAGCACTTGTAATGATTGGCATTCACGGTTTCACATTGAAGCCTCTGTGCCATCTGTCAACCACTGATGGCTGCAAGTGGGTACCCTGCCTTTCAATGAGTTTTCTGAAAAAGTAGGAGTTTTGAAGAACTGATCTTCTCAGCATTCCCCTTGCCTCCCCAAGTTGGGTGATGTCAATTATACAGGCTTCCTTGGGAGCACACATTTTATATTGAGCTGGAATTGGACTCTGGATGCGATTGCTGGAAATAGCTGGGGAATGGGAGAATGGAAGCTGTTTGCTGCAAGCAGTTTCAATTTGCTTTGTTGATTAACTTTGTTGTAAGTGAGCACATGCTATTTTTTTTTCCTGTTGACCTAAAAGAATTCAAAACTGCTTCTTACAGGTGACAGGCATGCTTACACATTGAAGCCTCTGTGCCATTGATAAAAAAAAAAAAAAAACAGTTCACTCATGTGGGCACCTGCACTTCAAGTGAATGTTGTAAATGAGTGTGACAAATGGATGTCAGTGAGACTTTGGAGAACTGATCTTTTCAGCTGGTCCTCTTTTTCACTGCACGTTGGTGATGCTAGATTCAAGAGATCTCTTTCTGGCACCCTTTGTGTTTCAGGCCTGAACTGTGCTCTGAAAGTTCTTGAGGAGAACAGCTTAGAAGTGCAGAAGTGAAGCTGTTTGTTGAAGCAGCTTCAAGTGGCACAAGCTAACTTGTTCTCAGTGAGCACATGGGGATTTTCCCTGGTTGAAGCAGTGTGAATGAGAATGGCTTCTCAGAGCTGGTAGGCATGTTTGCATTTGGCAAACTTTGCCATCTGTCACCCAGAGTTCCTTGCATGAAACCTACATTTCCAGTGTTTTCAGAAAGGTGTGATGAGTGAGTTTCCATGGAATGTTTTGGAATTGATCTTTTCAGGCAGTCCTCATTGCCTTCTCAAAATTGTTGATCCTGGTGCAAGGGCTCTCTTGTCAGCCAACATTGTATTTTGGGCCTGACCTCGGCTCTGAATGTACTTGCTGTACTTTCCATCTTTCCTCTCTCTGGTCCACTCCTCAGATCCCATTCTTCTTTCAATAGGGCCTCATCCAGAAAGCCTGCCCATGTGCCTCCCACTTGATTTCAACTTCTCCAGTGCACTTATTGTCAAAGCAGGGACTCCCAGGAGAGAGGGCTCTCCATTCTGCACACTGAAATTTCTCAGCAGGGAGGACTCCTCCATGCTTGGATGGCGGGGCTGCAATCACCTGGAAGGTGGAAATAGGAGGCTGGTGGTGTTCCTAGCCAGGATGCTGGTGACTGCAGTGCATTTAATCTATGGCCCTCAAGGAGGTTTATGCTGCAGATTTGTGTACTTCTGCATCTGTATGCACACAGTTCTTCATGTGGGGAAAAAAGCAATGTTCTCAAAGTTTGCTTTATATTATACTCAACTGGTAATTTACAAACCCCAGTGTCCCATCTTAGCCCAGAGCCATTCCATCAGCCCAGGGCCAGTGGGTGGTCCAGCGGTCAGTACTATGCACAGCTCCCAGGTGGCTCCAGTGTGTAGCTGAATTTGAGAGCCAGTGTACTGTAGGATTTGCCCTTGAGGTTAGAATTCATTGACTTCCTCTTATGTCATTTCACTGGTTCAGGATATTCCTTGTCTCATGGACTATTCTGTGAAATCTTCAAGTTAGCCATCTCTGGTCATTTCATCCATTTGATGGCACCTGGTTCAACAGCTTGTTCTTGGGTGGGGTCGGTCATGGGCAGTCCTGGGTCACAGAGAGGGACAGGAAGACCCTAATGTGGAATGGTGGTGTAGAGAGTAAGGGTGGGGCCAGAGCCCACACTGTGGTTAGGGTAGGGAAGGGATCTGAAGAAACTACCTTGAAAGCGAGCTCTGGCTGCAGTTAACCAGGAATCAGGGCCTGGAAATGGAAGCCATGACAGGGCTTCTGACTAGAAAGGACACATCTTTCTGGGCTCAGTTGGAGGTCCATCAAGGCAGAGGAAAAGAGAGAGGATGCAGGAGAGGGGGATGGTCTAGATCACAGAGCAGCTCCGTCATCATATCTTAGAGAATGGATTTTTTCTTCCAGTTGATGGTAAATGCTAATTCATTCACGTGTTACATTCACATCCACCTCATCCATTGGAGAGGCCGCTCAACCACCACAGGCAGTGGTATCTTGGTGGATGTGTGCATTCTAAAAGGAGGTGAGGTTGGCGCCAATCGAGTGTGTGGGCGCTCAGGCATTGGCAAGCTTGCTTTGGAGAGTGAATCCTCTAAATGTTATTGGGCTGTTTTTGAAAGATCGTGTGGTTTGGCTAGACCTAGAATGCTTCCACACAATTTAGCATGGTGTATGTTTTAGAGAGCATGATCACTGAGGGGCAGGTTGCTGGTGTGAAGCCGTGTGCATTAACATCTATCAAGTTTCTCACCTGGAGTTGGCTTCCTACAACTGGTGACAGTGTTTTGATCCTACTGAGCAATACTGAACAATCTCTGGGCCAGTAATCCATTGCTGAATGACATCACCAACAAAAAGACACTGAGTGAAGGTGAGGACCAGAAGAGCCCGGGAACCACCTGACAGCAGCCCTGAAGTCCTGAGCTCTGGCACATCATATGCCAACTCAACTGGGTATCAACCTCTTCCTGGGCTCATTAGAACTGTGTGCTTCAACTTTCAGAAGCAAATGCAGAATGACAGAATCTTCTCTGAGGACACTTTTCTAAGTCTTGTTTGCAGCACGTGTTCTAAGTCTTATTTGCAGCCTGTCTTCACTGGAATGAGTAGTCATTTGGCATTCTGTTGTACTTAAAATTTCATGAGATTCTGTCGCTCCCACCTGACAGATCCCTTTCCAGAACAATCTTGGGGCCCTGCTGCAGGGACACCCAGTGAGGATGCTCGAGGAAACCTTTCTGTCCAGGAACGCGGTGGGGCTGGTGAGGGCTGGGGTCCTAGGGCGAGCTGGCTGTGGCTTTTTACCTGAAGTCCCCCTGTCACGCCCCTTGATGATCCTCCTGGAGTCGGGCCTCAAGTGACATCTCCCTTGGCAGCCTTTGGGAGGCACCGAGGAACTGTCTGGGGCCCTGTCCCTGAGGGCGACAGGGCTTTCAGTGTTTTCTGACTTGAGTCTTGGGGAGTTTGTAAGGAGGACTCCAGCCCTCCACGTCTACCCGCAGACATCCAATGGATGCTAAAGGCAGAATTAGAAGGGCAGTATCTCTGCCTCAATATATGGCCCATCCATCCCCTTTGCCTGAGTCACCTTGGATTTGTTACTGGACCCTGCTGGCTGCATCAGTGCCCACCAGCACAAGGAACAGGCAAAAAAAAAAAAAAAGAAATAAAGAAAGAAAGAAAAAGGAAAAAATAAAGAACTTTGATCAAACTGGGGAGAAGCAGCCAGAAGGCTTGGAAGAAGCCCCTGACCCACAGAAGTGGTTACAGTTTATAGAAACAAAACCCAAGTGATCTACATATGTGAATTTCCTTGGCCTGAAGAAAAGCAAAAATGGGAAAAACACAGAAAATGCCTAGGCCTATGGCCTGTGTTCAGGCCTGAGGAAGGGCGGGACCCATCTTAGCTTTTCTGGCTCCTGAGGTGGGCGTGGGGTTGCAGCCCGTCTCTATTTTCAGCAGAAGGAAGTTGCTCTTAATTCAGAATTTAGACCCCCGCCCCCATGCAGTCTGTTTCATGTCCCAGGAACAAGGTCTGATTGATGTGCATCTGAGAGCCAAAGCAGGTGACACAGCTCTCCTGACAAGGCACCACCTGGCCAATCCTGGGAAGATGGACAGACCTCAACTGGTCAGGACCACCTGCTTTGGCAGCTGTGCAAAGCCCAAGCCCTTGCCCTCATTCCCCTCTCTATAAAAGCTCCAAGTCATTGTCACCCCCTGAAGACAGGCTAAGATGTGGGTCCCCTGCCTTTCCCGTGTGGCTGCACTGATAAAAGTTCCTTTCCTGCTGGGCATGGTGGTGCATGCCTGTAATCCCAGAGAATCTCAGGAGGCTGAGGCAGGAGGATCACTTGAGGTCAACCTTGGTGATTTAGTGAGACCCTCAGCAACGTAGCAAGACCCCTTCTCAAAACAAGAATAAAAAGGATTGGGGTGTGCTCAGTGGTAAGGCACCCGGGTTCAATTCCTAGTCCTTTACCTGGAGCTGAAGCTCTCTGCCTCCTTTTCTTTTGCGGGTTAAAGCTTCCCCTGTGCATTCAGTCTCATTGGACTTGGAGTTACCATTGACCCAACTCAGAAGTTCCCATCTCTGGTATCTCCACCTCCTCTTGGTACTGGGGATTGGACCAGGGGCTCTGCCACTGAGCTACATCCTCAGCCCTTTTAATTCTTTATCTTAAGACAGTGCCTCAATAAGTTGCTAAACCTGGCCTCAAACCCACAATCCTCCTGCCTCAACCTCCGGAGTCACTCTAGCACAGGTGGGTGGCACTGTGCTCGGCCTGTGGTTGCATTTGGATGCAGTCCAAGCTGCTGCAGGTTTGAGGAATGTTTTGTGGGCATCTATATAACAGTACCTGGACAGGGGTGCTTTCTGCAGGGTGCGCCAGACCCTCTCGCTGTTTTTTTTCTGTGGATGTCTGCCTGGCCTGCAGTGGGTTGGTCACAGGACATTCAGGAGAGATCTAGGGCACTGGGCAGTGCCCTCCATCCAGCAGGTGACCTGGCAGGAAGAGCCCTTGCAGCAGGGAAGTGGGGTGGCACTCTGTAGGTGAAAGCACAGAGCTCTCTGATGACTAGTGACTAACACAATGTGAAGCAGAAACATCCCATGAACTTCATGTTCAAGTACAAAGCTGGCTACGATGACTGGGTGGCATTGCAATCTCCTGAAGGTCCTTCTTGGATTCATACAAAAAAAGAGAGCGAGGGACTAAGGGGCAGGAAGGAAACACAACTTTTTCAAACACTGAGATCTGGAGTCCAACTCCTGCCATGTAGTCAGTGAATGAATGGATAATAATTGTTTTTACGGGACCATGTGACCTGGGGCTGGTCGGCTTCCTCTGGGCCCTCAGCATCCCCATCTATAAAGCGGGGTCACAGACCAAGGGTGCTGTCAGCTTTCTGTTGCTGTGACAAAGCATCTGAGAGAATCCCCTTAAAAGGAAACAGGGTTTCTTTTGGCTCATGGCTGCATAGGTCTCAGTCCATGGCACCTTAGCCCTGTTGCTTTGGGCCTGTGGCAGCACAGTAGGACATCCTGGCAGCTGGAGCACATGACAGAGGAGGCTGCTCATCTCTGGGTAACTGGGAAGAGGGTGGGTAGGACTGGTCTGGGTCCCAATATCCCCCTCAAGGTCACACCCCTAATGATCTCATTCCTTCCAGGAGGCCCCACCTACTAAAGTTTCCATTATGTCCCAAGGGCCACAGGCTGGTGACCAAGCCTTTAGCACATGGGCAATGGGGACATTTGAAATCCAAACCACAATACCAAGTGATCATTAGCTGGGGGCTAACCCCTGGTCTCCGGGCCAACCCCTACCCACAGCCCAGGCCTGGGGAGATTGACTGCATTCTGCAGGACACCCACTGCAGGCAGCTGCCTCAGCCAACATGGAAGTCCTTAGCAGAGGCTCTTTTATTTCATGGGGGGTGGGGGGTGGGGGGTGGTACCGGTGATTGATCTCAGGGATGCTTGACCACTGAACCCCATCCCCAGCCCAATTTTGAATTTGATTTAGGGTCAGGGTCTCACTGATTTGCTTAGTGCCTTGCCATTGCTAAGGCTGATTTTGAAATTTTTGATCCTCCTGCCTCAGCCTCCTGAGGTGCAGGGATTCCAGGAGTGCACCACTGCGTTGGCCAAGGGGCTCCTTTTTCGCAGTGGGGTTTCCTTGCGAGAAAGCTGACCCTGTCCTGGGGTCATTAATGATTTGCCCACACAGCAGTGCTTTGTTACTTTTCCTTTTCTCTGGAGGGCAACTCAATTCATAACTAGTAAACATAGCCCCACATGTTCTCTGATTAAGAATAGTGCAGAGCTGGGGGGCAGTGGTGCATGCCTGTAATCCCAGCAACTCTGGAGGCTGAGGCTGGAGGATGACATGTTTGAAGCCAACCTTAGCCATTTAGTGAGGCTCTGAGCAACTCAGTGAGACTCTGTCTGTAATGAAGTATTTTAAAAAGGGCTGGGGATGTGGCTCAGTGGTAAAGCACCCCTTGGTTCAACCCCTGGTACCAAAAGAGAGAGAGAGAGAGAAGTGAAGAAATAAGGGAAATCAAAACTCAAGCTAAGATCTTAACCCTGCAAACGCAGCTGGTAGAGAAACGTGCTGACTTCAGGGCTATGAGGATTCACCTCACCAAGACTCAGGTAGCAAATGCTCTCCAAACCTGTCACCCTCAGGGCTGGGTGAGCTCCGCGGTAGAGCACTTGCCTAGCATGTGCAAGGCCCTGGGCTCAATGCCCAGTGCGGCAACAAAAAGAATTTCAAAACCCTATGTGATCCTCAGGTCCAGGGAGAGCAGTCAGAGCAGCTGTCTGCCCCTGAGACTGGGCCTGGGAGGACTCACTGGGAGGATGCCAGGGGGCTCATCAAAGGTCCGGGGAATTGCCACCAGTGCGGCCAAAGTCACTCCTAGATGGCAAAATGAAACCTGTGAGCCACGTTTTCTGTGACTCTCAGGAATCCCTTCCACACCTCTGTCCTTAAAACAGGGAAGAGTAATAATGTCACTCAGTCCCTTTGTACTGCTGGGACCACAGTGTTCTTTAGAGGAGATCTCATGGCTGCCCTGGGTCACCCCCTGCTTCACATCCCCTTGGTGACCAGTGGTCTCTTCCCACCTGAATGCTGTCCAGACCCGACTCCTGGGGTGCAAGCCTTCCCCTCCACCCTCCACCAGTGCTCACCAGCTGCCCTGGGGCATGGGAGGCTGTGACCCAGGCTTGGGTAGGGCTTCCCCCTTAGCCAGAGCCGTCCTGAGAGCCCCAGGCTGCAGCCCCAGCCTGGAAGTGGCTGCCTGGAACAGAGCAGGAGGTTGCTCCCTATGGCCCCTCTGGTCCCTCTCTTCCTCCTGTTGAAGGAGCATGTGAGGAATGGCTTGTCCTTAACCCTGTGCAGAAGCTTCCAAAGAAACCGCTTCAAAGCCCTGGAGCAGGGGAGGGGGTTTGGAGATGGAGCCATCTTAGAAGAAATGGCAGAACTTCAGAGATGAACAAGAGAGCAGGAGTTCCAAGCCTCTTTCGATGGAGTTTCTAGCAAAACAGGATGTTGCTTGCAGGAGCCAGATGCAAGCCAGGCTCAGATGACCCCATGGAGAACCATCAGGCGACCAATGGCCACTTGAAAACTGTATCGTAAAAGAGCTTCCAGTCCTGAAGCGCAAACTATGCCAGGGGCCTCCAGGCTAAGTGACAGAAGCAGGCACACAATGACACATGGCCTGTGACCTCACTCATGGAGAGTATAATACAGTTGTACCATAGAAGTAGAAAACATTATTGTGACCAATATTTTAATAATGATGATTATTAGGATGGCCTTTCATGTTGGTTGTGATAATTGACAGCTGTCATTTTACAAATAATGTTGATCAAACGCTCCCTCTGGGCCATGCTCTAGGCCAGCCACTCTACCTGCCTTGCCTACCTGATCCTCACAGTGTCCCCAAGAAGCCAACACAACAAACCAGAAAGCACAATGTCCCTGCTAGCAAGTGCAGGACCTAAGTCTTGAACCCAGACACAGAGACCAACCAAATTAAATGAAATATTTACTGGAATACTGGTAGAAATCTAGGAGAAGAGGCTGTGGCCTAGAAATGGGGAGGGTTGGCTTCAATCCTCAAAACCCAAAGCTGTCAAGATGGTTCAATTGACCATCCACGTTAGAAACTACTCTCCAACGAAATATGCCCCAAACATTGTCAAAACAGAGGGACTGATTGGGAGGAAATGGCAACCCAGTATAACAGGAGGCACGAGGAGAAACACAGATGAGCACTATGCATGGGAGGAGGTCACTGGAACACAGCTGGCAAGAAGATGAACACAGGCTCAAATGATGTGTTTTATTTATTTATTTTTTACCAAAATTAAGGATGTTGATAATATGTGCTGGGAGGGGATAGGAAGATAAGCTTTTTTCATACACTTTGGAGGCACATTTAACATTATCCATGAAACTTAAAAAATGCACGAATGCTATGCTCCCTACAACACAGAAATTCAGGTCTTGGGACGTGCCCTGGGAAGCTCCCAGAAGGAAGTTCATTTCAATGCCGTGTTAAATTATAAGACATGTACAATGCAATGGCCATTGGCAGGAAGTCTGTGGCCACAGTGAATAAGGAGGCACGTGCTGACTGCAAGTTCTTAGGACCTGTGGGTGGAAAGAAGACCCTGGACCACATGTTTCAGCTGTGGGACACAGACACAGCCCTGAACATAGGCTGGTCCAGCGGCACTGTGCATCTCTCCAGATCCACACAGTGTGGAAACCGCAGCCATCACTTGGCTTTAGGGACAGTAGCTGAGGTGATTTTCTTTTCTGAGAGATAAGGGACCACGGGTGACTCCCTAATAGACAGATGACCAGAGTCACCTCTGGGGAGAGTCTGGGCCAGGAAGTGATGGGAGAAGAGGAATTCGATCATCTGTTTCCATTTTTCTGTGATTTGGTTCAAGTGGCAAAGCGGTGCTATTTATTAATTAATGGATCAAATAGGTTCATCATTGTTTTAGAGTACAATTAGGTGCCTTCAAACTTTAGGCTACATGGGCACATTTGAGAACGGTTCCAGCCATTCTCTCATCCTTTGGGTCATTCCCCTCCTATGTCCTGTGAGACATTGTCTATGTGAGGCTTTAAGAAGAAGAAGAAGAGAATATTCTGTAAAGAAAACCTTATGATCTGTGCATTATAAAATTGAATGGGTTCATTCAGAAATCAGAAGTTCTATTGAAAGCTATTTGCATGAGGCAAATAAAACTTATTTTTAGGCATCCTGGTGAAGACAAGGTTTTATCTTTATGTCTCATGTCTGTGTTTTTCTTTTTATTTGTTAGAATGAAATTCATAGGTTGGCTGACCATTCTATCAGATGTGTACCTAGATGACATTTCAATTACCCACTTTTACATGGTAGACATTTTGTACATGAACACTGCCTGTCTGCAACTTTTTTTCAAACAGGACTGGGCTCAGGAGCCCAAATACCAATGTTAGCTGGAACATGTTCTCCAGTTTGGCCTATCTGTCAGTATTCCCTGAGGTCACCTGTTCCATGAGCTTCGTTACTCCTGCTCCCTCACCAGCTTTCATAGAAACCACATGCTGTCTATGAGTCAGAGACACCAATCTCACAACATAGCATTCTTTGAGTATCCAAAGTCCCACTTTTCACTTCGCCATGCCTGACATTGTCGGTAATATTTATCGGCAAATGTGAGATTTGCAAAGATCCAATTCTATGTGCTCCTTTCTCAAAGAGCCTTAGGCAGGGCTATAGCATACATAAATATGAAGTAAAGGCCTAGTTTTTAAAATGTCATCCATCGAATAGTTGACACATGTCTGAGATATTTTTTTATTTTGGAGGAGGTATTATTTAATAGGGAATTCCAACAGCTACATGATAGTGAAATGAGAAGTCTTGCATCCATTTTATTCTTTGTGATGATTTTGATGAGTAAGGATAAGATACTTCCTTGTTCCAATGAAGATGTTGCCCACTTCTGTGAATGGATGCACCGTGTCACCCACTACTTGCATATCTGCATGTTGTGCTTGACATTAACATCGTACTTGGCAGGTGGCAGAAAGTCAATACTGAAGTTAAGCTCTGGTGTTCTAGCAGCTGTGCTGCAGATCCTTGGTGTGCCACCTTCTGCAATCCATGCTGCTCTGTTCATGTGCCTATTGACTTCCTGGTGATGAGCATCATGGTCTCCTGGTCTTGAGAATGGCCAAGCATTTCTCTGTGAATGTGGAAGGTGGGCATGTGGAAGGCTTCAGGGAGGAGGGATCATTGATCATGTACTCTAATCCATGTGCCTGTTTAATGACCTGTTTTTCTTCTTGGGTTTTAAGGGAGACACTGCCCTCAAACACTTCTGTGCAGCTGGGAATGCAGGCTTCTGCTTCACCTTGAAGGAAGCATTCCTGAATCCTTTCCAGAAGACATGAGAAGAGAGAGTGAGCCTCTGGTAACATGCAGGTTCCTTGCATTGCCCATGGGCTAGAGGAGAGAAGAGTTGCTTCATGAGATTTGATCCCCTTTATCCTGAAAAGTTCCACACGGACGTGAGTCCCCAGCATGTTTAGACATCATTTCAGACATCTTTGTTGATGGAAATGAATCACACCCCCTGATGATGTGGAAGAGATAAAGAAGGGTTTGCTATGAATTTTCTATTTCATTTCTCAGGGCCTGAGTCAAGCCAGCCATTGTGCTGTCAGCGCATGAGCTGCTGGTCAAATGTGAGGAAGTGGTCTTACTTATGAAAACACCACCCTGAGTCAGTGAGCCAGAGGCAGCCTGGAGTCCCTGTTTTTCTGTAAAGGCAGATTGCTGTGGATGGCCTCTGGCCTCGTCATGCAGCCCTGCTCAGAGTAGGGGATTGAGGGTCCAGGTAGATCCCAGTTCCTTTTGAC
Organism: Ictidomys tridecemlineatus; assembly: GCF_052094955.1. NCBI lineage: Eukaryota > Metazoa > Chordata > Mammalia > Rodentia > Sciuridae > Ictidomys > Ictidomys tridecemlineatus. The sequence goes on along the minus strand of NC_135488.1, from coordinate 10,897,851 downwards.
CTTTATTGCCATTGGGCCGCCCCAGGGTCCTTGGACTCTACCTGGTCTTCTGGCCTGGGTCAGGGGATGTGAGGTTTGGAATCCCCCTCTGTGGCAGGATCCCAGGCCCCCCAGCCACTTGAGGGCAGCACATCCTTCCCTAATTGTGTTAGAGGGGAAGGATATTCCCGCCCATCCTCATCCATGCTCATCCCACATTTTGTAGCTTGACACCAGAGGACCTTTATTCATTGACTTACGCTAAGATAAGTCAATCAGCAGTCTCCCAAGGGTTTACATTGTGGTAATTGACACCAAACATCCGTTTTGTAATTAAACCATTTTGGAGGACACAGTTGAGTGGCATTAAACATGTTGATGTTGGTGTATAGGCGTCACCACCATGCATCTCCAGAACTCACGTGGACATACTCTTGCCATCAATGCGGAATTCTAGTGCCCTTGAGGCCCAGGAAAAGAACATTGTACTTTATCTTTTTATGAACCTGATAATTGAGAATCTGAGATAAGTGAAATCCTGCAAAATTTGCCTTTCTCTGGACACGATCATTTTCAAAGGATGCAGTTCACCCCCACTCGTGGGCATATCAGGTCCACTGCTAACTCTGCGGGTGTTTCAATTGCACTCTCAGTGACAGTGGTGACTGTGTGCACGTGAGCTGTGTGTCCAGCTCAGATCCCAGGATCTAGGGTCTTTGGTTCCACGCAGCCTATAGGTTGCCTGTTCCTCCAGGTGTCTGCAGGCCAGTGGCACGAAGGCCCTGGGCCTGGTGGTTTCTTTAGGTGAGTGCAATACGTGTCCACAGTGTCGTGGGACATGATGGACTATAAATAGAAGCAATGCCTGGATACTCCTGGGATCTCAGTAGGCTCAGCCTGTGTGCTGAGAATTGTTGTGACCTCCTAATTAATGGTCCCCCAGAATCCCAGAGAAAAGGGCAAGTCCAGAGCAGTGGAACCTCACTGTCTCTGAGAGAACTTTTGGGGTGGGGGGCCGGGATACATTGATGTGAGGACTCTGATGCAGAGTCACGTTTTTCGAATCCAGGTAGAGGTGCTCAGGAACAGCCTGGGCTGGCACGTGGGTTCCCCACCTCCACACCTGTGGAACATCTTGGGGCTCTGATTAGCACAGCAGCCTGACCACGTGAGGGCATCTGCTGTCTCTGCGTACAGTGAGCTGGGTTTTCTTCACTTCTCTCAACAATTCCACATAACACCAGCTCTGAACCCAGAGTCCTGGGCACTTAGTTGAGGCTCCATCAGCTCCCACCTCTCTCTACCTGACAGAGCCCTCCTGGCTCCCTCTGCACTCATTACATTGAAGATGAAACCCTGGAGGGTGGGACTTCCCGTCATCCAGAAGTTCCCAAACACATTCCACTGTTCCTGGAACTCAAATGGTTGGGGGGGGGCACAAGCACCCTGGCATCCATGTGTGGGAACCATGGTAGTATAATCAAGAAACAGGAAGGAGAGGGGTTGGACTGATCAGTACAGATGGCAGGGCCTAGTACAGAGTGGAATGGAGAGTTCTCACCCGGGGTGATTGTTGTGATGTGCACAAATGCTCTGCTGGTGCTGGGGTGCCCGCATGGTTTCTGGGGTCTTGAAAGGCTACAGATGCCCACAGAGTGTTCTCAGATGCACAGTGGGAGGCCCGTTGCAATATGAACATGTGGAAGAAGTAGGAGACCCCCTTAGCGTGGAGGTGCCATCTAGGTCTCCCTGACTTTGCTGTATTTTTCTTTATTGTACCTGTCACTCCCACCTATGTCTGTTCTTTTGAAAAAAAGCCAGGGCTCTTTTTCCATTTTTTAATCAGGTTGCTTATTTTCCTGCTGATGAATTGTTTGAATTCCTTATACATTTTGGATATTAACTCCTCGTCAGTTATGAGGTTTGCAGATTCTTTATTCCATTCCATAGATTGACATTTCACTGTGTTTGTTATGTCTTTTGTTGCACCAGAGCTTTTAAGTTTGATGTAATCCCTTTTTTCCATGTTTGTTTTTGTTGCTTGTACTTTTGAGGTTATAGTCTAAAAAGCTATTGCCTGACTAAAATCAATTGAAGTTTTTTTTAGTAGTTTTATAGTTTTCAGGTGTTGTGTTTAAGATTTTAATCCATTTGAGTTAATTCATGTGTACCATGTAAAATAAAGGTGCAATTTTATTCTTCTGTACATGGATATTCACTTATTAAAGTGACTGTCCTTTCTCCATTGTGTGTTGATGACACCTTTGTCAAAAATCAATTAAATGCAAATATATAGTTTTATTTAAGGGTGTTTATTCTTTTTCATTGGTTAGTATATCTGATTTTGTACTAGTACCATGCTATTTTGATTACTGTAGCTTTGTAGTGTATTTTGAATTTAGATCTTGTGATGTTGTAGATTGCCCCTTTGAGCATCTTTTGTGGATTTTGTGAATTTTAGGATCATTTTTTTTCTATTTTGATAGAGCTGTATTGAATCTGTAGACTAATTTGGATAGTATAGATATTTTAACAATATTAATTCCCAAGCATTTTATTAATTTTTGTAGTTTTTGTATAAATGAGATTTTTATCTTGATTTCTTTGTTTATTACCACATAGAGACACTACTTATTTTTATTACGGATTTCATGCCCTATGTAGTTTGAGTCTATTTTTAGATTTTTCTATTTATTCATGATTCAGTCTTGGTAGATTATGTCTATCCATTTCTTTTAGGTCATCTAGTTTTTTGGTTATACATTTCTATTTCTATTTTGTCAGTTGTAGTGTCTGCTCTTTCATTTCTCATTTTATTTGAATGTTCTGTCTTCATCTAGGTTATCTTTTCAAGAAACTTAGTTCTGTTGATCTTTTCTATTGTTTTTCTAGTCTATTTCATTTTTTTTCTTTTACTGTCATTTATTATTTTCTACCTTTTTGGTTTTTATTTATTTTATTTTTTAAAGTTATTGTTATTTTTTTTTGTTAGAACATCTTAGTAAAATAAAATTCCAGTTTATTGTTAGATAACATTGTTTCACACATACATCAAGCAGGCCAAAAAAATAAACAGCAACTTCATAAACAGCAACTTCATAGACGGAAAGAAAGGAAGAAAAAAGAAACCTTTTTATCTTTGGCCTTTTTAACTGTCTTATACAAAACAACTACTTATAATACAGCTAAAGTATTTAATGCCGGAGCTGGGGATGTGGCTCAAGCGGTAGCGCGCTCGCCTGGCATGCGTGAGGCCCGGGTTCGATCCTCAGCACCACATACCAACAAAGATGTTGTGTCTGCCGAGAACTAAAAAATAAATATTAAAAAATTCTCTCTCTCTCTCCTCTCTCACTCTCTCTTTAAAAAAAAAAAAAGTATTTATGTAGTTAAATACCAAAAAAGTTACTGGAATGCTCAGAATAAGGTTATTTTGTTGTTGTTGCTTTTCCTTTTTTTTAGTTATTTCCCTTCTTTGAGATTATAATGAACATGGCCACACCACAGGTAAAGTCAAAGTAGGACAGAGGATACTCCAAAGGCTGGTTGGTTATCCGAGATCATTAAAAATGGCTGACCCCTGATGATATGTACAAAAATTTAAAAATGTAAATAAAAAGTACCGACAACACCCTCTTAAAAGTACTTTTAATTAAAAAAAAAAAAAGCTAGGCCTTGGAAGTTTTGGTTCTTTCTTTCCTTTCCTGTTGCAAATTCACATTGATTTTGGTCGGGTGGAGACTATATGTCATCCTAGGATGGCACTGGCTGTGTCCTCTCTGCAGAGGTGACCACATTTAGATTCACAGATGGGAAGTGGAGAGTAATAGGTCACATCAGCCTCTTATTTGTAGTTTAACTTTTCCTTTTTTGCCATCTAGTCATCCTATCCATCTTCCGGTTCTTTGTGTCAACATCACCATCCCTGTCATCTGCAGCTACCCATTTGCTGTAGCTGCCTCAGCCTCCTAGCCATCACCATCCTCTCCTCTCCCTCCAGCTAATCCACAGCCTCCTGCTCCCCATTTTCCTCATTAGCATTACCACTAGCAGGTGGCTCTTCCATTCTCTGCCTCCTCCACAACTTCCTCCTCCTCTGCTAAGTGCTTGGTGGTGGTCTGGGAGGTGGTGTCCACGCAGCCTCTTTCTTGGTCCCACGCATGATGCGACATGGTGGGTTGAAGAGTATGGGGTCTGGGACCATAGAGCTGCCAGAGCTGGGAAGGTGTTCCTAGCAGGAGCTGAACCCAGGAGCTGCAGGAACCATGCAAACGTGGCTTTTCAGAGCAGCAGGTCTACCTTTTTAAAACTGGGAGCTTTATTCTTATTTTTTTTTTGTTTCTCTAGGTATAACATAAGGATGTTTATTTGAGATGTTCTTTTTCATGTAAAGGTGTTTATTGATGTAAACTTGCCTCTTAGATTTGCTTTTGTATATCCCATAAGTTTTGGGTTATTTCGGATCCATTTTTCTTGTCTCTTGATATTTTAAATTATTCTTTCTTTCTTTCTTTCTTTTTTTTGACACACTGCTTGTTTAGAGCACGTTGCTTAATTTCCATGTAATTTGAGAATTTCCCTAAGTTCCTCTTTGTATTGACTTATAGTTTTATGCCATTGTGATGGAAAAGATATTTGCTATGGTTTCAGTCTTGTTAAATTTGCTAATACTTTTAAAACCAAACATTTAAATGATTTGAATTTTATGGTATGAATTTTTTTTTGTAGTTATTAAAGTAAAATGAAATTCTTGCAAGATACCACTTGATTTTAAAAGAGAAATTTTGGTACAGTTAAATTTGTTTGCAGGGCTTTATATGGTGTCTAGCCTTTCTTTAGAAAATTTCTATTTTTTCTTGTCATTTATTATTAGTAATGGTATAAATAATAATAATATTTTTAAGGGTGAGCCACATAGACTTAAGTAACCATCTACAAACAGGAGGGTTTACTTTCTAAATATCTTGACCAAGATTAAATTAGAAAGTGTTGTGTGATTGCAGATGGGTTAGGATAAAGAAAACTTGAAAATAAAAAATTAAGTTCCTTTTAAAGTTTTTTTGTGTGAAATCAATACAATAAATAAGGAAAATATTATGTAAGAAAGTCAATAAAATAGAATATTCAAAGAAATTGTTTTGAATGTACAGATATGTGAAATGATATGTAAAAAGCTATGATTGCAAAAACTAACAAAAGTACGCAGATATGAATGCCCTATCTTTCAAAAAAAATGTTAATAGAAAGCAAAAAGAAAAATCAACTACCTTCCTGAGGGAAGATTTAGGAACTCTTGTGAAAATTTTATTTATGTGTTTTATCACAATATTTATTTATTAAAATCATGCTGTAATTCTTGGACACCTTAGGAAGTTATTGCTCCACTATTCTATATCTTAACTTAATGGTATTTTGTTAACATAAAAAAAAAAACAAACTAGAAGTGGTGAATTGAATATCATTCCTACCTGAATGAATTTTTTGATGGAAATTCATAAAAGTGGTATATTATTTTTCTTTTTTTGTTGAGGCTGTTCAGAAATATGTAATATACATCTTTCTTGGCTGACTCTCATGTGACAAACTCGTGTGCAGAGTTCCTTGAGGGAATTGCAGATCCTTTTGGCATAGGTTGCTGATGGATGTAAACTTGGATATGATGAGCAGTAGCAGAGTGTGAATAAAGAAATGAGCTGTCATTACAGAAATTATTTCCTTTTGGAGGTCAGCAGTGACAAAATGATGGCTTAAGTGGTTGATTTAAAATCAGGATTGAATACTAATGTCTAAAGACAAAAACACCTGGTATGATTAAACACTTGAGATCAGTAGGCAGCAGTAGAGACGTCTGTTCTGCTCCTTGTACTTGAGGAATGGTAACTAATCCCAATTTTAGAATGATGTTGCTAAGGTTCACTGAATCTTAATAACATGGAAATTGAAGATGAAAAAAGGGGAGAACTCAGCAGATTATAGAACTCAGCAGAAAGTTGTTAATCTTAGCTATTTGCCTACTGTGTAAGTATATTAATCAGTAGCTTCTACTTAATTTTTATCAGTATATAGAATTAATAATCTTCCCAAGATGAGGTTTGAATCTTAGTTCAAATAATTTGTTTATTTTGTCATTACTTATAGGAGTCCAAGGATTGATTGTGAGTGATTGTGAGTCAGTCTTTGGTTTTTGGAATAAGATAACCATGGAAAATACATTAATATTTGTGATAGACTAAATGTGTATTTTGATTCTCTTTTTCATGTCAAACAGGTTTTGTGGTTATGTTTTATGTAATTTTTCAAAGGCATTTCTTAAGATAAAAGTTGGGAAAAAATGCCGCAGTCTGGCTGGGCACAAATCAGGAGCCACTGAAGCAGGAACAAACTTTATTTCTGAACTCCACCAGCACACTCCACACACGCTCCTGGGAACTCTCCCGAACACCACAGGGCTCCTCTAGGAACCACCAACCGGAAATCCCTCCTCTGGCACTTCCCCAACCATTGGGAACTCTCCGGGAATCCCGAGAGAACTCCAAAGTAGCAGGCCGAGGTGGACAGCAGGTGTCTAATATTACAATTGAATACACAGCTTAACATAACCATTATCATTTCAATGGCTTGCTGTAGTCACCTCTCAACTACTACTTCTGGCAAAAATGCCATGTGTCATCACAACTCGGCTGTGGCCCTGAACAAAAAAATACTGCTTATATGTAAAAACAGTAAAACAAGTTAAAAGCAAATATCCTTCCCCATACTTTGCAAAACCTCTCATTTATATTAAATATAGTTGTTATGCTTTATTGAACATATATATAATATAAACAATTTTTGGTTTTAAGTTTCTTCTCCCTGAAGGAAATGCAGTTTTTTTTTACATTAAGTTCTTTTATATGAAGTCAGATTTCATAATAGCAGTGATTGCATTTGTATTTTCTCTGTTATTGTGTGCTGTCATAGTCACTGGAGATACCACCTGATGCTCAGGATGGAATGCTGACTGCCTTTGGAGGATGAGCTTCCTCTGCTCTCAGTATGGCTTTCCTTCTGTCTTTTGGCTTTTTCTTAAGAAAGAAATGAAGGTGCAAATCTTGAAGTTTAATCAGAAAGTTAATTGAAATCGTGTTTTCTTAGCCTAGTACCAGTGACTTTAAGGTGATTAGTACATATTCTGTGTATCTCTTAATGCTTCTGGTTAACGCACCATTTTCTACTCCCTCAGTAGGTTAGGAAGCTATTCACTATTTATTGATTGCTTTTATTAGGTGCCAGGCACAAAATAAACATTTAGTTTATTACAAATATTAGTTATGGATTTTTGTGTTAGAAAAGTAGAAAATTATTATCTAGTAATTAGGGTTGTAAATCTTTATAGGTAAAAGGGAATCCGATATTAAAATAAAGTTTTTGAAGAAATGTGGATCATATCATTAAGTAGAAAAGATTATTTTAATAGTGTTTTTCTCTTAGTATCATGTTTGCTTGAAATATATAATTAAAGTTGTTTACATTTCTACTTACAGAAACAGATGAGAGTATGTACCAATGAAGTATGATTATGTGTGATTTTCTCTCATTGCGTTTTTTTCTGTTCTCAGTTTTCCATAACATATGCTTTCTTTTTGTTCAGATGACATATTAAACACCTGTTGAATTTAGAACATCTTTATTGATGCAGTGAAGGCCCAGACCTACTAATTAGATAGTATAACTACCTATTAATTAGATAGTAAAACTTTTTAGTTCATCTAGAACATAGGTAGTAACAAAAAACCTTTATAGGAAAAACATATAGCTTAGAGAGTAAATATATTTTTAACAAATTTCATTTTTTAGAGCCCAAATCCACTCTTAGACATGCTGGTTCTGACAGAGACTCAGGCAAGAGAAGAAATAGATGACATCCGGACTGCTATCAGGCAGCAACTTCAGAAAGAACTGATTGCACTTTTCAATACCTTGCTTCTCAGTTTCATGGCAGTTACTGACAGGTATCATTTGTATTGTTGAAAGTTTGGGTACAATTATTCAAAATCTATTTTTCCTCTGATTTTCAGAGATTTACTTCTTCTTCAAAATTAGGAGATATAAATACTTTGGTACTGATAGTTAAAATTAGTCTGCTTATTTGCATGTTGATGTATGTTACATTTTAAAAAACAGTAAGAACATTTATAATAGTGTCAATTTGGTTACTTTGTTGTTGATCTGTGAGGAATTGAACTTGTAGGCTTTAGTATAGGTTCTTTGTATTTTTAAAATATTTTAAAAGCAATTGGATAGTAGATATATAAAAATTATGATCTTAAAATCATATGCCTAATGGAATAGGTAATAGTATAGTTAATAATCACCAATTTATATTTGAATTCATTCTTGACTACTTAATTTTAAGAATTTTGTTTTTTGATAGAATATATTCTATTGATTGATCTGTTTCTGACAGTCTTGCTTAATTAGGTTAAAGTCATTAAAAGCTTTCATTTCCTTTTATTTTTCTACAAAAAAGTTTTAGTCAATTAAAAATAACCAGTTTTTCATGACACTGAAGGATTTAATACAGTTTTAATATATTCAAATTAAACTCATTTATAGTGTGAAATTATTTTTTTTTCAATTTTTTATGTCACTCTTGGATAACACAACCAATACCCATTTATGTATTTTAAATGTGATTGCTGCTTATATTTTGCATACATACTCTAGTTGATAGTTTCTCTAAACTTCTCTTGCAAAGCCTTGTTTTGAGAGGAAATTTTTTTTGCCATTTTGTCTAGTTCATACCTTACTAATATGTGGGAAACCCCCTGCAGCCAATAGGACACTCCATTAAGTCTATAACTTTCTCTGTGGTTGATTTCCACCCCCCCTTTAAATGCATAGGAAATGCTTGGAACTTCTTTACGTTTTCCAAACACAGCTGGCTCTGAAACTGCTCCAGTGCCTGCGAGTCACAGATGCTCCTCATTTCTATGGCCTGCCTTCCCTTGAGCGGACATTACAGGGATGGCTCACCTCACCGCATTTCAGGGATGGAGCTCACATTCTCCTCTCACAAGGCCACTTGACATTTGCATGAAGTACTTGTCAGGTCTTCTGGAGGTAAGTAAAAATAACACCCCAAATGACAGCTATTTACTATTTACTGATTGCTTTTATTAGGTGCCAGGCACAAATGCATTATATTTTTATTTAACTCATCATAATGGTTAAATATTTTAATTAATTTTATAAAAAATATGTACAGAAGATCACCCTGAGGAATACTCTCATTTTCAAGAAAAATTGAGGCTTACTTTAAATCTTTTCATTAGGGTAATTTATTTATTCATTTACTTTGTTTAACCATTTTAATTGTGAAATACAATACATGCAGAAAATACATAGCTCATTGAATTATCACATAGTGAACACCTCATGATTACCCCCAAGTCCAAAAGTACAGCTTAGCTGGCATCCCTGAAGTATTTATCATTCCTCAGTTGAATTCTATTTGTTCCTTTTGTAGAATGTATTTTGATTTTTTTTTGGATACTCCACTTCTTGGCATTTCTTGGTAGTTTTACCATTTAAGTGTGTGTCTATGTATAAAATAATCTTTGATTTTAAAAAAAATTGTGTCAGTGGTTTCTTTCAACATTATGCTTATAAGATTTATTAATTTTATTGCCTATAGGTGGAGTTTAATATTATTTTATATGATATTATATGTACAACATTGTAGAAGTGTATTTAGCTTTTCGTTTTCTAATATTTTCAGCTTTAATTACCTTCTAAGCATGTCCTTAATTATATTGTAGGGATTCTAATATATTCTGATTTCATCATCTTTTGGTTCAAAATATCTTCAATATAATGTAATAAGCACAACAATGATGTGGTTGTGCACCCCCTGTAGAAGGATAGCATTGCCACTGTGCTCTGGCAATCTTGGATTTTGGCACTTGGGCCACATAGTCAAGACCTCTCTCCCCAGCTGATCTGGTAGAATTTCCTTTGATCCTCTGGAACATGAGAACATGGGGGATTGTGAGGAACTTCCAGGAGCTTGAGTGTCATTCCCATCATCATGTGTTAGAAGTCTGTCCTGACCTGTTTCTTATTCCTAGGCCCGAAGAAGTCTGGGCTTTCTGTCGCACTTCCCCAGGGTTACAGCTGTGGTGTATAGAGCATGGCTTGGGCTTTTTAGCAACAGAGCACTCTGCCACTTGCAGTACAATTGTCTGGCCTCTTTGTCCAGTGTTCACCTTACACAAAGGACACTGGGAGTGGCACCTTTGGCTGTACTTGCAAACTGTTTATGTAATAAATTGAATCTTAAAATGGATCATTGTTTTCTTATTGGTCAAATCTGTCAGCTTAATTTTGCCTTCTAACCTTCACTGACAGCCAGAGATTGAGATCAATATCTGTATTAGGACTTTAGGAAAAACTCTCGAGGAGGCAGTGTACAGTTATATTTTAAAAGGTGAATAAACTGATCCACAGCAAGTGGAATTCCAGACCTGGATTTTTTTTTTTTTTAACTAAGTTTATCTATATCTTCCTACTCTTTTTTTTTTTTGGTTTAGGTTTGTGGTTTATTTTTGTTAATTTTTTAATTTACAAATTCTGAATACTCATATTACTATAACATTTAATATGAAATTTACTGTAGCCCCTTTAGTAAAAGAGATTTTATTTAAAAAAATAATTATAAATATTGAAATAGGTAATACTGTTGGTATAGTAACGAATTGTTTTATTCCATGCTGCCAGGTGTCCATGGCCAGAAATACATGAATTTTCAAACATATTTTAGTTAAAAATTATAATGTTTTTAAAAAAATTTATACATTCTAATGCATTTAAAATGTTATTCAACCTATAGGCATCTAATTTATAGCATTAGTTATAATGTGATTTATAAATACTCCATTTATGAACCTTTTATTCAGTACATCTCTCTATGAACCTTTTATTCAATTCATCTCTCTAAAAAGGGTTTTATCTATTTTTAGATCTGGGATATGCAAGGAACTACTATATATATGGCATACTATATATATATATTATTACTGTATATATATATACAGTAATAATTGAAATGGAATTGTATTGTTTGTATTGAAAACTATCAAAAGTACTTTTATTTAAAAAAATTGGGTAAGAAGGGAGACTTCTGATTATAGCTATATTGCAAATACTAAAAATTAAAATGAGACATTTGTGGTATTGGAGAACAAAAGAACTTAGGTTTAGGTAAGAAATACAGGTAAAAGGCAGTAATCACATTCTCAGTTCAGTTATCCTTGAGATCATTAAAATCAGCACAGTTTATTAGAGGAGAAATAGATAAAAAGTAAAGTTCCTATTTTATAATGTTTCATGAAAAGCTTGACTAACAAATCCTGATTTGGTATAAATGGGAATTTATTTCATACTTTATAAACTATCTTGTGAAGAAAGTCTTTGTGTTTATATGACAGGAGAATAATATAGCTAAACCTCTCTTATTTGTTAGAAATTATAGCAGAGTGACTTTTAATCTTGGGACTTTATGCTTAGTTTATTAGGTAAATAAGTACTACTGAATAAATTAGTCTTTTTAAGCATAAAGTAAGACGTATGTGCATGGACTTCAGAGCGAAGTCATTGTTGGTCCAGCTGTTTAGTTTCTTAGTAATTAAAGTGGATTCTGTTGGACCTGGTGACGTACATCTGTAATCCCCCAGCAACTCAGGAAGCTGAAGCAGGAGGGTCACAAGGTCAAGGCCAGCTTCAGCAATTTAACAAGACCTGTCTAAAAGAGAAGTGGGTTGAGGGGAAACTGGGAGAGTGGCTTAGTGGTAGAGACTCTGAGAGCTCAATCCCTAGTACTGAAAGGCGGTGGGGGATGTGGGTGGGGGTTGGGGGGTACACACACACTGATTACTTATTGCAAGGGAGCCATATTTCTAGATTATTTTAGTTTTGCACAGTGAAATTTGAATATAAATGTTGCTTTTTTTGTAGTGGTGAAGTGAGACTTAAACTGATTGTGATTAATTACGATGGTTAATAACTATGGTAATTTAATCCTTAACATCAGATAAATGATGTATAATTCCAGAGATCTGACAAAAGGGTCAGATTAAAAGGAGATAATTCCAAAGTTCTTGGCTTGTCACTTTTAAACTAGAAATAAAATTATTTCATAGATATTAGGTATTTCCAGTGATGAATTAGAGAAAAGATGATAATGACTTGATTGCTCAGACATCTTGTTAATGTAGTACTTAAAATTTTAAATTCCCCCCCAAAATAAAAAAATAGTAGAATTCATGTAGGATATTTTAAAATTTTTAAAATATTTTAAACTACGACCCTGGTGAGTTGTGTTTTATTTTTGATTTGTGAAAATTGTAACTTGTGCCAGAGCCCCTAAATTATTTACCAATATACATATACAGTCGTATGTATGTATATACATACATATATGTTTTTTTGTGTGTATATATGTATAGTCTTTTTTACTGTATGACTTGAAATAAACAACAAAACAAAACAAAATGAAACCTAAAGAGATACTGAGATAAAATGGCTCATATTGCAGGATTCTGTGATGACTAAAAGTATAGAGATATTGGGTGAAAGGATTGATATACTTTATTTGTGTTAGTGCAGAAACAAGTAGTCTTCAGTTTTTTTGATTTATCACACATTTTCCCATCAAAATATATTGGGGCCTGAAAATTGTCACCATTCTCTTTTATAAAACTTTTGTGAATTATATGTGATTTCTTTTCACCGAATATTCTTTATTTGTTTAAAAGTTGACATACTGCAAAGTTTCTTTTTATTCAGTTAGCTCACAAATATTTACCAAACCCCTGTTTGGGGAATAGTAATATATATAGTAATTGTCATAAAGACTTGGCCACGTGTTTCAAAGGATTTTCTAAGTCAGGTGGAAGGACTTTGCTGAATCAGCTCCTCTGTATAGGGAATGCCCCCCTAGAGGGGAAACATTTCTTTTATTAGTGATACAATGTGTCTATTGAGAACCAGTCATCTAAATAATAGGCAATATGTAATAGATATCTAAGATCATTCATAAGCGAGGAAAGTGTCTATTTACATTTAAACCATTATTCAAGAGAATTTAACATAACTGACTTGGTCAGTGAGCTTTATAGAATTAGCAGTTCCAATATGTGCTTTTAACAAGATATAAACTTTTTGACTTAAAAAAATATAAAAATGTCGTAGAAATATTCTAAGTCTTAAAAATATCCTACGAGGATACTGCATACCTTTTGTACAAATCTCAAGGGGAAAAATGTTTAGGAATATTTTTAACTGTGTTAAAATACACATAACACAAAATTTACCATCATAACCAGTTATAAATGTATACACTAATAATATTATAAGTATGTATTGTTAAGGTTCAATTTAGACAAGTAAGGAGAATTTTATATAGATATTTTTATATGCCATTTAAAATAAGGCTTGCACACAACTGTTCACATTGTCTTCCAGGTCATTACTTCTTTTTATGTGGAGCATGGAGGAAACGCGATGTCCTTCATGGGAAAAGGTGTTACAAAGAGCACGGTCCTTTGTTTGCTTCACTTGTCCCATGAGATGATGGCCCATGCTCTGAGCTCGGTGAGAGCATTAACAGCTGCCTGACTTGTGAATAGTTGCTTGAAAAGGGTTGTGCTATGCCTAGGACATTTCCAGCCTGTAGGCTTGCTATAAAAAAATGTTTCTTTTGACTTTTCTTTCTAGGAGACAAAGAAGATTTTTGACTAAGACATTACTTAGAAGTTGTATATCATGTAAATCTGAAATTAATTAATTAATCTATTTATTTATTTATTTATTTATTTATGGTACTGGGGATTTAACCCAGGGGTGCTATATCTTTTTTTTTTTTAATGTTTTTATTTTGAGATAGCATTCCACTAAATTGCTCAGGGCCTCATTAAGTTCCTGAAGCTGGTCTCAAACTTGTGATCTTCATGCCTCAGCCTCCCAAGTAGCTGGGATTACAGGTGTGCGCCACTGTGCCCAACATAAATCTAAATTTTATCTGTAATGTATTTTGATTGAAATTTGCATTTGCTAGAAAGCTACATTTTTGATATTTTGCCTAAATTATGGAGAAAATATTGCTTTTATAGGAAAACTTTTATGGTTAAGTTTTTTTTAGGAGAAGCTGAGATTTTTTTTCTTCCTCATTATTTTGGCCTAATAATGGATTGAAACCAAGTCTTAAGTATATTTTTACTTTATTTTGATTTCTAAAGATTTAGAATTATTTTAAACTTCCTAAACTTGCCTAAAGTAATTCTGTTTTCCTTTCTTTCATTCTAGGAGTGGATTTCACTTTGGTTTTTACCTTTGGGTAGTCTCAGTGAAGAACAGACTCCTACTCAACAAGGATTGGCTTGGTTGATTCCATTATGGGTTGATCGGGACCCAGAGGTCAGTGTAAAAGAGAACCAAGCCTATCATGTTTAGATTAAAAGTAATTGAAAATAAAACATACATGTTTATGCTTATTCATATTATGGTATTGTTAGAGTTACCAAGTTTTATGCTTTATTTAGCCCTGTATTAGCTCCCAGGTGCCATTATAAAATACTGTGGATTGGGTGACTTAAATAATAAAAATTTATTTTCTCATAGTGCCAGAGGCTGGAAATCCAAGCTCCAAATATTACTGTCTTTTTTTTTTGGTTTCTAGAGAACCATCTTTTGCAGCCTGTTGACATGTCCTTTCCTTGATGCATACATGCAGGGAGACTCTTTTCTGTTTCTTTTAAAAACACCAATCCTGTTGGAGTAGGGTCTCACCCCATGATCTCATTTAACCTTGCCCTAGTTCCAGCCATAGTCACATGGGGATTAAGGCTTCAACATAGGAGTTTTGGAGAGATACAATTCATTATAGTTTTGTCCCCCCAATTAATGACCTTATTCCTTGCCAAGAGTATTTCCATTATCAACAGCTTCCAACATCTTAACTCATTTCAGCGTCAATTATATAAAGTCCAGATGAAACTTCAGATCTAATTCATCCTGTGGAAAAATTCTTCTCCAGATATGAATTTGTGAAACTATATAAGGTAGTGCTTCTAAACTTTGATGATAGACTAGTTGTAGAATAAATATTCCCTGTCTAATGGAAGAAATAAGAAAAGAAGGAAGGAGTGATGGTTTTAGGAGAGTTCAAAACCTGGCAAGACAACTCCAAGCTCAAGCCCTTAGGCTGATACTGCCTTTACAGCCCTGCTGCTGGGACAGCCTCTCCACTCCCCCACACTCCTGGGTGATCCCACCCTTCATCTCTCTGTAAGGGCCCATCCATGCTGTTGTGCTTGAGAGTAGCACCATAGTTCCGGGGGCTCTGGGCCAGGTCATCCTGGCCCACTGACACCAGAGAAGTAGGCCTACTCTTTGAAACCAAGGAGAAAATTTTCTCTTTCCTTAAAGAATAGCACACATTTACCAATAGACTCTTATGTACAGTAGCCTCCATCAATCTGTCCCACTTTCTTTGTTCCCTGGAGTTCACATTGACAGTATCTGCTCATACAGTGCCATCTATATTCCTGGCTTCCTGTGAGATGACTGACAAAATCACCGTAATGTTTTCTTTATGAAATGGTTGGTCAGCCACATCCGCCGTGTTTTCTTTAAAATAAGTTTTCTCATTTTTTTCCGTGGATAGGCTGAGAATTTTCTAAATTCTTGTTCATGTCCATTTTTGCTTATCTTTTTTTTTTTTTAAAGAGAGAGTGAGAGAGGGGGGAGGAGAGAGAGAGAGAGAGAGAGAGAGAGAGAGAGAATTTTTAATATTTATTTTTTAGTTCTCGGCGGACACAACATCTTTATTGGTATGTGGTGCTGAGGATCGAACCCGGGCCACACGCATGCCAGGCGAGCGCGTGCTACCGCTTGAGCCACATCCCCAGCCCCATGCTTATCCTTTCTTAATTCCTTCTTCAAATTATTTCTTTCCTTTCAGATTTTTCTATAAGCAGTCAGGAGGAACCTAGCCACTTCTTAGGAATTGTATCACGTAAATAACAATTAATTGTCCATAAGTTCTACATTCCACAACACACTAGGGCATGAATACAGTTGAGCTTTGCAACTCTAGCTGTCATTAAAAAAATATTTTTGGGTAAACATTCAGAAATACACCAACATGTGACCTGAACAAAGTGGTACTATGGCAAGCCTACTGTACCACCTCAGTCTTATTTGAAACAGTTTCTTTGTTACTTGTATTAGCCAGCTTTCCATTACTATAACAAATATCTGAGATAAACAGCTTTAAAAGAGGAATGGTTTGTTTTGCCTCATAGTTTTAAATGTCTCAGTTCATCAGCACTCAGAACCATTGCTCTCAGGCCTGTGGGCAGACAGAACAGGTAGCAGAGAATGCCTGCTGGCGCAGAACTGTTCACCTCATGGCAGCTGGGAAGCAGACAAAGAAAAGGAGGAAGGGGCAGGATCCCAGCGTCCCCTTCACGGGCGCCCTGCAGTGTGACTGCATGACTCTCAACTGTACCCCACCTCTTAAAGCTTCCACCACCTCACTGCACCATGGGCTGGGGACCAAACCTTTGACATACGAGCCTTCACGGGGCACTTACTCAACCCACTTGATAATGAGGATCACCGTTCGTTCATTAACATGTTTTCAGTAATATGTTCTACATTCCTGTCTTGAGATTGTTCCAGAATCAACTCTCATGTTTATATTCCTGGCTGCATCTCAAAATTCTTCTGGTCTTTAATGCATTACCCAGTTCCAAAGTCACTTTCATATGCTTAGCTATTTGCTACAGGTGCACAGCCCTACTTTTTGGTACAAGACTGTGTTAATAAGCTTGGGCTGCCTTAATAAAATACCATAGAATAGGTGGCTAAAAGAGCAGAAACTTGTTTTTCTCATAATGCTGGAGGCCACAAGTTTAAGGTCAGGATACCATGTGGTTGGTTTCTGGTGAGGGCCCTGTTCCTGGTTTACAGAAGACCGCTTTCTCAGTGTGTTCTCACAGCACACAACCTGTATGTGGAGAAAGAGATTTCCCTTTCTTCCTAGAGTCCCAAGGCTGGTTTAGTGGTATGCCCCTCTTAAAAAACCTCACTTCATCTTACTTACCTCGTAGGAGCTCTGCCTCCAGATGATCATGTTGGGTAGTAGAGTTTCAGTGTGTGAATTTTCAGAGATGACAGTTCAGTGCATAGGATACTCTTTTTAATCATATTCATTGGAGTACAGAAACCCTCATCATTATACAAAATACATGTATGAAGATATGAATTTGGTGTCAACATACCTTATATTACAATCGGAGAGATGATAAATTGTGGTATAAAGGTATTAAGAATTGTAATGCAAAAAAAATAATAATAAGAGAAAAAAATGCGCTCTATATGTGTAATAAGAATTGTGATGCATTCCGCTGTCATGTATTTAAAAAAATAAAATCAATAAAAATTAATTGATTAATTAAAAAAAAAAGAAAATCAAAAAAGAAAAGATAGTCTAATCAGTCATTTTTAGAAATAACAGTGGAAAATTGTTGGAAAAGCCAAGGCAATTTCAAACAATTTTAGAAGGATCACTGGAAATTCTAAGTTATGAATCCTAGTAATATTTAAGTGCCACATAACGGAATTGCACCATATAATACAAAATTGTATATTGTTAGTAACTTCCTAGTTTGAGTCATCTGTTCATTCATTTTTGAGGAAGAAATGAATATATCCTATTATAATTAAGGCCTTTGGTTTTTAGAAATATTATTTGATGTAACTTTAAAGTTACGTATTTTAGGCACTTAAAACTTGGACTTATTCCTTGACTATTTTATGAGTACCTTATTTTTTTTTTATCCTATAGCAATCATAGGAAATATATTTTTAGTTCAGAATTCAGAAATTCACCAAAATGTGTGACTTGAATAGTACTATGACAAGAACATACACCACTTCAATTTTATTTGAAATACTTTTAAAATAATTTTGGGAAAATAATAAATACCTTCTGAACTATGTAATTCAGTCAATTTTTGTTTTTTGAAAAAAGAACTTTCAAGAAAGTTAAAACCATTTATTTGGAAGAAACACTAAAAAATTAAGAAAGGTAGAACAAAATAATAGGTACCCTTTTTAGGAAGGAGGAATGAATAGAGATTGAGCTTATGAAAGATATGTAATTATACTGTGCTTTCCCTTGAAAAGGGCTACAAAAATATAAGTGTATGCTGCTTATTTATACCTGGCTTTAACTTTGTGTGTCCTTTGCTGATACTGAACTTCTTTTTCTAAATTATTGCTTTCTTAGTAGTGATATAGGATTTTTATTTCTTCATAAACATGTCGGACACTAAGTGACCTTTATAGTTTAGTTTTGGAAAGCTAGTGTTGTATTTATAAAATATGATATTTTATATGCCAGAAAAATTAAGTTATGCTAGGAAATAGATAGGATACGTGGATTTGACAAATTTCTCTTTGACAGGTGAGATTCACTTCCCTGGGATTAGGATCAGCACTGACTACTTTTGAAGCTGGCTGTGTGGCCTTGACAAACAGTTGTCAAAACATTTCTGGTGGGCTCTGGGGAACTGTGGTGAATATTCTTCTAGACCAGTCAGAGTGTAGTATGGTGCGCCGTGAGGTATGTCTGTCTTTCCCTTAGAAACCCATTGTAATATTATCTATAAAGCATACTCAACTCACTGTTCAGCAGTGTGAATGGCCTGTAGACCTTTATATAGTCTAATGAAAACCCAAATGAAATGACAATGAAGAATAAAAAGGATATTATTAATTTATAGTAAAATTGGAGTTCTTTATTCTGATAAGATCAAAGCAGAATACATTGTATTTTAATGTGAACTCTTCTGCTTTATAATACTTGAAAAGTGGTTCACAGAAAATAAATTTACTTTTACCTCAGCATATATGTGTCTCTAATGTTTATAAAGCCTTAATCATAATGAAGGGCTGTTGACATAACAGCTTTTTATAGTATGTCATGTAACATAAGAGGAAAATTAAACCCAAGTTTAATTTGTGGTTTTCTTTTTATGGCTGCTTCTATCAAAGGGATGATTAATACAGATAGTTTCAAAACAATAATCAAATAGTTCTTAGAGGCTTATGAAAACAATAGTAGCTCTTGAGTCTACTGTTAGCCAGTGCCCACTTCCAAATTCAGAAGATTAGTTTTCTTGTTAATTGCTTTCATACTTTTAAATAGTAATGCTTACTTTTAAATGGTAATGCCTTTGTTTGATTTATTAACTTTAGTACTTTTTATTGACTTCCAATGAAGATGGTTGGAAATTTCACTGTTAGAATTTCACTGATATTCTAGTATGATTGTATCAGAGTCTTTCATTAAGTACACACTCTAAGAATTGGGGGTGTAGCTCAGTGGTAAAGTGCTTGCCTAGCGTGCATGAGGCTCTGGGATTGATTCCTCACACCTGCCCTTTCATACACACAACAATCAGGGTTTAATATGATTATTTCATTTGATCATCTTTAGGTCTTAATAGGTTGACTTGGACATTTGTGGTTTATATTTCTAGTTAGCAGGTTTTAATTGAGAGGAGAGTGTATGAGTTGAAAAGGGGACGAGGTGGGATGGGGAGTGGAGGCCTGGATGTTCATTTCTTAAATGCTGCCAGAATAGTTTATTTTATACCAATCTTTTTTTTTTTTTTTTTTTTTTTTGCTGCATAGAATTGAATTCCAAAGTGGAAAAAAATATATTTCCTGATGAAATAATTTTGTACAGTGTTTGGTCATCACCTAACAAAGTCATTGTTTAATAAATATGGCTTAGTAATTCTTGTGAGGACCCCTGTGTATGTTCAGTGGACCAGAAATAATACATCTTTTGTTATTAAATTACAGAATGTTAGATAATTTCAAAGATGACAACAAGATGGCAGTATTGACTTTTTTTTTTTTAATGTTTTCAGGCTGCATTTATTCTTCAGAATCTCCTTGTAATTCCTATGCCTATGGAAACTATAAAGGATTATACTTGGCAGGTAGGTGATTTTAGACAGTTACCAAACTTGTAGATGTTCAAGATTAATTAGTGATAAATTTGCAGCCTATGTGAGTAGTTGGCCCCTTGTACCTCTGGATTATGCATTCATGGAATCAACCATCCAGGGATTGAAAATATTTGAAAAAAAATTATAACTGGACTGAACAGGTACAGAATTATTTTCTTATTATTTCCTAAAGAATACATTGTAACACCTATTTACAGAACATTTGTATTGTATTAGATATTATAAATAAACCAGAGACAATTTAAAGCATATGACAGTATGTACATTTTGTTATGCAAATACTGTGCTATTTTCTGTAAGGAACTTGAGCATCTGCAGAGTGTGGTGTCCATGGGAATGCAAGAACCAATCTTCTGAGGATACAATGTTCCAGTACTAGTGAAATGTATATAATATAGCAAGGATCTCTTAAATTAGAATTATACTTGATCATATTTAAAAATTCTCCATAGTGTTAAGAATAATTAGAAAAATAATAGCTATAAGATATATACTAGGCACTCTTCTAGAAACATATAATATATGTATATATTAACATTGTATATATTAACATTGGACAAACTATTGTCCTCATTTTAGTGGCTTAGAAGCTTTACCACAGAGGGTTTATGTGGCTTGCCTAAAGTCACAAAGCTAGGCACTGGTACACCTTTGCTGCTTTGAGTACAGGCTTGTCTCTTCTTACCCATTTGTTATTTTGCTTCTCAAATTTAACAATAATAAATAAATTTATTTATAGTTTAGTATATATTGATGTTAACATTTTTTCCAAACTAGCACACAGTTGGGATTATAATTAATCTTTTTTTTTGATAATACTAGATTGATTTTTAAATTTTATGTTCTGAATATCAAGTCATAAATAGTTGCCTGTTTTTTTATAGCCTGTGATTTGTAGATAATTCAGAGTACTCTCATTGTGGTGGTAAGATGTGGTCCTTATCCTTTTTTTAAAAAAAATATATTTATTTAGTTGTTGATAGACCTTTATTTTATTTATTTATATGCAGTGCTGAGATTTGAACCCAGTGCCTCACACCTGCCGGGCAAGTGTGCACCACCCCTGAGCCATAGCCCTTGGTTCTTATCCTTTTAACTGCCCACATATCTTCATCCTGTCAGTGTGTTATTTATCATAGTGTTATTCAGTACTCCTCAGGGTACTGTACAAATCTAAGGTTTCTCATCCATTTTAATCTTCCTCTCAGGACGACACTAGCGATTAATTTTTTTGCCATTGAATTAGTTTCTTTTCCAAATATTAGCTTTAATCTCTTTCCATATTTCTGACCATTTACTTTAATCTTCTTAAGTAGAATGTTTCTGAACATTAGGTCCATAGTTTATGTGGTGTGTGTGTGTGTGTGTGTGTGTGTGTGTGTGTGTGTGTGTGTATGTATGTGTGTATGTCACACCCGGGATTGAGCTCAGGGCCTTGCACTTGTTAGATGAGTGTTCTACTACTAAGCTGCTAGATAGAAGCTCTTTTTAAATTTTGTTTTGAGACAGAGTCTCACTAAGTTGCCCAGTCTGGCCTCAAACTTGAAATTCTCCTTCCTCAGCCTCTCAAGTAGCTGGGGTTGCAAGTGTGCACCACCACACCTGGCTTAATTTTTATATTTAAGAAAATGTTTCTCTCAGCTCCCACCATGAAGACGATAGATGTTCCGTTAGTCTTTGTTGATTTATCAAAGTATGTGAAGCATTCAACTTACCTTATTGGTCTTAAGTAAGTAAAGTCATGAATAGAATCTTAGTTTTGTAGTATAGTTTTCCATGGAAATAGAGACATACTAGAGGCAGAGTAGTCACAAGAGGAGGAGCAGATGAAGAGCTTATTTTCAGCACAGCTTCCCTCAGCACACAGTGGGCCCACACACTGGGCTCCTGCAGGGTGTGAGATCCTGATTCTAGGTCCATCAGTCCCTGGTGCATTACAGCTCTCTCACACTCAGGGCACTGCTTTTTAAGAAGGGTGTTTGTAAATACTGGCCTGGTTCTTGGGTCAAACTTGGCCTCTTCAAGGCTGAATTTCTCTTTCTGAAGGTGAGAAAACAGGGTCAGCTTACAAGTGATGCGGAACTGAATTGTGGCTCCCAGCTATCTGGTATTCTGTAAACTAGTAAATTAGTTTCCCACAGTCTGACTAGGAGTTAGTACTCCTGAATATGAATGGTTCTGTTGCTGGGTTTAATTTGAAGAGCAACATTACAAATCCCCACAATTTTAACAACCAGCTTTGGAGTCTATTATAATAAATCTGTTGGTCTGTGCAGTTTGTTTGAGTTTATATCTATAAATATTTGTCAAATGCCTAAATGTTGGGGATTCACAGATTATCAGATTTAGTGCTCTGAGGTCTGTGACCTGCAAGGGAGGATAGACACATATCTAGGAAACATTATATAGTTTTTTACATAAGTAATATTAATTATTGGCAGCTTATGCATAATTTTTGTGATATTAAAAGTTTTTTTTCCAATTGAAAATAATTCCCTTTCTTCCCAGCCTATTACTTCCTTCACTCATTTAAGCAGTGTAAACTCAAGGGCACTCAGTTTGTTTCATTCATTATGATCTATTTCTGTCCATGTTTGGATGATCAGATGGTTCTAGTTTATGGAGGGAGAGTCTCTGGATAGACTATTGAATTCTTTAATTTCACAATACATTTGTTCCTGCTTTTGTTTCTTTCCACAATTTGTAATTAAGACTTTGAATTGGCAGATTTGCTTTATTTAAAAAAAATCTTTATTGTGAAAAAATTATGTTTATAGAAAAGTTGTAGAAACAGTACAATTTTCATATACTTTTCACCCAGATCCCCCAAATGTTATTTTATCACATTTGCTTTAACTTTATCTACCTATCTTTTTTCTAAACTACTGGAGAATCATAGACAGAATACTTCATTTTCCCTAAATCTTGAAGTATGACTTTCATAAAAAAAAGAATATTGTTTTACACGAGCATACTAATAATTACTGAAATTAGGAAATTACTCAAGTTTTCCCATGACTTTCCTTTTAATAAAATATCCAACCTAGGATCCACTTCAGGAATACATATTATATAGAGTTGTCATATCTATTTAGTGACTTTCATCTGGAATCTTGTCTAGATCATCAATATTTATAACCTTAGCATTTTTAAAGAGTGCATACCATTTAGTTTTTGTAATACCTATAATATCCTATAATTAGATTTGTCTGTTTTCGAATGATTAGATTTAGGTTATGCATTTTTGGCAGAAAAACCACAGAAGTGATATATACTTCTCAGTGCATCATATCAGGAGAGAGATCTTTTTTCCATTATTGGCAATGTTAAATTGATTTCATGGTTAAGATAAAGTCTATTTTCTTCATTTTTTTTCCTTTTTTTTTTAAGAAGGTACTTTGAGACTGTAAATATGTTTCTAAACTTTAACTAGTTACAGCTACCATTCAAAATTCTTGTCCAAGGCAATTATGACATAATGGTTGCCAAATGTTTTTCTAATTGTATTATACCTTTCTGCATTTATTATGTTCTACTGTAAGGAAGAATTAATTCCCTTTCTTCCCGACCTATTACTTTCTTCACTCATTTAAGCAGTGTAAACTCAAGGGCACTCAGTTTGTTTCATTCATTATGATCTATTTCTGTCCATGTTTGGATGATCAGATGGTTCTAATTTATGGAGGGAGAGTCTCTGGATAGACTCTTGAATTCTTTTGGCATGTCCTTTTCGCCAGTTTTTAGTATTTCCTACTTTCTAGTACATAAAGGTGTGCTAGACTCCCCGGGCCCCATCGTAAAATGAGATATTTGCTCTTAGGGCTTTGATTTCTTTTTATAGATCAAACTCTGTCATCTGGATGTGCTCATTGTTCCTGGATTGTCAGTGCCTCTGCTCTCAGGACTGTCTGTTTGTGTGTCTTTATGTGCACGTGTTTTGGATAGGTGGTACACTCTTTTATCATTATGGTACATATTATTTACACATTTGATGTGATTAATATGCAAATTTTTAATTTGTTCTCTTTCTCTCTTTTTTGGTACCAGGGATTGGACTCAGGGGCACTCAACCACTGAGCCACATCCCTACGCTTATTTTGTATTTTAGAGACAGGGTCTCACTGAGTTGCTTAGGGCCTTGCTAATTTGCTGAGGCTGGCTTGAACTTATGATCTTCCTTCCTCAGCCTCCTGAGCCACTGGGATTATAGGCATGCACCACTGCACTTGGCTTTTAATGTGTTTTGAAACATCATGAGTATTAATTTTACAAAACTATAATTCTTTGGTAAAGTGAGATCATTTTAATAGTGTTCATAATTTATATGTGATTAGGAGTGCTAATGTTTTTAGGATCATTTTTATAGTCTTTGGGGTATATCACTTTTTATTTATTATCAAAAATAATACATATTTCTTCTTGGAAATATTGTCTGTTGTTTTTAAATGTAATTCTTAACTTTGGTTATAGTTCCTTTTTTTTTTAAAAGGGGAGAGAGAGGGAGTGAGAGAGAGAGAGAGAGAGAGAGAGAGAGAGAGAGAGAGAGAGAATCTGTTTTGTAGATGGACACAACACAATGCCTTTATTTTTATGTGGTGCTGAGAATCGAACCCGGGTCTCGCCCATGCTAAGCGAGTGCTCTACCGCTGAGCCACAATCCCAGCCCAATAGTTCCTTTTTAATAATAGCTAGTGAGTATATAGTAAAGTGACCCTAGGAGTAAAAATGTCTTTAAAATTAATATTCTAATTTATTTTCTTCAGAACAATACTTTCAAGTTAGTTGGAGATTTCTATGATATAGTTAACTTATAGGGTTTTTTTGGTAAATGTATTTGTAATTGGAGTCTGGTGACTTTTGTTTTCTTTCTTCACATACTAGTCTTCTCAGCTCTCCTTTGTGATTCAGCACATAATCTGGTAGCTTCAGAATTCACCTGAGGGCAAGGCTGTTAGGGGTATAGACATCTTGAGATAGAACAACTAGATGGTGCTGCTTTTCTCACTCTGCCAGAAGGCAGCCCCATCCATTACTTATGGTGATTTCATGCTGCTCTGTGGACCACAGCCTAGTCGTGCATGAAAGCCTTCATTGTTCTGGCCCTCATACCTTTAGTCACTTATAGAAAGCCTAAGTTGTGCCATCTTAGGACATATGCTGACCTTGGCTCCATTGCTAGGAGTAAAGATCTGTTGATAATATGTCATCGCAGAGAAAGGAAGCCTTGGCATGCAGAGAACGGGGAATCAACTTAATGCATAGCAAAAATAAGTCAAATAAAATATAGATAATAGTTATGAAATATCCCAGTTCATTTGCTTTTCTTTTGAGAAGTTAAAAATATTTGGAATGCACTAATTGTTTGAATTGTTTAGCAGAAATTGTTTTTTCAGGTAATAAATGTATGTTATTACAAGAACTGGTCGAACTTATAGTGAAATGAAGTGTGCCTCTCCATTTACTGAAACAGGTTTATCTCTGATTTTTATTCTTCAGAGAGTTACTCCTATTTATTCCTTCACTACTCTGATGAGAAAGGATTTAATTCATTTATGTAATGTATTCTTATTACTGTTCTTAGATTCTCCAGTGGTCACCCTTGCTGTTGATGATTTCATCATTGTGAGAAACATGCTCACCTGTCCAAACCCAAAGAATGGACTGAAAGACTAAAGGTATAGAGAAAGTGAGGCTTTTAATCATGGATTTTAACCTTGTCTGGATGAGCAGGCACACCCAGAGCAGTTACAGTCAGCACTTTATTCCCCAGAGTGCAAGGTCCCTCCCCTGGTTCCTCATTGGCTGAGTACTGTGGGTACCCAGGGTCTTGCACACGCCAGTGTTCTTCCCAAACACTGCCAAGGTTTTACTGTCTCCTGTTGGGTTATTTAAAGAAATACATCTTTAGTTGTCCCCATCTCCCTTTGTTCTCTTGAGGTGGGAAGACCTTCTCAGGTTGAGTGCATGTTAGAACAGACATGCATGCATACATACATAGTTGGTTAGGCCAGCTCTTTCCCCCTACTTCCTGTTAATCAAGGGGCTATGAATTGACCAGTTCACACTCTGGTATTAACTGCTTTTATTGTCCCCTCCAGCTGCCTCTCTTACATCCCAAGTAGTTTTATATTTAAGGCTAAATACTGTATGCTGAAAGTGGACCAGTGGACTTTCTGATTTCCACAGTTAGCCATGCCTCCTGTCTCTTGGCCCCCATATTATAGTACATGTGGCTAGGTTGTTATCTGTTTGTTGGTCTCCTCTCTGACTTCTAATGCTAATCTTTGCTAGTTTTTTTTTTTTACTTTTGCTTTATGAAGACTGATTATGTTTGCATCTTTCCTGAATTTGTGTCAGTTGATTCTAAAAACTGAAGATCAGTAATTCATTGCAGAGCCATTTAGTCATTTGTAGTCACATTTCTTTATCTCTGCTTCCAGGACTGACCCATGTAATACTCAGAGGAAAATCCCCTGGTATTCATAAACATGTAATATGTACATATATACAAATAGTGTGTGTGTGATTTTAAAAATTAATTTGGGAGATTTTCTTTCTCTTGGAATT
The DNA here is from genome assembly GCF_052094955.1 of Ictidomys tridecemlineatus. NCBI lineage: Eukaryota > Metazoa > Chordata > Mammalia > Rodentia > Sciuridae > Ictidomys > Ictidomys tridecemlineatus. Next base: position 10,871,218 of record NC_135488.1, on the reverse strand, counting down.
TCTGTTATTTTTTCTTGCATTGTGAGTCCCTATCATATCTCAGGTTTTACTTAACTCTTAATCATCTTTTCCCTTCATTTAGAGACCCTTTTCTTAGTAATTTTCCTCAAAATGATCATACATGCTGTCTATTAACAAGCATGTTAGAGTTAAGCTGTATGAAATCTTGCAGAATTAAAAATGTCTTTAGATTGTACTGAGTTGATAACGTGGCTGGTGAGCAGACACCAGGTGGAGAGGCCAGCTCCTGCACGCTTCCCCACTGTCTTCTGGTGTCCAGTGCTGTTGACGGGAAGTCAGTTCCAGGACGATTCTTTTTTCTTCTTTGTGGCTGATCTTTTATTTGGCATCATCTCTTTATTCATGGTATTCCAGAGTTTTATGATTATGTGTTGTTTTATTCATTTCTCTTGACAGTAATTTATGCTTCTTAATTTTAAGTCTTAGGTTTTCCATAACATTTTGACATTTTTTTTTCATATTTCTTTAAAAATGATTTTCCCCTTTCTTATGCCCCACCACCCCCTTTCTGGAAATTTAAGAATCCCATATTAGGTCTCCTGAGGTGATTTTCTCTTTCTCCTCATCTTGTACCGTTCTCTTAGTCATTTTTGCACTGCTTTCTGGGATGTGAATTCTTTTTTACACAGCTGAATTAGTTTAGATTTTATTTTACATCTGTTATTATGGCTTCTTTTCCTATCTTTGTTTTCTCAATCTGTTTTTTTTTCTCTTTTATATTAGGAAGAAAGAACAAGAGAAAAATGAATTTTTAAAATTTATTAATTGAGAGATAAATATATTTGGGGTAATTAGATTACCACTGGTAATTTTACAGTTTGGTGAATAACAAGAATTCTCATAGTGTATTTCCTGTAGTACTTCTCACTTATTTTGAAAATGCTTACAACACAAAAAGGTTGGGTTTCAGAAGATAGTGGGTTTTTGTAACTCCTGCCTTCCCAGCAGATGTACAGTGGTCTGGCCCTCAGCAGATGGAAGAGCTGTTCAGGAGCTACAAATACTCAGGTGTTGTCTGCTTTTAAGATTTACGTGATTGGCACACTCCTTTACCTATTTTGATTAACCCTTTGTGAATTTAGGGCTATGGTGTAACTGGTACAGGATGCAGTGATGTATATACTATTTTGCAAACTAAATTTTTTTTGTGGGGGCATACTGGGGATTGAACTCAGGGGTACTCAACCACTGAGCTACATCCCCAGCCCTTCTCATATTTTATTTAGAGATAGGATATCACTGAGGTGCATAGTGCCTCGCTTTTCTGAGGCTGGCTTTGAACTCATGATTCTTCTGCCTCGGCCTTCTTAGTTGCTGGGATTATAGGTGTGTGCCACTGCGCCCAGCAACAAAACTAAATTTTGAATACTTTTATGTAGTGTGTATAACAACTCAAAATTATTCTGGTCATCATATAATGTATTTAGAAAAATATAGTTTTTGTTCCACTTTATTTAAAAATTTTATTTTGTTTATTGAGTTTTTTTAAGGTAGTTGTACTTAAGCTCTGGTGAGTTAGTTTTATTATGTCCCCTCTCCCACCCATTGGGGGTTAAACTCGGGGCCTTGAACTTGTTAACTAAGTGCTCTATCAGTGAGATACACCCCTAGCCCAACCTAGCTAGACTGTAATTCTCATCTTGGTTATTAATTCATTCCTTGAATTATTGTAATGAAGGTTCTAATTGGTAATTTTAAGAAGCTATTGCATGTCTTCTGTGTGACATATTTTATACATTTAAGAATAACTTACTTAAAGGGTAGAACATTTTGAAACTATGTATGTCAAGGTTGGCTGTAAGGTTGTGAATGAATACTTTACCCTAGAAAATTAAATTAAGGTAATGTGTGAGAGGACACTTTTTTGGTAACATAGGCCTTGGTTAATAATGAGAGTGTCCTGACTATATATTCTCCTGCTTTATCTGCTTCTTCTAGACCTCTAAATTTATATGAACACTATCATGTGCTAACTGTTCATTAGTCTTAGTTCTTTTCTCTCTTTGTTTTGCAGTGCTGGGGATAGAACCCAGTTCTTGTACATGCCAGGCAAGCATTCTACCACTGAGCTATAACCAAAGCGCTGTTAGTCTTACTTCTCATTTAAATTGCTCTATTTGTAGAGAATAAACTCAGTGATGAATAGATTTATTACAGTTAACAATAACAACTTCATAATCTTAAAAGGTATTCAATATTGAAAAGGTTAATTGTAATGATAATACTTCAACAAGAAATGTTAGAGGAAATTGTTAACATTGTTAGTGTTGCTATGCCTATAACTGGTGAGTTACAATGTTTCTGAATAGTATTGATACCCTCTCCCCTGTTGTTAGGAGAGGTGTGAGAAGACACATATAAATATATCTTATGGTTAAGGGTAAACTTTGAGTACGTTTTGACCATACTTTCCTTCTTGTTGGCATTTAGATTTCTATTTTTCCCTTTCTCCCAGGATATATTTTAAAAAAATCTTAACCTTAACATTTTCCAGAAAATAGAAATATTTTTAAACTAGTGATCGTGGTATTGTCAACTTTAAACCAATCCTCTAGATTGATTTTTATCAATGGATATTGTAGGAAAATTTAGTGAGTAGCAGTGCAAAAGCTATTGGAACAAAAGTTCAAAGAGATAAAATTGTGTAACAGTGGATTCTTTTCAGGTGGCAGGTGTGTATACGTGTGTGTACGTGTGCACGTGCATGTGTGTGTGTGTGTGTGTGTGTGTGTGTGTGCATCATTGTGTGTTTTTTCCTCATGTGGGTTTATTCATTGGAAAGTAATATGGCAAGCAGATTTTAACATAGATATTGATGAATTTTTAAATTTTATTTGTTTGGTAGATACAAAAAATGTTTTTGAATATAATTATTTGGACTGCATTATTTTGGATATTTTAATAATTTTTTTACTATTGTCTGTAAGTTGAAAAGTACTACTTTTATTGTGTTTGTTGCTTAAGTATGTAATTACCTGGGTAAAGCTTTCCAGAGACACATTTTGAATGCTGTGGCTTGTCAAGAGATACAGTCTTCAGAAGGGGGCGTAGGCAGTGCAGACTACAGTGTTAGGAAGTGCTTTCTTTCCTCTAGGTTCGGCTGCAGTGATCATGGAAAGGGTGTAGTAGCATTTGGTAGCACCCATTTGTTTCAAGCAGAGACAGTAGGTCTTTTTGAAGAAACTGTGCGAAAAGTTAGTGTCTTTCTCTTCTTTTCTCCCTCTCTTCCTACAGGGCCCTTGTGTTCATGATGAGGACTCTGGCCTGTCACTCATAGGAAAACCTGCCCTTCAGGCCCTTTTATATCACTGCCATTTTTATGAACATTTGAATCAGATGGTGAAAAACTCTTACCTAGGACTGTATAGGTTTGATTTGAACTTTTCTGCTTTTGTAATTTCAGAAGGTAGAGATTCAAATGGTAAGTAGAATATCTTTATGTTTTACTTTTACAAAATGTAACTTTTTAAAAAGATGTTCAAACCACGTGTGTTTGTTAAAAATCACTTGGAAAAATAATAAAAACTACATGGAAGATATTTAATTTAAATGGAAGATAACCTTATATTCTATATATTCCCTTATATTATACATTATCATCTCCAGTCCTAATACCCAGAGGATACCCTTGTAATGTTGGAATACATTTTTTCCAGTCTTCTTTCTCTGTGTAGCTTCTGTCTGTTTTATATAATCATGTTCAGGTTTTTTGTGCATTTTTGTATTCCCTTCTTTCACTAAACATTGCTTAAGAATTTTTCTGTTATGAATTCTTCATGGAAGCCATTTTTGATACCTCACTGTTTCACAAGTTTGTTTCATGCTTTTCAGTGAAATTTTATAGTTTTTTTCTCTATTCATATTTCTTTTTTGGAACAGTCATTCCTTGGCAGATTATGATCCTTTTACCCTTCTTGTGAATGACATCTTTTCCTACTAAACTTTTAAATTTGTTTTTCTAATGGTTTGAAAAATCTGTTTATTTTTGGTATATTACTCATTTATCAAAATATATTGCTGAAATATTTTTGGTTCTTTATGTAGATGCTCTTGGATTTTCTAATAGGTATTAGAATATACAAATAATTGTATCTCATAAAAACAAATAGTTTAATAAAATTGCCTTGTATTTTTAAGTTATACTTTCAGAGAAGGTTAAAGCATAGTACAAAATTTCCCCAAAGTTAACATTAGTATTTACTTCCTACTTCATGTATATTTGTGAATATAAGTAATATTTGTTTACATGCATGTATATAAGTGTTTTTTTTCTGCACCATTTAAAAGTAGGTTGCAGACATGAAGTTTTTTTATTCCCAAATACTTAATTGTGAATTTATAGTTCAGTTTCCTGTTCACTTCCTAGAGGAATCTAGAAGAAAATAGATATTTGATAAAGTTTTTGAACATTCTGAATAAATGTTCCTATTAGGAAAGTGACTTGTTTAGATTTTTCCAGATCTTTGTTACTCAGATCATGGCTCTTGAACCAAGTGTCTTGTAACCTGTGAACTGTTAGAAATGCACATGCGTAGCCTCCATGCTGGCTTAGGGTGTTAGACTTTCTGGGACTAGGATTCAGGAAACTGCTTTAACAAGCTCATGATGATTCTTGCACATTAAAAGCCTTTCTCTGTAGACCTTGGTTGGTTTCCAGAGATGAGTAATTTTCCTATTAATTTTTGCAGTACCTAGGAGAGTGTCCATGTTAACAACTTTCTTGTTGTCACAGGTTTGGATGACTCATTTAAGTTTTGGAGGGCTCCATCAAGAATGTCCAGTCAAGATCATGATCCAAGTTCTCTCTCCACCACAGAAACAATGGTACTTGCAAAGAGTGTATGAGTACTTACTTAGTTTTAATCTCTGAAAAATAATGATGAGATAAGAACAGATATAGACTATAAGGTTATGAATATAGTAGATATGAGTTTTTATGAAGTGTTCTCTGTGCAGAATTCTGCCTTTTTTTTTTAACTTAGATTATTGCATTTAACCTATCACCAGTCATACATGGTAGATTCTTTTGTGCTTTCTATATAAGCAGGTCACTCAGAAGTTAAGTAACTCTGTGATAAATTGTGCCAAAAGTAGCAGAGTTAGAACTTCAAATTAGGTTTGCTTGCTTCTAATTATAGTTGCACTAATATCCTTTTAGTTGAGAGTTTTTTATTCCTCTTTTCTACCTTTTTCATAGAATCAATAGCATAAAAACTGAAAATATTTAGCTTAATAATAGAAGAAAAAAGCCTCTATGTGATTAAAAATAATTATCCTGAAACCTCACTTAAAGGCAAAGCATCATGATAAAGTTTACCCATTCAAATAATTTCAGTGTGGTATGAATGATTTAAAATAAATTCCTAAAACTCGAATCACATAGAAACTTCTCTAGATTATCTGAACTACCTGAAATGTATGTAAGCTAGCTTACCACCTGTCTGCCCTCAGCTTTCATTCATGCTTGAGTTGCTCTGTGCCTAATGATTCACACTAGCTTTCTCTTTGTTACAGGGGTACATAATCATTCTTCTCAATGGAAAAACATGTTTAATTTTAAAGTGTTTTGGAGATTAGATAGTGACTGTGTTACAGAATTTATTAGGAAGGCAAAGGTTTTGAACCTTTTCAGGAGTAAAAACTTTTATGAAAATAATAAATAATTATATAGACATTAATAAAATTTGCCTTCTACAATCTCCCAAACATGGATACTTTTTGCTACAATTTTAAGAATTTTTTTTTCTTTTTTTCCTAGGAAAAGAGTTTGCTTAGTTCTATATTGGGTTTGTATATAGAAAAGTGGGATAATTACCCTCCTTCCACTAGAGGTCATGCTTCCCTTTCCAGATCAGGCTAGTGTATAGCTTTGTTTCAGCAGGAGAAACAGGATGGTGAAATGCCACAGTGAGTTCTGTTAATTGGTTATTTAGTTCACAGAAGGGCAGCATCAATTTATACTTAAAAGTAAATCATCTCAGATTGTTCTGCTAAAAGGACTATAGAGTAAATTTAGAAATATTGTACATTCTTCAGTTCTTTCCTTATTGTGGGTACTGAGTAAATAGTAATTTCTCTAATTAACTTTGAATTATCATGGCTAATCTGTAGACACCATTCAAGCCGTATTTTTTCCCATCTATACAAGAAGACCTAAGAACGAAAAGCAAAATCAAATCAAACTTTTACATTTCTCTATTTTATATCAATATATACATTTTACATGTTAGAATGCTATATTTTCTGAGAATAATTTTGGAACTGTTTATTAAAAATCATTATTAAAACAGAAGTACCGGGCTGGGGATGTGGCTCAAGCGGTAGCACGCTTGCCTGGCGTGTGCAGGGCGCTTGGTTTGATCCTCAACACCACATAAAAATAAAATGAAGATATTGTGTCCACTTAAAACTAAAAAATAAATATTAATAAAAGAAATAAAAAAATAAAACAGAAGTACCTTTGTGCTAGTCAACTTTCTGTTAGTCCACAAAATACCTTAGACAATCCATTTAAAGTGAGGAAAGGTTTATTTTGGCCCATGGTTTCCTGGGGTTTCAGCCTCTTGCTCTGTTGCTCTGAGCCTGTGTTGGCATAGTATATTCTGACAGGAGCATGAGGTGGAGGAGGCCCCGTTACCTCATGGCAGCCAGCAAGGAAAGAGAATAGGAAGAAGGGGCTGAGGTCCCAGGATCTGCTTCAAGGGCAGGCTCACCAGATATCTAACTTCCCCCCTGGGCCACCGCTTGAGGCTTCCAGCCCCTACCCCCCAGTAACACTGTATCCTGAGCACCAGGCCTTCAACACATGGGCCTTTTGGGCACAAAGTTCACAGTACAACAACGTCTATTCATGTAAAGGTTTTTAACTTCTTTGTGTGTGTGTATGTGTGTGGGGGTTACATAGACTTTGAAAAATTTATACCATTGAAATATTTTAATTTTTAAAAAATTTTAATATATAGTTCTATGTAGCATATAAATTTTTTTTCCATGAGAGACTGATATTTTGTTAGAATTTTTTAGTCAACTCTTTTCCATTTTTTTTTTTAATTTGTAGACAGAGACTTTGGAATTGGTGGATTTTTTTCATAAAAATAGTCTTGTTACCCTAATTCTACTATTTGTCATGTTTTCCTTATCATGCCTCATATGAAGTATGTTATTGTCCCAAAAGGAGAACAATCTGGAGAGTTTATTATATCAGAGCAATTATATTTGGGCCAAATAATATTTTCTCTAGTATAAGAGAAGGTCGAACTTTCAAATTGAGGTATAAATTGAATGAGTGTAAATCTTACCAATTTGCTTATCTGGTTATTTATATCTTTATTTTCTTTATCTCCTAGACTACAAAAAAAAATTTTTTTTTTTGGTTGGTTGGGTTTTCCATTTTCTCTTTCTAAGGAAAGCACAGTCTTTTTTGATGTGGGTTGTATTATGCACTGTGCTCTTACTGGGTCATTATCCACTCTTTGCTGTTAATGCCACACTAGGGGTTTTAATAGTGTTTTCTAATGAATATTAGTTCATTTGGTTGGCACGCTTTGTGATCACTGGGACCTGTATGTTTTATTAACTGCAGATAGAGTAAGCTGGGTATCATCGTTACCTTCAGCGTGTTGTCCTTGTAAGTGCTTCCTCAGAAGTGGCCCCCCTCCAACTCAGGCATTTGATATTGTTTTTTTTCCCCAAATCACATTTCTGTTCTCAAAGTACCCAAAATGGCTGTGTGTGTTTATGTCTAGTACCATACCAGTAGGTAGCAAAAGCTTGATGGCCAAAATTTGGTCATTTCTGTTGCTTTTGAGCTAAGCAATGTGTGCATTTTTAAAAATCTGTTGTATATCTTTGTGAAATATGTGGAGAACGAGTCTAAAGAATTGTTACCCTAATTCTACTACTGATTTTAGTTTATTTCATTTAAAGAGAATTTAACTCATTAATCTTTTTTGTCTAACTAAAAGTTAGTCTTACTCTTCTATTTTATAAAAGAGGAAATATTTGGCTTTAGCTGTTGGTCACAGGTGTATGCTACTCCAAAGCCAGATGTGTGGGATGCCATAGTAGATATTGGTGTGTGATGCCATAATAGATATTGGAATCAAGGTGCAGTGCAGTTACCCTGGACGGATGATGAAATAGAAAGTGATTTTACCTAGTAAGTAGCAACTGAAATGGTCTCTAAAGGACTAACCTCTTCTCCCTCTTAAATGTATGCATATATTTGTAAGAGGCTGAAAAATGCAAAGATATCTTAGGATTGAACCCACTTAGTTAAACATCTACTTGAGAGCATAAAGGGTAATTAGAAAATAACTGGATACTAACTCTTTTATATTGAAAGTATTAGACTTTCAGAATATGCATGGGATTCTTTGGTGTAGAGTATGTGGGTGGGTAAGTCTGAAGATTGATTACCAGAGTAACCATATAGCAGTTAGTCAAGAAAGTTGAGTCAACTTTGGATTTGAAGATATAATAGCAATTAAGGTAAAGATATAGGGGCTGGGATTGCAGCTCAGTGGTAGAGTGCTTGCCTCACATGTGTGAGGCACTGGGTTCGATCCTCAAAACCACAAAAAGTAAAACAAAGGTATTGTGTCCATCTACAACTAAAAAAAAAAAGAAAGGTGTTTCAGTAAAATGAAATGGCATGAAACATTACAATTTAAATTAGAAAAGTAATGTATTGACATTTGTTTAGGAGTTAGTTAAAAAATGTTTCATAGAATGAAGAAGAATAGACCAAGAACAATTTAAGCAGGGATGGATCCAAGAGGCATTTTGAAGAAAAGTAGTTTTGACATAGGCATCAGTGATTTGGCGTGTGTGTATCTCCAATAAAGTGACCAGAGGAAAACTTGAGAAGGCAGTGTGTCCCACAGTGGAGATAGTGGAGAGGAATAAAAGGAATAGTATGCTTTGTTAAATAAATTTCAACTCCCCATGGATTACCAGGGACTAAAACTCTTGTTTTCTAGTTCCTGAGTATGTTAATGTAGATCACTGGGGTACAGTACAATGAAAAAGAACAAGCTTTTTTTTTTGTTTTTTTTTTTTGTTTTTTTTTGGTATAAAAATTTAATATTAAGTCTATTAATGAAACTTAAATATTGATGGCTACTGATACATATACATTATTTTTTCCTAATGAAATAATATTTAGAATATAACGTTAGAATGACTATAATAGGTAAAAATAGAATATTCATCCTGTTCTATTTCCATAACATTATTTTATAAAAAATTACTCTTAAACAATGTTATTCGAGCAAATGAGATTTATGTTTCTCTCTCTTTTTTTATAATGATTTAAAACAGACTAAAGTATTTTGAACAAAATTTCAGTGATTTTATTGAGCAGGTAACTACAACTGAGTAAAATACATTTGGATCTTTTTTTATATTTGTGCTAAAATTATATTTTGGTAACGGCTTGATCATTTTATATAATAGTAAACTTCTATGTATAGAAAGAGTCAACTTTCTCACATTTTAGAGCTCAGATTACTATAATTTCTAGTTTGCCATGGGCTATTTTACCTGTATTAAATGCTGTGAGTGGATTAAATTGTTAGATCCACACCATTTGTTGGTGGAACCCTTTTTACACATGAAGAAATAGCTTCAGAGAATTTAAGTATTTGACCACAAGGCTTAAAAGAGAAGGGAATGAGATAAGCACTGGAAAATTTGCTCCCCCTCTAAAGGCAGCACAGTACAGGGGCTATGGCTGCTGTGGTATCCAGGTCTGCAGTAAGTGGTCTTCTAGTTGACATCAGGAAGCTCATATCATTCCCTGCTATTTCTATCAATTGTGCTTTTCTGAGCTTTCTTTTTTTTTTTTTTAATAGACTATACACAGTCCATTGAAGGATGAATCTATTTCAGTTGAGCTGATTTAAATTTCTTGTTACAAATTAGAATTGATGATTACAAATTGGAAAGCAGGAGGAAGGAAGTCTTTGTGCTCTTAAAATCTGTTCATAAAATGGGCCATAGATTCGTATAGAAACTTTAAGTTCTACTCTTTTGCTATGTTTTTAAAAAATGCTTCTAGTAGATTTGTTAGTCATCTTATATCTGAAAGTTTATACTCCTCCATCAGCATCTCCCTATTTTCGCAGCCCTAGCTCCTGGCAACCATATTTTGATTAATTTGAAGCAGTTTTAGGACAGTGGCTTTAAGTACCATCAGTGTTATCTCTTCTGACTAGCTCTTACTGCTTTCTTTGACATCAGTAAGGAAATAAAGCTACAAGTGTATAGACTTCAAAGAAAACTGCTTTACTTATCAAGGGCATATAAATTGAAAACCTTAGGCTATGTCCTATGACAGATGGACAAAGTTGTAATTTTACACTGAAACCATTTTAGTGAGTCTAGAAAGTGATGGTTACAAAAATTAGATAGACTGATTGGGACAAGAGGACAACCCTAAGCCCCCCACTTGGGGCTTCCTACTTAAAATGGGTTAGAGAGCAGAGAGAATGAGAATTCTCTTTATGAAGAAGGAAGGGGAGTTTACAAACCTCGGTGTGCTCCAGCCCAAGTACTTTCTTGTCATACATATGATGCTGAACTGAGGATCCAAACTGATGATCTGAGCTGGGCAAATCCCTTAACTTCGTAGTCCTCATCTCTAAGGAAGGATGAAACTGCACCTTCAGTAGTTAATGTGTGACTACCAAGGCTCCAAGTGAAAGTAACAGATTTGCATACCAAGTGTATTATCAAATATAATCAAATTAATATTGGTAATTATTTCCAAACAAGCATGAAATTGAGCATAGCAATTCAGCTTAAGACTTTTTTGTTTTTACTTATTAAAGTAGTAATATGGTAATACAAATTTCAAAAAGGATAATAGAAATATAGATAACCCCAAATCAACTAATAATGTATTACCATATAAAGAAGTCCTTGTGTGTTTCTCACGACATGGAGTAAGTTATAATATTGGTACTTTTTGAGAGCATCATTTCTAAATTGTTGTCTTTTTTCCGGGCTTTATTGAGGAAATTTATGACGTTTATTAATGCCTCACCTTTGATCACAAGTGACTCCTTTGTGTTCTTCATATGAGCCAGATATTTAGTGAGCTCTTATAAACTTTGCCTTCTTACCCGGAATGCTAAAACTACAAACCAGTTCCCTGCCTCTGTTTGTATCAGTAATGATAAGGGCTTCTTGAGTTGGCTCTTGAAAGAATGTTCAGTGGAATGATAAAAGGGTTCCACCATCATTTGCCCCCTTACCTTTCTCACATAGCCAAAGGAGTTTGTGGTAGGAGCCAGATAGATTAACCCACTCCTGCATAGTCTATGATATCAGTATTTGTGTTTGTTTTCTTCCCAGAACTGAAAACTTATCTTAATGTCTGTTAACAGGAACATTTTTTACACACCTCTCATTCCAACCTGAGCAAATACATTTTTTTAAATGAACAAAATTTTTTCCCTATTATTTGAATCTAATATAAAATACGAGACTTAATGCCTGTTTATGAGTGATTTATTTAGACTGAACTAAGTAGCCTTAGGTTTTGCTTTCATTGATCATAGTAACCCTAAGGTATAACACTTTAAGTGTTAGGTCTATACACAATCAATATATGAAGGTTACACACCACATAGTACCTCAGTCTGCACTAGCATTGATTTATAAGTTCTGTTGATACCAGTTGCCCTGTGCTTGCACTATCCCAGAGACTTCCTTGGTGTGAGCACCTCACGCCCTCTTCCAGAGAAGAAATCAATGGTAAGAAAGACAGAGTTATCTGACCTTGCTGGATATGATGTTTTTATGTAGGAGGTGCCAAACACATCAACCTGGGTGCTTTTAGTTGTAGGAGGCTACACAGTCTGCTCATCTCTAAGCCTTTGGGGTGAAACTGTATTTGCTTTCCATAGCATTTGTTGTTTAAAATTTTAAAACATGCTGTATTCTGAAGCACAGTATCAAAATGTTGAATTCTTAATTCTTTTTCTGGTATGAGACAAGGTAAAGAAAAATCTTTTAATACTTCTGCTAATTTTTATATGCATTATTAAAGTAGTATGCTATTCAAAACATTAAAAAACACTTATTATAAATCCAGAAGTGCTAAATATCTCAAGAATCTAAAGAATTTTAGGTAAAATAGTTTATTTTAGCCTTAGCCTTTCAACATTTGGACAATGAGGAAATAGACTTAGGAAACTTAGCTTTATATCAAAACTGCTTCTTTGAGTTACTGATTTATGTCAACTATAACAGTTCTTATAAGTAGTTGAAAAAGCTGTTAAAAAACCTGCTATATCTGTCAAGATATGGAACATTCTCTAGTTGAGCCAACTGTTATGATTTTGTTCCAAACCTTCCTGCCTAAGGTTGTCTTGTGTTCATGCTGCATGTGTTTCCTTTTCTAAGCTATGTTAGTAAGACATTCTTCCTTCCTCACCCATAGGTGGCAGCCTCAGTGGGCAGTGCTGAAATCCAGCCACTTGTGCAGTCAATGGTGCTACTGCCTGAAGCCTCACGTGACCAGCCGATGGCTCAAGGTATCCTTCTAGAAAGACATTCTGCTTTCAAAAAGAAAACTGATAAGTTGATCTAGGCATATATTTTTAAAGAACAAAATGTTAATGGAATAAGCCACAGAATATGATGGAATAAATATTTCAGAAATTAATAAAACTAGAGTTACTAGTGCTCTTAACTAGTAAGTAAGAGTTTGGCTATCATATAAATAATCTGATTGTAATAAGGCTCCTTATTGGTTAATTATAGATATTTAGTATTTGAGTTCAGAAACCAGTGAATTTTAGTTAATTCTTTTTTTTTTTTTTTTTTTTTTTAGCTACCTTTTTTTGGGGAAAACACTTTACCATAGTTGTCTACTTGAAAGTAAAGAGATTCTAATCATAAATATTTTCTAAGGCAGTGCTTCTATTTGAAACAAAGAAAATCTGTTAGAAATACATGATGAACAACCTGGGATTTACTTTATTCATGGCAGTATATTAATTTTATTACTTTCAATTCTGTTTTGCTTTAAATTTTATTTTGAAGACTACAGTGCAGCTTTTGTTAATTTTCTAGAAGTATATTAACTTTATTCAGTAAGTTTATATTCCTGACCCAAAAGGAATATGGATTCTAAAATGAGAATAAGTTTAAACCCTGAAGTATAGGATATATACAGAAAATCCTTTTAGAAATACTTGCTTAATTAAAACTTCGCGTATTCATTTCAGTGTTTGTTCCAGTAATTTCCTAGTATGTCATTTTTATTTTTAGTAATTCATGTTAACAGAATATGAAAGTGTTTAATTTAGAAAATGTTCATTTGATTTTCTGTATAATTTGATTTTTTGGAAATCTTTAGAGAATTAATAATAAGGCTAATTTGAACAGCAAAAGAGTTTAGTAAAATAGCATGACATAAAATGAAAATAAAATTTAATAAATTTAATATATGCACATAAACAATTAGAAAGGGTAATGTTATGGAAAACCACAGTTAACAATAGCAAAAAGAAGATAAAATAATAGGAATAAACTTAATGAGAAATATGGAAAACAAACAGAAAAGTAAATGTAAGCAAATGGAAAGACTTTCTTTATTTTCAGGTGGGATGATCCAACATCAGAAAGATATCAGTTCTTCCTAAATTAATCTCTGTGTTTAATATTGTCCTAATAAAAATATCAACAGACTTTTTTAGGGTGAACAAAATTTTATTCATGTGGAAAAATGAGGGTTCAAAAGTAGCAAGGAAAATATTCAAAAAGAGAAATACCTCTTCTGAACATTAAATCAGACTAAGAAGTATACTTAAATCAGTATTTATGTTACTGCCACATGAAAAATAAATAGAATTGAAAATATATCCTAGATGGTTCAATTTTCATCCTAAATCTATGGGTGGCACATGGATCTCTTGACAGAGAGGCGGGAAGCTGAGTAGCTAGTTGCAATGAGACAGAAAAGGTCTATGTATTTAGGTCAACATGAAAAACACCTGGGTCCTCAAATGAAAATCATGGGCATACCAGAAGTAAACATACAAGATTCCTCATAAACTCAGCATAGGGAAAGATTATCCAATTATGCCTCAAAATTCAGATAGAATGAGAAAAGACGGACAAATTTTACTGTAATTAAAAATAAGTTTTGCAGGGCAGAAAATGCCAAAATCAAAGTCAAAAGATAAATCAGCAAAACTATTTGCAACATTACTCATAGATGGAGATATTTGAACATGTAACATAAAGCGTTCTTAACATTTGAGGAGGAAACGAACCCTAAGCCTCCTGTGAAAGCAAGTAGAAGACGTGAGGAGGAAATTCACAAAACACATAAAAATAACTTAACCTTGGTTAATACTAATTTATACCCCACTGAGATCCAACAATTATGAAGCATTCGCAGTGGATTCTGTTGGCAAGACTGTGGAAAATGGGCACTCTTATACTTTGATGGAGGAGATGCACTGGGCATAAAATTTCTGGAAGCAAATGTGGTAGTATCTAATAACTGTGCATGTGGATTTACATTATGTAAATTATAGGTAGGAATTTCCTTTGGCTCCTCACCAACAATGAAAGTACAAAATGCATGTCGTTATTTCATGCAGTGTTGTGTGGAAGGAAAAATAATGGAAACAACCTGAATTCCCATCATTGGGAGAGTGGCTTTTAAATAAACATCTACCCAATGAAGAACTAACTATACAGCTATTAAGAAGAACAAGGATTATGTCTTCAAAATAATATGTAGTGATTTTTCAAGAAATATTAAGTCAAGAAGGCACACTGCAAAAGAGTGTAATAATTTTCTATTGTTTGTGTAAGAGAAAAAATTTTAAAAATTCATTTATCTCCTCATTTATGCAAAAAGATATAAATATAGAATTAACAGGAAACAAAGGAGCTTAGTTATGAGGGTGGATGGCAGTTAGGCAGGAAATGCCAGCGTATGGGAACAGGGCTGAAGAGCTAGAAGTGGAGATAGTGGCTTTTCTCTGCATATGCCTTCTTGTGTAGCTTGACTTTCATAACAGTGAATATTTTATTTGATGTGAAGAAAAATAAAATAAAAAATGGGGAAATAACATGGAACTCAAATTAATCTAGCTACATTTCACATGAATAACAATTGAAGTGAGTCAGAAACTAACCCAAGTTAACTCCTTTTTTTTTTTTTTTTTTTTTGTATTGGAGATTGAACTCAGGAGCATGTGGCCACTGAGCCTCATCCCCAGCGCTATTTTGTATTTTATTTAGAGACAGGGTCTCCCTGAGTTTCTTAGTGCCTTGTCATTGCTGAGGCTGGCTATGAACTCAAGGTCCTCCTGTCTCAGCCTCCTAAACTGCTGGGATTACAAGCATGCATCACTGCATCTGGCCAAAGTTAACTCTTGAGCATATTTAAGGCTCTTGTCCTAAGACTAACACTGAAGAGAACTGTAAGCAAGCATTGGGTTCTTTTTACTAGTTTTACTTTTTGCAGTAGTATCAGTTAACAGTTCTGAAACTACTTAATATGTGTCTAATGCTGGGTAGATAGGTAAATGTACTGTGAATGATGAAAGCCAGGTTTCTTCCTTTCATATAAATGAATTATAGTATGGGAGGGGGAAAGATATCCAATAGACCATACAGGGTTAGGTTAGATTTGGAGATTTCTGCATGAATTAGTGTTTTTAATTAAGAGGTAAAGAGGCGTGTGTACTTGTGTATGTGCATGAATGCATTCGTCTTACACACACACAGGCACATGTTTCCAACTCAGAAACAGTCACACACTAGAGCAGTATATGTACTTCAGGACCCAGATCTTTTTTTTGAATTCCATTTTCCCCTTCAAGGAATAAAGGCTTTTTGTGCTGGGAAAGAGCAATATGAACTTGGAGCATCTTACTGTGCTAGAAAATAAGATTCTCTAATGTTAATTTGGTAAATGGTAAAAGGATTTGGGAATGATATTGAAGGGGCCAATTCCTGGGATAATTTGAATAGCAAAATAAATAACGTTAGGAAATTATAATACAGAATTTAGAATCCTTGAGTCATACTGACATGGATGAATGAGGGGAAGGGAATGTTCCTCCAGAGAGTACAAAGTAAACTAAAATTGTTAAAAAAACAAACAAACAAACTATGATAGAATTAGAAAAATCATTGTTTGACAATTGCTTTTGCAAAAAGGGAAACATAATTTTACAAAGAAGAAGTTTAGTAGACACTCCCTTAATCAAATGGTTAAAATTAAGGCCTCCAATAATGGGAGAAAATGAATTGTATTTCCTCTGATAAGTTCACTGAAAGTCTGTATTGTGAGGAAGCCATAGGCATTCTGCAGAAAACTGACTTGCATTCTTCACAAAGTGTCAGGGTCATGTAAGACTAAGCAAGATCGAAGGACTCTTCCAGTTTGGAAAGAAGATACCTAACAACTAAATTCAAAATAGTGTCCCAAATTAGATCCAAAGAGGAAAAATATTTTTTATACAAATCTATAAAATGTATCAAACATTTGTGAAACAATTGCTAAAGTGGTTAGATAGGCCAGTGCATCAGGTTAATTTCCTGGCTTTAAGACAATGTCCTTGTTTTTAGGAAGAAAGTTAATTTAGGATTAAAGAAGCATTATATTAGCAGTTCATAAAATGAGAGGTGGGTTGACAGGTACATAAATAAAATATGGCAAAATAATGTAACGATTATAGGTTTTGGAGAATTCCTTGTACTTATGTTTTTCTGTAAGTCTGAATTTATTCAAGGTATAATGTTTTTTTTTTTTTTAAAAAAGAAATAAGCAGTGAAGGTAATCATGAAAAGTGTTGAAGCAGATTAGCCTGCTAGGAAAGATCCACAATCCCAATATCTTCAAATCTAAAACCTGCAATCCCTCAAACCTGTTTTCTCAGTTTCTTCAGCTGTTAACTCAATTAATAGCTAAATTTGTCCACACCTAAATACATTTGGCTTTAAATGACCAGTGCTGATTGGAGGTTCTATTTACTCCTTTATTTACCCTGTTGTAAATGCACATCTGCTCTACTGTAGGAATATTTATATGGGATGTTATCTGAGATCCCATTGGAGGTGTTAATGTATACTACCTGTGCCTTACTGCTTCTGTAAAATCCAAAAGTATTTTTCAGAAAAAGGATTGAGGACCGTCTGTTGGTTCCGCAGTGTCTGAACATTTGGGGCACAGGGTCATGTTCTGTTGTTCCTGCCTTGGCTGTTCAGTGTTCTTAGAGAGCATCCACGTACACCTACGTACATATATGCACACACATGGAAGTAGGGAATGCAAGGAAGCAGCCTGATTCCCCAGCCAAAGGGTTAAGATGAGTCCCAACAACTAGGAGAATTAGCCAACCATTGGTTTAATAATTTTTAGTATTTTTCCTTTGATTATAAGAACTTGGGAATATTATGTATAACCACAGATAAATTAAGTAGTAATTTTGTGTTTATTTTCAATAATAGGTGAACACGAACCTACATCATCACGGCCTCCTCCTCATTCGCCCCTGTCTGCTCCACTACCCCAACAGTGTGTTTTTGTTACTGCGTCTCTTCTTTCAGCCATCTGCAGCCTCTTGGACAACCTCTTGGTGATTGCTCCAAGAGACACTGTGAATGCTTTTGGGAAAGCTCATCTCAGAGCTTCTCTGTGGGTAAGAGATGAATGCTGTGAATTGACGTAGCGTATGCCTGAAATGATGTGAGACTTTGCGTGTGCTGGCAGCTCCTTCAACTCCGAGGTTTTGTATTTGCCACAATTGTCTCAACAGTGTTTTTTTGTTTGTTTGTTTGTTTGTTTTTTTAAGATCTATTAAAGCTTGTTAATTTCTAAGGCCAAAAGAAAAAAAAAGTTTTTAATTCAGTTTTCTCAACCTTATTTGTCTTTTAGCACATTCAAGGAATATGGTATAATTCCCTTGTTGATTATTAATTGTATGTGAAGGAGTTTGAGGATCTATTTCCTTAATAATCATATCAGAATAATATCCCTGAGTTGAAAAGCTATTGTTTAACTTCATTTGGAGTTATGTTGCTATGGGAAACTAAACTTTTTAGCAGACAATATTTCATTATTAACCAACTATAAATGTTTAGGGGTATCAGGATTTGATTCTTCAAATTTTTATATTCAGTTGCCTAATATTAATGAACCTCTGATATAGTTTTGTCCTGATTTTTCTTATTAAGTGTGGTAGAAAAGGCCTAGATATTGAATTCAGGCCCATCTGATCTTATGATTTTTTCATGCAGTCATGTCACAGCCTTGGGAAATTATTTTAATGTCTAGACTATGATTGATGATACTGTTGAAGCCAGGTGCAGTGGTGCACTCTTGTACACCTCAGGAGGCTGAGGCAGGAGGATTTCAAGTTCAAAGCCAGTCACAACAACTAGTGAGACACGGTCTCAAAATAAAAAAAGGCCAAGGAATGTGACTCAGTGGTTAAGCACACCTAGGTTCAATCCTGGTACCAAAAATAAATAAATGACATAAATGAAACCATTGAATGGAGTCCGTAGGAGGATTCAAAGTGGTGGAGTCCAGGCTGCTACTCTTTGTGCACTAAATGTGTGTGTCTTTACTTCCTGACATCTAGTCTTGTTCTAGCCAAGTGTACCCACCTCCTTTAACCACATATCCCTCTGCCTCTCTACCTTTGAACATTTACTATCTGATATGTCTTTCTTTTCTTCAACAAATCATAATACCTTCTCTTTCTTTTAGGTATGAAATAGCTGAAAGCAAAGAAATATTCTTTGTTCTACTTCACTCAGTTGCAGTTACTCCTTTAACATTTATAATTGGCAATGCCCTATAACTTCTGTTTTTAATATTTGTTGGTTTTTCTGCTGTGATGCCTGTTAGGGTTGGAAAACTGTTAGTTGGTTGGCTTCTCTTTCCCGCCCGCTGCTGCCTCAAGAATGACCACAGGGAGCTCTAGGAGTATCCTGCATCTTAGGAGTCAGCTGAGGGGGTGATGTGGCCTTGAGGCCACAGCCATGTGAAAGGCTCTTTCTGGAAAAGGCTTTCATGTTTCCATACCTATTTTTCTTTTTTTATGACTTAAAAATAATTTTTTTGGTTTTATTTTGTTTTTACTTTCCAAATATGAACATATTTCCTAGCCTGTGTGTTTGCTGTTTTGAACTGGAAAAGCACTACCCAGGTTTTACTTTTGTTTGCTTTCCTTCTAAGTGGGCTTGCATTATATTTTATTCTGCTTCTAATAAAGTTTACTTAGATATTCTTTTCTGCAGAATTCTTTGCTTCTCAGATTTATCTAACAAGATAAATTTATCTTGCTTCTCACATTTATCCTATTTTCTCAAATACTCTTGAAAATATTTTATAAACATTTTCTTATAAAAATCATTTTTCTTGATTTGAATTCATGTTTACCTTCAAGCATTAAATTCTGATTTATTAACGTTTAATAAGAAGCATGCTAACCATTTGTAGGGCTTTCTTTTTCTGTTCTTTCCAGCATTGTGGATGCCACCTTTATTGAGGCGTGTGTTCAGGAACTCAGGACCCCACTGCCTTCATCACCCCCAGTTGAACATGTCCAGGCTCAGGTCAGTGTTTCCTGTCTGCCTCTTATCTCATGTCTGTGAAGTCTTTTGCCTTTAGTGCCAAAAAAAGTAAGTTCTGCTGAGGAGATCTAAACCACAGGAGAGGATGAAAATCTCTCAGGGTATGTATGGTTGGTGAGATTATTTGAAATAGGTTTCCTTCCTTGAATGGTAGAAGAGAGCAGTAGGTCTGAAGACCTAGGTAGCATTCCTGACTCCATCATTAACCAGCTGCAAAGGTTTAGTCAAGTGTCTGGGTATTGTTGAGCATCACTTAACAGGTAGCATTGGCATAGCCCATCTACCCCTTTTATGATTTTAGGCCATCTCTTATGTATCTATTATTTCACCCAAGTTAAAGTTGGTAAAATACCTGGTGGTTAAATTATGTATATTTTCTTAATCTAATCTGTTAGAAATAAATTTATATTTTTTCCTTCATAGATATATACTGTTTCAACTTCTTACCTTTAGTTAGATTCTATATGTAAAATATGCTTAACAATTTTTTGTGTAGTTGTTACTAATACAAATTTTATCTCAAATCTAATTTTAATATGGACTCCCAAGAATTTTTTAATGAAAGAAAGATGAACTAGATAAGGAACTTTAACTTTGAGGTGTCT
The DNA here is from genome assembly GCF_052094955.1 of Ictidomys tridecemlineatus. Classification (NCBI taxonomy): domain Eukaryota; kingdom Metazoa; phylum Chordata; class Mammalia; order Rodentia; family Sciuridae; genus Ictidomys; species Ictidomys tridecemlineatus. The sequence goes on along the minus strand of NC_135488.1, from coordinate 10,850,972 downwards.
TCTTTGAATTGTCTGAATTTGGCAGACCCTGTTGAAGACCCTTGGGAACACAGTGCACATCATCTTTGAAGCAGTTCAGCATTGTGGTTTCCTTTGACTCTGCTTGTTTGCATAATGATTGTCTCTTCCTTTGTCTGTCAGCACATGGCTATGGAGTGCTGCTATATTCCAGCATCTCATGCAGGGAGAGCAGATAACAAGCACATCTGTGTATGTCTGATGATTACAGACATCTGAGAAGAAAACCTAAAGTAGGGGATTGGAAGTGATGTCCGAGTGGGGAGAGGAGACCTGTTCTACACGAGGTATCTAGAGAGGGCCTTTCAGACAGTGACTGGTAACCAAAAGTGAGTGAAGACGCTACGGACATGGCAAGATCCCTGTTATCCAGGCATACTTGATGTATGCAAAATACAGAACGAAGCTGGAGGGGCTGAAGCTGAATTTCTGAGGGATAGATGCAGCCAGAAGAGCACACTCAGAAAGAGAAGGCAGCCTCTGCCTGTACGCTGTTGTGTCCTGACTGTCCAGCATAGTGCCTGTCCCGTGGCAGGTGCTCACTGGGGAATTATATAGTGAATATGTATAGTAGCAGTAATAAACATTTAGGGGTCTTTGTTCAGCTAATTTATGTAATCCTAATTACAATCATAAGAGGTATCATTAATGCCTTCCGACATGAGCAACTTGTTGTAGGGCTCTCACTCAGTAGGGGGAAGAGCAAGGATTCTAGCCCATGAAGGTTGGTTCCAAGCCCATACTCCTGACCAGTATGCTGGCTGCCTTATGTAGGTTAAGTGCTGTTGGCTTTGGGGCATATATAAGAGCTTCAACTCATTCCAGATAATTCTTCAGTCTCCTTTGTGCTAAATTCTGTTCTAGGTGCTAGCAAACATCTGTGAACAAAGCAAACATTTCTGCCCACATGCAGTCTATGTCCCTGTTGCAGGAGACAGACAGTAAGCAAGTGAATAAAATGTAAAGTATTGTACCAGATGGAGACAAATGGTATGAAAAAAAACCAAAATGAGGATGGGTAAAAGGCTGGAGCTTGAAGTTTTTAGGTAGAGTTGTCAGAAAAGATCCCATAGAGGGGAAGTTTGAGCATAGACCCAATGAGGTGAGGAAACCAGCTATGACTGTCTAGGGCAGGACTAGAGCCAGAGCTCTAGTACCAGGCTTGCAGTCTGTAAAGGTGCCAGGTGTATTGGAGGTGCCTGTTGGTAGGAATTTTTTGAACATTTAAAAAAAATTACTTTTGAACTATTATATCAGTATTTTATTTAATCCTATTTATGCTAATTTACAAAAGACTTGTTAGCAAATCCGCTTTTCTCTGTAACACTTCTTGTTGTCTCTTGCCAAATGCCAATGTCTCGGCTTGGCACAGAATCACGAGCCACCACACAGCTTTGTAGGTTCAAACAGCAATTCTTTATTCCCGCTCTCACACCGCCTCCACACAGGTTCAGGGGCAATCCCAATCCCCCGCACAATTCACGTCCCAAATACTTTTTCTGTTCAATTCCTTTGCCTATTTATTGATTGGGTTATTTGGTGTTTTAGTGTTAAGCTTTTTTAAAAATATATATGTGATGCTGAGAATTGAACCCAATGCCTCACACATGCTAGACAAGCACTCTACCACTGAGCTACAACCCCAGTCCGGTATTAAGCTTTTGAATTCTTTATATATCCTGAGATTAATGCTCTAAGGTGCAGGTAGCAAAGATTTTGAGATGTACTTTTCACATGACATGTTTCATTGTATTTTATTTCCTTTTACAAACAGGTTTCCTTTTTCTTGGAATACCTATCCTCTTTGTCCAGGCTTCTGCAGTCCTGTTTATTAGTGGAACCTAACCTCGTGACACAAGATGATCTTCTGAAACCTCTTATTAATAATATCATTAGAGTTCTCATTGTATGCATCGACAATGCATTAGGTAAGATTTATTAATTTATTTGTATTTAGTTTAGGTTGGAAGTGAATTATATTGAGGAAAAAAAATCTTAGTGTGCTCCAGATATCCTCTTCAATGTTACTTTTTGGTTTGTATTAAGTATTTTGGAAGGCTTGAATAATTTGGTTTGTAGTTTGGATGTTTTTTTTTGTTTGTTTGTTGTTTTGTTACCAGGAATTTAACCAGGGCACTTAAACACTGAGCTGTATCCCCAGAAATTTTTTTCATATTTTATTTAGAGACAGGATCTTTCTAAGTTGCTGAGGCTGACATTGAACTCTCAATCCTCCTGGCTTAGCCTCCTGAGTTAATGGGATTACAGGCATGTGCCATTATGCCTGGCATTTGGACAGTTTTAAGTGGTTCCAGGAGACCACTTGAGGCAGGTGTATAATTCAGTAAAGGATCATCCCTGTGTTGTCAACTAAAACGAGGAGAAGCTCTCTACATCTGTCATGATAGAAGGTACCTTGAGGCCTGGGTATTAATTATGCTTACTGTATTAGTCAGGGTTCTCTAGAGGAACAGAACCAACAGGAGATATGATTATAAAAAGGAAATTTATTAGATTGGCTTACATGACCAGAAGCAGAAAAGTCTACAATGTCCATCTGGAGGCTAGAGAGCTGGAGGAACCAGTAGCTAAGCAGTCCAAGAGGCTGAAGCCTCAGAACAAGAGGAATCACTGATTCTGAGACCAAAGGCTTCTGGGAACTTCCTAGAGAATCATTGGGAGAGTCCACTTTGGAAGAGTGAAGGAGCAAGAGCCTGATGTCCTCAGGTGATCCCAGCACCAATCAAGAACCCCTTGTAAAAAGAATCGAGGTTTGCTCGATTCTTCTGCTGCTTCCTTGTTCTTCCTACTTTTATTCCATCCACGCCACCATCCTATTGGATGGTACTGCCTACATTTAGGGAAGATCTCTACTTTAGTTGGCTATCCCACATGCCAGTCATTCCTAAGCACACCCTCATAGACGCACTCAGGAGCCTCTTAATCTTTAGCATCTCTTAATCCAGTCAAGTTGACAATTCTCGTTAGCCATTACACTTATAAACTGTGGCTGAAGCCAAATACCCTACTAATAAGTCATTTGCAATGACTGATGTAAGCCAATTTAGCATATATAATATAAAAAATTTCCTAAGCTCTTAAATTATTGGAAAATATTCTGTGATAAAAAATTGAATGTGATGGTTAGTAATAGAGAAAATTAACAGTGTAGGCTCTTTAGCAAAATAAACATTTAAAATATTTAAGTATTAGGGTATAATGAAGAATTGATCATTTGATAATTATTCTTGCCATTTAATTCCTTCTTATTTAGTCCTTTGAATTGTATGGATTTGCTTGGTTTCAGGTCTAGAAAGTGAAGAGCCAGCAGCTCTTCTATGTTAAAATTATCCTAGTGCTTGAGGAGCAGTAACTACATAATTGGAATTTTACAAGCTCCAGTTGATAGCCTAACTTAGCTTATTAGGCTAGACTGTGCAATCTCAAGAAGGTGCTATTATCTCACCCCTAAGGGGTTAAGGTTCATTTTTAGGAGAAGAATATGAAACAAAGAAAATCTTAGATATTACAGTGGACTGTGGACTGCCGAAGCTCACCTCTACTGATAAAATCTTGTTATTTTACATTTAATATCTCTTGTTGGATTTTCTTGCATATCTCTTGAGAAGCATTGACATGGTGTTCATGGAAGATGCACAAGAAGTACGCAACATTAGTGCTACAAAGCTGTGGCGAATGGATGGCTCTGATTGGAGAACTTTTGATGGATTGCTTGATCCCAAAGTCACATGACAAGAGATAGTTTGAGCATCTTCACTGCCATTGGTGGCCTCATAGATGCTTTTTGTTGTTCCTCTTTTGTATGTGTCTTGGTCTTTGGAAGTTAAATAAAAGTAATATGTATTTTATTATTTAATTATATCAAGTTCTGAAAGGAGAAATGCTGACATTATCTGGGTTTACATGTAGTAGTTAAATTATTTTTTAGTATCTAGCAAAAGGTAAGAAAAAAAACTAAAATGTTTTTCTATAAGAAATTAGGTATTTAAATTTTTATGGTAAAATCACAGTTTTGAATGATTTATAAAAACTTATTTAAATTGCTAATTTATATAATTTGAGATGTTATAACTCATATAAGTAAATAAATTACATTAAAAGTTATTTAGCATGTATAGTAATAAAATTAATAAAAAGAATAGCTTTTTAATCCCTCTGAATTTTCTTTTTTTTCTTAATAGTTTTTTACTGTTTGACTTATCTTTGAACTTAAATTCTTAAGACCTGTAACTTTAAAGTCTTTGTTGGTATAAAGTACAGATAAACATATAGTACCCAAACAGATTTACAGCATCTGTGTAATTAATATTTTGTTGGAATGACAATGAGAAATTAATATTTTGTTGGAATGGTAATGAGAGCTATCAATGAGAAGACAGTTGTGAAACACCAGGGGTTACTCTAAACCAAACTCCTCGGAAAGTGCTATTTCCAGATAATTTCATGGATGATGAAAAACACCTAGATATAAGTCCTTAGTTTATTGCTACAGTCTGGCTGGGCATAAAATAACCGAGCCACCACAAAAGCCTTGTAGATTCCAACAGCAGCTCTTTATTCCAGAACTCTCACTGGCACTCTACATGCACGTTCTGGGGAAAATACACACCCTCCACCGGGCTCTGCATACCAAATACTCTCAGAACCCCAACTCCACGGGAACTCAAGGAGGGGGGGGGGCTGAGGCAGCAGGATATGCCCTAAACCTGGAGCCACCCTAATCCAGCAGGATCCACCCTAAACCCGGAGCCGCCCTAATCCCTGAGCAAGGTCACCTTTCAAACCAAAACTCTCAAACATTCATGCATGTTATGGCAAATGACCTGGGTCCAAGGAAAGCCCATTTCCACAATGGAGAGTCCTCCCTCTAAGCAACATTGGGTAGGCTGACAAGGAAATTGCCATGCGTCATTCCTACTTGGCTATGGCTCTCAGCAGTTTGTTTTATAGTGAAATTTGAGAAAGGATGACTGATACTGCTTATGGCACAGCACAGAGTCCTAAGGTAGCCACTGTTGTCCAGTTTCTATGTACCCAGGTGCAGAGATGGGAAAACGTGTCCTTACCTAGAAGGTTGATTGCTGTATTGTTAGCCCCAGGCAAAGCTGGACAATCGCCTTTTGTGTTACAGCTTTCTTCGTGGGGTAATAATACTCTTCATGATTCTTCAGAGAAATTCTTCATTTCTGTGTTGACTTTGGCACATTATGTTTTCCTTTTCACCCCTGCACACAGCTACTAGAGAGGATGAAGAAAATAGGAGAAAACTTGACATTTACAGAAGTACCACAATGACTTGTTTGTATAAGGTGCCCAAAATGTAGTTCTGAAATTATGACATGTTCCATTTGTCATACTTCCTGTCTTGTTTAGTGTACTTTAATGAGAAGATGGCTTGTTGAGTGTGTCTTTGGATGTAGGAAGGCAAAGGGAGATGTCTTGAGGAGGCAGTAGAGAGGGGAAGGGACTGGGCAATGCTGAATGCTGAACTACATTGGTTTTCACTTGGCAAGTACATACCTCTTATTTTAAGTGTAACAAAGTGTGGAGAGTTTGTATTTTGAAAGGTTCTTATTCTTCTTTGTGTTAGTAACTTGAAATGTTTTGGTTAATTTTGTAGATGTAGAGTTAATATCGACTTTTTATCACACCTGGACACACTTATTTGACCTTCTGGCTGCACTCCTGAGGAAAGCTGGTGCTGTCTCACACCCGTCTATCACCTCGGCTCTGGCCAGGCACTGGGCGGCAATGACGGGTAAGAAAGTCCTCGCAGGCATGGGGTCTTTCTGCTAATAACATGAAGATAATCCTTACTCCCAATTAGATATGTAAATTCTCTAAAATTAAGTAACTTTGGCATGGCCCATGAAAGAGAAACCAGGGCACTTGGTTTGAGGAATTTGCAATGTTCTTGAGGAGCCCTCCAAAAATGTACTTTTGAAAAACGGAAACACTTTTCAAAATGGCTAAAAATAAGCAAGAAGAGCCTATGATTTCATGAAGATACTTATGATAAGATTAAAATAAAACAATAAGATTTTCTTTTGAATAGAAATCAGTCTCTTCTGACATAAGTGCGATATATATATATGGGTAAATCTCACACATACCATCCTGTACATATGATAACTTGGGAAGTTACAATAAAAATATTGTCTTTTCCCAAAACACCAGGATTATTTTTATGGCAAAAAATGCCAAGAGTACAGTATAATTATTTTTATAAGATGTTTTCCATATAAAAGTTGCCGACTAATATAAACAAATACTTATTTTTAAATAACTAATCTTATTATTTCTTAAGACTCCTAAATTTTAGTATAATATGTGAATGATTATAACATTTATGTTAACCTTTTTAATAACTTATTTAAAGGTATTAAAAATGGATTTCTAAGTTTCAAAGTTAGTCACTAATTTATTTGAGTGATTTTTAAACATTTAAACTTTATTATAATACAGAGAATGGTAGTTTTGAAGTAAGAATTATGAGGAAATATATGTTTGGTAAGAAACAGAATTATTATTTTTCTAGATATAGGAGTTCTGAGTCTACCATAATGTACCCTTTATGGTACATCCCATGCTCTCGATGTTGTAAATTGTTTTATTGAGATGAAAATTGAAAGAGATTGCTTCAACTTGGAGATTAAGATTCTCCTCTTGCATCTGTTAGGGGAAATTAATTTACCCACCTGAATCTCCAACACTGTGAAGCAAAGTGCTGCTCACATCAGGTATGGAAGCCCGTTAGCCAAATCTACCCTGCTACCTATTTTGGTAAAATAAAGTCTTATTGGAATATAGCCACATTTGTTCACTTATGTATTGCATAGACCACTTTTCATGCTTTAGTAGTTGAAATGAAAAGTTGAGACAAAAATAGTGAGTTGCAAAGCATAAAAACGATTTACTGTCTAGCCCTTTACAGAAAAAAATTGCTAACCCTTAACTTAAGCCTATTTATTTGACACTATTTTCAGAGTGATAAAATCAAAACATTAAATTCAAAAGATTTCTATTTTGTGTAAACTTAAGTGTGTGACACAGACTGGTAGAAATTCTGATGGCTATAATTCTTACATAGACATAAAATAACCTAAAAATGAATCATAAAATTATGTTCATACTTTTCAAATTAACAAAGTTACTGTAAAACAACAATGTTACTTTGATTACACTAAATCAGTACTCAAAAGAATCTAATATGACTACTAATTTGAATGTTGATTCTGAGTTTAGCTTACTTATTCTTTCCAAATCAGTTCATAACCACTCATGTTCTTTGTGACATGAGACCTTTGCACGTCATATTTTTTTCACTTTTTTAATTTGTTCTTTTTAGATATACATGACACTAAAGGGTATTATAACATATTATACATACATGGAGTATAACTTACTTTAATTAGATCTCATTCTTGTGGTTGTACATGATATGGAGATACACTGGTCGTGTGTTCCTATACGAACATAGGAGAGTTATGTCCGATTCATTCTACTCTTTCGTACTCCCATACCCACCTCTTTCCTTCAGTCCCTTTTCTCTAATCCAGTGAACTTCTATTCTGCCCTCCCCCTCTTATTGTGTGTTAGCATCCACATAGCATAGAGAACATTTGGCCTTTGGTCTTTTTAGATTGGCTTATTTCTCTTAGCATGATAGTCTCCAGTTCCATCCATTTATTTGCAAATGCCATAATTTCTTCCTTCTTTATGACTGCCTAAAATCCCATTGTGTATCTATACCACATTTTCTTTATCTAGTCATCTGTTGAAGGGCACCTAGTTTGGTTCCATAGCTTAGCTATTGTGAATTGAGCTGCTATAAGCATTGATGTGGCTGCATCCCTGTAGTATGCTGATTTTAAGTCTTTTGAGTATATGCCCAGGAGTGGGATAACTGGATCAAATGGTAGTTCCACTACAAGTTTTTTGAGAACTCTCCTTACTGCTTTCCAGAGTGGTTGCGCCAATTTGTAGTCCCAATAACAATGTATGAGAGTACCTTTTCCCCCCACATCCTTGCCAGCATTTATTGTTACTGTATTCTTGTTAATTGACATTCTGACTACAGTGAGATAGATTCTCAATGTATTTTAATTTGCATTTCTCTAATTGCTAGAGGTGGTGAATATTTTTTTTCACTAATTTGTTGACCGACCATGTCTTCTGTGAAGTGTCTGTTCAGTTTCTTTGCGCATCTATTGATTGGGTTATTTCCTTTTTTGGTGTTAAGCTTTTTGAGTTCTTTATATATTCTGGAGATTAATGCTCTGAGATGCAGGTGACATCTCCCATTCTGTAGGCTTTCTTTTCACATTCTTGATTGTTTTCTTTGCTGTAAAGAAGCTTTTTTAGTTTGATATCATCCCATTTATTGATTCTTGATTGTACTTATTGTGCTGTAGAAGTCTTTTTGAAGAATTCAGTTTTTAAGCCTACCTGATGGGGAGTTGGGTCTTCATTTTCTTGTAGTAGGTGCAGAGTCTCTAATGCATAGGTCCTTGATGCACTTTGAGTTGAGTTTTGTGCAAGGTGAGAGAGAGGGCTTAAGTTTCATTCAGGCTACATAAAGATTTCTAGTTTTCCCAGCACCATTTGTTGAAGAGGCTACTTTTTCTCCAATATATGTTTACAGCACCTTTGTCTAGTGTGAGATAACTGTATTCAGGGGGTTTGTCTCTGTCTTCTATTCTGTTCCATTGGTCTTCATATTTTTTTGGTGCCAATACCATGCTATTTTGTTACTATGAGTCTGTAGTATTATTTAACATCTGCTATTGTGATTGTACATCATATTGACACTGTATACTATCTTCTTTGTAAGTGTTTTTGGCAACAAATTGTTTGAAAGCAGAAAAATACATTCTTACTTATAAGGTGGTATTCTAAATTATTCACAGTATAATTAGGCTAATTCTTTTTTAACTTAGTAGTGAAATTAAAATTAAAATTTAAAATTTCTCAAGACTTTGCATATCATAGTGGTGTTCAAAGGCTCAATACTCATGTACATACAGTCCTCTTATTTTGGAGTCTTAGCAAATATGGTCTATATGTGCATTTGTAGATACACACCCCCCCACACACACATGCACTTTTCATGTAAATAAAAAACCCAAACAGTGAGAAATAGAATAGATTCCTTGATTCTATATATTGTCTTCATACTAACTATTGAAACATTAGAGTTCTTGGTATACTTGAGCTATCGATAACCTTAAATCATTAAAAATAAGAAAGCTATAAACTTAATTGTTCAGATCAATTTGGTTTATTTCCTTTTCAATTCTGAACATTTACATCTAAAATCATTTTCTCTCTTAGATGTGTTCTGCGAGTGTGTAGGCTTGTCCAGCAGATGCCCTGCCTTGTACACGGCCAGTTTGCACTTCCTGTCTGTTCTCTTGACTGAGGAGGCAAGAAGGCACTGCCAGGACAAAAACAAAGCAAGTTCATTGTCTCATCCAACCATCACATCTCTTCTTGATGAAACTCAGGACAACCAGAAATCTCCAGATAGACTTAATGAAGTAATTCTTCAGGTGTGTGATTTCTTGATTTTTCTTAAGTATATTTAGTGTTTAAATGAATTGACTATTTCTCTGGGTCTTGTTAAAATTTTTTTTCAATTATTTGAATTAAAGTATTAATGCTTATTATGACTGTTTAGTACAAAAGTATAAATTGATTAACAATTAAAAAAAGAACTAGAGGTTTTTCCTAATTTAAAATTGCTCATTGCTTTTCAAAGTAGGACTGTTACTAGAGTTTTTAATATTAAGAATCTTCCTTTTAAATAGCTATATGATTTTATGATTTTTTCCTTCTCATTGAAAGGTGGAAAGGTAGTAGAATTGTGTATTGAAAGATTTGCCTTAGTTTCCCCGTCATCTAGCCACAAAGCTTGCTCTGTCTGCCAATTTGTTGCAGTTTCTTTGCTGCTTAGAATTTGGAAATTTTCCATCCTTATCAGCCTCTGAGAGTTGTGGCCATGAAGATATTTATGGCATGGCTACTTATACATTTTCAGCACCAGCCCTGATTATGTTAAATTCAGTTGAAGTGCTAGAAAGGGAGAAGACTCCCTGGTTCAGCTAGGATTATCCTATTGAGGCTATCACAGGGCTTCTCAGGGGACTTAGTTTCCCCTGCCTCAGAAAGTCCTCTTTGCTTTCCAGCATAGACCAGAAGCCTGAAAAGGAGTCTTCCCCGCATTTTCTCATCTGCCTCCAGCAGTTCCTCTACAAGCCTGATTCCTGGGGGAAGGGTCCTCACAGCATTCTTTAAAAAAGCTCCTGGGAGACAACAGCTTTCTTGTGGCCACCACCTCCCTGTTATCCCCCTCAGCTTTTCTCGGTTGAGAACAAAAACTGGATGTGGTCCCAGTTATCCCAGTTATCTCATTCCTTGTCAGAACAGACTTGATTAACTGAGTTGGAGTCTGCATTTTTAAAAAATATTATACGAAAACTCAAATTCACACCTTCTCAAGTTTCTCACCCCAACCCTCAATCCAGTCTAGTTATTAATTTTCTAATTTGGTTCTGGAACACCACTTTTTTCTTGCAGAGAGGCCCTTGCTCTTGTCAACATGCTTTCTTCCTCAGGGAATTTAAATGACTTCCCTCAGAGAAGAGTGCTGTGAGAACAGTGTGCTTGGCCTCTCTCTTCACTGCCTTCGCCAACATACCAAATAGCTCCGGAAGCTGTTCCTCATGACTGTCTGGCTCCTGCAACCAATCCTGCCGGGCGTGGTGAAATTTCAAGACTTTAAGCCAGGGATAATTTATTTCTTAACTGTTTTCTATTGTTAGTGGCCCCATGTTTCAAGGAGACTCATGTTATATATGGTTCCATATAGGGTGATGGGCCAGCTCGTAACAATAGGGTACCTAAAAAACACTTGGTGCCAGAGGCATTTGCTAAATTTGCTTTGCCCTTATTCTTCCCTCCTGTTCTGTAATATTATTTATCATAAAAAAATATTGTTTATGATCTTATGTTGTTATCTTTCTTGGCCGAAGAAAATGAGATACTCTATAGCTATAGGATATCTTGATTTTCCTATGGTTAGCTCATTTTCCTTTCAGTTTCTTCTAAGTCACAGAAGATACACAGCATTCTGTGCCAATATAGATACAATAGCAATTTGTTTAAAACATGTTTCCTGGTAAATCATACCCTTCTTTTTTTGTGTATATATGGGACAATCTGCTATCGGGTCTGCTTTGCCCTGCAAGAGTTCTGTTTTTTCCTTCATACTTAAATAAATCCTACTTCTTTCACTCTTTAAAAAAAAAAAAAAGTAAATATGGACCCATAGTATCAGTTGGATGGAAAGGCACAGATAAATTAAGACAGAGAGTGAGGAGAGGAATTGTACCTATGATACACTATTGAGAAAATGTGTGCTTAATATAAGGCAGGCAGTTATTAATGGTCCTATTAAGCTATAACCACTGTGTTTCCTTTGCCCTATAGAACAATGATAAGTTAATTAAAATATTATCAGAATACATTAAACATTAGCATATTATCATAAGTAAAGCTTGTATCATACTATGCTTATTGTAGGTTATGAGTTGTGCCAGGTATTAGATGTAGCAAAGCAAACTGCACTCTTTAAATTATCTGAAGAAATAGTATTCTAAAATTGATATTATTCAAAGATAGATTTAAATTTTATATAAAGACATGCTCAAAAAAATATATTAGAGTGAACCTTAGGCAAGGTTGTGATTTGGTTCTTCAAATGCAAAATGAGAGGATTGTACTACAAAACTGGTTAAATTTCAGCTGCCTCTAAAATTCTGCATCCTCCTAATAAATTACTTTTGAGGTTTAATTAAAATATCTTAGCAGAATAGCTTTTAAAAGACTGCTTTACAGCAAAGTACCATAATGGATTTATATTGAAATTATGCACACTTAGATCATAATTTTGTATTTATTTTTTCACAAATCCATTTTGAGGTGGTTTCAGAATTTGAATATTTTCAATGATGTTATTAGCTGTCTTTGGCCCATTAAATATTAAACACATTTGAAATAATGGATTTTGACCTTCTCTATAGAGATTCTCAATAGGTTTCATTTGGAAATACCTGTAGATAATAAGATTAATTACAGTCTCACAGGTTTTGCCTGTGATGGATATATTGAATTAATTTTGCTTATTTTATTAATCTGATATCTAAGGATAGTAAAGCCAGGAAACAATGAATTCTCATGTCACATTTTAGGAAATATTTATTGTACTTGTGTTTAGTGAATGGTGAATTTCAAGAGTAAATCTGCTGAAGAGTTGGCTTATATAGTTGGGATACTTCTGTGTTAATATTCACTACAATTAAAAAGTCTGTTTGTGGGCCAGTGATATAGCTTAGTTGGTACAGTGCTTGTCTTATGTGCACAAGACCCTGGGTTCAATTCCCAGCACCACCACCAAAAAAAAAAAAAAAAGTCTGTTCGTTATGTTAAGTATCTTTCAGAAAGAAAGAAAGACAAAAGAAAAGAAATAAAGATAACATTTGATCTATAATATTCTAGATCACTTAAAGCACAGAAGGGATTAATATAAAAACATAAACTTAGAAAAAAGTCATTGAGTCTTTTTATTTTCATTCTTCCAGTGACTGATAAAAAGATGAATTATTTCTTATTCTGAATTTCCTTGGTTTAGCTTTCTTCTTTTTGGGCATCCCAATAGTGCAGTAGCCAACACCTGTCACTGGGGCTTGTCCTCAGCTTTCCTGCCTGTGGTTTCTCACATCCAGCTGTGTCATATGCACATGCTCAGACTGCTTTTCAGCATGAAAAACAATGTTATTTAAATAATTTCCTTTTATCTTTTTTTTAGCATGTGTTGAAATGTAGATGGATTTACTGTAGATTAGTCCTGTTTGGTTGTTTTGGTTTTTTTTACCAAGTACGTATTTTAGAGCACCAAATAGTTCCACAGGTTTTAACCTAGAGTAAATGACTTCTACCTTCCTGCCTATTTTTCCTTTTCTGAGAGTTCACCACTTATAGCTCATTTAGCTAATCATTTTGTAGTTTCCCTTCAGGGTCTCCAATATGCATTTGTTCCTCTATTTGGATCACTCAGGTTTAGAGTGATCTTGTCTATTGAATTCCTATCATGGGGGAGAATCTTAAGCTGTCTTTTCACACCCTCCTCATCTACCTGGACAAAGTGAACTCCCCTCTCAGTCCCCTGGTAATGACATCAGAACCTCCATTAGAGAATAGATGCAGGTACAGTATCACATCTGTGCAAACCTCGTACACAGTTGAACCAAGCTGAAAACAGTATTTCTTTTATTGTGTAGCTTTTGTTCTCCTTAAAGATAACTGTTGTGTGTGTGTGTGTGTGTGTGTGTGTGTGTGTGTATGTATGTATGTATTTCAACTTGTTGGCTTTTCTGTTTCTAATAAGCTTCTTTGCCAGCAATCAAATGTCCTTTTGGTATGTTTGGAATTCATCTCCGGAAGACATCTCTGCCATATCCTTTGGATTTGCTTGGTGCCCAGGGTCTTCCTGGGATCTCCATTCACCTTGTTCCTGGGAGTTTTTTATTTCTTTGCTTTTGCAGTCTTCTGCATCCTGTTTAGTGCATCCAGTGTACTGTCCCCTCTGTCCTCGCCTGGTCTGTTCATTCCTTTTCATATAAATTCTGTTCCCTTGTATCTTCTAGAGAAAGCATGCAGAGGTCTTTCTTAAGTTGTAGCTGTCTGAAAGTCTTTATTTTACCCTTATATCTGATGTGTAGCTTGACTAGTAAGAGTTATGAGTTAGAAATAATTTACTTCAGAATTTAAAAGGCATGATTTATTCCCTTTAACTCTCAGTGTTGCTGTATACAATTCTGAAGCCATTATGATTCTTGTTTCACTTCCTAGAAGTTAGAATCTTTCTTTTTCTCTAGTATTCTTCAATACTAGAATATTAGTATTAGGTGTGGGTCTGCTCTCCACTGTGTTAGGTTCTCTTGGGGGTTCTTTCCATCTATAAATTCATATTTTAAAAAATTTCTTCATTGACATTTCTTCTACTTTGTTTGGAACTCCTATTAAGTGTTCTTCTTCCTACATAATCTCTCTTTTCTGGCCTTTTCTTTGTTTATTTTGCTCTGTATTTTCTGGTGCGGAGCTTTCCCAGATGTTGGTTACCTTGGTTATCTGCTCCATTGAAGACTGGGAGATTATATAGTGTAGACAGCCCTGAGCCTCTGAGTGGAGCTCAGTCAGTCAAGGTTTCACTGTCCAAGGGGACTCGAAGGGATTTTGGTGTGGTTGTCTTCTGGACCTTATCACATTCCCTAGAGCAGTGTTTTGATCTCTTGCCTGGAGGTGAAAACCCAATTAACTGCTAAGTGTTTTGTAGGAAAGTGGGTGAAAAGAGCAGGGGACTCAGAATTTAAATGTGTACAATTTCACTAGGTCCTTCCTGTTTCAGTGGAATACCCTAACCCACTAATTACCTACTCTGCCAGGGCAGAATGCTTCTAATTATCCTCCCCAGAAAATCCAGAACCTGCAGGATTTTGCAAGAGCGAAGGAAGAGGAGTGGCTTGGCTGTACAGAAATTGGTTGGCAGTGAGCAGGGCCTGAGAATGGAACTCCTGCATAGAGACTTTCCCAACAATCCTCCTCCACCTCCTTCACTTCCCCTGGAGACTGGTGCTAAATTTCCTCTGCCGTCAGTAATTCAGTGTTGGACTGGGCAGTACTCAGCTTGCCCATTCACCACTTACAATTCAGGATTTTTGAGTCTCACCCCACTTCTATTTATCCTGCTGCTTTCTAATTTCTGGACTTTTGAGGCCCACATAAGAGTCCATGTGTGTAATCCCCATATTGTCATTTTTAATGAGGGTTTTAAGAGAGGGGGGGTGGAGACCCATCTGTCACACAACTATTCCACTCAAGTTTTTTTTTTTTTCTTTTCCTAACTACTTGATATGGTGATGTTTGGTAATTTTTTGAGATCAATTTGGCTTTTCTGAAATTACTAATAAATGCAATTAAGATGAGTATTTTAGGGCAATTTTTCTATTAAAGGTGAAATCTACCTTTATAGACAAATTAGTATTCTCACAGGTAACCTAATGATCCTACTCCACATATATTCATCATCCTATAATACTTCTCTACCTGTTTTTTTGTTTTGTTTTTCTCTATTTTTAAGGTTACTTTCTTCCACTTGGAATGGTCGTTACCAAGCATCCCTGGGTGTGGGTATTTAAAATTTAAGTGATCAATCGCATAGAGACCTGTCTGGTTGGAAGCAGCTGCCTAAGAGAGTTCTTAAGATGGATTTGCTAGCCCTGGTAGTAAAGCTGGGGGCAGAGTGGCGGGGGTGGGGGGGTGGGCACTGCACAGGTTTCTCCATGTTAGGTCTCCAAGCACAGGCTCATCAGGAATTGTAAGAGTACTGTATTTCATGTGAAATCATATAATTTTAAGCTTGATTTTAGTGATATTATAACGCTGAATCATTTCAGAAATTATTGATATAAGAATTATGAATTTGAATTATATGTAATATTTATAAAGCAAATGAGGAACTTCTAGAGTTTTAAACTGGATTTATGAACCCCTTTAAAACCTGATCATACATATCCAGGTGAGATCTTACCTCTAAAAGTTGAACCTAAATCTAGTCAAGTCTCTAAAGCTAAAACATCCAGCAGATGGAAAATACAGAGGAGAAAAAGCAAGTTAAACATCATTGCAGGGAAACCAACAGACAGGTCTGCAGTGTAGGGCATGTGCAGGACAACTGATCAGGTCTAGGCAGGGGTGCAATGATCCAAGGGGACAGCAGCAACTGCAGGGTACCTATAGCACTCTTGGGAATGGGTGGCCGGGCTCTCTAGGTAGGAAATGACTACAGATATGATGTCAGGGCTCAAAAAGACACTTTGGAGACAAAGAGAAAAGATAAATTTGATCTGGGTTAATTTTGTTAGGCATTAGAATCGGTTTTGTATATTAGATGATATGTGCTATACTAATACTTACTTAACAATCCTTAGCCAAAAAAATTTTTTTAAAGAGGATGGGGCCTTGTTATCATGTTTTTTCTACTTATGTATATGTTAGAAATTTTTTGTTATGAAATTTTTCTAATTCAGATGTATAAAGGACATATATCAAAATGTTAGTATTAGCATTTTCAAAATAATAAATGATTTTCCATTTCTATAGAAGCTTAAAAAATTGAAAATTAAAAAAAACCAAACACACTGGGCTGAGCTTGTGGCTTGGTGGTAGAGCACTTGCCTAGCATGGACAAGGCACTGGGTTCAATACTCAGCACCCCATATAAATAAATAAAATAAAGGTCCATCGACAACTG
This sequence comes from Ictidomys tridecemlineatus, assembly GCF_052094955.1. NCBI lineage: Eukaryota > Metazoa > Chordata > Mammalia > Rodentia > Sciuridae > Ictidomys > Ictidomys tridecemlineatus. Next base: position 10,834,561 of record NC_135488.1, on the reverse strand, counting down.
AAAACAAAATTTTTTAAAAACCCACATTATGTAATTTTTAAAAAACAAGTACATATTACTATAAAAATGGAAGATCAGAGGAACCAAATCACACAGGATACAAATATATGTCCAATAGAAATGAAGGGAGAGGATATATCCCCAAAAGAAGAAAGATTGGAATTGGATGGCAGTTCTACTGATGAATACTTTTCCAAGGACTTGTTTCCATATGTGTGTGGTGCATGTGTGAGTACACGCTGACATGGGCACACCCTGGTGTGTTTTAAATAAGTACCATGCTATGTGTTAATAATAAATAAAATTTTTTTTTGTAGATGATGAATCTTTGAGAGTGAGTGTTGGTCTTTTCCTATTATAAATTACTTATGCAGCCTTCTCAAGCATTCTCAAATATTACTGATTCATCAGATTTCAGTGGTTTACACGGTAGTTGAAACCTGGCAATGCCTTTTATTCACAACAGTTTTACTCCAAATTAAACTTTTCTTCAAACCATCTTGATCTGTATTCTCTGCAGTGCTATGAAGGAAAGTCCTCCAGAGACACCCTGAAAAGAGTGGCTGCAAATGCATTGCTGTCACTCCTGGCTGTCAGCAGAAGAGCCCAGAAACATGCTCTGAAAGGTGATCTACATGGCAGATCAGCTGTTCGTGTGGCATGCTGCCAACTTGTGTGGTTTGCTGCTTGCTCAGTTTAATTTTCTTTGAATTCAAACTATGAAGTACATTATAGTATAATATATCAGTGTCATTAAAAAACAAGACAAAACCAGATTTTTTTCCACAAACAAACCCAGTAAACATTCACTTCTTTTAGGTTTCTTCCATACAGATATCTAGGAAACATTATTTCTTTAAAATACAAAGATTTTTCATGCAATTATTTTTATTTAATATATAATTATTCTTACACTAGAGCATTTATCTAAATAATAGAGAAGCTAATAAAAGTAACACTCAGTTTCATAGTAATTAAATATTAGTTTGTACATAAAAACATTTTGTGTACCTAAATAAAACCCAAAACAAACAAATAAAAACCCCCCATGGTTTTGATGATAAAGAGCATCAGAGGATCCAGTATTTTCCGTATAAATTTCCCCTCTAAAGTTGAAAATTCTCATTTGAAAATCAGGGAAAAGAGGGCTGAAAGTTGAAAGAATAACAGCAACACAAAGTTCATTAATGTCAATAGCAGTTTACTACTAAAACAAATTATTTAAGTCTCAAGCATAAATTATGTTTGAGGACTATCTTACTAAGGACTAAAACTAAGTAGGTTCCAGGTTTAGTTCCCCCCCTCACTATTTTCTCATATTTATTAATCTCTTGCTGAAAACACTAGAATAAGTGGGTCAGAAATATAATTGTTTTGGAGATTCTGATTATATGTGGTTTTATCTTATTTAGAAATGAAATATTTTGACTTACAATTTTTGTCTTTCAGCTGATCTCATAGACAACTGCATGGAGCAGATGAAGCACATTAATGCACAACTGAACCTCGATTCTCTGCGGCCTGGGAAAGCAGTACTGAAAAAAAGGTGACTTTGCATCCTAAACTCCTGGGATAAAGGAATGAATGCACACGGTGACCATCTCTGCAGTGTCCTTATACCTATAAATGAGTGCAAGGTTGAAACGCATGTCTGATTTAGAAGAAAAATGCAGTCTGATAAATTAATGGCATTTCTACTTTAGGAGGATGTGGGCATTTTTTCTCTCCCTTAATTCTTACTTGAAGGTCTTTAGGGAAAGCTTTGTGCTCGCTCGCTCTCTCTGGATATATATATATTTATACACACATACACACAGGTATTTTGTGATATCTACATCTGCATGATACTATGATACTATACCAGATAGGTTTTTTAATACTAAAAGTTTTTAAAAGCAAGCCTAAGTTCTCTAAGTGAGATCTATAATAGATGTAATTTAATAAGTGTTTACAATATGTCAGGCACTCTCAGATATTTCATATTTGTTATCTCATAGACAAACACTCATGAGCACAGACTCTCATGCTGGCAGTTGATGAGACCAGAATTTGTTTCCACATCTGAGAGGTTGCAAAGCTGGTATTCTTAATCTCTGTTAACTCCTTCTGTGACTTTTGAATGTCTCATCTGGCATTGAGTCTGCTTAATTCATGTTTAATTTATATTTTCATGTGAATATAGAATAACATAATTATTATATAAGAACTATGGTTAATAATAATCATGATCAGTAAGATCTGTTCCACAGATTTACTCACAAAATGAATGTATATATGTATGAATATATGAATGTACAAATATACCTGTGTGTGTGTGTGTGTGTGTGTGTATTTGTGTGTGTGTGTGTAAGACCGTAGTAGCAGCCCTCTATGAAATAACTAGTAAGAAAATAAGGCAAAGCTTTACTTACTAATTTGGTGGATGCAGGGGATTGATTCATGTTTGTCTATTTCTATTCTTACATCTTTTCCTCTTTCCTCACTAGCAAAAAGCCCTTACTCCATCACTGAGAGAGTCAGCCCACACCTGATATGATTGAAAATCAGTCAGAACCTGCCTCACTTTATTGAGATGAAACATAGAGGCTATTATATATCCAAGTTCCTTCATGCTTGATAGAACAGAAATAGCTTTTCTGTGGTGGGTGCATTTCTTGAGATGTGGTCATCTTTCAGAGATCGTTAGCTTGTCAGTCCCCTCAAAGTTATGGTGGTCAGGCAAGACTAGAGCACAGCTGCATTGTGCTGTGACCCCAAGGGAGTGAGTTACTATATGTGAAAAGTGGAGCCTGCTCCTGTGTTCACAGTTTTTACCTTTTTGTTTAAACAGGAGGATGGTTTTATTAAGGAGTTGAGCATTGCCATGCAGCTCCTAAGAAACTGCCTTTATCAAAATGAAGAATGTAAAGTAAGTAGAGAGCTTTTTCAAAATGTTGGTAGCAGAATTGGTATTAAACAGTTTAATTTTTATTGAGATAATAGAGGAGAAAAAATGGGAAACTTTTTGAATTTTATGTAAATGCAGGGTTGATTGGCCCTTAAACTCAGAGCTAATTCTCAGAAATGGATGCACCTAATCTCATTGTTATACTCAACACTGATTTCATTCCTTTTATGGAAAAAACATTATCTAGAAAATTAACATTGATCATATATTCCTTAACCTTTGTTAAATAAGACAGGACTAACAATTTATATTTTGAAGTAGTCTGATGAGAATAAAGTATTACATTTACAGAGAGCTCTAAACATGGGGAAGAATATTGGGAATAACTGCAAAGCTTATGCTTTGAACACTGGGAATAACTTCTAGTCTATTTGATGCTGCATAAAATTGTGTAGGGTGTGTATGTTTATGAAAATGTGCTCATAAGTACACATGGCAGTACAAATTCCTGTCTCACAGTCTTACATATAGGACACCTATAAAAACTTAAGTTTAGCCATTTTATAGGAGTCTTATGAAATTGTATAAGTTTTTATAGCTACCTATGTTTATGATGGGACATAATAGGTAAAGAAGATGGCAGAACATAGTGCAAGTGGTTGTGTTTATAAGGCTGTCAGTGGCCATTGACTTTTGAAGTAAAAACTGTGCTTTATGTAAGATTTGTTCACACAACAATATTTAGAATGAATTGTATCATATTCAAATTGCTCAAAAATAGTAATTACACACATACACACACTCACACCATGGGGGGAGAGAGACAAGACAGAGACTGGGCAGAGTTGATGAGAATGTTTACTTAACAAGAAATTACCATTTATTGACCACCTAAGTTAGTTACTCCTTGTTGGAACATACCACTTTCTTGCATGATTTATATGTTATAGAAGCTGTTTTCTGCTTTTTTTCTCTGACTAGCATATCCTGGCCACCCTGGTTTTGAAGGCCAGGCTGTGCTCAGGGCAGCCATGTGTAGAGCCCTGTAGCTCTATGGCAAGACTGTCTGCTGGATCTTTTTTTTTTATTTTGGTATTGTGAATTAAACACAGGGTTACTGAGTCACATCCCCAGCCCTTTTTTTTATTTTTTATTTTGATACAGTGTCACTTAGTTGCTCAGGGCCTCACTAAGTTACTGAGGCTGGGTGCAGACTTACACTCCTCCTTTGTCAGCCCAGCTGTCTACAGGATCTAATTCCCCTCCTCATTATTGAGAATAAAAATGAATTCAACGTTTTTTTTTTTTTTTTTTTTTTTTTTTTTTTTTTTTTTGTGGTGCTGGAGATTGAACCCAGGGCCTTGTGCATGGAAGGCAAACACTCTACCTACTGAGCTAATTCCCAATTCAATTTCAATTTTTGTCTTATGTTAGTGACAGTGTTTTGAATTTGAATTTAATTTTGTATTTTCATATATTTAGACTCATGACTGTCCTTACTTTCTTTCCACAACAGGAAGCAGCTCTTGAAGCTCATCTTGTCCCTGTCTTGCACTCTCTCTGGCCTTGGCTTTTGATGGACGATTCACTGATGCAGATTGCCTTGCAGTTGCTTTGTGTCTATACTGCAAATTTTCCAAATGGTAACTAGAATCCAATGTTGCCTTTTAATAATAAACTATAGATTACTTGCTTTCATACTGGTTACTGTGATTGTTAACATTACATCAATGTTAAGGTGGACAGGAAAAACATATATTTTGAAGTATTTCTTCTACTTATAAAGGATATATTATTAGTCAAAGACAAGATTGCTTGTAGGTATTATAGTAGAGCAGACAGATATTTTAGGAATATGTTTGTCGACAGGGGAGAGTCATTGGACAATTTAGGAAGAGTCAAGAGAATATGCTGGTGGAAGGTAGAAAGGAAAGAAAGGTATCCAGGATGAGCCTCATTTGGGGAAATAAACCTGAGTGCATAGTAGTACCATTTATTAAAATGATAAAGCTCTGGATTTGACTTGGATTTAAAATAGGAATCAAGAGTACTGTTTGGTCATGTTAAGTCTGAGGTATCTGTATTCAAGCAAGTAAAAAAACTAAGGTGAAGTTGAATTCATTGGAAATGTAAAATATTGTTGGGAGTTTTATTAGTTATGTATTACTTCTAATCAAATTACCCCCAAATTGAGCAACTGTGCACATAGTCATGTAATCATCTCATGGCTTCTGTGAGTCAGGAATCTGGGAGTGGTTTAGGTGGATAGTTCTGATTTTCTCACCATATTTCTCCTTTCTTCATTATTTATGAGAGGGAACAAAGACAAGAGGTTTTGAGAAGGCTGCTTTGAGCAAGGAGGGCAAGCAGACATTGTAGAGAGTGAAGCAGGACAGCTGGTTGTGAAGCACCACTGACAGCTTATGGTCAGAAACGTGAGGTTTGTCTGGTCAGCAAGTGTGTGTGTTTTCATCTGGCAACATGTAACTCCTCCGTCAGGAGTTTCCATATAATGTGGGCTGTCCAGGAAGGGGCGGGACAGGTGGGAGCCCATCTTTTCACTTCTACATGCCCTGGTAGCTTATTCCTTTGACTGGTCTGACACCTCTAGAGCACTGTGCCTCAGAAGCCCAGCCAGCAGGAACAAGTAGAAACAGGCCTTCAGGCTCTTGAACCTTAAATTGCCATTTATGTATTTGAGTCTAGTACAGAACTGTCCTTGTCTTCTTTCTGCTACTGCTCACTTTCTTCATCCCTTGTTCTGCTCGGAGAGTCTCCTCTCAGTGCATCTTCCAGCTCAGCATCCTCCTGGCCAGATCAGCTCCTATCTGAGGGCAGCTTTGGTCTGTAGGTTGTTCTCCTTGACCTTACCTTTGCTCGTTAATTTAGGGTTTAGGGAAGTAAGGAGGAGTAAAGAGTCAGTTGCTAAATGTTAAACAAAAGAAATATGTGCTTTAGTACAAATCTTCTGAAATTATAATTTGTCATTTTTATACTTAAAATTGAAATAAATATTAGAAGTGGTTAGGTTACACCTAAAAAAAAAAAAACCATTTTACTTTTCAGTCTGGTTTGTTTCTGAGCAAAACTCTATTGTGTAATGACAGTTTCATGTAACAGTTAGTGGTAACAGTGGTATTTTAATACAGCTGTAAGGTTATTAATACAGGAAGGTTTGCTGTATTTTTTGTGTTCACTCATCTTTTATGAGTTATTTTACAGAATGTCTTGATTCTGGTGTGATTATGTACAAGCCTACCTCCTTGTATCTGCTTTCACAGGTTGATTCCACCTTAGGGTTTTGTTACAGTACAGTCTTACCAATTAAGCATTAAACTGTATTTCTAATTCTTTTCTGATTATCTTTCTTCCTTGGTACATCTCACATGGTTACTTACTGAAAATCACTAAGCTCTGGAAAGCCAGTTACATGCCACTGCAGGCTCTCTCTGCCTATCAGCTATGTGAGCTTGAACAATCACTGGCTTTTCTGCACGGTGTCTTTACTTGTCTACCATGGAGAACAGCATTGCACTACCCACTGTCCCAGACACCTGTGTTCTTCATTTGTCTTTTCTGTAAAATGAAGGCATTAGACCAAGTTACCTCATATTTCTAAAATTCTGTTCTTCCATTCAGGCTTTTATTCAGATGTTTTCTGTAGGAACTATTAAAAAAAACCCTATTATGCTGGTTTTATTCTGTTTTAAAAGAAAAAATTGGTATTTTAAAATACTGTATTTGTTAGGTCTTCAATGAATACAGTAAATCTGTTAGATTGAAAGTAGACATCTGCATTAGCCTTCAGTGCCGATTTGCAATTCACAGGTTAGTTGGCTAAGTCACTTTGATAGGCAGATATGCTTTACTAGATAGTGTTTTTAACACTAAACAGTGGAGTCAAGAAGATAACATGATTGGCTGCTGTTTTGAAGGTTGCAGTTCTCTTTGCTGGTCAAGTTATGGACAATATCCCGTTCACGCTGCACACAGAGGAGCCTCCAGTAGCTCTCTGATGCTGTGTATCCTAAAATTGGCCTCTCAGATGCCTCTCGAGAACACCAACATTCAGCAGACGTTTTTTTTGTTTCTTTCAAACCTGGCCTTGTCTCATGACTGTAAGGGAGTAATTCAAAAGGTAAGTACTTAAATTGTCCTGCCTATCATAAAGGAGATACTTCATTAAATAACACTTCCAATCAAAAATTTAGAGCTCAATTTCTAGATAAATTTATTATAATTTTGAGAGGTTTTTTAAAAGGATTTTAAGAAGATTAAGAGGTTCACTGTTGATAAAAAGTGACAGAAGCTAGGCTATGATCTTGCCTTTTCCTTTTAGTTTATCCTTATTAGTTTTTAGATTTTGTTTTACTACTCTCAGAAATGGTGATGTTAGAAAGACAGCTGTCTTATATTTATTGAATATCATAAAAGTAATATATATGGTCTTTAAACAGACCAAATTGAGCAGTAACAATCTCAGTTCAATTTACATTGACAAATGGTTTATGAAATCACAGCCCTCTTTCACCCAGCTAGACTTTAACTTCTTTATGACCTAATAGGCAATTTTATGAGTTCTCTGGGATTTCTGTTCCAGAACTTTACTCTTACCACTGATTTAACTTTGGGTACTTTAAAAGGGAGGGAACTAGTTAAACAAATTCTCATATACATGTGCAGTCAAGATCTGTGTTTTAATGTATGTAAATAAAGTTCCTAGTTGAATAAATTCCTTAAAACTTGAATGTGATTAGATTATCTATTACTGTTGTTTACATGAAATAGTAATTTGATTGCTACTGTTTGTTTTGCTTGAAGAACAAGATAAATTGTAAAGGTTGAGCGTATCTGTTAAGAACTGAGTCTTCTTTTCCTCTACTGTTTCATCTCTTTGAAGCCCCAAATGATACTTTGAGTGTAATCACCAAACAAATAGAAAAAAAAATATCTTTCTTACTAGGAAATGAAATTGTCATTCTTACTATGGAAAATGTTTTCAGAGGTGTGCTGAAGTGACCTCCCACTGGCTCTTGGGAGTTTCAGAAAAGTTCAAGCTTGTCAATATCATGTGATCCTGAAATCAGCCATGGTGGGATTATTCACACTTTATAATTTGGCAAAAACATTCAGAGAATGGAACCAGTTTATTATTTACCAGCATATGGCTGGGTGGCTTCTTCATATGTATGTTCACATGCATGTCATTTATATGTGTGTGTGTGTGTGTGTGTGTGTGTGTGTGTGTGTGTATGAGAGAGAGATTATAAGTTGTGCTGGTGTATGTGAATAAATTTCATATATGTATTCAAATATTTGTATATGTCACTTGTAACAGGAGAAGTCTTCTTGAACTAAATGTGTGTGATTACCATCCTGCAGAATGAGAAAGCATGTAGTGAGAACAGAGCTGGGAGCACAGAACTAGGCTTAGAGAACATGCTAATAGAAAGCAGAGCAGACCTCCGGGGGAACCTCAGAGCCAAGTCTCACTGTTCTCACTGTGTGACTCCGAGTGACTCTCTTTATACCTCATTTTTTTAAAAAATTTATTTTTATAATAATTAGGTTAAACAAAATGATCTCTAAGGTATCTTCACCTTTCACTTTATGATTCTGGTGCTATACTGAAGAACATTGTGATCAACTGTAATCACATTCAGAGGATAACTGTCAAGTCACTTTCTTCTGTTCCAGTGAGAGGAAACTCCAGTGACTTAATAGCAATAATGAGCCTGGACACCCGAGTTCCTCCTCTCTGTCACCCATGGGTGGGCATGAGGATGCTAGAGTTCCGCCTTTCCGTTATTCATCAGTAGGGATTAGAAAATGCAGCCAGAGCTGTTATTCAATTCAGTTGTAAAATGTCTGCTCTTTCTGCCATGAGATTTCTGCACTTTCTAACTGGTGCATAAAATTGTTTAAAATTATCTTTAGACCTAACAAAGAGGAGGGATGTCCATAGGATGTTTGCATTTTAAAGCACTGACATATATTTTATTGCTGTGGTCATCCCTTAATCTCCAATATCATGGTAGAATCTAGCTGAATAGGAAAGATAAGGTGTAAATCTAAAAGCATCATTCTGGGCTGAGAAATGAGAAATAGGCATGAGTGATGGCAAATGTTATTTAAAATGGGCATGTCATTTTATAGTGTATTTGTTGCTTGGAAAATATTGCTAATATTTTTGCAGCCCATTTTATGTGTATAATCAGGATTCTTTTTGTAAAAGTCTTAAGATTAATTTTACAAATTAAAGCTAACATCTTGATTTAGGAATAGGAGAACCCAAGAGACAAGCTGGAGTAGATTAAACAGGGAGAGATGAGTTACTCTGTGCAGTTATAAAAGTTGAATGAGTGCATTTCACTTCTAAAATGTCCAACCACCTCTGGTTTCCATATTGCCATCATGGATTTCAATTTGATATAGTACTTTTTATATTTTGTTTGCATATAGATGACTCTAGACAATAATATGTTATCTTTCAAATAGTTCAGAGCTTGGTAGGGTTTTGTGGAAGGGACTTTATTTGAAGGTTGATACAACTCTTACAGTTCAAGTAATAGATCTCTCTCATCTGTAAGTTTAATAGAATGACACATAGCCATGAGAAATTAATTTCTATAATGATAAGGAAGTGGGATAAATGGAATATAGAATGGAACTATAGACTGAAAAAAAAAAAAGCAAACACTTGTAGCTATAATGATACAAAATACCCTCCTATTACCAGAGTTGTTACAAAATACCCCACTATTACCAAAGTTGTTACAAAATACCTCACTATTACCAGAGTTGTTACAAAATACCCCACTATTACCAGAGTTGTTACAAAATACCCCTCTATTACCAGAGTTCTTAACTAGTTTTCCAGACTGGGGTTTTGTTTCTTTTTCCTCTCCATAGGAAATTTTTTAATGAGTAGCAAAATTGCCAGAAGGCAGACAGAAAGAGAAAATTCAAGAGGCCTAAAGTAATCCCCAAACTGAATTATCAATCCTGAATAATTGAGTTGACTATAGCTTACTGAATTCCATCATCAGGAGAAAAAAAAATGAGCTGAAATTAAAATTTGAGCACTATTTTGTTCCTCTTACCCTTTTTACTTATACTTGGAAATGATATAGATGAAGTATTTAGACAGTATTGGGAGGAAAGAGAAATTTAGGTTAGAAAAGAGGATACCATAATGCTAGCTAATTGGTCACAAAGGGACTAGGGAAATAATGACAAAGACCCAAGAAGAAAATAACATTCTCTCTGTTTACCCACAGAGTAACTTCTTACAGAACTTTCTGTCTCTAACATTGCCAAAAGGAGGAAATAAACATCTCAGTAATCTGACCATTCTTTGGTTGAAGTTACTCTTGAATATATCTTTTGGAGAAGATGGGCAGCAAATGATCCTGAGGCTTGATGGCTGTTTAGACTTACTTACTGAGATAAGCAAATACAAGCATAAGAGCAGCCCTTACATACCACTTCTTATTTTTCATAATATTTGCTTCAGCCCTGCAAATAAGCCCAAGATTCTGGCTAATGGTAAGTATTCATATTATATACCACACACACAAACGTGCTTTTATACATGTGGTTATTCATAGGCTGTTAAAACACAAAATAATTTTATAATTTGCCAGGTATTTATGTTGCAGGGGCTGGGGGAATGAGTCAGGCAAGACCTTGCCCCTTGCCTCCTTTGAGCTGCCTGGAGTCTCTGGATGTTTTTTTTTTTTGTTTTGTTTTGTTTTTTTTTAAAGAGAGAGTGGGAAAGGAGAGAGAGAGAGAATTTTTAATATTTATTTTCTAGTTCTTGGCAGACACAACATCTTTGTTGGTATGTGGTGCTGAGAATCGAACCCGGGCCGCACGCATGCCAGGCAAGCACGCTACCACTTGAGCCACATCCCCAGCCCCGAGTCTCTGGATGTTAATAAATCATGTTATCCCCATGGACAAACTGGATACAGGAGGACAAACTGTGTGTAGGGGTGCTTGCTGACCTTGGCTCTCCTTGTTCCTGCTGCAAGTCCCCCTCATCGCCTCTCTGTCTTTGAGCAAATACAGCTGTGTCAGGGAAGACTTTGCAGACCCACCAGTTAAAGTTGGACCCTCCCTGCCCCCTGTTCCCTCCCCACCACTCTCTCCCCCTTTCCCTTTGTTTTATTTCTCCATTGCATCAACACTAGGATACACTCTGCATTCCAATGTATATCTATTTATTCCTGGACTCCCCCTGATCCCCAGAACCTGCATCTTGTAGAGTCTAGTCTTTTTTCCTTCCATGTGTTTCATGTAATCTTTTCTCAAAGGCTTTTTTCCATGACACACATTTTTCCAAGTGAATGGAAATAATTCTGCCTATGCTCTGCTGTGTGTACGGTAATGATTCTGTTTTCCTGATAATAATTATTAAATTTCAGGAAATGTATAGAAGCATTTTTAAGGTTCAGTCAGCTTTTAACTCCCCTCATTAACTACTCTTGATTCTCACTGCTTCTGCACTGACACTGTGCTCTTCGTCGATGGGGAGTGTACATCAGAGGTTGTTTTTATTCTATTCTGCCGTACCTGCTTCAGTCCTCATGTTTGTAAAATGAGGAAAACCAGCCCTACCTCTGAGCAACTAAATGGCCCAGGAAACATCTGTTGCCATTCTTGAGCCACTGGAGCTACTCAGCAGCATCGCTTATTCTTTTGGGGGATTTTATTATTTTTTTTATTTGTTCTTTTTACATATACATAAGAGTAGAGTGTATTTTGACATATTATACATACATGGAGTATAATTTACTCTTAATTAGGATCCCATTCTTTTGGATCTTATTCTTTATTCACCTTTCTCAGAAGGAATTTTGTCTTTGGTAACTACTTATTACACTTTATTATTAAGAGAGTAGGGAAAAGGAAAGGCTTTAGGGAGCTAAAGGAGAGGTCTGCATTTTCTACTTCTCCATGTCTCTGGATTTATTTTCAGTATTTTCTTGTAGTCAGCAGTGCTTTCCATCCTTCATTAGCTTAAAGCAGATGAATACACTTTTAGTTAAAAGGAGCCTCCCCATATCCCAAAGACTTGATCTCAGTGGGCTTTCAAGGCAGCGTTAACATGGGAGACAATAGCTGTGCAGGTTCTGTGTGGAACTGTTTAAAGCGTATCACAGGCTTTGCCCCCTTTTTCCTCTTGGGGATCCAGAGTGGAGGTCTTAGCAGGATCATCTAGCTTAAAAATCTACCAGGAAAGCAGACATGCCTCTGATCAGTAGAACTCAGACATCTGGTGTAGATGGTTAGGAGTGAAATGTGCATTGGGGCTTGGGCTTGCTGTTAAAAATAGATTCATGGCATTTTTTGTTTCTGGTAATGTCAGGCTAAGCGTCCTTTGAAAATAATAAAAACATGCTAGATAAGCTTTATTAAAATTCACCACACACAAAAAAAATAGCTGAAGAGATAGTGGGAAACTTCAGACTAATCTTGATCAAAATCTAATACCCAGAGAAGTAAGAAGTGTATAGAAATTCTTTTGCCCAAGGACAATTGCTAAGAAATGATAGAACAGATGTCAAGACCCTCCAAGGTGGCACTCTCCTGAATGAAGCTAGAACTCAGGAGAACCATTCTCTTAGGAGAAGAGCAAGTTAGAATTGATTTCCTCCTCTAATTCTCATCCAGATGACAATAAAGAAAGGTGAAAAAAAATAAATAAAATGAAAGTCAGCCTGAGCAACACAAATTCCCTCCCACAGCTCTGCACCCAGGAATGCTTGGGTCTTGACAGCTTGGGCTGAGAACTTGTTTTAAGGTGGTCCCTGAGTGCTTAGAAAAAGCAGAACAAGTTTATACTAGACCTCAAGAAACTTCTACAAATAATTTTTCAAAGCATGAACCAGTACAAAGTTAATCAGGTACATTAGGAAATTTGGCAACAGGAGCTAGAACCAACAGAGGAAACCATGCCAACTTCTCTGCCTGACTTCAAATACTAGGAGTATAAAATATAGTTTTTGTTTTAATTTTTATTGTTAGTTGTTTAAAACATTACATAGTTCTTGACAAATCATATTTCACACTTTGATTCAAGTGGGTTATGAACTCCCATTTTTACCCCGTATACAGATTGCAGCATCACATCGGTTACACATCCACTGTTTTACATATTGCTATACTAGTGTCTGTTGTATTCTGCTGCCTTTCCTATCTTCTACTATCCCCCCTCCCCTCCCCTCCCCTCCCCTCCCCTCCCCTCCCCTCTTCTCTCTCTACCCCATCTACTGTAATTCATTTCTCCCCCTTGTTTTTTTCCCCCCTTTCCCCTCACTTCCTCTTGTATGTAATTTTGTACAACCATGAGGGTCTCCTTCCATTTCCATGCAATTTCCCTTGGCAACAGGAGCTAGAACCAACAGAGGAAAACATGCCAACTTCTCTGCCTGACTTCAAATATTAGGAGTATAAAATATAGTTTAAAAAAATAACTTTAATAATACCATATTTAGATAAGTAAATGACAAGCTAGAAAATGCCTTCAGGGACTGGGAAACTGAAAAATAAGATTTGAAACAAGAACTAAGTAGAATTTCTAGACCTTCACTGAACAGTATGATAACCTGTGAGCCACACGTAGCTACTTCAAATTTAAACTTAAGTAAATCAAAATTAAATATTAGGGCTGTCAGTCACAGTAGCTACAGGTCTAGTAAGTATCTTATTAAGCAGCACTGATTGTTATAAATATTATAGGAAGTTGTGTCAGCATTATTCTAGAATTTTAATAGCCAAAATTTTAAAATTAATATGCACATCTGGTATTGATAATGTATACAAGTTAGATATAGCAGAGAAGAAAATGTAGGAATTAGAAGTATATCAGAAAAATAGTATCTAGAATGTAGCAGTGGAAATCTGAGAAGGTGAGAAAGCATTAAAAGAATAAAAGGTAAGTGACAATTACATGAGAGTCTTAACTACGTGTTTATTGAAGTCCTAGGGGTAGCAAAAAGATGGGAGAAGGAAATACCTAGAGATAATGATAAAAATTTAAAAACGATTCTAAGACACTACAAAACATATTCAAGAGACCCAGATAAATCCAAGCAGATGAAATAAAAATAATTTATTCCTAGACACATCAGAGCCAATGTGCAGAAGACCAAAAATGGTGAAATTGACATTTTCTTTGAAAAAAGTAACTTTAGAAAAATTTATTCTAGAAAACCAGAAAGTCCAATAATGGTAAGAGATATTGAATTAGTAAAAAAAAATCTAACTATATAAAATCCATTAAAAAATCTAATTATAGAGAATCCTAGATCTAACTAAGCATGGCGTCAAACTCCTGTGATCAAAGCTACTGGGGAGGATCCCAAATTCAAGGTCAGCGTAGGCAACTTAGTGAAATCCTGTCTCAAAATAAAAATTTAAAAAGGCTGAGGACATAGTTCACTGGTCTCTGGTACTGGGAAAAAAAAATTCTAGATGCAGCTAGCTTCACTAGTAAGTTCTCCTGAAGATCAAAGTAAAAATAATTCCAAACATATGCAGTCTCTTTCAGAGTAGAAAAAGAGGAAATAATTGTTAATTTTGTGAAGTTCCCATAAACTTGTTGGCATAATCTGACAAGGGCACAGATATTCTGGTAAATATTTTAGCTCTTGGAGGGTGAAAGGGGTGGAATATATATTGAATATATATAATTTTATTATATATGTATAAGTGTATAAATTTGACTGGCAAAAAGGATAGATAGCATACCCAGAAAATAACTAAAAAAGTAATACTCTTTATTGTGAATTCTGTATGACCAGTTGATTCTCACAGAATACTTTCATTGTTTTTTCCTGAACTTTTGTATCCATAGCCGATTTAAGGTAAACATTGTCATGATTTAACAAATGAAACTGCCTCCTAATTTGCTCTTTTCCCCATAAATTTAGTATCATTTAATCTGCTAATAATATACTGCTATAATTACTACTTACCCCTGTGCAGAATATACTCATAAAACTGAAACCTATTAGTTTTACCAGTAATTCACTCTTGATTATAGCATCTGTTGACTTTCATGGTGTAAATATCTCACTGTCACTGATTTGAAGCTACCAACATGACAACCCTAAACTTAGAATCATGAAGTCAATTTATGAAGAAAAGTAATAAGTATTTAAAACTCATCATTTCACAATTAACTCTATTTGAGTATTATACTCCTGAGGTTATTTATATATTTAAATGGGAAAGGGAGGAAAAAAGGGAATTTATACTGATTTATTAAACTTAAAAATGTATTATGAGCTTTTTTCTTATACATGTTTTATTTATTTATTTTTAATACTTTTAGTTGTAGATGGACACAATCTCTTTATTTGTATGTGCTGCTGAGAATTGAACCCAGTGCCTCACATGTGCTAGGCAAGCACTCTACCACTGAGCCACAAACTCAGCCTATATATATGTGCTTTAAAATGTGGTTTTAAAAAAAGCTGACCTACTATCAGAAAGGGCCATATTAATTCACCACATTAATTGACCTATGTATGTACTTCAGACATTTTAAGAGACGGTAACTAGTTGAAGGAGTTATGATATAAATTTAGATAACAGGGGTCTGTGTTCTGAATGTTTGGTGTAATATGTAAAAACATTGATTGCTGCTACTCATCTAGAACACAAGAAAATCACCCTCCCATCTGCCAGTGTCCTTGCTGAGTAAGAAATATCAGCCATAGCTTCACATGATAAGTTATGCCTGATTATTGTTTATGTGACTAGGTATGGATAGGCCATGATACAGGAAAACTAAAGGGAGCTAGATATTACAGATGAGGTATGCAGGCAGTAGGGGTCAGTGTGACAGGAAATTGCTGTTCCACATGTACCTCCCACATCACCTTCTCCCTACACAATTTGAGTTCTGGATGGAACAGGTAGCTCTCTTGCTCCTTCCTTCCTTCCTTCCTTCCTTCCTTCCTTCCTTCCTTCCTTCCCTTGCTCCCTCCCCCACTCCTTCCCTCCCTTTTTCCTTTTTACCTGTGAAAGATTTAAAAATTCTTAAAATAAAAAAAAATCAAATAGAAGCACTTAAAATTTTTGTTTAATTATGAAATATTTTATTCAGGTAGCCTCTGTAAGGCACTAGCACATGTGGTTGGAGTACATGTCAATGAGCAGACGCAAACCTTACCATTGAACAGGGTTATTTTAATTAGTTACATTCCTGGTTGGCAGGGATTGGTTAATATTCACATGATGTAGAGAATTTCCAGTAGCAAGTATCTTGGCCTTAAAAATGCAACATGCTAAAATCATACAATTTAGATGGTAAATAATGTGATACAGTTTGGTGATATATAAAAATAAATAATAAAGTAAGTTCAAATATTGTTCTGAAAAACCTTGACAGTTACCTTAAAAGGGGACTTCTGAATCATCATTTGAAATGAATAGACTGGTACATAATTAGTAAGGCTCCATTTTTGCTCAAGCTGGCTTTGTAAAGTAGACATATCTTGTGTATTAGTATGCAATTTAAATCAATTTTTCCTCTGATATACACACCCACATAAAATTCCTTTAAAATGTTTAGGTTTTTTTTGAAAATTGTAATCAGTGTAGTATTTCTCAACTATTTTACCTTTAACCCATGATAATGATGTGTTGTGTATTGGTCTTTATAATTTTTGATGATGGCTAATCTATTTTCCTGCATACTCAAATATTAGCTATCATTGAATAACTCATTCATATAATTCATTATGTACTTATTTGCACTAATGGTGTCCTTAAGTGAATGGCCTCTGTTGAGCTTGGGCCAAGAGATTTGTGCCTATCATGAAAATAACTGTTTTTGAGTTGTTTTTTTTTTTTTTTTCCATAGAGCAAAAGTTGCCACAGTGCTGTGATACCAACTTGGAGAAAGGGGTATCTGATTAATCCAAAATAAGAGTGCATTTAATATCTGGGACTAAACTTTATTTTTTTTAATGTGTTTGTTTTTAGAAAAAGTCATTACCATACTAGCTGCCTGTCTGGAAAGTAAGAATCAAAATGCTCAGAGGATTGCAGCAGCTGCACTTTGGGCTTTGACATATAATTACCAGAAGGTCAGTTTTAAAAATCATCTTATGAATTGGGGGCAAACAGCCAGGCCTGTGAGGGTGCATCCAAGGATATCAGAGGAGTATTAGAAAAGAAAAAAGAAAAATAAAGGCAAAGACCCATCTTTTCTTTGTTCACTCATTCAGTTAGTAATCCATCAGTTGAAATCTATATCATTTAATCATCAGAAGGCCCCAGTTCAGAAGAGTATCTTTTAAGTGAATTTCCCTATTAATTTAAATTGATTTGCCATTGGGTTATAATTTTAATATAGATTATTTCTTCAAAAAGATGTGTCAAGGAAAAATGCATTGATACAAGACCAAATAAGTTTTATCCAAATATATGATTCAGTTTTTTATTGTACTTATCATTGCTGAGTTTTTAAAATTAGTTCAATTCTTAAAAGGCCAGTAGAAGGCCTGCCCAGAGAGATGCACAGCACAGTAGGCCCTGTAGCTTCCCATTCTCTGGCATTTGGTCTTCTCTTTTATTGCAGATATCTCACTCCTAAAATACCTGTGAGTATCTAGTGGTAAAAGAATAGCCAGACCACCCTGTGCCTTTAGACAGCCTTCCCAGAATGGTGTTCTCTCAGCCCAGTGTCCCGACTGTGCCGTGTCCCACCCTGCCTCCAGCACCCCCCCACCACCACCAACGTCAGGGACTCTTGCTCTCCCTCCCACCTGTTGTCCCCTGGACTGCTCACAGGATTTGACACTTTGTCACTACCAGTAAATGTTTTTTTGACCAACTGACTGGTAACCTTTGAAATACTCCCATCTAAAATCTGATATTTGAGGGAATATGAATACTGAAACTAAAGGTTAACTGGTTTAAAAAAACAAATTGAGATTAGGGGAGAAGGACAAAAGGAGAAGGTAAGAAGAGTAATTGGACAGCAGATAATGGTTAGGTGAGGTAGGAGGAGGACGAAGGTGTCGGGGGATTACCACAGGAGGATACACTAACTGTATAATTCTGTAGTTACCTTATTGTATTTTATGGTACCTGTTTAACACTGTAATTACCAGTGGACAGAATCAGTATTGTATTATCCTAATTCTTGACATATGGGAATAAGTCTAATTCATGGGTTGGTCTATATTATCTCCAGGCCAAAACAACTTTGAAAAACCCATCAATAAAAAGAAAAGTAGATGAAGCATATTCCTTAGCAAAGAAAGGTAAGTTTTATAGTTAAACTTGGAAACCACTAAATTAGTTCTCAGGATACTGAAATATTTAGACAAGCCATAGTAAAACAACAGTTTTCTACACCATTACTAAATTTTGCAGAGCTATTTTTTGTCAAAAGCATTATATGTGCCAATATTTAGTTAGACTTTCATTGTAACATTTTTTAAAATAGTAAAACATCCTAATAGATGAAGGTTTGAGATATAATAATTTCTTAAAATGTGTCTGTGATCTTTCTCCAAGTCAGTTTTTTCCTGGTACTAATTTTCTTTGCCAGTGGCTGCCTCTGGGCTAAAGTGTGCTCTTAGGTGATAAGAACTGGGCCTAATTAGAACTGACCTTGAACAGGAAGCTTTGATTTAAGATCACCAATTTGAATTGCAATCTTCTGAGAATAGATTTCATTGCCCCCATATCCATGTTGCCCTGTGATCTGCATGATAGGAGAGAGTTTTCTTTTCAAAGCACGTTACTCATTTTAAGTGACACCAGTTTTATCCTCTTAACACATTTCAAAACAACTGAGCTATGCCTTTCCTGTACTGTAGTAGTCTGTGGACTATTAATCTGTGTTTTTATATAGCTTGATTCTTTTTAAAATAAGGGGAGCAGTTTTGTTTCCTTTCTAGCTATGCCCATGAATTTCTGAAGAAAACAAATAATTGGGTTACATTGAAGTTTATGCTTTAGGAGAAACAATAATTTTTTTAAAAGTAATGGCATTCATCTAGGATTATAGTTAACAATATCTATTATGGAATTGTATTTTTTAATACTCTTTGGGTAGACCATTAATAAAAACAATATAAATTCTGTGACTTATTAATTTTTAAATGTAAAATATTCTTATAATTCTAGTATATCAAGAACTAACATTTTTGTAAGTAAATATGATTCATGTTTCTGGAAGAGTATCTACCCCTTGAGTATAGAACTAAATTGAATAAACTAGTATTTCTAGACTCTTAATTTTTTTCTCTCAGCTTTCTCAAACCCAGAAGAAAGCCCTCTAAATGCCTACCATTTGAAATGTCTTGAAAACCTCGTGCAGCTGCTCAGCTCTTCCTGAGTGCCATGAGATGCTCCCCTCGAACCTGATAGCCACCAGCGGAGAGCCGAGCCCTAGGCTGGCTTAGTGTGGAGCTGCTACCCGACGCCGTACCAACTCTGCAGAGTGCCGATGCCCTCCTTGCCTTAGGAAAAATAGGGCTGGTGACACTGAAAGAAGGAGAATTGGTGACATTATGACTCTGTGCTTTTGTGGCCATTTTCTAGAAGTAATAATAGTGGACAAGAGATGATGGGGAAACACAGAATGTTCTGGCAACATAAACATTTGTATCCCTTTCTATGCAATTTTCTTTGTAAAAATCCTATTTAAGAGTTATTTAATAAAACAAAATGTTTTTAGAAATTGAAAATTGACTGTCATTTCTAGTTACAAAATTTTGTCAGTTCCAGGAATATTAATTTTAGCAATTAAAAGGAGGTATTATGTTGTGGTTTGTCTGTGTGTATGTTCATTCTTTTTTTTTCCTTTCTTTCTAAAAATTTTGATCCGAAATTTGGCTTGAAATTTATCAATACAAAGTCTTATTTTCAAATTTTTGTATTTTACAGAGCAAACATACTGGTGAAACATGTGTATGTGTACATGTGTGTAATTTTGTAGCTTGCTTATGCAATTTTTAGCAATATTAATTTCCTTCTAAGGGATATGTAAATCAATTATAATTTTCACTTTTTGACTTCTGAAAGGCTGTGTGATAAAGAGGGGAGAAATATTTTGGGGTCTTATGGGCATGGGTTCAAATTCTACCTCAACCCAAAATATCAAGAAGAACAAGTCATAGTGTAGGAAGAGCAAGATCTGTTCATTAGCTGATTTACTCATACATCAGCATATACTTGCCTTATCGCCTCTTTGAAAGCAGAAATAATTATAATTGTTTCCCCTAAAAATTTCTGATAGTGCCCAAGGGGGATTTGTAACCCAAGGGAACCACTTAAAGACATTGCCTGCTGCAGCTCAGGGTGGCTGCAGACATGGGAGGGGAGGGGTGATCCATCAGAAAATTCTGCACTTGGTCTGTTGTATTTAGGAATGCTAACCTTAACCATGCAGAGGTCTAGGCTCTTGGATAGCCATCTTGCCATAGTGGTCTCTTGAACTTGCATCCATTTAGCCAGGAGGGCAGGTGTTAACACAGAAGGCCCCACTAGCCAGCAGCTGCCATGCTTCTACACTGGGGACTATCACCAGCAGAATCCTTGGGATGCCAGATGGAAAGCACGTCCTTGTGCCCACTGAAACAGGTCTACTCTGTGTCCAAGAATTATGATAAATTCCTCAGGTTATGCCCACTGCAATTTGAGAACCACTAATACTCCCGATTTTATACAAAACTGACTAGGACATGAAAATGACTTGTTATCCTTAACTAACTGCTTAATGATGAAATTGGGACCCGAATGACTATCAAGTATTCCTTTACACACACCCCAGTTTATGCTTGGATCTAAAAAATAGGTAGTGACTACTTCATACCTCATGGTGTCCAGTTTTACCATTTCTAACACTGTTGTTGGGTGAACTGGTGTGTATATAGGTGCCTTGTAAGCACAGCCTGTGTCTTGTTCACTGCAAACACTGATACTAAGGCTTCTCTATTTAAGACCTTCAGTAGGTGGGAGAGGAAACAGGCATTGGTTTTGAAAATAGGATATGAGAATGAAGTAAAAAATGGAATTTTACCTATTTAACTCCAGATTGGCAATTTTCTTTTGCAGTATTAAATAATCACATCTATGATAATGTCCCCTGATTAGTCTTTGTGGCTACAGCTTGTGCCCAATTCCTGAAGTTGCTCAAGTCTCAAAGCTGCTTCTTTATTATTCTGTTTTTTTATTTTAGTTTTCATAGGTGCATAATATACATAATAATGGGATTCATTATTACTTACTTGCACATGCATACAATAGAACAATATAATTTGGTCAGTTTCGTTCCTCAGTATCACCCCTTTCTTTTCCCTCCTTCCTTTCCCTGGTCTTATTCCTCTAATCTACTGGCTTCTCTTTTCATGAATCTGCCCCCCTGTTTTTTACTTTTTTCTCTCTGGCTTCCACATATGAGAGAAAGCATATGACCCTTGACTTTTTGAGTCTGGTTTATTTAACGTAACATAATGCTCTCAAGTTCTATTTTTTTTCTGTAAGTGACATCATTTTATTCTTTATATCTGAGTAAAACTATTGTATGTCTATGCTACATTTTCTTTCTTTTTAAAATTTTTAAAATTTTTTGTTATTTTTTTATTATTAGTTCAAAACATTACAAAGCTCTTGACATATCATATTTCATACATTTGATTCAAGTGGATTATGACCTCCCAGTGCCACATTTTCTTTATCCTTACATCAGTCAATGGACACCTAGACTGGTTCCATAGTTTGGCTATTGTGAATTGTGCTGCTACAAAAATGGGGTATACACATACTATTGTAGTATACTGATTTTAATTCTTTAGGATAAACACTGAGGAGTGGTTTAGCTATGTCACATAGTAGTTCCATTCCTAGTCTTTTGAGGAACCTCCATACTGTATCATAGTGGTGGTTCAGATTTACAGTCGTACCAATCTCTAGCATTTATTATTATTTGTATTTTTGGTGACTGCCATTCTAACTGGAAATGAAATCTCAGTGTAGTTTTGATTTGCATAGTTTCAATCTTCTACATATATGACACATAGCACCATTTGTTAAAACGACTATCTTTTCTCCAATATGTTTTTGGCACCATTGATAAGATCAGATGGCTCTATCTACATGGATTTGTCTATGTCTTCTTTTGTGTCCCATTGGTCAATATGTCTGTTTTTATACCAGTGCCATGCAGTTTTTGATGCTGTAGCATATTTTGAAGGTAGGTATTGTGATGGCTCCAACACTGGTTTTGTTTTGTTTTCTTAGAATTTTATTTTTAGAATTGGCTATTTGACTTTTTAATTTTTCCATATGATTTTTAGGACTGCTTTTTCTGGTTCTGTGAGGAATGCCATTGGTATTTTGATGGGGTATTTAATAATATGGTTACCATATTATTAATTCTGCCTATCCATGAACATAGTAATCTTTCCATCTTCTGTCAATTTCAGTTTTTTTTCAGTGTTCTATAATTTTTATTGTAGAGGTCTTTTACCTTCTTAGTTAGATTCATTCCTAGGTATTTTATTTTTCCAAATCTGCTTCTTGACCCATGATGATATATTCTTCAGATTTGGCAGAATAATGGTTAAAGTAATGATTACCATCCCTGGCTATGGCCATCTCTTCTTGTAGTTTTATCAATAAGTGAGACAGCTTGAGAGAGTGGTTAACAGCAGAGGGCTCTGGAGTTGTATGGAGCTGTGATTATCTCTGGCCCCACCACTGCAACCTCTGGGGTTGAGTATGCTTGAGTGTTTTTTCAGAAAAGGATACTTACCCTGTAAAGTTGGTGAAGAAGACAGAGTGCTTAGTACAGTACCTAGTATGTGGTTGATTATCCCTTGGATGTTACCAGTGATTAATTATTATAAAATTTTCAAACAATCATGTATCTTAAAGAATTAAATGTTCATTCCTTGCAAACTTTCTGTCCTTTTGAGGAGCCGAATATGCTGAAAAGTAACTCATGCTGTCAAACTAGTTTCCAACCTTCCAGAGATTGATAGTTTCTATTGGAGGTACATGGTCCTGTGGCCACACAGCAAGTCCTTGAGAAGGACTTGTCCTCTTACAAAGCCTTGTCCTCTTACAAGGCTTTGCTTCCATGCATTAAATATGCTTCTGTGATTTGATGTGTTTCATTCTGTTTGTCAGGTTGTTTTGATTGTATTTCAGTTGATGAAATATTGCTTTCTCCATTTGATTTATAAAAATGGAACATTCAAGAGAAAAATCTTAAAGAAGCCACTTTCTTCTTTCCACCTGTTGTACTATGATCCACAGAGTATGGGAATTCAGTCATAAGATACTATTGTTTCTGTGAATTAATGAAACTTGGTATAGAGGAATTCAGTTTGTTCTTCCTAAAAGTTATCTCTCCTAGGAAATTTCTCCCACAATTGAAGTGATAAATCATGTGGGACTGAGTGAGTGTGCTGAGCCTTGAGGCTCAGGATGTACAGAAGACTCTGCCAACACCCCAGGAATTCTGAGGTTTGGCAGCCACATTTGCAAGCAGCTCAGTGTGATCCTGTTTTAAATGTTCCCAACAACATTTATCTTTGTGTTTCATTTGCTCCTTCTGCATCTGAAAATCTGTTTCAGAAAAAAGAAAATCTGCTGTTTTAGAACAGTGTTCACAAAACATCCTTATGGTAACATTCAGTGAATTTCTTTTTAATTTTGCTTGAAAGCCAAGTGAAAAAAAATTGGGAAGGTCGGGGGGAAGTGTGTAATATAAGTCCAAGGTCAAGAATTTTCATGCATTTCTTCTTTTTCAATAACTCCTTTACCTGATTTCTCTCTGCCAGTGGGCATGACTTTGGAGTGTGAGTCCCATTTAGATTCATCTGGGCAGTAAGGCTCAGCATTCTGGCAGCAGATTGCTTGCAATTTGGTGTCGATTTTGAATACATTATTTATTTAAATTCTTTATTAGAACATTCTTCCTTTGGCTTACTACAGAAAGATTGTAAAATGGAGACTTATTACTATTTTTTGGTCACAATCTTAGAAAATGCATTGGGAAGAACTAGTTGATGGTCATGATACCTGGTTTAAAGCTGCCTTTGATGTCTGTTAGAAAAAGCCATGATTTCGTGGAGTTGAGAGTCCAAAATAATAATACTTTCAGTAGGAGAGGAGTTCCTTTTTTGTTTTGCTTTGCTTTTGGGGTGGTTGTGGTGACAATGGTGGTTTTCCACATCCTGGAAGCTCTTGGTGGTTTGTCCATAGCTAAGTGTCCTCAGGGACCCCAGTGCCTGCCTATCTATCTATCTATCTATCTATCTATCTATCTACTTTCTCATATTTATACACTTCCTTCAGTAAGGTACCTCATGAGAATTAGGAAGCAGAAAGGGTCCCCTAGCTGTGTGTTATCTTTTTAAGGAGCCTTCCCAAAAGACCATCTCAACAGCTTACACACACATTTTGTTGGACAGAACGTAGCACGTGGTCATTGACCGTTGCAAGGCTAAGAATTGTAGTCACTTACCTAGGCACACTGTCGCATCCAGTAGCACAGGTCTCTGCTAGTAGAGAAGGAGAGCTGGGGTTTGGTTAAGCACCCACCAGATTCAGCCATGCAGGTCAGTGCTCTGATTTAGTTTGAAAGAAAGACATGATGTTATTAGGGGCAAAGATGTCATCCTCCTAAAGAAAAAATAAGAAAGGTTAATTTATTCAGTCTATCCAACCTGTATTTAGACTTTGTGATTACTTCCAATTCCAGAGCAACAAATGTTAGTATGAGATTGATGTTAGTTAGTATGAGATTGTCCAGCAAGGTGACTTTTCAATGACTTTTCTCCGATACCCTATGTGAGGTTTATCCCTGTGAAGTGGAAGCACCAGCGGTAGGGGTCTACTTACGTCATGAAGAAATGAGGCTGAGCAGACAGAGTAGTCAGTCTGAAAAAACTCCCAGCATTCTCAAAGATAGAAATTTAAAATTGATTGATTAAAAACAAAATTACTTCAAAATTTTAGAAATATGCATATCTAGTATTTTCTTTTAAATATGTAAATGTGTAGTCATTCTCCAATTTCTTGATTAAGGGCTGAGGCCTTGAATGCATTTCATTTTGTGGGGGAGTGTCATAAATCACACTAAATGATTTTTTCCAGTTTCAGTTTCTGGAAGTAGAGCAAAACCAATGCACTTACTAAGCAATCCAAAGTAAATTCTTCCAGATTTTCTTTTTTTTCCTCACCATTTTCTCTAGAAAATCTTCCAGATCTCTGCCATTTTTTATCTTTTTTTTTTTTTGGTAGTTACCTCTCTACACCAAATCCCAGTTATTTGTAAGTGATACCTTATTACCCATTCTTTGCCAAACATTCAACTTTGTTCTTACAGAAACCATTACTTTTTGTCTCACACTGTCATTAATATTTAACCAGTTCTGTCATTGCAGTAGCAGGTCTAAGTAGTATAAGTGATTTAGGAGCACGTTCAGCCAAGGCTTGGTAGGCATGAAGCTCACCTAGCAGAAGGCCGGTGGTCCCTGAATCCAGCTCTCCACGTTCCCACGTCCATGTGCTCTGGCATTGGCCGTTGTATTTTCTAGCAGAGAAGGCAAAGAATTGTCTAGTCCTAACCAATCCATCCTATGACAGTCATCTGTCAGGAGAGGCTACACTGCTTGCTGTATGAACTTTCAAGTTTTCTTGAGTTTCTTGTCTTTTGCTTCTTTCTGTGGTTTTCCCTGCCAGGCTCTCTGTGATTAGAACAAAGATTGTCTGAGAAAATGTGTACCTGCCAGAGGTTATTGTGAATTCACCTTTTATGCTAATGCCCTCTCAAGTTCTTGAGCCTGCTTATCCAGGCCTCTTCTCAGACCTCTTGACTTAATTCACCTTTTTCCCCACCCTCCTCCACATTTTCATTTCTGCCTATTGTAAAAGGCCAATGAAAGGTGACCTCGTCCAGGAAGCTACTTGGGATTTCCCAGCAAGGAGGCTCTTTTTTGCTGTCTTCTTTGCTCTTTCGGTTATTGGCTGCTTTGTTTTTAACTCTCATGTCACTTAGCCTTTTTCTCCTGTGTCAAGTTGATCTGGATACACTCTTCCCACATCTCCTAAAGGTGTGACATTTGATAGAGTTTGGAGCTTCCTGCCTCTCAGACCCTGCACAGAGCACATGCTCATATGTTGATTTGAATGAATGTGAAAAATACTTCATTAGTAAAAGCTATACAATTTCATAATGTAAGTTAGACTCAAAACTTTATTGAATTTGTCAAAATATACAGAACCATAATTGTTTCTTTTGTAGATTTGGACTAGATTTTTGTTACATTCTAAAAGGGGGAGTCCTGTTTAATAAAATCACTTGAATTTTATGATTTTTTTGTTGTTATTCTCTAGAGAAAGTGAACAATAAAGCTTGATATTTTAGCTATGATTTATAATCAGCACCAACAAGAAGCTGATATGCCAATCTAAGCTTTCAGGATCTGTTGCAAAGTTAGGAGTCTTAGTTGAGATATTCTTTTTTTGAAGAAGAGTTTTGGTATGTGCTTTTAAAGCTTGAATGGTGAATTCTGAAAAATGTGTTAGCTATTACTACAGCAGAGTGAAAAAGCATAGGCCAGTTTGCATAACCCAATTAAGTGGAAATAAAAAGTGAATAGAACCTGTTGTCGTCTTCTGCCTCCTGATTCTTAATGTGCACGCTTGGCAGCGAGACTCCCAAGGAACATGAATTTGAATAAGTAAATGTGGCTGTTTTCTTTGCACAGAGAGAAGGAAGCAGTGGTCAAGACTGAAAGAAAACTTAATAGTGCAACTTAAAACTAGTGAAACTATAATTGTATCACTTCAAATTCTTCATTCTTCTTTCTTAGCAGCCACTGATAACACACAGCTCCACCTGGAAGATTCTCTCTCTCCTTTCTGGCAAGTTTTTGACCCAAATGGGGAAGCTCTCTGAATGTACATAGGCTAGTTCACAAGTATTACATCCAAACCTGCACTGCATTAGCTGTGTATGATTTTAGGATGTGAAGTGCCAAAGTGTCTGGGGCTGGGTTACAGTGGGATCTGGGATGTTTTCCAGAGGCTCCTGTGCTGAAAGCTTGGTTCCCACCTGATAGTGCTTGTTGGAAGGCACTGGAGGCTTTTTAGGAGGGTGAAGCCTGCTTGGAGGTAGTAGGTCACTGGGGACGTGCCTTGAAAGGTATATCTTGTCTCTAACCCCTTCTTTCCTCACCCTTCCTCTCCCGCCCCCTGCTTCCTGGCTGCCATGAGGTAAGCATCTAAGCATCTCTGCTCCACCGTGCCCGCTTGGCCATGATGTTCTGCCTTGCCTGAGGCACAGAGCAATGGGGCCAAATGGCCATACACCGAAACTCTGAAACTGTGGACTAAAATAAGTCTTTCCTCCTTTAGTCGATTTTCTCAGATATTTTGTCACAGTGATAGAATACTAACAGGCTGGTACCGACCAAGACACAGAACTAACAGGTCTGCTGATCCTTCTCCTAAAATTCGCTTCTAGAATGTGTCAGTCCTTTAGAGAAACTCAGGTAGAAATTGATTAAGAAGCAAAGAGAGCTTTTTGGGGCTGATCAGAGTTGCAGCTTGGGAGACAAAGTTTAGGCGGGCTGAACATGTGCTTCAGGGCCTTATAGATTCCAAAGGAGTTTAAAGGCTAAAGCCTGTGGTGGGGAGCGGGGGTTACATCATTCATTTGTCAAGAATTTATTTGGGTGCAGGCAGAATAACACACTGTTTATAAGAAGAGCATTGGGTAACTTAAGGAATATACATAAAGCAGTTCTCAGAAAGGGAGGGAAGAGATAAAAGCACACAAATTCTTGGGAAAGGAAGAGAGCTGAGGGGGTAGGAGTTACCTGGTGGCTCTCTATAGGATTGGAAGGTTCCATCGTAATGAAAACTGTAGGTTCCTTCGTAATGAAAACTGTAGGTCTCAGCATGTAAACGACGGCATGTTTTGCCCTGGAGGGGCTTTAGTATGTGTTAGAAACACCACATACAGCTGCGGAGATCAGGAGCTTATTTGCAGGTAGTTGTAACTAAAGCCTGGTCTCTCATGACCTTGCCACCTCGATACCTCAATTTGCATTTATCTGTTTGAGTTTAATATTTCCACAGATGGAAAGAGAATGGTGACAGACCACCCGAGTCACAGGGGAGCTGTTGGAATTGGTGTGTTGCGGATGTGGGGTGTATGGTTGCCATCTCTCCTACATGTGAGATACACTCACCCCCGTCCAAGGACCTCCAAAGTTCAGGAGCACAAGACAGCCAGGCAAGGCCCTGTGAGGGAGGACAGGTAGGGGTCTGCTCTTGCTTCTCTCCACCAGTGCCCCAGGAGAACAGTGCCTTCCACTGGCAATTGTAATCTGTTCCCGGGATGCTCAGGAGCAGACTTCTGCAGCAACACAGAGCCCTGTGCTTGTGAGGAGCTGAGCACATGGACAGTCTCGTTGGTCTCTACCGGCTCCTCTGCTCTTGGCATGTAGACCCCTGGTCCCAGGCTGCACAGTACCCAAGGGTCCCAGGCCCAGGTTCTGCAGTTCCCAACTATCTCTTCAAGTGCTTCCCACCAAGGGAGCTAAGATTAAGGCCTGGCTGGGAAAGGCAATGCTTGTGAAATGGGAAGTGCCTGGCTGATTGATTGGTGCATAAACTGTCAGTGCAGGCTTGTTCACCACCACTTCCTGCTGCTTGGTCTGTCTGCAGCTCTGTGAGCTAGGCCAAGAGTATTTGCTGGATACTTCAGGATCAATGAGCTCATTGGCTAAAAAATAACAAGACACCTGAGGAGTGCATTTCAAGGGGAAAGCAACATGCTGGGATGCATATTCCAAAAGAAATAGACATGTTAGAACAGATGAAGCAAGGACTTAAAATCAGTCACTGAAAGAGATGAGGAAATAAATGAAAAATATAAACCCCAAACAAAAAATAAATAAAAAGAAAACAACACCATGTGCAACAAATATAAAGGTTGAAATACTGCAATAGGTGGAACAAAGAGCAGGATGATACAGCTAAGTTATGAATTTGTGAATTAGAAAACAAGATGGAGGAAACTTCTGAGAATTAAGCATGTACTGCACAAAAAAAATGCCTGTCAGTAAAGGAATTGATGAATAAACTGTGGTATGTTTAAGCAATGAGATATTGCTCAATAATAGAAAACAACAAAGTATTGGTAGGTATATCATGGGCAAATACCAAAAACATTCATTTAGCAAAAGAGGACTGGTCAAAAAGAGTTTATACTGATGATTCCTCTTTTACAATTTCAATAAAGGGCAGAAGTAATCCCTGGTAAAAAGAGGTCATAATAATGATATATTATTGGTGGGGTGTTCACAGGAAAGGGCACAGTGACAGCAGGGTCTTCATTTGATCTATAATAGTCTACAATTTGTTCCAGGTTCTGGTAACAGGTGTATACATAAGTAAAAAGCCTTAAAATTGAACATGTATTTACATGCATATTCTAGTTTAATAACTCATAAAGAAAGTTAACTCTAAATAACATCAAAATGATGTCTGTGAGTCAGGAGAGAATAAAGGATGTGAGAAGATGCTACATTGTTATTAGAGTGAGGGATGTAGATACAAGTTTTTTTAGTAAGAAAGTCTGAAGAATAAAAAGAGAGGCAAATTAAAAAAATAAAGACAACAAAAATATATCAGAATATTTAAAGTAAATGGACTGGCCAGGGTAGTGGTACACACCTGTGATCTCAGCTACTCAGGAGGCTGAAGCAGGAGGATCACAAGTTCCAGGCCAGCCTGAGAAACTTAGCAAGGCCCTGTGTTGAAAAGAAACAAATAGCTAGCTAGCTGTCCTGGGGATGTAGCTCACTGGTAGAGCACTGGTGTAGAATGTGGAAGGCCCTGGATTTAATCCCCTGCCCCACCAACTACACACACACAAAAGTAAATGGACTAAACCTCCAAGTGAAAGATAAATTTGAATGACTAAATTTAAAAATATAAATATATATTGTTTATAAGACTATGATAAAAGGAAAACAAATATAATAAAAATAAAAGTGATGGTTTTTGGTTTTGTTCTTATTTTGGTATTGGAGTTTGAACCCAGGGCCTCTTAATTACTGAGCCACATCCATGGCCCATTTTTATATTTTATTAGAAACAGGGTCTCACTGAGTTGCTTAGGGCCTTGCTAAGTTGCTGAGTCTGGCTTTGAACTCAAAATACTCCTCCCTCAGCCTCCCAAGCTGCTGGGGTTACAGACATGCACCACCATGCCAGCTAAGAGTGTTGTTCTTGCTAACTGATGTTAATACAGAATAAAGGGGCTGGGAATGTGGCTGAAGCGGTAGCGTGCTCACCTGGCATGTGTGCGGCCCGGGTTCGATCCTCAGCACCACATACAAAACAAAGATGTTCTGTCTGCCGAAAACTAAAAAAATATTTAAAAAATTCTCTCTCTCTCTCTCTCTCTCTCTCTCTCTCTCTCTTAAAAAAATATAGAATAAAATTGTAAGACAAAAAATTAAGAGACGAAAAAGATCACTATAATGATGAAAGATTCAACTCAAAGTCTGCCAGTTTTTAAAAACACATATTTCTAATAAAATAACCTCAAAATCAGTGAAGCTAAAAGTGATAGAACTACAAGAATAAAATGACAAATTTGTCGCAGCAGGAGCAGGTTTCAGTGCACACTCTTGATCATTGACAGGTTCAAGCAGGCAAAAACATACATCGGTGCCTTGACCTGATGGATGCAGAGTTCTGCTACCAAAATGAGGCAGATCACATTTCTCAGTCCACACAAAGCATTTGCAGTTGATCAAGCATTAGGCATCAAAGAAACTCTCAGTAAGTTTCAAAGAATAGGGGCATGTAGAACAAGAACTCTTAACTACTTCATGATTAAGTCAAAAATTAGTAACAAGGGGCTGGGGTTGTGGCTCAGTGTTAGAGCACTTGCCTAGCATGTGTGAGGCACTGGGTTCAATTCTCAGCACTGCATACAAATAAATGAACAAAATAAAGATCTATCAACATCTAAAAAAGAATTTAAAAAAAAATCATAACAAAGAGTTTCAAGATGGTAGATTAGAGAAGTCACTTTCCTGGCTGCTCTGTGGCTTGAAACCAAGAAAACAAATAGGCAACTTCTCAGCAATGTGGGTGAACATAAAAAGGAGGATGACTATACTGGACACTCAAAAGCAGATCAGGAATTCAGGAGGTTGGAATCAATAAACCAAATTAAAAATCCAGTGGAAAGCATCATCAACAGACTAGGTCACTTGGTAGACAGATTTTCAGGCAATGAAGACAAAATATGTAATCTTAAAAGTAAAATTGACCATGGAGAAAAGATGTTAAGAGACCGTGAAGAACTTCTCAGAAATATGGGATAACCTGAAAAGACCAAATTAAAGATAAATGAAGGTTTTGCAATAAAATAATATGAGAAAATTTCCCAAACCTTAAGAATGGAATGGAAAATCAAATACAGGAGGGTTATAGGACCCCAAATATCAAAATTACAACAGACCCACACTAAGGCACATTATTACCTAACATACAGAATAAGGATCGAATTTTAAAGGCTGCCAGAGAAAGATTAATAACAAAAGATAAGTAAAGTATGTTCATACATTTAGAAATTGAAAGACACTTCTATATAACCCCCAAATTACATCTGAAACCACAATGGAAATTTACTGAATGATAATGGAAATGGTATTCTTAAAAGGCCTGTGGGATGCAGCAGAAATGAAAGTTCTCTCACTTTATTTTCCAGAGAAACTTTATATATATATATATATATATATATATATATATATATATATATATATACACATATATATATCCTGAAAATTAGTGATGGAAATGTTTGTTTTAAAATAATGACATAATAAACCCAAATTAAGTTGAAAAGAGATCATGAAAAAAATGAACATAAGCCAATAAAGTGAAAGGTATAATATAGAAAACCAACATAGCAAAAAGAAAAAAAAAGTAATTCTGAGAATAAATAACAGTAGATAAATTTTTCTGTTAAAAAAAAAAAAAGATCAGTTTAGCTATTGTGAATTGTGCTGCTATAAACATTGATGTGGCTGTGTCCCTGTAGGATGCTGTTTTTAAGTCCTTTAGGTATAGACTCAGGAGAGGGATAGCTGGGTCAAATGGTGGTTTCATTCATAATTTTCCAAGAAATCTCCATACTGCTTTTCATATTGGCTGCACCAGTTTGTAGTCCCACCAGCAATGTATGAGTGTACCTTTTTCCCCACATCCTTGCCAACACTTATTGTTGTTTGTCTTCAAAATAGCTGCCATTTGACTGGTATGAGATGAAATTTTGGAGTAGTTTGATTTGCATTTCTCTAATTGCTAGAGATGTTGAACATTTTTTCATATATTTGTTGATTGATTGTATATCATCTTCTGAGAAGTGTCTCTTCAGGTTATTGGCCCATTTATTGATTGGGTTATTTTTTTTTATTGCTTACCTTTTTGAGTTCTTTATATACCTTAGAGATTAGTGCTCTATCTGATGTGTAAGGGGTAAAGATTTGCTCCCAAAATGTTAGCTTTCTATTTATCTCACAGATTATTTCTTTTGCTGAGAAGAAACTTTTTAGTTTGAGTTCATCCCATTTATTGATTCTTGATTTTAATTCTTGCACCAAATTAGTCTTATTAAGGAAGTTGGGGCCTAATCTCACATGATGAAGATTAGGGCCTACTTTTTCTTCTATTAGACGCAGGGTCTCTGGTTTTATTCCTAGGTCCTTGATCCATTTTGAGTTTTGTTCATGGTGAGAGAGAGTGGTTTAATTTCATTTTGTTGCATATGGATTTCCAATTTTCCCAGCACCATTTGTTGAAGAAGCTAATTTTTCTCCAATACATGTTTTTAGCACTAATTGCAATTTTGTGGGTTAGTCTCTGTGTCCTCTATTCTGTACCATTGGTCTACCAGTCTGTTTTGATGCCAATACCATGCTGCTTTTGTTACTACTGCTCTGTAGTATAGGTTAAGGTCTGGTATAGTGATGCCACCTGCTTCACTCTTCCTGCTAAGGATTCCTTTAGCTATTCTGGGTCTCTTATTTTTCCAGATGACTTCATGACTTCTTTTTCTATTTCTATGAGGAATGTCATTGGGATTTTGATTGGAATTGCACTAAATCTGTATAGCGCTTTTGGTAGTATGGTCATTTTGATAATACCAATTCTGCCTATCCAAGAGCAAGTGGAAATAACCTATGTGCCCTTCAATAGATGAATGGATTAAAAAAACTGTGGCATATATGCAGAATATAAAAATGTGAATATTACTCAGCAATAAAAGAGAATAAAATCATGGCATTTGCAAGTAAATGGATGGCATTAGAGAAGATAATGCTAAGTGAAGTTAGCCAATCCCAAAAAAACAAATGCCAAATGTTTTCTCTGATATAAGGAGGCTGATTCATAGTGGGGTAGGGAGGGGGAACATGGGAGGAATAGACAAACTCTAGATAGGGCAGAGGGGTGGGAGGGGAAGGGAGGGGGCAGGGGGTTAGAAATGATGGTAGAATGTGTTGGACGTTATCATCCAACGTACACGTATGAAGACACAAACTGGTGTAAATATACTTCGTATACAACCAGAGATATGAAAAATTGTGCTCTATATGTGTAATAAGAATAGTAATGCATTCCACTGTCATATATAAATTTAAAAAATTAAAGAAAAGAAATCAGGGAAGGCTTTGCAATATAGAATTTAAAAGATTAATAAAGAGATTAATTATCCTTAAAAAAAGATAAGCTTAGTTGATAAAAGACACAAGATATATGGAATATAAAGGTGGATATAAATAGATAAAGTAGAAACAATAAAGATACTACCAGAATGTTATTGACACTTTTGTACTCACAAATCCTTAGAGAAATATAATTTACTAGGAATTTCCTCAAAAATAATAAAGTTCAGTAGTCCTGTAGCTATTAAAAAAAAGAAGCAGTGGTTATAATCTTTCCACAAAGAAAATATAAGACAGATAGTTTTATAGCAAATTCTGATAAACATTCAAAGAACAGATTATCTCAGTTTTATTCAAACTCTTTGTGATTGTAAGAAGAGGAAATAATGCCAATCCACTCTAGAAGGCCAGTGGAAGACTGACCATAAAAGCAAACCAAGACCATATGGGGATGGAGAAGTGCTACTCCATTTTTCTCATGAATGAAGAGGCAAAAATCCTCAGTGAACAGTGCATTAAAGACTACCAAAGCACATGCTTATCTTAGTAGATGTGGAAAAGTATTTGATGTACTCTGTCACTGTTAGTGATAAAATTATAGGAGTTTTTAACTCATGGCGAATATGCATAAAATCTCAGCAGTATCATTCGAAGTCGGGAGCAGCAGAAATATTCACTTTGAAGTATGACCACAAGGAGGCCCACTATCACTATTTCTCTTCAGAGTTTACTGGAAGTCCTAGGCAATGCAGTAAGATAAGAAAATACAACTGGAAGCCTTGAAGTTAGAAGAAATGAAAGTATTATTTGTAGATTACATAATCACTTATACAAAAAGTTCAAATAATTTAATAAAATAAATTATTTTAAAAATCAGAGTTTAGTAGGTGGCTAAATTCAAATCAGTTACATTTCTTTATAAGCAATTTGAAAATTTATTTAAAGAGGAGATATCATTTAAAGAGAAGACATTATTGACTAATGGTGATATATGATGCACCAAATGATGTCTAACTAAAAACATGGATGATCTCTACCTAAGAAATTATTGGTGTTTATTAAGACATTTTTCATTTACTTTTTTCTGTGCTAGGGGAAAAACCCAAGGCCTTGTGCATGCTAGGCAAGCACACTCTATTACTGACCTGTACCCCTAGCCCATGAAGATATTTTAAAAAACAAAAGTGTAAAAAAGATGCCACATGAATATGTAGGATTTTATGTTCTGAAGTTAATAGAATAAATACTTGAAAACAGGAGATTTTTTTAAAAGGAGTAGCATCAGAACTTATTCCACATATGGTGATTTCAGAAGTCTGATGTTGGTTCAAGGATAAGCAAAACTAGTTATGGAAGTCTGACATATGACCACGGCAACATGACTGGTGAATAGAGAGGGACCACTTGATTAATAGAATAAGAGAAAGTGTGTGGGTGGGACTGGAGTGTATCCTGTGAAACAAAATAAGCCAGACTCAGAAAGTCAAAGATCATATGTTTTCTCTTATATGTGGAAGTTAGGAAAAAAGGGGGAAATAGAAGGAGTCTTATGAAAATTAGACCAGGGGGAAGGAGGAGGAGAGGGAAAGGGAGGTTTGGGGGAATTAAATTGACCACACTATGTTATGTGCATGTATAAATATGTCAGGATGAGTCCCACCATTATGTATAATTGTAATAAGCCAATAAAACTCAAAGGTCAGAAAAGGAAAAAAATACATGTGGGAAAAGATGAATTTGGATTTCTTCTTAACATATGCAAAAATCAATTCCAATTATTTAAGGACTTTTTTGTCAAAAATAAAACGTTAGCACTCTTGGTAGAAAATATTACTGTATTTTAAACCTAAGGCTAGGAAAAATTTCTTTTGAAAGATTTTTTTTAAAAAGAATTGATTATAATAGAAAATATTTACACATTTCAATATGTAACAATTAAATACATAAAGAAATTGAAAGGATGAGTTATAAACTGGTAGAAGATATTTATAGTATGTGACTGACAATGGATTAATATCAATAGTATACTATATAGGTAACTTCTGTGAATCAATAAATGGGACATAATGCACTGGAAAAATAGGCTAGAATCATGAGCAGATACTTCAAAGTAAGGAAATGGGCAATTACCATTATAAAAAGATCTCCAATGTCATTTTCATGACATTTGAGTTCAATACTAGTTGAGTTTTATGTTACTCATTCAGTTGGCCAAAAGTAACAAGTCTAATGGGAACAAATGGAGAGAATGTAAATCTGTAGGAGCTTTTACGCTTTGCTGTTGGGTATGTGACTAGTTGCAACCACTTTGTTTACAAAATTTGGTGTTTATTCTTGGAGTTGAACCTTAGCATACACTATGCTTAGCAGGGTTTCCCCTGCATGAGTACCTCTGGGACACTCTTGAATATGGGTATCCAGAGACATGCAGAAAGGGCTAACTGCAGAGCTCTTTAAATAATAAAAACCTGGGCATACACCTGTCCTTAGGAGGATCAATTTAAGTTTCCCAGGGGATTATTAGGCAGCAGTCAAAATGAATGAGCAATAACAATATCCAATAGTATTAGTGGATTTAGTATATTTTTATTTTGTTAAAAATAATTTGAGATCTATATGCTTTTAAATTTTAAGTGTATAGTGTTATTAATTAATTATTTAAGTGTTATTAATTATAATGTTGTACAGAAGAATTATTTCATTTTATTTAAGTAAACATTATACCCATTGAATAGCAATTTTCATTTCTGTCTTCCCCAGACCATGGCTACCACCATTCTGCTTTCTACTCCCATGCATCCGATTGCTTTATACACCTCATGTAGGTAGAATCTGCAGCATCAGTCCTACTGTGAATAGCATATTTAACTTGGTATAATGTCTTCCGGGTTCATCTATGTGGTTTTGTTTGGTTTGGTTTGGTACCAAGGATTGAACTAAGGCCACTTAACAACTGAGCTACATCCCCAGCCCTTTTTTGTATTTTATTTAGAGACAGGGTCTTACTGAGTTGCATAGGGCCTTGCTAAGTTGCAGAGGCTGGCTTTGAATTTGGGGTCCTCCTGCTTCAGCCTCCCAATCCCCTGGGGTTACAGGCATGTGCCACAAAACTCAACCTATTCACGTGGTTTTGTATTGCAAAGTTGCCTTCTTTTTTTTAAGGCTGAGTAATACTGCATTGTACATATGTACTACAATTTCTCTATTTATCTGTAAATGGACGTTCAGGTTGTTACCACATTTTAGCTATTCTAAATAATACTTCAATGAACACAGAAGTACAAATATGTCTTGGAGGTTCTGATTTCAGTGAATTGAGATAAATGCACAAAACTAGGATTGCTAGATCATATGGTTGCTCTACTTCAATTTCTTGAAGACCTATCCTGTTTTCCATAGCAAACATATCATTTTATGTTTATTTCACCAGTGCCCAGGTGGTTCCATTTTTCCTCATCTTTGCCAGCACTTGCTCTTGTTTGATTTTGACCACCTGACAAATGTGAGGTCATATTGGTTTTTATTTGCATTACCTTGATGATTAGTGCTATTGAGTACCTATTTCTGCTGGTTATTTGTATGTCTTTTTGAAGAAAAAAAAACTATTTAAGACCATTGGCCACTTTTTAAATTGGGGTATTTCTTTTTTTGCTTTTGTGTTGTAGGAGTACTTTTTATCTTTTGGATATTAAGTGTCTAGTAGATGCATGGTTTACAAATATTTTCTCTCATTCTGTTGGCTACTTTTCCCTCTGTTGATGATTTCCTTTCATGTTCAGAAGCTTATTAGCTGGATGTAATCTCACTAGTCTCTTTTTGCTTTTGTTGTGCACATAGAGCCATGGGTGGTGGTGTGTGTTATCAGAGTTTGGGAAGACACCCAGGGACAGAGACGTTGACCCGCAGCAACCTGAACAGTTTCCTACAGGCTCCATCATGGCTTGGGCTGTCGCGCAGGGCTGGCTGCCTCTGCCTTTCTGCAGAAACTCTCCATACCCGACTGGGGCTCCCGTGTCACGTGCCGGGCTGTATCCTCTACAGATTTCCTCACTTGGACCTCATCACCTTGCTCGACCATGCTCTGCTCCTCCCTGGTGTGGATATCCACTGGCTTCCCAAGTAGAGCGGTTCTGATTGTGAGGAGATGCTCAAGCTGATTGACAGTTGCATGCCAAACATTTCATCACTAACCTCATTTACTGAAAAATCTGAATTGTGTTCAGTCTCATTGTTCTACAGTGTCATGAAATGTAAAGGTCTGTCTCCCTCCTGTTTCCAGCTGATAAGAGCATAGATCAAGTTAATATAGCTATTAAATTAATAAGAAATGCCTTCAAGTCTATTTCTATTTCATACTTGGGGAATTGGAATTTCCAAGTACTCTGACAACTGTCACTAAGTTTTTTTCCCTTGGTTTGATTTATTAGGCAACATGTTTCATATATTTGAATTTAGTGTGTGTGTGTGTGTGTGTGTGTGTGTGTGTGTGAGAGAGAGAGAGAGAGAGAGAGAGAGAGAGAGAGAGAGAGAGAGAGAAAGAAAGACACAAAGAGAGAGACAGAGAGAGAGAAAGACAAAGAGAGAGGAAAAAAGAGAGAAAGAGAAAGACAGAGAAAGAAGGACAGAGAGAAAGAGAGAGAGGGAGAGAGAGAGAAAAAAGACAGAGAAAGAGAAAGACACACAGAGAGAGACAGAGAGAGAGAAAGAGACAAAGAGAGAGAAAGAAAGAGAGAGAAAGAAAGAGAGAGAAAGAAGGACAGAGAGAAAGAGAGAGAGAGAAGAGAGAGAGAGAAAGACACACACAGAGAGAGAGAGAAAGTGACAGAGAGAAAGAGAGAGAGAGAAAGAAAAAGACAGAGCAAGAAGGACAGAGAGAGAGAGAGAGAGAGAGAGAGAGAGAGAGAGAGAGAGAGTGTGTCTTGTGGAGCCCTAATGGTCTAGCATTTGGAATGGCTAACGTGGCTTCATTCAGCCTCCATGACCTATTTAGCATAACTTGTCGGCACTCTTGTCTACAGCGGGCAATCTTCTTCCTTGCTGTGAATTATAGCTACACTGGAAACCTTTCACTCTTACTTCCACACGACCGTGGCCACGTTGTCAATTCTGGGAACTGGTTCCTACCGTGAGGTCTGACTTCTGAACTGGCAGGGTGCTCTGGAGCCTTGAGGTTCGAGGTCTGGCTTGTGCTATTTGGGCTTCCGTTTCCTTGCCAGTGTTCTGCAGCTCTTGTTTCTCTGTGCACTTTCCCTGTGCCATTGTCAGTGTTCTGCAGCTCTTGTTTCTCTGTGCACTTTCCCCAGGTGCCGTAGTAGGGCTTCTGACTTCAGTCATTTCCTCCTTGGGCGAGGCCCCAGGGTCCCAGTGAACACTTGTCTCCTTCCTGACGCCTCCTCCCCACTCCCCTCGGCCTCTGTCACGCCCAGTGTCTCGTGGGCCTCGTGGATCTGAATAGCTCCTTCCCGGAGGAGCTTGCTCAGGTTTCCCCTTTAGGCTGTGCGGTAACTTCAACCATCATTCACACGCTGATATTGTCTTTTGACCCTGGAATGTGTTGGGAGGATGAGGAGAGGAAGGAGGGAATGCGGATTTGTGTCAAAGAAAACACCTTCAGCCACTGCGGATTGTGAATCAGATATTTTGTGAACAAAGTAAAGTTGTGTTCCCTGAGTGTCGGATGAGGGCCGGACAGTTTGGGAGAAAATGGTTTTGTTTCAAAACAATCAAGCCATCATCATTTTTGCCTTCCTCTGAATTTGAATAATTTTTTTTCTTTCTTTCATGCAAAGGAGATAATATGCTGAAGAAAGGCAAGCAAAAATAGATAAATAGGCAAGTCAAGGAGTCCCAGCATGAGCCTAAAGGATCTGAGAGTGGCCGTTTCTAGGAACAGCAGCAGGGTGGGGAGGACAGAGGTTCTGAAACAACAGTCTGAGGTGTAATTCTAAAAGGTTCTAGAAACACGTTTCTGCACGTACACACACCACATGCCCTGTCTCTGGGGGGCTGGGAGGGGAGGCGTGGCACAGCCTGCAGCCCGCCACATTTGGGCTTCTGACACTGCAGCCAGGGAGACCACACACCAAGGCGGGTGAGGGTGATGCTGTTGGAAGTGGCCTGTAGCCTGCCTGTAAGGGTTTCACGCGTGTTGGGAGATACTGGGGGTAGGCTGAGGAAATGGAGGGTTTGTTTTATTGGGTGCTGGGTGGGAGGAGGCCAGGACAGTGCAGCAAGGCTGGAGCTGCCGTCGCCACAGAAGCAGCCGAGGCTCAGGCGAGCTGCCGAGCAGGGTGATGGGTCTGCACAGCAACTGCATTTCTGCCTGTGGCCATAGAGGGTTTTAGCTGGGACCTGTTTTTCTCCATCCCAGATTACAATCAGTGGATTCTGTAAGGAGCTTGGTTTTTTGTAGGGGATAGTATCTAGAGTAAGCTGTGGGCAGAGCAGTCCGGTTGAGCATGGCCATTGGGCTGCCATTGCCTCCACGTCTTTTTAGCAGCTAGAGCTAAGAAACGCATTCTCCAATTTCATGAATTTACACAGATAATTTCAATTTTAGCTGAGCACTATAGAGTTCTTCCTCTCAGTTCCCTATTCCATATTGTGTGGAATTTCCCCATAGTGAGGACCCTGTTCCCTGTAACACCCAAAGATATATATCTACTCATTTCCTCTGCCAAAAACCTGAACAAAGTAGTTTCAGAATCACAAAATGAGAGCTACTATCAACTAGCTGGTACTGCTTTATACTAAGTTCAAGATTAAAAAAAATTACTGGTGCATTATAATAATACATATAGTAGGGTTCATTATGCCATATTCATACATTCACAAAACATAATTTGATCTTTGTAATTATTTTGGTACTAAATTAACCATCAGAGAACTGTGGTAAAAAATAGGTTGAATTAATTTTTTTCTGTACAATTTTTTTTTCTCTCTCTCTCTCTATATATGTATATGTACATATATATATATATATATATATATATTCAGTTTAATTTTTGTTTATAGTCTTAGTTTGATTTTTTTATTTTTAAAATTTTTTCTTTTATCGTATAAGCAGTCTTATTTCTATCCAGACTTCCCCTCTACTTTTTATCAACCCCCCTTAAATATTGTAATTAATTTATGATTCATCCTTTTTATATTTCTTTTTGCAAAAAAAAAGTAAACATAAATATTCTGCATATTTATCTTTTTACAAAAAGGGTGGCATGCTGTACACATTCCTTGTACTTCCTTCTTTATTTAAAATATATTACTCTCTAGAAGTTCACAGGGCGACACCTCATTCTTGGTACTCTGTTATATGGATATACCATAGTTTATCCAAACAGTTTCTCATGGATGGAAATTGTTTTTTCTAATGTTATGCTCTTACAAATAATGCCACGGTTACCAAATACTGATTCCTATGTTGTCGATGTAAATGGTGGTCATAGTTTGGTTTATACGTTAAAAGCAGTCTTTATATTTTTTATTCATGAATTTCTGTTCATTTACAAATTTCATGTGAAAATGTATTATTTTTACAATCAGACAAGAAATTTTAAAGGAAAAAAGTGAACGATTGTTTATGGTTTGGAAACCTGCAGAGGTTTATGTGCAGAGCAGATTCCTGGGGCAGAGTGGCTGGGTCCTGTCGTGTGTTCATGTGGAGCTCCTTCCAGTCTGTGCCAGGGCATTGCCTGCGCTCCACTGCCACAGGAGGACATGAGGGGCCTGTGCCCTCAGCTGCCAGAGGAGATGTGGCTGTGCTGTGGCCCCCTTCTCTCGGCCTACCTGAGTTCCCCTGTAGCTGTGACAAGCGGTTCCCACCTGGAGCCCAGTGCCTCTCTTCTTATCCTGAAGGATAAGCAGAAGCTCTCTAGGTCCACCCAGGAGGTCCATTTCCATATAAAAGCACCAAAGTGGAAAGAGAGTGGTTTGAAGAATGGCAGGAATTCTTTGCTTTGAATGTCACTAGAGTATATGCTTTGCATTGTAGTGGCACGAAGGGCATCTCATGCCACTTGCAGGACACAAACTCCAATGTGAAGATCGGCTGCTGTGTTGGGTGTGTGTCTGGAGTCACGCAGTCCAGGGGAACTGCTTTGAGTTTCATGCATGTTTTTCTCTCTCTGAACTTCACTCAGCAAAGTTTATCTTCCTAAAAATCAAGCCCATTCACATTC
This sequence comes from Ictidomys tridecemlineatus, assembly GCF_052094955.1. Taxonomy (NCBI): domain Eukaryota; kingdom Metazoa; phylum Chordata; class Mammalia; order Rodentia; family Sciuridae; genus Ictidomys; species Ictidomys tridecemlineatus. The sequence goes on along the minus strand of NC_135488.1, from coordinate 10,792,754 downwards.
TTTTGTGCTCACCTATTTGGATTCAGGGCCTATTAACTTCAATGGATACTTAGAGTTTTAATTTTCATGTATTATGATTTGTGCTACAATAGTAGATTATACATTATTTGACTGTAGCACATATTAATCCATACCATAAGTAATCATTCACTTTTTTAAAAACTTTTTGTCTGATTGTAAAAATAATACATTTTCATATGAAATCTGTAAAATGAACAGAAATTCATGAATAAAAAATATAAAGACTGCTTTTAACGTATAAACCAAACTATAACCACTATTTACATTTTGTTAACATTTTCATTTGTTTTTAATCTCTCAATAAAGTAATTTTCATGTGATAGGAAAATTCCAGATTCTTTTTAAAACATTTCCCTTTATCAAATAAAACTTTCTCATTATAAGAGGAAAAAAAATATGGCTAATGTTATGTTGCCTAAGAAAATTTAGTAGATTTCTTCCTAATCATTTATTCTGTGCAGATGTATTCAAACTTTTGTGTTGTCAACCTTTGTGTGTATTATTTTAGTGCCTGTATAGTGTTTCATCATTACGCTGTAATAAATCAGTACTAATGGAATGCGGTGGCAAATAGCACTCCCGAAATGTAAAACTTTGATTCTAGATAAATAAGGTATTAGAAATAAATATTTTAACCCATCTGTATCTTTCATCGCGCACGGTGAATTTTGTTCACAAAATATCCCTAGCATTAGAGACGTCCAGTTGGAAGTACAGAAACACCCAGTGAGCAGCGTTGGAATAGCAACCCAGCAGGAGAAGAGTCTCCCGGAGTAGAAGTACAGGGGGAGTTGTCCACAGAGAGGGCTCTTTCTAGAAACCTTTCTGATGGGGTCAACAATGAGTTGAAGTAGTTTTGGACTGGCATTTCTCTAAATTCTTTCACATAGAACAAGAATAACTGTGCTGCTTTCTATCCTAAAGAGCACAATTTGGCAATGATATCTGGTTACACGCTTCTTAAACCTGGATCCAGAAGAAGAAATCACTCAGCATTAACGTGTACACCTTTGCCAAATGTATCCTGTCTCTGTAGGATGAGTCTGAGCCAGACAAGCTGAATATCAAACCTTGGGTGGTAAGAGAAGAAACTCAAACCTTCGCCACTGTGTTACACGCTCACACGGCATCTGCCTTCCCTTCTTCTAACCAGGTTCTACTTAGCTTCCCAAAACAGCAATCTCCCTCCTGTCCTAAAAGCTATGGAGTGAACTGCAGTGTTTAGAACTCCTGTGAGGCTTTCTGTCTGTGTCCTGGGCAGCTGCAGGTGGGAGAGAGCAGGCAGTGCGGAGATCCCCAGAGCCCAAGATAATGCCATTCCTGGTGGAGCTTACAGGTGACCAAACTCCCGTTCCAGCCGTGACATGAGCTGCCTGACAGTGGACCAAAGGAACATAGAAGTTATGCTATGCTATTGCCTTCTCTCTCTCTCTCTCTTTTAAAGATACATTAATTCAGAGTCATGATCAGACTATTACATTTAGCAACCAACAGCATGGGTTAAAAAAAAAAAAAGTCTACATTGAAACCCTGGGTGGGAATGTTTTCCCCTTTCCTTTCCACAGAACAGAACTAAAATAACATGTAATCAATGTCACAAATACAGTTGTCAAGTATTTTTGGCTATGCACATGAGTATTATCTAAATCCATGTCTCTGATTGAAATTATTGTTACATGGATAATATGCATTTTCAAGAAATAATAAGAAATAATAGAGATTCTACATATCCTTGACCTCAGTTCCCCTACTGGTTACATCTTAAAAATACAGTACGACGTCACAGCCAAGATGTAGACATTGGTACAATTTACCATCTTATTCAGATTTTCCTGTTTTCACTTGCACTTATTTGTGTTGTAATAAGTAATATAAGATGCATATATATTGTGTGTAGAGAAAAACTATATTACTTGTATTACATCCTATAGAATTTTATCACAGATTTCCTTTATAGATTTTACTTTTTATATTTCACATTTAAGTGTGATACATTTTGAGTTAATTTTGTAAAAGATGTTGGGAATAGGTCAGTGTTTTGCTTTTTTCCTCCTGTAGACCCAATTGTTTCAGTACCATTTGTAGAAATGCTCTCCATCTCTTGAATTGCTTTGGCTTAAAAAAAAAATCCTGTAAAAACTCACTTGGTTATATTTGTGTAGGTTGATTTCTGAGTGTTCTATTCTGTTCCATTAATTGATGTCTGTTCTCCTGGCAATACACTGTCATAATGACCGTAATTATTTATTATTTATTAACATTATTTTAGCTTCTCTAGGTCCGGTGCTTTTCTATATAAATTTTAGAATAAGCTTATTTGTGTCTACACAAAATCTTGTTGGGATTTTAATAGAAACTGTATTGAGCCTCTAGGTCGATCTGGGGAGAGTTGGTAGAGTTTGGATCTGGAGTGTCCCGTAGGCTCAGGTGTTGAAGATGGGGTCCCCAGTGCAGCAGGATTCAGATGCAGGGCTTTGGGAAGGGATGTGCTCTGACCTGATGGATGGAGTGGTCCATTGAGGGATCCATAGTAAGGGCCTGGGGATGGTAATGGAAACTCTAGGAGGTGGCACCTAGTGGGAGGGGGTGCGTCCTCAGGAGCATGCCCTGGGGAGCTGTGTGTTACCCAAGCCCCTGCCCCTGCTTTCTGGCTGCCACAGGCCCAGAAGCAGGAGCCAAGTGGCCATGGACTGGAACCTCTGAATGCACGAGCCAACAATCAATCTCCCTCCTTGTAAGCAGCTCTTCTTGGTGTTCCGACCTCGTGATAAAAAGCTGACTAACACAGCACCTTTGCTGTTTGAGTCTTCCAGTCCGTGACCATAGCATACCTCTCCATGTATCCAGGTCTTAGATTTCTCTGTTGAAAATTTTCTAATTTTCATCATAAAGATCCTCTATATGTATTAAATACATACAAGAACTTTAATTTATTTGGAGCGATTGTAAATGATATTTCATTTTAAATTTTGGTTCCCTTATGTGGATGGTTTTGTGTAGAAATGTGATTGATTTGGAGGAGTGCATCTTATATACTGCAAACATGCTAAGCTCACTAACTAGTTCTAAAAGTTCTTTTGTAAATGTCTAAGTTATTTTTTACGTAAACAATCGTGTCATCACAAATAGTAAGACCTTCTTTCTTTCCATCTGCAGTCCTTTCCTCTTCTTGCCTTCTTGCCACCTGGATCCATTTTGCATAGCTGGGGTAAGAGTGGACCTCCTTGCTTCTTCCCAACCTTAGAGGGAGACATTCTGACTTTTCTAGCTATAGATTTTTCAGATTATTTTACCAAGTTGAAAAACCTTCCCTCTATTATCAGAGTTGTGAACTGGATGTTAGATTTTGTCAAATGATTATTCTGTGTCCATCGATATGGGCATCGATAAGCACATGATGTTTTTCTTCTTTAATCTGTTGATGTATTTATTGGAATGCACTGATTGATTTTCAAATTAGAAGTGATATTAAGTAGGTAACAAAAGGAATAGACTGTGTAAGACTTGGGAAAAAAGTATTTATATTTGAACTTATTGTTTAACATTTTCCAAAGTGTCCTCCATGGTAGGAGCTAATATTGATACACTAAAAATGTAGTTCTGTGGTCAGGTTAGGTTGAGAGTCAGTGGGTTAGACTAAGTTCCTTGCTGCTATACTTATCAGAGCCTTAATATACAGTGTTAGGTAGTTTCTCTATCTTCAAATAGGAATGAATTATGTAGAGTTTCTCAATATTGTTTATCCACAAAAACACACATTTCCAAAATGTCTTTGGCAATTGGAGGTTGGACTTTTTGGGAAACATTGCCATAGGGAATCATTTATTTTGCCAATTAACATTCCTGACCCATAGAAGAAAGGATGTTTGCTGTGGTGGTGCTTACCATGGAACCAGAGGAGGTCTTCTAACTTCCGATATGTTTGTTTAATTACCTATTGAATGGGGAAAAATCTGACTCCCTTGAGTAGACAGTAGGGTGTTGAGGTTTAAACTATAGGCTCTGCACTCAAGTATCTGAATTCAAATACTGGTTCTTCTACCTAGAAGTAGAGGGACATTGGGTAAGTTACATGAGAATGTTAACAATTCCCTCTTCAAGATTTTAAAAAGGATAAAATCAATCACATATATGAAGCATTAGAGAAATGTTTGTCACATAGCAATGGTCCAATGGTCATTGCCTAGGGTGCTGATAGTTGGAGGATTAAATGAGGAGATTAGCAAAGCACCTGACCATCTATATTGCTTCTCAGAAAGTGGACCTGAGGGCCATTGCATAATGAGCTAAGAGAAAATGAATCTCTGGTCCCACAGTGGATGTTTTGAGAGCCAGAAATGGCAAGAGTCAAGTGAGCAGAAAGAGGTTGCTCCTAGAGGTATTTCTATGGCTACTCTTCAGTGTTTGGTGGATGCACATGGGGGCTAGACAGGACAGCTCAAAGATGGCCTCAAGACAGCCTTGGCACTGAGGAAGAGGGATTTGCAGCTTCCGTGAATGAAGTGTATCCTGGATATCCACATTTATGGTAGATCTTTTAAGTTTCAGCTCAATAAGAGCAAATAAAATACCAAATTTTAGTCTGTTTATGCAAAAGCCTGCAACTTATTCGATGTGGGTAAAGGAACCGTCTGATCGTATAGTTGAGTTTTAGGAAAACTGCACCTGGTATGAAACTTTGAACCTGAGGACATCTCAGCTTTTTATTGAGGGCACTGAAGTGGTGGAATAGCTCCTCTGAGAGGAAATTAAGACAGAGAAAGGCATGCTGGTGCTCAGGATGGGGAAGGAAAACAATGCAAGGAGGAGGAATTGAAAAGGTCCCTAGAGAAATCAATATGCATAAATTAAAGAAGGAGAGAAAGGATAATGTGGTTGCAATAGCAGAGAAGATTTAAGTAAGTGGGAGACTTGGTATAAATGACTTAAAATAAGCCAGATGCATAAAATTTAACACACTCTGAATGCATAGTCATGGACTTCAGCTTGTGTTAGAATTTAGCCTGGTTTTATTTTCATCACCTCGTTTTCTTGTAATGTGCATTTCAATCCTAACTCTTAGGAATCCACAGGATCTTGGAATTCTATTATCAGAAAGAAATAGGTCTAAAAAGATTGGAGGAGGAAATAGTTTAATGAGCTGGTATTTTTAGCTGATAGTGAATTAGATGCGTGTATGTGCAACTTAATTTTAGTTAACAATTTTCCTTCTATCTCTGATTTTTATGATTTTTTTTCCCTCCAAATCATCTTTTCCAGCAGTTCTCAGGATAGCAAACCACAGAGCTGAACACCAGGGATGAATGAGTTTTCTCAGATAGTTCTGCTTGTTTCTCTGACAAGCTCTAGAGCTTTGAATAAACCAAAGTCCATGTTTGCAAGGAAAAAGGAAATAGATTAACCTATTTATATTTGGTTGGTGCGGCAGGCAGAGTAATGATTCCCCAAAGATATCCACATCCTAATCCCTTGGAACCTGTGAGTGTGAGAGTTTTCATGCCAAAAGGGACCTCACACGTGTGATTAAAGTTAAGGACCTGGAGGTGGGAAGCTGGGGGGTGGGAGGCGCTCCTAGTGGATGCTCTGAATGGCCCTGGGGCCATCAGGGGAGTCCTTCAAAGTGCAAGAGGGGGCAGGGATGAGAATCAGAAAGATGCTAGTGAGAATGTGGTCAGAGAGAGGCCACTTTGCTGACCCTGAAGCTGGAACAAGAGCTGGGAGACCACCCAGCAAAGAGGGCAGCCTCTGGAAGCTGGGAAAGGCGGGAAGACACATTGTCACCCAGAGACGCCGGAGAGGAGCTCACCCTGCTGGTGCTTGGATTTCAGCTCCTTAGGACCCATGTTGGGCTCAGGTGTTGATAGACTAGCTTTGCAGCAATGTGTTACAATGGCAGGTGGGAAACAAGCACAGCAGCCCGGGGTACCCAAATAATGCTCAGACAGAAGGGGAGAGAGGATCTCGGAAACCACTCGGTCACACAGAGGTGGGAAGAAGTAAAAGTCCTCAGCAGCAGAGCTGCCTGCATTGCCAACCCAAAGAATGTGAGAAAGCCACTAATTTTGGAGGTAGGTTGTGATTTAACAAATAGATGGAATCCACCAGCAGATAGGCCCCACGGCTGGCTGATAAGGCCTGCAGGGATCTGCTGTAAAGATCTTCCTCCTGCTAAGGGAACAGCAGAAGGCCTTTCCCTGAGGATGCTGTCCACAGCTGTGGTCTCCACTCCTCTCCTGGCCATGGGCTGTGACCCTTGGCAGCATCTTGGCTCCCTCATGACCCAGGCTCCCCCTTTATAAGGGCAGTTAGCCTTTCTCCCACTAGCAGCAGTGAACAAAATGCATTAGATCCAATGCACCCGTCAGGGATCAGTCAGGAAAATGGAAATAAATGTAGACGTTTAAGCAGGATGGAGTTGAGGACAGAGGACTAGGCACTGGCAGGGCTGAAGTCCTGCAGGAATGGACCTGAAGGCGTCTCCTGAGTTCAGGTTGACGTTGAAGTTTTGAGAGTTGGAAGTTTCAGATCTGCAAGAACCCACCATCCATCTGCAGCTGCCTCAGTGCACAGGCAGGGGGTCTTCAGGAAGATCCAGGTGGAGGCTGCTCCAAGCCTCCTAGGTGCTGCCCTCACAGCTGAAGAACAAGAAGCATGCCTTGACACAGTGGGAATCACGTGGCGTCAGCTTGACAGGACTTAGATCCCGCTTCTCTTCTAACGGCAGATCTTATGCCAGGGCCTTTTGTGGGCAAAATTTAACTTAGAATCTTGCGGGCAGCGGTTCTGGTATAGGCAGCATCCAGGGTTCTGGCTTCAGGGATACAAGGGAGAACACGGAAGGGAGACAAGCTGGCGCATCTCATCACCCCCCCCCAACCTCCGACTCGACCTCGGGGATGGAGGGAGAACCCAGCAGGAGAAAGCCTTAACCCTCCCTTTGTGCCCACACTTGCATCTGTCAAGCCATTTTACACCTCTTCCCCACGTCCTATTCTAAGAACAGATCTGCAAAATAAGAGTTAAGATTATAATTTCCCGACAGTTGTTTGCTGAGCACCTGCTTTATGCTGGACACTGCCGTTGGCATTGGTGACCCACTATTGGGGTTATCCCAGGACTTTCCTGGTGTTTACATGAATAGTTCTGTATCCTGGGAAGCTGCTAGGTCCCAAGCAGACCCAGATGTTGGTCACATTTGATACAGCAGGGAAGACAGCAGTCAGCCTTCTGGATTCATAAGCAAGTCAGATGCTGAGAGCCATAGCCCAGTCAGAATGACGCATGACATTTTTGCCAGAACGGAGTGGTCAAGAGGTGACACCAGCAAGCCTTTGAGATGATAATGGTTTTGTGAAGCTGTGTATTCAATTGTAATGTTAGACCCCTGCTGTCCCCCTCAGCCTGCTACTTTGGAGTTCTCCCCCTATGGAGTACTCTCGGGAATTCCCAGAGAGTTCCCATTAGTTGGGGAAGTGCCGGAGGCGGGATTTCTGGTTGGGGGTTCCTGGAGGAGCCTCGTGATGTTCGGGGAAGTTCCCGGGAGTGTGTGTGGAGTGTGCTGGTGGAGTTCAGAAATAAAGTTTGTTCCTACTTCAGTGGCTCGTGATTTGTGCCAAGCCAGACTGCGGCAGTCAGAAGATTCAGAGACAAAAACACGTTAAGACCAAAGGCACAGTTATACATAGAGTGCAGCGTCAGATCAGAAAGCATTCCAGGTATTCATGTCCTGGTTCATCTGATTATTTTGTAAAAGGAGCTGCTCCTTCTGTGTGCACAGGATGAAAGACAGGTCCTCTTAGGGCCCAGCTCCTGTTCAGAAGGGCCACGGTCACCTGCCCTGCGTGGGTAGCTCCTGTGAGCAGGTAAGCCTGCTTTCTGTCTGCTCCCGCTTGCCCTTCCCAGGACCTAGTAGTCTTTGTGGAGAGGTAGGCAACTCTTCAAAGAGGCCAGGTGGGGGACAATAGGGACAGGCCCTGCTGTCTTGACTTTGGGCACTGTGAGTATCTCTAAGCTGGACCTGGGTAACCCTGACCAAGGGCTGGGTAGAGGGAGGGGCTCACCACCTCCCATAAGAGCTGACCAGAAGAAGGTGGGCTGGTCCCAAATGTTCTTGGTCCCTGCTATAGCAAGGGTGACCACGGTCCTAGTTGGTTCAGGACCAAAGGGTTTCCTGGACAAGGAACTTCAAGCCCACAACCCTCTAGATGGCTCCTGGGTGACCACAGAGTATATCATCCAAATCAGGAAGATTTGAAAATGAAACAAGAGGTTATTAATACAGCAGTGCATCCGGGTGTGCGTTGGAATCATGGTGGGGAGCCTGTGCAGCCTGAGCCCCACCGCCCAGGCTACATCCATGCCCAACGCATGCTCAGGGAGCAGCAGCCCACTGGGCCACTGAGTCTGGAGACCATGCCCACTGAGCCACCTTGCTAAGGTGCTAAGCATGGGGACAAGGACCGTGGTGTAAAAGCTCACCACCGAGTAGCTCAGTTGCAAATGGATCTACCTAATTGCAGATGAAAATATTCTCTGTGCTCAGGAAAAACCAGAAAGCAGCAAGAGCAACAAAAAGAGAATTCAGACATTTGCAGGAAAAGATATCTAGGGAGAATATATCTTCAATTCAACACACACAGATCTTCTGCCATTTGGGAAAATAAAAATTTCTGTCGGTAACCTGGGATGCAGCAGTATTAAGAGTATGGGAGGCAAAATAAGCTTTCCAACATGAAGAGTGTGGAAGGTCCTCATGGTCCCTGCCAAGGGCAGAGCACACTTGGCCAAGGGTAATTCAAGGAGGGGCTCACCCACAGCTCAATAGTCCTCCCACCCTCCTGGGTACCAAGGACTGTAGGTCCCACAGGTGGCTGTCTTCAAGGATGGCAGCTGGTCCCCTCTCGCTAAGTAGCCGCAATGAAGAGTGCAGGGTTATCAGGAATGTGGAGAAGGGAAGAGTGAGCTGTGTCAGGGGACTGGGGCTGGGGGAAGGAGATAATGGATATCTGCATGTCCCTGCCTGTCCAGAAGGCCATCTGGCGGCTGCTTCCTGATGTCTTTAGAAAACATTTTCTCAGAACAACTTCACATTTACCCAGGTCTGATACTCAAGGTTTGGAGTCCCTGAACGGTGTCTCGAGTATTTATTTCTTTGAAACCTTGGTACCATCCAGGAAGAAGAAAAGGGCACTGGCCGAGGAGTCGTGGGAGAAGCGAGGCGGGCCCTGGGCAGTGCTGGGACCAGGTGAGAAGCAGGCGGGGTGCCTCATCCAGGAGCTTCTTGGGGCTTTGTTCATCGTCTCGTTTTTACGGGGAACACGTGTGCTGCAAAACGTTCTGCACATGGAACATGGCCTTCTGTCTCAACATAGATCTGTGTGACCATGACAGAGCAGCGCAGTGGCCGTCATCTGGATTCGTCACAACTAATTCAACTGCCCCACCAGAGACGGGCCTGCATGTGTCCAATGCTACGGATAAAAATGTGTTATAAGTATTCACATATTTTGGACATACTTTTTTGCTAGATTTCATAAATTTACCCTTCTTTGGGTAACATTTTGCTGGGCCTGAGGATTTGACAAGTGTATTTTTCATATTTGTTGCTTAAATCCATGAACATACAGAATGTTTATGCCCCTTCACACTTTCACCTGCATTTGGCAAACTGTATTCTCGCTTGCTCTTGTTAACAATGGTCATCATTATTCAAGTTTTGGGGGGATACCAGGGATCAAACTCAGGGGCACTCAACTACCAAGCCACATCCCCAGCCCTCTTTTGTATTTTATTAGAGACAGGGTCTCACTAAGTTGCTTAGGGCCTTGCTAAATTGCTGAGGCTGGCTTTGAACTTGCAATGCTCCTGGGTCCACCTCCTGAGCCCTTGGGATTACAGGCATGTGCCACAGTGCCTGGCCTCTTTTTGTTTTCATTTGCACACTTGAGTGAAAATTGATATGTTGGTTTTTTCTAAAATACTTATTTTTTAGTTGGACGCAATATTATCTTTATTTTATTTATTTATTTTTATGTGGTGCTGAGGATTGAACCCAGGGCCTTGCACGTGCTAGGCGAGCGCTCTAACCACAATCCCAGCTTAATATATTGTTTTAATTTTCCTTGATTACAACTGATGAGGGTAAATAGTTTTTTCTATTTTTTTCCTTTTTTTGTGATCTCTTTTGTAAATTGATTGTCTGTTTTTATTGAGCTATTTGTGGATTTTTAAAAAATCACTGATATGTAAATGTGTTATATTTAGAAAACATCACACTGATATTTCGTGACTTTTGTGCATCCCTTTACAGACTCTCCTGGATTTCTGCTTTGTTTGTATGTGCTTGCAACATCAGAGTTCTAAGTTTTTTATATTTTATACACATATATGCATGCACATTAAAAATATATTCTATACATTTAAAAAACACACATACATTTGGAAAACCTATCTTCATTTTTTAGGTTTATAAAACACATTTTTTATGTTTTCAGAATGTATTTTTATTCAAATCGTAGTAAATCTGAAATTTATGCTGATGTAAGAGATGAATGTATTCATCACGGTTCTTGGTCATCATGTTTCCAAGTCCACCGTAAGTGAGATGGGGGTGACCGGCGAAGGATAAGAGGATACCGTCTGACCAAAGGACCTGAAAGTCTGTCTGTCAGGATGAATGAGTTTCGGGATCTGTACAACATGGTGACTAGAGTTAGCAACATTGTGATATTGCTGCACTCAAAAATTTTTGCTAAGATGGTGGATCCTATGCTAAAGGTTTTGCCATGAAATATAGATAAATTTTAAAAATTAAAGGAATAAAGGGGTTGAGGGACATTCTTAGAGGTGCAGGTGTTTAACACGGTGATTGTGGTCCTGGTTCATGGTGCGCCATGGTTATCCTCACACTCAGTAGATTATTTGCTAAATAAGGAGGTTTTCTTTTTACTTCTTTTCATTTTGGTGTCTCTGTTGTACCTCAGATTGGTTTTTGAGAAGGATGTGGGATATGTGATTGGTCATGAAATAAATGCAGTGGTGACAGCAGAAGTGGCCTGAGGCAAGTCAGCCAGGATGTCAGCCCAGCCACTGTTTGGTGCAGAGCCAGCTGCCTGCTGCTGTCCCACGGTGCCGGTGGACCATGTGTGGGGCTGTCTCTGGGTTGGATGGAGCTGCAGCCACTGTAGCCCTCTCCCAGGATAGACTCTGTGGCACTGCTTCAAAACTTTGAGCTTCTGATTCAGATTTCCAGGGAATAAATGCATCAGGCAGAGGTGACATTCTGTGCCCTGACCCACACTGTGAGGGATGCTGGTGAAGGGAGCATCTGGCCCCCAGGTAGAGATCACCACCGCCCAAGGGGTGGTGTGGGCGGAGCTGGCCTGGGATTCCGAGAGCGGTGAGTCAGTTTCCCTGAGGCTGTGTGTTAGAGACCAGTTCTGTCCCCACTGAACTGGAGCGTCGCACTGACCAGGCACCGAAAACCTGCACTTCTTCAAGTCTGCTTCTGAGCTTGTGACTTACAGAACAAGACACTTCAACGGCACAGCTTTGGGGCACAGTTTTGGCATATCTCCTCATGTCAGGTAGTACCCACTCCACTGTCCTTTGAAATCAGGGGCTTTGTTATTCTTTCTGCATTTAAATGGAGCATTTGCTAATTAGGAACATTTTCATTATGTGAGCATTTACATAAACAGTGACATCAGCCTGAGGATCCAGCACCCTGCTTCAGGAGCCTCAGATGTCACTTGGAGAGTGTAGCTAGCCATCACCTCCCGAAGAGTCTGTCACAGCCTGAACTGTTCAAAGATGTGAGTGATTATAACATTTTGGGAAAATTTAAAGATATATATTTTTAATGTATTCTCAAAGTGGGTCTTGCCGTAGAGGAGCATAGCATGTACCTCCATTCATTCAAGATTTCCTTCATTATGATTCACAAATTTCTTTGTTTAATTTCTACAAGCCTCTGAGGTACACTCCTGTCTGTGCAAACACAAACACTATGCTTTTATATACATGCGTACGCACAGTTTTGCTGTGCTTTAGGATGGGACACGAAGCCATTGGTTCATAAAATCATTGTTGCCTGACACCTAATGTATTTGCATTTCTATTGGAGTCTGTGTCTTCTTTAGGTCAGTCATGCACAAATAAGAAATTCTGAATAATTTTCTAGATTTATAGTTTCTATTCCTTTTTAAAAATCTAGTACACTTCATCAAAACTTCCAGAATATTTCAAAGATTATCCCTGTCTTGTTTAGGAATTGACTGGAGAGTCCTCTGTCTGTCACTATCAAGTTTGCCTTTAGTTTCTAGTCAATTTTCTTTATCATGCTAAATAAATTCCAGAATCACCACGAGTCTCTATCGGGGAAGGATATTTAAAATCCCTGAGTGCCTTGTGGCCTTGACTGGATCCAGTGATATTTTCTTGTTAATCTTCGTTGCTGTTTCTTCACTGAGGAAACAGGACCTCTGTTCAGAGCAGCTCCTGCTCTCTGTGTTCAGTCATGGCTCTTGGTGTTGTCTCTTGCTTGCTTTCTCCTACAGGACTAGCTGCTCTGCAGGACTGGCAGCATGCCAGCTCAGCCACTGGAGGGGCTGGCACCCTACGTGGCCCCCTGAGGTCTCTGGTGCCCTGAACAGAGAAGTTGTGGTGGAGGGGGCACAGGTATTGCCTGTCAGCAGTTCTCTGCTTGTGAAGTTCCCCATTTGCCCTTCACCCGATGATTTTAGCTTCTCTTAACAGTTGTCTTGATCTATTGTGTTGATGTTTTAATAGGGATTGTGAAATGATGATTTAAAAATTCATCCACGATTGTTTTTTTCTACTTAGCAGCTATAATTTTTCTGCGAAGAAAATGTAGGGTCACACTGCAAAGAGTTTGTACACTCAGGGAGGCTGCTTGGTTCTTCCCCTTCCTTACCCTTTGTTGAGACAATGAGTTGAAGCTATGGGACAGAGAATGAGGCAGCAAGAGTTAATGTGACGCTCCGGCCAGCAGTGTGATGACTTCTCCTGAGTCTCCTACTTCTGTTAATAAATGATAGCATTAAAGGGTAGTTTTGCTCTAAAACTGTAGAAAGAGCCCTATGTAAGGGCCACTAAAATGTTATGGAGGGAGGAATCTTGTTCCTCTCTGTGAATCATGGATGATCATTCTACCTCCTTGACTTTCTACCTAGTCACCTCTGTTTGTTCTCCTGGTTGGAACATTCAGAGTGACTATTTGCCAGATATGGGGCACTTTCTTCTGTCTCAGGTTGTTTCTGATATTGATCATTATTGATCAGGTCATCTTTTTGCATTTCTCCTACTTGCAGAGGGATATTATGTAGCCTCCTGTCCAGAAGGACAAGTTTGGATCCCCGGGACTACCATGGGAGGTACCCTCGGTCCTTTGGAAGGTACACAAAAAGTAATTGTCAGGTTCTTTATGTTACGAACATCCAGATCCTCCAAGTAGAATCTACCAAATCTCCATGGCTGGTCCCCAGGAAGGCTGTGTCCCTGCTGTCTCTCCAAACCAGAGGAGAGCAGCGGCTGTATTATGAGATGTAGGTGATAACAGAGGTGACAATCACAAATGTGTGTGAGTGTGTGTGTGTGTGTGTGTGTGTGTGTACATGGACACAGAATCAGGAAGTGATTACAAAAGACAGACTCATTTGGGAAAAGTTCCTAGCCTATATAGACAGGGACGGTGTGAGTCGGAGAGTACGAACAACGGACTTTCAACCCAAGGCCCCAGGGATGTAAGTCTCATCTCTCCTACTGCGGGCTCTGACATTTATCTTGAATTGTGTGGGTAGACAGTGACAATTCAGCTGGGCTTTGAAGTTCAGTTCAGGGCCAGTTGAATTATTCTGAAGGATACTTGGCCCAGGTAAGGAAAGTCTTCCCTTTGAGTTTATTCTGTAGCATCAGTGCGTATTTTGGATGTATGATTCTTTTTGTCTTATTCACTGGGGAAATCGAAGGTTGAGGCAAAAGAAAAACTGCACACTGGAAGCAAGATGGTATAGGGATTGTAACTAGTAAACAGGATACATGCTGTGAAATTTCACGGACGGAAACCATAGCTTGGTCCTCATCCCAACAAACACTGACGCAGCACCCACCACCGGGCTGGCTCTGAGGACAGGGCAGTGGGTGAGACTTTGTGCCTTGAAGAGTTTATTAAGCTAGATGAGAAATGCAGTAGATCAGTAGGCAATCAGGATGTGATGAGGATTTCAGTAATGAGATACTAGAGGAGAAGTAGAGTGTGAGGGGCCCTTGGGTGAGAGCCCACCCTTCCAGAGCATGGCCTTTAAAACATAGAATATTAGGTGGGTCTCAGGTGTAGGCTGGGAGTGAGCAGAAGATTGGTGAGGTGCGAGACCTGGGGAAATGGCGGGATCGATCATGGCAGGCCTGTCGGTCAGCAAGAAGTTTGAACAGTCTCCTGAGGACAGTGAGACATTGAAAGGAGTGACAGGAGCCAGCTGGTGTTTTGGAAAGCTACTTGTGGCCCACAGTACATGCTCAATAAACGTGTGTATACGGAAGGACAGCTCTGCCTGTTCTAGCTTTCAGACAGACAGATGGTCCAGCAAAGAGGCCAGCACAACTGACTGTATGGGGCAGGCTCGCCCCAGGCCTTCTCACCCACCTGCCCAGCGCCGTCCTTCCAGTAGCTCAATGAATCCCAGGAACTCAAGCCTCAGACACAATCCTTAACCAATAGGGAGCCTCCATGATCTAGTAAAGCAAAGGAATGAGAAAGCCAAGTTCACTGTTGTCTGGTACAGCTGTGACATGGTGGTGTTTCTAAGACACAAGCAGCTGAACATAGAAGACTGTTATTCAGAAACACCAGCTTGTGCACTCTTTCTGTGAGAGAATGAAAGGCAAAGGAGGCGGGGGACTCTAGAAGATAGGACTGAAACATAGATAAAGGCAGAGATAAGAAAGCTTCCTGAATTTAAAAGACTACTGAATATTCGGTGCTTTGATTGGCAGAAAAAAAAAATGGGGAAGAAAAGGTAAAGAAACCAGCCTGAAGTCTTTGCATGTAGTTTCAATTTAGAGTCAGAGCAGAGGATGCGATGCACATCCTTTCAGCCTCTGGACTCTAAGGAGAAAGAAGAGGGACGGAAACGTAGCTGAGTCTGGAGTGAGTCCGGGGAGCTGAAATGGTAAAGATGCTTCCAGAAGCAGGGAAACTTCTTGACTTCAAAAAAGTCAGCCTCATGAGATATTAGTGCTTTGCTCAGCCGCTACCTGGAGAGGCTCTGGTGGAGAGAAGAGCTCAGGAGCAGGAGGAGCGGCGGCCTCAGTGGGACAAGTGCTCCCTGCTGATCCTGCCACCTGAAGAAGGGCCTGGGAACAGCAGGGGCCAGAGCTGATGCGGGTGAGCAGAGAGAGGCCAGGCCAACTGGACCTTCTCAGGCACTGAGCAGCAGAGCTGCTGGGAGCACACTCACAAGGTCAGTGCCCCCAGGAAAGACTGGATGCTCCAAGTTCATATGCTATAAATTAACAGTGGATGAAGGGGAGGGACTGCCAGCAATACCATGTGACAAGTAGGAGCAGCAGGGAGAGAGCCATGGGAGGAGACTGTCATGAGTTGAAGCTCTGTGAACCTGTGAGTTTAACGATGGGTGTAGTTTTTAGTGAAAGGATGCCATTTAAGTACTTTTCCTTAGTGTGTTCCTAGAAGAATTGTATTTACCACGAATCTGATAGTGTTCGTTCTTGAGAATCAGACTGAGCTGGTTTTACCAGTGTCTGGGCCATTAGGCTTCGTCTTCTTTCTCTCGAGAAATGCTAGGTGAGGATAAAATTAAATAATAAGGGTCTGCTATCTCAGGATTTGCTACACTATTCTAGCATTGGGAAACAATTTCTGTGAGAGGCAGACAGCTAAGTTAACTGTTTTGTAGTCCAAACGGCATCTGTCCTGAATCAGCACCACCCGGCTCTACCAGGGACACAGGAGCAGCACAGATCCCCCGTGGACCAAGGAGGGTGCTTCGCTGTGTTATAGCTAAACTATTTACAGAAACCAGGCAGCGGCGGGATTCAGCCGGTGGGCCATGATTTCTAGAACTCTGTTCTAGAGGACTCCTGCTGAAGGCAAGCTGAAGACTCTCAGTTGAATGAAAGTGGGCTTCATTGCTCACTAACTCCTGGGGGCAGATCTGTGGGTGGCCTAAGCTCCAAGGGCACCATCGTCTGGAGGACACCACATCTTCCTCATCAGATTTTTTTCACGAGGGTCACCTGGGCAGGGAGCAGACACTTAAGCGGTAGCGCTCTGGGGAAGCACGCTGGGAGCACGAACCTCTTAACAATAGGGCACCCCAGCAGAAGAACCCAGCCAACCCCTGGCACCCAGAGGAGGAGAAACAGGACCTCACACCTGGAACCTTCCTGGCCAGCCGTGCCTTCTCACAGTGGCACGGGTGTTTCTCTCCCCAGCACATCAGCAGCTCACTGAGCAGACACAGAAAGGTGTCAGTCAGGAACAGAATCCCCACCGCACAGGCCAGGGGCTGTAGCATGAGCCGGGGACGGTGGGGTTGGGGCAGTTCAGTAGGACGAGAATCCCCACAAGGCAGAGACAGGTGGGGAAGCAGAACACAGTGCAGACGGCAGGAACATTGAGAGTGAGAGACAAGGCCTCTGCCGTGCACGCAGAACTCAGTGTGCGCGAAGGTGGTGCAGCAGGCCACCCAGGAGTCTGCACTTGGAGGCCAGCTCGTGAGATGCATTCAGACGCATGTGGTCAGCTGACGCGTTCTTAAATAGCAGAAGAATCCTGTAATATTTTGATTAATGGCTTCCTCGAGGACAAAGCTCTTTTATACAGACAGCTCTATTAGGAAAAAAAAACCTCAAGCCAAAACTCCTTCATAAATCATGCAAAAAATGGCTGTGAAAACAACAAAAATAGCGCAAGTGCAGTCTCTATCTGTCTTTGGTTAGATGTTGATGAATAGCGCTCTTCCTTGGCACACGGGTAACTGTTGAGCTGCTGCGTCAGCCCCAAGTCCTCCTGCACCTTCCGTGTGAGCCTGTGACCTCTAGGTCCCTCGATTCCATAGTGCAAGTGCCCTAAGGTGGTTTTCATCTCTCAGCCACTTGGGCTTCAGAAGCCCAGGGAGGGAAGGAGTTACTCTTGATCACTACCCTTCTCAAAACTTCTCCCACACACCAATGCCTTCTGCTAGGAGAGAGGTTCCCTGAGGCCCTGGGAGGCCCTGAGAGTGGAAGATGCTTCATTATATTGCTTTTCTTTTGAGGTCCCTAGCAGCACACTGTCAAAGCTGTCTGATTTGCCCTGTCCCTCCGGTCTTCTGCCTGCACCTCTGCCACACTTTTCCCTATCCTGACCCCTGCTGCTTTTCTTTCACACACACACACACACACACACACACACATACACACACACACACACAGCCACATATACATGTTTACAAGTTCATTTAAAAGCATTTAGGATTTTTTTTTATTTCTTAATAATTGGTCTGACAACCCATTGTCTTTTGAATTATTTATTCTCAGCTGTCACCATGAAAGTGGGACATAATGTGTGCCACTGGGCTCATAGAAAGCACTGTGTGGATCAGGATGGGTGGGGGATCAGGTGACATCAGAGAGTGAACAGCCAACAGCAAATGTGGCCTCTGCTGGGTTTGCTCTTTTCCTATTCATTGGCAGTAAATTATTGTATTGAAGTGACAGTCACATAACATGAAACAAACCAATTTAGAGTGCACGATTAGGTGATGTTTAGCACATTCACAAAGTCCTTTAAACTACCACCTTTTTGAGTTCAAAACATTTTCATCATTCCCAAAGAGAACCCTCTACCTTAGGCCATCTCTCCCAGTCCCTCCTTCCACTATCTGAATTTCTGTAAGGATTTCATTGAATCTGTAGATTTCTATGAGAGGTATTTCCATCTTAACTATTAGAATTTCCAGTTCATAAGCATGGGCTGGCTTGTAGACATACTTTCTAAGCATAGGTTTTTCATATTTAGGAAAAGTCATGCATTTTTATTTTCTTTCAGCAATATTTTGTAATTTTTCAATGTAAAATCTTACACGTCCTTGATTAAATTTATTTATATGCATTGTATTGTTTGGGTGCTATTGTAAGTGGAATTCTTTTCTTAATCTAGGTCTCACATTAGTTACTGTTAGCATATAGAAATACAACAGATTTTCATGTGTTGGTTTATCCTTCAACATTGAATTTGTTTATTAGCTCAATAATTTCTGGTGGATTTTGGGGGGATGTTTATATATAAGAGCATGTCATCAGTGAACAGAAAGAGTTTCAGTTCTTCTTTTGGTATTTAGATACCTTGTATTTCTTTTTCTTGCCTAATTGCTCTGGCTGAAGCCTTCAATGCAGTATGAATAGCAGAGGTGAAAGCAGACATCCTTGTCTTCTTCCTGATCCCTGGGCACCTTCAACATTGAGTGTGACGTTAGCTGTGGGGTCTTCTCAAAGACCTTTTATTAGCAATAACTTAAATTCTATGAGTATCAGTTTCCTTATCTGTCATTTGCCTTTTTCAATGAAAAAAATTCATTCCCTGACCTGTTTCAATATCTCTTTAGGGGTTTCACCTCCTCCAAGATCCTAGCTTGAACCAGCAACCTCCACAGTGGGTACTCCTGGCTCTTCCTGAATTGTACAACTCTAAGGCAGAAACGAATTCTTCTAATGTTCCTGTTTGACTTGTTTCCCCATCCCTGCTTGTTTTTAAATTTTTTCTTTCACTTTTCTAGTAGTTTCTCTCAAGAAGTATCTCTGTTGTACCATTAGGAATGTTTTCTGACTAAACCCTGCCTAAGAAACACAGAGTTAAGGATGCCTATTGTTATATTTAAATATGAAAATAGGTCATCTCTGGAAGTAAGTTCATTTATTTTCATGTCCATGGAAATTATTCTAGTTCTAGCCCTCATTCCTTTTCTTAGATATAGTAATGGTTTCCAAATAGTTTGATATTCCTTCTAGTTCCTTTCCAATCTTTTTCACGTAGCAGCCATAAAAAAATCATACCATATCAGATGTATATGGAAACTTTCTAATTGGCTTTTAAGTCTAAAATTTTATTATATCAGACACTATGCTTGCAGTCCAGAGGTGGTGGATCCAGTAGTTCAATGATGCCAACTGAGACCCAAGTTTATTTCCATTTCTCTGTCATTGTATCTGTCCTCAGGCTGAGTTTCTTCAGATAGCTGCCTGTAGTACCCGGAGTAGTAGCCTTCCTTGTTCACCTTCATTGGAGGGGGCAGGGAGGGGTGCATGGGAACTGTTGTCTTGGTATGGAATATAAATAATTTCTTTACTCTGATTGGGTCAGCGTGGGCCATGGTTGGCTTCTCCAACTCCTCAAGTCAATCACAATTGTCAGTGGAATAGCTTAGATTCATCGTAACACCCCTGTGGTATGGGGAAATGAGTCGGCACCCAAGTAAAATCAAGTTCTTGTTGGAAGTGTGGAAAGGGAAGTGGGTGACGGTCATTTACCTGCTAAGAGTTTAAGTCAGATTGGCCATGCCGGCGCTCTCCTTTTCCCTGAGGACCTCTCACTCCATCCGGTTACACAGTCAGGTCTCCTGTCATTTTCTACTCCATGTCCCACAGAGTTGTCTGCCTGGGTGCTCTTGCTCTCCTGTCCAGCTGAATTGCTGTGCTTGCACCTGCTGCACCCTCGCGTACCTAATGCCTCCCAGTTCTAGACGTCTCCATACATAGTCACTCCCTGAGAGAGCCTTACCCACCCTGCCTAACGAGGATCTGTGCTTGGTTGCCAACCCTAGTTGTTCTCTCCGATGCCAACACATTCTTATTCACTTTATAACATGAAACTGGTTTTTTTTTCCACATTTTTATTGGTGCACTACAGTGGTGTGTGATGATGGGATTTGTTATTACATGTTTGTTCATGCACCCAATATAACAATATCCTTTGGCCAATATCAGTCCCCAGCACTTTCCCGCTCCTTCCCCTGGGTCCCTTTCCTCTACTGATCGCCTTTTGAGTTTTAGGAGATCCACCCCCACCTTTCTTTTCCTGTTTCTTCTCTAGCTTCCACCTGAGAAAACATATGACTCAACCTTAGGAGTTTGACTTATTTTGCTTAACATGAGAATCTCAAATTCCATCCATGTTCTTGCAAATGACATAATTTCATTTTTCTTTATATCTGAGTAAAACTCCATTGTGTATATATGCCACATTTTCCTTATCCATTCATTCATTGATAGACACGTAGGCTGGTTCCACAGTTTGGCTATCGTGAACTGTGCTGCTGTAAACATGGGTATGCATGTATCACTGCAGTAAGATGACTCTAATTCTTCAGGGTAAATTCCAAGGAGTGGTGTAGCTGAGTCATACGGTTGTTCCACGCCTAGTCTTTTGAGGAAGCTCCATACTGATTTCCATAGTGGTTGTAGTAATTTAGAATTCTACCAACAGTTTAAAAGTGTTCCTTTTAGCCCACATCCTTCCAGCATTTATGATCATGTATTCTTGATGACTGTCATTCTGGACTGATGTGAGATGAAATTTCAGTGTAGTTTTGATATGCATTTTCCTAATTGCTAATGATGTTGAACATTTCTCATATATTTGTCAGCCACTTGTATTTTTTCTTTTGAGAGTGTCTGTTTAATTCACTTGACCATTTGTTAGTTATATTATTTGATTTGGGGTATAATTTTTTAACAATAACTTTATTTGTATGCCTGTTTGTCCAAAATCTGTCTTTCTCCATAGACCAGGGTTAGGAATTATTGTCTGTAAAAGGTCATAAAGTGTATATATTTGGCCTCAGGGACCTCACTGTCTCTGTTACAAGATACCTTCTAGTGCAACATGTATGTGTACATGGGAGTGTACATATGAGTGTGAGCATGAGAACGTGTGGGTGTGTACATATGTAGCTGTAAGCATGTGTGTGAGTGTGACTGTGAGCATGTGAGTATATGACTATGAGCATTTTGTGCATGTGCGTGTACATGTGTGTGAATGTGAGTATGTGCATTATGTAAATGAGAATTTATGTGTACATGTATGTGAAGCATATGACTGCATGTGTGTGTATGTGTGTGAGTGTACATATGCATGTATGCGAATGTGTGTGACTGAGAATGTGTGAATGTGTTTGACTTTTATGACTGAGCATGTGTGTGCACGTGTGTATTGGAGGATGTGTGAGTGCATGAATATGTGTGCTAGTGTGAGTCAATGCGTAGGTGTGAACATGTGTGTAAGAATGTGTGAGTGCATGCATGTGGGAGTGTAAACATGTGAGTGCCAGCATGCGAGAGTGTGCATGTGGGTGAAGTGACAATGTCTGAGGCAGGATGTGGTGGGTACAAGGGGACAGTTAGAAGGGTGCTTTCTTTAGCACTTGAGAATTCTTGGGCCTTGCTCTCACTTTTATTTTGTAAGTCTTATTTTGGTTGGCACCTGTTAAAAGGAGATCTTATAAATAAGACTTGATGGATGAAATAAATTTTTCCAACTCAGATATATATTCTTGAGTCCTTGCCGCTGCCAGTCCATTTTCTATGGTGACCTAAGTTATCTCACAAAATGTAAAATCGTCCATATCAGCCACAAGAACAAGATTCTCAGTGGATCTCTTTCTTCCATAGATATGCTTATGCCACAGACTAGTCCCTTTATGTGTGCCATTGAAGACACTTTCTATCCAGATTTAACCTCATTTTTGGCCATTTCTTTACCTTTGAGACTATAATCATACCCCACAGTACAGTCACACACCAAGACCATAGTCACATTCCCAAAGTATAGTCCTGTCTCTAGACTGTAGTCATATTTCCAGAGCATAGTCATGTCTCTAGGCTGTGGTCACACCCCCAGACTGTGGTCACACCCCCAGACTGTAGTCATACCCCCAGACTCTGGTCACACCCCTGGGCTACAGTTTACACCTCTAGGCTTTCATTACATCTTTACCAGTCATGTCCTCAGATTGTAGTTCCAGGTGACAGTCACAGCTTTAGACTGTAGTCATACACTCCTACACTGTACAGATACCCCTATACTGTAGCTACACCCCTAGATAGTAGGCATACCCTTAGTCAGTAGTTATGCCCCCATATACTATAGTCACATTCCTAGATTGGTAGTCACACCCCTTGATAGTAGTCACACCCCTAGACAGTTGTCACATTCCTAGATAGTAGTCACACCCCCATCTACTATAGACATACTCCTAGATTGTAGTCACACCCGTATAGTATGAACCCCTAGATTACAGTTACGCTCCTAGATTATAGTCATAGCCTTAGACCCATACCCTTTAGACTGTATTCACACCCGCTAGGCTAGAGTCATACCCTTAGACTGGAGTCTTAACCCCTAGACTGTAGTCACACCATTTCCTAAAAATGCCTTACATGAACATATCTTTCTTCCACTTTTTTCTGTGAAACCTTTCTAAAATCTATTAAAATGAATGACTCCCTCTTTGGGCTGTCATAAAACTTAATCAGATAATTTGTATAGAAATTATCACTCATTGTAGTAAATTGCTTTTTTGTCTTTCTGACCCACTGTGTCACCTGTGGCTGTGAGCACGGCCCTGATCTCTTCATGCTTGTATTTCCAAGGACTAAGAGGGGAGCTGGCCTAACGGTCAGATTGGGGTGATTGCTGTGCTGAGTTACTTACAGAACAGAGATAACAGGTACCTCTTCTGACTGAAGCGCGTAGCAATACTATGATATCAGATGTGGGGGCTTTATGGAAAGTAAAGTCTCTGAGCGCACCAAGGGGCCTGGTGCATAATACACGCACACGTTGAACTGATTGGGTTCTTAGACACTGCAAACTTCGTGTTCTCTGAAACTGTCCCCACGTTGGCTGCCAGTGGCGCCTGTGGGACACCATAGATAAACTTCTGGGCGTCAGGCCATCCTCTGCCACCCACCCGCTATTGGTGCTGTCAGTGGGCCGGATACTCCACAAGCCCCTCTTCATCGAGACAGGATCTTTGTCCTGGCGTGTTAAGGTGTTCTTCACAGAGCCCTAGGGATTAGAAGTGTTACTTGGAAGAAGAGGAAGAGCAGTGGTGCCCCTGGGCAGCCAGTCACATTCTGGGTATGGTCCTGTGGCCAGGTACCACACAGCCACTGGTCCACTGGGCAAAGTTGTGCAGAACCGCTCCGGCCGCCTCAGCAACTCTGTGTGATCTAGGATCCTTTCAAAATAAAAAGTTGAATAAGGAAGTCGAGCAGAAAGGTGGCTTTGTATGAGGTCTGGACATGGTTCTGTTGGGTGTGGAGGGCCCTCCCTGGTCTGTCATCTCCTCCTAAGCAAGTGCCTAAGGCCGGCTCGCAGGTGGAGGAGGAGGAAGGCCCTTGTGCTGGATGGAGACTCTGTCCCCAAGGCCTTGACGCACCTCCCCTGGACCTTTAGCCTCTGCTGCCATCTCCCCTTGTCACTGAGGAGTCCTTGGACCTTCCCACTGAGAAGGAGACACTGGCTCCTGCCTGCCTCCCTTTCCTGCTTGGTTTCCTCCTGCACTTACCACCTCTAACTTGTTACACATATTTTTTACTTTTGGGTTTTTTTGGTTTCTATCTCTTCCCACTAGAATGTGGGCACGGCAAGAAGCGCACGCACGCCCATGTGTGTGTGTGTGTGAGTGTGTGTGTGTGTGTGTGTGTGTGTGTGCACGTTGAGTCTGTCTATCCTCATGTCCTAGAACAAAGCTGGGCACCTAGAACACACTCAGCAAACGCTTGTTGAATGAATGGCTTTCTGTAGAAAATGAGATCTTGAACATAGCTGTTCCCCGAGAGAGAAACAGCTCAAATCTGCCCATCCTTGTACGAGAGCAAACCTGCCTTTGAAGCTAAGACCTTCTTCCTGTGTTCATACTTCAGAAAAAGAAGACACTGCTGATAACATCTGAAAGGAAGGAGACCGTCGTTGTGCTGGGCCTGAGATGTAACGCTGTACAAATTGTTTTTTTTTTAATGCAGCAGCCTCCCAAGCAGTTTCCAGAGATGGATTATCTTACTTTCCTTTTGGCTATTCTTCATGTACACAAAGGTTAAAAAAAAAAAAAATCTTTTTGTCTTCATTTAACAAATGAACTCGATTTTGGGTATTTCCGTGTGATATGTGCAGGATTTCTTTGATGATTTCTCACTTGTTCCAAGGGCTAGAGGTTACAACTGCCAACATGAGCAGTAGAAAACTGCCAGTCTTCCCAAGATCTCAACTTCCTTCCTTCCTCTTATTAGAGAGCTTAAGGTATTTATCTGGTATTCCATTATCAAGTCTAACTGAATTGATGTCATGTTGTCTATTTCAGCTCTATGTGAAGAGGCATTTTGGGACACGACTATTAAATTTGCTGAGAATATGACTCTAGATATAAAAACAGAGACACTGCGTCTGATAGAAGGAAAAGTTGGCTATGATCTACATATTGTGGGGTCGGGCTCCAAATTCCTTAATAGAACGCCCGTAGCCCAAGAGTTAATAACAAGAATAAACAAATGGGACCTACTTAAACTAAAAAGTTTTTTCTCAGCAAGAGAAACAGTAAAAGAGGTAAATAGAGAGCCTACATCCTGGGAACAAATTTTTACCCCTCACACCTCAGATAGAGCCCTAATATCCAGAATGTACAAAGAACTCAAAAAATTAAACAATAAGATAACAAATAATCCAATCAACAAATGGGCCAAGGACCTGAACAGACACTTCTCAGAGGAGGACATACAATCAATCCACAAGCACATGAGAAAATGCTCACCATCTCTAGCAATCAGAGAAATGCAAATCAAAACCACCCTAAGATACCATTTCACTCCTGTAAGATTGGCAGCCATTATGAAGTCAAACAACAATAAGTGTTGGTGAGGATGTGGGGAAAAGGGCACACTTGTTCACTGCTGGTGGGACTGCAAAATGGTGAGGCCAATTTGGAAAGCAGTATGGAGATTCCTGGGAAAGCTGGGAATGGATCCACCATTTGACCCAGCTATTGCCCTTCTTGGACTATTCCCTGAGGACCTTAAAAGAGCACACTATACGGATACGGCCACATCAATGATTATAGCAGCACAATTCACAATAGCTAGACTGTGGAACCAACCTAGATGCCCTTCAATAGACGAGTGGATAAAAAAATTGTGGCAGCTATACACAATGGAGTATTATGCAGCACTAAGAAACGACAAAATCATAGAATTTGCAGGGAAATGGATGGCATTAGAGCAGATTATGCTAAGTGAAGCTAGCCAAGCCCTAAAAAACAAATGTCAAATGTCTTCTTTGATATAAAGAGAGCCACTAAGAATAGAACAGGAAGGAAGAGCATGAGGAAAAGACTACCAGTAAACTAAGACGAATGGGGGGAGAGAAAGGAAGAGAGAAGGGAAAACATATGGAAATGGTAGGAGACCTTCAGTGATACACAAAATTATAAGAGGTTATGAGGGGAAAGGGGGTGGGGGGAAAAAAGGGGAGAGAACTGAACAACAGCAGAGGAGGTAGAGAGGGAAGATGGGAGGGGAGGGGAGGGGAGGGGGGATAGTAGGGGATAGGAAAGGTAGCAGAATACAACAGTCACTAATATGCCATTATGTAAAAACGTGAGTATGTAACAGAAGTGAGTCTGTATTATGTATTTGGGGAGTTCAAATCTCAATTGAGTCGAATGTATGAAAGATGATATGTCTTGAGCTCTGTAATGTTTTGAACAATCAATAAAAAAAAAAAAAACTAAAAAAAAAAAAAAAAAAAAAAAAAAAAAAGAATATGACTCTAGAATGTATGTACCCATCAGTGGACATTACCCAGGTGGAGTGGTTTCAGATCCACGATGTGCAGAAGTCTATAGGCATTCTCCACCCCATTTATGGTGTGGTCATCCATGAGTCCTACGACAAGAAGCTTCACCTTTTGAACTCATTGACAGCTCCCAACACTGTGATCCTCTCCTTTTATAATGCCTCTGAGGCCGATGTCGGCACCTATTCCTGCTCTTTCCTGACTTACACACATGGAACTTGGAAAAAGACAATACGTGTGGTTCAGTCAGGTAAGGGCAAATTTAGTTCTCCCTCTCCCCACCCCACAATATTGAATTCCACAATACCGAATCCTGTCCAGCCCAAG
Organism: Ictidomys tridecemlineatus; assembly: GCF_052094955.1. Taxonomy (NCBI): domain Eukaryota; kingdom Metazoa; phylum Chordata; class Mammalia; order Rodentia; family Sciuridae; genus Ictidomys; species Ictidomys tridecemlineatus. The sequence goes on along the minus strand of NC_135488.1, from coordinate 10,766,539 downwards.
TGGAAGCTGCAAATGCTTTATCCTATTCTTGGGGCTTTCCCTTTTTCCAGGCTGTAAGATCTTACTGTTTCCAAGGAGTGATTCTGTGGACCAAATTCATTTCTTAGTGTGCTGTCGTTTCCGCGTGGAAGCGTCTCATTGATTTCAATGCGGAAGCAGAAAGCACGGGCTCTGGGTGTCTTCACGGGAACAGGAGCCTGGATTGCGTGGATGGGGCCACATGTGAGTTCAGGAGCCAGCCCTGGGGCTAGGCACTCAGCACTGGCTTCAACCTCTGGACGCCTCCGGGTCCTTGTATACTATGTCATCTGAGATGATTAGTCATCTGAGGTTATTAATCCTGGCAGGGTTCGGGCAGTGGCCCTGTCTTTCGCCCCTTCCAAATTCAACTAGAGAGGACTCTTCCTTCAGAAGTCACTAGCTCTTGTGGGAGAGTCTACTGATGTCTTGGGATATTTTTGCTCTGTCCCCCTGTGGTTGTGGTTTGGCCCTTCTGTAGTGGCCACATAGAGTGGATATGATTTACTGAGAAAGCTTGGGTGTTGTAGTCAGTACTTTTATATAAACTTGTATCCGTAGCATTCCCTCTCTCTCTTAATCTTGGGTTTCTGAAATGGTAAATTGAGTTAATAACAGCCCTGTCTTTGTTGAAGAGTTTAGGGAGACTATATTTAAAGTACTTGGCCCATGGTCATCAGAGAATAGGAGGTATTACTCCCATCACTATTACCAGCATTTCCTGTGCTTTTGATACAAAATGATTAATGTTGACATCTTCATATATAAGTGACAGTCTAATGAAGTCTAATTTTGAAACCATGCATTTCTTACCTGGTGACTTTCAAATCACACTCCTTGGACATATAGAGGAGAACACTATATGATTTATTTTTAAGAGAGTCATGTTCTGTGCTTCACACACACGTGCGCTTATTGCTTTGTGTGTGTGTGTGTGTGTGTGTGAGTGTGTGTGTGTGTGTGTGTGAGTGTGTGTGTTGCAGGTAATTGAAGCCAGGGCTACTCACATGCCAGGCGAACACCCTGCTGTTGAGCTACAACCCCAGCCCAAGCAAACCACGTTCCAAAGCACGATTACAGTATTATATGAGGAATATAAGGTATTGCAAGGAAAAAATGTTTGTGCACATGGTTCCCTTTTCTCTTTGTGTTTAGCTCAGGACTAATTTTGTGTATATAGCTAGGACTTATAGAGTTAATTGGCAACACCGCCTTAATTACACACTAATTTTTTGAACGAATCCATCTTGCCATACAGAACCCATTTGCTGCTGTGTGCAGACATCTGTTCAGTGCCGTTTGCAAGTAGAGTCCCCTTCTGACCAGTCTTTCAAGTGAAGGTGTGGGTTGGTGAGGGTCTTGGGATTGCACATGGGGCCTGAGCCTCCAGGGCTGGAAGGAGATGGGCCCCTCTCCCTGCCATGCATGGTCCAGCCTCTGAAATTTTAGCAGCAGGTCAGGTATTTCAATTTCTGTTACAAGGCAACCAATTGAAAACAGGCAGCCCGGCCTTTTCTGAATGTTTAGGATGGAGTACGGAGCTGAATCGTCAAGGTTATTGCTGTGCCACGGTAGGATTTTTAGCATCATGTGCGAACAGCTTTGGGAATAGTCCTCTATCCTTATCATCTAAATTGGTTGGTCTTCTTATATTTTGAACAGGGTAAAAGAGAGCTCCCCGCCTGATGGGCTTTTTCATGATCAAGGGTGAAATATTCAGCTGGTTGCCAAAGAGGTCCCCAGTCCTCATCTGGCTCCATTTCTTGTGATGTTCCTGTTGGTCTTGGTCATTTTTATTTTTTCAGAACAGTTGACGTCGTGAACTAGTGAGGATCTTCTACCTGACTGGGAGATTTGAGGGCTTCCTTGTTTCAAACTGAGGATGATAGAGACTTTAAACCGAATATTAGTTGTATTTCAAAGTTTACCTTGAATATAACAAAGATTTTCCTTATGTGTTCTGTTCACAACATCCAGGATCTCTAATGATTGTGTTTTTGGTATAAGGTCAAGAGGAGCTGATTATCTATTTTAACAAGAAAAAACTAAAACTTGGAATCTGAAATTTCTGATTTCTATAACAGATGATAAGAACTTCAAATGGACGAAGGAATCAAGTCCCTGCCCTCTAAGTGGGTTGACTTCTGCTACTTGTTGGTAGCTTTTCAGGTGTGCGGGATTGCACGTGTCAGTGTGACACAGATCTCCTCCCTTAGCCCCTATTACACACTTGAGTGTGGGCATTTCTTTGATTTTACAAGTGAGGGACTGAGGTCTAGGGGCCTTTCCAAGGCTTCAACTCTGCCTGGGTCCCACTGGGCAAAGTTGTAACTAGACATAAAGTGACAGTTTGGGGGACATGTTCCCCCACCTGGGCCCTTCCTGGGAATCATCAACCATTGCCCACCTTGTACCTCCTCCTTCCCCGCACACTTTCTGCCTCAAGTTGGGCCAATTGAATGTCTTATTCTGGATAAACAATACTGCTAATAAAAGAAAATTCCTTAAAAATGTGTGTTGGTTTAGGAATAGACATTTGTGAATTAGCAATGGATTTAGACTATTTCATAGTAATAACAGCTGCATGAATTTTAGTTAATTCATGGGGAAACCTGTTGAGGTGACTTAGGAGATAACATTTCAAAAGCAGCCCTTTTGTGCCAGAGTAGTGACGGAAGTAGGGTCCTGGGGAAAATTTCTGCCTCCCTGAAATCTCTGGCCTTACTGGTCAAAGTAAAAGAAAATGTAGTTTCTGTTAAAGAAAACGTAATTCTGTTTATGAAACTTACCACCAAATGGGTGACCCACTCAAATATTATGCTACTTAACTTTCACACGGTACCTACTTGGTATGAAGTATCCAAATGTCATCTCATTTAACACTTGAAAAGTGCCATGGAGTGATCATGTTTTCCATGTCACGACTGAGGGCACTGAGATTCAGGGTCGTTAACCAAGACGTGGCACAAGACGTGGTCTCAGAATGGGGAAGTGACTCTCTCCCTGCCCCATCAACAAAGGGGCTCAACTCAGTATGATACTTTGGGATTTCAGGTATCTTCTATATTAAAAAAGAAATTTAGGACAATGTGGGCAGCAGAATATTAGATATAAACCTGGAAAGTTACTGTGACCCAGATCTTGATGTGCTGAATGGAGTTTGAACCTCTCTAATCTAGACCTTGCTGAACATTTTTTAGAGAGAGAGAGACACAGAAAAAAGACCAGTTTGCTTTTCACTGCCAGCAAGATTAAACTAGGTTCAGGTTAAGTCCCAAGCCATCTGCTGGGGTGCCGCCTCTTACCTCTTACTGGGGAGGCCAGCCTTTTGTTGTATTCAGGTTTCCACTTGACTGGATGAGGCCCATCCACATGATGGAGGACCATCTGCTTACTCCTAAATCACTGATTTAAACATTAATCTCATCCAGAAACACTCTTCAACTTTACTCAAAAAATTACTATCATGTCTATTTTGGAAAATCATATGGCGTTCGTCAGGTTAAAGAATCACATATCCTATTATCCAATAATTCTACTGTTTGCCGTTTTAAAGATTGCCCCAATTGGGAGAAGTGCCCAACAATATTTGCAATAGTGACCATAAGAGCAAAAAATTGGTAACAAGCCAAGTACCCACCCCCAATAGGATGGGCAAAGACCTTGGCAGCACATGCATACAGCAGTGTACTCTGCATCCCTGGAGAAGCACTCAAGTGTGACTCTGCTCACCAACAGGGATGAATCCCGGGAACAGCGCGTCGACGAAAGCCAGCAAGTTACCGAAGGATACCTAGGGCATGATTCCTTTCCTTTAGAGTTCAGAGACATGTAAAGTCCAACAATATGTTATTTATGTGCGTCAAACACAAATGGTGAAACTACAAAGAAAAGCACAGCTTAAAAGCTCGAGCGGGAAGGAGACAGAGTCAGGAGGGACCACTGGTTTTCAAAGCTCACACTGTTGGTCTATACTCACAAAGAGTGTTTTATTCCCCACTTGTCTCAAAAATATTTTATAACATTTCTTTCAGAACTACTGAATTCTAACAAAAATGTTGAAGAAAGATGTGATTCTGATTTTTGAGCAGTTCAAAAATAATCGTCTAAGTTAAGGATGAGGTTTTCATTTGGATTTGGCCTGCAGGTCAAAAAGAGAGGGAAGCTGCCAGAATGATTCTGAAATTTCATGATCCAAGGAAAGAAAAACGATAGTTTCAATTGAAAAGATGGGAAATCGGGCACCCACCACAGCTTGGAGGAAAGGAGAAAGGTCAGTTTCAGGAGCACTTGAGTTGTCAAGTGGCCTGTGATTGGCTGACAAAGGAACTATTGAACTCATGAGTAGGAACTGGTATTGGAGAGCAGCGCTTTTCCAGTCATTGGAGTGAGACTTGATGTTAAGAAAGACGGTTGGTGAAGTCCCCTGGACCGAGGCTGCCATCCAAGTGGGGCTCCAGGAGGCTGGTGACCCTGACACACAGGACACAGGGGGAGCTGGGAGAAAGCGGGGTAAGGAGAGCAGACGCGGAGCAGGTGTGCCACTGACTTGGAGCGGCAGACACGTGTAACTGGGGTGGCAGGGAGTGGTCATCGGTCCTGCTCCACCCAGCAGGTGCTTGGTGTTGGCCATGTCAGGAGTCTGACCCTGTGAACGCGCATGCAGTCTGCTTGTCTCGACTGGGCACAGATGTTTCACACGGTCTCCGTTTAAGGCTGCATTCTGTCCTGGGCTGGAGGAGGCTGTCTGTATCACCCAGGCTGGTTCTGAGAAGGCCCCATCCCTACTCCCGTCAAGGCCAGTGCTCACGGCCTGGGGGCCAGTCGCTCTGCTCGGGTGACCTCCTCCTGTGATCTTGCATACGTGTTTCTCCTTAGTGGCCCTTTAATATCAAGGGCTCCAGAGTGGATGGCAGGTCTGAGGAATCCACGACAGAAGGGTTCTCCAGATTGGGCTGGCTCCCTGCCGGTTGGGGTCAGCAGGGTCAGCCTTTTCCCCAACGTGGGTGTGATGTCAGGGTGCAAAGATGGGATCTGGCCTGTATGCATGGGCTTGCTGATTGGGGGGAATAAACCCATTTATTAACTCACTCATCAAGACTTTACTAAAAACCTTTGACGTTCAAAGTGATATTTAGTGGTTGGAAGAAAGGGATAAAATTGTATATTGTAAATTATAATTTAAGGCAAATAGCAACAAATATTACTGTAATTTACAGGACAGAATACACTCTGTGTGTGTGTGTGTGTGTGTGTGTGTGTGTGTGTGTGTGTGGTGCTGGGGATTGAACCCAGGGCCTTGTGCCTGTGAGGCAAATACTCTACCAACTGAGCTATATCTCTAGCCCCAGAATTCACTTTTAATTAGAAATTCAGAAGAGATTCCCTGCAAAAGTGGAATTGGAACTAAACCTTGAGGGAGGGAGGTCAGAATATTTGGACGCTAAGATGGATGAAGTAACATTCCGAGAGAATTGCTTTAGAAAATCCTCTAGAAAAGAGATAGCTTTGGGTCTAGCTTAACCAACTCTGGAAGATTATTTTCATTTTTTAAAGAAGACTCTAACAATAACCCCAAACACTGAAAACCTCTAAAATCAAATGAACACATAAGATGGGTCAATAGATCAGTGCAGTTTCTTCTATTTACAATTCGTGGCTTGGTTGATTGCAATGTTGCTTCAGAAGGCCTAGGGAGCCTGATGTATTCTGCAATTGTTTTTCACCATCTACCTTAAGATATTCGTGAGCTTTCCTTACTGCCTCGCTTGGCCTATCCCAAATACAAAGGGAAGGAAGAAAATGTACACAGATGACCTCCTTTGCCATCAGTGAAGGTGCACAGTGCAGGGGCAGCTGGGCCTGGGAGGTCTTTCCTGTCCAAAGTGGTTCCAATGGGAGACGAATGGGCCACGGAGGAGCCTCCCACTTTCCTGATATGGGGGTCGCCAACAACACACTCCAGCTACACTTTTTATTTTACTTTTTATCATTTCTCTCTCCTTCCTTCCTTCCTTCCTTCCTTCCTTCCTTCCTTCCTTCCTTCCTTCTTTCCTTCCTTCCTTCCTTCCTTCCTCCCCTCCTTTAGGAATGAACCCAGGAGCACTTTACCACTGAGTTACATTCCCACCCTCGTTTTTTTGTTGGTTTTTGATTTTGAGAGAGGGTCTCACTAAATTGCTGAGGCTGGACTTGAACTTGTGATCCTCCTGCCCCAGCCTCCTGAGTCTCTGGGATTAGAGGTGTGCATCATCACGCCCAGTTGTTTTTTGACATTGCTGGATGATGTTATTTTTATTACGCTTTTGTCTTTTTAATTGGCAGATATAATGGAATGTATTTATGGTGTATAGTTTGATGTTTCAACACATGTGTACATATGGTTTGCCCAGTGTGGATTCATTGAGTTGTGACCATCCTAAGCATCTCTAGTGCTTTTAATTTTTTAAAAGTCAGACGGAATAATAAGGGAAAAATGCTCTAGATCTATGGTTTAAAGAATGAAGCCATAAACCCTTCTTAAGGCCCATCCTAGCAAGCTCAGAAAAGTTTTCCCTTTTCTATGTTTATGTGCCTGTGTTTATACATACACATATAAGACTAAAAAAGAGTGTGTTAAAGGATACATTTCAGTAGTTTTTCATTAAAAGATAAAGAGGAAAGGTATTTAATGGTGCCTATAAGTAATAGTCAACTGGTGAATCAGGAACACTTTAAAGGCTTGGGAATTGCAGGCCTTAATGAAATAAAATAGCGTATAGGAAGCCAGATAATAAAGAGCATTTTAAGACCCACGGAAAGCAAGGTTATGGTCCCTGAGCTCTGAAGGGCGCAGTAAATAGGAATCAGAGTGAGATGGTGACAATGTCCTGTGCCAAGGCTTTTGTTATTGACTTGCTCTCCCTGTGCCGAGCCTGGGAGGAGACACTCCAGTAGACGTGTCACCTACAGACACAACCCTCTGGCAGCTCTGTGGCCAAAAACCCAAGTGGGAAAAATTTTAAATCGCCCTCTAAGACAAGAGACTACTAGCTGACGTTGGTGATGGAAGCCGACGCCTGAATCAATGTACACGCTCAGGGCCAGGTGTGGGTTTTGGAGTGACGTCTGTCTGGGTTCTTCAGTTCTTGCTCCACTTTCTCTGCCTGTCTCTATGCTTACGAGAGAACCCCGACTTCTACACTCATTAGCTGTAGCAAAATACAGAAAGGAACTCATAATCTAGACTTGTTTGAATGCACCCAGGCCTCCCGGAGCAGGGGACGGACCTGGCTGTGATCTCTGCTTAAAACCCTTGTGTCCACTGTACAAGACCGAGCCTTGTTGACACATCTGTTAGTCCCAGGATGGCGGTGGGGTAGGGCACACTGGGCCGAGTTGCTGGAGAATGAGCCTCGGCTGAGGGGGTGGGGTCTTGCCCAGCCCCCACATCCCCAGGGGCCCCTGAATGTTTCTCAGCTCAGCTGGAGGCTGGCAGCTCTGAGTTTTCTGCTTTTAACTCTCAGCCATCAAGACCCCTCACGCCTCTTGCACTGGTTGCCAGCACAGCTGCTCTTCACCCGCACCCAAAGGTACCGCCAACCACAGTCTCTGGAAGGCACTTCCTCTGCAGAGTTGGTGTCTGTGTGTGGGTGCTCTGCCTGAGGTCGGTGGAAATGTGGCTTCGTGCCTGAGCAGGAGCTGGCGTCAGACAGTCGTGGGTGTCCACGCGGGTCACCGTGGAACACGTCCATCCCACGCCCGATGCGACGGGTAGGCTTCCGTGCTCTCCATGATCCCTGTCATGGAAGCTTGAAAAGTACAGAGGGTGGGCATCCATCTCTAGCCCTTTCTCTCAGAAACTTCTCTGCAGGGTGAGGTGCAGGTGTGAGTGGCCTTCATAGAAACCTTAAAGGAATTTACACATGGACACATATTTGTGACTGAAAGCTAAAGTTTGCATTTTACAACATAAAGAGAGCTAGATTTTCGAATGTGCCAACAAACAAGAAAATAAGTAGCTGAAGAAAGAGAGAAAGTAGAGCTTTCAGCTTACCCTGCTTGGGCTCCCGGGGCATGTCCCCTAGAGCTGAAGCTGCCCCTGACAGTTGTTCAGCGTCTGTAAAGAGACTTGGCTCCTAAGCTCTGCTTTGGATGCAGGTCTTTGTCTTTCCTGGGTTTTATGAGGAGTGGAGGCTGCAGGCAGGATGACTTTCCCTTTCCTTCTAGAATATGGTAGGAGACTATTTGTGAAGACATTAAAGATTTTGAAACTGTTAAGAATTCTAAGACCATCAAGTCAATCCTTCAGGGATCAATGCAAAATTGTTCCCCCAGGCAACATCACTTCTACTTACTCTAGAATAGTTTTAATTAAATAACTCAGCTGATGGGGCTGCTGGCACTTCCCTTGAGAGATTATTCACAATCCAATAAATCTCAATGTGAGAAAATTTCCCCTGACTTCAGCTATTTAAGCAACTTACATTTAAAAAAAAAAACCTTCATAATCTTCCAAGAGAAAAACTCCAATGTTTCATAGAATATTGACAAAAGAAGGTTTCTGAGGACAGAGGTGCAGTACACAGCATTCCTGGCACTGGCCTGTAAATAGCTATGTGCATCTTGCCTGCTGAGTTCAGTGGTGTGCTGATTGTGGCCTGCAAGAGTGAAGTCTGGTGTGAGTCCTGTATGTAAATGCTCCATTTAACTAACTAGCAGGATACTGAAGAAATGTAACATTCTCATTTCAGATGACTAGTTCCTAAGCACAAATTTTCCCGTTTCTTGGCAGGTCACATGGATTCTTTATGCTACCAGCACTGTCATTTCAGAATAGCTTAGAGAAGGGTATGTGTGTGAATAGCTTAGAGAAGGGTGTGTGTGTGTGTGTGTGTGTGTGTGTGTGTGTGTGTACGCGTGCATTCTGGCGGGCAAGGTAATTTCCTTCACTTATTAAATAAAGAGCATTTACTTAATCCAAGTCTATAGAAAACTTTAGATCCTATTCCTAATTTATTCCATGAATGCATAAATTCATTGTTCCTTACAAACTGGATGCTACAATTGGATATATACTCTTTTCATTTAAGAAGCAGCCAGTAGATTCAATTATCATCTCTGAGACAGAGCTTGGGTATATTAGTGCATGTCCACAAATGAGACCATTTAGTCTGTCCCATTAGCTCGTGAGATCAGATTTCTTAAGATATCTCTTTATATTCTTTTAAGAAACAGAGTTGCCCATTTAAATTAAATAAAGGTCACTTATTTAACATAGGACTTGTAGCTTCCTTATTCTATTTTTATTAAGTCCTAGAAATGGTTTCTAAAAGAATGAGCATTTAATAAGATGGAAATATTTCCGACTATGGGCGGCGTTAAATTTCTTTGAGCTGCCACAGTGTTTGAATTTTGATTCTTAACATAGTCTGACCGTCATGATTTTAGTGAAAAAAGAAGAACTAATCTTAAGGGAAAACCATTAAGCCCTGTTCCTGAAATGATACTTTGGAGTATAGAAATTCACTTTATTAGATGAATGTTGACAACAGTAATTTAAACATTTGTGTGGATTTTGTGAATCCTTTCTAAATTAATTAAAGAGACATTTATTTTGTGCCATGAGGAAATGAAGAAAAAAGTAAAAAGGTCTCTGTTTTTGAGAAGTTTATAGTCTCAAAGGGGAAGTACCCGCCTATATGCCATGTGAACTTGTGACCCAGGTGACCATTTGGCTGGGTGGAAGCTGGCAAAGAGTACAAAACAAAGTTTGGGGAATTGAGAGGTGGCTGCGATTGCTCCTCCTTTGTGGAACCATGACCTACAAATCGGGGTAAGTTTGGATGGGTGGAGGTGAAGGATGGCAGGAAGAGGGGGGTCCAACAGGAAGAAGCATTATCAGAAATATCACCTACAAGGGAAATTCTCTGAATTGGGGGCATTTGAAAAACACATTGGGTTAGAGGCCTGAGAGAAGGTTGATGGGTGGGAGATCTAAATTTTGGATTTCACCCGGTGGTTAGTGGCCATGTTGGCCATGTCTGGAGCTCTTACCCTAGCCACAGCGCGTAGGATGATAAAAGTTGAGAAAGCAGAAATACTGGCAAGAATCCGGGAGGGGGGGTCTGGAGTCCCCAGTGAAGCAGGGCCGGGTCTCGGGCGTGGCCGGTGATGCGACCTCCGCAGTGTCCCCACTCACCTTCCTCAGGAAGAAGCTCTCCCCAGCTTCCTCCTTTCCGTTCTTCCCTCTCTTTCAGCAAATACTAACAGAATATCTGTCGGTTCTGGGAGCTGTGCGACGAGGTTGGGGGCGCTCGGAGAAATGTCCCAGCCCTGATCTCAGGCCTAAGGCCAATGGCAATGCCAGTCATGCTTGTTGGATGACTGTGGAGGCCCAGGACAGTGGATGGTGATGCCGGGGGTGGAGGTGGCTTGTGTGTGTGTGTGTGTGTGTGTGTGTGTGTGTGTGTGTGTGTTGGAAGGACGTTGCTGGGAGGAAGGAAGAGGCATTCAGGAAGCTTCAGAGACCCAAAGACTCTTGAGTTTACTCAAGAGAAAGGAGATTAGAGCTTCCTGGGTTAAAGGGGGTTGTGCCGTCCACAGGGGCACAGTCCTGCTGGGTGGGGGACGTAAGCATGAGGGCGAAGGGAGTCTGGTGTGCTTGGAAATCTGAGGCTTCATAAAGCTCGAGTGGAAGTTTGTTTCGTGGTCATCGATGCCTTGGAGGGGTAGATAGAAGAAATTTGGAAGAAGCTCCAAATTTTTGTTTGAAGAGGGGAGATGGAGAACCCTGGGCTGGGAACCGCATGTGCACGGCAAGCCCACGTGCTTACTTAGCTGCGTTTCCTTCGCAGCAGGATGGGTATGAACTCGGGTTCCCTCTAGTCACATTTTCTGTGCCGCAGCTGTTTTGACTTATTCTTGAGGCCACGGGGAGCTATTAGGGAACTTGACCGGGCAAGTGAGTTGCAATTTGGAAAGTGTACTCAGGCAGGAGTCTAGAGGGGGGATCAGATGCCGAGGAAACAAAGGGAAATCTAGTCAGGAGGCTGTGGCGGGGTGCATTGTGTCCCCACAAAACCATATGTTGAAGTTCCCACTTGTTGTATCTCAGAATGTGACTCTTTGGAGGTAAGGCCTTTAAAGAGGTAATTAGGTTAAAAGAAGTCATTAGGGTGGGCCTAAGATAATGGCACTGCTGTCCTATGAGAAGAGACTCGGGCACGGAGAGAAAACCAGGAAGACGTGGGGAGGACGGTTTCCTGTGAGCCAGAGGGAGGCCTTCAAAGGAAAACAGCCCCCGGGGGCCTTGAGTTTGGGCTTCGAGCCTCCAGGATTGTGGGAAAAGTGAGCATGGTGTCTTGTTACCACAGCCCTCTTTACTCACTCAGATGCCATCAAATATGTCATACTCACTTGGTGGGGACAGCGCTTGACACTTCCAGGACACACTCAACAAAGCAGCGAGAGCCATGAGAATCATCAGCATCAACCCTGATGGGACCAGAGAAAGGTGCTGGTTCCATTCACACTGAAGTGGAACAGGGCAGCCTGCTCTGTGCACCTCCCAGCAGGTGAAAAGCCTTCCCCGAGGGGTAACCCGCGTTCAGCACACCGCATTCACAGAGGGGTTTTGAACATCACGGGGACAGCAGATTGACTGCCTTGTTCAAATGTGAACAAGGTTGGAATAAAGCAAGTGGGGAGGTGTCTATTTGAGAAATAGGGTAGGAGAGAAGACGATTTGGACCAGAATGGAATGGTGGGGACAGAGTACACGTTTGAGAAAAAATGATAAATCAGATTGAAGGACCCCAAAGCTGATGGGATCAGTGGGTAAGGGAGAGAAGTTCATAATGACATCAGTTCCTCTACAGCTGAGAAATGGGAGGGAGCCAGTTTGGAGAGGGAAATATGGCTTTGGATACCTGTGAGTAAAAGTTGGAGGAAAGTATCTGAAAATCTGAGGAATGTCATGGGGTTCTCCTTTGCCGTCTCAAGGAAATTCTAAGAAAGTGGTTAGGTGTTGTTTTTCCTTGCAAGACCGTGATGCACTCCCCAAACTGTATTGCATTTGAGGTGTTCTGACTGCCAGAACATACCCCTGGTTTTCTAGATGAAGGCGGTGAAACTTTCTGGCCTGTCTAGAGCTCCCAATCGGATGGCACCCGTTGAAAAGATACTTGTTCTGAAATATGGTGTCTGTTTGCAAATCCCAGATGTGCCTCTTTCAAATAAGCAGCAGGTTGCCTATTTCTGGCAAGAGGATCTTGCCCATTTTATAAGTTAGACCAAGGGCTCCTCATTTCTTTCGAGCAATGTACGTTAGTGGTTCTAATGGGAAGTTGTTGATTCTCTAATAGTTTCCTTCACAAAGAGGAGAACAAATAATTCACTAAGTGTCCTTGTCCTTCTCTCTTTATTCACTGAAACATTGCTGTGGTCTATGCTGTCTTCAAAAGCTATCAAGTTTCTTTCACTCATTTTGTCTCCTTGATGTGTGAGGAAACTTTTTATCATTCACCTGAGTGTCTTTCACAGATATTTTTCAGATTCTCTTTTGGCTTGTTGCTCACGGGCAATTCTGGGCCTATGACTCTTCCCATTTGAACATTCTTTTGCAGTTTCCGGTGGTACCGCCATCTGACTGTGGCCCTTTGACTTTGCCATGTAGCCACGAGGGGTTTTATTTAAAGCACCCAGCCCTTTAGATCTGTTAGAAAATATGTCCCTGGACTTTCAAAATATGTTTTTCAGTATTCTGGGGGTTTCTTTTGGGATTTTTTTGCCTTTTTAACTATACTTTTTATTGTTTAACCAGAATATTTGCATTTTATTATAGTTTCCATTTGTAACTTTGCAAAATTTCCAGTGAACTCTTTCGACTTTGCCTTCCTAGTCAGAGTTGCCTATAGTCATTTGATGGCGGCAGGTACTTCAGAGGGTGTGATGTGTGTGTTTGCTCCACTCCGTAATGTGGGTAAAATTCAACATGACTTTATTTCTGTGGATTCAGTCACACAGTTACAAATATAACCTAAATGGGGTGAGTCCCAGGCTATTTCAGAGAGGGATTCAAGATAGAAGGTAGGTAATTTAAGCAGCCTACAGACTTTTCTCGTTTAATTCTTCTGTCTGCCCCACTTTACATAACACTTCTCTCCAGTCTTGTGGTTTGGGGTAGGTGGTCTGCATCGTGTCACAAAGGCTAGTTTCTGCCCCTTAAAATCTTTGAGGTTTTGTAGGAGCTGCTGCTTAGCTCTGAGCTGAGCTCTCCTCTCTAGGCGATGTCTGTGGTTTTGAATTCTGACAGCTCACTCCTCTGTTGTTGATCTCTATTGACTGACCTTTCTGCATCTGAATCGGATAAGTCATTTATATCAAAGTTGTCCCTTTCTGCAAGTGTCATAATTTTCAGGCCTCTGGTACTCATGAAGATAAAGTTATGAATTTCTGTCAGCCAGTTCTTGGATAAAAAGGCCAGAGTGTTGGCATAAGGCAGGGATGAAAAGAGAAGGACTTTTTAGCAGCTGGCCCTGAGACTTGAAAAACTGTGAGCTGGGAAGAGGGGTAGGTTCCAACCAGTCCAAGCCTCAGTTGTCCTGGCCCCCAGCTCCAACCTTGCCTTCGTGTAACCTGATCCCACTCTCCATATCATACTGCACTTTACTCTTTTTAAAAACATTTTGAAGCTGTATCTGCCCTTCAAAACTGCTCTCATGCCACTTTTCTCTGCTCTGGCCACTTCGAAGCTGTTGGAGGATGAGCTGGGTGGACTGTGAAAGGTCCCTTTGCCATGCGTTGCTCTCAGCACTGAGTGGCCTCGGAATGTCTGGCCCACAGTTTCCTGGATGCATGGGGTTAGTGGGGAGTTGAAGTCCACCTTGCACCTCCGGGATGCCGCAGGCCTCTCATCACTGATGTTCTGCATAGCCTGACACATCAGAGACCCCTGGAAATCGCCCAGGTCTTACTTCCCAACACTGAGGATTTTTTCTCCCTTCTTATCCCAGGCCTATTATTAATATTTGAAAACTAATAGCTATCCTTTTTACTAAGAACAAATCAAAATCTTGCAATGTATTTGCCACCTGTCCAATTCTATTCTAGACACCTTCTGTTTTCCTGCTTGGTGTGTGGCTCGGTGATTCATTTTTTGAATGGTAACTGGTCATTTTTCATGGGTGGATTTCCTGTGTTTGAAGAAGCTGGTAACAATGGGTAATCAAAACAGTGAAGATTTTTTTTTAATTATAAAGAGGCTTATTTTGGTGTGGGGGTCTAGAGGTACCAGGTCTAGAGGCTGCCTCTGGTGATGGCCTTCTTCAATGGCAGAGTCCCAAGGCAGCACAGAGACAGGGAGCAGGTGCCCATGTGTGTCTACCACTGAAGATTCTTGGTGGTCCCCTAAGTGTAGTGATCCAAAGATAGAAGTGGGAGTGTTTTTAATTTCTATGAAAACAAACAAACAACAATCCAGAAAAGCAACAGAATATCTCAAAGAAAAAATATCCAGACTAAAACAAAGCATAACAAAAGTCTGGAGGAAAGGAATCTCTAGCGTAAAAAGCCTAAGAATAAGAAACAATACCCCAGGGGCAACTTTCGCCAAACGGCACTGGAGAACATTCAGAGTGGGTAGATTTGCATCCTTGACTTTGACGTACAGTTACTTAAATTGGGTGACGACAGGCGAGGCACCTTGGTCATGTTCCCAGGGTGACGGGACCCAGGAAGCCCCGGTGAGTCCCCTCCCGGCACACGCTGCTCACTGTGGAGGCAGGGACGTCCCCTTACTGACGGCATGAGGGCAGTTTAAAGCAGGGTGTCCCTCTTTGATTCAGAAGCCACCCTTCCAGCAGCCACCCACAGTCGGGTGGCACAGAAGATATGTCCTTCTGACAGCTGGCCGCGAGGCGAGAAGGCGAGGATCGCGCCCTCAGAGGCGGCAGCGCAGGTCACTTGGGGTGAACAGGGGTTTTGAGAGGCTTGGCAGACAGGACGTCGGCACGAAGGCACAGGGCAGCGGGGGAGGCCCACCCAGGAGCCCAGCCGCCTCCAGGGACGGTGGTCTCTGCAGGGGTGGAAGGACAGGAGGCCCCGAGGCTCCAGCCCACTGGCTGTGCGCAGCAGGACTGAAGTGCAGGTTGGCAGCCAGAGTCACGCGGGGAGGACCTAAAATGACGGAGCGACTGCCCTGCCCCAGTGAGGGCCACTGGTATGCAGGTGAAAAGGGAGGTGCACGCCAGGGTGACCCACAGGCCCCCAGGTAGAGAGCCTGGGGCCGTCCGTTCAGGAGCCATGGTGTGCCCCGTCACGGACACCGCATCCTGGGGTAGAAGGAGCCTCTCGCTCTTTCTGTTAAGGGATGGAGTCAAATTCTTGGATTCAAATACTGACAGTAACTTCACGAGCCATGACTTTTTCTTTTTTACAATAGTTTTAAAATGAGAATGACTTATCGATCAGGTGCCCAAGACGTAGGGTGATTTTGGATTCCACAAAACCTTCCCTGGAGAGTGTTGGTCACATCTTACATCACATTGTAATACTTCGTATATTTTAAAAATTATTATTTTGAATTAGCCAATAATAAAAAGAATAATAATAAAGACAAAGAGAAATGCAGCAAGGCTTTCTACAGTACTAAGGTCTGAACCCACAGTGCTCTCCCACTGACCTACATCCCCAGCCCTTTTTATTTTTGAGACTGTACACTGCCTGGGCTGGTCTCCAACTTGAGATCCTCCTGCCCCAGCCTCCCAAGTCGCTGGGATTACAGGCATGTGCCAGAGTGCCTGGTGAGGTCTGGTTTTCTTTTGAAGAAGAATCATGAGTAATAATGGGAAAAGGAGACATACAGATGACAGACCTGTCATGAAAGTAAAAAGAAGAGTTGAGATTTCTCAGGTGATATGAAAACAAAGGATCGTGTTGGCGAGACCAGATGTGATTGTGTATCCTACATTGGTGCGCTGAGTCTCCCCTTCACCTCGCATCTGAACGGACATTGGTAGGTAGCAGGGGAAATTCTCTGCGGGAAATTCCTGCGTTTCAAAACACATGCCTGGGGGCTCATGGAGTGAAGACTAGAGACCCCCGGGGGCTCCCCTCAGGGCGAAGGCAGGAGAGGAACGGGCTGGGGGGGTAGCTTCCCCATGGAGGGCAAACAGCCACTGCCATCTTCAGTTCCCGTTCCCAGGGTTGGTTTGCAGAAAGAGGAAGAAGAGGAGTAGAGGAAGATAAGCTGGTGCGCACATTCCTTGAAGGAGCTGATTGAGTCTTTTTTTGAAATAATCTCGTTGTTTAAGTCCTCGTTCAGTATTTGTGCTGTTCAGTAAGCCGCCGTCTTCTTCCTAGCGGACATGAACCAGCCGTGACGAACCGTCCGTCCTCCCAGACTCCTCCTGCCCCGCGCTGCTCAGCAGAAGGTGGCCGGCGCCTTGCCCGGGGCCTTTCCTTCCCCGGGGTGGGGCACTGCCTCCGCGCTCACCGCTGGGTTCAGTCCCAGGCTCTGGAAAAAGAGTTAATGCACTTTCTTCAAGTTTAGATGATGTTGTTTTCAGTTCTCTAAAAAATACCATCATTAGCTTTCGCTGGGCACTACACGTTGTTGGGTTTTATCTACCTCCGGATGATCCTTCAGATACTACGGTGACAGTAATGTGCTCTGTCTCCTGTGGCCACACTCCCAGTGCCAGGCCTGTTCCCGGGTACCTTCCAGATTCCTTTTCACAGTAGTAAAGGTCTTTTGTTGTTGTTCTTTTCCGTTCTCTCCTCTGTTTGAAGAAAGCCCCCTGAGAGTTTTTCTGGACTCATGAAGCTGCCCAAGTGTGTCCAGTATTCTTCCCTGCCTTGAGCATCGACGGAACAGAGAGCCCACAGACAGTTTTTGGTCATCCTTGAGAAATGAAGTGGCGGATTGGCTGGGATCATACCCAGCACTGGTTTATGCAGCGGTTAAAGCCACGGTTATGCAAACGTCTTCTGTGGTCAGTCTTCACTTTTCTCTGTTTGACGTTTCTCTCTCTGGATCTTTCCTCTTGCTTTGGCTCCCACCTCTTCCAGTAATGACAGCATTTCCTGACCATATCTAACCTCCCCACTTCTGGGCATGGGCGGGCATCCAGTGCCTTCTGCCTCTCTGCTTGTGCCCTACGCCTGTCCACACAGTGCACCCTTCCCAGATGGTCACCATCCTGCCCAAACCTCCCCTCTGGAATCAAGCCCTGTCCACTGACCAGTGGGGCAGGCCTTCTTTTCATTAGTCCCCACGTCCTGTGGACACCGCGTTTCTCTGTCCACCCTGGGATGTCCCAAGTGCAGGCGGTTCCACGTGGCCTCCAGCCGTGCCTCGGGTCATGGCTCTGCTCTGCCCGGCTTTTCGCTCCTCTCAGCTCCCCCCCAGAGCCCACTGCACAGCTTTGGCTGTGGCCTTTGGCCTCCCTTTATGGCCTCCTCACACATTCCCGAATCCTACGTAAATAGGGACCACATCTGTCTCACTCTCCACTCTGTCCTTAGCATCTCCTTCAGCCCTTCCCTTGGATGAGGCCCTTACTACATCAGCGATGGCCACAAGGTGGACGCTGCCACAGTGGGGGTGGGTCTTGCTCATCCTTAGAGCCCGTGAGTACTGCCTCTCAAGCCTCCTCTCAGTAGACCCCGAGGGTTGAGTTGTTTAACTGGGATTAACTCACCTTGGTGTGAAAACTAAGTCGCTGTGGTGCAGGGGCAGCCTTGGGCTGGGTGTACCCTTCCCTGGGCTGGGCTGTCCGGGAGCATCACAGACGTCACCTGGCGTTGTCTGGATCATCAGGCTGACAGTCCTGACTCTTTCAGGTTTGAGTGCACAGTCTCTTGGAACGTCTGCCGCTCTTTTTGTCCTCTTCAGAGTGAATCTAACCTACTCCTGTCTTCCTTCCCCAGCCTTCGCCTGGCTCCCTGAAATAGAGGGAAATCAGTGGATTAATTACTAGGCTGGAGACTCCATTTTTGATATTTTTCAATGATTTTTCCCTCCAAAAAAGTTGTATGAGGAATTAAATATAAATTATGATCATTAAAAATAAGTTACCCTGATTTCAGGGAAGATCTGATGTTTTGGATGATGAAAGAGAGATGAAAGTAACATTTTTGGAAAAGTGAGCTCAAACGAGAGAAATTAAAATTGGGCAGGAAAGCAGGCACCTTCTGCTTCATTAAAAACACCCACAAGTCTATGGAAAGCCCACCCACAGCGGGAGAGCTCTGTGGAGGGAGAGGAGCTCAGAGCGGGGTGTGGGGGCGTGCGGAGTCCGGAGGAGCTGTCCCAGAGCCCTGAGGGACTCCACAGGGCAAGGATGACCAGCAGGATGGGGGCATGGAGGAGGGGGCACCAGGAGGGCGTTCGGAGGCCTGGAGAAGAGTGTGCCTCCTGGGAGGATCTGAGAGTAAGCCCAGGGGCCTGGTGAGCCAAACCTGAAGCTGGGAGAAGCTGGGCCCTTAGGACTCTGGCACGGGCTAGAAGCTTGGATCCTGTCCCTGAACGTTCTCGGGATGCACGGGGTCCTAAGCTAAGGACTTGCAGGATCAGGTTCATTTTGTTGAAGTTTCCCTGGCTGTGTTATGGAGACGGGTGGAAGTGAGGTGCACGGGGAGAGTAGTGGTCTCCCTGGGGAGAGGTGGTTGAGATCGGCTCAAGGGGAAAAGCCGCGCAGCAGGAGATGGGAGGACATTAGGAGGGATGAGGAAGAGGCATAACATTCCGAGTTGCGTTAAAGGAAGGAGTGGTGAAGGCCAACTTTTGATCTTGGTAGCAGGGCCTCTGGGATGCTGTTTGCAATGACAGCAATGGCCACAAGGATACCATGTCACTGAGTTCAGAAGGCCACATTATTACTTCAACATCCCTTAAAGCAAAGTTGAGAAGAGGGTGAATGCTCACCAAGCACCCATAGGAAGTAGAGGAACCTCCTGTGTTCTTACACACGAAAGAACAGAGGTATGTCAGGGGCTGGGGTTGTAACTCACGGGTGGAGCACTTCCCTAGCATGCATGAGGCCCTGGGTTTGACCCCCTAAATAAAAAAAGAGTTAGAAAAATAAAGAAATTGATAAAAAGTTTGGTTTCTCTACTTAGTGGATTTATATTCTAGCTAATGAATGTTTTTTTTTTTCCACAATAAAAGATGAGGATAAGGTCTTTAGTACAATGACTCATCAGAAAGTATTATTCTGTGGTTCGGCTCTTGTCTAAACATTAAGAAAATATCCTTTTTGTATTACTCTATGAATCAAACACGTCATCGTTTCTTGCTTAGATGATAAATGTTTGGAGTCATAGCTTTCTGGAAAACATTTTATTTCACACAGATTAGTCTGACAGCTTATTTTTTACTTTTTTATTTTAAATTTTTTAAGGAAGACATATTTCATTTTCAGGGTCCAAACTATATTTCGGGAAAGAGAAAGTGGGCATGAACAGATGGTGCACGTCATACTGAATTATTCCCTAGGGCTGGCATACTCTTAAATTCTATTATTTAACATTGGCTTTGTTTTGTTTATCTTACGTGATTTTTAAAGTAGCTATGTGCCAAATTAATCCTTTCTTCTAACATGCAGTCAGGCTTGTAGTTTTGTGAGTGTATTTTGCAAGGAAATCACCAATCACCATCTTGGTGTTATCCCTGCTTGTTGGAGCCACAGGTGATTTATTTCTATGCATCACTTAGATGCCCAATTTAGACCAGTGAGTAAATTGTTTTTGCTGTTGAATACAATTGCAAAGATGCTTTGTTCTCCTATGATTCTATAGCAATAAGCTTCTGCGCTGGAACAGCCTACTGTGATAAACCTCACCTTGATTGAAGCACGTCAGGGTGTGTTTGTAATCGCTGGACTGGCTGGACACATCCTGCGATTAGGCTCAAATCCCCCAATTTTATGGCTTTTTGTTTTGTTTTGCTTTAAAAAGGCAAACCCATAAATGTGACAAATGTAATTCCAAGATAATGGAGTTAGGAAGCCATTACTGAAGGCAATTTTAGAGGAAAACAGAGAGTGTAAAATGATGACTTTAAAATATTTAAAATTATGGTGGTGGACATTAAATTGCAGACTTTGAAGGGAAGTGTGGACGGTGGAAAGGAAATGGAAGTCATTCCTAATTTAGAGAAAGAATTTGCAGTGAGATAAAAGAGCCAGGGAGAATGGCAAACATTGAGTTTAAATATTCAAAAGGAACCATTTCAATTAGTTTCTTCATTTAAAAAAAAAGGCATGTAGCCATAGATAGGACTTATTGATTCATAGGAGGCAGATTTGTCTAGCTCTGACTAACTGTAATCTCGGGGGAAAAAAAATATCTGTAGCTTTTATTTATTTCTTCTTTGCTTCTACTGTTTACAATTTTAACGTGGCTCTTAGATGGGTTCTAGCAAAGGGAAAGCCACAGCACCACAAAAAGGACCCAGGGATTTGGGGTTAGTTGCATTACCATTGGATTCATTCATCAGGTTAAAAATACATTCTATGGACTTTTTGATCAATTACTAAAATGTCCACGCATTTCTGTATATTTTAGCTTTTTCTGCTAATAAATTAAAAGCAAGTGGCAGCAGTTCTCAACCCTGTCAGATCCAGTTCTCTTCCATGGTAACTATTGTGTAAGTCCCCTTAACTGTTTTGAACTCCTATTCATAGAGAAGAAAACTAGCTACTCACATAATGTCCAAAGAGTAGGTATGTGATCTAAGCATGATATACAGAAGAGATAAGAAGGCAGCCACTTGTGTTGAGATGGTCTGTATTTGAACGTGTCAATGTCAGCACTAGTGCGTGAGAAGGCAAAACGAAGAGGAAAAGTCGTCCACCTCAGGATCCCCGTGAACCAGCCACCCAGCTGGAGACCCCAATGCCTTGAAGGGTGTCGTCACAAATGACGCTCTTTCTGAAACGAACCGCTCCTGGTGGCAAGTGCCAGTTCTGCAGAGTGAGATCTTCCCTGGATTTAAACTGAACGGGAGAATTCCTGGAATGGCCAGGACAGGTGAACACCGTTTAAAAGCATTTTGTGGACTTTTTCTCGTATCATTTTCTTTCAGATGAGTCAGGACCTTTTTCATTATTATTTATACTTCCTTTGAGGGCTGTTAGGTTTGGCTCAGAACTCAGACTATCATCATAGATAGCGTAGGCCTTCAGTCGAGGCTGTGCTAGTTTCCTCAGAGCAGGGAGTTTCTGTTTTGTTGGGAGAGACCGAGTGACAGCTGAATGCACCTGAAATGGTTTAGGTTGTCATCCTCAATTAGAAGAAGGGCCAGAAGTCAGCTCTGTCTTGCCCTTTCTTCTTTTTCCAATTTCTTCCAGTAGAAATGCTTTTGTAAAAGAGCAATCTTCAGGACTTGGCAAAAAACACTGAACTCTGTAGCTCTTCAGTGAGAAAATTGGAATCTGGCAGAGCCTTAGCAAAGAACTGCCAACCACAGGTTCAAGTCAACTCTGAAAAGAAATATTCTCCCCTTGGCCCAAGATCACAGTGGATTTACTGGCATAGGGGATACATTATAAGTTTCTTTTCTGGTGATGCTAAAAAACTTGAGTCAAGTCTCCCCTGTTCTTCCTCAAATGGCCAATGGACACAATCAAAGAGGCTCTCAGAAAACTCAGAACTTGCTAAGGGTCCCAGGGCTGTTTTGCATGCATCACAAGGAATATTGTATAGAAAAGTAGAATATCAGACCCAGAGATCCTCGCTTCCTGATGTAATGTATATTTCATTTGTGGTGGTCTGTAATTTTCCAGTTCTTCTAGCCTGTCTGAGATTTCTCCCATCTCTCTTTGGCTGTCCCTTGCTTGATAGCATGCTGGCTGGACGTGGATTAGGACACCTGAGCCCTGGGTAGATTCTCTACCCAGAGCAGCTGCTGCCTGCCCGTGAACTCTGGTTTGCAAAATAACCTCCGTCACCTTTCCTCAACTGCCACTGGTGCTTAACCCATGGTCAGAATTTAAATGGTGGATGCAATCTGCCTTAATAGATTTACTAAGTTTGCTCTAAAGCTATGTGCTTTAAACAACGATTCACACTCTACTGCATAAACGTACATTAATGAAACTCTGGAGTTGCTTTTGGCAGTTCTTGCTTTGATAGAAGTACCACATTTTAGAAAGTAAAGCGTTTATTTTGTTTTCCCTTTGTGGCCAAACCAGTCCTTTCCCACAGTGAGAAATGAGCAACAGAAATTGCCAAATCATCCTGTCTGTGATCTGTGACAGTAACAAATCCCTTAGGAGCATTTATCTCCTCAATTAAGGACTTGCTTTGTTTTCCAAGCCCTGACAGCCCGTTTTCTAGAACATCCCATGATCCTTCTTTCCCCCTAGCTATCCCTGATACTCCCAGGATGCCTCTCCTCCTCCCCTGTCTTCATGAAGGTCGGGTGGAGCCAGGGAAGATGCCCTGCAGGTCCAGGGGAGAGGCTGCTGGTGGCTGCCTGTAGGCCGGTTGGGAGCGAGGAGGATGGCACGCTCCACCCTCCTTGGACCTCCATCTGCTGCTGGTGCCGGGAGCAGGGTCAGGCCCCCCGCCCCCCCCCCCCCCCCCCCGTGGCCTCTATTTATAACAAGAGAAGCGACATTTAAGTCTGGGATAACCTCACGCTAGTTAGGAAGAAGTAACAAATCCATCTGTCCCCTAAATGCCCTCTAGCTCCCAGCTGCTTGTGCTATGTCCCACCTGGGGCTTGGGGGACATAGACAGAGACTGCGTTTCTCACCAGTGGCTAGGGGCACAGTCGGAGTCTTCTCTGGCCTGTCTCATAAAACGATGTGACAATGTAAGTGTCCATGTTAAAACAGCACGCGCAGAGTGTGCGCTCAGTGACAGGCAGATAGTGAGCAGCATCCGGTGAGGATCCTGTCTCTCACGGAGTGTGGGAGCTGAGACCTCAGCAATGGGGTGACATGCATTTTGGACATAAAGCTCCTCGGGGGGAGGAGCTTTATGTCCAAAAATTTAAAGAAGTTCATGGTCTAGACATCTCGGTCACAAAATGTATGCAGTTTTATTCACCCTGTCTTGGATTACAGGGGAAGAAGATGTGCTTATGAATACACAGAAAGCCCGGAATGGGCTGCATTGGAAAAGAGCCGGTCCCTCTCTTCAGCATCACTGATTGTGTCTCTAGATTTGGACAACATCCTTCCCATCATAGGGCTTCACTGTTTTATGTTAAAGTGAAGAAATTAAGAAGCACTTTGAGTGGCTTCAAGAAAACGAAGAGTTTGTTGAACTCAGTTGAACAAAAAGTTAAGGTCACAGCCCAAATAGGATTAGAGACATCTTTTGGGTGGGCAAAGGTTCTTAGTTTATTATAATTATGACCTATCTATCTAGCTGTATGGGCAGATCTGATTATATATTAAAGAGTGTAAAAATTAAGTGACAATGTTTCGGACTCCCTTCTATGTCATTTCCCATTCAACTCTTATTCAGAGGCACACATATTTTGGCATTAGGCAAAGCATAGATACCATGGATAATTTTTTCTGTATATTATATCATAAAAATTCCAAATGTTGACACACTGACATCTTTATTCCTCATAATTCACTTAATCTTATTACATTGCTGGACATTTAGATTATTTCCAGTATTCACTATTTCAACTAATGCTTGATAGCCATCTTCACATATATAATACTATATTGAAAAGTATTGCTTCCTAGGATTGATTTGTAGACCTTTCCTCTAATGTATAAAGAACAGAAATTGAATGCTGAATAAAAATATTATTTCCTTTTATTTTACTGCCGTCTTCCCCGTCTCTTTCTCTCTCTCTGTCTCTCTCTGTCTCTCTCTGTCTCTCTCTCTCTCTCTCTCTCTCTCTCTCTCTCACACACACACACACACACACACACACACACACACACACACAGACACACACACACACAATGTCCTTTTAAACTCAGGATAAGAGACGTGGACACTCCTGCTTGCTTGTTTCTTCTTGCTGCTCTTTCCTTGATGACTTCCCTGCTGGACAGATTGATGATCAGAGCTATCCTTACCAGAGTCACATTCACACTGGTTTTTCAATATTGTTGTATGTTTCATTTTAACTTCATTATAGCTTGAACTAAATAACTTCAGCCTCTCCTCCCTCCGAGAGTCGTGAGAAATATTGTCCATCTTCCTGTGGTTTGAACAGCATCTGGAGCTTTTGTAGAGAAGGTATTAAAGCCATAAATACTGTGGTGCTTGCTGGTGCTCCGATGGACGCGGTATCAGGAGGGACAGTTTCTGGGTGTGTCTGCCTGTGGCCAACCTGGGCATGAAGCTCTGAACTCCTGCAGAACCTGGTCTCACCCACTGAACTTCATACGAAGTCCTCTTGGGAGGTGATTCCTCCGCCGCCACCTTTCCACAAAACTGAGAGTGCTTGGTATTGCTAAGAGTGGGGGTGCTGCCCCCAGGGACTCCATATCCAAGGCCAAGGAGAGATGGCAACAAATGAAACATTTATTTGTAGCAGGTCTGGAAGTAAAACTGAGGAGGGAGTAGTTAGCCTACCTTGGGATGAATATTCTATTTCGTCCACGGAGGCGCAATCACAGGTCAAGAGCAATCTTCCTGGAGCGAGGAGACAGGAGTCAGGAGGGCTGTCCGCAGAGGGAAACTGCAGCACGTGGTAGCTTCTAGGAGGAGACAAGGCTGGCAAAAAGGAAGGGGGAGAAGCACAAAACGTTTTTGCTAAAGAACACGTGCTTTGTCCTGGAGTAGCAGCGGGGAGCAAGGAACTTTTAAACAAAGATGTGTCAGGATCTGAGGCACATTTCAACCCTATAGTTTTGGTTGCAGTGTGGATTGGAGGGGGAAAGGGCTAGAGTTAGAGCATTCATTTAGATAACCATTCCAATCGTCCTTAAAGGAAACGGCTTACAACTCTCATGTTTTCATTCCTTTTGGTTTAGAAGTCATACTTTCTCCTCTGCAGATCTCTCTGATATTGCTTTTAATTCCTGCAGATGAAATAAATGGAGTTAACAAGTTGTTATCGATCATACCCTATATGCAAAGGTTAATGTAAGCTTTTTCCTGAGGTTAAAAGAAGCACGAGATTTATGGCATGACCACATGGAAACCTTCAGAACACGGTGAAGTATCAACCTACGGATGCCTATTTTAGAAATTATTTTTGCTTGCGAAAAGCTCATGATAAATCAAGAAAAGCAAAAAATCTACAAAAATTTAGACCACACAGCAGTTTATATTTTGCAAGTGTGGTCATTTCTTACACAACAGTTATAGAAAAGTGTGAAAAGGAAATTAAGGCCATTGGACTCAGTGGCAGAGAAATGGCTCTGGGCAGGGCCAGGGAGAGAACTGAGACCAGCAAGGCCTTGGAGACTAACGGGGTCAGACCGAGTCGAAGAGGGAGATCTCAGCTGACTCCACCGTGTTATCCTGCAGATGACTGGGGGCCTTGGGGGCCTCCCCTGCAGGTCTGACAGTAAGGCCTGGTGCAGTGGTCAGTTCCAGGTAAAACTGGTAAAGTTCCAGCACCGTGTCTGCCTTGAACTGCATTCTCCAGAAACAGGGCTTTGTAGGATAAATGGGGAAAGTATGTTTTAGGGAGCATTCTCAGGGAAATCCACGAGGGTCACCGGTATGAAAGGGAAGGAGATGGAGCCGGCCTGGAATTAAGCCAAGTTCCGGTTGGTGGGGGTGCAGGCAGAGGATTCTGAGAGTGTCCCGATGGGGGGGGGGAAGCCTGCTCCTGCCAGTCGGGGGTCAGGTCTCTGTGGGTGTGTAGATGACTGGGAAAGGTAGGTTCCTTCAACCTACACAAATGCGCTGGTGCCTGCCTGGAACGGAAATTGTTGTGTGCATTCCAGCAAGGACAAGGACAGAAAGCAGTTTCTGAGTATAGGATTTAGGTTTTCAGAACATAAGATTCCTAGGAACTGGGGCTTCCTTGGAGACTATTTTGCTTCTGTGAAATCCAGCCCCGCTACAGGGGAAAAGACACCTCTGGGTATGTCTCAGCCGCTTTGTGGGTGTCAGTGATGGCAGGCCTGGTTCCTGTGGCCCTGCAACCTGGGTGTGAACATCTCTGCCATTCACCAGATGGTGACTGATCTGTGGAGATCAGTTGGGGTAGCACATGTCATGCTGGCTCATAGTAAGGACTAATTTCAAAGTTTGTCTTACTTTTAAAATACATTGAAAATGTCTTCTAAGTGTCTGAGATAACCTGCTTAACGCAGTCTTCGGGGAAGTAGTCTACCCTCTCCTGGGGATGATTAGAGACTCTTACTCAAGGTATCTTTTTCCATTAAGAACTTACTATGCAGAAAGTCTGCATTATCTGGGGGCCCTGCTGGTAAGAATTTGGCAGGAAAAAAAAAATCAATAGTCTTGGGCTGTATTGTCATCTTTTAGTTTTATCAGACCTCAGAAATATACTATTGAAAATTCATACATCCGATTCATTAGTTGTTTTTCTGATTGGCAAAACCTCAGATTTGCTCAAAAGTCAGACTTTCTCTCATGTGCTTTAGCAACTTTATGGTACTGGCTTAAATGAAAAGCGTGGCTCTAATTGTGCCATGGCAGAAAGACCGAAACTTACTTTTTGCACAACTAGAACCTGAACAGAAGTTACAGTGAGAGGATCCAAGTGTCGGAAGCAGCGTGGGCAGTGCCTGGAGTGGCAGGTGCCGGGAATCATGAATCTGCCCAGGCTGTGTGCGAGTCACTTGCTCTTTTGTGCATAGACAGGTGTGTGGCGTGGTGGACACACTGCACATCCCCACTGTGTACGCAGGTTTGGAGCTGAGTCTCTGCGTTGGCATCGGGGACAGCCCTCCTGATTCTAGTTACTTTCTTTCATTTAGACAAATGTCCCTGCCTGGCCTGCCCTTGTGGCAGCTTTGTCAGGCTGCTTTATCTCGAGACTGTGCTTTCATCCTTCCAGGTTTATCTGTGCCTTTCAGGCAAGCCACGCTTTAGCTGTTTTATCTTGTTTTGTTCCTTTACCTTTTATCTGCACTCTACATGAAGGATGGGGACGGCAGCACATGACAGGGGGCTGCTGATTCTCCTAGCAGGGCGGACTTGCTGCTGCTGATTGGAGCCCCCAGACACCCTGAAACGTGAACCTGGACCATCCTCGGAGGGTGAAGTCCTGACGCCTGGATGGCCGTGACAAGGCGTCACCATCTGGGTGGTGCACACAGCAAAGATGCTCCGTCCGGCAGTTCTGGAGGCTGAGGCAGAGTCAAGGGGAGGGTGGTCCCAGGCCTTTCTCTGCTTCTGCCAGGTGCTGGTAATCTTTGGCATTTGCTGGATGTAGACAGAAGCACCCCCAGAATCTGCCTTCATCTTCTCATGGCCTTTTCCCTGTGCCCTGCCCCTGTGCTTTTTTTTTTTTTTTTTTTTGGTATTGAGAATTGAACCCAGGGTGCTCAATCGCTGAGCCACGTCCCAGACCTTTTTTTAAAAATATATATTTTATTTAGATCCAGGGTCTTGCTGAGTTGCTACGAGCCTCACTAAGTTGTTGACGCTGGCTTAGAACTCGCAACCCTTCTGTCTTAGCCTCCCAAACCGCTGGGATAACAAGTATGTGCCTCTGTGCCCAGCTGAAGTCTCTCTTTTTACTAGGAGACCAGGCACCTCGGATTAGGGCCCCCCTACGCCAGCATGACCTCATCTCAACAATTACAACAGCCCTATTTCCAGATTAGGTCACATTCCCAGAAACTGGGGTGTGCCATGCGTATGTGGGGACATGTTCAACTCACCTCCCAATCTGGTCATCATGGAACGCTGCAGCTTTTCAGAGGAATGTCATCCATTGGGTATCTCTGCCCCCTTTCCTTACCCACTCATCTGCTGATGGACACCCAGCCATCTGACACTATCTCTGCCCCCTGTGTTCAGCATGAGCGCGTCACAGGGAGTTCTTAGCAGTCGGCACGTGCGTGGCACGGCTTCCTGGTAGCGGGCCGACCTACTGAAGGTTACAGGCTCTGATTTGTTCCCATTCTGTTCTGCTTGGTGCTGCCGCTGACTGACTTCTTCCCTTTGGTCTGTCATAGGCAGAACTCTGAAGGAGTCAAAGCAATTCTGGAAAAACTTAGGCTGCCCTCAGCACAGCCTCCGTACTGCGTGCCCTGTGAGCTCCCAAAGTGCCCCTTCTCCACGCTCTGGACCCTGCTTGTAACTGGAAATTAGTGTGTTTATTTATTTATTTGCCTGCTTATTTTTGAGAGCTCTGTCACAGGTCATTTTAGAATGCTTCCTTAATCATTATGCATTATAATTAATCACTATGCAGTCAACATTTTATTATGCATTTGTATGGGTCATTCTTAAGAGTTTTTGGAAAGGTTCTCAACTGAGCATCTTCATCCTCTGGGCACGGCTGGGAACAGGTGAAGCCTCTGTTATCATTATCACTCCAACTGGGCTGGTACAGGAACAGCGCTCTCACAGAGGGCTTAGGGCAATTCTGAGCTGTTCCACTTGTAGTCTGGTTTGAACTTCATAAGAACATGTTCTTGTTCTTGTTTCAGAAGCTCCGGAGAGGCCTGTCAGAGAGGGAATTAGAGATTTGCACTTCACCTGCACAGGAGAAGTGGTGACAAGTGAAAGTAGATAGGGTCACCCAAGGATGGTGTGTGGAGGTGGAGGGCAAGGTGACCCTGGGGCATGGCCGCATTGAAAAGGACCAATCAAGGAAGTTCTCAAGAAGCAGTGCAGGGAGGCCAGAGGAGGGGAGAGGGATAGGAAAGCCTCTGTCACCAAAACCAAGGGTGGGTGGACGGTTTTCAGGAGGGCCACACAGCTGGTGCTCAGGGCCAAGGACTTGGTGACATCTGCAGTGTTGGCGAACGGTCATATGGGTGCTAGATTGCATGAGGTCCTTGTGAGAAACGAGGGGCAGAGCCAGGGGAAGAACCTGCTCCTTCCAGAAAGTCAATGAAAAGGGGAGGAGAAAGCGGGTGGATGGCACCATAGGGTCCCAAGTGGATTCTCATGGCTGGAGAGAGACCCTACTCAGAGGTGAAGGAGCATCAGTCCGCTCAGAGGAAGAGGCTAAAGACGATGGGAGGCTTCCACAGGGCTGGGGTTCTGGCGTGGAAACCGCAGGGCTCTGAAACCCAACGTGTTCATGTGGTTTTGGTTCTGCTATTTGCCAGCACTGCACCTTGGAAAAGTTAAAGTTCTGTTTTCCACCCGTGAACCAGTCCCTTATTTTGTTTTTTTCCTGGTGGTGCTGGGGATGGAACCCAGGGCTTTGGGCATGCGAGGTAAGCACTCTACCAACTGAGCCATATCCCCAGCCCTCCAGTCCCATCCTATATCACCTGATTATATTGTTTTGAGCATGAGCCGTGGTCATGGGTGAAGGTGTGCACCACAGCTTAGTCCCCGGCTTCCCAGACCTCACGGTGCAGCTATTACATCTTTTATTGTGGAAATGACAATCATGCACCAATGTGGAAAGAAGAGCATCGTGAACTCGAACCGTCAAGTTGGGGCCCATGTGATTGCCTGTATCTCAAACCTCCTCTTACTCAGTTCTTATCACTTACTGAACCTCCACCGCACACCTCCAGTCGTCCTCCCAGCGTCGGTTTTTCAACTCCATGCACTGGAACTGGTTGGTACGTCTCTCCCCTTTAGTTCCCTCCCTCCCTTCTCCCTCATCTTTTGTTTTGGGTTTTCATATCCCACGCACTGCTTTCCCATGGGTTCTGACATTTCTCTGTAAACTGGTAGTTAGACTTCAGGACTTGATCAGCATGCAGTTGGATTATGTTGGCGAGACTGCTCCTCACAAGGCGGCTCTGCGGAAACATGGGTGTCTTTTTCTGAATCTACACATACTGGCGACCTCTGCTTAGAACATAGCTGTGAATTCACTCTGGCATTGCAAATACCATTTAAAACACAATTTTGATATTTATAGTTATTCTGGATGTAAATGCCCTCCATCCACCCAAAGACACGGAATGCTGCCTATGGAGCGAAAGTGCAGATTGATTCTTTATTCAAAAAATATTGAGTTCTCCTCTACTCCAGGTGAAGCATGGCTCTCAGAGAGAGCTGTAAAAAGGCCTGGCTCGGCCCGGCACGGTGGCATGTCTCTGTAATTCCAGAGATTCAGGAGTCTGAGGCAGCAGGATTGCAAGTGCACAAGGGCTGAGGCATGAGGCGCAGGTGTGACCAGGAACGTGTGGACTCCTAGGACTGAGTGGTGCTTGAGGAAGGGGACTAAGCACTGAAATGACTTTAGGAATGATGGATTGTCATGCCAGAAAAGTCACATGCAAGGTACAGAGTGCTTCAGGATGTCGCCCCGCAATAAACTCATGTAAAAATAACCCGGTCCACACAGCTGAATGTAGGTGTGGAGTAAACTGGAGCTGCTACTTTCATTTCCGTCTTCAGCATTACATTAGAATCCACCTCCTCCTTCCCTCTTCACTAGGATAGTTGTTGGGTCCCTGATTTGGATGGACTCACTTTTGAACTCCTAGTGTGTGAGGGTGATGGCCTTGTTTGTGGGGGGGCTTCCTGGTTGTTATGTTCGGTGTCATCCTTGGGACGCCTTCCATCTGGCCACGCAGGAGGACCAGGTCACCCGAGAAGCCACAAGCCACATCTGAGGCAAGGCAGATTCTGCAGGCCTCCGTGGGTCTTGCTCTTCATCTGCCACCACCACTCTGTCCCTCAGGTCATCCGGAAGGGACCATGGGGACCACTCTGTTCTTCCAAACCCACTGCCTGTCCTGTGTCTTCAAGCCTAGTGTCAGTCTGTGAATAAGTGGGCCTGGGTCCTTATACAGAGCCTGTGCTGTGACCTCCCTGCACCCTGCTCTCACAGGGCCACCTCCATCTGTGTCCCCTGGATCTGTGTCACTGGGGATCCCCATGGCTTTATGGATTCATCCTCTGTGAAAATGCAGATATTCCTAGGGAGGACCCCACTTTGTACCTGAGTCAACAGGCGTGGGGTAGCTTCGTGGGAGCAGGTTTGAGTGAGAGAGGCAGGTGAAGACGGCTCCTGCGGAGGAAGAGAGGAGCATCCAGAGGGAAGAAGAAAAGCAGTTGTGAGAGAGAGCCCTGAAGTCAAACAGCAAATCCGCACCAAGGACCTGTGGGCCGCTTACTCCCAGGCTCCTGCGGGGCTTGCGGACACACCGCCATCCATTTCCCGTGTGTCCTCTCATTCCCCAGCACGGGGTGCTGCTGTCCGACTCAGCTGTCTTCCTGGGGCCCCTCGTTCCTTCCGTTTCTCTCCTCTCTTTCTTTCCTCACCTTAATTTTTATTTCCCTTTTCCTTTCTTTGAGCTTTAACTTTCTTGTTCTTTTCCCCATTTTTAAATAAATTTTCTCCCTCTCCACCTTTTCCTTCCCTTTTCTCGTGTTGGTTTAAAACTTCAGATGCAGCGTTTCGATGTGCTTGTCATGTGGGTGACGTGTTAACTCGGGTGCACAGTTGCATGGTCACAGACTGAAAAACCGAGGGTTGTGGCTTCTCTTGACGTTCTGACACCAGGAACCACTGGCTGAAGCTGGCTCTCAGTGGGCGTGAACTGTGGTGCGCACAGTGTTCTCACTCAGCGTGAAGATAGAGAAGTGTCAGATAGGACATCTTACTGTGTGTCACACATTCCTTCTCCCAGGCTCCCACATGGCGGCCCGTGGCCCATGCCTGGGATCCCAGCCACTCCAGAGGCGGAGGCGGCAGGAGGGGAGACCACATCTCTAACTGTGCTGTGTCCTTTTCTTCTTCTCTTCCTTTTTATCTCCTTCCACCCATCGCTCCTCGGTTGTTGTTCCTGCTGTAAGTCAGAGGCTTCTGGCCACGCAGATGACACAGATGACAGACACCTCCCCCTCTGCGTTTCCTCTGTTGCCCACCAGCTCCGCGACCTCACCCCTGCCCAGGCCTCCTTCCCCCTTAGATGTCGGGTCAAAACCCTGGGCCGGCAGCAGTAGCGCCATCAGAGGAAAGAAGGTGTGATCCTGCAAACAGGTACACCTGCTGCTGCTCTGCCTGAGAAGTCATTCCTTCAGTTCATTCTCTACATTAGGTTCACAACCTTCTTGGTCTCAGGACCCTTTTATACTCTTCAAGATTATTGAGGCACCCACCCAAAAAGCATTTGCTTACACAGGCTGTAGCCATCATACTGCAGTGCTAGAGGTTAATGCTGAGCACAATTCCAAACACGTGCATGTTCAAGCACACATCCGTGGGTGGTCAGAGCCTCTGGCCGAATCTGCTGTACACTTGGGAGAGATCAAGAGTGAAGAGAGTCCATTACATCTTAATATTACTTTGAAAATGAGTTTGACTTTGCAGATTTCCAAAAGGGACACAGGAACCCCATGGGGTACATAGAACACACTAGGACCGACCTGTTACTTCAGGTATTTGTGGCAGTTCCTGAATGCTTGTGCTGGAAATTCCAGAAATGGTATCAAGAGTGGGGAGAATATTGGAGAACTTCATAGTACCGGGAATTCACTCCATGTGTAGTCTCTACTGAGGCACTTGATAGGCTTATATGTCTAAAAAATTAGTTTATGCATATATTCAATGAAAATGATTTAGTACCTTTTTAAAATTTTTTTTTATAGTTGTAGATGGCTAGAATGCCTTTATTTTATTTGCTTATTTTTATGTGGTGCTAGGGATCAAACCCAGTGCTTCACACATGCTAGGCAAGGGCTCTGCCACTGAGCTACAGCCCCAGCCTCTAGTACCTTTTTTTATAACCACTAAAAGCCTAGTTGGTATGACTCTAATCTGGAAATTTTGATACTCACAGTCGGATCCTGAGTCACTGGCTCAGCATGACTGCAGGAGTGTTGTGAAGTTTAGACTCATGATAAAATCACTAAAGAGAAAAGTGCCAGGGGTTTTGGTTATATTTCTCATTATCTGGTTAACCAAGAAACACTGCAAGACTATGTGTGAATGTCGAGTCCTCTTTTCTGACTACCAGCCTTTAAGAAATTCCTTTCTCTTGCAAAAGTGCAATATAAAGTCATCACTTACCAAGGGTGAAACTCCATTAAATAACATCGCCAACCATTTTGATAGAACTTTCTGTCTGGCTTCCACCTCTGAGTCCAACAATGTGACTACCTAAGTCTAATCACGTGCTACTTCTTTTCAGATAGTTTTGAGACAGATGCACCATTGAATCACCACATCGTCTCAGAATCTGGAAAAAATGTCACACTCAACTGTCAGCTTCAGATGGATGGGCTGGTGCATCAAGTCACCTGGGAAAAGATCCAGCCCCATCAGATAGACCTCCTAACCTGCTGCAACTTGTCCCAAGGGAGGAGTTACACCTCAAAGTACCCCAGGCAAATCCTTAGCAACTGCAGCCAGGGCAGCAGCAGCAGCTGGATCCTCATCCCCAACGCCACCGCCTCGGACTCTGGGCTGTACCGCTGCCGCTTCTCTGCCCGCTCAGGAGAAAACGAAACCTTCGTGGCAAAACTGACCATCACTGACGGTGAGTGGGCCGTGTGTTCCAGGGGCAAAATGGGAAAAAGCCAACCACTGAGGATGGGTTGCTGCTGTTCTTTCTGTGGTGCCTGCATTCATTTAATGAGATGCTACTGTTCAATCGTGTTCTTAATGGTTTAGTTGGGGCACATTTATCATTATTCTAGGATTCAGGATCTTTTTATCTCACTTTTTCATCAGCACAAATTGTACAATTAAAAAAAAAAAACATATTTCTATTTTTTCATCTTCCATGTTCCTGAAATCAAGAAAATCAAAACCAAAAGCATGGTGGTACGGGCCCTGTGTTTCAATCTCATTACTCCTACCTCACCAGATTCTATTGATGTTTTTGTTGCAGGTGACAGGGTGGTATCATCCCTTGGTAACCCCAGCAGTAAGGACACTGTGCTAGGTCACGTGTAAGTTGGTCTCGGGGTGACTAGAGGCACGAGCTGGGGGATCACGCAGTTGCTGCTGGGCCAGAGCAGAGCCTTTTCTCAGTTGGTTTCAGACCTGAGCACAGAAGCACCCTGACCTTGAGGCTCCCTGAGCTGACCTTCAGGGTCTGCATCTGAGTGGTGCCTTGCTTTCTTTCCTATGCTTTTGGCCAGTTTCTTGATCTTGGCTTGTGTTTGGACCTTTGGAGCCAAGGCTCCCCAGGCTTTGGCTACGCCTTTGGCCTCAGATGACGCTGCAGGCTGATAGTCCTTCCTGAACTGGAACCGAAGGAGAAAGGCTATTAACCACAGCCTCCGCCACCGCACCTGCTGGGGCCCTTGCGATGAGGACATGGCTGGAGGAGAGGGGATGTCCATGTGCAGACACTCTGTTTATTTATTTATTTATTTGTTCTAATCAGTTATACCTGACAGCAGAACGCTTTTCAATTCATTGTACACAAATGGAGCACAATTGTTCACTTCTCTGGTTGTACACAAAGTAGGGTCACACCATTTGTGCAATCAGTCATACGTGTACCTAGGGTAATGATGTCCATCCCATTTCACCATCTTTCCTCTCCCCATGCCCTTTCCCCTCCCCACCCACCCCTTTGTTCAATTCAATTTCTCCACTTGTCCCATGCCCCACCCCCATGTGAATTAGCATCCACTTATCAGAGAAAACATCCTGCCTTTGGTTTTTTGGGATTGGCTTACTTTG
Organism: Ictidomys tridecemlineatus; assembly: GCF_052094955.1. NCBI lineage: Eukaryota > Metazoa > Chordata > Mammalia > Rodentia > Sciuridae > Ictidomys > Ictidomys tridecemlineatus. The sequence continues at coordinate 10,731,846 of NC_135488.1, read as the reverse complement.
CTTAGCATGATATTCTCCAACTCTATCCATTTATCTGCAAATGCCATAATTTTATTCTTTTATTGCTGAGTAATATTCCATTGTATATATGTACCACAGTTTCTTTATCCATTCATCTATTGAGAGGCAGCACACCAGCCCCCTCTGTCCGTCTCGAGGATGGTGGAAGCTCTGCTCATTTTCCCTCTCCAAAATAATCTAACACCGTTCTTTGACATTTTAAATGTTGATCACATTTCTGAAGACATAGAAAACAGTTCTTACTTAAAAAAATCTTGCACTACAGAAATAGTTTTTGAACCTGGCCAGGAAAAAAAAAGTGAAAACAGATACTAACTTTTTCTTAAAGACTAAGGCAAGAAAATGTTCTATTCAGAAAAAAAAAGTCATAATCATTTAAAAACATAGGAAATAAGGCCTTGTCCATTGTGGGCTGAAAAAGTAATTAGAAACATCTTAAATCACAGAGAAAATGAAGGTAAGAGATTTTTAGGAGATAGTTATTTAACTTTTACTAATTAATAAACCTGTCTTTGATTTGTCCAAATATGACTAAGTTTCTTGCAGAAAACTCTTTTTGTGTGTGTAAATTATAAACAATTTCAAAAATCTGCCAATGAAATGAAGGTGACAGTGTAATGATGGGTACTGTAAGGGCCCATGAGTTTTGAACAGCTGCAAAATGGCTTTTTGACATTCAATTGACAGATTGCAAGAGTAACAACTGGAGTTATATCCATTAGTAGAAAAGTAAAATTGATGAAGATGACAGCTATTGACTGTATGTTTTGGCTTAATTCTTTTTTCAATTATTATAAGTAAAGACTGAATCTAAAAAAACCAGTCTGAGAGAAAAATAGGTCATTTGTGTTTTGTCTGGTGCAATTTGATTATTTCAAGTCCTGAGGCTGTTTGGTCAAAAATCAATGTAGAGATTAAAGCAGAAAGACAGGTATAAGATTTGGAACAGACTTAATTTATTTCAACTGTCCAGGGAAAGGTGATTGTGACACAAATTTTATAAAGTGCCATGCATCCTTTTGATAGTTCCCATCTACTTCTTTTATAGGACGTACTATTGGATTTAAAAGAGAGATTTTTAAGACTTAAATTTACACACACACATACATATACACACACACACTCACAAATATATACACACTCCCCTGACTCTGCCTGCCTGTGTTCATTAGACAAGGAATCATTTAGTCAGAGGTCACCCAAAAGATTTTGTATAATCCCCAACCAATAGCTATATAATTGTCAACCAATAGTCCTATATCCAGGCCTTCCTGTGATTTGTGCAGAGGAGGAAGATGGCAAGGCGTGAATTGACTTGCCTTCGACTTCCTTCTCTGAGTGAAAGGAAATGCCGTCTTAGCAACACCACTCAGGGGCTGGAAGGGTATGCAGTAGTTCCAGATTGACCTTTCTGAACTTGAAACTTGACCAGAAGGGTAAGAGAGGGGAGAAAAATGTGTGTTTACTGACACCCAACCCAAATTATTTTTGGTCTTTGATAGCCTCCAGATTTTCAGTAGTCATGAGAGAGGTATTTCAGGTAACTCCAAAAGAAATGATGGAATCAGGCTATTACTGTTTAAATTGAGCTTATTAAGTATAAAAAGACTGAGGATAAAATAAATGAAATTGGCTACCACTGAAGGTTCCAAGAGGAGGCTAGTTTTGAATAAACTTCGGTTCACATACTTACTCACATCCTTCTGTGATCTTCTTCCACCCACGAGCCCATGTGACCAAGCCACCATAGGTCAAATGAGGTGTGTGGTGAGTGGAGCTGATGAGGGAGGATATGCCAATCATGGAGGGGTGAGGGGTGAATAGGGAGAGGGGGCCATGTGGGTGATGGCAATCAGATGAACAAATTGGCAGAGAGTCCAAGTTCCGGGTCAGTGTAGGATGAGGTAAGTTAAGTGACATATTGACTTGGTGAAATTCTGGATTTGTGGAATAGTCAAGGAAAACCTTTGCTGGCTCTTGAGCAAAGATGGCAGAATAGCTTCAAGGAAGAGTGGGTTGTCTCTAAGTTTCAGAGTAGAAGACTTCCACCCCTTTGGTTAGGTTTAATCCTAAGTATTATTATATTTTTGTTATTATTGTAAATGGATTATTTTTTGTATTATCTGTTGTATATAGAAATATAATGGTTTTCTCTTTCTAACCTGCTACTTTCCTGAATCGTTTGTCAGTTCTAGATGTTGTGTGTGTGTGGTCTCCAGGATTTTATACAGATGTGATTATGTCATCTGCAAATTGCTCCTTTTACTTTACCTTTCCTACTCAGATGCATCCCCCCCCCATGTCTAATTGCTATGGCTAACTCCGGCCTCTAGGACTTCACTGAGTACAAGGGCTGAGACTGGGCCCTCTCGTCTTATTCCTGATCTCAGAGGAAAGGTTCAGTTTTTCACTGTAGAGTCCTTTCACATGGGGCCTTTATTATTTGGGGGTAAGTTTCCTCTACACCTAGTGTAAGAGTCTTTATCACGAAAAGATATTAAATTTTATCAATGCCTTTTCTACTTCTATGGAGATGATCATGTGGTCTTTGATATCATTTTGTGAATGTGGTCTACTATATTGATTGATTTGCAAGCCTCGAACTGTTCGTGCATCCCCCAAGGATAAATCCTGCTTGATCACAGCATTCAAACTTTTAAACAAGCTGTTGTGTTCAGTTTGTTAGTATTTTGTTGCGGACTTCTTTGTCTATACTCACTGGGGGTATTGACTGTAGTTTTCTTGTGGTGTTGTCTGGTTTTGTTATCAGAGCATCTATTCTCATAAGATGAATTTGAAAGTGTTCTCTCTTCTACTTTTTTGGAAAAATTTAAGAAGAGTGGTTTAATTCTACCTTGTGTGTCTGGTGGAATTCATCTGTGAAGCCATCTTGTTCTGGGATTGGTGATGAGCCCCAGGCCCCAGGTCCACCTTAGCTGGGCACAAAATGGCCCAGACAAAGGGAGGGGAGAGGGGTGTCACTAAAACACCTCTCGGCCAGCTCTGCCACTCGCCCTGCCCTACGTTCTCCTTCTCTTAACCAGGCTTCTGTTTCTCACCACATTTACCTTCTTTCCACGGAGTGTCACTCAGTCCCTCGCTGTCTTCATGTCTGTGTGAGCCCAATCTGCTCACGGTCTTTGAACCATTAAGCATCTTGAATTTCTCAAACTTTGTTAACTTGAAGACTGCCACCTTTAAATGACTTAATAACTGCATCTGTCTGTATGGTCCAGACTCCTAACAAAAATTGCTGGAGGTTAGAGATTAGGACGCCTTTAAAGTTCTCCGAGTGTCTCTCTCCCATGTGCTCAACAAGGGCTCCTGACTGATATGTTAATATTTCTTCTGATTCTGGTAGGAACCATGTCCACCTTAGCTTTAAGTTTCCTGAGTAGATTATTTTGAGATTTTCTTCATCAACACTTAACATTTGAGGTTTAGCGATTGATTACCAAAGAAAAGGAGATTTCAAAAGATCAGTGGCGATGTCTGTGAAGAACACTTGCATGATCTTTTGTTTGTATATCTAACTTTTAGAAAGGCTATTTGCTCTTTAACTTTTCATTTTCTTTATTTTGTTCATTTTTTTTAACATAATGCTACATATTTGCTAGTCTCAAGGACTGGAGGATGGGATTTGTAAATTAAGATTATAGGAGTATTCATTAGGAAATGGTGCTCCCACAGCCAAGGGACTCTTCCCACATATTTCTTCAGTAAGACTTGAGGTTGGCAAAGATGGACCAGGGGGAATAGAGTGTTATAGATGATGCATCTTGGCTATTGATGGCTTGGTGAATACTGCTGAGTCTAAGTCTCTATCCTCTTGAGTTGAACTATGAGAATGTTGAAGAAGAAATAAATTTCATTTCTTTTTTTATTTCATTTATTTCTTTGGTCTTTAATTTCTGCTAAAATGGACCCAATTTGCTCCCCGTTGATTTGGATTCTAGAGCAGTTTCAGGTTAGAGATAAGTTAATTTTTTTTTTATTTTTAGGATTTTGTTAATTCACAGCCTTCTTTCCTATTCCTATAAATTTAGAATTTAGGATTTAGAATAGAGCTGCTATACACTGAGCTGATGGACACATCCATTTCCATGGTACAGTGCGATGAACTTCAGCCTTTTATAATCTTTCCCTACATAGAAAACAAAATGTCCACAGCAGTTAATTTATATGATAGGACCACACAACCAGAATCCCATAGCAGCAGTGACACTACTTATAATTAGAATAGCTTCTACTGAAACAGATCTGCCACAATTTTCAGCCCAATTTAGTTTGCTTTTAAAATTCTGGATGATGACTGGGTATCCAGATGTAACATACTGTTTTCAACATCACAAATGAGTTGATTCCTCAATTATGGCCTATTAGGTCATTGTACCTTTCAGTTGCCTCTGCCCAAAGCAGGATTTTTATAAGGCATTGCATTAAAAAAATGCAACTGGTCAGTTAATTTTCTTTATAAGCCCCACATATTGATTTATTTCTCCAAATGCACAATTCCATGGAATGTTTGTCTATAGTCATTTTTTATACGTACCCTACTTGTGGAGATAAATAAGATATTGAATTGAATAATAGTGACAAGTTAATATCAGAGAGAAGGAATTTCTGAAAGGTCACACATTAAATTGATTTGGTAAGTAACACTGTTGAGTGTATATAGTAATGTATATACACTAGGAATTGCTATTCTGTAAGTGGGTCTTTGTCTTTAGATTGAATATCAATCTGTTTTCATGAAGTTTTCTTCTCTGGTACAAGTTTTACAGGTAGAAATTTAAATTCAGGCAAACATACTGATTTTCTGCCCCCTTAAAACCTGTGCGTGGCCACATTTATTCAAGAGCCTTTCTAATGACTCCAACTGCAAAATTGCCACTTATGCTTTTTTTGTAATGCATGGAATTTTCATTCTAAAAACTCCAGGGAATTGTTAACAGCCTGTGACTGCCCCTTAGAGCTTTATTAGAAACTGAACGTGGGCGAGTGAGTATTTTCTCCAAAGGCAAGAAGAAAATTACTTAACATGTTTTGAAATTGATTCTTCATATAAGATTAATGGCATTTTCATCTTAACAAAAATTTTCATTGTATAAATTCTAATTCATTTAATCAGATGAAGATTGCTAACTCCATCTGAAGCATTTCCAAAATTCTTGACTTGATCCTGAAAAAAAATTCAAAGGCAACATAATGGTTTCGTAGAGGACTATGTTATTTAAAAGATAAGGACATGAAGAATAAGCATGGATCTGTCATTCTTAGAGTTATGTCTTTGAACCTCAGTTTGTATCTTTTAAAACTATAATTTACACTGAAATGATTCAGTGATTCCTAAAGGTATTTACTCAACAGAGAAATATGTTTTCCTTTAAAGCTTTTATAAAATAAATATTTTGCCATCCTCATTGACCACTCTTAAATTTATTTCCAGAATAAATTCAGTGCACTTCACTATTTTTTAGAACTCTGAAGTGGCCACGGTGCTCAGTGATTTATCTGTCATAGTGACTTTTTATTTTATTTACTCACAAGAAATTATTCCTTTCAAAAGTACAAAGTTGGAATGTTAATGTTCTCCCTGGGTTGGTGGAAAGGTAAACAGTGTTAGCAATATTAAAAGTGAGAAAAATGAAAAAACACCTTGTCATCATGATGATGGGCGTGGGCAAGGGAAGAGCAGATGTGGTTGTCAAGACCACATTAGCAATGGATGCTCAAGGACCCAATGTGCCCATGACCCCAACTTTGAGCTAGGTAGAGAGTAAATTTGTGCATATAGAAAAAGGCAGCTCACAAAGTATAGGTGTTTGATGTTAATGGGCCTCAGTTTCTTCCATCTCATCTGGTGCAGTTAGATAGACTCTTCATTCTTTATTCATGTGTGTGTGTGAGTGTGTGTGTGTGCACACACGCACACACACACGCATGCACACGTATATGCATTAATAAATCTGTGAACATTCGTTAGAAGGAGCAACAGACTCATTATTCAACCTGCTGTGGTAAACAGTCAATCAATACGTGTGATTTATACCCATACTTAACACATGCATATATGCCAACTCTAAAATACTTTCATCATTTTATTTTGCTTTTAGGTTGACTACTGTTTTGCTTCCTAATCCAATAAAGGAAGGTATCTTTTTTGAAATCTCATCATGCTGTTCCTTTTAAAATCATTGGCTCTTTTATAAGATGAAAGATCAAAGGGGCACCTGGACTCTAGTGTATAAAGCTTCAGATTTAAATCATGACCAGACATCTTGTTTATTGTCAGGTATTGGTTTGTATACATTTTTTTAAAGCAACTTGGTTAACTTTTTTTTTTTTACAACTACTTAAAGTTGGATAGAAATGGAACATTCAGAGGTAACGTTCGTTCAGTCCAGTGCTTTCTGTGCATTTCATATTCTGAAAATGTCTGTATAACATTCACAACAGGCTTGCACACAGGTGTTTATGGTGGCATAGCTACAGATTGGATCTTGAACTTCTCCCTCAGGCCCACGTGTTAACAGCCTGGTCCCTGGTTGGTGCCACTTGGAGGTGAGGCACCTCTGTGAGGCAGGCCAGTGGGAAGCAGTTAGATCATCAGGGGATGTGATCTCTTGCTCCCTGTTCATGCAGTGAGCACTTTTGTTCCACCATGCACTCCCCTCTGTGTCCTGCTCCCTCTCCATAGGTCCCAAAGCAAGGGGGCTGGCCACTTGATCATGGATTGGAACCTCTCAAACCGTGAGTCACAACAATCTTTTCCTCTTCACAAGTTGGTCATCTCACGTATTTGTGTCAGTGATGGGAAGCTCGCAACAGCCATATGGTTTGAATTTTGATGTTTTCTAAGGACACCTCAAAATAGTTATAACTAGCAGCTGCAAGAATTGTCCTGGGGCTGTGTCTTGGCCACTACTGGATGAGCATATGTGTCGTTCTTCTATGTGCGCCAGTGGCTATTCTAAGAATTTGTGCATAATTGCTTCTTGACCTGTCACAACAACTCTGATGTATCCATGTTTTACAGATGAGGAGGTGAGGCCCCGGAGAGTTCAGGCAATTGATCTTACGGCCAGGGAGTCGAGGGGCTGGGATTCAGAGCTGTGAGACTGGCTGCAGGGTCCTTGTCCTTAGCCACAGATCTGTACTTCTACTCCAAGCAGAAGAAAACTGTCATCACTGTCAGCAGCTGGTACCTGGAGGGTCCCCTCCTCCTTCCAGGAGGTCTGTGCACAGGTTTCAAGCTGGGCCGACACAGGGCAGGTGCGGGCCCCGGAATGGGGCTCCATCTCCCTGGGTTTTCCTCCAGCACAGGGGCTTCAGCTCACTCTGGTCCGCAGCCTCAGGCTCAGGAGCTGTGTGGGGAGTTGTTCTCCAGACCCTGCTGTTCTTTATTCCAGGGCTTCATGTATGTCAGGGAGTCGGGTCACATGGGACAGGCTTTCCACATGGTCTACAAGTGACTCAGACGGGGTCCATGGAGCAGGTGCTGGTGCTGATGAAGTCAAGTCCATGCCAAGAACAGATGAGGAAATCCTGTGGCTTAAATGTGTCCCTCCATGTTCAAATGTTGGAAACCCAATCCCAGTTGACAGATAGGAATATATCTATATCTATATCTATATCTATATATATATTAGCTATACACGGACACAGTGTCTTTATTTTTTTTGTTTATTTTTATGTGGTCCTAAGGATGGAACCCAGTGCCTCACATGTGTGAGACAATCGCTCTGTCACCTGGGGCCGACAGACAGGACCTTGAAGAGGCCAGGAGGCCAGGAGGGCGGTCTCCATTGAAGGATGAATGTCCTTATGGTGGGGTGGGGTTATCATGGAGTGCGTTCCTGAGAAAAGGCTGAGTCCACTGCTTCCTTCTCTCTCACTCTTGCCCTTTCTTGCCCTCCCACCACCCATGGGAGGACAGTGCAGCACAAAGGCCCTGGCCGGACTCCAGCCACCCTGGTGTTGGACCTCAAGAACCCTGGTATTAGTAGCTTAAGAAGGACTGGGACAGGGAACTCTAGGAGAAGCCTCTGGGCATCAGGAGGGTGACGTGGTGACATCTCAGCCCCGACATGACTTCTGGGCATTGTGAAGCACCTGTGCACCCCTCCATCAGAGCCCCCCTAGATTCTTCCCCTCTGGAAAAGTCTGCTCCCTTCAGCGCATGCCAGGGATCTGCTACAGGTTCCCTCACACGCCCCTCCTTCCGTCTTAAGCTCCTCTTTCCTTAAACCCTGCTCTCCCTTTGCTCTTGTACGGTAGATCTTAATTACTTAATGGCTACTGCAGTCAGAGCTGGAGTGTGTGGCTCCGCAGGGATAGCGAAGTCTTAAGTATAAAACCTTCCAAGACAAACCAGAGTTTACTTCCTGTAAACTCTGGTTTGTCTTGTACATGCATTTCAAAGAGTTGAAGAGACCAAAACAGATTTGAGTTTTCTAAAATGAAGGCTACAGATAACAGATAACATATTCTGACCATTTGTATTCTCTCCCATTTATATAACTTCATATTCTTCAGCTAAATGTGTCAGTCGTATGGTTGCCTATTGGGTGTCTTATTGCAGCTTGTAGGTGGCAAGTTGTTTATCTTGATAGCATCAGAACATTTGAACATTTCCTATTGTATCCTTGAGGATAAGCATAATAGTAACATTGTAGTATAGAGTTAGCCTGGCTAAACCACAGGAATATTAAACCCTATGCTGCGGAAATAGAATCAGAAACAAAATCTACTCCCTACAAAAGAGGAAAAATTACTCCACAAGGTAGAAGGGAAAGAAAACAGTTTTATTATTGAATAAACAAACACTGAATCAGAATGTTACCTGCCTCCCAGGAAGTCTACTAAGAGATTACAGGGATGGAAAGAAATCTCACTGTTTTATATACCAGCAAGTAGAGCCCCGTGCATGCATGTCCTAAAGGTAAATAGTAAGCAGGCTTCAGGAAAGGGGCTTGAGGGCACCATTTGTCACACATAGTCCATCCTGGGCTCCCCCGGTAATGCGGGTGGCCACCTGTGTTAGCTGAATGGCTTTACTCACAGGGAATCCAAACATCTCAGTCTTCCTGAAGGAGTGGTTGCCATTCGGGGGCAGAGCCAGTGGAATCCAGCCTCCCTCCCTTCCTCCCACAGAGACTGGGATGATTCCTTTTCACAGGGATGGCTCCCAAGTCCTGGAGAAAGATTCTTCTCCATTACAAAGTTCATGAGAACCTCCCTTGGATTTTAAAAAGATTTACATGCATTTCAAAGAGTTGAAGAGACCAAAACAGATTTGAGTTTTCTAAAATTAAGGCTACAGGAAAGGAAAGAGTGGAGAAATCAGCAGAGGGACAGGGGTCAGCTGCCAGAGTCCCTCTGGAAGGTGCTGTAGACTGCAGCAGTGATTCCCAAAGCCAGTTCTGTGGTCACTGCTGTGGAATGTTCTGGAGTGCTTCCTGAAAAACAGATTCCCAGGCCTTGTCTCCAAGTCTGCAGATGAGAGTGATGTACGCGGCTCCCCATGATCATCAACGCTTTGCACTGAGTCTTGACCCGAGTGGGAGACCTGTCGAGTCTGTTCCTGTGCACTTTTATTTCTAGGGTTCTAATGTGCAATTATCTGAACATGTCTTGGCAAAAATCAGGAATCATAAATTAGACAAATATATAAAAAGAGAAAAGGAAGTAGACGTAACCTGACCTGTGCTTGGTCCACCAAGGAGAATATCTCTTGTGGGAACTCTCACCTTTGGCTCAAAACCTCCCTCAGTCTTGATCAGGATTATTTGCCCTTGGGAATCTGGCTTCCTGTTAAAATTACTTAACAGTAAACTCAGAAAATTGACAAAGAAAGAAATCCCCTGTTTAGTAAGGTAAAGAAATATGTTATCCAGTATGAAATTACTTCATATGGCTCCTATAAACAAGGTATATGTATCATGTGTATACATGTGTATTTATATATAAAAACTATATTATCAGTAACATAGGTGCATAACGTATGTGTTCTTACAGTAATGTAATGAGAGCGTTGCTTTAAGAAGGGTCATTGGTATCAAGAAACAATGAAAATATGACTTCTCAGTTGGAATTTGCTAGGAGGACTCACAGGACTCAGCACTGGTGGATTTCAGCAAAAGGATCCAAAGTCAGTGAAGGAGAAAGATGCACCGGGCCAAATGGGAAGGATTGACTGATACCCCAGAAGAAAAGCACGTGCTTAGCATACACCAGACTGACGTGGAGACATCTAAGCACAATGAGCTCCTTCAGTCCAGCAGTGGTAGAAAGGCACAATGAGGCCGTGTTCCCACGTGCCAGCCAAGGACCAGGCTTGTGAACAGGCTCTTCTGGGGACCGTACTCTGGGCCGCTATAGCAAGTCTTCTACGGGTGCTGACTCACTAATGAAGTGGGCCAGACATGCCCAGTTCTTGATATTCTGACTCATGGTGCATTTGAATAATGTGTGTTTACAAGCAAACGAGGCGAGTGTGCAGAAAGCGTAAGACTAAGATGTACTTGGGCAAGAAGGTGAGGCATCTCATATAATAGACTCAGTCATGAAATTTTTCTCAATAAATATACAAAATCAAAGATGTTTACCCTGCTTTTGTCCACATGCAGACTTGAGCACCCTGCCATAGGCCAGTCACCATGGAGCACCCATCTCATGGTACAGCGCGGTGACACGGATGGAGCCAAGATCACTAATGCAGTCCTGCTGCCTGGTACAGCGTGGGCTCTTCTAGACTGTGTGCTTTTCGGCTGGCAGAGTTCCAAAGTGCTTGAGCTGGTTGGGAAACTGTTTTACAGCAAGAGAGGCAAACTGTTAACAGAAATTGCACTTTAGGTTAGAAACCTGCTCCCTTTGGGTTGTTCCGTAATTATCGGATAATTATTTCGAGTCTCTGTTTCTTATGTTTCCCAGTTAAAATCTGAAAACATTTTTCTTTTGGGAAAAAATATTTGTTATTTACTCAGAAGAAAGATGGGAGGTTGATGTCATGGTTTCTGAAAATCATTTATTCCCTACAACCTTCTTGCTATAAAACAGGCTAAAGTTTCTGAAATACAAAGAGCATAAAACTGATTTACACAAAGACAAGTGACCTTTGAAAACTTGGGATATCACCAGGCCCATATCCATCTGATGCATATTTCATTTTTGATGCAACGAACTTTGGGCTTTCGTTATTTCCAGTCTAAGATTGTTTTATGTTCGTTGATGGACACTACCTCTGTCCTTCCCCAAGACCTGAATCTGACTGCAGGAACAAGCATCCTCCATTACATGACTAGTTCAACACAACATCTCAACACAAAACAAATGAAATTATTTATTTAACTCTAATTGGGAATGTGTGCATATAAAATGTAAGTGTATATGTAATGTACACTATTAATAGTTTATGTTATGTGCTGTTTAAAATATTTAAAGAATGTCTGTGTATTTTAGTTCAGTCCCCTAGTGACCCTTGGGTTTTATTTCATCGTCATCTCACATCTGCAAAGATAAAGAGACTGAATGTCCTTTAATGAGATCTTCCAAGGAAAGAATTAGAAGACAGGACAAGGCCCCACGGCTTCCCTCCTCCATGTCTGTGTTTCCAGCCAACTGAAGTCTAATGGAAATGAAGTTTGGGTATTTTCCTGCAGTATCCAGAGAGTTAGACTGGGAATGACCTTCTCCTGCACACTCTGTCAGCTCACACCTCTCCACCCTGCGCCCGCACCACTGGGTGCATTGCATCTGGACAGAGAATGAGAGCTAACATTTCTTTCTCTTCTTAATGAGGCAAGAAAAGAGTAGTTGTAACTGATATTTTCCAGGACTTATCAGGCCTGGTTAGAGGCTTGGAAAGCATGAGTTCTTCTGGCTTGTTTTCTGGTCCAGTTATTTAGGTTATTAGTTACTGGGTGTCTTCACTCCCTAACCCACCCGTCTCCAATAAAGGAGGAACCCCAGGCATTCGGGCGACTCTGCCCGCCTGGCTCTGCAGGAAGGGCCCGGCAGCATTTCTGTCATGAACCATTTCTAAGGTTTGTAACTCAGCCATAAATACTTGTCACCAGCAGAAACTTAGCCCGGAGGGTCATAGGCCTGGAGTAAATTATTCATTTATAAATTTCACTGACTTGCTTTAAATTGTCTTAACTGTATTTATCTTTTGTGATGGGAGGAGAAATAATGGCTTTATGGTTCAAGACATTTTTGTCCCCCTATGAATCAACGAGCGTTGGGATGTAAGCAAAAAAGTCAGCAAAAATGTGGCCACTGGAAACAGACAGCGATTCTCCTTTCTTCAGAGGAGGGCTTGAGGGCCAACATCATTCAACTGAAGCTCTATTAACAGAACTTGGGGGAGACAGTGAGCGCTCTGAGCTGTTAACTCCCCAAAGCAGCCCTTCCCATTTGCTTTTTCTTCTTCCACATGAGGCCCAGCAAGCTGCGTGGTCACCGGAGTCTGACCATTCATGCTACATCGGGCCAGACAGGGCAGGCAGGGGTGGGAGGTGACCCTGTCTCGGATGGTCCATGTGCCCCCTCTGAGAGGCCGATCTGCACCTCTCCTCCATGCTTTTACATTTATTTCTTAAGAGAAAATACGAGTTCCATGCCACTTTTTAAGTCACATAGGACTTTTCAAAATAACATAAATTCCATTCTCTATAGGTAATACCAGTTACACATACGCCTTGAAATAGCATCCATGTAAATACTGAATAAATAAATGATCTGACTTCATTGGTCTCACCTTGCTAGAAACAGTTAAAAATAGGAAACATTTCAAATTGAAACATTTGAAATTTGGATTTATAACTGACCAGTTGTGATACAAATGGGCACACTTTCAAGTGGATTCTACTTCTGAATTCGTATAACTTAAAGCTTAATTAAAAATGTTGTCTGCACTCTTAAGCATTCTGTCTACTTCTAAGGAGTTCTACATCCTGCTCTATTAAAAACAGTCACTAAAGTTTGGTAGAATGTTCTGTTTTACGCATGCAGACCTTCAAAATTTTGTCCTGATTTTTCCTGATTAAAAAGGCAAGAGACCTTTTAGAAAAATTTGGAAATACCAAAAAGCCTAAAGAAAACAATTGCTTTAAAGTTTTTAAAAATTGTCAAAGATTAAATATAGTAAAGGTGTATAATATAATGGTTTGATACATGTCAGTATTGCGTAATGATTACCATAATTAGCATGTCCCTTACCACCTATGCTGCACACTGGGTCCCCTCAACTTGCTCATCTTACCACTGAACGTCTGTACCCTCTAACATTTCCACCATCTCTGCACCCTCAGCTCCTGGAAAGCACTGTTTTCCTCTCTATTATTGTTTTGACAATTCTAGACGACACTACAGGTGAGATCACGTGGCGTCTTTCTATGTCTGGCTTATGTCACTTAGCATAATGTCCTCTAGGTCCATACATGTTGTCACAAGTCTCAGGATTTCATTGTCAAAAAACACAAATAATCCAAATGAAAAAAAAAATGAGCACTAGACTTGAAAAAAAAGAAGACATGACACTGGCAATTAGATACATGAAAAAATGGTCAAGATCACTACTCATCAGGGAAAAGCAAATCAAAGCCACAGTGAGATAGATACCACCTCAGCCTGTGAGGAGAGCTGCGATCAACAAGACTAGAGATCATCAATGTTGGTGAGAGTGTGGAAGAAAAGGAAGCCATCTACCTTGTGGGGAATTTAAAGTGCAATACCATTATGGAACATGGTATGGAGGGGCTTCAATAAAAATAGAACTATCATATCACCAGAGCAATCTCTCTGTTGGGTGTAGCCACAAAGAAACACCGTCAGTGTCTTGAAGAGACATCTGCACCCCATGTTCATGCAGCATAATTCATGATGGTCAGCAGGTGGGTACAGCCTCTGTGCCCATCCACAGACAAGTGGATGAAGAACACGTGGTTTACAGACACAATGAATAATATTCAGCTTATAAAAGAAGGAAATCCTGTTCTTTGCAGCAACACTGATTAACCTGGAGGATATATGCCAAGTGAAGTGAGCCAGGCACGGAGAGAAAAATACTGCATGGTTGATCTTTTCTCCATGTAGAATCTAGGATGAACAAATTTAAAGCATAAAAAAGTTTATCATCTGTCATTGTAGTAAAGCTCCCAGAAGACTGAGGGGGTCTAGACAGTGAGTTCTTGTCATGGAAAAACCTTTAGGGACGTGGTGACGTAGGAGGGAAGAGGTGGTCTGAGGACAGGAGGGGCGAGAGTTGGTGGAGAAGCATGATTTTCCACTTGCGCTGGCTCCAGACCCCTGCAGTCACAAGTCTTCTACTTTCGGTCTCAAGAGGGAGGGAAGCTGAACTGTGCTGTAGCCCACGCCCTTCCTGTGTGGCAAGATGGGCAAATCTGCTGTCCCAAAGAAAGACACAGTGAAGAGAACAGGTCCAGTGCACGTCAGCCCCATTCCCACCAGCCACGGGGACAGATGGGCTTCTCCTCGGGGGAGGTGCCCCACAGGTGTTCTGTGGGTGGCGATGGGTGGGGTGTGCTGGGCCAGGAGGCCCCGGCAGAAGGCTGAAATGGTATTGACCCGTGGGGGCTCATGCTGCAGAGGTGACGTTGCTGTGGGATTAGTTCTGCATTCTTTGGAACAACAGCTCATTAGAGTCCTACCACAGCTCCATGGTGTCATCAGAACCGAGTCATCGCCACCACTGGAATAAAGAGAGGCCCACGCAGGGAAGGTAAAGGACGCCTCTGCTGGAGGCCCTCCGCTTCACCGTGACAGGCCCAGGACGAGGCTCCAGACTCCCGCGCCACTTCAGTCCATTTCTGGGAAACTCTGAGTTGGAGTAACATGCTTCCCCTGACTTTTATCATCAACTCAAATGTAGTTGAAGATATTCTTAAACAAAATTCTGTGGGTTAACATTAAGGTTACATACTGTTGTGTGTTCAGCATAATGAACACGTCAAACATAAAAATTGGCCTCCCTAAGCAGGCTATTTCAGTAGCTATTTTCTTCTACAAAAGGTTTTGTGCATGGGATTGGGAGCTTTTTGGAGTGTATGTTCCACAGATTCTATTTCTTATGTTGTCGAATCCAGCTTAACAAGGAACAGATACGAACCTGTGAGGAGTCAGAAATATCAAGGAGCCTCTAAAAGAAAATTGTTTTTTTTTTTTCTCTCAATCCAACCTATTTTTTACTGTCTTCTCTGTTCTTAATATTCCATCCTGATTGATACGCCCTTTCTTCATTTTCCAACCTTCCTTTTGTGGCATTAGTTGATCCCTAATTTCTACTGTGATTTTGTTTTTTCTCCTAGGTAAAGCTGATCACCACTATCCCCTCCTTGTGGCTGGAGGGGTAGTTCTGTTGTTTGCTGTAATCATCATCATCATCATCGTCATTTCTTGTTACAGGTGAGTAGAACAAGCACCCCAGTCTGGTTTGCCCTGAGTCGCTGCGATGTTACAGGTTCTCTATCAATAACCCAACCATTTGTCAAGCTGTCTGGGCATCCACATACATTTCTTTGAATACGGCTCTTACTCAAGGGAGGAGGCCTTAATATCAGAAGCCAAAGCCAGACAGAGTCATTCCCTGAGGGATGGGCGGAGCCGGCAGCCTGCCTGCATGTTCCCCATCTCTCACCCCCTCCTCCAAGGAAATAGCTGCCAGTGAAGGCGTGTGTGTGTGTGTGTGTGTGTGTGTGTGTGTGTGTGTGTGTGTGTAAGAGAGGATAGTGCCTTAACTTAAGCACTCATCAGATATCTATTGTGCAAAGTGGTGAAGGAGATGTAGGGAAGCTCCCATTCTAATAAGCTAACAGTAAACTTGAAGTGTGGCGTACTTTCTGAACAGTGGTCTAGATGCTACTGTTAAGAATCACTGAGGAAGAAGAGCGGGAGGCTCACCCCGGGGAGTGGGCAGCCATGTTAATCAGCAGCAGCTTCCTGCTACTCATGGTGTGGCCCAGGGGATTTTCTTAGCCGGCCCTTTCTTCTCCAGACTCTCCGTGTCTGCCGACCCATTTGCCTAGCACTGGTTGGTCCTTCTAGAATCACACTGGGTTGGAATTATGCTGTGGGCCAACAACAGTGGTTGGAGTGTGTGTTCTACAGATTCTACAGGAGTCTGTGGGGATAGGCTTGCTGAGGGGGAAAGGGACTATTCTTTGCATGGTCTCTTATAGGTCTGTGATGGCACAGATGTGCTTGTTGGCTGTGCACATTTCCATCTCTGCTCCACTCCCAAGTAATGTGCAGCTCTTTAACAGGATTGCCAGGAGGTTTCTGCATCTCCTCTGCATGTCCTTGACCTTTGCCTCTTCTGCCACGCCCCTGCCCTCTCCAACCTGCCCTCCTGTTCTCAGACCATCCTCTCTCTAAGC
The DNA here is from genome assembly GCF_052094955.1 of Ictidomys tridecemlineatus. Classification (NCBI taxonomy): domain Eukaryota; kingdom Metazoa; phylum Chordata; class Mammalia; order Rodentia; family Sciuridae; genus Ictidomys; species Ictidomys tridecemlineatus. The sequence continues at coordinate 10,715,425 of NC_135488.1, read as the reverse complement.
CATTCCTAGTTCCTCTTTTGTCGTCCTCCTGATTAACACTGTTACCCTCCCACTGCACCCAGAGTAGTTTTAACCTCATCAGCCCTGTCACTGAAGGTGCTCGGCTCTCTGACTGCAACTTAATTTTTGTTCATAGTTTCTACCTTATTTACTTTCTCTAAAATTCACAAATTTTTATTAAAACTATGACATTTATTCTTTGAGCACACCCACTCTCTTTCATTTGCTATGCTCCCCGAATGCAGTTTCCCTGTATTTGCCCTTAATCTTGTGCATTGTAACAGGCAAGACACCAGTCCCCTCTGCGAGGGCTGTCCTGTTTCTCTGTCCCTGGGATAGACATGATGTCACCATCCAGAATCATCTTGCACTCCTATTTGCTACTCCTCACATCCTGCTTTGTATTTTAATTGTATTCGGGCTTGTCTTCCCTACTGGGGCATTCATAATGGCAGGACTGTGTTTTGTTTATGTTCTAGTGTTGGATAGCATTCAGCAGCTAATCTTCCCAAGCCGTGGAGGGTCAGTGATCATCTGCCTAATGAAAGGGGGACAGGGCCAGTCCTTTCACCTTTCTCTGCATCGTGGCTACCCTCGAGTCTTTCCCTGACCAGAAATTAGCAAATGGAGGCAGGGGCCCCAGGTTAGTGTCCTAGAGGGTTTCTCTACTGCCTTACGTTGGCTGATGAAAATGCAGACCGGGCAGAGAGAGTCTGGGGGAATAGGCAGCGTGACTGAGAGAACGCGGGGTGGACAGACCTCTGGAGGGTCACAGGTGTTGGACAGGACAGGCTTTCCTTCATGAAAACACTTTGCTTTCACATGAGTAGTTAAACTGAACTGTGGAGTCTGCTGTCCCTCTTGGGTCCAGGCGATGGGAAGATTAGTGGACGCGAGTGTCTAATCAAGGGTGAACTCCACAAAGCAAAGGGCACGGTTCTTCCTGCCTTGTCTGGTCTCCCTTTGTGGCTGTTACTTTAATTCAAAATGTTTTGGAAAATGACCCAAGGGTTTCACCAATGACCCCTGAACCCTGTCTGTCCAACCATTTGAGATAATCCCTCAGCCTCAGATGTGCAAGTCTGACTTCAGAGGGGATGCCCGTCACCTGCTCCACGGGCACTGGAAACGGCTCCTCTGCCTGGGTTGGTAGGGGTCAGAACAGCAACAGTAAGAATGGAGCATGCTGCAGGTGTGCAGTGCGGGTGAGCACCAGGAGAGCCAGCTTGTGTTCTGGGCACGGACACCTGTGTCCTGGGAAGAGCTTGAATCCTTAGGGAAACGTCAGACACGTCTCTGCAGATTGCTGTCAGGGCTTGTGCTTAGGATGAAGGTGGCATCTGGTTTTCCCGGCACCTTCCTGGTTTCAGCATTTCATCCCAAGGAGATGCCTTAGTCCCCGGCAAATGGGGACAGCTGGTCAACTTAGATCAAATGGTGATGTTCACTACCTTTATTTTACAGACAGAGGACTGATCTTTTGAGATGCAAAACACTCAGCCACATAGAGTCTGATTCCAAGCCCAACCTTCTCTTTCATTCCTCATGTTGCATGCTCCAGGCTTATTTCAACACACAGACACAGCGATCCGTCTGGGAAAGTTAGCTGTATGTTATGAGATAGACTTGTGCCACGTCATGGTTTAATTAAAGATCAAAGGTCATAGACCTGTGCCTTGGCTTCCTCATCTGTAAACAAAAGGTAATAATAGTAGCCTTATGATAGATTCCTTTGAGGAATAAATTATGTAATTTATACAAAACACTTAGAAATGAATTTTGCATGTAGTAAATTTACACAGAGAATAAGTAAATGAAAGAATAATCAACATAAATAAGGATAATAATAAGTAAATTAATGCCTATAGAATAAGATGAAGACTGTTAACATGGTAGAATTCCCAAATTACTAGAAGAGATCATTAGAATCAATATCCACCACTGAATAACTTTTCCTTGAAGAGTGACTATCACGTTTTCAAGATTTTTAATAAGGAATTGAGATCGCATCTTACAAAACACAGAACAAAACAAACCTCTATATTTTTGCATGGAATCCACCTCTTCCGTTGTTCAACAGGAATCTTTGCTTTAGGGAGATGGAAGAAGAGAGGTTGACTTTCCCCAGAATAATTGTCTTCACACTTGGATATGTTATTTCTCCTTTGTTCAACTACAGTAGCCTCTTCTTTCCTTCTCTTGTGTTTGCTCTTTTAAGATTTCTCCAGAAGTTAGGTTTCATAAGCGTCATTGGAACTGTGGAGAGTTTGTGGAGTACTATGGTTGCAGATGGTTGCCGGCCACATCAAAGTGACTCTGGGAGAAGGGAAGCCTCAGAGCTGGGCGGGGGGGCTGAGGGCCGATGCTACCTGTAATGTAACGAGTCGCGTGATCCTTTCTCTCTGCACCTCCGTTTCCTAACCTGTTAAGTTTAGAGTTTTGATGAGATCTGAAGAAAATCATCCATACAGGTTATATAGAATAACACCTGGAAGGTTTTATAACACTGAGCTCTGTGAGTGCAGTCACCTAAGAAGTTTCACTGTTGGCTTTCAAACATGTTTTAATCATGAGAATCTCTAAGTCCAAGATTCCATGGAGAAGGCTGGAAGCCCTTCTAACGTGGGTTCTCAAGGAGAGTAATTACCATGGACACTGCTGGACAGCTGCGGAGCTGTGTGCACCCTCCAGGGAGTGTGGGAGAGGTGTGCAAAGTGAGTGTCAGCCACTAGAATGCTGGACAAATACGTGTGGAGCACCTGTGGCTGGTCACGAGCACATGTTCAGTAGGGCACGTGGGCTGGGGACACGCCGAGGGGCACCATGCTGGACTGCAGCGCCTTGATGTTCCCTGTTGACTGTGTGTTTTAGAAGGAGGAGGAGACAGAAGTCCACCCCATTTAAAGAGTCCTGGGATACAAAGAGTAAGGTGAGTTCACCTGGAATTGTCATTTCCCCCCTCTTTCATGCTTTATAAATATCTTGTAAAGTCCGTCTATTTTGCAGCTATGGATCTTATTTTTTGTTTTATTTTTAATAACCTGGCAATGCAGTTGATAATTTAAGTACCAGCTATTTGAGGAAGCAGCTACTCTCTGTACTACTCTATTGATGGCTTTTGACACCAAGTTTTTTTAAATATCAATATGAATAAAGAAGCAATTACACCGACACAGTAAGAATCAACCCTGTGCATTACCGAAATCCGCACTGGTTTTCTAGGGCTACTATTACAAAGTACACAAACTGGATAGTTTGAAACAACACACACTTATTCCCTCATGACTCTGGAGAGTTGAAGTCCACAAAGAGGTGTGAGAAGACTGGTTCCTTCCTGGGGTGAGATGTTCCAAGCTTTTCTCCCAGCACCTCCCGGTGGTTGCCTGCAATCACTGGCTGTCCAAGGCTTGTATACACGTCCGATTCTGCCTGTCTTCACCTGGGGTCTCCCCTGTGTGTGTCTGTGCCCCTCCTCTTATAAAGAAACCAGTCATCTTGGATTAAGGGGCAGCCTCCTACCCCAGTGCATCCTGATGTTCACGTCACTAATTTTATCTGCAAGGATCTTATTTCCAAAGAAGGCCACATAATGATGTTTGCAGAAGGATGTGAGTTTTATTCAAACCAGTAAAGAACATAACATTATTTTGATGTCATAAAGACATTGTGATGATTAAATTAATCTAACCTACATTCAAGGCTCAGAAGCAAAGTGTGCATATAAAAGGACATAATACATGATATTTGTTACTATTATTACCTTTAATTAATTATGAATTAATGAATGCTCAAATTACATTATAAACCTAAAGAACTTTCTTGTGGGTTGCAGGAGTCTGATGAACTATTAAAATTTCCATCTCGCTCTACTTTGCTACTGCGCATATTGTTTAGTTAAAGTAATAGAAACTTTGGAGTTTGTAGATAACAGTGATGTTTAATTTCATGTTCATTGCCTCCGGCGTATGTCAGATATTGCTCTCTTGTGCACATATTATTCTGTTTATTAAAATTCACAATCCAATGCTTGTGTTAGGATTTCACACACAGCATGAGAGTCTGATAAGGTAGGGCCTTGGGGAGGTTATTCATGGGTGGAATCAGTGCCCTTGTAAGAAGAAGCTTGCTTCCTCCTCTCTGCTTTCTGCACAAAAAGCCTGGACACAGGGAGAAGATGGCCACCCACAGATCCAGTAGGCAGCCCTCGCCACACATTTGGTCTTGGATTTCACAGCTCCAGAACTGCCAGAAATAAATGCTTGTTGTTTAAGACACTTAGTCTGCGCTGTTCTATTACAGCTTGCCTGAGTTGACAAAGGCAAACATTTTCTCAAGTGCTATCCAAAAATCACATTGATTTCTTTTTGCTTTAATTATTTGCACTTGAATTTAACACGGCTAAAAAGTCAAGTACTTAAGCACCCAATACGGGTGCTTCAGACTTCTTAATAATCTATCAACTTAAGATTTTCTGTTATTAAGCAGTTACTCTTTGCAAGTCAGATGTGTCTTTCTGACTGACTCACAGCTGGCTTTATGGCACCAAATGCAGGCTGCAGCGGCTCAGCTCCTCCAGCTGTTGCTTGGCACACAGTGGACGCTGCCCGGCCAGATCCACTTAGTGGCTTCTTTCTCTTGTTCCTTGCTATTTGCCTGCTAAAGTCAATCCAAAGGAATATTTATTGTTATGAATTTTGAAGAAAGGAGGATGCTTTAGGACTATGTTAGGTCTCCAGTTCTTCCAGGCTTTATAATAATGGTATTTATTATATCGAGGACAATTTAAAACTTTGATAGTAAGAGGGACTGTGAAGGATGAAGAGGATAGAGCTATTTGATCATTTTGCTATCCCTCACAGGTGATGTAAGTAACAAGGCACCTGGATTTTCCTCCTGCTTTCTTCTTGCAAACACCAAAATCATTCTAACTTTTGAAACCACTCACCAGAAGATCTCTCTTGCTTCTCTTTCCTCTCTCTCAATTTTGCTCTTTCTCACACCTGTATGTTTTGTCACATGTGCACATTCATCTTGTCACATGTGCACATCACTTGATTAAAGTAGAGAATATTAATGGTTATGTACCATCAGCTTGAAGGAGAAAGTTTGTTGCACAGTTCTTTCATTGTGTTCAGTTGATTATTGTTAAAGCTAGGACACTGTGTACTCTAAGAATAGTTACTAATTAAGGCATCATTCAGTAGACATTGATGGATGCCCACTGTAGGGAAATACCAACCTACTTTTGCATCTAAAAAGGAAATTCATAGCACAATACAGCATTAAAGATCTGGATTATGTTTATGCTGCATCTTATTCAGAATCCGATAAATCAAGAAAGTGATTTCTAACAGAAGTTCTATACCATGGAAGGAGTGTTTTAGAAATTACTTGTAGTGGAATTTTGGCCTACATTATGGTTCAATTGAGAGATTTATGCTGAATATCTTTACTAGCTGATGAAACACACTGAATGATTGATACCATTGCTGTTTATTTTGTAGGCAGCCAACAACTACAGAAGCCCCATCTCCACCACTCAACCCATGGAAGACACAAGGGAGGACATCTATGTCAACTATCCTACCTTCTCTCGAAGGCCAAAACCTAGAGTCTAAGCTTTTCTCTTGATATCATCGAACTAATGAAGACTATTAGATACATGGATCTTCATAATTTCTTCCTACCACCCAATGACTGTCTTGATTCCAGTTGACGAAACTTCTTTCATTGGTAGAGAAAACACTGCGTGACCTAGAGAACATCCTGAACAGGAGTGCTTCAGGACCCCTGAGTCATGTTAGCTCCTACATAAGGGAAACTTGCTGGATCAAGCCACAGAGGAACAGGGGAGACCAGACTTGAGTGAGCTTTACTTACCAGGGCTCTAATGTTGTGTCTAGAGTTAGACATGGCCCTAAGCTGGTTCAGACCCCCTCCCACAGCAGTGGATGCACTTTTCTGGCTTTGGCCTAACTCCCATGCTGGCTTTTCTGTGTGCTTTCAAGATGGCAGCCAACCACTGAAGTCATTTGTGACCCTGTTGGCATTGGATGAAGTGTTTGTTTTTTTTAACACAGCAAACATATTCGATTATTTGCCTGTCATTAAGCAGGCATTGTGGTCATTAAGGTGAGATAGCTTACCTTAATTAAGGGTTCACCTGTAAGAGCTGGAGGTGGGGACAAAGCGCGTGAAAGGGCGATTCAGGGTATTAAAGAAGGAAAGGAACCAGGAAGCTGTGGTTGTTACTAAATGTTGACTGCAATGACATTCCAAGACATCTCTTACTAACCCACTAAAAAGTGAAACCAGGTTAGTTCTCTCTCTCTCCTCTCTTCTAGAATCTTCTCTATCATCCATAGTTCAGAAGAATACCTGGCAGCACAATGAATGAAGTCAGAGAAAGATAAATGTGACAGGGTTAGCATTTTATTTTCTCATAGAAAATAAATTTATCTCTGAATCTATGTAGAATTCTTGCCACCATCCTGGGTCTAGCCTAATGAGCAAGTGTGATAGAGGGTCCAAGAATAAATAATGTAAATACTTTTAATATCGATTTTTTTCTTTTTGCTACCTTTGAGACTTATATTTAATATGCAAATTCTCTCAAAATGGCCAGGAACTTACACATTAAGTTCTCTAAAAATAATTTTGTGTGAAAACTTGAATACATGAAGAGAGAACATGGTTGGAAGTGGTGCTATAGGGTTGTAGGGTAGAAATTTGAGCCTGGAGTCGGGAGAGTATGGAGAGGAAACAGGAAAGGAGGGAAACTCATCGGGGAATAAAGTACAAAGGGAAATGTGGGCTTCCCAGTTTGGACATTTACCCTCGTTTTTATTATCATTGCTTTAGAACTTCATATTTGGATTCATGAACTGTTTCCATGAGTTTATCAGCATAACCCAGTGGAAAGGCCGTTTGCCGGAAAACACTCTACCGTCACGTTTATCCAAGATGCTAGGGCCAAATCCCTGAGTTCACATTGTGAACCAATTTAGCACCATTTATAAAAGAAGCTGTTTCTTTTTCTCGTTTAAAATGATCTGGAAGATTCTGATAACCAAATTCTCATTGATTAATACAGGTGAGAAGTAAAACATTTCTACAGTCTTAACATGAAGGACTATAAATCCCTTCAAAAGAAAATAGCTACTGGGCTGACAGGCTTTCATGATGAACCACTTATGTGTGCTAGCCCCCAGAATATCTGAAACTCATCTCTGTCTCCCTATTTTAAAAATTTTTTTAAAAATATCACACTTAAAATATTTATGGGCAGTATTTACTCTGTCCTTTCTTCTTTCCATGGGAGTTGGGAACCTCCTGCAGCCTGCTGAAGTTCTCTACTGCCTCAGCTCTTGGGCTGAGGAGCTTCTTCCCCATTTCCTTTTGGAAACCCTAGCCAGGCACTGTCCTCGCACTCTCTGTAATCTCTGTAACGCCACACCTGCAGCACCAGGTCTTTGAACTCTCCCCTCCCCCCTTGTTTTCCCTCGAATCTGTGCTTACTGTCCTGGGTGTTACTAGGAAAATAGATCAAAACAGATCCTCAGAGTAAAGATCAAGATGGGAATTAAACTATATTTGTGGTTTGTTTTTTTTTTTTTTTTTTTTTGCAAGATGCTGCTTTGGAAGCGAGATGCAGTCTTAAGATTTTTGTCTGTTTTACATGTATAATTTATATTGGTACATAATACAACATCAAATAAAACCTATGCTTCCTTTGAATACATGATTTTAATATTTACATTTAAAATTACCAATTAAGGAAATTAGGGTGGCATTGGCGGTATAGTGGTGAGCATAGCTACCTTCCAATTGAAGAAATTACTATTTGATAATATGGTAGGTAAGTGTGTTAAATGTCATTAAAGAGGATTCAGTTTATCAGGGAAAGAGCACATCTTTAATAAATATAACTTACAGTAACTGTGTATTGATTATATTATTATCAGAGAGACTTTCAAACTTTGTGTACAAACCTTTATGTATCCTGAGAAAATAGAACACAAAATTCTTTCATGTATTCATTCTTTCTTTTTCTTTTCTTTTTTTTTTTTTTTTGTGGTGATGGAGAGAAACATGAGCCTTGTGCATGTCAGGCAAGTGCTCCGCCACTGAGCCCCACCTCCAGTCCATAGTATACGGTCCCTCAACTCACACTCAAGTTTATAGATTGGGAGAAGTAAATGAGATTATAATTTTTAGTTAGGAAAAATTCAAATTTATATGATGTTTTAAGTAGTTCAGTTTATTAATAAAGTGCTATCCATATTTAAGTATGCTGAAAATCAATTTAAAAGACAAGTACAATAAAAATAATTTTATTAGATTTGCTTTTACTTTAAATATCTAAATGCTATCGGTTTTTGTAAAATGTATCAAATAAAAATTTCCAGGACTTTGGTTCACTTGTCTAGGATGTCTGAGGCCCTAGGTTCAATTCCCCGTACTGCAAATAATAATAATAATAATAATAATAATAATAATAATAATTACAGTTGTATTATAGTAATTTTTCAAATTGGGAAAGTCTACATTTTTAATTAGCGATAACTTTAATCCAATGCTTCTCCTAGATTTTATATAATATGCTATATTTTGTACCGCTTACATGGAATTTCAGTGAGATGCTTATAAAGTATAGGTGTAGATGCTAAATTGTGACAACAAGGTTAACCTTTTCACCATAATGATATGAAAATATCTTTGAAGATTGTAAAACTATAATATGAACATGAAATATCACTGGCTTATTATAATCATTGGTTTGGGTCCTATTAAAATGTAATGTCTAGAAGGTGCTGACCTTCACATTTAGATTTTGATATCAGTTAATGTATATTTTCATTGTTCTGTTTATTGAAAATATTCTAGTAACCCTCTAGGATCTTGTAGATCTATCTGAAAATTAAAAACAATTTGCTTTCCTTTAAATTTTCTATTGCTGTGATCCAACGAACTTCTAGAATCTACTGCAGTGCTTCTGAGGGAAATTTTATAGATCTTCAGGGTTGGTTTACATATTATATTTTTCTGGGTTCAAAGCACTAACTATGTTGTAAGATGATGTTAGAAAAAGTCTCATTTGGGGTGGTAATCCCAATCCCAAATCTGGGACGATCCTGCCTATTGTTCTTGTTTGATGAAGTTATATCGTTACCTTAATTAGAACACTGTTTCCAGTTATTTCAGATTTTCCATTTGTTGGCCATGCAAATGTTTGCCTTCATTTATTGTATTTTGTTGTTCTGAATGAATAAAATGTAGTGCACCATGATCATCAGTTTCATTTGCTATCAAAGAAGAGTAGGGAAAAATATTTCTACAGAATAAAATTGACCTTCAGAGTTAAAAATGCAGAAATAAAGTTTTTATATTCTGAACAGTTTGTAACATCTATCTCAAAGCAACATTCTGTGTGTTTTATATGCAGTGGACCAAAGAACTATAGGAAGTTTTTTTTAATCCCTTTTCTCTCTCTTTCTTTATGGCTTGATAAACCTCCATTGCGTACACATATGACATTTTCTTTATCCATTCATCTTCGGGCGGGCTCCAACACTGGTTCTGTTGCTTGGCTTTTGTGAATCTTGCTGCTATAAACACTAGGATGCATGCACTGCCACAGTGTGCTGCTACTTTATACAAAGGAGTGGGATAGCAGGGTCAAATGGTCGTTTCATTCCCAGTCTTTTGAGGAATTTCTATAGAATTAGAAATATTCATAAAATTTATATGGAAAAATAAAAGACCCGGAGTTTCCAAAGTAATACTAGCAATAATGGAGACGCTGGAGGCACCACAAACCTGATCTCAAATTATGGTTCAGATCTATAGTAACAAAATGGAGATGCTGGAGGCACCACAAACCTGATCTCAAATTATGGTTCAGATCTATAGTAACAAAAGTAGCATGGCGTGGGCATAAAGACAGACATTAAAACCAATGGAATAGGATAGAAGACACAGAGACAGATTCATATAGAGACAGTCCCATGACAGGTGCCAAAAACATACACTGGAGAAAAGACAGCTTTTTAAACAAACGGTGCTGGGAACACTGGATATGCACATGAAGAAGAGTGAAACTGGATCCCTGCCTCTCAACCTGCATGAAAGTCAAAAAAAGTGCATCCGTGACGTAGGAATCAATGCAGAAACACTGAAACGGCTGGAAGAAAAAGGGTCAACACTCCAACATAGTGGGGAAGGCACTGACTTCCTTACAAAGATTCCTAAATCTCGAGAAATAATACCAGGAATCAATAAGTGGGGTAGCATCAAATTAAAAAGCAAAATAAACCGGAGTGTAGAGAGAGAGCCTACAGAATGGGAGAAAATCCTTGATAGCTACTCTTCAACAGGGGATTAAGATCCAAAATAAATAAAGAACTAAGAAACTTAACACACACAGCAACCCTCCCCCAAATCACCCAATCAATAAATAGACAAATGACCTCAACAGACATTCTTCAGAAGAAAAAGTACAAATAGCCAACAAATATATGGAAAAATGCCCAACACCTCAGCAATCAGGGAACAGCTCAGGCTACACTGAGATTTCGTCTCTCTCCAGTTACGACGGCAGCCGTCAACACAAACAATAATCAATGCTGTCCGATGTGTGGAGAAAAGGAATGTTCTTGCGATGTCGGTGGACGGCGTGTTGGGACCACCTTGGAATGGCTCAGGTATCGGACACTCTGGTCAGGACACACACTTTCAGGGCTGTTATGTCCCATGAGATAACCAACACCTTGCCACACCTATGTTCCTTTTCATGCTTGTTAAGCTCCTTGTTCTGGATCTCTGCCTTTTTATGAAAACAACACAGCTATGTCCTTTGGCTCATATTGATAGGGTATGTCTTTCTGCCACCCTTTAATTTTAAATTATGTGAGTCTTTGTATGTAAAATGAATTTCTTATGGACAACCTATAGTTAAATCTTTTTTAAAAAATCCACGGTGACCATCTGTCTTCTAATTAGTTAATAGTTAGACCATTCAACTGTAAGTGATTATTGACCTAGTTGGAAAATGTCTACCATGTTTGTGACTGTTTTCGATGATCACACCTATTCTTTGAATTTACATCTTCCCTCCTGTTTTCTTCCTTCCATACTTTTAATTGTCCCCCTCCCCCCTATGTAACTCTGTTTTTTCCCTCAATATATTTTATTTGGTGTTCTCTGAGCTTCCTGATTCTACGGCTTAGCGTCTCTCATTAATTTTGGCAAGTCTGTAGACACTATTGTTTCAAATACTGTCTTCCTACATTCTCTTTCTGGGATCCTGATTATGTGCTCGTTTTGAAATTATTCCATCGCTCTTGGATGATCTTTCTCTTTTCCTGCTTACCTTTTACTTTCAGAAGTTCATAGTGACCAGTCACAATCGAGGATCCCTTTTGTCCGCTGTGCCAGGTCCAGTGATGATCCCAAGGAAGGCAGTGTTTGTTTCTGTCACTGTGCTTCTCATTTCCAGCAGTTGATTCTTATTTCTTCTTAGAATCCCTTTCTCTGCCTACGCTACCCATCTGTTCTTGCTGTTGTCTAGCTCCTCCACAGAGCCCTTAACCTGTTAAGGATGATTTCCATGTCTGAGGACTCTGACGTGAGTCATCGCCTCTCTGGTCCAGGAATGGCGTGGTCCCCTCACACCGGAGCTGGTCTTGCCGGTGAGCATGCTTCACAGCTTTTTCCTTGAAAGCCAGACCTAGCGTATGGCATATTGGGAACCGAGGTGGATAGGACTTTGGTTTGCAGACTTACCTTAACCTGACCGGATGCTGGACTGAGTGGAAGTCCATCACGGCTGTAGGTGCTAAATACTTTCATGTCCCTCTGGTGTCCTTGTGGTTTTTGTTTATGTGCTTGGTTTCTTTTCTCTCTCTCTTTTTTTCTCTTTCCCTTTCTCTTCTGTCTTCCCTACCTACTCCCTGCTCAGAGAGGCTTTCTGTTCCAGTGCCTTCCTCTGTAATTCTCTGCCGTTGTCCTGGGACCCTGTGGCCGTGGGGTGAGTCACCACAGTGGAAGGAGAGCGTCTCTAATCTCATAATCAAGAGTCAGGCTGTCAGTGGGCCTGAGACTGCATTCTCTTGTGCTGTAGCTTCCACCTGCCCTTCACTTGCATCCCAGTGCATCCCCTTGAAAGCCTAACCTCATTGACTTACGATTTTTTTTAATTTTACTTTTTCTTTCTTAGGTGGGACAGGTGGGCTGCAGGGTCTAGGACTTGGCGTGTGAATGGGTGAGGATCTTTTCCCTGGGAGTAGGCCTTTGTTACTGAGAAGCTGCTTGGCTTATTTCCTGAAGCTTCCCCTTCGCCTGCCAGAGCTGCGAGATTTGCCCTGGAGCCTCGTATTGAGAACCTGGTGGGTGTCCTGGAGGGGAAGCTCATGCAAGTGGGGAGACCCTTCAAGTCTCTAGAGTTCACAAGAGGTTTTACTCCTACTCATGACCAAACGGCAGCAGTTCAGCTGACTCGCCGGTAAGCGCTCCTGCAGCCTGGGGTTCCAGGGCTCCACCTCTTCACAAGCAGAATGCTTCCTGTATCTCTCTGGATTTGTCTATCACTCCAGAGTTTTGGGGTGCCTGCGTTTTCTGGGACCTCCTTCCTGTAATAGGTCTAAGAAAGTCACAGATTTTCCGTTAAGAAAGCTTTTGCTTGACGTGAGCTCCGCAGCCACGTCTTGCAAGCTCTTTACACGGTGGCAGTGAACACGCAGGTCCTTCTCCACGTACTGGTAGGAAGTGTGGGTGTGCTCTCTTGGCTTCTGAGTGGTCTCGTTGCCCTGACTTCTTGACACTGCACTAGGATGGCTGGACACTGGACACTGTCCCATTGACTTTCTAGTCTGTGTTGCTCCTTGGCCCATTTTTATGAATGGGCGTATTATTTATGGTATATGCAAATCAGATACATATTTATTTTAAAAAAATAAACACAAAATGAAATATAGGAGACAATCTGAAGATTAGCATGGGATCATACTCAGTTTTCCTGATTATGTTTAGGTCAACATTTTTATTATAAAATTTTCTGAGTCCAAAAAAGAAGCAAAGGTAATAAAAAGAAAATTTGTCCAACGTCACAAAAATATGTCTAGTCAATACAATCAACAAAACGTAAAGCAGATGTAGTCAGTAAAGCTCACTCACCACTGAGCACCAGATTTCAGGAACTGTTTTTAGAATTCTGCTAAAACAAAACAAACAAAAATGCAAGTCATATTGCAGTATTTTGCTGTATTTGATATTAATTTATTTTAAGGTTTAGTTACACAAAAAATAAATAAGCATTTGAAGACTTCATGATAAGGAGGCAAAGAAGTGAGAGCAGGGTCCAGAATCTTCCTAGTTTGCGTACTACATATGGCTATATAACATACTACTGCAAAACTTTACAGACTGATCATTGAATGATTTCTCCTGAAACTATACCCTACTTAATAGGCGTAGTGTTAAAGTTGAACATTCCTATTAGTGTCAACTAATAAGCCACCAGAAAACCTCGTGCCCAAAATATGTCACCATCTCTTCCAGATTAGGAAAAAGCATGAATAATAACAAGCAGTAAGAATCACATCATGCAAGCTTCAGGGAAATGTGGTGTCCGTGGAGGAGCACACAAAGACAAGTGTGATCTACTCTTGTCTTGGGTTCTACTTGAGGGTCAATAGCGACGATCTGAACTAAGAGATGTCATAGTATTCTGATATACTAAAAATAACATTCCAACCCCAACTCACTCACCCACTGAAACATGGTCAAATATAGCTTCCACTGGGATTGTTAGTTTCCAGTGTCAAACACCATGCTATAATGTCTCTTGGCTGTAGTGTCTTTTAGGTCCCTCTGTATATCGCATCTCGGCTGAAGGGGTCGGAGGCACAATGTCCCACGAAGCAGGGAGTCACGTTCTGCTGGTGAGTAGAGTGCACATTGTGTCCTCTGTGTCATGTAATGCTGGTTTCACCTGAGATACCAACTCTCACCCCCAAGAAGTCTAAGTTGTGCACATATTGAAGACATCAGTGAGTATTCCTTACCATTGAATTCCTAGTCATGTCATCTATAAATTCTAAACTTAAAGCAGTCCTCCTTCACTTTCTTTTCCCAGTCTAATTGTGCCCTTTTAAATGGAGAAAGCTGTCCTCTTTCATTGCTCAGAAAGAGGGTCAATTAGGTACGGGGAGCAGTGGCCCTACGGGAGGGTGCCGAGTAGAAGATTTTAGATATGTTACTTATCACGTTTTATTTATATTATACTTTGGAGAGTGAGATGACTGGTTAGAGTGAAGTGGGTTATTTCTAGGCAGCAGCCTTAATATTTATTTTTTGGTGGAAGGTGTATCAAGCTCTAGCTCTTCACTCAGCTCCCTGAAATGTAATTAGATTTGTTTTTAAAAAAATAGACACCTTGAAAACAGCTGGCACCTCAAAATAACATTTCATAGATACTGGAACAAGAAAGGAATTTATTAAGCCGAGTGGTCCTCAAAGCACCTTCAGTGAACAGGACCAGGTTACATATACCTCTCCACAGGGTGAGCTTCTTAAGGGAGGGAGCAAATCTTGCTTTCGGATCCCTGCAGCGCAAAGATTAAATTAATGCTCTTCAGATTGAATTTTGAAATAGTATTTTCTCCTCTGACCGCCTCACAATGGAAGTTTGATTTATTCAGAGGAGTGTTCTGTATTTGGAATCGGCCTCTGTAATTCACACGTGTGTAGGAAGTGGCATGAGTGAGAATATCCATATGTATATTGGTCTTACATATAAGTTTGTGTTAAAAGAGGAAAAGAGGGTTTTTTAAAAAATGATTTAAAAAATGTATAGCATTCAAACAGCAGGAGATGATTGGGAATTTCATTAGACTCTACTGTGTAATAATTTTCTGTGATTAAAACCAGTCTATTCAGCGGAGGAGAGGAGGAGAAATTCAGAGAGAGCTCTGAGAAGTGCATCAGGAAGCTGGTGTGACAGTGTCTCCGGCCTTCCTCACGTCCCGTCTCTAGCCACCTCTGTGTCTCCTGCGGCGGCCACACGCCCTTCCCTTCGCCTCAGAACTACTCTTGATATTGAAGTACGTCAAAAGGAATTAAGGGAGGAAAGAACAAAGACTGAGAGAGGTGGTAGATGCTTCTTCCATGTCTGAAGACGACAAGATGAACAACTCAGTAAACAGCGACTGGCCCTTTGAATCAGCGCCTGATAGCCTCAACTACCTACATGTTGGGATAGTTCATGTTTCCACGAGTGTTTAAATATTCAATCCAGTTCTTGTTCCACATTTATTTTAATAATTCATCATATGGGTACCAAAATTAGATAAACTTGTCTAGCTTGGAAAAAGAGAGAGCTGATTTCTTTGTACATTGCAAAAAATAGCAGAGTAATTGCTTTGGGGCTGTGCCCTGTGACATGTATTTATTAAACATCTCCTTTGATGTCAGCTCCAAGCCTGTATAGACGTTTACGCTCTTTTCAAAGACACGTTTTTCAGTAAATATAGTCCTTGTAATTTTAATGGTGACAAAAGGGAAAAGAAAATCCACCAAGTCCATATCACCAATTTGTTACAAATGTGGCATAAAAGTTCATATTCAGAATAAACTGTATTTTGTTCGGCATCAGGAAAGCCGGGCTGTTTTCATTCTCGTTGCTTCTCCTGGGTATTTTATAAACTTCTTCTGGCTCAGAGGATGGAAAATCCCATACGTTGTTCATGACTTTGGTTGGACCCACCCACAGGAGGACACGTTAACAGGACTGAGTGCCGGATCCAGGGTGCATAACTGAGAAAGCCATTGTCTAGTGTTAGGAGGTCCCCACTCTCTTTAAAGGCTTGAATCTCTAGGAGGAAAGAAACTTGTAAAACAAATTCATCTAATAAAGTAATCAGGAAACCCAGCCAATGCTGTTTGAGAAACGGATTTTGTAAATGTACTTCTAGGCAGGTCTAAATCCCAGGGATAGAGGTTGATCACAGGATAGAACATAATAAGGGAAGCCACTGATTGCT
Organism: Ictidomys tridecemlineatus; assembly: GCF_052094955.1. Taxonomy (NCBI): domain Eukaryota; kingdom Metazoa; phylum Chordata; class Mammalia; order Rodentia; family Sciuridae; genus Ictidomys; species Ictidomys tridecemlineatus. The sequence goes on along the minus strand of NC_135488.1, from coordinate 10,699,385 downwards.
AAATCAAGGAGCTGGTGAGGACAGTGTCTAATTGCATGCATTTGCCAAATATTTATTTTCAATATTTTTCTTGTTATTAAAGAGTGATAGAGTGTTGGAAGAAAACCCATTATCTAGTTGTATCCCAAAATAAAAGTCACTTACATTCTCTGGCTATCTCTTCACTACAAAATAATATGTTGATCTCTAACGTCACCTTCAATGTAATATGCTATGATTCCACCAAACCAGATTCAACATAACAGAAGTTAAATTACATTATAACATAGGGTTGGGAAAACACTGGAAATACATAATAAATCCTCAGTAACCTTACATTTAATAAAGTGCTTTCTTTTACTTTATTTTGAAAATAGCAAGCTAATAAGTGAAGGAATAAGTAACATTTTAAAGGTTAGCAGAGCATGATTGTCAGAATTCTGTTTAATTACATAGTTACATGTCATCACATAATAACAGAAATGTAAGAAAATCATTTAATATTATAGTGCTAGCAATATTAAATAACCCATGGGTTTTGTAAAACCACCAATTTAGTTGTTCAAGGTCTCAATCATGCAAAATGTTGGTATAAAGTAATATTTGGAACTGCTTTACCTTTTTTTAAAGTGGTGAAGCAAATTTTGATATTGCACAACTATAAATTTTCTTCCTTGTTTCAATATCATTTGTATATTTCTTGGAATTATATAAGAATATAAGACATTGAGAACAATAGATTAGGTTTATCAATTAAGGACTGATATATGTATATAGGTATATACATATATATGTATACTATAAATTCAGAAGAAGGTAATTCTTCAACTATGTATTTCATGTATTTTAATCAAGGGGAAAAATCACACAGACATCTTTAAAAATAATTGAATTTCCTAATTTTATTATTGCCTCATTATTATTTTCTGTTCTGCCAGAAATTCACACTTAGGTTCCAGGGACAGCTAATCCTTTGCATTTCATTCCAAAAAAGTGGCCCAACTAGTATTTAAGTACAGAATTCCCCGGGCTGTCATTTATTTGGAATAAATTAAAACTGAAAATAAAGTGTGCCCGATCATATATTTTCCAACAGAAGAAAATTTGTAATGGGCGTTTTATTTCTTGATAAGGGCTTAATTTCCAAGGCCATTTTAATCAAAATGATCATCAATATTTAGCCAACCACAAATGACATCCCTTTATAATGTACAATATACTATTTCACAAAGTATACATAAATTAATTAAATAGAGCTTTACAGAAAGCAAACATATATAACTTAATACAGTTTGGAGATTCCTAGAGATAAAAATTTTGCCAAGAAAAGGTAAATTCTATGTGGATCTAAAAAGAAACAAAGATAACTACAGTGGAACAGAAGAGTGGGTCAAAACCAAAATGTGTGTGTGTGTGTGTGTGTGTGTGTGTGTGTGTGTGAGAGAGAGAGAGAGAGAGAGAGAGAGAGAGAGAGAGAGAGAGAGAGAGAAAGCTAGGAGCTGGGGTGCAGGGTGCTGAGATGAAGCAGCCACTGCAGGTCCGGGGAGTGTCAGGGAGCGGACTGACTCTAATGTAGCGCCTGGTGTAACGGAAAGACAGAGTGGCTCCCAACTGGAAAGAACCGCACACTCCATTACAGTGGGGCTCCTCCCACATGTGGAGCTGTAGTCCCCCTCCTTCCATTCTTCACACACACACACACACACACACACATACCCACACACACACACTTTTGGCAAGTGTTAAGCATTGTTTCTTGAACTATGCAATAGATTTGTGAATCTGGATTTGAGTCCCTGAATTACTATTTCATATTGCCCTGTGTTATCAGCTTCTGATTCGTATTTACTCTCAAGGGTACTCCCATCATTTAGTTCTTCCTTTTACTCCCTTTTCAGCACCTCTGTCAAAGAGTCAATGGTTGGGAACCACCATAGAAACCCTCTCACGGTGTTTTCTTAGAGAGAAATTCTACAGGGACTTTGAAAGATTAAGTCATATCTCCATCTTCTTCTTTGCCTGAATTCAGGTTTTTAAACTTCGGCTGTGTGGTGAGAAGCAATGCTTTTGAGACTGTGGGTCTCTGGGGGGAATTAGGATTAAGTTCCAAGGATGGCACCCTGCAGAATGCCGCAAGCCGCCCTGCTCTGCTGGGTGCAAGGTTCTGCATCTACAGAAAGGGTGGGTTTCATGCTCAGTCCCTCATCACACCGTAGGTGGGAAACAGAAAGGAAGTTAGTTGTATTAGCTACTAAAATTGGGCCCCAAATAATGATTACAAAGCTTATATCCAGTTATTCTCCTGACAACCAGGATGTGGAATACAGACCTGGGAAATAAACATAGAAGAAACATTAAAAGAAATCCTCAGTAGGTAAATGGAATTATTAGAAGGAATATTTCTATAATAAATGAATTTTTTCCTCTCCATCAAGTATTCACATGATAGTAAAACCTTAAATCAGGGGAAAATGTCTGAAAATTACAAGTTAAATATGTTTTCATGTTATTTAGTAAGTAATTTTAACATAGTTCTTATTTATACAAACTTCAGTTAATTTAAATAATTGCTTAGTGAAGTTTATAAGGAAAATTTGATGTGGAAGGTATTTTTTTTGTGTGTAAGGTATTTGTAAAAAAAATTCATCTTTCAAACTTCTTTTGAGAATAGAAGATTTTGAAGCTCTCATGAAAAAATGTAGCCCTGATTCATCAATTGTCTAACAAAATTATGATAAATGTCATAAGTAATGACATCCTAAAGTGCTGTGGAGGGATAAATATGGCAAATAATAATCATAATTAAAATATGAATAATTAGTAGGACTGAGAAATACACACTCCTATTTAATTATTTTTTTTAAGTTAAACTATTACTGTAGGATAAACCAGAAGAGAGACAAGAAAGGAGGTCACAAAAGGGTGTAGGAGGTATTGAGGTGTGAAGCTGATCAAATTATATTTTTATATATGTACTAGTATGCCACAGTGAAACCCATAATTTTGTATGATTAATATGCACCAAAATATCATATATTGATCTGCAAAAAATAAGTTTGAATTTTAAATAAATAACTTGATAACAATTTGAAAATAATAAAGCATATGCCAGTCATTCATAACCTACAAGCTCCACGTCATGTTCCAGAAATTCTCTTTAGGGATATAGCTGGTAGTATGTTCAAAAAGAACAAGAACAACTCAAAGACTTAAAAGGACAAGGCTTATTTATTGTGAGAGCACGTGGCATTTCTCAACTCCCACTATGTCTAAATGGGAGACAAGCTGGGGCCGAGGAGACATTCTTGGACCTGGAGCTTGGAACTAGGATGTTTAATTTTTTGCCATTGAACAAATTATGGGTTTCAACTCTCTCTTGGGGGAAACATAAAATGAGACCTTTATGCTACATGACCTTCAAGATGGCCCTAAGAGCTGGCTAACATTCCACCTGTTTCAAAAATGTGTCCAGCATCTCATGATACTTCCACGAGTGTCTATACACCATCTAAAGCTTCTTCTTCCAGAATGATGGTACAAATGGTACAAGGTTCGTAGTCTTAATTGAGAAAATAGGATTTGCCCAGTTCCACAGATTTAAAGGTGGGTGCTCTTGAGTATGTTTATGAAGATTGCACCCATGAGGTTGCTGATGTCTTCCCACATGTTTAGACTCTCACCAGGCTCACTGATAATGTATCTTCACAAGCTACCCAGTGAGGTTGTCCATGGAGAATTTTCCATGGGGACCCATTCTTTTGTGTTAAATTTTTTTCACCAATGGAAAGAGGCATATTGGTTGGCAAACTGCTTGACCACCTCCCTGTGTCAAGGTGTAATGCAGCAGCCATGTCTCTTTCAGCAGCACATTTAGCAGCAGATGGCACCAGAAAAGAAGGCCACACCATGACACGAAACTAGGTCGGAATGCTGGGAAAGTAGCGTCCAAGTGTTACTCTGGACGTTTCAATGGACTCTTTATTGTTTGTTTTTCCAAAATTGTCCTCCTGTTTCGTGACCACCCTCGCTATTCCTTCCACAGGAAGTTTCATAGCCTGCAGATACATTCTTTATAAATTTCATAGGCTAAAAATTCACTTGTGTGGCATATCACCCATTGTCATAACTACTAATGCATACCCAGAGGCAAATTTTTACTTATTTTTGAGAAGGTGGTGTTCCAGAACTTATTGAATTAATGATTAATAAAGTAATTAGAAATTCCAAGATATTGATAGACATGTTAGTAGAATTGGGGAAAATGCATAATCTTCACTTTGGACAGTTTTTAAGGTAATTTTTTTGTGTGAAACATGAAGTATTACAGGCCTAAAGCTCACCCCCATTGAATATTGCCTGCTGATTGTGCTGTTATGATGGTCAAATCTGGACTATGTTATAAGAATATAATCACTGTAGCTTGTTTTCACTATGGCAATAAAGGCTGGCTTTTGTAAAGGTTCCAATAATCAAGGGAGTAAGGTACTCGTGCTTTTTTACAAAGTTTTCTGAGGTATTGACCAAAGACTGGGGCTAGACGTCAACCTTTACAGAGTATTTTTAATATCTACTATAAAGATACCACATGCAATAAACTGGATCAGTAGAAAGCACTACTAACAGTGTTACGTTGTTTATCAGTCCATTGTGTCTATGTTGGACAGAAGATATAAGTGACTGGCCATTTTATTGGTGATAAATGATTTTCAAACATAATTGCCTGATGAAGACACAGAAGAATTATACAAGATACCAGGACTAGTACTTTAGATACTATTTGGTGAAAGAGGTGTGGCTTAGTTTTAATAAATAGATTTCACTTTATTTTACATGCTCTATCAAACAGCATCTTCCCTAATATATAGTAAATATATATTTCGTATTTTGTCAAATTCAAATTGTAGCAGTGGTCAAAACATTGATTCATAAATATTTCCAACTTGCATAAATAAATTAGCTCTGAGTGCCTATCGTTTGTTCAATAAGTAAGTGAAAGATCTGTTTTATTCTCCCCTTTCCCCAGAATAATGAGCCATTGGGTCAAGGTCATTTTTTGTTCTATTCTAGAATGTCATGTGTTGGCCATGTGTACTTTATAATCAGAAGGAAAAAAAAAAACTAGGAACATAAAAACAAATCCCCTCATCTAATCCTTCTGTGAACGGTGTAGGTATGCTTCTAGTCTTTCTGAGCCATTAGAAGAGACTTCACTATGTACCCTGGATTCCTTCATCATTGGTCTCTTCCAACCAGGTGTAAAAATGGCGCCAACTTCACTCAATCTGTACAGATCTGGGAGAAACCCCAACTGAGTCACTTTCAGAAGAAGCCCAAAGATGTCTTTGGTTCATAGCAATCCCTCTCTTGTAACAAAAAGCCGCATGTATATTAAAGATACAGTATCTAAAGGGAGAAAAACCTTGAAAAGTTCAGTGGCATCTTCAATCACAAATGTATGAGCTCAGTGGAATTGAGCACACGTCCACGGGCATTCTGTCACTGCAGTGGAACTGATTCTATGAAAGTCCAAGAGACCAGTGCAAGCATCTTGCCATCTTTGGTTTTGTAGACGATTTATCGGCTTGTCATTTTTATTTCAATGACAGTGCCTTACATCAAGTGTATTAGGTTACTGTAAATTCTCTCTCTCTCCATAGCAGTTTTGACTTCGCTGTAATTGTAAATGTACTTTGAGGAGGATGCTAGAATAAAGCTCTAAAAAGGGTTTGTGAGGAATTTTACAGCATTATTCTCATTGTGATGAGATTGTGCTAAAGATTTGGGAAGCCAATTTCTCTTTCACATACTCTTTTGGTGACATTATTTTCAGAAAAAAATGGCCCAAGGTTGCGCCTGATCTTTGGTGCCTTTTACTGAACGCTTACTGGCAACGATCAGAACCAAACTGTGTTCTTGAAGGAACTTCATGCCGATGTTTGTCTCCCACCAATGAGACACAAGAGCAGACTCGTGTAATTAGCAGAATCCCCCTGGACTCGCTCTCTGTGCTTCTGGCACATTAATAAAGCTGAGACATGAACCACGACCCCTGAGGGCCTTTCCCCATAAGTCCCTTGTGGAAACTTGTGGTTGTCTGAGCAACAGCTCGACTGAGTAAGCCGGCCAGAGCCCCTGTGTGTTGGCCGCACTAGGAACTGTGCTGAAGTGGTCTCAGCTGGGAGCTGCTCTGGTGGATTTGACCAACCGGCATTTCTAAGGCAAATGCCACGTGCTAAAGAAATTCAGAGATGTTAACCCCAAAGGCTGGAATTCCAGGAAGGCTGTATCCTTGAAAGAAACGGTGCTCTGCTCCTCTGCTGTATCAGCAAAATTCGCAGTGCGGGGTGTTTGGGTAATATTTTTCTCTCCCTGAAAGCGTAATGCAATTATTTTTTGCAGCCACATTAACTCTTATGATTAGCATCTTGATGGGGTTTTCATACCTAGTGACTGATTCAGAAGCTAGGTAGTTGCTTAAGTGCACGTTTATCAAGGAGGAATGAAGACCATTTTTACTCAGTGGTGAGTCATTGAAATGAATTGCCAATCAGCTCGTAAGCTATGTTTAGGGATAAAAAAGATTCTAGCAGAGATTAGCAAAAATGTACCCTTTCTATATAGATAAACCTCGATAGTTTAACATATTTTACTGTTAAGAAAAATAATCAAGTTTTCATCTTGCCTAATTGGACTTGCCAGTTTTTTAAACCCACCCTGGAGTCCTTGAGAGATAACCATCTTAGAAACATGGCGTCAGATGACTCGGGCAGAATAATTGCTCTTTTTATTTTAAGACTCAGGACAGATATACCAGTGTCGATCTGAATTAGCCAAACTTCCTCAATTCACACAAAAACCGCCACTTTCCTTTAAACCTTACAGGTCTGTTTAATGCAGGGCTGAAACATTTATATGTGATCCACTTTCTCTTATAATCCCAGACAAACCTTGTCCAGCCCAAGAAAAAAACAAAGACCAGTCAGTGCTGGTCACACAATAAGTTACAAGCCCCCAGGGGCTGTGGATCGTCATCTACAGAATTTTAGATCTCAGTATCTGCCATCCAGGACCTGTTGTACTCTTGACCACAAAACAGCTGAGTTCTTTTTAAGTGTTTTTGTTTCTTTCTCGAACAGTTTCTCACGTGGAGACTCCTGGTCCTCTGAGGGTAAATGGAAGCTGGTCAGTGGTCACACCGACTCTTCCTCGCATGGCTCAGGTGGACAGCAGAGGGGAGAAACGTCGAGAACAGCAAGGCCACATGGACCAGACGGCGAGACGCCGCGAGGGGTGGGGCAGCTGGGCTGGTTCTGCTGCTTCCAAAGCATTTCCCTTCCACATTTATACCTGCCTGTCTGACAGGAGCAGACTGGACTACTTAAAGACTGTTGCTAAGGAGAAGCTGTGTTTAAATAGCACTATTTTAGAAATAGCTATTCAATATAACGATCTGAGTTTTAATGCAACGAATCGTAGTTTTCAACAATTTAAGTGAGCATATCCTGTCACCCTCGCATGTCGGATATGTACTTGTGGTAGATAGATGGATATAGTGATATCCATATCTATAGTTGTCTACACACACACACACACACACACACACACACACGAGCCACAGGGCCCTGCTCAAGAGAGAGTGCTCTGATTTCACCTTCCCTTATTGTCATTGGACTTAGTTCTGTGTTAACTTAGAGTTAAGATGCCATTTGTGGAGCTCACTGGATTTGTCCCTGCCACAGAGCTCGGAGTGGGTCATGGCTATGTCCAAGGACAGACCCTGTGCTCAGACAGGAGGACTGAATCAGGCACTGGAGGGGCCCGTTCCCAGGCACAGCCCAGTGCGGGTGCTGTCCCCCAGGGACCAGGCTTCTGCTACTGTCAGACCCAAAGAATTTTGCTTAAATGACTCTTCATACGATTTGGATTCTATTTTTGTAAAACACAGATTCCCCCATAGAAATTCAATAAATAAAGGACTTAACCGCTGAATCAAGGAAGCGAACTCCAGTTTTTAACCTTCCCATGGGATTGGGTGAGACCTGGCCCTCGTCAATTGGTTCTGCAGGTGGTCTTCCAGGAGGCGGAGGGCGCAGTGACCCTCAGGCAGGTCCAGGGCAGACTGTCACCGTGGCCACTGGGTGTCATTGGATGAGGCTGGCGCTGTAGCTGAAGCCGTAGCTGCTGGACCGCGACAAGGGCTGCTGGGTCTCCTCGCTCTGTTCAGGAGCATAGCTGGGAAACGTCTGGGCACGCGACATCTTGGAGGCACCGAAGCCATGACCTAGAAGGCAGGAAAGGACAGCTGCGGTGAGAAGCAGATTCAGCAGAGCAAGGGATACTGCAAAAGCCAACTCACACAGCGAAACTCCAGATCCGCAGAGCTGAGCTAGCCGTGCGGAAGCTGGTGAGGGTCTGGAGACCTCTGTGTCTCCATCTTTCATGAGTTAAAAGTCTTGTAGTCAGGGATCAGGGTTTCCCCAGGTGCATCCCTCTGAGAGTTCTGGATGCCAGAGAACTAGGTACGTTCTGTAGGGATCTCAAACTTCTGTCCATTAACTTTTGAAAGAAAAATAGGAAATCTTTTCCCCTCAAGGCTGCTTTTGATGGAGAGCCTGTTAGGGGTTTTCTTTTCACATACAAAAGCCAATTGCACACTTTCTTAAAACCCTCTGCGAGCAAGCAAACTACACTCAGTCTTAAGCAACCATCAGTGACCAAGGAGAAAGCGTTTAAATGACAGAGTCAGGGGCTCTGGTTTATTCTGGTTGGTTTGTCCCTGTCACTGAAGCCATTCCATGACGTGGTTCACCAAAATGGTAAGCCTTGATGGTCACTACGATGGCCTAACACTTGGATCTTATGCAAGATATATTTAAAAAGGCTTGGACTGTTCAGAGGTAGCTTTGTGATGAGAACTTGTCAACTGCAAACCCAAATGAAAGTGGTCCCTGAACACGTGTCACAAGGTCAAAATGGGTGGAGAGAGTGTGCATGCGGAAATCCCCATGCTCTTCCCAGTAGCTGCCTCATCCTTTCTGAGCCAGTAATTATTCTTCATGCTTGAGGATGATTTGTGCCACTGGAAACATTGATCCAGCAAGGCAGAGTTTAGATTATACTCAAAGGAAGAGGTGTTTTCTGTTTGATATGTATGTTCTCCGATCTCCAGAGTGAGCAATGCAGAGAAGACTATCTGTTCGCTCAGGAACATGGAATGTCTCATTGTGGATTCAGTGTCTCTGTCCTCTGCAATGTCATCGGCTTGAAGCCATTGTCATGTGTGTTTGATGTCTCAAAAAAATACCCTTGCTGCATGGGGAACTTGGGATTCAGGGAGGACACCAAGGGAATTGGGTAACAAAGGGCTAATTAAAACTGGTAGAAAGAACAGGCTAAATGTTAACGTTGTGCGGGAGAGAACTCTCCTTCTGGATAAAAACATTTTGGCTTCACTGTTTGCTGACCCTCCTGCTGACCCTCTTGCTGACTGAGCAGGGAAATCACAACAGACAGTCGCTGGCAGATCTGGGGGAGGAGAGCGTGGGGGCAGTTCCTCCTTCCCCTCCTAGGGTCCTGAAGCCCCTTTTCCTCCCTGGGGCCCTCAGGTCTGATGGTGGCCAGGCCTCCCACTGTGAGTCCCTCACAATCCCCCAGGTTTCCTGGACTTTGTCTACAGCTCTCCAAAAGTCCCTTCTTAAACCCTCTTGGCACCTCCACTCAGTGCGTGTTCCCTCTCTTGCAGGACCTGGGGCCACAGTGAAGGAAGAACAGCAGGGCAGGGGTGGACAGGGCGAGAGAGGGCCTGGAGGGCTGGTAAGGGAAGCTTTAGGGGTGAGAGGGGTTAGACCAGGAGAAGGCAGGTCAGGATCTCTGGGGCTTTGACACCAGGCACCTGTGGGGCCTCTTGTACTGTGTGGCTGGCAGCTGACTTGAAGGTACTCACTTCTCTTTGGGTTTCTCAGTTTCCTTATCTGCAAATTCCCGATGCTAATAAAGCCACTTAGTTTGTATGACCTTTAGATGATTACACCAGTGAGTTGATCCACGCTAAGCACTGCCATTCTGCTGAGGGGATCCAGCAGCATGGTGTCTCCAAACTGCCCTCCAGGGCAGCTGGGGAAGGCCTCTCTCAGGAAGTGGCATCTGGCATGACTTTCTATGGCCAAGTTCTGATACACTGACTTGACAGGGGAAGAGGCATCAAAATTTTAGTGATTTTATCCCCATATCTTAACATTTATATTCATAACCAGTGATATTCCATAGTTTCTCTAAGTGGGAATACTGGTATTTATCAGCCTTAAGCAGCTAGACAGTATGATATTAAAATTATATCCCTGGTCTGGGTTATTAATTTATTTATTCTTATTCCTGTTATTTTTAAAGTTTTAGAAATATCTTTAACTCATATTACTTTGTGGGCTGAAAGCTAAAATTTAATTCGATAATTCACTTCACCCATGAACACATTTTTTTATCCTAGAATGTTGAGACTCACAGGTGCATCATGCAACTCACAATCACCCATCAGGGACCCTGTGGGAAAGGGCCCCTGTGGAGAGAAGGCACCTGCCTCTCTGGTGGACAGGCTGCTGGGGAATGAGGGTCAGACCAAGAGCAGCAGAGGGCACCAAACCAAGAGTCCACAGGGCCTCGCTGGCGATTCCCAGGAGGAAGCTGGCGGAGCTTATGGGACCTGCGTCCCAGAACCACTCATCACGAGGACAACCAGAAGGACTTCCTTCCTCAGAGTGCACCCTTCCCCACCACGGCCCACGCAGCCTGAGTTCTGCTGAGCAGCTCTGGACCTCGCGGTCCTGATGGGAAGAGCACCCTCTCCAGAGCAGACCCACAGCACTGCAGGAAGACCCGGGGCAGCAGGGCTGCAGCCAAAGTTGGTTCTCTTCCTCCTCCCGCAGGGTGGGCCCATCTTCCTGTCACCCCTTCTGCACCCGCAATACGCCCCCCACCCCCTGCCGGCTTCCTCCACCATCTCCTGGTGCTGTCTCTCACTGGTGTCTTTCACATGTCATTCTGTTTCAAGGTCAACCTTGTCGTCTTCACCTCTTCTGTGAGTCATTTCTGGTCTAATTGGAAATGAATTCATGATTTTTCTTTCTTCAACTGTTTATTTACAGACAACTTACAAATTATGCTATTTAATGCTTATCACAAAAACAACACACCTCAATCAGAGCAGAATACATAAAGGCTTTACAAATGCTGTTTGATTTTGGCCGAGTAAGTGTGAGAACCAAAGAGAGAAATAATTAAGCATTTTCTCAACATTCATTTGAATTCTGCCCTGAGGCACTATTGATGAAAGCGAAACAAAAATCCACTCCCAGGCTTAAATCAACAACGTGAGGAAACAACTTTGTTCATCTGTGATGCCTCGATAGCGCAATCGCTTCCTGAACTTTCCCCTCCAGTCCCCCTTAAAGACAAATGGTTGAATCTGGACCCGGGAATCTGAGGGCAGAAAATTTGTGATTTTATTTCTTAATAAGGGCTAATTTCCAACGCTGTTTTTATCAAAATGATCAGAAGTATTTAGCCAACCACAAATGACATTTGTTAACAATCATGACTCTATTTTAAAAGTCCTCTTGAGTTTTGATTTTGATTCCATTGTGTATTCATGTTTGTTTTAATGGAAAATAACATTCTCTACTATATTTTCAGGTAATGTTGACAAACTGGGAAAAAAAAGAAACCCAAACCCACAGTGTCTTTACCTGGTGGTTTCAAGTACACTTTGAAACATACCCCAGCCTGCCAGCTTCTCCCTGTGGTCTGTATGCAGGCCCCAGAAACATAGTCCCATTCCATAAACAAGGAAATCTACTGGACACAGAGACTTTTGAAACATTCGCTTTACTGTAATAGAATTATAGGAAATCACCCCAACCCAATTCTGGGAACTCAAGAGTGTCACACAAGAAGGGCAAAACCACCCAGCCTGGAAGAGGGAAGGATCCCTGCCGTGCTATAAAACATCCAAACTGGTAATGCAATTGGAGGGTGGCAAATGTGGTAGAAAAGAGCAGCTGAATGGGAAGACAAGACCAGCGGTTCCCACTCTGCACAGAGAAAACAATCAGGCCAACCCATGACACCGTCTCCCTCCTGAGGAGCAGGGAGGTCCTTGGCCATACAGAGGCCTCGCTGAGCAGGGCATTCTGGTGGGTTCTGGTTTTTCTACTCTTTCTTCACATGTCATCTAAGGAAAATGCTCTTTGTAGGAAGTCAGAGGATCCAAGGCATAAAACATGTGGCCATAGTTGGTAAAGGGAGTGGGCCAAGTAGAGATGCTTCGTGACTCTCTGTGTGTCTTATTAATTTGCTGGGTCTGGGGATGATGAAAGGGTGCTGTTCCCTTGAATAATAAAATGAAAATACAAAGTGCAAAATAAACAGATAACCATGTTCTCTGGAAGGAAGGGAGGTGCCGGGAGTGAGAGCGCTGGCCGCCACTGGTCCTGGAGGGTGACAACAAAGACTGGCTTCCCTCTTGAGCAACAGCTCTGGTCACCAGCAGGGCCGGAGCAGGCCGACTGCAGACCAGGCCTGGACAGGGAGGAGGAGGCAGAAGGAAGGTCTCTGGGGTTCTTGCTGTAGTGAGTTGGGGGCAGTGTGGTGTCCATGGAGCACTGAGCACTTGCATGCTGACCTTGCAGCATGGACAAAGCTGGAGTGAGACCAGGGGTAGCAGCAGTGCAGGGCTGGCCACAGTGTCTGAGCAAGGACTTTCCCCGTATTAGTTACATGTGGAAATGCCAGGCACACTGCCCACATCCCTTCTGTAACTGTATTTGAATTTCACTCAGTTTTTCCAGGTTCTAACTCCTGTTAGACTCTGTTTTCTTTGGGTCATGGTACTCTCCTCACATGCTTCTGAACTCCCCTGGGGATTCCAGAGGTCAGTGGCTTTGTGCCCTTGAATACAAAGGTATCCGGGTTCATTTCAGCACACTGGAACCCAAGAGGAGCTATGGTCACCGGCTTCAATCTACACGGGGAATGATTTGTAAGAGTCACAATATCACAACCACTATTCACTGAGCACATATTTTGGTCTAGATCCTGTGCCAGGTACCTTAGAAATATTATCTGCAAAAATCACCTCAACCCCAGCAGGTGAGACTGCATTCTGTGTGTCAAGGGGACTGGGTTCAGGAAAGCCCTGATGGCAGGTAAAACATGATTCTGAGTGTGCCCGCGATGGCGCTTTTGTTCAATACGAGAGTTGTCATCTAGTGGACCAAATAAAAACAAAACCCTCAATGAGGGTGGGCATCGTCCAAGCCTTCTGGACAGAACAGAGAGGAGGGGGCAGGCAAGTCCTCTCTCTGAGCTGGGACATCTGTCTCCGTCCTTGGATGCAGAACTCCTGGTCCTCTGTTCTCCACTGACTTAGAGCACCGGCTGTCCCGAGCCTGCAGCTGGCTGTGGGCAGGTTGTCAGACGTGGCCTCCGTGACCACCTGCCCATGCCTCGTCTATCCACTGTGTCCCGTGGGCTCCGCTTCCCGGGTGAACTCCGACTAGCCCTCAGAAGACCTAGGGGTGGTTCACAGCAGGCCGAACCAGGTGGGGAGGCAACCCCGTCCCTGAAGACTTGACGGGAGCACCTCTGAAACGGCGAGGTGGATGGAGAAGAACAACAGCCATCGAAGGAGCAAAGCTCTCTTGGCTGGCCAGGGCCGCCCTACAAAACACGGCAGGCCGCCACTCAACAGGGGACACTCATTTTCTCACAGGTCTGGAGGTCACAGGTCAAGGGTGGTCAGGGGAGTTTCCCTGAGGCCTGTGGGTGAGGTTTCTCTCTGGGCAGCAGGTGGCTGTGATCTGTGTGAGCAGGCCGTGTCCTCCTCTCCTTTCTGGAGGTTAGCCGCCCCATGACCTAGTTCTACCTCAGTTAACTCTTAAGGGTCCTGTCTCCAAGACACTCACTCTGGCAATTCAACCTCTGTGTTTTAGGGGGACACAATTTAGAGTCCATCACAATCTATACAAGATAGAGTTGGGAATATAGCTCAGAGCTAGAGTACGGACAGGCTTAGCACATGTGAGGCCCTGGGTTCGATCCCCAGAACCATAAACAAAAAATTAACAGTGGTTTTATGCCACAAGGTTTCTAATATAGAGTGTCAAATTGCATTGTACCAATACATTTTCTACCTAGTAGACGTACAAGAACTTACTTTCTTAGCGTTAGATTGATATGAATATTATTGGATTTTTAAGAATTTTTTTTCTCTCAAATTGAAATATGAACAACTGCATCTTGTTAATTTCCTTTTGCTGCATATTTTTTTCTGGTAGTAAAGTCTTAGTATGTGCTGGCTTTATGTCTTGATATCAAGTTTTCATTGCAAAAATATTAAAAATTTCTTATACCGTTGCAATTTTTTTCCTGCTACCTTTAGCTCTTTAATTAAACTTGTTCAATGTCCTATGCAGTGCTGATGTGCTGGGAGCAGGGTGGGTCCCCTGGTATCCGTGTGCATTCACACACACACACACACACACACACACACACACACACACACACACAGAGTAATGCCCACCACAAATCTCGTCCATGTAACCTGCCTTTGTCCTTTTCAGAATTTTTAGGCAGTTCTCTTTTCCTAGTGTTGAAAGGTTCATGATAATATTTCTTGGTGTATTTGTTTTTCAAAAACTTTATGATTTTTTTTCAACCAAAGAACAGATGTCTTTCATTTCTAGGAAATATCTCTAAATTATTATAATTTTCTATTCATTATTTAACTTCTATTTTCTCTGTTCTCTCTTCCACCTCTGTTTTCTTTTTCTGGGTCATCTATTTATATGTTCAAATGGTGTATTGATCCTGTAATTTTCTAATCTTGTTTTTCACTTTCTTTTTAATGTTTTTATTAGAAAATTACAGTCACGCCTAATATCGTGGTTCATTTTGACGTGACCATGCCTGCATGGGATATAGACGGCTCCACTTCAACCCCTTCACGTTCTCCCTCCCCTGTTGTCCTTCCTCTGCTCTGTGGATCATCCTTCTATTGATTTGTAGTTTTTTAAAATTAGTGCTTTATAGACATTCCTAAAGATGAAACGCACTGGGGCAGACGCACACGTGCACAGAGCCTAACTTGGTCAGTTCCATCCCACTGTCCCTCCCCTCCCCATCAGTCCCCTTCCTCTCCCCCACTCATCTCCCTGCCCTGACCCCCCTGCCAGTTCTTTTTTCCCCATTCACTGTCTTTTTCTGCAGCTTTATTTGGGGGAGATTTGTAATTTGCGCAGACTTACAGAAATAAAATTCTACCACTCTGACTGTGATTTGCAAGAGCTCTTCTTTCCCTTCTCATTTTCTTCCTGCTTTCTCTTTTCTTTAATTTACTAACAGAGTAAAAAATTCACTAATTTTTTAGCAGACATAAATTACATACATATATCTATTAATAAATGGACTTCTACCTACCCAGGATTTAATTTCAAAACCCAAAGTATGGCTTTTCCCTGGTTGTGGATCATTCCTGTACTATCTTAAAGATAAAAAAAACTTTGAATCATCAAAAGTCTGGATCGTCTGCATTTATTTATGGTGGCAGGATGCAGGGGACAGTGTTCCAAGTCTTAGGGGTCTATCTCAGTCTTTGAAGGGCTTGTGTCCCAGAACCATGACCTTCAAATCTATTTCTTGGCTGTTTTTCTCCCTGTATCATGAGGCAGGAAGACCAGAGGGAGGTGAGTGGGAGAAATGTCTTTTGCTCCCTAATAGGACGAGTCTCTGATCAAGTTTGTCTCCCCTTTGGGAGAGTGAGCTGGGGAATCCGAGGAGGCCCTGGGACTACCACCGTGGGCTTCTGCACTCTCAGGAGTGAAGCCTTCCGCCATTTGTCAAAGCCTTGATTCATGTGCACCCCACCCCCCCACCCCCCCACCCCCCGTTTATGGCTCCAGTGGCCTCCATTTAAGAAAGCCAAGTCTGAGTTGGAGCTCTCTGCATTTGGCTGTGTGTACAAATTTGGGGTGGAAGTTTGCTCAGAGTTCTCTGAAGGATCCTAGAAAGATAGTCGCTCTTCAATTGTCTCAGCCTTTTTTGCTGTAAGAATAGAAGTGATGACCATCAAGGTCTTCAGTGGTCAGAGCTGAAAGAGAAGGTCTTCCATTATCTTTATTTTATTTTTCCTTTTTTTTAAGAGAGAGAGAGAGAGAGAGAGAGAGAGAGAGAGAGAGAGAGAGAGAATTTTTTAATATTTATTTTTTAGTTTTTGGTGGACACAACATCTTTGTTTGTATGTGGTGCTGAGGATCGAACCCGGGCCGCACACATGCCAGGCGAGCGTGCTACCGCTTGAGCCACATCCCCAGCCCCTTATTTTTCCTACTTAGCCTCTTTATATTAAAGGGTTAAGAAGTTTATGTTTCTACTCTTCTTGGAGGATATACATACACAATTGCTCCATCTGATCCATTTTGATGAATTATTGATTTGGAGTAAAAGTTTTTTTATCAAAATATTTTTTGAATAACTTATTGACATTACATTATAGACCTTTGTTTATACGTGTTTAAACTTTTTATGTAAAAAATATTTTTAGTAAAAGTCCAGAGTGAACATTTCATTTGACCTATGATAAACTTAGATGTAAAGTTTCTAAAAGGAAAAAGAGTAAACCAATTTATTAAATATAGAAGCAAATACAGCCACAGTGTTTTGACTTATTTTGTGTGTGTGTGTGGGGGGGGGTGAGTTTCTTTCACTATAGGACACGATAGTAAGCATCTCAATTAAAAGGGGCCGTTTGCTGGGTGTGGTCATGCACACCTGTGATCCCCATGACACAGGAGACTGAGGCTGGAGGGTTGCAAGTTTGAGGCCAGCCTCAGTAACTTAGGCCCTCAGCAACTTAGTGAGGCCCTGTCTCAAAATAAAAAATAAAAACTGGGGGTGTAACTCAGTGTCAAAGCTTCTCAGGGTTCAATTTCCATATTAAAAAAAAAAACAGTGATCCCTCATCCGGCATAAAACTGTCCTTCTTCAAGTAAAATCCTTATTTGGGGGTATTTTGTCAAAGTGGTACTGGTGTTTATAATTGCTACAAAGTTACAAAATGCAGAACAACCTCAGAAAGAATAGAAAACAGTCAAAGCTTACTTCACTTTAACTTAGCTTTTCTTCAGAGAGGATGTAGAGTAAAAGTCCACATTGAACAATAAAAAGGAAAAAAATGATAAGAGAAGGTGCCATTATTATTACTGTTTTTTTTTGCTCCAGCCATATAATTTTTAATTTCTTTTTCTCTTCTCTCACATGAAAAGGATATTATAAAGTATTAGATACAATATAAAAAAAGGTATCTTACAATATGTGTTTTATGTATTGTTTGACAGTTCTCCCTTTTAACTTTGTAGAATTTCATGTAAAGATCATTAGTTTTGAAATGGTAGCTTTTAATTAAACATTAAAGTAAAAGACAGGTGGCGCGTGCTGCTGGGAGTTGTTTAGAGGTTGGCGGCGCCGTGTTGGAGGCCCACAGGCAGAGCGATCAAGTCGCACAAACAAATTTACTATTCGGACAAATACGGCGACCAGGAATTCGAGTACCTGCATGTCATGTTGCCCAAGGACATAGCCAAACTGGTCCCTAAAACCCATTTGATGTCTGAATCTGAATGGAGGAATCTTGGAGTTCTGCAGAGTCAGGGATGGGTTCATTATATGATCCATGAACCAGAACCTCACATCTTGCTGTTCCCTCGGCCACTACCCAAGAAGCCAAAGAAATGAAGCTGGCGAGCCACTTTGCAGCCTTGAGCTTTACCCAGCTGTCCTTACTTTCTGACATCTTTCTGATAATGTGATTATGTTGCCTTCTTGTTTTCCACTTTGATATTTAAAGGATATTCAATCCACTGTTTGAATGTGCTGGTAACTACTTTGCTTGTGGAATAGAGCCACTGCTGCCCTGCCAGATGAGTGCTCTGTGGACCACAGCCTTAGCTGGGTTGGTCCCCAGAAGCCACAGTGTGCTCTGTATCCAGCAGAACACACTTGGCAGATGGAGGGAGCATCTAAGAATCAGACCACGGCTGTTACAGGGATTGTGTGAACTTGCCGTTTTAGTTTTTTCCTGCTGGGTGTTGTATGTATGGTGACTTATGGATTTATGTTTCAATGTATTGAAAATTTTCCATTTTATTTGAGAAATCTGTTCAATGTTAAAAACCTTGATTAAAGAGGAAGTTTTTATAGTCTAAAAAAATAAAATTAAAAAAAAAGTAAAAGACAGGTTATCCTGCTTTCTGAATTTACCAATGTTCAATGTAATTCTGTTTGTTTAATCCATGTAAAACTAGACTGCCCTTTTCCAAACTTTTTTGAGAGGATCTACTTTGACTCTAGTTTACCTACCTTGAGATAGTTAATCGTCACTATTAAAATTACAAATGGTCACATATTGAAAGGCTTATGAGGAAAGTTACTAGCACAATCATGCTCTGCTTAAGGAAGGCCATGACATCTAGAAATGCACCATTAGTCCATGTCATCTTATAAATGTCAGAGAGTGTACAGACACTAGCAAGATGGCTATGATATCTCCAGGAGATAAGATCTTGTAGAACCACCATCACATGTGTGGTCCGTCCTTGCCCAAAACATCATGGAGTGGTACATGATTATACTTTTGAGTAGATTTTATGTTTGTTTGAAATAGTTTATGAGTCACAAGCAAGTCGTAAACAAAGTACAGAAAACTTCTCCCAATGCATGTCATGCTGTCACAATCAAGATGTAGATGTTGTTTCCAACTGCCTTTTTATAAGAGAATATATATTTATCCCAGTCCATAAAAAGCAAAGATTAAATATCCATAGGAATCTTTACACTCTGATGGTGTGTTATAAATATTGAATACAATATAAGGCAAGACTGATAATTCTCATGGCTTTATGTCTTCCTGACTCTGTATGCCACGGATGTTTTGGTATCCTGAGAAGAGCTGAGAAGTTCTATTTTACTCTTCCCTTTGCCTTTCTTACTGAGCTCTCATGGAAAAGAGTCAGTTCATTTATTGGAAAGGGTCAGGTTCGTGGCTTCCTGGATGTGTGCCTTGATGCAAAAGAACATCTAGCAGAACCACCCATAAATGTTTGATGAACATAAAGAAAGAAAGTAATTTTTATTGAAATTAAGAAATATACTTGTTAATTTTTTAAATTTTAAATATATTTATTTAATTTTAATTGAAAATGTTTATGTTTATAGTAAACAAGATGTTTTGAAATGCAAGCACCACTTGATATATTAAAAATCCTAGATCATTCTTTTTTGGCAAATTTAATTCCTATCTAGTCATATCTTTCTGTTAAGTTTAAGCATGTTTTTTTTTTCTTTTTTTGCCTAAAAATACACTTTATAGAAAATAAACATATTTGATTTTTTATTCTAATTTGTTATATATGACAGCAGAAGACATTACAAATCATATTACACATCTAGAGCACAATTTTTCATATCTCTGGTTGTATAGACATATTTGATTTTATGGAAGTGGGATAACCAGAACCATACTGAAATCTCTTTGCTATTTTTTTTTTTTTTTGCAGGTTAAGTACCACAGTTTTATATGACTGAATGAACTAAAATCAGAAACATGAATGAGAGATTTGGATTTCTAACTGAAAATTCCTTTCAAAAGTATTTTTTGCATTTTTAATCTTTACTGCTTTCTTATTATCAAAAAAAATAAATTGAAATATAATTGGTCATACAAAAAAATTTACTTTGGTGGAGTTTTCCCAGTACCTTTTCTGATATTGCTCAGTGCTTCTCGGTGTGAGTCGCTCTAATACTGTGAAATAAAAGCTACAAATTTTAGATTGGTTGTCTAAGTAATAGCATTTCTGACAAATTAATAATGTGATGCTTTGCTCGGCCCATGAGATTTTTCATTAAATATTCCCCCAACTGTTATTTACAATAGGATGACAACTCGTAATTTGTCAAGAAGTAAAGAACAGCAGGAGTACCTCTAAGAGAGGAACATAACCAAACTTCTAGCATGAGAGGGGTGGCTAGTGGCTATCTTAAAAATTCACAAGACATTGTCTTTTTATTTTTTTAATCTTTCTTACTCATATTTTAGACTTTTCTGTGCCTCTTTATATGTAGACTAAAGTTCAAAATATAAGTGTAAGTGAAAAAGGATTTTCATGATGTGATCTAATCATGAAAACTGGGAAAAAAATCATGATGGCTCTTTCAAAGTCAGCACAGATAGCATAGATGAACAGGTTCACAAATGACCAGTGGCCCCAGATAAATAGTGATTTATGTCACATGAGTATTCCAAAGCACTGACACCATTTTTGCTCCAACTTGGTTCTCCCAGCGAGAAAAGATATGAAGTCTTCTAAATAATTAATTGGAAGGGCTGAAGATGTGACTGAGTGGACGGGGTCGGAAGCATAACATCCCAAGCTGCCACTACCTGCTGCGGAGGCACAGGCAGCACTATTCAATATTCAGTATGGATTGTGTAATTAATTTGCCACGATGTGAAACTGGAAAGGAAAAGGCCAGCAGAAGAGGGGAAAACTCTGAATGTTTTATTAGGTGGAAACAGGCAAAACCAAATTGCAACTGAATTAGGAAGACCTCGGATGTGATGTGACAAGGCATGGGATTAAAAGAAAGATCAGTTCCAGAATTAGCAGAAAGGAAAGGGTATTTAAGAGGAAAGACTAAAATGAAGGCAGAGATGATGTGGGGAATATTAGAGTTTTAAACGTTATAAAGTTAAAAAAGGATAAAAGTAGGGAGTTTGCAGTTTATAATAAAATTTGCATGAGTTAAATCAAAAGAAGTGAAAATCTTTTCAATGACTTTGGCTCATACAGCATCTCCAAACCCACAACTAGATGTAAAAAGACAGTGTACAATTCTGTTGCCAGTATCTGGGTGATATTCCAATCACGGCAAAGCATGTGGGATAACTCCTTCCAAAAACATTACTTGCTCAGCCACTCAGGCTAAGCATCCTGCACCAGAGCCGGCCTGCCCATCTGGGAGTGGGAAAGGAGGCCTACAGGGCTCTCGCGGGGCTCTTCCTCAGAAAGTCTGAGTCTTTATCAATACCATAGTCAGATGTCTTCCCACAGTGTGTGTTGATTTTCTTGTCAAGAGGCCTGTGGTCATTTCTAATCCCCTCAGTAACTTTCTAGTGGTAAAAGAGAATAAGCCAGGCATGGTGGCACACACCTCTAATCCTTGCTACTTGGGAGGTTGAGGCAGGAGGATTGCAAGTTCAAATTAGAAAGGCTCTAAGTAACTTAGTGAAACCCTGTCCCAAATTTAAAAAAAAAATTTCTTTTAAAAGTTGGGACTGTAGCTCAGGGCTAAAGTACCCCTGGGTTCAACCCCCAGTGCCAAATTAAAAAAAAAATTAAAAAAAAAAAGAAATGAAAACCATACTTCAGTGATAGCAATGGAGTGGTTGGGTCACCATGGGGCACTAACACGGAGAGTTTAAATCTAGGGATGCATATTTTTTATACAAAAAAAAGGGGGGGGAGGAAAGGTGAAAAAGAGTGGAGGAAGGTTTTTGAAAGCAATGTATAATGTTCTGGGAGTTATGAAATAATTTCCTTATTCTAATCCCAGTGTGAGCAAGGCTGTGGGTTAGGAGATGAGAAGGACCCTATGCAAAATAGAAGGCTTTTTGATGTTCTGATCTCAGCCAGTGTTTCTAAAATCCCCCTGCTGTCCCTAGAGCGATCAGAGAAGGAGAATCCAGAAGAATATGAGAATTGAGACAGGAACAATCCACTAACCAGATCTGGGGACTGTGCATGGATAGAAGTTAATTCATTCAAGGCTGGTAGACAAAAGATCTCACTGGGGGCCTACAAAGAGGTTGTAAAATAGTTGGTGGAAGACGGTGGAAATGAGACGGACATCATTACCCTAGGTACATGTACGATTGCAAGAATGGTGGGACTCTACGTAAGGCACAACCAGAGAAGTGGAAACTTCTGCTCCATTTGTGTACATGAGTCTAAGAGCATTCTGCTGTCATGTGTAACTGATTGGAATGAATGAATGAATGAATGAATGAATGAATGAATAAATAAATAAATAAATAAATAAATAAATAAAATGTTGTTAGGTAAGAAAATAAGCAAAGCATCGTGCTGAAGACTCCGATAATGGAAAGACCAAAGGAAATAGTTTAATATGGAAACCAGAAGAAAACAATTATGTTAACAATGCTATAGAAGTGAATGCTATTAGTATCTTCAACAGGATACAAGAAAAGCCAGGGCCTCTGTCAACAGAAGCAGAAACCTGAAATCTGTGAGTTAACAAACTAGATGAGATGAAAGGGAGACATGGGGAAAGGACCACTAGGAACCTCCAAAGGCTAGATGAAAGTCTCTAACAGCCCTGGGATGAAGAGAGGACGCATTTGGAACACAGAGGGAAGATCAGAGAGATTCCTACAGAAAAATGGATAAAGGCAAGTTAAAAAAAAATGGAAGGTTGAAGGATGGGGATGTGGCTCAGTGGTAAAGCCTTTACCAGTAACTGCAAATAAATAAATAAAGACCTGGAGAAGGCTGTATGAACATTTGCATGAGTTCCCAGGGAAGAAGTCATAACTGAAATACAAAATACTCCCATATTAAATCAAGAAAGTTCATCCCCAGTTTAAAACATTACCCAACAAATACAAATTAATAGACCATTGAAAGGAGGTCTGGTATGGTAGAGGAAAGAGAAGGGGGCAGGGGGAGGGAAAGGGGGAACGTGAACTTCAACCGATTTCCACGGATGGATGAACCCACCAAGTATGAATAACTATAAAGCTCTAAAAAAAATTATCCAAAAATGGAAGATGGAAATTAGGTAGAATTATATAGCTCATGATCCTAACAGAAAAGTAAAACAAATTTCACACTAACTAAACGAAACAAAACAAAACAAAAATATCAGCAAAGCAAACAGATTATTTGGAATAATTGCTGATGATCTCGGCCTTCTCTGAAATTCTCCCGTCAGAAGACAGTTAAAATGACTCCATCAAATTTATGTAGGAGAAGTTGTGACACATAATTTTTGAAACACAATGTACCTTGCATATAAACACGATATTTCATGAACACGGAAAGTTTATTTATGGACTAAAGAAAACTAAAAATATTTTCAAAAATTTGATACCTTATGCAATGTGCCACAACTCACCTAACTAAATATGTCCCTTTCCATTTCTCTAGGACTTTGTGTCTTCAAATCCTGCTTGTACTTCTAAATCATTAATATTCTATTTGTACCAGATGATTGATACCAAGATGAAAACACTACGGTGCCTGGTTGAACTACATGAAATTGCTGCTTTTTGACTGTTTTTGATCTATAAGATCAAATCCAAGGGTTCAAACTCATAGAGAATAAATAAATACTTAACATTTTGATGAGATTTTTTATAGTAATTTAGTGTATCAGTTATGGTTCTTCAGAAAGAACAAAGAAAAGCAATAGATCTAATATCTCTTCTTTATATCTATCTATCTATATATATCTATATCCATATCTATCTATCTATCTATCTATCTATCTATATATATATATATATATATATTGTACATAACCCAGTAGTGTAGGTTGCAGAATGGCCAAAGAAAGTACCCAGAGACAGCATAGGAGACACATGGTTTATTGGGAAAAGCTTCAAGAGATCAGTGACTGCTCCAAGAAGAGTTCAGTGGCAACAAGATGACAAGTAGCACTTCTGTCCCTCAAGGTATATTGTCAGGCAGGGCTTCCTCTCCCTCATGGCGTTTAGTCCAGTGGCGGCCAGCTAGACAGGTGACCCATGTGCTTCCACAGTGCCCTGAGTTCCCTGCCCCTCCCCATTTAGAGAGAAGTTTTATATGTTAGTCTGCAGAAGCAAGAAGCAGTGACATCATCGAGTATTAGTTTGCTTAGTTTGCCTGAATCCCAAGGAACATCTCTCCTGGTGTAGACACAATAAAGTAGCTTTCTACGAATAAGACTAACCTGTCCTAGTAACCTGTCCTAGTTCCCTGTGTGCTTAGGAGAAAGCCAGGGCCCTTCAAGATAAAATGTATCTGAACTTTCTGGCCCAGGCTTCCTCTCATCGTTCCCTGAACTTGGCTAGAATTTGGGGGAACAGAAAACAGGCATTCAGGGACTCGGAGTTTTACCTCTCCCCTCTTCTGCAGGGGCCATGTAATCTATCTTCTCCATCGACTGAATATAAGGAGTTGGCTCACGATATTATGGACGCCGAGAAGCCCCTCAATCTGCTCTCTGCAAGCTGGAGGCTCCAGCCAGTGATGGAATTCTATTCTAGTCTGGAGACCTGGAAACAGGAGAGCCAACCTGGTATGATCTTAGTCTGAGGACTGAAGATGAAGGTCTCAAACTATGTGGTCAGGCCAAAGAAAAAGGGAGAATGCATGTTTTCTCCTTTTGTTTTATCGAGACTGAATGATGCCTCCCCATGCTGGGAGCAGCAGGGCACTGGCTTTACCGAGACTGAGACTGTGACTCAGATGCTAGCTTCATTCAGCAATGCTCTCACAGGGCTCTGGATGCAGCTCAGTGGTGGAGCACTTGCCCGGCATGCATGAGGCCCTGGGTTCAATTCCAGCACTGCCAACAGATACACATTCCCACAGACGAGTTTAGAAATGATGTTAAGTCCATGATGGGTAGTTCCCGCTGGACCCTGAAAGTTAGCCATTACATTTACCATGTCGACTTTTATCTATGTGATTATTTTGTCTTTAAATAAGCTCACTTTTTTTTAAATTTTTTTTTTTTTTTTAGTTAAAAGTTTTAATGTAGTTCCCAAATACATTTCATATGACAATCTTACATAAATGTTCCAAAACACATGGGCATTGTCTGGTTTTCCTTGTCACTAGTTGGCTAAGGCGTAAAGCAGAGAAGTGTGACCGGATCTCCTGGGCAGGCCTCTGGTGTCTCCCCTGGCTCAGGCTTGCAGGGGGCTGGGCAGTGCAGACTCATGGAGCCACCCTGGCCCTGGGGCTTCTGGCTGCCCCTGGAGGTGTGGGTGGCACAGCTGCAAATCGAGGCCTCCTCTTCACCCCCGGGGCGCTGGGGGGGGGCAGGGCTGGGGGATTTCCCCTAAAGTCCTGAGGAGCCTTGTGCACAAGATTCACCTCCTCTATGGGCTGCCCTACGGGTGGTACCCAGGCACCTACTCCTGTATGCTGTGTGCACGGGGACAGCGTACTGTCTGGTACCTGGTCCCCATGGCTAGCTAGGGCCCCGCTGCCTCTCCCAGAGGTCCCAGCCCGTTGTGAGGGTATGATGTCCAGGGCTGTGCAAGGAATGGCCCACAGCAGGAAGCAGGCTGGCGCCAGGTGCCCGAGGACAGATGGATCACATGATGTGGACGGGGAAGAGGCTACTAGGGGTCCCTGGGGCCCCTCCCAGGCTCCGTGGCCTTTTTTTAGATAGGAATCTCCAGACCTAGGCCAGATGGAAGCAGACACCCCACCGCCCCGTGACTCAGCTTACAGGAACCCAGGTGGGCAGAGTGGGGGCCTACTGACCCCGGCTCAGAGGCCAGGACCACAAGAACAAGCCCTCAAGGAGCTGTGCCTGCTCAGCGCAAGAGAGCAACTCAATCCCAGAACTGAAAACAGAGCCTTTGGAAATTAAAAAAAAAAAAATTGTAAAATATAAACCATCAAATCAGAATGTGGGAGATAAAGAGCCACACAGAGCACCCAGGCCCTGTGCTGGCTCCAGGCAGGTGCCACCCATGCAGGAGGGAGGGTGCGGTGGCAGGGGGGCCAGAGGCCCTTGCTGCACCCAGAGGCTGCAACACGCAGGGTGAAGAAACCAGGTCTCCCAGTCCCAGTGAGAAGCTGTGACAAGTCTTAATGTGCCATTCAGAGGAGGGGCAGGGAGGAACGTTCTTTTTTTTTGCTCATCAATATGATGAGGTCTCATGTCCCAAACCACATCCAGGCAGCTCCCGAGTGAGTCTGCTTTCCAACGGATGCAGATCCAGACTGTGGTCAACCCGGTGGGTGTGGCTCCGCCCATGGTGCCGCTGCCTGCGGGGAGGGGGCGGGCAGCAGACAGATGACCAAGCAGCAGCCTCCTGTGCGCTGGCTGCTATGTGCTCCCAGGCGTCTGCCCGTCACCTTCCTCACCTGCGCAGGCCCCGGCAGCCCCCGAGGGAGCCAGCACATCATCATCGCTGTCGTCCTCCTCGTGGGATGGGGCGGCCCCAGGCTCAGGGGCGGGCATCTTGGCCTCTTGTTCCTGCTCCACACGGCTGCGAAGGGCCAGGATGCGGTGGTGCAGGGCAGCGTACAGCTGGCCTGTGTCCTTGGAGCTGGCTGAGATCAGGAAGACCTTCACACCCTGGTCCTCAGTATCCATGGCGGTGATGCGGATGCTCTTCTCGCTGGCCTTGTCCATCTGCATCTGGGCCCACAGCTTGGTGTTGAGGATCAGCCTCAGGCTGCCCTGGGTCCGCATCACAAGTCGGGACTGCAGTGTCCCATCGTCGGTAGATGCCATGTCGTTGAGCCTGAGCAGCCCCCGGCCTCGCTCCACCCAGGACTGTGAGGTCTTGTCAAAGACAAACAGCTTGCACTGGGTCTGTAGCACGTTGCTTTCTGCCTCCTCCCCAGTGATCACTTCCACTTTCTCCAACAAACACTTCCGCGCTGTGGCCTTGGTGTAGGCAGCCCCTGACTCGACCAGGGACTCTTTCTCAGGGGTGGCCTCCTGGGAAGACGACTCAGATCCAGACTGCGTTTTCCCTGCTGGCATCTGAGCTGACCTCGTTTAACTTGGGGAAACTCAAAACACGCTGGCTCATGTTCTGGCCAAAGACGAACTTGTTGCTGGAGGCGTCGGCACTGTTGGCTGTGTTCTCTAAACTGGAACTGATATACTGGAGAAAGTAGTTGGTGGCAGCTGGCGTGTCTGAGCTGGGCTGTCCGGCACTCTCCAAGCCAGCTACATCGGTATTCTCATTCACCAGCTTAACTCTGTCCCTCAAGTTCTGCCCAAATACAAAGGATTGCTGTGCAACTTGATCTTTCTTCTCACAGTTTTCCTCCTCAGAAGTATTGCTAGACTCATTTTTCTGGGGCTCTTTCTCCTCAAGTGCATGTGCCTCGTCAGCAGATTCAGAAGGACTTCTCCGTGCAGGGTTTT
This sequence comes from Ictidomys tridecemlineatus, assembly GCF_052094955.1. Classification (NCBI taxonomy): domain Eukaryota; kingdom Metazoa; phylum Chordata; class Mammalia; order Rodentia; family Sciuridae; genus Ictidomys; species Ictidomys tridecemlineatus. The sequence goes on along the minus strand of NC_135488.1, from coordinate 10,672,178 downwards.
CTGGTGATAATGATGTTGCTGCCCCCATGCAGTCTGCTGGGATGCTGACTCCATTGGTGCCACTGCTAGGGATGGATTGCGACAGTGCTTTTGGCTGTGGGGCTTGCAATACAGCTGGGCGGAGAACACTGCGCTGCTGTTCCTTGGGCTTCTGGCTTGGCAAACCTGCACTGGCTGCCTGGCCATGGATCAGTGTCGGTGGCTTCAGCCGGAACCCGCTGCTCTTTTCCTCTGGGTCTGAGTCAGAATTGCCTGCAGAGGACTCGCAGAAGGTTGATGGCATAAAAACATTGTGTTTTGACACTGACTGTGAAGGTGGGAACTGGGTTAAAGAGGACGTTCTTTCTGGCTTGACAGGAAGGCAGTAGTTTCCATCTTCTCGGTCAGAATCTTCTCCTGCTTCAGGACTGGAGCCTCCAGCTGACCTCTTTTGTCCTTTATCCTTCTGAAACACAAAGACGGGCGGAGCAATGGCAGGCTTTTCTTCCTTCGCCAGGTCCACCATTTTACTTCCTTAAGCCCTCCCACAAGGCCCCGCGCCGGCCCAGGCTCACCAGTTTTCTCTCTTTTTTTTTTTTTTAATTTTGAATTCAGCCTCATCTGCAACAGTAATCTCCAGGATGCCTTGCTTTTATTTATTTCTAATACAGTATCACCTGCTTCTCAGAATACCATCAGACAGCCCACCCTGCCCCTGTGAAAACGGAGAGCTGCCTGGCTTGCTGCCTACTGCTGAGCGGGTTCCCTTAATGTATTCCCCTGCTCTGATGCTGGTTGCAGCTGAGGGGGTAAGTACTGCGTTGGTTTGAATGTCCCCACTGAAATTCATGTTGAAATTTAATCCCATTGTGTGTGACTGAGTGGAGACCAGGTGGCACCTCTAAGAAGCGATTAGGTGATTAGGCTCTGCCCTATGGGTTAATGGATTAGTGGGTTGCCTAAAGAGTGGCTCTGTTATAGAAGCCAGTTTGGCTCTGTGACTCCATGTGGTGCCCTCCACCATGTTGTATTACAGCAAGTAGGCCCTCACCAGATGGTGAACAGATGCCAGCACCGTTCTCTGGAACTTCCCAGCCTCCAGAACCATGAGTCTAATAAACCTCTATTCTTTATAAATGGTCCAGTCTCTAGCATTTAATTAAAGCAACAAAATGGACTAAGGTTCATACCAAGAAATTGTTGTGCTCATTTCCAATCTTTCCATGTTTGTTGTACTTGTTATTGGCATTTATTTAACTATTCCTTCATTTAGTATTCATCTGCTTCAGAATGATTATTTGTTTTATTAAATGTGAGCATAAAATAAAGTGGGTGGCTGTTTTTAAGAAGTTAAATTGACTGCTGTGGAAAGACTCAATGAAGCTCATTCACAAAATGTTTTTCAGAGTAGATTTGGGATGGGTGAGATGCATGGAAAACATTGAGAAATAATGAAAACAAAAAAAACTAAATAAAACAAAACAAAAACTCTGTGGTTCTTCCTTCAGGTTTCTTGGAAAAAGTCTTTAAAATCTTCTACAGCTCTCTCTCTTTCTTCTTTCTCTCTTTTTATTTCACTTGAGCCTCAGACAACAGGTATTTGAATTGATCAGACTCTTAATTTTTTCTCTACAACACCAAACACATTTCCCTTCCTCCTTCTCCTCAGAGTAGGATTGCTGCAGCACAGTACATGCCACTTAATGTCCTCAAGTACTAGTCAGGTTTCTATCTCGAAGGAATAAAACAACTTGTACTTCCACTTGTGTGCCATGAACTACCGTTTTCTACAGTCCTGAAAAACAAGCAAATAGAAAGCCACTAACAAGGTTTTGCCCATAGCTGGTTTTAGGGACAATCTCAGTGTTACTGTGGATCTTAACTTACTTCATAGTGAGTCTGAGTATGGTTTAAATTCTTGTTAGCTGCTTGGCTGCCCCTTTAATGAATTACCTTTACATAATCACTCATCTTTGTTTCCCCGATGGGGGAAGTCGTGACCATTTTTGTTGATTTCTCTTGGTTCCCTAAAATACTAGAATATGTTATTTGTTAAGATTTGTGGTTGGAAGTCAGCAAACTCTTCTTTCAAATGGTATCAACCTATTAGTTTTATCTACAACGAAGAGTCCTAAATACTAATGTTAGTATAGCCATTATTATGTATTCATATTATGCTTTCTAATTAAGAGTCTTTTATAAGTAGTCATGTTCTCATCCCGATAATTAGAACCTCCCCAAAATAAGCATATCATGTTTCTTCCTACCATCCCCAATGTATGTCAGTGAGAAATCGACCTGAAAATTCAATCCCCTAAATAACTAAGATAGGGCTTAGAGCCTACATGACTCTGGGAGTGGGGAGCATTCTGTGCAAGTATGTTTACCCTGCCTCTGACACTGAGCCTCCAGTCAGGAAAAAGAGAGGAACACAAAGGAAGGGAAATTTGCAACCAGGTGGACAAGCTGGAACCCACCTTGGTCACTCACTGCCTTCTCACCAGCAGCTTTTACCATGTGGGTCATGATACAGGCATCTGTCAGCACATAACCACCCCCGGACCTGGTTCATGATTGGAGATACCAAATGAAGAGACCCGATAGGTGGTGAGAAGATGCAGACCTGTCACCTCTCATCCACCAGGAAAATCAGGGCATCTGCAGCCATCCGCATGAGATATAGCAGCCAGCCATGAGGTGTGGCTTTAGGTGACCCTCTCAGCATGAACATGGCTAGTTCTTGACGCTGCTTTCCAGATCATATCTCCTGTGAGAAACCATAACCCCAAACCAAACAGGAAGAGGAATTCTGGAAAAGATTTCAACTCAGCTATTTGGGCACCATTTGAAGCCACTGACTTTGAGGTTTCTAACCATTTCCTCTATTCTTGCTATTTAAAGTGTGGATTTGGACCCAGCCGCGTCCACATCACCTGGGAGCTTGTTAGAAATGCAGTCTCGGGCTCTGCACCAGGCTCATTTCATTGGAATCTGCATTTTAACAAGACCTTTAAATATTTTGTGTATAAGTTTAAATTGAGGATTGCTGTGCTATATATTCCTTTGTCTTTTCTTTCTTTTCAATTTGTTTTTCTACAACCTCTTTTAAAAAAACTTTAAAAAATTCCATAAAGATGTTATGACTTCTTTGTTATGCAATTCTTAGACACTTTGTTATGGTTTAGAGATTAGATGTTTCCCAAAAGCTCATATGTGAGACAATACAAGAAGCATTAAGAGGTGAAATGATGGGATTATGAGAGCTTTGACGTGATCGGTGAATTAATGCCCTGATAGGGATTAACTGAGTGGTAACAGAAGGCAGGTGGTGTGCTGCTGGAGGAGGTGGGCATTGGGGTGTGCCTTTGGGGCATATATCTGGCTAGTGGAGTATCTCTCTTCTTCTTGGTAGACATGTCCTCACCTGATTTCCTCCACTATACCTTTCCTCCATGATGTTCCGACTCACCTGGAGTGCCAAAAAATGAAGCCAGCTGTCTATGGACTGAGACCTCTGAAACCATGAGTCCCTCAAAAAACATTTCCTCTTCTCAAATTGTTTTTGTCATGCCTTTAATCATAGCAGTGAAAAAGCGGACTAAATCAATCAGTATCTGCCTTCTTAAGTGGCCACACATAATGGAACATTGGTTTACACTTCCAAATTAGATATTTGTCTCTCCCCCACTGACTTATAATGAGTATACACTCATGAGTATTATTCCATAAATTATGTTTCAACAACATGCCACTTATTTTCTTGCTCAAATTATTTGAGGCTTGCCAATAAAGTGTTTCAGTAGGCTCCCATGTCCTGTGGACTTCCCGTTGTCCTGTTGGAGTACTTCCTTACTTTCTGGCCCTATAGGACTCTCCAGTCTTGTATATTTCCTTCTGATGTCTTAGAATCAGGCATTGCTCTAAGGAGCCTGGGTTCCTTTTATTAGAGAATAGCACTGGACACCAAGATCCAAGAGCCAATCTTGTTCATTGTTATTTGGCTATCATTGCTCTTAGCAGGTAGCACTATGAAATATATCCATGCATTCTAATCCATGTAAATACATATTCTAATCCATGTATACATATCCATAACCATTTCTATAACATCTATTTGTTTGTGTCTATATTAAACAAACACTGAGTTTATGCTGATTTATTTAAATTTAATCCAGCACCACATGGTTTATTCTATCTTTCTCCAGTTGTTTATTGGCAGGGTGACTCTCTGTCATTGAGAAATTTGGCTCCCATCATCTGCCTCTTGGTGGTTCAATGCCAGTGCATAGTGTTTTTAAAACTGTTAACTCATATTGATTATTATAGTACACTTTATTGTTAATAAACTTATTTTTATAATTAGTGTTTTATTTCTTTCACCAAAGTTTTGTAAGTTTTACACAGTAATCTTGTACTTATTTTGTAATGTTTCTTAGGTAATCATCTAACTATCTCTTAGCTTTTCTTGATCTTAATGGATTGGGCATGGTATTTCATTTTCATATTCCAAATTCAAATTTTCTTGCTTTTATAAAGGAAACTACTTGACTTTTGTATTTTTACCTCCTATCTTGGATATTGCTCTCCTGGTATCTAAAGCACTTAAATCTTTGTTAAATCTTTGGAATGTTATACCTAGACAAACAAAGGCATTTTATTTATTCCTTCTACATTGTAGATTTCTTATTTCCCTTTGTTGTTCTTTGGACTAGCTAAAATCTCCAGTAAGATGCTGAATGAAGTGGTGCGAGAAACCGTCTCTGTCTTGTTCTTGATTTTAGGGTGGGTTTATCCAGTTTGTTAATACAAGTTTTATTCTTGTTTTAAGGTTTTTTTTTTGGTATATTTCATTAAATGAATTGAAAAAGATCCCCTCCATTGGTATTTCCTGAGAATTTTTATCATGAATTACTGCTGGATTTCATGAAATGTTGATACCGCATCCATCAAGATGATCATATGATTTTTCTTATTTATCTTGCTAGTGAGGTAGATAATGTTAACTGATTCTCAAATGTTGAACCAACCTTGAATACCTGGGATTATTCCTACTTGGTTTTGGTACATAATTCTTTTTATACATTGGTGGATTAGATATGCTAACATTTCACTAATGATTTTGTAGTGGTTTCCATTAAAAACTGAAAAATATTGGCTTATCATTTTCTATTCTTGTAATGTGTTTATCTGGTTTTGATAGTAGGATAATGCAGATTATAAAATGTGTTGGGTAGTGTGCTCCCCTCTTCAACTTTTTTTCAAAAAGATGGAGAGGATTTGGTCATAGTATTCCTTTCTTAAATGTCTTGAAGCATTCATACGAGAGAAGCTCCAGGCATCTGTGTTGTATTTATTTTGGTTTTAGTGTTTTAACTACTAATATAATAAAATGAAAGATATAAGACTATGGAGGTTTTCTATTTCCCTTTAAGTTAGGTTTGATAGTTAGTCTCTTCTAGGAAACTGACATCTGCTAATCAAGGCACCAAAATTGTGACACAAACTTGTTTGTAATACTCCTTTGACCACTGGACTTGGGAATCGATAGTCTTTATCATCTCTTTCAATTCTCACATTAATAATCAATGCCTTCTACATTGTTTTCCTTAGTTAGGCAAAAAGTTGATCAGGTTTATTAAGTATTTTAGAACTAGCTTTTTTGTTGTGGATTTTTTACTATTGTTTTCCCGATTTCATTTTTTTTTTTTTTTTGGTTTCTGCTGAAATATTTTCTTTTTTAACATGGTTTGATTTTTTTATTTAGTTTAAATTGCTTAATTTGTTTATCTGTCTAAAATTTTGTTTTCTATAGGCTTAATTTGTTCTCAATCTAATTTCCTAAGAGGAAAACATTATTTTCATATCTTTTTTCTTTCTCAAACTTTTTTTTTAATTTTTAAATTTAATTTAATTAGCTATAAGTGACTGTAGAATGCATTTACATACTTTGATATATCACACATAGATGAAATATAATTTCTCATTTTTCTGAGTGTACATGTAGTAGAATCATATTGGTCATGCAGTCATGTATTTACACAAAGTAACAATGTCTATTTTGTTCTACTATCTTTCCTATCCCAACATCACCTCCTCTCCCTTCCCTTCACTTCCCTCTACTTAACCTAAGGTAATTCCATTCTTCTTTAGTGCCCCCCACTCAAACTTTTTTTAAGACTATAAGTTTTTCTCTAAATACTATTTTCAGTGTATTGCCAAGCCAAACTTGTATTTTTATTTCTATTTACTTATAAATATTCTATAATTTATCTTTTTTATTTCATAAGAATTTCTTAAGACTTTTTTATTTCATAAGAATTACTTAGAAAAGTATAATATGATTTTCAAATATATTTTAATCTATTTTTAAAATTTCTAGTTTAATTTTATTATAGCCTCAGAATATACTTTGTATGATTTCTATTCCTTTAAATTTGTTATGCTGTTTTTATGGCCCAGAACATAGTTTGCTTTAGTAAGTATTCTATGCATATTCTATCATAGTTGGATAGAATGTTCTAAGAAGTTCTATTAGATCATGTCAATTGATAGCTGGTCAGGTCGTCTCTCTTTAATTATTTTCTGCCTGCTTATTCTATCAATCACAGAGAGAGCAGTATTGAGAACCACAAATATGATAGTGAATTTGACTGTTTCTCACTTCAGGTCTTTCATTTTTTTTCTCATGTAGTAATACATCTGTTACGATTATTATGACTTCTTATAGCACTGACTCTTTTAACCCTAATGTAATGCTGTTCTGGATCATTGATAAAGCTCCCTGTGAAGTCCACTTACTGGAATGTATCTATCCCAACTTTCTTTGGATTAATGTTAATGTGGTATTCCTTTCTTCCACTTTTAATTTTATCCTGAGTCTTTTTATTTAAAGTAGAAATTTTATAGAGTGCATATGATTGAGTCTTGTTTTACGTCAACCTGGTATTCTCTGTCTTTTAACTGGTGTGTTGAAAGTATTTCCAATTTATGGCAATCATCAACAAAATTGTATTACCATCTATCAATCATCTTTGTAAATGTTTTCTGTTTATTGTATTTGTTCTATTTTCTTGTATCGTCTTTTCTGCTCTTTCTTATTTTTTTATTAAACTGTTCTTTTGACTTTTTTCCTTATTCTCTTAAAATATTTTTCAGTGGTTTCCCTAGCATTTAAAATAAATATTTCAATATGCTAAATATTAAATGTCAAGTTCACCTACAACGAACACTATAAGACTTTATGTTTCATGCCTCTAATGCTTCGTTTCTGCACTATGGGTTGCTCTTGTTCATTTCCCCTGTGTATTTGTAGTTATCCAACACATTACTACTACTGCATAAGAATTATCTTTTATACCAATTATGAATGAGATCATAAAATGTTTTGTACCTTACTCTGGTATGTAAATGCTTTCCCTCTTGTGATACAGATATGTTTTTCATGTGTCATGATCTTTCCTGTCCGAAGAACTGTTTTAACATTTCCTACAGGACCAGTCAGTTTTGTTTTTCTGAGAATATCTTTATCACTACTTCATGTCATGTATATCATTCTAGGTTGGTGGGATTTTTTTCCCTTCCCACAATTTATATATTTCAATTCTTCTTGTTTTCATAAATTCTGAGGAACAGTCTTTGGTAGGTCTCATTCTTGTTCCCTAAATTATTTTTTTCATTTTGTTTCCCTTCAGGATTTTATTTTTTGCTGTGGTATCTGTAGTTAAAATATGATATGCCTGAGTGGGGCTTTTATTTTGCCTTTTGTGTTGTTTCATTTTTAATGTTCTTGTTCTCTGAACTTGCTTGGGGCTGTCATCAATTTTAAAGAGTTTTCAACCATCAGAATTTCAACCTTTTTTTTTTTTTAAATATTCCATCCATTTTTCTCCTGAGATTTTTCTCTTCCCAGTTTTAATCCCCGATTCTTTCTTCAACTGTGCTGAGTTTACTAATGAACTCAATGATGTCTTGCTTTTCTCAACTTTCTTTTGCTTCTTTTTGATAGTTTCTACTCTCTACAATACTCTCCCCCTTCGTTTTGCATATTTTTCACTAGATTCACTAACATATTAACCATAAATATTGAAATTCTTTGTGTTCCAACATTTGTGTTGAATGAGTCTGATTCTGACATTTGCTTTTTCATTTTAGATCATTTGATATGCCTTATGATTGTTTTTCTTAAAATGAACATATCATATTAAATAGAAGATACTGAATTAAATGAACTTTTAGATAGTAGATACTAAATTAAATCAGCTTTCATAGTCGTCCATTTAAAAGTGGGGCTCTGTTTCATGTTTGTTGAAGCTCTAGGTACTCGAGTTTTGAATTCCTCTCTTGCTTTGTTTTCTTTCTCCTCTGGTAGATTTGGGACTCCTCTACATTCTGTTTTGTAGAGAAAGGTTTGGAAGTTTAGAGCTCTGTTGGCTCTCTGTAATTATTCTGGAGTCTTGCTGGTTTGTCAGGAGTGACATCTTCACAACCCTGTCCATTCTTTTTTTTTTTTAACCCACCTCCTCCCATGGCTGTCACCTCCTTTCTATTTCCTTGAAGCCCTGAGTCTCTTGTTGAAGGTATTTTTGGTTTTTTTTTTGTTTTCTCTCTGAGGACGGGGCAGTGGGTATTTATTAGTGAGAAGAGCCTGAGACTCTCAGGTGGCGGCTCTTTCCCTCCCCGTAGGAGGACTATCCAGGAATCTTTCTCAGATCCTTACTATGAAAATCGGATGGGAGTCCTGAGGGAGAACTGCGCAGAAGTGTCCCCAGCTCGACATCTGCTCCCTGTCTATGCTCCACCGCAGCTTCTTCTCCACAAAGAAGGATGTGTGGGTGGGACTGTCTCTCTCAGGAGCCACCTGTCCCCATAGACTTCAGGGGGGTCATAACCTCTGTTCTCCTGTGAGTCCAAGAGAAGTGACTGTTTCCCAATCTCCTCGATTCTAATTGTAAGTATGGGACCCATGACTTGCAAACAACATGCTGGAGGTGATGCGGAAGTCGCACGGGTCTTTCCTACTGAGTTCCTCTGCATGCTCTTCCAGTGTCTCTGCAGACCCCTGGTGCCCCATCCTGTGGGCATATTCCCATTTTCCCCTTTGGTATCCAAGTAATATTTACCATATTGTTCTGCATTCAACTCCCTCCCACAAGAAATTTACCCTGTCTCACATTTCCCTATTTTCTTCCAATATACCTGGCCTCTTTCTCTTGTTTTTCTTCATTCAAACTAAACATTAATTTTTTTCAGGACTTGATCATGGGAAAGTTCTCATTCCCCTCACAATAACATGCTTTCCGATGCCTTCAGATACAATTTATATGACAAAAGCTCTTAAATTTATATTGTACCAATCTAAACCTTGAACCTTTTCAATGAACTGTGCTAACCTTATACTCAGAACTGCATTTTCCTCTTGACTATATAGGAAGGAGGAGAAATAACGTTTTTCTAACATAGTTTATGTAAATATTTCTGACCTTTCAGAAACAAGGAAAATTTCTTTTTGAGAAAAGTATTTGATGGAATTCTGAGAAGATTCGAGGTTGAACATTGTGGTCTTGGGAGATCCTGTGTCAGCTTTCTGTCACTGTGACAAAAGGCCTGAGAAAATCAAGGAAAGATTTGTTGATTCATACTTTTAGATGTTTTGGTCCTTGTTTGGCTGGCTCCATTGCTTTGGGCGTGAAGGTGACCCAGAACATAATGGAAGAAGGATATGGTGGAGCAAAACTACTAACCTCATAACAGCTGGGAAGCAGAAAACATGGAAGGGGCTGGATATTTTGTCTTTAAGGATCACATAACCAATGACCCATTCCCTTCAATGAGGTACTACCTCTTATAGTTTCTACCACCTCCCCAAAATGCATTCAACTATAACTTCTTTAGGGATTAATCCATCCATGAATTCAGAGCCTCCATAATCCAATCACTTCCCCAAAGCCACACCTCTAAAACATTGCTGTTTAGGGGACCGAGTCTTCAACGGATATGCCTCTGTCATTCCAGATTCAAATGATAACATTGCACCCCAGCCCCCAAAGGCTCATGTTCATCTTCCAATCTAAAATGCATTTAGTCTGCTGTGCGTGGCGGCACACGCCTGTAATCCCAGCAGTGCAGGAGGCTGAGGCAGGAGAATCGTGAATTCATAGCCAACCTCCCTCAGCAACAGTGAGGCTTCAAGCAACACAGTGAGACCCTGTCTCTAAATAAAATACAAAAGATGGCTGGGGATGTGGCTCAGTGACCAAGTGCCCCTGAGTTCAATCCCTGCACTCCCCCCTAAATGCAGTTAGTCAATCTCTTAAGAGTCTCCACAATCATAATGGTTCCAACATTATTCAAAAGTCCAAGTTCACAGTCTCTGAGGCTCAAACTAAACTCTTAGGTGAGTGTCTCCACATAAAAATAAACAAAACTACATATCCTATACACAATGGTACAGGTTAACAATCCTATTCTAAAAGGGAAGAAAAGGAGAATAGAAAGGACGTATCAGAGCAAGATCAAAGAGCTGGAGGGCGAACATCGAGTTCTATGAATTCATGTCCAGCATGGGGTCCATGTGGTGGGGCCAGCTGGGCTCCAAGAGCCTTGGGTCCCCCTTCGCCTGTGGTCTTCTCAGCTGTCGTCTGCTTGGTCACTGCCTGCAGACTTCCAGGGCAGGCACTGCACACTCCTGGCATTTCTAATTTCTGGGGTCTGTTCTGCAGCTTTGGTTTTACTCTCTCTGTGTCCTGGCTGCTGTAATGGGAGCACTTCTGCTCCATCCCACCTTTTTGGCCACATTGCCTCACTGTAGTCCAGTCAACCACCGATTAAAACCTTTAAAACCTTGAAATGAAATAAATCTTTCCTCAAGTATTTTGTAACAGAAAAAAAAAGTTGACTAACACACAAATATTTGTTTGGCTTTCTAAAATATTCTAAATTCAATAAATCACTTAATTGAAATTCTTCAAAATCTGGCTTTGGTCTACCAGTTACCTGTCCTGCTGGTCTGCCCATTGGCTTTTAGCTCCTTCCTTCCTTCCTTCCTTCCTTCCTTCCTTCCTTCCTTCCTTCCTTCCTTCCTTCCTTCCTTCCTTCCTGTTAGATAGGTAGTAACATTTCTCTTAGAATAATGCTGCAACTTTTTCAAAGTTTGGCCAAAGGCCTATGTAAGATTAGAACAGTTGCAATTCTGAAAAAAATCACAATACATTTGCATCTTTCCATTTCCCAAATTATTTTTGCTTTTTTTAATTTCAAAATTTATATTTGTCTAACCCAGTTTCTTGTGTCTATTTTTTTACTTTGTCTTTTTAGTAGCATTTTACTGTTTGTTTTCAACAGAAATTGACTACTTCTTTGTTTTATTTTAGACATCCCCAGCTTTCTGCGGTACACTACGCATTTAAAAAAAATACTTGACGCAGATCAATAAGCACAAGTTAGTTTATGAAACACTGACCAATTTCAGAGTCAGCCAAAGCCAAAGTCATGTTACTAATAAAAATGAATAATTTAGGCTGAGATAGGAGGATCCTGAAAAAAAAAGCCAGCCTCAGCAAAAGCGAGGTGCTGAGCAGCTCAGTGAGACCCTGTCTCTAAATAAAATACAAAATAGGGCTGGGGATGTGGCTCAGTGGTTGAGTGCAATCCTGAGTTCAATCCCAGTTCTCCCCCCAAAAATAATAATTTATGTATCATGATTACAGGAAATTGCAAAGCTAGAACCCAGAACTCTGCTGCAATCTTTACATGTTTACAATTTAAATACCTGCAGTTCAATATAAAAATCCACGAAATTCATCTTGCTACAATAAGGCAGTGTAGCACTGTCATTTTGTGGCATGAGCACATCCATGTAACCACTGCTGTAATAAAGACACAGAACCATCTCATCATGCTTGGTATGATTTTGAGTCACTGCGTAACTAACTCCACTACTGATCCCAGCTGGCATTTTTGAAGCCATCTTTTGAGGAGAATAGAACAGAAATTAACTTCAACTTTTAAAGACAACTCTGATGTAAAGTTCAGAAAATATGAGTGATGTGCTCTTCTGAAATCAAAGAGCTACAAAGAATCATCAGAGACCTCCAATAGTCAAAAAATATAAACACTATGTTTCCTTAAACACCAAAATATATCCCATGAGTTTATAAGACATGAATTTAGGGTTACAGACCCAGTCTCTAGAGAAAGCCTGCATTCCCTCCATGGCATGCACGGTTCTGTGAACACAGAGCATCCCACCAACAACTGGATATCCTCATGATAAAAGCTGTGATGAGGTTTGCAGTAGATCTGAGTTTGTACTTGTACGTATTATATGACTCCTTATTCTAAATATTTATAATTAACCACTACCTCTAGTTCTTTAATACTCTAAAACTCAGAGTAACAGCATTTGCTATAAATCTGAATGTGGGTGGTGTTCCAAAGTTCCATGAGCTAAAGACTTATCTCTAGGATGGAGGTGTTGGGAGGTGTAGAGGCTCTTTAAGAGTGGAATATCATTGTATCTTTGAAGGCATGCCTTTGAATGGAACTGTGAGTCATCAATCTTTTAGTCTGTCTCTGTTTCTGGGCTCACGAGGTGAGCAGTTTGATCTGATGCTTGCGTCCTGCTATCCCCATCAGCACCCTCACCAGAGGCACAAAACAATGGGACCACCCAATCTTGAACTGGAACCTCCAGAACTGTGACCTAAATAAACACCTTCTCTTTAAAAGTTAATTGATTCAAGTATTTTGTTATAGAACTGCAACATTGACTAATACATCTTTTTGTGTAATATACGTAATTATCAGTTTGAGTTTTATTTTGTCTCAGAGAGATTATAATAACAAATATTTCAAATTGTAAATGTGGTTTCCAAATCACTGCTTTGCTGCATTTATTTGGGGCTCTTGTGCTATTAGTTCTATTTTTTTTTTTTTAGAGATTGGCAGCATTCTTTAGAAAATAATTATTAGTCAATACTTTTTTACCCTCTAAGTATAGTGAGTCTCAGATTGTCTGATAACACCAATACAAGAGCTGTTTTTGTTCAAGTTAAGATATACAAGATAAAATTATAGTGTTTACAGATTTCTTATTTATGTATTAGTCTGTAATGAAGTGTATTCGTGATTGAATGGTACATAGAATGGGAATAGAAAGCTTAAATTTCAAAGGGCATTTACACTAAATGATCACAGTACATCAAAGGATGAAAAAATTATGAAATATATTATGGAGGCCACTGCTTTGTTTTTAAGGTATATAAATGTAACTTCTAGAAATACTGCTGAGGCCATGAAAATATAATTTAAAAAATTAATTATAACTATAAAAACTAGTATGATAAAATATTGTGAGTGCTTTAACTATAAGAAAAAAAATATTTTACTGCATTTCTGCAACTTTAGCAAGTATAAGTTTTTTGCCCATTATTTCTTTCAAAACTTATTTTACGCAAATATAATTTTATTTCTAGTAATCAAATCCAGTGTTGTGTTCTGCATTTTATTATGGCCCATTCCTAAATAAGTACTTACTTTTTTGGATAAATTCTTAATTTTTCAGGTCTGGAATACTAATTTAAATATTCTCCAATGTACGGACAGCTAGGTAGTCTCCAAGTTTTCATTGTTATTAATGCTTTTAAATTAAAAATCTATCTATAGGTATGTAAGTACAGCCGTGTTTGTCATTAACTTAAACATTCTCCCTCAATATATAACAATGAAAGGCTCTTGAAGCTGTGTTCATGAAGAGGGTATAACTGAGGCCCCTATATAATTTATTTACAATGCTTTTGACTTACATGCTATGAATTTCAGTTCTGCAACTTGCTTGATTTTTTATATAAAATATTTTCTAAGTTTTGGTCATGTTATTCACATTTAGTACAGTGTAATAACATTATAAGATTTAGAGAAAATATCTTCTTGAATGTTAACTTAGTTGAGATCCCCCAAGGTCAGTCAAAGAGCAATTGGTATGTCAATTCTGATTAACGTTACCTGGCTATTATGTCATTTTGCAAAGGGAACCTGTGGGGGCCTAGATTTCTTTGGACTAGGCAAGGGCAAGAATGTTGGCTAGAGAATCTATTCAGGCATTGCATGTCTTTATTGAGTTGTAATTAGACATGCTGTAAATACTGCTTTCTTTTCTCAACTGACTATTGTCATCAAGCAACACCACAAGAAATGAAAACATTGATAATGTTTACACTTAACATGAAACTGACACTTTCATTCATTTGTTCCATCTTATTTTCTCATGGTATGTTTTTAAAATGTTCAAATTTTTGAAATGAAAACACTAACAAGTGAAAAGAATTTGTTTTATGACTAGGAAATAACACTGAATAAATAAAAGTATTTTAAAAGGAAAGTTATGTAGATGTAACAACTTATTAATAAACATACAACTAACCAGTGAAATACAGCAAGTTATGCTCTGGAGGAAGGGAAAGTAGACAGGTACATTTGCCACATTTTGTGAATAAATAGGCAGAATGCTCACTTAAATTTAGAATTCAGATAAACAGATTGTTTAGAAGTGTACATAGATCCCATGGAAAATTCGGGATATACTTAAACTACAAACATCACTTGTTATTCAGAAATCCAAATTTAACTGTATCTTCTTAAACCCTGTTTAAGAAGGAAGACTGATCGGAATTCCAGTATTTTGGTGGTTCAAAGTTTTAATTAAAGCTATGCTAACTCCCAGCTTTATCTCTACAGATAATAAAACCTAATCTCCAAACTCCCAAATTTAACTTCATTTCTTTTTAAATTTCAATTGATTTTTCAGACTTTTCTCACTTCCTAATATGAGTTCTGTGCTGTGAATAAACACACATACTCACTTGTAAATACAAATATATCTTACTATTGTAAATAGTGGTAACCCACTATTTTCAATAGTAAGAGTCAAGTTTAAAAGAAGAAATGCATCTCTGTAATTTTTATAACCTATTCATTCCATAGGGTTTATTAAAGTTTCTACTGAATAAATGAAATTTAAGATGGCTTGTCTGATTCAAATAACCCAACTTTAAAAGGAGTTTATTCGCACGCGTGTGTGTGTGTGTGTGTGTGTGTGTGTGTGTGTGTGATCAATTTGCCAAGAGCACTGCTGTGCAATTTTACTCAACTTAAACTTCCTGACACTTAACAAAATATTTAGATACATAGACATATAGACAGAGGATCATAATAGAGCAAAAGAGAAATAAACAATAATTAAAGGATAAATCCCAATTGCCACAATTTATTTTCATGATCCCCACCCCCCTGAATGCAGAGCCTTTGAGGTGTCGAATGGCAGAAATAGCAGTTAGAATATGTTTCAGTCAAAGGATATCTTTGCAAATGTTTTCTGTCCTCTCTTCTCCCAGTGACTTTTCTGCTTTGTGAATGAAACCATTTCAGTCAGATAACCCATCAGACGCCACTCTTCCTTCCTAACAGTATTGTCTGCAGGCCATAGAACTCTTCAGCTCTCTCCGCTGTTTCAGGAAACAGAATTCTGAATTCCGGTCACTTGCATCTAGAGTGCTTACCTAGCGGGTGTCTTGACAATCAGTTTTAATGAGTCTGAGCCATATTCATTTCTTTTGCTGCTGGTGTATTCAAAAAAATAAGTGGCAGAGATGTCAGCGACGCCACAGGCAGGCTGTCTCAGTGATCTTTGGTTTAAAGAGCTTAGAGGCAAACCCAAAATAACTCCTGATGCACATGTTCCTGCTACAGCAGCATTTAGAAGAGACTCAGGACACTCATCTTCCTTGAGTGATAGCAATGACTCAATGTGCTATGACTTTTGCCTCACTGCTATTTCACTAGGCACACCTGCAAAGTGCATCCCCAACGTGCAATTTGAAGTGATTATTTTGATGAAGAAGCAGCAATTGTTAGCCACATCGATCACCCACTACCAAAATATCAGAGCTTCAATGCTATTTTCACTCATTTTTTTTTGGTCAAAACTTTCCAGTTGCATCCACCATTATGATCTTTAATTTCTATTTTCCAGGAGGCATCTGGATTTCTTGAGGTGACCTTGATCAATAGCAATACATGATCAGTGGAACTGTGAATTGCTGTCAAATCTTGCTGGAAGGTCAACAAGCACACAATACTAAACAAGAATTACTCACGCTCTTGCCAAAGAACGAGGACAAGGTATATCCATCATGGCTTATGAAAAGTAGGTAACGGTTTGCAATTATATATTTTGTTCAATTTATTCATTCATCAGACCATTCTTTGTAAAATATTATTTAAATATTCTGTGAGTGCGTGTAAGTGTTTGTGTGTGCACATGAGATCAGGGTAGGCATGACCTTAGGAAACCTTAGGCAATAGATAATGGTGAACATGGGCTATGATCTTTTTTTTTATTAATAAAAAGTTTTTAATTTCTTTCATTTTTTTATGAGATGCTCAAGAGTTCAAGAGTTGCAGTCATCAATACTTTATTTAATTCAGTCCTCTTCAATGAATTTGCTGGCTGTGATTATATTTTAACAAAATTAACATTATCAGCTATTTAAAAAGATGAAACTAACTGTATTGGAAAATGAAAATAGGATTTTATCATTAGATCAGAATAAAAAAATCAAACGAAGGATAAAAGATTTTAAAAATTTGTTTTCCATTAGGATATTACACCTTTTTTTTCAGAAAAAGTATAACAGAAATTATACAAGTCACTTTTTGTGAAACATTAATATTTAGCAATGTTTTCTTTAGCTGAAATGTTATTTCAATTGTAAAAACCATCTCTGGTTACAAAAAACATAATCAGAAACCTTATCGGATTTAACTTGCTTTTACAAATATCCTAAGAATTCTTTAGCTAAACAGTATTTTCAATAGAAAAACATAATTTAAAAAAGTTTGGTATCTTTCTGTCGTTTTTATGTACACATATTAACTGGTCTCTTTATAGAAGGTGACCTCATTAAGCACTGTAAAATAAAGGCAAGAGCTCATCACCTTTTAACAAAAATTTTGTAGGCAACAACTGCAAGTATCAAAGATATCATTTAGTGATTAAAACTGCTTGCTACAAAATATTAAACAAAATACATTTATTGGATTGTTTTTCACTTTTCAGCCACCCATGTGGCATCAAAAATAAGGACATCCCATTAATAAAACCTGCAGTGCAATTGGCTCAGTGGTTAGTTTGGGCCACTCTGTCCCCACCTTTCATTATTCTTTTTTCTCCCCAAACGCCCCCACACCCCCACAGTGGCACCATATTATTAAAAACATTAAGTACCTGGGATTTATGCCTCACATCAAGACATCATTTGAGTAATTTCAAATGATGTACAGCTCTTCATGTAAAAAAGATGTTTTGTGGTCACAATTACCTCAAAAAGTAATTATATTCAAATAACCTGACATATCATGCCTTAGCAATTACAAAACTATGATTTTGACACATGGCAATTTATAAGTTAGGCAAATGTGAAATGCTAAAAGATGTGAACAGCTGTTCTGTTTAAGTGTTCTGTTTAAGAGTGCGAAACTCAGGTAATGACTTTATTTTTTTAGTTAACATAACCAGCCCACGGTACAGCATGCTAAATCATAAAGTACAAGTCCAAGGAAGGTAATACCTTTACTAAGTTACAAAACTTTGGCAAATCAACACAGTACTCTATAATACAATAAAATATTATTTATGTTGGAGTCATATTAGACTTAGTGATGATTTTTACTCCAAAAACATCATTTAAATACCAAATCAAAACACTGTGGTTTTTAGCAGAGCAAGTTATTTTATACAATTTAATGTCTTTTAAAACTACACAAATTATTATTAGCAAGGTGAGTGTGTGTGTGTATGAGGAGAGGCTCTGCTTGCTTGGCTCTGGGGTTGGTCCAAAGTCAGGTACAGTTCCAATGCCTGAAAAGTGTTAAAATTCTATTTTAAGGAGACTCAATGTCAATACCCATTTCTCCGGAGTACTTTAAAAAAAAAATTGTTAAATTTCACATAAATACCAGAACCCTAGAAATTAGTCATTTTAAGCCACAATAACCTCAGATGATCCCTTGGATTTTAAAAGTCCTGTATCTTTTTGTTTTGATCAAAAGTCACATAGCCTTACTCCAGATTATTAGAAAAAAAAATTCTACCTAAAATACAGTTGTACTTTTTAAATAACGAATAAATACACTGTCTGCTTGGAGAGACCTGGGGATTTGATATTCTATACTGACTTTATCATTTTTCTACAAATGCTGCCGCCGCCATTGGTGTCCTTATGCTTCCTCTTGCTGAAGCCGTCAACTCTTCAATCTCAGCATTTAATTTATGTATTACCCATTCCATTGCTTCTCGGCCTTTACTAGCATTAGACGATATTGTGGTCGCCATCAGTCCTTCCAGGTAACTGCTAAGGCTGACTCCCTGCACAGAGATGATGGCTTCCTGAGTTAGAATAGTCTTTTCTGGGTCTTGAGGATGTGGTTTGTAGATAAGTCTCTCATCCACTGAAACCATATTTGTAAAGGAAATATTAGTCGATTTAAGTTCCATTGTTTTCTCTACAGGATCAACTACAGAATGTTCCTGCACATATGTTTTGGTTCTTGCTGAACCAATAAGAGACTTCACGATGGAAGGCAGTCCCCACTCTGTGCTAAGAAGTCTGTGGCTGTGCAGCTTTCCAGAGGGATCTATATGCCTGTCCAGCACATCAACTCCAACCACACTCGGGTTCATAGGGTTTGGGTATTTCTGCATTGCAGCTATTGTAACAGTTTCCCATGGGTGGTCGAAGACGTGCTCCGTGGTCCAGATCTTCATGGTGCCGGCGACCTGAGTCCTGTCCGGGAGACTCTAGGGGACAATGAGGCCACACTACCCAGCCCCACCCGCACCCGGCGGCCGTGCAGCTCGCAGGCGCCGTCCGGCCTGGCGCGAGGACGTCCCGACGCGCGGCCCCGCGCCCTATCCCGGCCAGGCCAAGCCTCAGCGCCGCGCAGCGCAACCGGGCTCCCTGGGCTATGATCTTTGCTCTGGTGAAGTCTAATGGTAATTATGTGTTGAGTTTTTTGAGTGTGCTATAACAGGTTTTAATGAAAATTTGATTTGGATATGAACTGACCTGTTGATTTTATTGCTTATTTTAGATGGATAATTGCTTGAGAAAAGAATAATCTTTTTGACCTCATAAGGTACATTTGTTATCTATTGCCATGTAGCAAATTACCCCACGTTAGTGATTAAAACCCAAAAGCACTCATCTCATTCAGTTTCTGTAGGTCAGGAATTCAAGGGTGGATGAGCTGGGTGGTGCTGACTCAGGGTCTCTGAAGATGTCAGCTACAGCTGCAATTATCCAAAGGCATGGCTGGGTTGGCAACCCACTTCCAGGACAGCCCTCATGGGACTCACGGCTGCTGACTGCTCCTCTTTGGATGAACATCTTCACAGGGCTGCTCATGATGTTGCAGGTGGCTTCTCTCAGAAATATCAGGAGAAGGAGAAAGTCCAAGAAAAAAGTGTCATTGCTTTTTATGATCTAACAGTGGAGGTGACACGCCACTACACCTTCTATGTTTCACTGGGCGCACAGACCCTCGTGTAGTATGGGAGAGTATTACACCAGGGAAAGTGGAACATTGGGGTCTTCTCAGAGGCTGCTGTCACCTGTGGCTTTTATAATACTAAAAATGGAAAAGTTTTACCATTCTAATTTGCAATTGGTAATCAATTTGGTAGTTAAAAGGCAAAATTGTTTCTGACAACAAAAATCAAATGGCTTAATAGTTTTACTATGCTTCTGTGCTCACTGAACTGATGAAAACTGTTCTGGGCCACTTTTTTGCATCTTGTATTGTCATGCCTTTCTGCTTAGTTCAGGTGATATTCTTCTCTTTTATGTTACTCTTAGCAATGTTAGTGTCAAAATTCCTATGAGGCTGTATCAGTATTTTGTTGCTGGAATAACATTATTGCCTAAACTTAGTAGCTGAAAACAACACAATTTTTAGAGTGCTGTTTTTGTAATTTGGAAATGCAGGTGGACTTGATTGAATCTTCTGCTTACATTTCCACAAGGTTGAAATCAAGGTGGTGGCCGATTGCTTTCCCGAATGGGCACTCTGAAGGGAGATCTCCTATCACAGTCATTCTGGGAATTGGCTGCATTTAGTTTTTTTTTTTTTCCTGTAGGACTGAGGTCCCCCATTACTTGCTTCCTGTTAGATGGAGACTTGTCTTGATTCCTAGGAGCTGTCTAAGCTTCCGCATCGTGCATAGTAGCGCCGCTGCTTTTAGGGAACTCATGTGATTAGGTTGGATCCACTCACAGAAGCCTGAACCATCTCACACAACCAAACTGATATTTGCAGCCAAGTGCTTTCACTTGTCCGCTTCTTCCAGTAGAATTTGGACATTCCAACTTTCTTCTTTCCTCTTCTCTTCTCCTTGTCCCTTGATGTCCACGCTAACAATATTTCAGTTGGATACCACTCTAAACAACTATAGGAGTTGCTGTGTGAATTTCATGTTGGTTTCCTCCATGAGACAGAATGCCTTTGATAGAGTGCCTTTTCTTTCTTTGTCTTCTGCAGAGAAGGCTCAGGGGTGATACACTTGGTCTTCCCAGAGGCCCTCCTACCTGATTAGGCGGCTCTGAGAGTCACACCCCAAAGCTCTTCAAAGAGTCTTTTGTGTGTCTCAAAAATCTGATCTTTTCAGGTTTCTAATATTTCAGTAAAAAGTTATCTAGTCAAGTGCTGGATTTTACTCTGTTACAATGTGAGTGAATCTCTCAATTCTGTTGTCTTTTGCCATCCAAATGAGACAAGAATTCTCCCATGCATTTTCTTGTTTCCTTCCACTGTAAAAGTTTGTTTGCTCAATTAATTTCTTAACATTTTGCTATCAGCAGCACAAAAACAAAATAAAAACAACAACAAAAGCCTTCAGTGTTTTTCTAGAAATCTCCTCAACTAATTGTCCAAGATCATCTTTTACAAGTTGGGTTCTCCCAGCGTTGAAGTTTGGGGAATAGTATCTGAAGACATAGGATGTTTTTGGCAGGCTGAGCATTTGACCCAAAAGAAAAACTTGTATTGCTTCTCCCTCCCCAGGCATAGGCCAAGACTCTTAGGAGTTTCCTTATCTGCATTAAGGACCAGATGGCTGCAGGGACACCATTGCTTTCTATCCATTCCTGAAATCTCATCTATTTGAAAAAATAAGACTGAGGAATGGACCCACCCCTGGATGGACTTTGATATGAAATGAAGTCTGCCCCTTGGGCTCATGCAAATTCCAAAGAGAATCATGTACAAACTAACTTCTGTCTACGGGACTCTTCATTCCCCCTGGTAGTCATTTATACCACCTCAATATTGTCTACATTCCTCATTCTCTCCTTTCCCAATAGAAATAGAAGGGTATATAAGTACTATGGATTGGATATGAGATGCCCACCCCCAAAGCCTGTGTTAAGGCAGGAAATGTTCAGGGGTGAAATGATTAGATCAGAAGAGCTATAACCTCATCAGTGGATTAATGCATTTGATGGATGAGTAATTTGAATGGACTAACTGGGTGGTAAGTGTAGGCAGGTGGGGCATGACTGGAGGAAGCAGGACGCTGGGAGTGTGCCTTGGGGATTATACGTAGTGTCCCTGATTCTTGTCTCTCTCTCCACCCCTGTATCTATAACTAGGACCCAATTCCAATAAACTTTCCACTAAGATACAACAAAGATCCACCCTTCTTCAGTTTCTGGTAACATATGCCCCACTACCTCCTGAGGCCTCATGGAGAGCACATTGACTAATAGTCAATTTATGACAGTTTCGTCTTCTTTAAGATAATGTAGTATCATATCTAATGTTTGTTCATTGAACTAAAGATGTTTTGTATTATGTTGACACTGGTGTAAGAGAAAAAATGATTTCTTTACTTGTCCATCTTTAGATGCATGGTTGAAGCATCTGTAACAAAACACAGATGAAATCAGCAAGAGAAAAGCACACAAATCCAAGTGTGACTTTTACACATCATGAGAGTCTTCAGAAATGAAGATACCATGAAACAGACTCTGTTGTGTATTTTTATGCCTAAGTTCAATGGAGAGTGAAAATTGAAAATTTGTGGAGATTGATTGTACAAAGGGGATATGATCTAATAATGAACTTGGCGGAAGACACCTACCATCCCTGGTCATTCTTTCTTTCTTTTTTTTTTTTTTTTGTAATCCTATATCTCATCACAGAATTCTTTTATAGCCAGCTCAGGGAAAAGGGTGTGAGATGGTGAGGATGGCCTTCCTGGAAGTGCTGTTTTCTCAAATTCCAAGGTGTTGTATTTTGGAGTAGTACCGTTTGGGACTCCAACTGGCATGGTGCATCTTACAAAATAGTCTCACTTTTCAGGATCGTAGTGATTTTATAGATACATACCTAAAATAAAGTACACATATTCCCCTTTTAAGATAAATTCATGTGTGCCATCTCTTTTATTCATGACAGACATAGTAATTGATGAAGATACTTTTTCTGTGTGAGCTATTTAAGCATTTAGCTATCTCATTACCAATCCATGCAATGTACTCCAGGGACCACTAATACCCCCAAGCTTTGGTGTATGAAAGAAAACTATTTGCACATAGTACTGCCTCATTTCATTATCTTGCATAATCATTGTAATAATATCAGACACATGCCTAAATACAGAAACCAAAAAAAAAAAAATGCTTTCTTATCACCTTTTATTTTAACTGCATATTATACAAAGAAGAATGCTTCTTATCACTTTTACCATAGCATTATTTTTTATTTAAAATTGTGCTCATTACCAAAAAAAATTAAGCAATACAGAATAATGCAAACAGTAAATTAAAAATTAATCATTTCCCATTATGAGAAAAAACACTCTCAATGCATATGTTTCTGCACACTCTTGAATTTTGTTTTACTTAAATATTTAAGAAATGAAAAAGAATACAATTGTAATAGTAAATAAGAAAAGAAAAAAGATAAAATTGTAATAGTTGTTAATTATCCAGTAGATGTTTCTTCACCTAATTAAAAAAAAAAACGAAAGAAAGAAAGACTTTGGGGTTAGTATCACTTTTTCTTTTTAATAATTATGTATTTTAATTTTACAAATATTTAACGTTTCTGTGAAGATAAAATAATAAATGCAATTGCATATCCTTATGTAATGATACTTCATATTTTGTGATACTTTTATATTTATAGATTTATTTGTAGATTGTCAACGTGTTTGACAGCAGTAGTATATATTAGGCATATGTAAATTTTCATCTTGGTTTTATATTTTTTAAAAGCTCTATGTTACTATTTAGCTCTTGCCATTAAGTCTTTGATATTTAATCACTAATTTTATTTCAACTCTTGGTTTGTTAAATTTCATCCTCAAATGACACTCTTTTGTTTACTTCCAAAATGGATTATTGGTGTCAGTTTGGTTCCTTTGACCCTGAAGGAAACTTCACCTGGTTATAAAACTCTTCAAATGTCCTTTTGCTCAAATTTCCGTAGAATTTTATTTACTGTCTGAGTAAGTTAGCACTGTTGTTGAAAAACCTAGGCTAAAATAATGCTAGCTTGTTTAGGTGATTTCTTTTTCCACTTAACTGATCATACTTTAGCCTTGCAAATTAGAGATTCACCAGAATTATTGACTTTGCCCTGTTGATTATTTATTTATTTATTTATTTATTTATTTATTTTGTGTGTGTGTGTGTGTTAAATAGAGAAAGAAAGCTCTCTTTGGATTAATAGTCATATTGTTTTGGAATAAATGTCTCTTCTAATGTATATGAATAAAAAACATTTTTTCTGCAGTGGTAGTTATCAGATATACCAGTTTCCTTTTCTAGTATCAAGCCATCATAATCTCTGTACATTATTGCTTATTTCACTTAATTTTACATAATTCCCTCACATTTGTCTCTACAACCTGACAATCCAGTCAGTTTCATTTGAGAATGGTATTAGTTTTCCCTTCTTCATTAATTCCAAATTCTACGAGTTCACTTTTCATTAATTACATGAAGAATTACACATGGTATGCTTTACATGAAGAAAAAGTCAGCCACTTTTAGGTTCCTGCTCTGTGATTTTTTTTCTTTATTTGAAGATAGGAAATATTGTTATATTGTCCAGGCCAGCCAGAGATTCTTGGGGTCAATCAATGCTCATAACTCATGTCTGGCTGAGTTAAAAAAAAAGGTATAAAGTTTTGTCACCAGCATCTCACACAGAAAAAGAATCATTCAGTCCCATTGTAAGTTATTTGGATTGAACAGAGAAGGGCTTAAGGACTGAGCCATATCCCCAGTACTTTAAAAAAAATTAAATAAAAAGACAATTGGGGAATTATATCTTCCACCCACTGTTTCTCTCTTTCCAAGGACCCTTAAAATTTCAGAGCTGTCTCTGGATTAATGAAAATGTTAAAAAAAATTAACTTTGAGACAGGATGTCACTAAGTTGCTTAGGACCTTGCTAAGTTTCTGCAGCTGGGTTTGAACTTTCAATCATTCTGCCTCAGCCTCTGGAGCCTCTGCTGTGATAGGCATGTGCCACAGTGCCCAGCTACACAAGTTCTTGTTAGTTTCTTTGTAGACAAACACTTTTCTGCCTCAAGGCTCTGGCAACCACTGCATTTTTTTTCTTTTTCTGTATTGATGATTGAACCCAGGGAAGCTTCACCATTGAGCCACGTCCTCTGATCTTTTTATTTTTAAATTTTGAGACAGGGTATGGCTAAATTGCTTAGGGCCTTGCTAAATTGCTGAGGCTGGCCTCAAAATTACAATCCTCCTTCCTCAGCCTCACTGGTCACTGAGATTATGGGTCTATGCCGCCCCAACCTGGTCCATTGGACTTTTTCTAACTCAGTAGTTCAGCTTTCTTCACAATGTAAAATAAGTTGAATGCAGAATATGTTGCTGAAAGCTTGGCCCTTTGTCCCCAGTGCCAACCCAATAATGAGGACATGGCTTTGAGAAAAAAGAAAAAGAAGTTTTGTTAGCAAAGGAGAAACACACTGAACTCCTGTACCAGACACTGTGATTCTGCCAGTCAGGGGGAACAGAGGACTTTTAAGGAGATGACACAACAGTGGAATTCTAGGTGTGTCTTGTTAGAGGGTGAAATTCACCAGTAGACTTGGGAGATAGCATTTCTTAGGTCTTCTGGCTGCATCCCTGAAGTCGGAATCACTTGACTCCTGTAGTATGCGTTTTCTCAAGGACAGATAACTCACCCTAGGATGAAAAGAAAGGGAATCTTGCTTCTGCAAAGTTTAGGTGAGGGAGAGGGAGAAGGTAAATGAGAAAAGAAAAATGTCAGTTTTAATATAAATCACAGAGGCAGGGCAGCAATGGTTATGTTCACAGGGTAAAAGGTATCCTCCTTACAGATCTATTTTGAGATTTGCTTTGTGTATTAGCTTTGCAATGCATGCATACTGAATATGTATATATATAATCTCCTCCTCTTTAAGGCTGAATAATATTCCAATTTAGTTTAACTTTAATAAGAGTTAAACTTTAATAAGAGTTTGTTTAATACATTTATCAATTGAAGGCTGTTGTGATTACTTTCAGTTCTTAGTAATTATGAAAGAAGCCTTAAAAGCATTTGTATACCTTTTTTGTTTTAGTCGGCGGAGAATTTTTATTTGGTATATACTTACTGGAGTGAGACTGCTAGACTGCAATCAAATGTAGCTTTAGAAAAAAATTAACTTCATGCATTGGTACCAAAGTGTCCAAACCATTTTGCTTTACCACTAGCCATGGAAGAATTCTAATTCTTACATTCTTATCAGTATTTGGCATTTCCAGTTTTTTAAAAAGTCCATTCCATTGGGTATGTAATAGTATCTTCTCTAAATTTAAATCGTAATTCCCAAATGACTAATAGTGTTGAGGTTTTTTTTTTTTTTAATTTGCCTATGTGCTATCTACATATACATCTCTTCTTTGATTAAATATCTGTTCAAACGTTTTACCAGGTTATTTGGTTTCTTACAGTTGATATCTGTGTTCTATAAATAGTCTAAATACATATGCAGATGCCCTTCCAATTTATGTTCTCACAAATGGTGATTTCACTGATTCAGCTAATATAAAAATATTTTGACAGTTATTTTCTTTGTTTCTACTTTCAATATAGAGAATTCAAATATGATCAGACCTCAGCCAATGCCCCCAAGGCAACATTAAACTCTTCTATTCATCCAATTTCTTCTTTTCTGATTCTTCTCCTTTCTTTCCTCCTTGTTCTTCAAATCTTTATTTCTGTAATTATTTCTCACAATCTAAGAACCAATTTTAAATAAAAAGAGAAAACTTTTACACCGAGCTCCATGAAGTGAATACAACATTTTAAAAATATCTATACTGTTTGTTTCTAAATATTTTTTAAACATCTGCTGCAGTATAGACTGGGTGGAGTTTGCATAGGTATTCAGCAAATCACAAATTGCAGTACATCATGCTTCTTCAAGGTAAATATTCAAAACTGCCAGGAGACATTTTATCTCATCTAACAAGGTAGGCTGTTCATTCAAACAGCTTCCAGAGACAGGCTAACTCCTTGTAACCTCGGGTAATCTGGTCCTACATCTTAAGATTTGTTTTATCAGATAAATATAATTGGATTAATGACTTAATAATGTGAGTTTATCTTCAAATTGCCCTTGCTATAGTCATTTGTGTATATATATATATATATATATATATATATATATATATATATATCTTTGCCCTACAAAGATCAAAATTTCTCATTTACAATTAATAGAAATGTGTCTGTTTGCCTCTGTCTAAAATGCAGCATTCATATTAAATTTGTCTTATGTAATTATAACATTCTAGGTAAGTTTAGATACATCCTGAAAGATTTACCAACATAGGAAAATACAGATGTTTCTTGGATTCATCCTGCCTTTACTGAATGGGAACTTTGGGGACTATTACCACTTAACGTAAAGATTTAGTTCACTCTGTCAAAGCCTTCTCTTTTCATTTTGAAAAACATTTGTAAGTTTCATCTGTCATTTCACTCAAACATTGAGTAATGGCTTGAATGATGTTAAGTTTTCTCATTTGAGAGGGAGGTTGGAAGTTTTGTTACTTTTTATTAGTTCTAGGTCTCCTCAATAATGAAAATTCGTGTTACATAAGTATTTTAAAAATAAGTTATATTATGGGCTGGTAAATTTATGGAGACAAATGATGCATAGTTACATTTAATTCTGGTTGAAATTTTTTTTTAAAAAATGTGCCCCATAAATAGCCTCATAAGTCACATAATTGGGATTTTCAGGAAAATTCCAAAGTGGAGTAGAGGGTTAAATTGTTCCCTGAATATTCATAATCATGTGCATGTTGTCTTTGGGCTGCTGCTGAGAAGAGAGAAAACACAGCATAGGAGGCCCTGACACTCCTCTGAATTAGCCTTTCCTTGCTTCCCTGAGGCTGCAAAATAAAGTTGAAGAGTTCTATTCTCCACTGCTTGCTAACATTTTTGAAGATATCTGAAAATATTTGCACACACTTTCTGAATGCAGCATTCCTAACAGTGACTATACATAAGAGATTGGCCTGAAAATACATCGACAATATATTAATTCAATTAAAAAATCCCATTTTAATAAACACTTAAATTCCTGGGTTTATTCTGCCACAATTGGAAATGGAATTAAAACGAATGGCTATAAAAAGGGAGTTACAAGGAAACGTCAGCTCAGCATTGCATTTTTTTTTTATTTTTCCCTGAGATACCAGCATCTACTCATAAGTGGAATCATCTGTCCTGCAGGAGCAAAGTGGGGAAGACAGAAGAGTGGGGAGGAATGCTTTTCGATAAATCAACTACAGACTCAACATGAATCGCCAAATTTAATATTTTAAAGATTCATGAAGAAATAAGTGATGCCAAATGTGCTTTAAGAAAAATATCTGTTTAAATGATATTAATGGTAAGACTGAATACAGCAAGGTGAACCACACTGATAATATTAAGTTACCCCAAGAGGTTCCCTAGTCAGAATCCCCATGCAGAAATCTGCTTGCCAACTGTCGTTTCTTTTCCCATTGGTTTAGCTAAGGGTTGAAGTTCTTCTTGAAGTTTCTTTTTTAATCATCAGATCCCGACCTTACAGTTTTCGCTGACTACTTTCCTTCAGGTTGTCTTTGCTCCTGTCAATTTAGGATTTCCAGGGAATTATTCTTCTTTGAAATGCATATTCCAGGCTTGAAATGCTGGCATATGTACACTGTAGAGTAACTGTGGAGGCCAAATGTTTAATTACACATGACAGCTGGAGCTGTAGGAGTCCGAGGCTTGCTTGAAAACAAGTTATGGCCTATGCAGCCCTAAGAGAAGGAACACAATTTTGTGTGCATGTGCACACACACACACAGACACACAGACAAACACACACACACACACAAAAAAAAAAAAACCTCACACATAAACTCACACACATACATTTATTTTGTTCCACATATTATTCACCAGTCTGTTGGTCTATCTGTTTTTCTTTCTTTCTTTAGTATTATCATCAGCTACTGCTTTACGAAAATTGCATCTACTCCTACTTGAGTATAAGTACATTCAAAAAACAACAGGAAAACATTTTTTTCCTTCTAATCTAACCAAGAATATTTGCCAAAAATAAAACAAAATTTTCTAGAAGAATATTTATCCACATATGAAGGTTTGGAAGATGAAGCCATAAAATTCATATTTAGTTTAGAAAACAAATAATGTAAAGATGGTTGTAATTTATAGGGATGTGTTACCAAAAATTTACTAATGAAAAATAAAGAAAGGATCCCTTGGAAATGTTGAGGGCTCCAGTTTTCATCATGTTCCAATCAAAAAAAATATGCTTGTCTGTTTGATAGTTATAAATTACTGAATCTTTAAGACATTTACATAACTACAAGAGAGGAACCATGGGAATATAATCATAACATTTAGGTTAAAAATAAAATTTAATTAAAACTTCTCTTAGATGCATTCATATAGAAGATATTTTTCCCCAAATATAATCTATTGAATATCAATAAGATATTGTGGAACATGATTTGACAGAAAGTATAAAGACTAGTCTGGTCTTTCCAGGGTTGTATTTTGTATCTTATATGCTTAATCCTTATT
The DNA here is from genome assembly GCF_052094955.1 of Ictidomys tridecemlineatus. Lineage (NCBI taxonomy): Eukaryota > Metazoa > Chordata > Mammalia > Rodentia > Sciuridae > Ictidomys > Ictidomys tridecemlineatus. The sequence continues at coordinate 10,643,012 of NC_135488.1, read as the reverse complement.
ACTAATATCTACATACCTTCTGGCTTTGGTACTATTTAGTCCCCATTTCACAGATAAGCAAATGCAAATCCAGATAGGCTAAGAAACTTGCTGAAGTAACATGAAAATCAGTGGTACAGGCTGGAATCCCACCAGCCAGATTTCTCTGTGTCTTTATATTTTATTACCGTCAGTTTTTACTTCTGTTTCTATGTATTCATTAATGAAATGGAATACTTACAAGGTGTGTGCACATAATAATAATTTATCATCTTAACTACTCAAGGTAAGTGTCTAATTGTGTCTGAATGGCCTTACCACATGATCCTGAAACTACACATCTGACATGATTCCATTAACTCTGGGTCCATCATGCAAAGAAAGAAGAGCATTTGCTGGCGATATTATATAGTACAGGAGTCAGAGAAAGAAATAATTTTGAGCAAGGCAAGCAAGGGGGCTGTTTCAAACTCAGATGTGGTTTGAATTATCTATGGCTAGCAAACAAAATAAAACACATGTAAAAATCGAGATTCGATCAGTATGGTCAAGTAATTTTGATGTAATTGAATCCATTCTCTACATACATCTAGGAATCTTCTAGAAGTCTATGAGAGCCTGAATATGCTTGATTCTCAATGTGGAACTGTACTTATGGCTCAGCTTTGGTAGGCCACCAAGAGTGTGGCACCACTTTATCTTTCTTCTACTGTAGCCACCAGCTCGTGTCTTGCCACAAAAACCTTTCTGTATAACCTGAAATGTAAATAAATAAATCTCTGGTCATGGAGAAACACAAGGCAGCTGTTTGTATTGATTTTTTGTGAATGTATTTCTCCTGCAGTTAAAACCAAAAGAGAAGAGGGCACACTAGAGCATGGAGCGCTCTCAGAAAATGACTCAGGGTGGAACTGGAAAGACACCTTCTCTAGCAGTCTCCTAATTGAATAAAGGTAAATGACATTCTGGCACTGTCTGCAGTGCTTTTGGCAATCACTGTTTGGCATCAAATTGCAAAGCTTACCTTCAAAATGGAGCATTTATTTAATTTTAAAACAGTACAAAAACTATGACATTTATTCACTTGCCAACTCTGAAATATAAAAGTGTAAAATCGCTTCAAATTGTCATCTATAATTTTTAAATGTATTCCATTTGTGTAATTGTACTGGGGCCACCTGGTCGTTTAAAAATATTGTGTAATTTATTTTCATTTTTTTAAAACAGGAGATTGTTTTGTTTTAAGATTATTTTCCCCCAAAGTCTTCAAAAGATGGGCATTTATTTTACAATTAGAATTCAAAAATAATTAATAGCAAATTCCAGTAGATAGCAAATGGTTCAAACTTTATTGTCTAGTTTAGGTGAGCTCACATCTGTCTTTCATACCCCTGAGAGATAAAGCTTTTGGTTGCATGTCTCTCTGGTTGTCTGTGGGGACCTCAGCAGCAGTGTTGCTTGGCACTGGAAAGAGGGAGAAATGGAAATACTTTGTGGAATCAATTTTTGATGAAAGAAACTGAATTTTTAAAAAGCTTCATTTATAGAACATTATTATCATCAAGAAGGGAGAAATCGTTTTTCTGATTGCAAAGAACTGAAATTTGAACCACTAAAAACCATCATCAAGTCTAACTTGATTAAGCTCATAATAGAATAAATAACAAAAAAGGGAATATACCTGTCAAAGTACCCATCCTCTGACGAGTGTTGGGAAAGTAGCCTGAGGGCAGGGCTTGAGAGATGCCAGGTCCTTATGAAGACCTGGGCAGAACCTTCCCAAATAGCAACTCAGTTGGAGGTCAAGCTGGACATTTCTTGGTTCATGTTAGAAAAGCAGATGTTCTGTAGTTAACAGATATGTACATACACGGTTGACCAGTTTAAGTAATTTAAGTCAATCTCTCTTCCCTAATTTTCCTTCTGTAATATCCAGATCTAACAAAAATTATCTCCCTTAACAGACAAAATAAGAGATTTGATCTTAACCATCCAGATAGCAAAACGGGACTTCCCTGTCGGGAGGGTCTCATCCACCCACCACTCCATTCACTCCATTTGGATCGTTTCCATATATCTCAAGTCTAGTGTGTTTGCAGGTAGCATATGGGTTTCACGACCATACTTGAAAAAAAAAAACTTAAACACTGAATATGACTGATAAACTTTTTATTCGTACATTAAATACTTGAGTAAGTAAAAATAAGATTGATTTTAATGTGTTCTGGAGCATGTAAAAATAGAATAAATCTTAATGTGATTCGAAATACATTTTAAAATTCAGGCAATAAAATTTAGTATCCACTATTTGGGAAATATATCATACATCTAAATCAAATTTTGCTTAGTAGAAAAAATATTGGTCAAGTTTTATTAAATACCCTGAAGACAGTTGACCTTGTGATTTTTAAGTTGGTTTTTAGTTGACTGAGCCTTTGGAAAGAATATGCCAGAGAAATAGACATTGGGGAACTTTCCTCTGTTTTCCAAATTTCAGAATAAATGATCTGAAGGAATTGGGTTTTGTCTGCAGAATCTGCACAACAATGAGTTTCACCTATAGATAAAGGGAGCAAGATTGAATAGGTAATATGCAGACAGAAGTGAATTAGAAAGAGTGGTAACTTTGGAGTAAAACAACCTCTTTGTTCAGCACTCTGATGTAACTTGATTTGCACATCTGTAAAATAGAAACTAAGCATGTGCCCTATGAATTTCCTGCTTCTAAAATCCAGGAAATAACAGCTACCACCTTTTGTCTTCAGACTGACATGCTAGAGTTTGGGGTGAACAGAAAGGTTTCTCTTAGTGTTTTTCTGATGTAACTGTGGGCCTTTCCAGGTAATTTTCTTTGTGGGTCACTAAAGAGGAATGTGTCCGCCCTCTAGTCTGAAGAGATCAGCACACACAGCTGCACCATGTTCTATGTTCACTGTCTCCACTGAGCCTTTTTCCCAACCCCCAACAATGGTTGATTATTATTTTCTATTAACATTATTTATTCTCATTGGGTGTGATCATGAGTGAGCACATTAGCAGGTGTTGAACAAATGCAATATTATTATCATAGAAATGAAGGCTAGTTTGCATCAGTATTTCTTTAAATCTAAACTGCCATGATTGTACAATATACATCATTACTGCATGACCCAATGGGACCTGAAACCACAACGTTACCATAAACTCTGATAAAATAGTGATTTTTAAGAATCAGTCTAATATTTAAAGATGTTAACTATGAAAAAGTATTCATTTTAGAATCTACAAAATATAGAAAATAAGAAAAAATGTATATACATCTACCCAAAAGAGTACTATCAAAGGATTACTTGGCAGATGAGCATCTCTTAAGTTGCATAAGTAATTCCTGCAACACAATAAAACATAGGTATATAAAAGTTCAAAGTGTCAGATGGGTTCACATAGCTCTTTGCTTTTCAGTTGGAAGCATTGGATAAAGAATTCTTAAACTTATTTTTTTTTAAAGTTGTTACTTAGTAAGGAAAAAAATGTTTGGTGTTTGCATGTATGTGTGTGCACATATGTGCTGTAGGGTGTCCAAGCATTAAAGAGGCCACAGTTAAGCTATGGTTTCTGTGTGTGCCTGCTCATTTAAGGGGTTTGTGTGCCCTGAAGGAGTCCTTACAACAGCGCACTCCTGCAGTGTCATATATTATGGTCTGTATCCAATCTGTGTCTTGTACTAACTGTTGTGTAGATACTTAAGAATAATTCTATTGTGGCATCACTGAGAATAGTAATGAGACCAAAACACAAATTCAAAGTAGTGACTCTTTAACAGTATAGTAAAAATGACAGAAAAAAAAAAAGAATTGCAAGTGTCATGTCTACAGATTCGCTAGAGAGGAAAAAATGTGTTTGAAATTTTCAATATGCTCTTAAGAAGAGCAAATATATTTTGACTAGCATCATCTCCTTTTCTCAACAATTCTATGCCCCTTTTGTGTCTCATGTTTTTTTTAATTTTTTCCTTTCTAGAAAAATAACTTATTTGCATCTCTTTTGAGATTATCATCCATATCTCAAGACTGGGTAAAATCTCTCATTAGTGTCTTTGGCACAGTGAAAACACATAGGGAAATATTTTGCCGTGAGAAGTTAATACTGGCAGGGTGTTTGGGATCATGTGTTTGCGAGTTAAGGAATCCTACCCGGCTTCTAATTTACCGCAGACTCAGAAATCCATGTGTTGACCTTCATGCCCAAGCTCAACAGACCAGTGTTTAAATACCAGCACAGGAAGTGATACAGGGAAGCAAAGCCCAGGGAGACACCTGTCTGGGCCACTGTTGACCTATCATGCTTCGCTAACTTTTCAGTCATCTCTGACCCAGATTTCCACAGTTCCACAGGGATTTGGAGCTTTCATCCAACAAATCCTACACCTGCGTTCAATTAATGAAACAAAACTCAACTTTGTTATCTGATGAACTGAGTTCCTACACTCATTGAGACAATTGTTTTATTATTGTATTGACAAATTATCCTATTAACAACTGGCTACTACAAAAATCAATTAAAATCTTGGCTGAAAAGTCGAAATAGAGTTGGATAAGTAAAAGTGGGAATTAAATAGTTAGCTAATTGGTTTTTTTTGTAATATAGTTCATAAATTAGCAGCAACCAGATCAAAACCAGAAATTTGTGTGGAAAATAAGAATGCTAAATTATTGCAGGGCATATGGAGCCGCTCCGGATTTATTTTCATTTTATTTCATACTGATGGGCTTCTCAGTTTGTGCATGCATATCAATGCTTTATTTTGCTTTCTCTAACATGTGTTTCCAAATATTATGTTTCTATTGATTCCTTACTACTATATTTGGTAAACTACCTTGTAAAATGTTTAATAATTTGTTTACTTCCTGTAGTAATTCCTTATGCATTTAGATACTGACATGAAATTTAAGACAAATATTTTCACTTTAGGATTTTTTAAAAATAGTCTATTGATAGAATGAAAAATTTCCTTTCCTTTGCATGAGTCAGAGAAAACCTGAAGATCCCTTAGTATTTATGCCTGCCCCAGAGAACCTCGCTAAAATTATACTGTAAGTAAAAGTAAGAAAATTAGGTGTGCTTCATAAAAACAACATTATGCAAAAAAAAAGCAAGAAAAAAAAGCAAGCAAGAAACATTATGCCTAAGATGTTTAAAGAAACATTTAATTTAACCTCAAAGTATTCTTTAGGAAAGAATAATCAGAACAAAACATCATTGAATACCAGACAATGGAATCTTCAAGGCAAAACTATATTTCTTCCAAAGTACTTACCTTTAATGGTATCAAAGTTATCTAAAAACCTGGCAAGTATTGCTTTAGAAGATGAGGGAAATCAATTTCACCTAGTCACTGATGCATTACACTAGAAAGTAAGTTGGAAATGCATAACTTTAAAATTTGAAAGAGAAGAAAGAATAATTTCACCAGTGAGCAAAAGCCAAATGTTTCATGAAGTTGTCAGTATGTTAACTTCCCCTATAAATAGGCTTGATGATTGCAAAAAGCACACATTTCTCTAAATGATACCTGATCTCTGTCACTCACTTAAGTTATAGATTTTTTTTTCTCTTGAAAGATGCCATCAGTCAGATCTGAAGACAGAATATTGATAATCGAGTGAAAGAACAATTCACTGTCAGTAAAGAGACGCTAACTTGAATGAAAAAGGTAACAATGAAATGTAGAGACAAGGAGGCCTGGAAACCACACGCTTGATATAGATTCCAAGTCTGTTACAGATTAAGAACCTAAAACAGCCATGATAAAAACTGACTGTGAACCTACAGTATATCCAGCTAAAACTTTCTAGTAGTATTTTGAATGACTTTACATCTATTCCCTTTTATGGTTATTTAAAAAATTTATTTCACATTCCCATGATTCAGAAGTCTCTCGAATCATTCTCTAAACAAATATTTGGACACCAGACATCTGGTTTCCAAGTAATTTTGAAGTTATCTTCTTCTTCAAACTCAACTGTTCTGGTCCTTGCCCTTCAGCCAAGTGGGGCAGTTCACTAACAGAACATCCCTGGACTTCCCTCTCCATGGTGGCGTATTTCCTGTTCCTCACAAATGTCCTCTCTGCTTCAACATACATCTATATGCTGCCTAATTTTTAAGACGAGCACAGGTTTCATCTCTGCCATGAAATTCTCCCTTGGCCCTCCTTTGGGAAATGGGCTGTCTCTCCTCCAGCCACCACAGTAGATGAAATCTACTGAAGTTCTCAAAAGTACGCCATCCAAGGAGACTGAGAAATTTTCAGAAAACACACACACACACACACACACACACACACACACACACACACACACAAATGCCAGAAAAAGGTACATCATGCTTGTCTCCTGAAGACTCAGGCTACTGTGGGAGATGTTGTCCTTTCAATGGATTCCTTTATCTCAGTGGAGAATAAGAATACTAAAAGACCCAGGTTAAGTGACAAGGCTGAACCAAGGTAGACGTAGTTACCACAGACTGCAGTAAGTCTGAGGTAGTCAACAACATCTAGCACCTGCAAAGGACTGTCTGAGGCAATGGCTAGTTGATTGGAAAATCTTCATGACTAGGAGGAGCTTAACCAATGTCTATTCATAAACATCCCACCCTGGAACAAACTGAGCCAACTCTAGCATTCAGGAATGAAGGCTCTATTTGTCACCATGATAGAAGACACCTTCATCTGTTCAGATTTACAAATAATAGAAATTTTCTTGTCACAGTTCTGGAGACTTGGCAATCCAAGATCAAGGTCTACCAGCAGATTTTGTGTGTTGTGAAGGTTTGCTCTCTGCTTTGTAAATGATGCCCCTTGCTACATATTCCTGGTGGAAGAAGCAAGGCAGTTCCCTGAAGCTAGTTGTTCTATAAAAGCACTAATCTCGTGCATAAGATCATGATATAATCATTATTCAAAAGGCCTTACCTCTTGATATTATCACTTGGGATGTCAGGTTGTAGCATCAGAATTTTGGAAGGACACACGTGTTCAGACAGTTACAGAAAATATGGTCCCTCATTCGATTTCAAACCCTGGATCTGTGTGAAATCCTTGGAGAAAAGATAAGCCAGGTCCACTTGAGAGACTCCACGGCATCTTTCTATGTCTGGCTTGTTGCACTTATGACTTAGGGTAATGGCTGTCAGGTTTATTTCTGTTGTCACAAAAGTAGGCTTCTCTTCTTTCTAAGACTGGACATTTTTCATTGCATGTGTGTGCACACACAGACATACACACCACAATGAGTTTTTGTATTTCAATCATCCACTGATAGACACCCAGGTGGTTTTCCTATCTTGGCTATTGTGAACAATGCTGCTGAGAAGATAGAAGCTCAGATGTCTTGTTGAGAGAGTGATTTTTATTTCTTTTGGACCTGTCGGCACAGTGGGACAGCTGGATTATATGTTAGCTCTATTTTAAAGATTTTTTTAGTCCTCCATACTGGTTTTCATAATGGCAGCACAAATTTACATTCCCACCCAGGAAAGGGCCCCCTTTCCTTCACATTCTTCTTGCCAACATTTCTCATCTTTTGACTTTGGATAATAGGTGATAATGAGGTGATATCTCATTGAAGTTTTGATTTGCATCCCCTGATAATTAGTGATTTGAGCACCTTTTAATATACTTGTTGAGCATTTGTATTAATTCTTTGGGGAAAATGTCTATTCAGGATTTTTTTCTCCAATTTTTCATCAAATTATTTGTTTTCTGCTATTGAGTTTTATAAGTGTCTTCTAAACTTTGAATATTAACCCCTTATCAGAGAGTGTTTGCAAATATTTTCTCCAGTTTCATAGATTGTCTTTTCATTCTGTTGATTGTTTGCTTTGCTGTCAGAATTTCTTATTTTGTAGTTTGATGTAGTCCCACTCATGTATTGTTGGTAGGAATGTAAATTATTAATGGGGTTTTTTATGTGTAAAATCATATCATTTGCAACAGAGATAAGTTACTTCTTCCTTTTCAGTTTTTATGCTTTATATTTCTTTCCTTGCCTAATTGCTTTTAGACTGTCAGTACCATGTTGACTAGAAGTGGCAAGAGTAGGCATTCTAGTATTTCTCTTAAATCTTAGAGGAAAACTTGCAACTTTTCACTACTGCTACCTGTGAGCTTGTAATATAGGGCTCTTATTGTTTTGAGGTAAATTTCTTCTATATCTAATTTGTCAAGAGTTTTGATGAAGGAAAGGTATTACACTTCATTAAATGGATTTTCTGCAATCTATTGAGAGAATCATATCATGTCATTTTTGACCTTCATTCTGCTAAAGCGGTATGTCACATTTATTGATTTCTATATGTTTAACCATCCTTACATGTCAGGGTTAAAAGTCACTTGATCACGTTATACAATCCTTTTAATGTACTGTTGAATTTAATTTTCTAATATTTTTTGAAGATTTTTTTCATCTACATTCATCAGGGATATTTGCCTGTGACTTTCTTTTTTTATAATATCTATCTATGTCTAGCTTTGGTATCAGAATATCACTTAATTATCACTTTTTGAAGTATTTAGAATTATTCCTTCCTATTTACTTATTTCCTTCCTTCCTTTTTTTTTCTGGGAGGATTTCAGAAGGTTTTGTATTAATTAGTATTAGCTTCTTAAATTGTTGTTAGGAAGCATCAGTGAAACCAACAGGTCCTTGACTTTTCCTTGAAGGGAGATTTTAAATTACTGATTCAACCTCTACCCAATAGCCTATTCTGATTTCCCATTTCTTCATGATTCAGTTATGCTATATTCTGAGTCTAGGAATTTATATCTTCTAGATAACCCTTTGCTGTTATGTAATTGTTCACAGTAATCTCTCTTATCCTTTATATTAGATGGTATCAATTTTAATGACTTTTCCTTCATTTCTTCTTTTATTGGCTCTTTAGGTCATACATAACAAAAAGACTCATTTTAACATAAGCATGGAATATAATTTGTTCTAATTCAGTCCCCAGTACCTCTTTTATTTCTGAGTTTATTTATTTGAATTTTCTCTTAGCAGAGCTAAACTTGTCAATTTTGTTCATCTTTTCATAAAAAAGTTAAATTCTGTTTATTTTCTATTGTCTTTGTCATCTCCATTTTGTTTCTTCTTGCTTGAATTTCTGTGATTTTCTTCCTTCTACCGGGTTTGAGTTTATTTTCTTCTTTTTGTAGCTTTTTGAGATGCATCAACAGCTTAAGTTTATTATTGCAAACTTCCCCTTTGAACTGCTTTTACTGCCTCCTATAAGCTTTGGTGTCTGTGCATCCATTTTAATTTTTCTTCATTTTACATCACAAATTCCCCTTGGACTTCTTTGGCCCATTTGGTTGTTCAGGAATGGGTTGCTAAATTTCTGCCTATCTTTGAATTTTCCAATTTTCCTCCTGTTGTTAATTTCTGTTTTCATGATGCTGTAGTTAGAAAATGTGTTTAATATACTTCTTTGGGTTTTTTTTTTTTTTTACAGTTTTTGATTGAAATGCCATTTTGTCTGATAAAAGTTGCATTCGTCAGCTTTTCATAACTGTAACAAATAAATGGGGTAATAAAATTATGAAGAGAAAATGTGTAGAGGTTCTAGTCCATGATCATTGTCCTTGTCGTTTTGGGCCAGTGGCAAGGCAGCACATCATGTCAGGACATCCGTGGTCAAGCAGAGCCACTAACTCATGACTGGGTATAGCAAGAGATGTAGGAAGAGGCTTATGCTCTGCTTTCTCCTTTGAAGGCATGTCCCTAATGACCTGAGCCACACCTCCTCAGCCCTATCTCTTCAAGGTTCCATCACCTCTTAATAATGGAACGCTGTGGACCAATCTTTAACACAGGGGCCTCTGGAAAAGATTTGACATTTGAAGTATAGTATAAGTACAGCAACTTCTGCTCTCTTCTGGTTTCCATTTGCATGGAATGTCCAACCCTTTGGTTTCAGTCTATGCATATTTTTAGAGCTGAAATAATGGGCATCTTAGAGTTAACTGGTTTCCAGCTACTTTGTAGCTCCTTTGTTCCTTTCCCCCTCTATGCTTCTTCCTTTGTGATCTGATGATCTTCTGTAGTGGTGGGCTTTGGTTCCACTCATATTGTCTTTTGTGTATTACTAAAGGGAAATTGCTCTGTGGTTACTGTGGGTCTTACACAAAAGCTCTCACGGTAATAACTGTCCATTTAAAGCTGATAACAACTTTATTTTGAGCACATAGAAAATTTAACATTTTTTTTTACTCAAGATTTTGTGTTAAAACTTGCATTTTTATATTACATATCCATTAACAACTTATCATCACTATTTTTTAAAAAATTTTTGGTACCAGGGATTGAACCCAGGGGAATTAACCACTGAGCCACATACCCAGGCTTTTAATTTTTTATTTTGACACAGGGTCTTGCTAAGCAGCTGAGGGCCTCACTAAGTTGTTGAAGCTGACCTTTATTTACGATCCTCTTGCCTCAGCCTCCAGAGTCACTGGAATTTCAGGTGTGTGCCACAGCACCCAACATGGCATTATTTTTGATAGTATTATCTTTGATCTTTTTACCAGCTATGAATGTGACATTCACACCACCGTTATTACAGCATTAGAATATTCTAACTTTGACAAACTTACTTAATTCTTATTTTATTTATTTATTTATTTTGATACTGGGAATTGAACCACTGAGCCTCATCCCCAATGCTTTTTTTAAAAAATATTTTATTTAGAGAGAGAACCTGGCTGAGTTGCTTAGTGCCACCATCAGTTGCTCAGACTGGCTTTGAACTCACAATCCTCCTGCCTCAGCCTCCCAACCCACAAGGTTTTTTATTTTCATATATTTTAATGTTATTTTTTAGTGTCCTCTTTTTTAGCTATAAGAACTCCCTTGAGTATTTCTCGTATATCAGGTCTACTATTAATATACACTTTTAATTTTTGTTGGTCTAAGCAAGTTTTCATCTTTCTTTCTTTTCTGAAGGACAGCTTTGTCAGGCAAAGTATTTGTGGTTGGCAATTACTTTTTTTTTTTCCCAAAATTTGGCATATCACCTCACTTTCTGTTGACCTAAAAAATGTTTGTTGAACAACTCACTGATAATCTTATCAGTGATTCCTTATGTGAACAACCTCTTTTCTCCTGGTGTTTGTAAGATTTTTTTTCTTTGATTTTCTGACAATTTATATGTCTTGCATCAATCTTCTTTGACTTGAACCTGATTTGAGAAGTTTTAATTTGTGTACATGAATATACATCTTTCCTTAGATCTCTGAAATTTTCAGCTTCTTTCTTCTTCTCTCTCTTTTTTCCTTTGGCTACTCTTAATGTGAATACCATTTCTCTTGATGGATTCTCACAAATTATGTGACATTGCTTTGTTACTTTTTGTGCATTGTGATTTCTCCTCTGAATATTTTCAGATGAACTTTGAGTTCACATGTTATTTCTTAGGCTTGATCAAGTCTACTATTGATGTTTCCTATGGAAATTTTTGCTTCATTCATTGCATTCCTCACCTCTAGAAGTTGTTTGCTTTTTTTTTTAAGGATTTCTTTTCTGACTTTTTTCTTATTATGTTTTCCTGATTTTATTGAGTTGTCTATCTTCTCATAGCTAGCTAAACTTCCTCAAGACAATCATTTTGAATGTTTTGTAGAACAATGTGTCGATCTCCCTTTCTTTACGGTTGGTTACAAAAATACTCTTGATAGGTTGTGTTCTTCAAAACTTTGCTTTATTATTTTTGCATTTGAAGGAAAAGGCACCTCTTCCACATTCTACTATTTACAAGAGAGAAGCACCTTCACCAAATAGCCTGACTAGGGGGATCTGAAGCTCTCTCAAACTTTTTGTGATTATTTACCAGCTCTATATCTTTTGCTTTCTATGAGAAGACCATTCTTGAGACTGTACGCTTATTCCACATTTCTCAAATCCTAAAGAATTTATCAGCTCCTACCATTTGTTTTTAACAGGATGATGCTGAGATGTTAAGATTTTTGTGTCTCTTCCCCTCCTGCATTGTAAAGTTGGCTTGTCTTCAAGAAACATTTTCATCCACTTCCTACAGAGAGACAATATGGGAGTGAGGAGTGAGACATGTGAAGCCAACTGTGGAGTGTCCATAGGCAAACTGTGGAGTGTTCAGGCAAGACGTCTCTCACATGGTTCAGGAGCAGACTTATTAATGGGGGTGCACAGAGCTGTGAGTAGGTTCCATGTCTTCTTGACTCCAAGTCTTACCCAGTCCCTCATCTGTGACAATGACCTCAATATCTGGATGGATCCACCTTCTAAGCTCTCTCCCTAGGCTCTTGTTTTCTCTTGGAGAAGAGACTGGGAACCAAGGAGTCTCTCTTGGCACTGACCTGTTCTTCCTTGGGAAAATTGTGAAGCAAGTAAAGTGAAACTGTTCTTCTAACCCTCTTCAATGCATCTCTCACATATTTAGTTACAACAGTGTGCTAGAACTTCTTAGCTGAACAGTTGGGGCAGCACAGATTACTCATGTCCATCAGTGATGGTTAGAATTGGTGCTTCTGCTGGGGGATGCTGGTAGGAAAGTTCAGTTCTACTATTCTGCTTGTGTCACTATCCGCTAACATTGATTGCGGACCAGACCTGATAGTAAATGGTCTTCTCCGCCTCTATCATAATTAAAACTGTTTTAAAATCATAATCTCCTCATCCTGCCACAGAATATCGCACTGATTCATTTATTGATAGGATCATGATAATAGGATCTGGTGAAGATGAAGTACAAGTATCCTAGCTGTTCTGATAAGGGACATAGGGTCACAAGAGTATAGGGTGGAAGATTCCTGAAAATCTACTCAAGTATTGGAGGATATCATAATATGGGACATACAGGTAAGTTACTGTATCATTTACTTCTAAAAAGAGGACTATGCTTAGTGGCCTCTAAATTTTGAAGGCAATTTAGTTTGCACTGGTTGGGTTTGTTGCACCCATTTATGGAGTAACCTTAAAGGAGTCAGCTCACAGGGGGACCAGGACAAGAGACTACTTTAGACTTCAGCTGGTATAGGCTTCAGATCAACTGGTTAGATCTCTTGGCTCTATAACCCAACAGATCCATTGTGCTGTTAGAGCCCTGTGATTTTTTGGAACAAAATCTTGATTTTCATGGAAAATAATCATTTCCCTCTAAAACAATATTCCTTAGCTTTGCTACTGGGTCCTGGCTGAGAATGACTACCTGGTCATCTACACCAGTGGCCCAGATTTTTCTTCATGAATTAGTGTTTTATCATCCATCAAGTCCTAGTGGTGGACATCTGTACTGCTCCACAATAACATTCATAATCAAAGAGAAGTGACATAAATAAGATTGCACCCAAAGAGTTCCCACAAGCAGAAGTCAATTGCCTGGAATGGTGGCTTCACAGTTGGAGACTATACTCCTTAGTCTCACCCATACATAGACTTTCCCCCTGACAAATTGCTTGAGAATGAAAATGAAATGTCTCTTTTAACATAGATTTTACATTATAGAATTGGATTTTTTCAATATTCAAGCCATAATTAAGGTGGCTCCACAGGACAATGGGAAGAAATGTCCCCCAGTTGGCAGAAGGTAGCGACCCACCTTTCCTGTAGGAGAGGTATAGAATTACACTATTTGATGCATCTTGCCTCATGTTTTGGCTTAGTGATCAGAGAAAATTTTAAGATTTCTAGAACTATAGTAAATTAATTCAGCAAAGTAGCAGGATATAAAATCAATACCCATAAATCAAAGGCATTTCCTTATATCAGTGACAAATCCTCTGAGAAGGAAATGAGAAAAACTACCCCATTTACAATAACCTCAAAAAAAAAATACTTGGGAATCAATTTAACGTAAGAGGTGAAAGAGCTATATAACAAAAACTACAGAACCCTAAAGAAAGAAATCAAAGAAGACTTTAGAAGATGGAAAAATCTATCTTGCTCTTCGATGGACAGAATTAATATTATTAAAATGACCATACTACCAAAAGCACTATACAGATTTAATGCAATTCCAATCAAAATCCCTATGGCATTCCTCATAGAAATAGAAAAAGCAATCACTAAATTAATCTGAGAAAATAAGAGACCCAGAACACCTAAAGCAATCCTTAGCAGGAAGAGTGAAGCAGGTGGCAACACTATACCAGACCTTAAACTATACTATAGAGCAATAGTAATAAAAACAGCATGGTATTGGCACCAAAACAGACTGGTAGGCCAACGGTACAGAATAGAGGACACAGAGACTAAACCAAAAAATTACAATTTGCCAGGGACCAAAAGGGAGTTCTCCTTCAAAGAATAGCCTGACAGTTACAAGAAACAGCCCCCTAGGAGACATCTCGCCTGGGAGACACCCTGCAGCCATCCATCTCCCTGAGAAATCCTGCGCTATCTCACCTTGTGAAGACTTCTAGCAACTGCCGATAAGAGAGCTCCCCCCATCCCCAGCCCATAAATATCCCTGTGTGAACAATAAAAGTTTGCAGCTTGATCAGAACTTTTGTCTTGCTGTCACCCTTCATGTCTCTTGTCCCTTCATTCCTCCCCATCTAGGTTCGCTGCCCACGTTGATGTGTCCTGCTGGTCGGGGCAACAATTATCTTACATTATACAAAGGTGCCAAAAACATGCTTCGGAGAAAAGATAGCCTCTTCAACAAATGGTGCTGGGAGACCCGGAAATCCATATGCAACAAAATGAGATTAAACCCCTACCTCTCACGATGAGCAAAACTCAACTCAAAGTGGACCACCAAGGACCTAGGAATAAAACCAGAGACTCTTTGTCTAATAGAAGAAAAAGTAGGCCCTAATCTTCATTATGTGGATTAGCCCCAACTTCCTTAATAATTATTGACTCCTATAGCACAAGAATTAAAACCAAGAATCAATAAATGGAATGGAATCAAACTAAAACGTTTTTTCTCAGCAAAAGAAACAATCTATGATGTGAACAGAGAGCCTATATCCTGGGAGCAAATTTTTACCCCCCACACATCAGATAGAGCACTAATTTCTAGGGTATATAAAGAACTCCAAAAGCTAAGCATCAAAAACAAAACAAAACAAAACCCAAAAAAAAAAAAAAATCCAACAAATAACTCAATCAACAAATGGGCCAAGGACCTGAACAGACACTTCTCAAAAGAGGATATTCAATCAGTCAACAAATATATGAAAAAATGTTCATCATCTCTAACAATTAGAGAAATTCAAATAAAAAAAATCTAAGATATCATCTAAGTCAGAATGGTAGCTATTATGAAGACAAACAACAATAACTGTTGCCGAGGATGTGGGGGAAAAGGCACACTCATACATTGCTGGTGGGACTGCAAATTGGTGCAGCCAATATGGAAAGCAGTATGGAGATTCCTTGGAAAACTGGGAATGGAACCACCATTTGACCCAACTATCTCTCTCCTCGGTCTATGCCCAAAGGATTTTAAAACAGCATATTACAGGGACACAGCCACATCAATGTTTATAGAAGCACAATTCACAATAGCTAAACTGTGGAGCCAACCTAGATGTCCTTCAGTGGATAAATGCATAAAAAAAATGCGGCATATATACACAATGGAATATTACTTAGCAATAAAAGAAAACAAAATCATGGCATTTGCAGGTAAATGGATGGCTTTGGAGAAGATAATGCTAAGTGAAGCTAATCAGTCTCAAAAAAACAAATGCCGAATGTTTTCTCTGATATAAGGTGACCGACTCACAGTGGGGTAGAGAGGGGGATCATGGGAGGAATAGACAAATTCTAGATAGGGCAGAGGGATGGGAAGAAAAGGGAGGGGGCAGGGAATTAGCAAGGATGGTGGAATGTGATGGACATCATTATCCAAAGTACATGTGTGAAGACACAAATTGGTGTCAAGATACTTTATATACAACCAGAGATATGAAATATTGTGTGGTATACATGTAATAAGAATTGAATGCATTCCACTGTCATTTATTTTTAAAAAATCAATAAAAAAAAAGATTGGGTGAGTGACAACAGAAATCTTTCTCAACTTGGGAAGTGAGCATTTCAAAACTGGCCCAGAAGGGCTGGGAGTATAGCTCAGTTGGTAGAGTGCTCGCCTCACATGTACAAGGGCCTGGTTTCAATCCCCAGAACCAAAACAAACAAACAAAAACACCCTCAAAACTGGCCCAGTGTGGTCATTTGTCTCACCCCCATGCTCATTCAGAGATCCCCTCTAGAGGGAGTCTTAGTCTGAGGGCTGACATGAGGCCCTCATACTGAGTCTATGTTTTTATATGTGGCTTCAACAACAGTTTTCCCCACTGAGATGTTCATGACTACTCACTTGTGAATTTCCAGATTACCCACAACAGAAAGAAGCACTGGTCTTCAAGACAGCATGTGATGACTAATTTTATGCATCTGCTTGACCAGAGTGTGGTGTCCAGTTGTCATGTCAAAAACTAGTCTAGATATTGCTATGAAGTGGGATTCATGTTTATAACCAATAAAAGGTACAGAAGATCACCTGCCATAATATGTCTGGGTGTCATTCAATCATTGCAAGACCATAAAAGCAAACACTGAGGCTTCATGAGTTGATTCCGCAGCTTCTTGACTTGGTTCTCTCATTTCAGATTTAAAGGCACCAATGACTATTTCCAGTAACCAGGAGAGGATTGAGAGTGCATGACTGCTTTTGTTAGTAAAGGCAGTAGAGATACACAACATTACCATCAGATATTTCTAACCACATCTTTGTAAAGGGTGAAGATGTTAATGACCACATATTTGATACCTCACAGCATTTTTCTCAAACTAACAGCATAATGAGATGGACCGATTGTTCATAATCGAACCAAGAAAAGTGGTGAAAGAAAAGGATGAGCTCAGAGGTTCTAGCTCTGGTGCTGCATAAAGAACTTAAAATTCCTCTATCTTCCCTGAAATAAATCCTGTCTCCTGTAGCTTCGGAGCTTACTATGCTGAAAACTAAACACAGAGTCTTATCTATCAAGTTGATGAACTAAAGGGCCAGTTGAATTCTCAGCCTTTTGGTATATCTGCTATTAAAATGAGGACATTTGTTGGGAAAGGATGAGATCTCAAAAATTTAAGGGAGCACCTATATGAAGTTCCTGAAGAAGAGGAGGACATGGAACCCCTAAATTCTTTTGATACTTTACCAACAAAAAGCAGCCTTTCATCTTATCTGAAGGATCACACTGCTTTGCCCAGGGAAGTTCAAAGGCCTCCCCTGACACAGCTTCTAGGCAAGACAATGCTGAACTCTCTCGGGACCCACAATTCACCCTTCTTTGCTCCTAGAATTACAACCAGATTCATGTCTTAAAGGGCCCCTAAAGTTGAAATGCAAAGTATAAGCCACACACGAGAAAGTGCCCACTCCAAGGTAACTTCATTATTTTTTCAATATATAAAGAAAAAAAAAGGGGAATATATAAGGGAATGGATATTAAGGATGTGGGGGTGATGATGGATGGACATTATGTTAGATCAGGGTGAATTAATTGCTGTGAGCCCACTGAGCAGAGATTCTAACTTTAGTAAAGTCTGAGGGGTTAGAAGGGGCTCTAACCATTTGCTTGTTTGGTTGACTGAAACCTGAACCAAAAAAATGACCTACACAAAATGAAGTTGAAATGCTAAAGCGGCCTCCATACACTACAGAGAATGGTACCTCTAGTCTAGGAAGATTGAAATGTTAGAGTGGATTTGTTGTGTGAGAACTGCTCACCCACCCCACAGTCCAGAGACAGACAGGTAAAACTGCAAGGGTGAAAAGTAAATTTGAGACATGGATCTCGCCATCCTGAGAGAGCTCTGAGGTTGCTCTTTTTCTCGAAGTGAGAAATTGCAATGTAAAATGCTGACAATATGATCAGTAAGATGTTAGCTCTGGATTTAATCTTTTATTGTTATTATTTTTATTTAATTAAATAGTTTTTTTTAACAGCACTTGAGATTGAACCCAGGGGTGCTTGGCCACTGAGCTACATCCCCAGCCCTGTTTTAGGTGGACTCAGAATCTCATTAAATTTCTCATGCTGGCCTTGAACTTGTGATCCTCCTACCTCAGCCTCCTGAGTAGTTGGTTTACAGGAGTCCCACATTACACACAGTGACACTTACTATTCATATCTTCAGTTTTCTGCTTTCTGTCAAACATTCCTTTTACCCTCAATCTGCATTTCAGTAGCGAACATGATTTAGTATGACACGGTGAGCTAAACTTGTATTCCAAATAAGTAAGGGTCCTCCATTCCAATTGGTGGAATTTACTTTATCCCAGCTAAGAGCATCTTCACTGGGCTTTCTATCAACAGGAGGAGATTACCTAGCAACATAATTGACCCACGTTTAATATAATGTCACACTTCACACTCATTTTTCAGTAGAATAGAATCTTCGATCATATGTCACACTGTGTGAGGTGCTATATTAAGGAACAATGCATGCTGCAGTTACTGGAGGCTGGGTAGAGGAAAATTTTTTCTGCACCTCTTTCAGATTCTGGTGGTCCCAGTTTTTTGTTGGATTTGGAGTGCATAACACTCATCTTTGTCCCTGTCTCTGTGTAACTGTGTAACTTTTCTTTTTCTGTCTCTTGAAAGATTACCTGACATAAAATTTAAAATTCACTTGAATAAATGAAAATGATCATTTCTTAGTTTACTTTTATCTGAAAAGTCATTTTTCCAAATAAGGTTACATTTTACAGGTTTTGGGCACTAAGATGTGGGTACAACTTCATGTGTGTGTGTGGGGACACCGTTAAACTCACTGTACCTACCCTTTCTTCTTCTTTTTTTTATAACAATCATTCACTTTGTTTCAGTGCTGAGTACTATTCCACTGAATGGATATACCACTATCTGTTTATCCATTAGTCTTATGATGGACATTTGGGTTATTTTCAATTTATGGCTATTGAAGAAAAAAAGACCTCTTCTAAACACTAGGGTGCAAATCCAAATTTCTTTGTGGAAATGCATCTCTAGGAGGAGCAACCATTTGCAAATCCTCTATACTTTCTTTGCAATGTTCCCTTCTCTTTTAATTTCCTCGGCAAAATCTAACCACCTTGGCCTATTTGCAGTATGGCTTATTTTTTTCAACTCTTGAAGAGTTTCAGGCTCTGTGTGGGTGCTCCATCTATGCACCCCACCCTAAAGGTTCTTCTCAAGTAGCAGATGCATGGATTAGGGTGCTCACCTTCTTCATTTCCTTGCTCTCAGGGATCACTCATCTGTTTTACCTGTTGTCAAGTGGATGTAAACTTGTACCATATATTTTGCCTGTGTCTTAGTTATTTAAAATGGGAGGGTCAATCTGTTACTGTCAATCTTCCACTACCCCTGAAAGAATAGTTCTTCTCTCACAATGTATTTCTGTTCTTTCGATTTAGGAAGATATTTTTCTTGATAGAAAAGACATACAAAATTTAATGTGAGCATAGTATAAACTGGGGCTCTAAACATGAGGCCATGTGCTTCAGAAATAGTTTTCTTTTTTCCTAGTTGATATGGAAGGAAACCTTCAATAAAAAAAAATCACATTTCTACTATTATGCTTGAAAAAAAACTCGGCTCACTCTAACCTTGTGCCTCCACGACATAGTATTTATAGGTTTCTACTCCCTAAGTTGTGCACGTGTGTATGTGTGTATCCTGCATATTTGTGTTACCTGTGTGTGTGTGTGTATGTAGTGTCTTTATGCAAAGGTTTTAGAAAGAAAAGAGATTAATGCCACACAGGGGCATCTCTTATTCAATTTTCTTTTTTGAATTATGGCTAATTTTCTGACTACATATGAAATACATAGCAAGAGTGCATTTGAATACCTTTCAAACAAAACAGCATGCTCACTGCTCATTATTTGGCCAGATTATATACATTAGCAAATTTCCTGAGAAAAATATTCAAAGCTTTACTAAAATTGTCTCTTATTGTTTCTGAAGATAATCTCTAATGTAATACAATTGTAATGTTCTCTTGGGAAATCTAAAATCAATTTATTTTTTCTATACCCCAAATGACAGTAATTTAAATAAAATCACTTACACATGTTTATAGAATCTAAAAATAATAAATGCAAAAATAAAGTCTTTAGGTCAGGATAAATAATTAATTAAATTTTGCCTCGGGTATGAATGTACACATACGTACAAGTAAATATAAATACACAAGGATAGGTATTTTCAGAAACAAATGATGTATGACAAATAATTACAAATGCTTCAAAGAAATACTTCACAGCATTTATAATGGAAGCTATATAAAATATATTACCTATATAGGTAAATAAAAATATGTATATAATTAATCTAAGTAATAATTTATTGATGAATGTATTATACCACGTGTGAAGATTATGGTTCTTTGATATTATGTAAATATAGTCATTAAAATATATATTATTAAATACATGGAAGAATAGAATTTACCAAAACAAATTACTCTGTGTCTGCTTTGAACTTTTTTACCATTTTATTTTTCAACACAATTCTCGGAAAGTGTTACACTCTAACATGTGAAATTCCCCAAATTGTAGCAAAAATCTTTGCAAGGGATCACATACAAATTAGAATTTGCTTATTTTTCTTTTATTTTGGAAATACTTCAATTGCAAATTTTAGTATTTTTTAATATTTCTTTTTTAGTTGTAGTTTGACACAATATTTTTATTTTATTTATTTTTATGTGGTGCTGAGGATCGAACCCAGGGCCTTGCATGTGCTAAGCGCGCTCTCTACCACTGAGCCATAACCCCAGCCCACTAGTCTTATTTAATAAACTTATTTTCTGAGTTTTAGCATATCCTTTTCTTAAGTTTTGGATTTTTTTCTCTCCACTAATATAATGTAGAATGTTTAATGCAGATTTCAATTTTCTGATTATCAGATACTTTTAAAAATATTTTCTAGCTTTAACTGTATTGTAACTGGCTAGACAGTGAATGGAATTCTATTTGTTTGTGGTTTGTCTTTCCAACTCAATCAATATCACATGATGTATAAAAGGGTACATCTGTACCATTTATTTAATATTGTGCAAAATTATAGCCATAGATTCAGGGGACAAATGAAATCATTGCAACTCCTGCACATCTGGATCTGAGATTACTGCAGGGGAAGATCATGCAACCAAACAGCTGACCTCCCTGCTCAAAATTAAGGGGACTCCCTTTTGCTGCTCCTGGATGTTTGCAGGATGAAGAGCCAATTCTTAGCACTGCAGAGAGAGCCCTCCATGAAGCATTCCTGGATGCTTCTCCAGCTCATTGAAGTCTTCTCCACCTTGGCATTCCTTGCTCTAGATATAGTTCCTTGAATGACACTGGGGTTGTGTCCCTATAAACCCATCTAAGTTAAAAATATCATTAATTTAGAAACGCATTGTATCCTTACTTGCAAGTGAATTCAGTACACCCAGCCTACCACACACTCTAGCTCAGCAACACAGCACACTGGAGTGTGTCACTTGTTTCCCCTAAAGATCCCACGGATGATTGGCACCTGTGGCTCCCCAATGCTTCCTAGCATTAAGACAGAGGATTTTATTGCATGACACTAGCCCAGGAAAAGATCATAATGCAGAAATCCAAGTAGATCCTTTTGGCTCCATGATAAAATTGAAAAATTAGAAGTCAAACTTTCTTAAGTTAGGGATGACCCATACGTCAAATTTCTGGAGACTCCTGTCTGTCTTCCTCTCTGCAGTGAGAGCCCTCCCAAGCCTATGCTCTTCTCAGTTCACTTCACTTGGCATGCTCACCCTGGGTGAGAGCACTTTCCTAATAGAGCATTTTGCACAGGATTAATTCATTCCGGCTTTAGCTGGCTATGTTCCCAGTTTTCAGTGGTGAAACACAGTTCACACTTAGCATGTGAGTAAATGGGTCCAGCAGCTGGAATATCTGTCTCCTTTGACCTCTGACTAAATCCTCAGAGACTTGTCAGCCCAGGGCTAGCAGTTTTTGAATCTCCCCTCCAAGAAAAAAAAGACACTAATAATGGGAAAAAAATGTGTTTCTCTCTGTCACAGGTGATGTGCTATAATCTAGAATCAAAGTGACCTCATTTCTAATATTTGAAGAGGCTTTTTGTTAATCATTCAGCTCACTATTGTCACATCTGATGGAGATGAAAATTCCTAATTGAAAGTCTCCATGATATTATGCATCCTCTCTCTTTTTTCCTCTCCTTTCCCTCCTCCTTCTGCTGCTGCTGATCCTCCTCCTCCTTCTCCTCCTCCTCCACCTCCCCTTCCTCCTCTTCCACCTTCTTCTTTAGTACTAGGGATTAAACCCAGGAGAACTCAATCACTGAGCAACATCCCAGGCCTTTTTTATTTTTTGAAACAGGGTCTTGCTAAGTTTGCTTAGGGCCTTGCTAAGTTACTGAGGCTGACTTTGAACTTGTGTTCTTGCCTCAGCCTCCTGAGTCACTGGTTTACAGATGTGCACCATTGTGCCTGGTAACCTCCTTACTCCTTTCCATATAGAAGTGTTAGCCCTCCTCAAAACCCCCTAGATTGGTAGCCCAGGAAAATCTGCTCATGGCCCTGTGGTGAGTGCAGCTAGTACCAAGTCATATAGACATGATCCTGTCAAAAAGTTTTCCATAAACTCTGACAAATAGAGAACAATGTCCTGGCATTGCTCACAGGTTCACTATTCCCCTGGAAAACTCCAAAACAGGGCTGGGCTGTCCTTGAGTGCACCTATGATTTTTGTGGTCTTGAACCAAACTTATAGCTGATGATGCCTTTTTTTTCTCTCTCTCTCTTTTCTGTTTGCATTTAGTAGTATGTGTATTGGTCAGCTTTCCGTCACTATGACAAAATAGCTGAGATACTCAGCTGTTAAGAAGGAAAGATTTATTGGGGCCCATCATTTCAAGATTCCAGCTTGTGACTGTTTGGCCTTGTTGTTCAGGGCCTGTGGTGAAGCAGCACATCATGGTGAGGAGTCTGTGGTGGAGTGAGCTGCTCATGTCATGGCAGCTGAGAACCAATGAGAACAGAAAGGGCTGAGGTTCAGATTCTCCTTTCAGGTGATGCTCCAGTGACCTAACTTCCTCCCCCTTACCCGCCTCTTAAAGGCTCCACCATCTTCCCATCGTTCCACAGGATGGGGACTGAGCCTTTAATATGCGGGCTTTGGGGGACATTGACAAGCTGAGCTAAAGCCATGTGACCGCCATATTGATCCACCGCAGGATTTCCCCATCTGCTGGACTAAAATCTTTTTTTGAGAGAGCCCTACTCCTACATTTCAGAGAACACCTGTGGTATGATGACCCTACCACCTGCAAAGCTGACCTGGCTGTCTCCTACCTCTTGCCACAGGCTCAGTTTTAAAGCAGGTGCCTCAACCTCCTTTCCCTTTTGTTCAGTCACCTCTGCAGGGAAGCTCCTCTTGTCTCACCCTCGGGTCCCAGTTTCAGGTCACAGCTGCTTTTCCCCCTGGTTTCAGCCAAAAGCTTGTGGCAAGCCTCAGAGGCCTCCTAGACCTCAACACAGCCAGGACCTGGGATCCTCCCTCTGAAGGGGTGTGGTCTCAGGGGAACCGTGAGGTGTGGGCTGAGCTGCAGAAAGGCCTGTGGAAAGCAGTGGGTGTTCCAGGCCTCGTGTCTAAAGCAAAAAGATAGATTCTAAACTCCAAGGAAGCAAATGCACCCCTGGGAGGAAGGTCAGGAACAACCGGTTGTCATCCATGTTTCCCAACCTGTTCTCTCACATCTTGCTTTTCCCCCACTTAGAGCTCTACCCAGGTGGGCAGCGTGTGCGTGGGGAAATCACTTGGAAATATTCGTTTTTATTTCTTTCCTCCATCTCTTTCCCTTTAGATCCTCATCCACTCCAACTCATCTGCTCTCCCACAGAGGCTGGGAACTCCATTCATAGTTAAGCAGGCAGGGTTGATGTAGCCAGATGAGCTACTGTTTTTTCAAATCTACAGATATTAGGGCAAGTTATTATTATTTTTATAATATTTATCTTCACATCATTATTTACTCATTTGTTTAGTTCCTGATGTATTTGTTGTACTGGGGATTGAACCCAGGAGTGCTTGACCACTGAGGCACATCCAGTCTTCTTTCTTTTTTATTTTAAGGCAGAGTCTCACTAAGTTGCCCAGGATGGCCTTCAACTTGCAATCCTCCTTCCTTAGCCTTCCAATTTACTGAAGTTACAGGCACACACCACCATACCCAGCGAGAGCAAGTAAAGCAACATCACCAAATTTCTATCATTTCCTGAAGGACACACTTTGTTGTAGACTTTTCACTTTCTGACATCTTTGAGCTTACCTGACTCTCTGCACTTGGATATTTATCATCTATCCTGTTTACCTTAGAAGCCACCACCTCCTGGGAGCCCTTCCAAATCCTCCAATTCTGAGTCAGGAGCTGCTCCAGTGGGATCTGGCAATATCCCATTGTGTTTTTTTGTTGTTGTTGTTTTTGTTGTTGTTGTGGTTCTTTATTGAACTGCTTTATTATTTCATGATTGATTGTCATTCTCTCCAGAAGTTCTTAAATTACTTGAGTATTTCTGTTTGTTTGTTTTTCATCATTGTGTTTCTGTTATTACCCTAAAAAAAAAAAACTCTGTCACCCTTTCATGTTCAAAATGCATTTGATCACTAAAGTTCATAATGTACATTTATTATAAGTCCATTCCTTCTTTAGATATTACATAACATTAAAGAAGTGGAAAATGGGAATCCCTTTCCACTGATGTTTTAACAGCAAAATAAAAGTCTATTCAAGTTAAAATATGTTATGAAATATAACTGAGCCAAAATTTTTGCCATCTGATGGTTGCATTGGATAAGGTTTATCTATGGATGGAGAATGTAGAAGGATGGCCACACATGAATGATGAAAATTTATGAAGCAAATAAGAAAATATACTTGATAGAGTGTGTGAGTGCATGTGTGTGTGTGTGTGTGTGAGCATGTGAGTTTGTGTGCGTGTGAGAGAGCTGTGCATACACAACACACTCCTTTTCCTCATGTGAATTTCAGCCTCATTAACTGTAAATGCCATAAACACGGGATGTCTATTGGAGAAGAAAATAACTTCTGATTAGGTTAAGTCAGGGGTTTTTGATATAATAATTTCAAATAATGGTGCTGACAAACATCTTGTCTTCACAGATAACCAAAATAATCCAAAATATTAATATGCCTGCGGTAAAATGATTATAAAATGAAGTATAATTCTTAAAGAATTAGTATTCTAAAATGCTAATCAAAACTTGTATAAAATAATTATAACCAATGAATTATTCAATTAAGATGAAAAGCATAAGAGTTTTTATGGATCGGTGATTTTATTTTATTTTTTATTTTTAAAGAGAGAGTGAGAGAGGGGAGAGAGAGAGAGAGAGAGAGAGAGAGAGAGAGAGAGAGAGAGAGAATTTTTTTAATATTTATTTTTTAGTTCTCGGCAGACACAACATCTTTGTTGGTATGTGGTGCTGAGGATCGAACCCGGGCCGCACGCATGCCAGGCGAGCGTGCTACCGCTTGAGCCACATCCCCAGCCCTGGATCTGTGGTTTTAAAATAAGTTGTTAGTTTAGTAAGATAGTTTTTTCATTAAATATTTCAATCAAAATATATCCTAATTATATTTGTCTTTAAAATATTTCTGCTCTAAAGTTCTGTAACAATTTTATATACAAAAATCAACTTGAGAACAATTTTTGCCTTAATGTATATGATCTCTTGACATTTTTCATTTGCCTATCTTAAAAATAAATTACAAAATACTGTAGCTCGTATTGAATTTATCTTTTTTTTGTTGAAGTAGCAACATAATTTATGCTTATACAGACACAATAAATATATTTGTTCAAAAATTCTTACATATTCATTTATAAACAACACTATAAAATCTTTAAATACTATTAACATATCTGTAAGATATCTCTTCACAATTATTGGTGATTTTTTAGCATCATTTAATAATGATACATGAACATGTTTACCCAAACTCAATTTTCACATTACTTTGTAATAAACACATAACTTAGTGACCATTGCCATCATGCCATTTTTAATAAGGGACATGAAATCTCCTGCCTTACTATTTCTATGCCATGTGAAACCTTTACTAGTTTGTATCTTCAGGCAAAATGAACACCACAGTGATCTTTAACACTAACTTTAGAACTGAACTCTCTCACTTTCTTAAACAAACTTGATGATTTGAACTGTGTTTTCCATCAAAGTGTTTTTTATTTGAGATGAACCCAAGAATATAAAGAAATAAAAAAAAATCTGTCCAGTCAGGAATAGAATTTTTTTAGCTATAAAATATATAACACTTAGTTTTTAAATTTTTATTATTTTTAAATTATGTTAGAAACCTCAGTGTCATGTTCAAGTATAAAAATTACAAGGGAAATGTAGCAGGTTGACAGTGCAGCATTTATTATCAAAGCAGGTACATGTTCAAATGGGAGTGGTGTAAATGGAAAAAATAAATTGACCTGGACACAGAATCTTACCACAAACAACTTTGTAGAAATTCTCTAGGTTGTTTCTAAATACTTTCCAGGTAATTATATGCACATTTCCTAATTTATTTATATGTGATTGATTGATTGATTGATTTTTGTGGTCCTGAGGAAGAAATCCCTGGTTTTACCCATGCTGGGCAAGCACTCTACCACCGTGCAACATCCCTAGTCCTCTCTTATTTTATTAAAGGCAACTATTCAGGGAAGTACATCTTATAGCTTATGGGATGCCACTGATAAAGCAGGTCTATTAATACATTCTTTCACTAAGAATAATGTTATGTCTTTGAAAAATCACTTTATCACATAACTTCCTTTATCCAAAAAGAACTGCTTAGTATCCTTGGAAAGGCTGAACCATTCAGATGTCCGTCCATTTAAATGACTTAACAGCAAGTCTGACACACTACAGATATGCCTTGACTGAACATGGTGCTACATACTTATAAACCCATTCTGAGTTGAATTTATTGTAAATCAGAATGCATTCCCTGCACCTAACTTACTGAGCATCATAGCTTAGCAACATAGTACAATGTAGAGTTCAGGTTGTTTATCCTCCTCATCACAGGGTTAAGCAGAGCTGCAGCCTAATCCCCTGCCCAGCATTATAAGTCACTATGGCATTGCACAGTGCGAGCCTGGTAAAGGTCCCAATTCAAAATCCCAGGATGGTTTCTACAGAATGCTGTGGCTTCTACACCATTATAGTCAAACCATTCCAAGCTGAACCATCATAGGTAGGGAAATTGTCTGTACTGTTAATAACCATGGCTGGTATTCACAAGGTGAAAATGTGACCCAGCAATTAAAACACTTCTCCTGGGTGCACATCTATGGCTGACTTTAATACCAAGCACTACCTTTCTCTGCCTGTTCCACACTAGGCTTCTGATGATGAGTGATCTGGTGTTGACTGTTTTATAGAGTCCTGATGGCAATCTCTGAAGGAGGTAACTTAAAATTACCTCGGTTTAATTTCTTCTTCGAATTCACACCCCTGAACTCAGAACTCTCATTTCTTTGGGTTAGATTCCACGGGTGGAAAAGGCAGTGTATTGATATGGTGATGGTATACTTGATGTAAACTGGAGCATGCAAAGGGGTTACCATGCATCTCAATGCTGAGTGGTTGCCCAAAACCCTGTGCTATTAAAATCTGTCAGCATTTTTACCAATTTCTAGTCCTTCAAGCAGATCAGCAGTCCCTTGGATAGATATTACATAAGCCTGTACTTCTCACTTGTGGCAACTTAGTATCCAAACATGAGTCATGATCTGTGGTATGGATTTTTAAATTATCCTTCTGCTCATTTGCCCTGGTCTGTTTCTTAATTTAAATATTAGAATATTACTTAATATCTTAATCCAAATTATTATATTTTAAGATTGCAATAATTTTATAGATTTCTCCAAACACAGCTTTGGACATAAAACATGTAATTCAGTAGAAGTGACAAAGCCATGTTTTATAAAATATAATCTGTGTGCCACACCATATTTCAAAATAATATTCTGTTAATGGAGATAACTGGTGAGAGATAAAATATTCTGCAAATGAGCAGTGTGTATGCATGTGTGTATATGGGAGAGATTGATTAAAGAGATCAGATGCCAGTTTGAGAAGGTTTTCTGAAGCATCCCCATTCAAGTTCACGCTCTCATTATCTCTTGCTTCCTCTATCTCCAGTCTCTCCTGGCTTTGGTTTATCTTTCACATTTCTGCCACAATGCCCTTTGTAAAATGAAAATGGGATTCTGTTTCTTCCATGCTCAAGGTCTTTCAGAATAAAAGAACGATTTCTCAGCAGGTTTCCAGTCTCAATTCACCATCCCCAGTTTGCATGTTCTTCTCTGGCCAGACCTGGCCACCTGGCTTGCTAGAGTACTGCTACTCCTAGGCATTTGCCTGTGCTGTCGCCCTGCCTGACCCTTGTACCTGCATGTTGGCAACTGCATCCTTGGTGCTCCCTCAGCACCTGCTTCACTAAATTTCAATGACCTGTATTTTTTTTTTTACCAGCCTCTTCCATTAGATGATGTGCTTCTTGGGCAAAAGCCCCCTGTAATGTTCTGTAGGTGAGGTATATTCAATGCATTTCTGATTTATGATGCATTCTCAGGGTCTGGGGTGTAGTGAATGCTTTTTAATTTTTAAAAGTGACTGCCTTACATGTTTATCAAGTAAGGTCCAGTAAATTGAAATTATTCAAGTAAATGGACTAAAACATTTCTCAGACTACTTATACCAGTTGTTGGTTAGGATGCTCTAATCTTTATGAGCAGCTTTTTCTACATTTTATTGTCATTTGTGATTTTGAATATGTTGACTTTGTTATCTTTGACTTTTGGATTTTCATTTCTTTAAAAAGACTAACTAGTATAGGAAAAGCAATTAGATTCCTCGTTATCCAATTTTGTTGTTGTTTTACACTGATGAATTGATGTCTTCTGAGTAAACAATACATTTAGTTCTGGGACATGGAAAATCCTTCATATCTGCACTTAGTAACAAGCACATATACAGCTGTCATGGACTCTATCTGCTGATGCTTGGATTCGAACATTCCCATCCTTGGAACTGTGAGAGACATCATGTTGTTGATCAGAGACCGTCTATCAATATAGCTGAACAAAGAAATGAAGGACAGGACCCAGAGTGTGGATGTAGCAGACCCTTCTGCTCACAGACATGAAGTAGCAAGGGAATTTGCTTCCTTCTTTACTAATTTTTACTGTTGAAAACCCAACTGCGAGATTGCCTGAAAGTGAGATGACCAGCCATGAGGAGGTGATAGAAGGTGAGGTACAACAATAGGGAATCGGAATATTTCAGTTTGGTCCAGAAGGGCATTAGACCCTATGGCTAAGTAACAGACATCTGTAATAAGATGCCAAAAACTTATTATTTTACTAGAAGAATTTTCTTATGACTTTTTCAGGTTACCCATTCAGAATTCGGCCACCTCTATGGTGGATAATCTAAGCACTAAGAACACAAGAGTTTCAGTCTCAGATATGGGCAGGAAGGACTAGGAGGTGGGTCCCAGTCCATCAGAGGCACGGCACAATAGGATTTATTACATTTGCATCTTATGAACAACTTTTTGGTGATTCTAAAGCACAAGTTCATGTAGAGTTTCAAAGTCTAATGTGAATTCAAGATACAAACATAACTCCTGAGAAAAGATGTGACCTAATGTTCCAGAGGAAGCCAAGAGAAAAAACAGAGTACGCACGTAGCCCCTTTGGAGAACAAGGGTTCCACACTTTAGCTTCCTCTGTGGTTTATCTAATCCACACAAAATGAAAGGCTGTCTGCTTCTCTTTTCTGTCCTGAGCAGATCATCTTCTCTCTAAACATCACTACATTCCCAGCATGAAATAAATGAATTAGAATTTAAAATAATGCTGTGAACCAGTGCAGGGTCAGATGCTGACACAATGGTGGGGCAGCAGGAGGGGTGCTGATGCTGAACTTGCTGATAATACTGTCACCTGGTGCATGTGTTGACATTGAGACTGATATGAGGGCAGCCTGGGATATATCAGAGAGGCTGAAAATAATAAAAAGTAACAGGAGTGCATAAGAGAGTTGAGGGAAAGCTGAAAACACCAGTGCCTTGCAGTCAGATAGGGCAGAGGTGTCCTGCATCTTGACCCGTCAGAGTTATTTCAATGCTGATAGGAGGCGGGCATGCACATGGAGACCGGGAGCAAATTGGAGATGGCAAGGAGTTCACCCTGCGCACCTCTAAGACTCCAACCAAATAAATTAAAAGGCTGAGGCTCACAACATATTAGAGATACTCTATTGAAGACGATTTGCCTTCATCACCTAGAGACTTGCCTGAAAATAGCACCTATCAGCAGGGTCTTAGGGCTCCAGAAAAACTGGGAAATGTACAATTGATCTTGGGTTGTAAATGAAGGCTTTTGCATTTAATGAGTATTGATTATTTTGAGCATAGACATCTCAACAATTAAAATTATGTATGGTTTGGAATTTAAAATGCATGAGAAAGAAGTTTTAGCTTAGGTTTACCTTCTAACTTTTTATATAAAAAAAGTCAAAGTTCAAAGGAAGGGGAAGCTTGAAATATCTTAAAGGACAAACTGTTTTCAAACTCCTTAGAGCAATTCGTACTCATTCTCATTAAAAGAAAAAAAAAAGTGTGTGCTAACTGTAAGAAACTTTTAACCCCTTATTATCTAACATTCTGTAACAATGTCTATGGGGAAAAGTTTTCTCCTATTTTAAAATATTACAAAGGGCTTGAATATAAAGCTGCTTTATTTTAATTTAAATGCATATTTAACCACCTAACTGCCCTAGATGGGGTTCTCCTAACCAGTTTAAAGTACTATGATTTTAATGTCTATTTCAGATTGCCTTCAAATACTGTTTCACCCTGTCTCTGTTCTGCTCAAAAGCACCCCCAGGTCCTAGACCCTCCATCCATTTATAGACTGGGCCCTCAAGAGCCCAACCCTCCCCTCTCATGGCTATGGTTCAAAACACATTCTGGGTAGTGCAGGGTGTTGCTCAGTGTCATCAAATTGACTTTTTTCCATAACTCACATTTGATTGGGGACACACACACACACACACACACACACACACACACACACACACCCCACAAAGTGAAATTATGTTATGTGCATATACAAAAATGGTACAATGAATCCTACTATTGTGTATAGTCAAAACACACCAATTAAAAAAAATAGTATGTGATCCCAAAGGGAGATCTATTGGTGTGGGATGGAGAGAACAGATTTTAAAGCATGAGATGTCCCATCAGATTATCATCTCTATTGTTTGGTTAGTTAAAAATACAGGCAAAAATAAAATATATCTTTAAAGGCATAAGAGGAAAAAGGCATATGTGTGATTTGATTTTGTTCATTAAATATTTCCTGGAGAAAAACAGGGATAGATATGCTCATAATTATGAAAATTCTCATATTTTATATTTTTTTTATTCTCTATTCTGGGAAAGTTAAGCCAGCTAGTAGATTTGGATTATTTTCGTGTCTAGATTTTTTAAATAGATGCTCACTGTGTTTCATCAGCTATATTAGTCTTTTTTTTTTCTTTTGAAGTGGGAACTGAATATCTCCATTTCTCATCTGGTCAATAATGACCCACACATCCGTCATCTTCCCTAACCCACCACAGGGCCACATTTCCTATGGTTGTTCCAGAGGACACTAGGAGGAGCACTGTGTTCTAGAAGCAGAAGCAGGGCCAAGGGCAGGAGACTCCCAGGTCTCTAGTAGAAAAGGCAAGTTGATATGTTCTTGTGAATTGAATTGCATTTCCTTCCATTATTTTTCTTTTTCAGGGCTAGGGATGGAACTCAGGGCTTTGAGAAGCACTGTGTTCTTGAACTGCACCCCAACACCTAACACCCTTTAATTTTTCCCCCTTTCACTAACCAGTTGTATAAAAGAAGGCAAGCCATTTACTCTATCAATCAGATTTTTCTTTGAAGAAGGATCATAACCCTTTTAAATTTAAGATATTAGGAGGTAGGTACATCATATATAATTTAAAGCTATTAACCAAATACACTCAAAGTCATTCTGAAAACGTCTACATTCTTTCATCTTACCTCGAACTGATGGCCTTCCAATTGCACCGACTATATCAAAGAGCTTAACTTTTTTCTCCTTTTGACCAAGGGCTCTCTTAATAATCTTGGCAGCACTGATCTCCATCAAGAAAGTTATCAGTTTTAAACTTATTCTACAGATTTCATAGAAAATCCTTTGATGAGAAACATGATATACATTTCTCAACTCCCTGTCACTAATTGGTAAACGGAGAAACGTTACAAAAAAAAGAATCTAGAAGAATGGAAAAAAATAATAGAAGATGCAGCTGTGAGAAACTTGGGTGTTTTGAAACAGCAGAAATGAAGCCCCAACTAGGCCTTCCTGGGAGTGAACTTACAGGACTTTTAAGTGTTTATTTAAGAAATACCATAAATATAATGATGTAAGTCAGCAAAAGAGAATGTATATCAATGCAGCCATAACAAGCTGAAGTTAATTCATCACAACTTTCACATAAGCCTTTGTGGGCAGTTGGCCAGGCCCAGCACATTATCTGTTTGACTCACTGAGTCACTGCCGCTAATGGAATTTAGCCCCATGTTTGTTGTTGCCATGGCAATGGGATATTCTCAGGCATGTCATGTTCACAGATCAGTAGCAGCAGCAGAGATGCACAACTGCTCTCAGCCTTTGACCGTCCACAGGAATTCACTCTGCAGTCCGTCTGCCAGGATGGAAGTCTGCTCTGGGGAAGGAACACCCTGGCCAGGGAGCCCAGACCTGCCTTCCTCCTTTGTCCATGGCAGGGCCATTATCATTAAAATAATCTTGAATTTTCATGAATTCAGTCATTCACAAACACTATCAAAGAATATGAAGAACTCAAAAAATTAGACAACAAGATAACAAATAACCCAATCAACAAATGGGCCAAGGACCTGAACAGACACTTCTCAGAGGAGGACATACAATCAATCAACAAGTACATGGAAAAATGCTCACCATCTCTAGCAGTCAGAGAAATGCAAATCAAAACCACCCTAAGATACCATCTCATTCCAGTAAGATTGGCAGCCATTATGAAGTCAAACAACAACAAGTGCTGGCGAGGATGTGGGGAAAGGGTACACTTGTACATTGTTGGTGGGACTGCAAATTGGTGCAGCCAATTTGGAAAGCAGTATGGAGATTTCTTGGAAAGCTGGGAATGGAACCACCATTTGACCCAGCTATTCCCCTTCTCGGTCTATTCCCTAAAGACCTAAAAAGAGCATGCTACAGGGACACTGCTACATCGATGTTCATAGCAGCACAATTCACAATAGCAAGACTGTGGAACCAACCTAGATGCCCTTCAATAGACGAATGGATAAAAAAAAAATGTGGCATTTATACACAATGGAGTATTACTCTGCATTAAAAAATGACAAAATCATAGAATTTGGAGGGAAATGGATGTCATTAGAGCAGATTATGCTAAGTGAAGCTAGCCAAGCCCTAAAAAACAAATGCCAAATGTCTTCTTTGATATAAGGAGAGTAACTAAGAACAGACTAGGGAAGAAGAGCACGAGAAGAAGACCAACATTAAACAAGGATGAGAGGTGGGAGGGAAAGGGAGAGAGAAGGGAAATTGCATGGAAATGGAAGGAGACCCTCAGGGTTATACAAAATTACATACAAGAGGAAGTGAGGGGAAAGTGAAAAATAATACAAGGGGGAGGAATGAATTACAGTAGAGGGGGTAGAGAGAGAAGAGGGGAGGGGAGGGGAGGGGGATAGTAGAGGATAGGAAAGGCAGCAGAATACAACAGACATGAGTATGTCAATATGTAAATCAATGGAAGTGTAACTGATGTGATTCTGCAAGCTGTATACGGGGTAAATGGGAGTTCGTAACCCACTTTAATCAAAATATAAAATATGATATATCAAGAACTATGTAATGTTTTGAACAACCAACAATAAAAAAAAGAAAAGAAAAAAAAACTAAAAAAAAAAGGTGAAAGAGTTCAAGAGAATCCAGAGGGTCAAAGAGAGGACTAGTTTTAAATCTGTGCCTATTGAACCTGGAAATGACATCGTCTGTTAGGTATAATCTTATTCTTACCATAGCAAATCAAATCGTGCTGACTGGCACCAATGTCCAAGGCCGATTCAGCACCATGAAAGGTTACTGGGAGCAAAAGGGTCATATCCTTTGTGGCACCGCTCTGAGAAATAGACCCAGACATGTGTGGGAATATTCTACAAAGAACAGATGTCTCCCAAAGTGAAAAACAAATCCTGCCAGCAATCTATAAAGGGAGGGGGTATTCTATGCTACGGATATATTCAGATTTCAAACCAAAGGTATAATTACCAGGCTTTCAAGATCTAAAATGTTTGAACAAGTCACAGGTATTGTGCAAGATGTTCTAATTTGTAGTCCTCTGGCGATAAGAAGTAAGACAAGATGAATTTTCTGGAAAGTATTTTTACTCCTTGGAATATGTTTCCATTAAATTATGCATAATTTTCATAAGGCATAAAATATGCAAGTAAATCAGGCAAGTTTAAGAACACTTCTGTAAATGTTTGTCTATATTGTCCTATACAGGGTCTGGGGCTAATTATGAGAGGCTTCGCACATCCTCGGGATTCTCCTTTATGCCGGGCCTCTGCTGTGTTTTCTGCATGGGAATCTCGAGATGTCAATAACAACTCACTAAACTGCATGGAGGATCACAGATGATTTTTCAGTTTCAGGTAAAGATACCCCTAGATTGAAAAAATAAAATCAAAATCAAGGCTTCCAGAATTAGGATTTTGTCCTGCCTTTACATTCTGTGTCCGTGGTGAAGGATGGGGAAGATGAGGAAGTGAGGGTTGGGGCTTCTCAATTATTTTTGTTTTCCTCCTCTACAATAGTTCAAGAAACATGATGTTGTCAAATTTGTTCATAATTTAAGTTTTGGATAACCTAGTCTTCTTGCAGATCCCTGAATTGAAGTGTATCCAAGCCTGGAGGCAGGAGTCTTTATTTTTCATTCAATATATAAGAATTATATGGGGAAGTCAAGACTTGCCCTCTGCCTATCTGGGCTGTATGGCTCAAGGAAAAAAACATATGGAAATGTAGAGAGCAGAACAGTATAGCTATGGTTATTTGGGCTTCAGAGAAGTGGCATTGAATAATTTAATTAGTAACTGTTGACATTAACAAAGTCATCGATCAATAAAAATGGCTTGGTGAACTTCCTTCTTTCAGAAAACTTAGGACACAGAACTCCATAATTCTAGGAATACCTTGTGTCTCTTTATCTTTGGATGGGAAAAAAACAAAAACAAAACTTTGATAACTAAGTATCTCACATATAAAGTGCTACACTTTTGACACACTATGACATGTAGTAAAGAGTGATAGCATCAGACATTATGCTCCTTATACCTCCACTCAGCAAAGAAAGAGAGGCCATTGAAATACTGGTGCTGGCTCCAAACAGACAGCAAAAAGATGCATGTGAGAGTTGGCAGTGTAAAAGAGCATTGTAAGGATTAGCCTCCCGGATAGGTTGACCAGAAAGTGTTGGAAGATACAGGGCAAAGAGAGTTGTCGTAGGAAAATGGACAAGTATGCACAAATCACCTACATGGGAAGTCAAAGAAAGATGGAAAACCTGTGTTCAGGAACTAGCGGAATCCAGAGAGAGCCAAGAAGTGGAGCAGGGTCAGAAGCTTGTCCACGGCAGTCCCATGTACTGAACCCTGAAGTCTCCTGCTGGGTTAAGAAGGAAACAAAGGAAAACCATTTTCCTTATTGAACTGAAGACATCTCACTCAATATGTAGAGAAAGAAGCACAGCCATCTACTGTGTACATCATCATTCTGGGGAAACCCACAGAGCCCAAGTCCCAGGATGCCTTCCAGAAAATATTCACTGCCTTGTTTTGTCACCTGTGGCTGAGGGGACCCTGTGGCTATAGAAAAATTGCAACCACTGAGAGTCACCATGCCTAGCACACTTCGTTTTTTCCCATCCCCCTAGGAACAACCACCACTCAAGTCAGAGCATGGCTGACAGTCACCAAGGATCTCTCATTGACCATGAAGGAGTCCCTTCCGAGCATGGGACCATAGGTGATTTCCTTGATTTTACAGGGCCCAGGAAGGGGGTCCTGCTTATAATGAAATCAATTATGTATCTTTCCCTGCATGTTTTGAGAAGCAAGCAGAACAAATCAATGCAGTACTTCCCACTAACATAGGTTTGGGGACTT
Organism: Ictidomys tridecemlineatus; assembly: GCF_052094955.1. Taxonomy (NCBI): domain Eukaryota; kingdom Metazoa; phylum Chordata; class Mammalia; order Rodentia; family Sciuridae; genus Ictidomys; species Ictidomys tridecemlineatus. Next base: position 10,606,657 of record NC_135488.1, on the reverse strand, counting down.
AGGTTTGCTCTTTCTAGTCTCTGTCTATATATAGTATATATGTGTATATATATAACATATATATATATATATATATATATATATAATATACATATATTTAAAAACACAAATGCTATATATAAACATAATGGTATTTTATATATATTAAATATATAATTATGCATATATATTTACATATATAAAATATACATATAAGATATATATTTATATATAAAATATATAAAACAATGTATTCAATATATTATATATTCATATAATATTTACATATTTTATGTATGATATATATTTATATATTGTATTAATATATTATAGATTAATATATTATATATAAAATATATATTTAAAATTTTTTTTGTAGTTGTAGATGGACAGAATGACTAAGGATCAAGCCCAATGCCTCACACATGCTAGGCCAGAACTCTGCCACTGAGCTACAGCCTCAGCCTAAATATATATTTTTAATATATATTAAACATATATATATATATATATTTATTTAAAAACATAAATCTTATATATTTATAATGTGTGGTTTGAAGATACAGTGTTTATAACATTTACTTCTTTAAATTATTCAGCTAGCATAATTAAAAAAAAAAAATCCGTGTGGTCTCACCTATCAGAATTCCTGTTGCTAGACGGTGCTCTTTATTCTTTTTGTGGTTCAAATCAATTTCCCACTACAACTAGCATTTCTAAAAAGTTGTCAAAATAATTGTTCCCGGATAATATCTACCAGAAGCATTTATGCTCTCACACACAAATTAATAAGAGCCACTGGGAGCCCTCTCCAACTGGAGTGGCTTTCCCTGAATGGCGTTGCTGAGAGCCATGAAGCAGAGTGGGCTTTGCCCAGAGTGAGTCCAAGAATAAATTAAAACAACATAAAATAAAAATAGCATAAAACCTGTGAGGGACTTTGACAAAGAGCCTGTGTACATTTTCTCAGCTTTAATCCAATTACATTATTATCTCAGAATTTTTAAAAAATTTCATCTCTTCATAAATGTTTTCTCATCGTCGTTTGATACCAGCATGTTTATGTTCACTTTTACCCAATACAGACTGCAAATGTGCCCTTCACTATTAATTTTAAAATGCCTAAAGCCAAAACTGATGGTAGAAGAAAATCTTTCCAGACTGTTGAAATAAACTACCTGCTTCAGTAAAAAATAAATAGCAGCATAATGGTTAACATAATGTCAAACCTTCCCAGGAATTTTTTTTAAAAAAAAGATAAAATGAAGGAAAACTAATTTCTCAATATTTTATATATGAGGTCTGGAATGCTTTATGTCTGCTCTATATAAGAGTACAAACACTTATGCTGAAATAAATATTTGCCTGAAGATTAAAAAGTTTTGTCATTTCCCTCACTTATATACACTGGCTAAAAAAGTTGTACCTCCTTCAGTGATATATACAAAAACAACAATAACAACAGAAACAACAACAACAACAAAAAACCCTGGATACCATTGTTCTTACTCTCAAGAACTGAGTTAAAGTTTGAATTGACAATATTTCACAATATTAGCATCCACAGGTAAAGCCACAGTTTCCTAACTCTAATACTAACACTTAGTTCCTTGTGTTATTTGTCTTTAATTTTCTCCAGTGCCCTGAAAAATACTATGTTCAAAACCGAGTCAAGGGCTCTACAAATTTAACATAACTCTTATATTTCAAATTTTAGAAATGTAAATAAATAGAGCTTTTATAAGTGCTCTGCAAATTGGGTTTATCGTAAGCCATGGCAGATCCCACAGCCATTCTACGGAGCAGTTGGTGATGTATGTGTTATTCACTTTCTACATTTCCAAGGTATCAATTCACTGTCTTCCTTCTACCATTTAAATTTGTTCTTTTAAATCTTGAAGAAATGTTGGTCTTCAAGATCCTCTATGTCAAAAAACAAAACATAAAAAACCCCATGAACCCTCAACACAAAATGATGCTATTCCAGCTCTACGAAGGGGAGATAAAACATTTTTGAAAAAGGAGACACAAATGTGCCAACAATATTGCTTTGCGTGGACACAGTTCTTAGTTGACGCTACATTTTCCCTTTTGTCTTCCTGAAATCCAAATTCCACACAGGTTCCCAAAGATTACCAGGCATGCCCACCTGACTATCTCCTTCCCTGGCTCAGTTCACTATACCTGCCTCCATAGCCTGCAGCATCTGTTCACAATGGACTTTGAAGGACAACAGTGCAGTTACAGTCCCCAGAGACATGAGACACTGTGCGATACAATGATTCAGCTGTCTAAAACCAAGGCATAAGAATTAAAGGTGTATCTTTCTCTTAGAGACTTATAAGAAATGTTAGTATTTTGAAGATTATCATGGTGCTAAAAAGAACCCCATTTAAAACATGTATAGCAGAGTTCCTGAAGGTAATTTGATTATGGAGCCCTGTGTGTCAGGCAACAACCAGTGAGCCCAACTTGGGAATTCCCAACCTTTGGGTGCAAAGACACTGGCATGGCAGTCCAAGCCCCACCCTTCCCACTGGTGTCTTCGTCATCATCAAAGTCCCACCCCACCATGGCATGGCTCTTCAAAAACACTGAATCGCTGTCCTCTGCCCACACCTGCAGCTAGGTTCCAAAGTCTATATTCTGCCAGGCTCCCTGGTGCACCTGCTACTCCTATTTAAGAACTCACCCTGGTTAGCTGAGATATCGTCCAGCTTTTCCAGACAAGATCTTGAGCAAGACTTGTTAAGTTTGAATACTGCCTGGCTCTGCCAATTTTGATCTTTCTGACCAAAGATTTTTGAGCAGTTTTTTTTTTAATCTTTCTTTGCCTCTAAACACAATGAAAGTAAAAGCAGTACCTGTCTTATGGGATACCTGGAAGATGGAACTAATCACTAAGTATGGAGGGCTTAAAGCAGAGTTTAACACAGTAAGTGTCATGAATGAGTGTTATGAATGCTGAGGTCCCCTATGCATGTCCTATGATTGCATGTTATTGTGGTATTGTCACTCTGTGTCCATATTCACCATCCAATTATATTCTGCTTGATAATTAGGCTGTATAGCATTCATTTTCTATTTCTAGTATAGATAGAAGCCACATACCTAGCCCTAGAACATAGTAGGTGATTCATAAAGTTTGAATAATAATAATTTATGTAATATGAGTGGTTCAAATTTAAATATCAAATATTAAACCTATGGTCTAGTTAGGTAAACTTGCAGTATTTCATAATGCTAGAATATCTCATCTGCCAACACTGAGATAACTGTTTATAATTTGCTTAATGTAATTCTAATAATTGAGGACATATTCAATTCACAGCAACTATTTCAGATTTTTAATGCAAATACAAAGAAGTTAATGTCATCCCAAGTTTCAGGGGGAGATTAAATAAGTGTTATGAGATAAATTCTCTGGTCTTTTTTGTTTAAAAATTTCTGTGATCCTATGATTGGTGACCAGCCCAGCAAACTAGAAAACTGAGAAACAATTAGGATCAATTTGTAAATAACCTTTGATTTTTCGATAAGACAATAGCAGCAATGAGTAGATCTTTTCTATTTGCCTCATTAATTGGATATAACATGTTGTAAAAGAGAAAAGCTCAAATGGTTTGGTTCATTAGAGTTTGGACTGTATATTTGTAGATTTCTTGTATTTAAAAATTTATTATACTGGGGCTGTGGCTCAGTGGTAGCGTGCTTGCGTGGCATGTGTGAGGCACTGGGTTCGATTCTCAGCACCACATACAAATAAATAAAATAAAGATCCATCAACAACTAAAAAAAAATTTTTAAAAATGCATTATACTGTATTTCAATTCATCATTTAACCATTAGAATTTAATAAGCAAATTTACCATAACTCAGAAAAGAAAGTATGAAAATTTGAAAGTGAATGCCACATGTAAATGCTATAGTTAAATATTTTGTTACAAAATTAACATCTGTGGAAGTTTAAGAAGATTGCCATCCTTTGCGGCAGCTTCCTAATCTTTTTCTATAAGATATATTTCCTTCTGAACTTCCATGAATAAGCTATTTTTAGTATACCGAAATGTAAGTTAGTTATTGCACTAAAGTAAAATTGATCTTTTTTTTTTTTTTTTTGGTACTGGCGAGTGGATCGGGGCATTTAATCCCTGATCCACACATCCCTAGCCCTTTTTTTGTATTTTATTTAGAGACAGGGTCTCACTGAATTACTTAGGGCCTCACTAAATTGCTGAGGCTAGCTTTGAACTCCCGGTCCTCTTGACTCAGTGTCCAGACCTCCTGGGATTACTGAAATTCACCACTGTGCCCGACTGAAGTTGGTTCTTAATGTCTCCATATTTAACATATCACCCAAAGTGAATAATGATATAAGTATCCAGTGTTAGACACTAATGACTATTTATTGAAGGATATGTTAGACTT